>NC_138735.1:12839284-14093328 GCF_965113295.1 Leuciscus leuciscus
TTAATGATGCTAAATTGTAAACGGGTATTGAATATCTCAAACGGTTTTGCTATGGCGAGGGATTAAATTAATGTCAAAAAGGAAGCAGGAAACATCTCATAACTTCTAAAAATGTAATTATACACCATTTATTTTTATATAAAATTATACAAATATTAGAACTAAACCCATTTTATTCTTTTTTTTTTAATATTTAATAATTGTTTAAGTTTAAAAACATCCAGAATGTTTTTTAGTCCAAAAAATAAATTATGTAATTCATAGTGCTATACTGCCCTCTTGTGTTCAAAATCAGGTAGGCCTATTGTATCTATATGAAAATATACTAGGTTTGTGACGGTGAGAATATTTCCCCACCGGTTAATCAACGTGTGACACCGCTGGGGGCTTTTGAATCGCTAACTTAAAAACGAAAGTAAAATATGATCGTCCACACAGACATTGATAATGGTGCGGAGCAGAGCGAGCGTTTTCAATGAATTCCTATGGAAGTAGGAATGAATATATATATATATATATATATACACACACATATATATAATATATATATATATATATATATATATATGTGTGTGTGTGTGTGTGTGTGTGTGTGTGTGTGTGTATATATATATTCTCAAAAGTGCCCGAAAGGTTGACAGAAAAATAAGAAGAAGAAGAAGAAGAAGAATAAATATAGCTGCGAGCAGCGATGGAGGGCCCAAGCCGGTGACACCGCCACCCCGGTGCCTTTAGTGTAACTAAAGGCACCAGGGTGGCGGTGCCACCGGCTTGGGCCCGCAATCGCTGCTCGCAGCTATATTTATTATTATTATTATTATTATTATTATTATTTTTCTGTCAACCTTTCGGGCATTTTTGGGGCCTTTAACATGCTCGAAAACTCTTGAAATTTTGCACACAGGTCAGAACCTGCGGCCATCAGGGCCGGGCTGAAGCTGGTACCCGGGCGTGGCAGGGGGGCTCAACAGCGCCCCCTTGAACGGGGTCCGAAAGTTTGGTCCATAAATCAGACACGCTTGCATGTAATAATATGAAACTCAATACACATATAGATCTCATCGGGCCAAACAACTTTCGTACTTTTACTTTTTACGCCAGCCCAACAGGAAGTCGGCTATTATGGGTTGTTTGGAAACGCATGCTGTGGAATTTAATGTACTCCTCCTAGGGAATTCATCCATTCGCCTCCAAACTCAGTCAGCATGAAGTCAAGACATTGAGGATGCTAAATTGCGAACAGATTTTTGATATCTCGAACGGTTTGGCCGTGGCGAGGACACGAATTGATGGCGAATAATGGAAACAGGAAGTGTGTTATAACTTCTGCATACATTAACTGATCTTGATTAAACTTCAGCAGTGTGTTCGTTGTAAGAGGCCGATCACATGGATGTGACTATTGTGAGTCAAAGTTATAGCGCCACCAACTGGCAGCAGGAAGTGTGTCCCTTTCAAAATGCTTTGAAATCACCCTCTTATTTTTACCCGATTTGCTTCAAAGTTTATGTGTATAATGTAAACACACGGCAGATGTAGACCTGTGAAAGGATTTTTGATATCTTTAAAACTGTTGCCATGGCAACGCTTCAAACTTTAATATTCTTTTTTGATGCTTTTGAGACTCTTAACATACTTGAAATTGGATGAAACTCGACAGACACATCACATTTATTAGCCCGTACACATGTGCAAAGTTTCAGAAACGGGCGTGGTGAGGGGCTCAGTAGCGCCACCTTTAGTCATAAGTGGGGGGGTTAGTTTTATCAACAGCAACAAAACTTGGTATGTGTATTGTTCTCATCAAGACGGACAACTTTCTAATTTACATTAACGATCTCCGACCAACAGGAAGAGAGATATTTTGGTTTGAATGTGGATTTTCTGAAGAATTTTCTCTACCTCTCTCTGTGTCTCTGTGTGTGTGAGGGGAGGGGGGATTTGACTATTGCTTTTATATTGTTAAATCAAGGTTTCAGGGGCTTTTGGGGTCCTTAACGTGCTCAAAAACTCTTGAAACTTTACATACAAGTCGGAACCCCCTGCCATCAGGGACGGGTTGAAGCTGGTACCCGGGCGTGGCAGGGGGGCTCAACAGCGCCCCCTGGAATGGGGTCCGAAAACTTGCTCCATAGATCAAACTAGCTTGCATGAATTAATATGAAACTCAGCACACATATAGATCTCATCGGGCCGAACAACTTTCGTGCTCTAAGTTTTGCGCCAGCCCAACAGGAAGTCGGCTATTATGGGTTGTTTGGAAAACGCTTGCTGTGGAATGTGAAATACTCCTCCTAGAGAATTCGTCCAATCCCCACAAAACTCGGTCAGCATGAAGTCAAGACATTGAGGATGCTAAATTGCGGACGGATTTTTGATATCTCGAACGGTTTGGCCGTGGCGAGGAAACGAATTTATGGCGAGAAAAGAGAAACACGAAGTGTTATAACTTCTGCACACATTAACTGATCTTGATGAAACTTCAGCAGTGTGTTCGTGGTAAGAGGCCGATCAGATGGATGTAACTATTGTGAGTCAAAGTTATAGCGCCACCAATTGGTAGCAGGAAGTGTGTCACTTTCAAAATGCTTTTGACAAAAGTGGGGGGGTTAGTTTTACCCACAGTTATAAAAATCAGTACGTATATTGGTCTCATCAAGCCGGACAACTTTCTAATTTACAGTCATTAGCTCAGACCAACAGGAAGTCAGATATTTTGGTTTGAATGTGGATTTCTTTGCAAAATCAGCCTCTGAATTTTTACCCAGTCCACTTAAGTGGTTTATTTTATTCCCACAACACTTTTTCAACATGATGAAAATACATTAAAGATGCTAAATTGTAAACGCATAATAAATATCTCAAACGGTTTTGCTATGGCGAGGGATTAAAGTAATGTCAAAAAAGGAAACACTAAAAACCTCCTATCTTCTAAAAATGTAATTATACACCATGTATTTCTATATAAAATTATACAAATATCAGAACTAAACCCATTTTATTCTTTTTTTTTCTATTTAATAATTGTTTAAGTTTAAAAACATCCAGAATGTTTTTTTTGTCCAAATTTTCTTTTTAAAATATGTCATTCATAGTGCTATACTGCCCTCTTGTGTTCAAAGTCAGGTAGGCCTATTGTATCTATATAAAATATACTAGGTACCGGTATGTGACGGTGAGGAATATTTTACCATCGGTTAATCAACGTGTGACACTGCTGGGGGCTTTTGAATTGCTAACTTAAAAATGAAAGTAAAATATGTTTGTCCGCACTGACATGGATAATGGTGCAGAGCGAGCGTTTTCAATTAATTCCTATGGAAGTAGGAATGAACTAAAAAACGTTCGCTCTTCTCTGCCCGTTCCTCGCCGTGGATGCACACCATATATACAGTATATATATATATATATATATATATATATATATATATATTTATTTATTTATTGTTACATATATATAATGTATATATTTTTTGTTACATTTATTTATATATATATATATATATATATATATATATATATATATATATATATAAATATAGCTGCGAGCAGCGATGGAGGGCCCAAGCCGGTGACACCGCCACCCCGGTGGCTTTAGTGTAACTAAAGGCACCAGGGTGGCGGTGCCACCGGCTTGGGCCCGCAATCGCTGCTCGCAGCTATATTTATATATATATTTATTATTATTCTTCTTCTTATTCTTATTTTTCTGTCAACCTTTCGGGCACTTTTGAGACCCTTAACGTGCTCGAAAACTCTTGAAACTTTGCACACGGGTCAGAACCCGCGGCCATCAGGGCCGGGCTGAAGCTGGTACCCGGGCGTGGCAGGGGGGCTCGACAGCGCCCCCTTGAACGGGGTCCGAAAACTTGGTCCATAAATCAGACACGCTTGCATGTAATAATATGAAACTCGGTACATATATAGATCTCATCGGGCCGAACAACTTTCGTACTTTTACTTTTTACGCCAGCCCAACAGGAAGTCGGCTATTATGGGTTGTTTGGAAACGCATGCTGTGGAAATTAATGTACTCCTTCTAGAGAATTCATCCAATCGCCTCCAAACTCGGTGTGCATGAAGACAAGACATTGAAGATGCTAAATTGCGGACGGATTTTTGATATCTTGAACGGTTTGGCCGTGGTGAGGACACGAATTGATGGCGAATAAGGGACACAGGAAGTGTATTATAACTTCAGCATACATTAACTGATCTTGATTAAACTTCAGCAGTGTGTTCGTTGTAAGAGGCCGATCACATGGATGTGACTATTGTGAGTCAAAGTTATAGCGCCACCAACTGGCAGCAGGAAGTGTGTCCCTTTCAAAATGCTTTGAAATCACCCTCTTATTTTTACCCGATTTGCTTCAAAGTTTATGTGTATAATGTAAACACACGGCAGATGTAGACCTGTGAAAGGATTTTTGATATATTTAATACTGTTGCCATGGCAACGCTTCAAACTTTAATATTCTTTTTTGATGCTTTTGAGACTCTTAACATACTTGAAATTGGATGAAACTCGACAGACACATCACATTTATTAGCCCGTAGACATGTGCAAAGTTTCAGAAACGGGCGTGGTGAGGGGCTCAGTAGCGCCACCTTTAGTCATAAGTGGGGGGGTTAGTTTTATCAACAACAACAAAACTTGGTATGTGTATTGTTCTCATCAAGACGGACAACTTTCTAATTTACATTAACGATCTCCGACCAACAGGAAGAGAGATATTTTGGTTTGAATGTGGATTTTCTGAAGAATTTTCTCTCCCTCTCTCTGTGTCTCTGTGTGTGTGAGGGGAGGGGGGATTTGACTATTGCTTTTATATTGTTAATCAAGGTTTCAGGGGCTTTTGGGGTCCTTAACGTGCTCAAAAACTCTTGAAACTTTACATGCAAGTCGGAACCTGCGGCCATCAGGGCCTGGCTGAAGCTGGTACCCGGGCGTGGCAGGGGGGCTCAACAGCGCCCCCTGGAATGGGGTCCGAAAACTTGCTCCATAGATCAAACTAGCTTGCATGAATTAATATGAAACTCGGCACACACATAGATCTCATCGGGCCGAACAACTTTTGTGCTCTAAGTTTTGCGCCAGCCCAACAGGAAGTCGGCTATTATGGGTTGTTTGGAAAACGCTTGCTGTGGAATGCGAAGTACTCCTCCTAGAGAATTCATCCAATCCCCACCAAACTCGGTGTGCATGAAGTCAAGACATTGAGGATTCTAAATTGTGGACGGATTTTTGATATCTCGAACGGTTTGGCCGTGGCGAGGAAACGAATTTATGGCGAGAAAAGAGAAACACGAAGTGGAATAACTTCTGCATACATTAACTGATCTTGATGAAACTTCAGCAGTGTGTTCGTGGTAAGAGGCCGATCAGATGGATGTAACTATTGTGAGTCAAAGTTATAGCGCCACCAACTGGCAGCAGGAAGTGTGTCACTTTCAAAATGCTTTTGACAAAAGTGGGCGGGTTAGTTTTAACTACAGTAAAAAAAAAATTGTTTGTATATTGTACTCATCAAGCCGGACAACTTTCTAATTTACATTCATTAGCTCCGGCCATCAGGAAGTCAGATATTTTGGTCTGAATGTGGATTTTTTTGCTAAATCAGCCTCTGAAGTTTTAGCCACTCCTCTTAAACTATTTATTTTATTCCAACCAAACTTTTTCAACATGATGAAAATACATTAAATATGCTAAATTGTGAACGGATAATAAATATCTCAAACGGTTTTGCTATGGCGAGGTATTAAAGTCCAAAAAGGAAACACTAAAAAGCCTCAAATCTTCTAAAAATGTAATTATATACCATTTATTTCTATATAAAAGTATACAAATATTACAACTAAACCCATTTTTTTCTGTTTTTAAAAAGAATTTTATTCTAATTTTATTCTAAAATTAAAAACAGTAAAGTAAAAAAAAAAAAAAAAGTCATGCATAGGGCTATTCTGCCCTCTTGTGTCCAAAAGGACATCAAAATAGTATATACAACTTTTTACTAGGTAGGCCAATATTGTATTTAAATATACATTTATTAAGTATGTGTCTGAGGATATTTTCCCACCGGTTAATCGACGTGTGACACGAGCGGGTGCTTTTAAATTGCTAATATAAATGTGAAAGAAAAATACGGACGTCCGCACGGACATTGATAATGTTGCACACACAAATCACACACACGTTGGAAAGAATGATACTTTTAAACATAACACTAAACCACCATTAAGTGTCGCCAGGCGACCGTCTTAATGAGTGAGTCATTGATTCATTCGTTCAAACGATTCGTTTGAATGACTGAGTCATTCATGATTAAGACATATGTTTATGGATTGATCATTCAATCGGGCAAGTAAAATTCTCTTTCAGGTTGGCCTATTGTATTTATATATAAATATATTAGGGATGTGACTGTGGGAAAATTTTCCCACCGGTTAATCGATGTGTGACATCGCTGGGGGCTTTTGAATCGGTAACTTAAAAACGAAAGTAAAATATGTTCGTCCGCACGGACATTGATAATGGTGCAGAGCGAGCGCATTGCAATCTTGATATCGCAGTCTGTTCATTATAGCCTTTATAAAATATAATAATAAAATAGTCAACCTAACATATAAAAATTACACTGCTCTGAATAGTATGAATTGTACTGACTATTTAAACACAGTAATCACCGCTAAACTGTGATGTTTCCAAGCACATATTTGCGCATGTGAAGAGGATAATTTTTCCCTTCAATAGTGGAACGTGAGTGAAGTACAAAGCCTATAATAAACAAATGTTTAGCATCCAAAAAATGTAATATATATATATATATAAACACACTAAAAAAAAAATATATATATATATATATATATATATATATTTTGTTTTTGTTGTTATATATATATATATATATATATATATATATATATATATATAAATATAGCTGCGAGCAGCGATGGAGGGCCCAAGCCGGTGAAACCGCCACCCCTAACTAAAGGCACCAGGGTGGCGGTGCCACCGGCTTGGGCCCGCAATCGCTGCTCGCAGCTATATTTAGGGCCCAAGCCCTGAAAGGGCGAAGGCCCTATTGTTTTCGGTAGAATTATTTATTATTATTCTTATTCTTATTTTTCTGTCAACCTTTCAGGCACTTTTGAGACCCTTAACGTGCTCGAAAACTCTTGAAACTTTGCACACGGGTCAGAACCCGCGGCCATCAGGGCCGGGCTGAAGCTGGTACCCGGGCGTGGCAGGGGGGCTCGACAGCGCCCCCTTGAACGGGGTCCGAAAACTTGGTCCATAAATCAGACATGCTTGCATGTAATAATATGAAACTCGGTACACATATAGATCTCATCGGGCCGAACAACTTTCGTACTTTTACTTTTTACGCCAGCCCAACAGGAAGTCGGCTATTATGGGTTGTTTGGAAACGCATGCTGTGGAATTTAATGTACTCCTCCTAGGGAATTCATCCATTCGCCTCCAAACTCAGTCAGCATGAAGTCAAGACATTGAGGATGCTAAATTGCGGACAGATTTTTGATATCTCGAACGGTTTGGCCGTGGCGAGGACACGAATTGATGGCGAATAATGGAAACAGGAAGTGTGTTATAACTTCTGCATACATTAACTGATCTTGATTAAACTTCAGCAGTGTGTTCGTTGTAAGAGGCCGATCACATGGATGTGACTATTGTGAGTCAAAGTTATAGCGCCACCAACTGGCAGCAGGAAGTGTGTCCCTTTCAAAATGCTTTGAAATCACCCTCTTATTTTTACCCGATTTTCTTCAAAGTTTATGTGTATAATGTAAACACACGGCAGATGTAGACCTGTGAAAGGATTTTTGATATCTTTAATACTGTTGCCATGGCAACGCTTCAAACTTTAATATTCTTTTTTGATGCTTTTGAGACTCTTAACATACTTGAAATTGGATGAAACTCGACAGACACATCACATTTATTAGCCCGTAGACATGTGCAAAGTTTCAGAAACGGGCGTGGTGAGGGGCTCAGTAGCGCCACCTTTAGTCATAAGTGGGGGGGTTAGTTTTATCAACAGCAACAAAACTTGGTATGTGTATTGTTCTCATCAAGACGGACAACTTTCTAATTTACATTAACGATCTCCGACCAACAGGAAGAGAGATATTTTGGTTTGAATGTGGATTTTCTGAAGAATTTTCTCTACCTCTCTCTGTGTCTCTGTGTGTGTGAGGGGAGGGGGGATTTGACTATTGCTTTTATATTGTTAAATCAAGGTTTCAGGGGCTTTTGGGGTCCTTAACGTGCTCAAAAACTCTTGAAACTTTACATACAAGTCGGAACCCCCTGCCATCAGGGACGGGTTGAAGCTGGTACCCGGGCGTGGCAGGGGGGCTCAACAGCGCCCCCTGGAATGGGGTCCGAAAACTTGCTCCATAGATCAAACTAGCTTGCATGAATTAATATGAAACTCAGCACACATATAGATCTCATCGGGCCGAACAACTTTCGTGCTCTAAGTTTTGCGCCAGCCCAACAGGAAGTCGGCTATTATGGGTTGTTTGGAAAACGCTTGCTGTGGAATGTGAAATACTCCTCCTAGAGAATTCGTCCAATCCCCACAAAACTCGGTCAGCATGAAGTCAAGACATTGAGGATGCTAAATTGCGGACGGATTTTTGATATCTCGAACGGTTTGGCCGTGGCGAGGAAACGAATTTATGGCGAGAAAAGAGAAACACGAAGTGTTATAACTTCTGCACACATTAACTGATCTTGATGAAACTTCAGCAGTGTGTTCGTGGTAAGAGGCCGATCAGATGGATGTAACTATTGTGAGTCAAAGTTATAGCGCCACCAATTGGTAGCAGGAAGTGTGTCACTTTCAAAATGCTTTTGACAAAAGTGGGGGGGTTAGTTTTACCCACAGTTATAAAAATCAGTACGTATATTGGTCTCATCAAGCCGGACAACTTTCTAATTTACAGTCATTAGCTCAGACCAACAGGAAGTCAGATATTTTGGTTTGAATGTGGATTTCTTTGCAAAATCAGCCTCTGAATTTTTACCCAGTCCACTTAAGTGGTTTATTTTATTCCCACAACACTTTTTCAACATGATGAAAATACATTAAAGATGCTAAATTGTAAACGCATAATAAATATCTCAAACGGTTTTGCTATGGCGAGGGATTAAAGTAATGTCAAAAAAGGAAACACTAAAAACCTCCTATCTTCTAAAAATGTAATTATACACCATGTATTTCTATATAAAATTATACAAATATCAGAACTAAACCCATTTTATTCTTTTTTTTTCTATTTAATAATTGTTTAAGTTTAAAAACATCCAGAATGTTTTTTTTGTCCAAATTTTCTTTTTAAAATATGTCATTCATAGTGCTATACTGCCCTCTTGTGTTCAAAGTCAGGTAGGCCTATTGTATCTATATAAAATATACTAGGTACCGGTATGTGACGGTGAGGAATATTTTACCATCGGTTAATCAACGTGTGACACTGCTGGGGGCTTTTGAATTGCTAACTTAAAAATGAAAGTAAAATATGTTTGTCCGCACTGACATGGATAATGGTGCAGAGCGAGCGTTTTCAATTAATTCCTATGGAAGTAGGAATGAACTAAAAAACGTTCGCTCTTCTCTGCCCGTTCCTCGCCGTGGATGCACACCATATATACAGTATATATATATATATATATATATATATATATATATATTTATTTATTTATTGTTACATATATATAATGTATATATTTTTTGTTACATTTATTTATATATATATATATATATATATATATATATAAATATAGCTGCGAGCAGCGATGGAGGGCCCAAGCCGGTGACACCGCCACCCCGGTGGCTTTAGTGTAACTAAAGGCACCAGGGTGGCGGTGCCACCGGCTTGGGCCCGCAATCGCTGCTCGCAGCTATATTTATATATATATTTATTATTATTCTTCTTCTTATTCTTATTTTTCTGTCAACCTTTCGGGTACTTTTGAGACCCTTAACGTGCTCGAAAACTCTTGAAACTTTGCACACGGGTCAGAACCCGCGGCCATCAGGGCCGGGCTGAAGCTGGTACCCGGGCGTGGCAGGGGGGCTCGACAGCGCCCCCTTGAACGGGGTCCGAAAACTTGGTCCATAAATCAGACACGCTTGCATGTAATAATATGAAACTCGGTACATATATAGATCTCATCGGGCCGAACAACTTTCGTACTTTTACTTTTTACGCCAGCCCAACAGGAAGTCGGCTATTATGGGTTGTTTGGAAACGCATGCTGTGGAAATTAATGTACTCCTTCTAGAGAATTCATCCAATCGCCTCCAAACTCGGTGTGCATGAAGACAAGACATTGAAGATGCTAAATTGCGGACGGATTTTTGATATCTTGAACGGTTTGGCCGTGGTGAGGACACGAATTGATGGCGAATAAGGGACACAGGAAGTGTATTATAACTTCAGCATACATTAACTGATCTTGATTAAACTTCAGCAGTGTGTTCGTTGTAAGAGGCCGATCACATGGATGTGACTATTGTGAGTCAAAGTTATAGCGCCACCAACTGGCAGCAGGAAGTGTGTCCCTTTCAAAATGCTTTGAAATCACCCTCTTATTTTTACCCGATTTGCTTCAAAGTTTATGTGTATAATGTAAACACACGGCAGATGTAGACCTGTGAAAGGATTTTTGATATATTTAATACTGTTGCCATGGCAACGCTTCAAACTTTAATATTCTTTTTTGATGCTTTTGAGACTCTTAACATACTTGAAATTGGATGAAACTCGACAGACACATCACATTTATTAGCCCGTAGACATGTGCAAAGTTTCAGAAACGGGCGTGGTGAGGGGCTCAGTAGCGCCACCTTTAGTCATAAGTGGGGGGGTTAGTTTTATCAACAACAACAAAACTTGGTATGTGTATTGTTCTCATCAAGACGGACAACTTTCTAATTTACATTAACGATCTCCGACCAACAGGAAGAGAGATATTTTGGTTTGAATGTGGATTTTCTGAAGAATTTTCTCTCCCTCTCTCTGTGTCTCTGTGTGTGTGAGGGGAGGGGGGATTTGACTATTGCTTTTATATTGTTAATCAAGGTTTCAGGGGCTTTTGGGGTCCTTAACGTGCTCAAAAACTCTTGAAACTTTACATGCAAGTCGGAACCTGCGGCCATCAGGGCCTGGCTGAAGCTGGTACCCGGGCGTGGCAGGGGGGCTCAACAGCGCCCCCTGGAATGGGGTCCGAAAACTTGCTCCATAGATCAAACTAGCTTGCATGAATTAATATGAAACTCGGCACACACATAGATCTCATCGGGCCGAACAACTTTTGTGCTCTAAGTTTTGCGCCAGCCCAACAGGAAGTCGGCTATTATGGGTTGTTTGGAAAACGCTTGCTGTGGAATGCGAAGTACTCCTCCTAGAGAATTCATCCAATCCCCACCAAACTCGGTGTGCATGAAGTCAAGACATTGAGGATTCTAAATTGTGGACGGATTTTTGATATCTCGAACGGTTTGGCCGTGGCGAGGAAACGAATTTATGGCGAGAAAAGAGAAACACGAAGTGGAATAACTTCTGCATACATTAACTGATCTTGATGAAACTTCAGCAGTGTGTTCGTGGTAAGAGGCCGATCAGATGGATGTAACTATTGTGAGTCAAAGTTATAGCGCCACCAACTGGCAGCAGGAAGTGTGTCACTTTCAACATGCTTTTGACAAAAGTGGGCGGGTTAGTTTTAACTACAGTAAAAAAAAAATTGTTTGTATATTGTACTCATCAAGCCGGACAACTTTCTAATTTACATTCATTAGCTCCGGCCATCAGGAAGTCAGATATTTTGGTCTGAATGTGGATTTTTTTGCTAAATCAGCCTCTGAAGTTTTAGCCACTCCTCTTAAACTATTTATTTTATTCCAACCAAACTTTTTCAACATGATGAAAATACATTAAATATGCTAAATTGTGAACGGATAATAAATATCTCAAACGGTTTTGCTATGGCGAGGTATTAAAGTCCAAAAAGGAAACACTAAAAAGCCTCAAATCTTCTAAAAATGTAATTATATACCATTTATTTCTATATAAAAGTATACAAATATTACAACTAAACCCATTTTTTTCTGTTTTTAAAAAGAATTTTATTCTAATTTTATTCTAAAATTAAAAACAGTAAAGTAAAAAAAAAAAAAAAAGTCATGCATAGGGCTATTCTGCCCTCTTGTGTCCAAAAGGACATCAAAATAGTATATACAACTTTTTACTAGGTAGGCCAATATTGTATTTAAATATACATTTATTAAGTATGTGTCTGAGGATATTTTCCCACCGGTTAATCGACGTGTGACACGAGCGGGTGCTTTTAAATTGCTAATATAAATGTGAAAGAAAAATACGGACGTCCGCACGGACATTGATAATGTTGCACACACAAATCACACACACGTTGGAAAGAATGATACTTTTAAACATAACACTAAACCACCATTAAGTGTCGCCAGGCGACCGTCTTAATGAGTGAGTCATTGATTCATTCGTTCAAACGATTCGTTTGAATGACTGAGTCATTCATGATTAAGACATATGTTTATGGATTGATCATTCAATCGGGCAAGTAAAATTCTCTTTCAGGTTGGCCTATTGTATTTATATATAAATATATTAGGGATGTGACTGTGGGAAAATTTTCCCACCGGTTAATCGATGTGTGACATCGCTGGGGGCTTTTGAATCGGTAACTTAAAAACGAAAGTAAAATATGTTCGTCCGCACGGACATTGATAATGGTGCAGAGCGAGCGCATTGCAATCTTGATATCGCAGTCTGTTCATTATAGCCTTTATAAAATATAATAATAAAATAGTCAACCTAACATATAAAAATTACACTGCTCTGAATAGTATGAATTGTACTGACTATTTAAACACAGTAATCACCGCTAAACTGTGATGTTTCCAAGCACATATTTGCGCATGTGAAGAGGATAATTTTTCCCTTCAATAGTGGAACGTGAGTGAAGTACAAAGCCTATAATAAACAAATGTTTAGCATCCAAAAAATGTAATATATATATATATATAAACACACTAAAAAAAAAATATATATATATATATATATATATAAATATAGCTGCGAGCAGCGATGGAGGGCCCAAGCCGGTGAAACCGCCACCCCTAACTAAAGGCACCAGGGTGGCGGTGCCACCGGCTTGGGCCCGCAATCGCTGCTCGCAGCTATATTTAGGGCCCAAGCCCTGAAAGGGCGAAGGCCCTATTGTTTTCGGTAGAATTATTTATTATTATTCTTATTCTTATTTTTCTGTCAACCTTTCAGGCACTTTTGAGACCCTTAACGTGCTCGAAAACTCTTGAAACTTTGCACACGGGTCAGAACCCGCGGCCATCAGGGCCGGGCTGAAGCTGGTACCCGGGCGTGGCAGGGGGGCTCGACAGCGCCCCCTTGAACGGGGTCCGAAAACTTGGTCCATAAATCAGACATGCTTGCATGTAATAATATGAAACTCGGTACACATATAGATCTCATCGGGCCGAACAACTTTCGTACTTTTACTTTTTACGCCAGCCCAACAGGAAGTCGGCTATTATGGGTTGTTTGGAAACGCATGCTGTGGAATTTAATGTACTCCTCCTAGGGAATTCATCCATTCGCCTCCAAACTCAGTCAGCATGAAGTCAAGACATTGAGGATGCTAAATTGCGGACAGATTTTTGATATCTCGAACGGTTTGGCCGTGGCGAGGACACGAATTGATGGCGAATAATGGAAACAGGAAGTGTGTTATAACTTCTGCATACATTAACTGATCTTGATTAAACTTCAGCAGTGTGTTCGTTGTAAGAGGCCGATCACATGGATGTGACTATTGTGAGTCAAAGTTATAGCGCCACCAACTGGCAGCAGGAAGTGTGTCCCTTTCAAAATGCTTTGAAATCACCCTCTTATTTTTACCCGGGGTGGTAGTGGCGCAATGGATAAGACACATGCCTTTGGTGTGAGAGACCCGGGTTCGAATCCACTGTGAGACACCAATGTGTCCCTGAGCAAGACACTTAACCCCTAGTTGCTCCAGAGGCGTGCGACCTCTGACATATATAGCAATTGTAAGTCGCTTTGTATAAAAGCGTCAGCTAAATGAATAAATGTAAATGTAAATGTAAATGTACCCGATTTTCTTCAAAGTTTATGTGTATAATGTAAACACACGGCAGATGTAGACCTGTGAAAGGATTTTTGATATCTTTAATACTGTTGCCATGGCAACGCTTCAAACTTTAATATTCTTTTTTGATGCTTTTGAGACTCTTAACATACTTGAAATTGGATGAAACTCGACAGACACATCACATTTATTAGCCCGTAGACATGTGCAAAGTTTCAGAAACGGGCGTGGTGAGGGGCTCAGTAGCGCCACCTTTAGTCATAAGTGGGGGGGTTAGTTTTATCAACAGCAACAAAACTTGGTATGTGTATTGTTCTCATCAAGACGGACAACTTTCTAATTTACATTAACGATCTCCGACCAACAGGAAGAGAGATATTTTGGTTTGAATGTGGATTTTCTGAAGAATTTTCTCTACCTCTCTCTGTGTCTCTGTGTGTGTGAGGGGAGGGGGGATTTGACTATTGCTTTTATATTGTTAAATCAAGGTTTCAGGGGCTTTTGGGGTCCTTAACGTGCTCAAAAACTCTTGAAACTTTACATACAAGTCGGAACCCCCTGCCATCAGGGACGGGTTGAAGCTGGTACCCGGGCGTGGCAGGGGGGCTCAACAGCGCCCCCTGGAATGGGGTCCGAAAACTTGCTCCATAGATCAAACTAGCTTGCATGAATTAATATGAAACTCAGCACACATATAGATCTCATCGGGCCGAACAACTTTCGTGCTCTAAGTTTTGCGCCAGCCCAACAGGAAGTCGGCTATTATGGGTTGTTTGGAAAACGCTTGCTGTGGAATGTGAAATACTCCTCCTAGAGAATTCGTCCAATCCCCACAAAACTCGGTCAGCATGAAGTCAAGACATTGAGGATGCTAAATTGCGGACGGATTTTTGATATCTCGAACGGTTTGGCCGTGGCGAGGAAACGAATTTATGGCGAGAAAAGAGAAACACGAAGTGTTATAACTTCTGCACACATTAACTGATCTTGATGAAACTTCAGCAGTGTGTTCGTGGTAAGAGGCCGATCAGATGGATGTAACTATTGTGAGTCAAAGTTATAGCGCCACCAATTGGTAGCAGGAAGTGTGTCACTTTCAAAATGCTTTTGACAAAAGTGGGGGGGTTAGTTTTACCCACAGTTATAAAAATCAGTACGTATATTGGTCTCATCAAGCCGGACAACTTTCTAATTTACAGTCATTAGCTCAGACCAACAGGAAGTCAGATATTTTGGTTTGAATGTGGATTTCTTTGCAAAATCAGCCTCTGAATTTTTACCCAGTCCACTTAAGTGGTTTATTTTATTCCCACAACACTTTTTCAACATGATGAAAATACATTAAAGATGCTAAATTGTAAACGCATAATAAATATCTCAAACGGTTTTGCTATGGCGAGGGATTAAAGTAATGTCAAAAAAGGAAACACTAAAAACCTCCTATCTTCTAAAAATGTAATTATACACCATGTATTTCTATATAAAATTATACAAATATCAGAACTAAACCCATTTTATTCTTTTTTTTTCTATTTAATAATTGTTTAAGTTTAAAAACATCCAGAATGTTTTTTTTGTCCAAATTTTCTTTTTAAAATATGTCATTCATAGTGCTATACTGCCCTCTTGTGTTCAAAGTCAGGTAGGCCTATTGTATCTATATAAAATATACTAGGTACCGGTATGTGACGGTGAGGAATATTTTACCATCGGTTAATCAACGTGTGACACTGCTGGGGGCTTTTGAATTGCTAACTTAAAAATGAAAGTAAAATATGTTTGTCCGCACTGACATGGATAATGGTGCAGAGCGAGCGTTTTCAATTAATTCCTATGGAAGTAGGAATGAACTAAAAAACGTTCGCTCTTCTCTGCCCGTTCCTCGCCGTGGATGCACACCATATATACAGTATATATATATATATATATATATATATATATATATATATATATATATATATATATATATTTATTTATTTATTGTTACATATATATAATGTATATATTTTTTGTTACATTTATTTATATATATATATATATATATATATATATATAAATATAGCTGCGAGCAGCGATGGAGGGCCCAAGCCGGTGACACCGCCACCCCGGTGGCTTTAGTGTAACTAAAGGCACCAGGGTGGCGGTGCCACCGGCTTGGGCCCGCAATCGCTGCTCGCAGCTATATTTATATATATATTTATTATTATTCTTCTTCTTATTCTTATTTTTCTGTCAACCTTTCGGGCACTTTTGAGACCCTTAACGTGCTCGAAAACTCTTGAAACTTTGCACACGGGTCAGAACCCGCGGCCATCAGGGCCGGGCTGAAGCTGGTACCCGGGCGTGGCAGGGGGGCTCGACAGCGCCCCCTTGAACGGGGTCCGAAAACTTGGTCCATAAATCAGACACGCTTGCATGTAATAATATGAAACTCGGTACATATATAGATCTCATCGGGCCGAACAACTTTCGTACTTTTACTTTTTACGCCAGCCCAACAGGAAGTCGGCTATTATGGGTTGTTTGGAAACGCATGCTGTGGAAATTAATGTACTCCTTCTAGAGAATTCATCCAATCGCCTCCAAACTCGGTGTGCATGAAGACAAGACATTGAAGATGCTAAATTGCGGACGGATTTTTGATATCTTGAACGGTTTGGCCGTGGTGAGGACACGAATTGATGGCGAATAAGGGACACAGGAAGTGTATTATAACTTCAGCATACATTAACTGATCTTGATTAAACTTCAGCAGTGTGTTCGTTGTAAGAGGCCGATCACATGGATGTGACTATTGTGAGTCAAAGTTATAGCGCCACCAACTGGCAGCAGGAAGTGTGTCCCTTTCAAAATGCTTTGAAATCACCCTCTTATTTTTACCCGATTTGCTTCAAAGTTTATGTGTATAATGTAAACACACGGCAGATGTAGACCTGTGAAAGGATTTTTGATATATTTAATACTGTTGCCATGGCAACGCTTCAAACTTTAATATTCTTTTTTGATGCTTTTGAGACTCTTAACATACTTGAAATTGGATGAAACTCGACAGACACATCACATTTATTAGCCCGTAGACATGTGCAAAGTTTCAGAAACGGGCGTGGTGAGGGGCTCAGTAGCGCCACCTTTAGTCATAAGTGGGGGGGTTAGTTTTATCAACAACAACAAAACTTGGTATGTGTATTGTTCTCATCAAGACGGACAACTTTCTAATTTACATTAACGATCTCCGACCAACAGGAAGAGAGATATTTTGGTTTGAATGTGGATTTTCTGAAGAATTTTCTCTCCCTCTCTCTGTGTCTCTGTGTGTGTGAGGGGAGGGGGGATTTGACTATTGCTTTTATATTGTTAATCAAGGTTTCAGGGGCTTTTGGGGTCCTTAACGTGCTCAAAAACTCTTGAAACTTTACATGCAAGTCGGAACCTGCGGCCATCAGGGCCTGGCTGAAGCTGGTACCCGGGCGTGGCAGGGGGGCTCAACAGCGCCCCCTGGAATGGGGTCCGAAAACTTGCTCCATAGATCAAACTAGCTTGCATGAATTAATATGAAACTCGGTACACATATAGATATCATCGGGCCGAATAACTTTCCCCTGGTCAAGTTTTACGCCAGCCCAACAGGAAGTCGGCTATTATGGGTTGTTTGGAAAACGCTTGCTGTGGAATGCGAAGTACTCCTCCTAGAGAATTCATCCAATCCCCACCAAACTCAGTGTGCATGAAGTCAAGACATTGAGGATTCTAAATTGCGGACGGATTTTTGATATCTTGAACGGTTTGGCCGTGGCGAGGAAACGAATTTATGGCGAGAAAAGAGAAACACGAAGTGGAATAACTTCTGCATACATTAACTGATCTTGATGAAACTTCAGCAGTGTGTTCGTGGTAAGAGGCCGATCAGATGGATGTAACTATTGTGAGTCAAAGTTATAGCGCCACCAACTGGCAGCAGGAAGTGTGTCACTTTCAACATGCTTTTGACAAAAGTGGGTGGGTTAGTTTTAACTACAGTAAAAAAAAAATAGTTTGTATATTGTACTCATCAAGCCGGACAACTTTCTAATTTACATTCATTAGCTCCGGCCATCAGGAAGTCAGATATTTTGGTTTGAATGTGGATTTCTTTGCAAAATCAGCCTCTGAATTTTTACCCAGTCCTGCTAAGTGGTTTATTTTATTCACACCAAACTTTTTCAACATGATGAAAATACATTAAAGATGCTAAATTGTGAACGGATATTGAATATCTCAAACGGTTTTGATATGGCGAGGGATTAAAGTAATGTCAAAAAAGGAATCAGAAAACATCTCATATCTTCTACAAATGTAATTATACACCGTTTATTTTTATATAAAATTATACAAATATTAGAACTAAACCCATTTTATTCTGTTTTTGCAATTCAAGAAGTATAAAAAAAGTTAAAAACAGGCTATTTAGTGCTATTTGGTTCAACAAAAAAGCAAACATAGGGCTATTCTGCCCTCTTGTGTCCAAAAGGATATACAAATAGTATATTCAACTTTTTACTAGGTAGGCCTTTATTGTATTTAAATATAAATTTATTAGGTATATGACTGTGAGGATATTTTCCCATCGGTTAATCGACGTGTGACACGAGCGGGTGCTTTTAAATCGCTAATTTAAAAGTGAAAGTAAAATTCGGACGTCCGCACGGACATTGATAATGGTGCACACACGTTGGAAAGAATGATACTTTTAAACATAACACTAAACCGCCATTAGGTGTCGCCAGGCGACCGTCTTAATGAGCGAGTCATTGATTCATTCGTTCAAACGATTCGTTCGAATGACTGAGTCATTCATGATTGAGACAGATGTTTATGGATTGATCATTGAATCTTTGAGTCAACCGATTCGTTCAAAATGCTGAATCATTCAGTAATGAGAAAACAAGTTGCCGTGAGATGCGCGACGATTCTGCTGTGATCTTTGTTTAACTACTTTTGTTACTGAAACAGAACAAAAACAGTCAATATTGCATCTAAAATGTAAGTGACTTAATTATAACTGTTTATTAACCTGTTGTATGAAATCAATGTCACAGTTTCAATTGTGATTGTATTCAGGAAACGGTAGCCTACTCGTCAAGTGAGGTTGCTTAACTCCATCATAGGTTATAAAATATATAAAAACTCCATATTTGTAATTTTTATAGTCAGTATGCTGTTATCTGGGTTTCTTTTTTGTGTGCTGCGCTCATTTGTTTACGTTTCTCCTGGAGAAGCTGCACGAGCCTCAGCAGCGCAACCTTGTTACCATTGATCAGTAATACATTTATTAACAACTGTTGATTGCAACTTAAAATGAATGTAATAAAATTAGAATAATCTCTCGTTTTAGTGATTCCCAAGTTATTTTTTGTCATTGACGTTCAAATCAGGCTACTCTGGTCGGGCAAGCCAAATTCTCTTTCAGGTAGGCCTATTGTATATATATAAATATATTAGTGATGTCGGTTAATCGACGTGTGACACCGCTGGGGGCTTTTAAATCGCTAACTTAAAGTAAAATACAGATGTCTGCACAGACTTTAATAATGGTGCTGAGTAGAGCGAGCATTTTCAATGAATTCCTATGGAAGTAGGAATTAACTAAAAAACGTTCGCTCTGTTCTGCTCGTTCCTCGCCGTGGGCGCTCACAGTTATGAATGCCTGTTTAGCCAAGAGCTTTTAGTTTAATTTTAAAATGAACGCCATTTCGGGGGGTGGATTGCTTGAATTTATTTTACAAAAGAACAATGTTGTGTTTTATTGCAAGTGTATATAAATATAAGTAAACACTTTGCAGTTTGAATGATGTCCTGTATGAACAAAATTATGTGCCAATTATGTTTTTATGTGTCTACTGTTAAATCACACACACATTCCAGCATTGCAAACTTGACATCGCAGCCTGTTCATTATAGCCTTAATAAAATATAATAAAATAGTAAACCTAACATATACACACTGCTCTGTTTAAATAGTCAGTAGTACAGTTCGTACATTCACAGTAAGCACTGCTCCACTGTGATTTTTCCAAGCACATTTTTGCGCGTGTGAAGAGGATGATTTTTTCCGTCGATATTGGAACACGAGTGAAGTACAAAGCCTATAATAAAGAATAGTTTAGCATCCAAATACATCACAACTGTTGAAACGTTTTGATTCTAATGAAAGGGTTACGTGAGCCCAACACTTACTTTCGTTTTTATTTTTACATTAAATTTAAAGGATTTGTTGTGGAATATTTTGAGTGTATCATAAAATCAGAATAAGGTAAGACAAGTAAAATTTCCCGTCTTTATTATATATATATATATATATATATATGTATATATATATATATATATATATGTATATATATATATATATATATATATATATATATATATATATATGTAAATATAGCTGCGAGCAGCGATGGAGGGCCCAAGCTGGTGGAACCGCCACCCCGGTGCCTTTAGTGTAACTAAAGGCACCAGGGTGGCGGTGCCACCGGCTTGGGCCCGCAATCGCTGCTCGCAGCTATATTTATTATTATTCTTCTTCTTATTCTTATTTTTCTGTCAACCTTTCGGGCACTTTTGAGACCCTTAACGTGCTCGAAAACTCTTGAAACTTTGCACACGGGTCAGAACCCGCGGCCATCAGGGCCGGGCTGAAGCTGGTACCCGGGCGTGGCAGGGGGGCTCGACAGCGCCCCCTTGAACGGGGTCCGAAAACTTGGTCCATACATCAGATACGCTTGCATGTAATAATCTGAAACTCGGTACACATATAGATCTCATCGGGCCGAACAACTTTCGTACTTTTACTTTTTACGCCAGCCCAACAGGAAGTCGGCTATTAAGGGTTGTTTGGAAACGCATGGTCTGTTATTTGAAACACTTCTCCTAGGGAATTCACCCGATCACCACAAAACTCGGTGTGCATGAAGCCAAGGCATTGAGGATGCTAAATTGCGGACAGATTTTTGATATCTCGAACGGTTTGGCCGTGGCGAGGAAACGAATTTATGGCGAATAATGCAAACAGGAAGTGTGTTATAACTTCTGCACACATTATCTGATCTTGATGAAACTTCAGCAGTGTGTTCGTGGTAAGAGGCCGATCAGATGGATGTAACTATTGTGAGTCAAAGTTATAGCGCCACCAACTGGCAGCAGGAAGTGTGTCCCTTTCAAAATGATTTGAAATCACCCTCTTATTTTTAACCGATTTGCTTCAAACTTTATGTGTATAATGTAAACACACGGCAGATGTAGACCTGTGAAAGGATTTTTGATATCTTTAATACTGTTGCCATGGCAACGCTTCAAACTTTAATATTCTTTTTTGATGCTTTTGAGACTCTTAACATACTTGAAATTGGATGAAACTCGACAGACACATCACATTTATTAGCCCGTAGACATGTGCAAAGTTTCAGAAACGGGCGTGGTGAGGGGCTCAGTAGCGCCACCTTTAGTCATAAGTGGGGGGGTTAGTTTTATCAACAGCAACAAAACTTGGTATGTGTATTGTTCTCATCAAGACGGACAACTTTCTAATTTACATTAACGATCTCCGACCAACAGGAAGAGAGATATTTTGGTTTGAATGTGGATTTTCTGAAGAATTTTCTCTCCCTCTCTCTGTGTCTCTGTGTGTGAGAGGGGAGGGGGGATTTGACTATTGCTTTTATATTGTTAATCAAGGTTTCAGGGGCTTTTGGGGTCCTTAACGTGCTCAAAAACTCTTGAAACTTTACATACAAGTCGGAACCCCCTGCCATCAGGGACGGGTTGAAGCTGGTACCCGGGCGTGGCAGGGGGGCTCAACAGCGCCCCCTTGAACGGGGTCCCAAAACTTGGTCCATAGATCAAACACGCTTGCATGAATTAATTTGAAACTCGGTACACATATAGATCTCATCGGGCCGAACAACTTTCCCCCGGTCAAGTTTTACGCCAGCCCAACAGGAAGTCGGCTATTATGGGTTGTTTGGAAAACGCTTGCTGTGGAATGCGAAGTACTCCTCCTAGAGAATTTATCCAATCCCCACCAAACTCGGTGTGCATGAAGTCAAGACATTGAGGATTCTAAATTGCGGACGGATTTTTGATATCTCGAACGGTTTGGCCGTGGCGAGGAAACGAATTTATGGCGAGAAAAGAGAAACACGAAGTGGAATAACTTCTGCATACATTAACTGATCTTGATGAAACTTCAGCAGTGTGTTCGTGGTAAGAGGCCGATCAGATGGATGTAACTATTGTGAGTCAAAGTTATAGCGCCACCAACTGGCAGCAGGAAGTGTGTCACTTTCAACATGCTTTTGACAAAAGTGGGCGGGTTAGTTTTAACTACAGTAAAAAAAAAAATAGTTTGTATATTGTACTCATCAAGCCGGACAACTTTCTAATTTACATTCATTAGCTCCGGCCATCAGGAAGTCAGATATTTTGGTTTGAATGTGGATTTCTTTGCAAAATCAGCCTCTGAATTTTTACCCAGTCCTGCTAAGTGGTTTATTTTATTCACACCAAACTTTTTCAACATGATGAAAATACATTAAAGATGCTAAATTGTGAACGGATATTGAATATCTCAAACGGTTTTGATATGGCGAGGGATTAAAGTAATGTCAAAAAAGGAATCAGAAAACATCTCATATCTTCTACAAATGTAATTATACACAGTTTATTTTTATATCAAATTATACAAATATTAGAACTAAACCCATTTTATTCTGTTTTTGCAATTCAAGAAGTATAAAAAAAAGTTAAAAACAGGCTATTTAGTGCTATTTGGTTCAACAAAAAAGCAAACATAGGGCTATACTGCCCTCTTGTGTCCAAAAGGATATCAAAATAGTATATAAAACGTTTTACTAGGTAGGCCTATTGTATTTAAATATAAATGTATTAGGTATATGACTGTGAGGATATTTTCCCATCGGTTAATCGACGTGTGACACGAGCGGGTGCTTTTAAATCGTTAATATAAAAGTGAAAGTAAAAAACGGACGTCCGCACTGACATTGATAATGGTGCACGTTGGAAAGAATGATACTTTTAAACATAACACTAAACCGCCATTAGGTGTCGCCAGGCGACCATCTTAATGAGCGAGTCATTGATTCATTCGTTGAAACGATTCATTCGAATGACTGAGTCATTCATGATTGAGACAGATGTTTATGGATTGACCATTGAATCTTTGAGTCAACCGATTCGTTTCAAAATGCTGAATCATTCAGTAATGAGAAAACAAGTTGCTGTGAGATGCGCGATGGTTCGGCTGTGATCTTTGTTTAACTATTTATGCTGCTGAAACAGAACAAAAACAGTCAATATTGCATCTAAAATGTAAGTGACTTAATTGTAACTGTTTATTAACCTGTTGTATGAAATCAATGTCACAGTTTCAATCGTGATTGTATTCAGGAAATAGTAGCCTACTCGTCAAGTGAGGTTGCTTAACTCTGTTATAAAATATATAAAAACTCCATATTTGTAATTTTTATAGTCAGTATGTTGTTAACTGGGTTGCTTTTTTGTGTGCTGCGCACATTTGTTTACAATTCTCCTGGAGAAGCTGCATGAGCCTCAGCAGGGCAACCTTGTTACCATTGATCAGTAATACATTTATTATTAACAGCTGATTGCAACTTAAAATGAATGTAATGAAATTAGAATAATCTCTCGTTTTAGTGATTCCCAAGTTATTTTTTTTTTGTTCTTGACGTTCTAATCAGGCTATACTCTGGTCGGGCAAGTAAAATTCTCTCTCAGGTAGGCCTATTGTATTTATATATAAATATATTAGGGATGTGACTGTGATAACATTTTCCCACCTATGGAAGTAGGAATAAACTAATACATTTTATTTATGTTTTTATGTGTCCACTGTTCAACTGCAACCGCGTCACACACACACACACACATTCCAGAATTGCAATCTTGACATCGCAGCCTGTTCATTATAGCCCTAATACAATATAATAATAAAAATAGTCAACATAACATATACGAATTACACTGCTCTGTTTAAATAGTAAGTAGTACAATTTGTACCATTCACAGTAAGCACTGCTCCACTGTGATGTTTCCAAGCACATTTTTGCGCGTGTGAAGAGGATGATTTTTTCCATCGATATTGGAACACGAGTGAAGTACAAAGCCTATGATAAAGAATAGTTTAGCATCCAAATACATCGCAAATATTGAAACATTTTGATTCTAATGAGAAGGTTACGTGAGACCAACACGGCTTACTTTCGTTTTTATTTTTACATTAAATTTAAAGGATTTGTTGTGGAATATTTTGAGTGTATCATAAAATCAGAATAAGGTAAGACAAGTAATATTTTCTGTCTTATATATATATATATATATATATATATGTGTGTGTGTGTGTGTGTGTGTGTATATATATATAGAGAGAGATATAGATATAGATAGATAGATATTTATATATATATATATATATATATATATATATGTGTGTGTGTGTGTGTGTGTGTGTATATATATATATATATATATATATAAATATAGCTGCGAGCAGCGATGGAGGGCCAAAGCCGGCGGCACCGCCACCCCGGTGCCTTTAGGTAACTAAAGGCACCGGGGTTGCGGTGTCACCGGCTTGGGCCCGCAATCGCTGCTCGCAGCTATATTTAATCTTTGTTAACGTTAGTTAATAAAAATACAGCTGTTCATTAAGTTCATGTTAGTTCACGGTGCATTAACTAATGTTAACAAGATTTTAATAAGTAAATGTTGAAATTAACAAAGATTAATAAATGCTGTATAATTGCAGTTCATTATTAGTTTATGCTAACTTATGTAGTTAACTAATGTTAACGAACGAACCTTATTGTAAAGTGTTACCAATATAACCAAAGTGTTACCTCTTCTTTCACATATATAGAAATGTGTGCATGCATGCCTCTACAACTAGTCAGTGGTGGAAATAAAGTGCATTAATTAAAGTACTGTACTGTGTGGGGTACTTTTGTTGAACTCTAGGGTGCTGTATAACAATTGAAACCTGTTTAGAGATATGGAAGAAGCAGATTATGAGGAAGAAAACCATAATAATGGGGAGGAATAATTTTCTCCCCAACATAATATTCAATGTGCTTTCTGTATAATCTAGTACAGGTTTCATAGTCAACTGATCTGATTCTGTGGTACTCAAAACATTTCACCAATCAATTTAGTAGATTCTTCAGCTGTGACCTGATTAACAGTATAATGTTACAGTTTGTCTGAATTGCTAAAACACATTTCTTGAAACCATCACTCACATTCTCAAAACCTTAAACAAAAAAACTAATTTTCAAACCACATTCAGAAAACCTCTGACTCTTCTGCAAAATCAAACAATTGCCTCAAAACCATAAATTAAACAATGCTCTCATCATACACACAGTGAGTCAATATTATAAACACTACTGATCATTCATTAGACACTACAGTACATCAAAAAGTTAAGAACACAGAATCCAAAGCACGTAGTTACCGAAAAAAAGTGTATCGTAACTAAGTAAACAAATTTTGCAATTACATAGCAAAATTATAGTAATTACAACTTACCGTAGTAAGGTGAATAACTTGTATACTGTATGCACTGAAAGTATAGTATTGTACTGAATATTGTATAGTATTGAATGTGTGTATATTCAGCACTTGCATACTGTGAAAATACAGTGACCCAACTGCAAAAGACAAAAAGGTTACAGTAAAAAACTCTAAATGAAAAGCATTATAGTCACTCAGAAGAGATGTGCAACTGCAGAATCAAGGTCAGTGAGGGAGATTTATTCTGCTTCAGCATCATGTCTTCATGTTGGGTTCAGACTGAGGACTTTATTCACATCACAGACAATATCATCTCTGCAGGCAAAGGGAAAAACCCTAAAGCAGATCCAGCCTTGACAACATTCTCCACACTTGCTCTCTCATATTCCTCCTTGTTCACCATCTCTTACACACATACTCTTCCTCCTCTCCATCTTATATTGTTTCCATTCATTGTTGGTATCAACATTCAGTGCAACATTTTGAGTCAATTTTGGCACTCTGAACTGACTTGTATTATGTACAGTTCGACAAATTAGATTAGGCTATTGAGAATTTGGGGGGTTTAGTGTTTTAGCAATTCAGAAAAAGTGTATTTTACAACGTTTGTAAAATATTACTGTATTTTTGTATTCCGAGTTCAGAGTCTTGCAACATAATCAAAACCTAACACAAGCATGATGTAAATATAGAAAAAAAATGTTCAGATATAAATGTGCCTCAATACAGTTTGTTGTCCATGATGAAGAGAGTACATCTGTGTAGGTTTTACTGCCCTTCCTCCCCCAGGGGTCCCGTAGCACCCCTGGAAGAGCATAAAAATGCACATTCTGCAAAGTCTGCAAATGCAAAGTCTGATAAGCGTATCAAAGTTAAAATTGGTAGGACAATTATTTAGGTTATGTTTAATACATAATGTTGGACAGAGATGTCTGGCATACATGGAAAGGTGTTATAATAACATTTTAAATAGTGCTCACAGTAAAATACCAAATTTCAGTCTGGCTTTCAAATATGTCAAAGAGGTTTGTATATTGAACATATTTGGATGTCCCTATGTTCATTAAAGATTGTATTTATTTAATTCTATTACTAGACGTTTTTAAACTACATTACCCATAAGCCTCTATTACTGTGTCGATGGGACGGGCGCTGTAAATTGTAGTTCATTGAAGTGTGTAGTTACACTATAGGGTTAGGGTTAGGATCTCGGTAAACTTGTAATTTCTTTCAATATAGCAATACCTCATTGTTAAAGGACAGTATTACTGACGTCATAACGACAGCAAAACATATTTTGCGATATGGAGCGCTTTTTATTCTGACCTAAACGTTAGTCCAACCACAGCTTTTCCTTCTGGCGCCATGGAAACGTCAAAGCCTCGTCACACTTGTCCATATATGGTATTTACAGGCTCTTCCGACTTTTGATGTACGCAAATCCAGGATATTTATTTATTTTGTAGTTGTTATTTTTCACTGAAAGAAATACAACAACACTTAATTTCCCTGACCATGTATGTATAAGTTCTGCAATAAATAATAAAAAAAAAAACAGGCTCTTCCGACTGAAGATAATTACAAAAAGTAGCCTACTCTTTATAGTTATTCTAGCATGCAGTATTTTGTTTTAAACAGATGTAAGTTAATCTCTTAATCAAATAAAATGTGTCTGTAACATTTAAAGATGATTGCACACACTTTGTACTAATTTCCCAAAATGTATTGATATGCCAAACTATTTAAAGACTTTAATTTTTCTTTTCTTTTTTTAAAAAACAAACAAACCAGGAGCCACCAGAAAATACATTATTTTCTTCCCTTTGAAGAACACATTGCCCCCCAAAATAAAATAATGATATATATATATTTACATGATTAATTTTAAATGATTTTGCTGTGTGAATAAATGCAAGGCAAATATAAATAGTTAATGACAATTATAATTATAAATGTTAAAGGAATTAATATATAATATTGTAATTGAACATTTCAAACAGGACTACAACATTTAAGTGACATTTTAATAGCTTTAGTAGTATTCTGTAGTATTTATTTATGGCAAGCATACCAGACTCAAGTAGACTTACTTATACTAAAACAAAAATATGTAAAAATAATGCCTTTTGGAAAGCCATTATGACAAACAGCACTAACTCTTATGATCTCTCACACTTCCTGGCTGTTGTGCAGTTCTACCAGAAAGACTCGGGAGGCAAAATAACGTAACAAGTATGCATTTATTAACAGCCCAGCAAGCAAGTATTGAGATATAAAGTTCTTTGGCATTGGCCCCATGCGTAGCTCGCAATCCGAGCGGAACGGAATCTGCATTTCCTGCCTGAAGACGAATGTAGGGGCGCAGCCGACCCCCTGTGAGGTATGGGGAGGGACCATCCTGGTGGTGGTGGGGAGGATGAAGGGGAATGTAGGCGTCAGCATCTGCGAACTCAGACATGTGTAATTACAGATTTTTTTTACTACAAGTTTTAGAACACGATTGGATAGATGAGAAGGTAATAAGTGACGTAACAATTGAGTCTTCCCGGCAGAACTTGCGCTAAAGCTTTCATTTCATGAAAAATGAAAAAGTTTTTTGTTTGTTTTTAAACACCATTAAGAAAATAAACACAACAAGAGACAAGAGAGAGGGTATTGTGCAAAAAACTTTAATGAACAAAAGCAAGAAAAAAAGAAGAAAAAAAAAACCTCAAAAATAAACTTCCAGGTGAGAGTCCAGGTGACTAGGCTGTCATGCTGAAAGCTGGTTGGGATCTGGGGACTTAGGCATAGCATGTAGGAATTCACTGGCAGGCTCCCATGTGTCATCCCAGGTTTTGCCACTGTAAAATATCATAAGTGCACAAAATTTCATTAGAACACAGAGAAAAAAAAAAAAAAATCACTGTTGGGTTAAATTTAGAGAGTTCCTTGAAATGTATTGATGCTTGTTAAAGTAGCATTAACTCTGGTTAAGCCCAGCGGTGGAATGTAACTGAGTACATGTACTCAATTTACTTAATAACAAATTTGAGGTACTTGGACTTAATTGGTGTATTTTCATTTAGCACTTTTTTATACAACATTGCATCTCACAGGAAAATATGGTACTTTTTCCTAAACTACAATTGTCTGGCAGCTCTAGTTACACAATTTTCCATACAGTTTCTGTACATTGAAAGCCATGTATTTCCAAATTTACTGATTTCAAAATGTTTCTGATAAACTGAGGGATTAAGTTGTCATTAGTGGGATGAGGAAAATGTTATGTCATCTACAACAGTTTAGAACACAGATCTTATGTTTGATGTTCTTATGTTCCTTTGAAAATAACATTTCCAGCACATACAACAGGATTCTCCAGAAAAACTAACTTATGACACATAAGAGTTTCAGATGCTGAAAAATTAATTTATGTGTGCATGAATCACTGCTACTTTTGTAATGCATTACCGAGTGGATGTCCTGCAGGCTCAATAAATAAGCTAGTTCAGAGCTAGAGCTAGCCGCTAGAGTACTTACTAGAGACAGAAAACATGATCACATCAGGACCATTTTATTGTCCATACATTGGCTGTCTGTCAGCTAATTTTAGAATTCTATTAATAACTCAGAAAGCACTGAATGGTCCAGCTCCTCATTACCTATAATCCATTGTGTTAATCACAAAATTCCAGGATATTACAAATAGAATATTCTAAATGAAGACAAGGAGGTAGATCATTCTCCCATTTGTCTTTAAAATGATGGAATAGTCTTCCGAGCATTCCAAATTAGGACACACTCTCTCAGTCCAGACTAAAGACAGTCCAGATATTTGTCTTTAGTCTGGACTGAGAGAGTGTGTCTGAATTTGGAATGCTCGGAAGACTATTCCATCATTTTTCATCATCGGAATGCATGTCCTAAAGGTTACAAGGGCCTACCTGATGGATCTAGCTCTTCCAAATGCCTCTACCTCATTGCTATTTGCTTCTGAGTACTGACAATCGACCTCACTCCAGTTTCTCTAAAGACTACCTCAGAGGATGATTTACTGACGGGATCAACTACAGGACCAGGGAGTTTTCTCTTGCCACAGACAACACTGACATGAACTTCCATGCTGCTTGCAAGAAACCAGTTGAACTGTATTAGTCATGGAATGGACTAATTTGCATTGCAATGGAATTAAATAATTAATAAAACATAACTTACCACACAGTGCAAGGCAACCAGTGGACTCTCAATTCGGCTTTCCCCTACACACACAAACACAAGTAATAAGTATTCTAACTGTTTAAGCAATCAATGAATAGGGCATAACATATTGTTGTATTAATTTTGAAAGGTCAGAATCAGTCATTGAGATAAGAATGCAGCCTTACAGAACATATTTTACCTCATTTATCCGTTCCCCAGTTATACGATCAGAAAGGAACACCTTTTGCCTACTACATTTTCGGCAACCTGAAATAATGAAAAAACAAGGAATGCTTATTAAGCCATGAATGCCATGCTTTGTAGCTGAATCAGTCCATATTTATAATTTCACATGTGAGGCGATATACAGTCCTTTCCATTCATGTCAAAGTGAATTTGTCCCTGTTTATGTCAATCAAGCAAAAAGTACAGGATTGGTTTTCCCAAAGTCCTCTTTGCTTAAGTCAGGGATTGACATTAACCACCGCCCTTGGACATTGGCCACAGCTAAATAACTAGATACTGTGAACTGGCTACCAATGATTCGGTAAGCCGATGAATCTAATTTACATTAAGTCAACTGTGACTGGGAGCAAATTTATTAACAGTGTAGAGCAAGTATGTACTATGCAAAAAGTTACCTTTTCTTCTGTTCTTCAAAGACGTGGGAATGGAAGAGGCAGATGGAGGAGAGACAGAGGCAGAATAGTGTGAAGAGGTAGAGGTGTTTGTCCTTTTCATTTGTCGCAAAGACAGTGGAGGTGGGGAAGAAACTGAAGGAAGAATAGTTGTAAAAGTAGAAGAGGAAGTAGGAAAGAGAGAGGTTGGAGAGAGTTGGGAAGACAGAGGAACAAGGTTCCTATAGGTTGCTATAATACAAGTTTACTTTCATTTAAAATCTGTACATATTAACAAAGAAATATAGATGTATTCTAAATATTCATAATTTCTAAACCAAAACATTACTTACATTTTGTCAAGATAAATTCATAGGCCCTCCGCATCTTCTCCAAAAGAATTTTAGTGACAGGAGTGGGGTGCAGATGGGTAATTATTTCTGCAACCCATTTATTCGAAGCCCTTTTATCTGGCTTGCCAATAAATAAAATCGGCTTGTATCCCACAGCTTCAAGTTTACTCACCTGAAATGAACAAAAGCAGTAATAACACATTCGTTAAACAAACCCACTGAATTCTCGAAACATCAGTACTGTATAAAGCTATTTTAATTTAAGGACATTTAATGGAGTTGGAGTACAATGCAAGAAAATGTGTCGTAAACTGTTTCATTATAATTATTTTAGAAGAAACATTACTGAATAATGAACTGTATAGACCCTTTTACAGGCCACGTGATCAAATAGTTGCGCGCGCATTTTGGCAACGGAAGTGGTGTTTTTCCCCACTGGCTCTAACGTGTTAGCAACTCCGAAAGTTTATCAAAACGGTTTCCCAGCATCAAAATGTCTGGTTGTTTCGTTTACGGTTGCACTAATCGATATTCCACCAAGGGGCTTAAGTTTTATATTATTCCGACAGGATCACGGCCGTTTCAGAAGAGTGGCTGCAGGCGATTAAACGTGTTGATTGGAGCGAGGACATAATAAAAAATGCTTGCGTCTGTTGTTTAATCCGCTTGCGTAGCTTGACATGCTGGTGATTCTCGCCATACTTCCGTTGCCAATATGCGTGCGCATACGTCATCATTGTGTACAAACAGTAAAAGGGTCTATACAATCAATGGCCAGTTTCAGATAAAGCCAGAGGTACTCCTGCAGTTTCTGCCATTGCCATCATGACTTACTTACTTGACAGAGAACACAACTTATTGTTTCTCTTTAGCACAATTTATAGGTAAAGATGGATTCTTCTATGTATTAAATAATAAGACTATGTTTTTAAAGGCCAGATCACATTGGTACTTGTCTGATATTCAGTATGAGAAAAACACGGGTTTTCAACTTCACTTCACGTAACACTAACTAACACCATTTCTGCTTTTAAGGACAGATTTCCCCCATTGGCTATCCAGTGACAGTGACACCACTTTTTCTTTAATTTTCTTTTTGGTGGACAGGCTTGCAAAACAGACATGGCAAGTTTTCCTGCTTGCCTGATTGGGAGTCTGGCAAGAAGGGCAGGGCCTGAATTTGGGCCTTGTCATGACTAGACACCAAATATACACAAAAACAAACAGACAGAAAGACTCACAACAAAGAGATGGACAGATAAAACAAATATATATGTGTAAACAGAGAGAGAGAGAGAGAGAGAGAGAGAGAGAGACTGATGAGTACAGGTTAACAAGACGGACGTGGCTCTTAAAAGTGCCTTTGTTTGTGTGTGTGTGTGTGTGTGTGTGTGTATGTATATGTGGTGTGGGGTTAGAATAAAACGAAATTGAAGCTGCCAAATTTGAAGGACCTAAAGGAAAAAACAACAACATATTTGAACATTTTACACTAGTATTCTCTTCATCTGTGTTGCCAGAATGGGTGTATGTGATATTGATTTTATACAGTTCAATAAACAGAAAGATATTTAGAAGAATTTCAGTAACCAGACAGTGTCTGGGTCCCATTGACTTCCATATATTTTTTCCTACTATGGAAGTCAACAGGACCCAGAAACTGCCTGGTTACTGACATTCTTCTAAATATCTTCCTTTCTGTTCAGCAGAAGAAAGAAATTCATACAGGTTTGAAACAACATGAGGGTGAGTATATGATGACAGAATTTTCATTTTAAAGTGAACGTACTCGGTTACTAACGTAACCTCGGTTCTCTCTAGAAGAGGGAACGAGTACTGCGTAAGATATCTTACGCTAGGGGAAAATCCTTTTTCCGCGAGATATTGAAGCCAAAAATTATCCTTAATTTTGTAATAATGCAAAACGCGTTGCGGCAGCATGCAGACATAGGCGAGACAGCTCGCGCGCCTATTGGCTGCTCTGCGGCAACTGCAGCAGCCTATCGAGCGAGGCCTGGCGTGACGCCAGACCCAATCAGGGCACTTCGCGCCCGCTGCGTCACGTCCAGCCGAAATGGGCGTGGTCTAGGCCTATAAATACCGCTCGCAGGCAGCTATTATCTGGTTTTTCATCATCGAAGCAACCAGAGCGTGTGCATGCACGGCAAGATACGCAGTACTCGTTCCCTCTTCTAGAGAGAACCGAGGTTACGTTAGTAACCGAGTACGTTCTCTTACGAGAGGTCTCTCGTACTGCGTAAGATATCTTACGCTAGGGGACCCAATGCAAAACGCCGTGCATGCTGAGATCTGACACCAAAGACCCAAGGGCGAAAGCCCGGGGTACATATAGTGCACAATCACTCAGGGAACTCACAGGGAGTCCAGGAAGAGGGAGGGGCGAAGCCGCACTCTTCCACATATGGCAGCGTCGCTGAGACGCGAATTTCATCATACAGACAGGGCGGGGTACGGCCTGAACTGATGGGGGGAATGTGGGTCTTACACAGTTTGCCCAGGCACATCTCGTGCTGCTACTTTTTTTACTGTCGAACATTGAGCTGTGCTCAGTAGACGCAGCATTCTGAGCTGATCGCATCAGGTCAGACAATACTGGTAAACTTAGACCGACAGCAGCCTGGCCTGCAGGGCGGGAACCTCTAGGTTATAAAACCTTATAAATGTAGACGGGGAGGCCCAGCCTGCCGCCATACAAATATCTTGCAAGGCAATCCCACTTGACCAGGCCCACGAAGAGGCCATGCCTCTCGTGGAGTGCGCTCTGACACCCAACGGGCACTGCATGCCCTTGAGGCGTATGCCAGCGCTATAGCATCAACTATCCATCTGGATAGGCTCTGTTTCGACGCGGCTAGTCCCTTAGAACGTCCGCTAAACGAAACAAAGAGCTGCTCCGTCTGTCTGAAACCAGACGAGCGAGACACATAAGCTCGTAATGCCCTGACTGGGCAGAGGAGGCTCGCGTCTCTTTCCTCATCAGGGACCGGTAGGGCTGACAGGGAGATAACCTGCGCCCTAAACGGTGTGTTGAGGGATTTCGGAACATAACCGTGCTTAGGTTTGAGTATAACTTTTGAGTCATTAGGCCCAAACTCCATGCACGCCGCGCTCACAGAGAGCGCGTGCAGATCCCCTATGCGCTTCACCGAAGCGAGAGCCAGCAAAAACACCGTCTTGAAAGACAGGTGTTTCAAATCGATTGACTGTAAAGGCTCAAATGGCGCACCTTTCATGGCTTCCAGAACCGTAGAAAGGTCCCATACGGGGACTGAGGGAGGTCTGGGAGGATTCAGTCGCTTAGCCCCTCTAAGGAAGCGGATGACTAAATCGTTCCTTCCTATTGACTGACCAAGCGTTGTTTCTGAGAACGCTGCTATAGCCGCCACATAAACTTTGAGCGTGGAGGGGGCCCTGCCCCCATCCAACAGCTCTTGTAGGAAGGAAAGCACCTCCGCCACACCACAGTCTGTGGGTGACACACCACGGGCTGTGCACCAGCCCGAAAACACTGACCATTTCGAGGAATAGAGTCGTCTCGTAGACGGAGCTCTAGCCTGCGTGATCGTGTTTAATACTCCTTCAGGGAGTCCAACATGTACCCGTTGATGGCCCAGACATGAAGGGACCATAGTTCCGGGTGAGGATGCCAGATCGAACCGTGGGCCTGTGAGAGGAGGTCTCTCCTCACTGGTACTGGCCACGGGGCAGTACTCGCTAACTGCATCACGACTGGGAACCAAGGTTGGTTTTTCCAGAACGGTGCCACCAGCAGTACTGAGCATCCTTCTTCCCTGATCCGTTCTATCACCTGAGGCAGGAGAGAGACGGGGGGAAAAGCATAGAGCGGGCGGCGGGGCCACACATGGGCCAGCGCGCTCCTGCTCTTTGAGAAAAATTCCTGACAGTGAGCGTTTTCTTGAGACGCAAACAGGTCTACTTCCGCTCTGCCGAATTTCTTCCACAGCAGTTGGACTGTCTGTGGGTGTAGAGACCATTCGCCTGCCGGAACATTGTTCCTGGACAGTCTGTCCGGTCCTATATTCAGGAGCCCTGGCACGTGCGCTGCTCTGAGCGAGCGCAGGTTGCACTGAGCCCATACCAGGAGGCGTTCTGCCAGCCTGTACAGGTTCTTGGACCTGAGGCCGCCCTGGCGATTTATGTAGGACACCACAGACATGTTGTCCGAACGGACCAAGACGTGGCGTCCTTTTATCTGGGGACAAAAACGCGTCAGCGCGTTGTCTACTGCCAGCATTTCGAGGCAGTTTATGTGCAGGAGCTTCTCCCGTTCCGACCACTGGCCGAAGAACGGTCTGCCCTCGAGCAGCGCTCCCCATCCCGAGGTGGACGCGTCCGTGGACACCACTTTCACCCTCGAGGAAGTCCCCAGGCTTACACCTAATTGGTACCAGTCGTTCGCTCTCCAAGGTTTCAGAGCTGTGACGCACTTCTGATTGACCCTGAGGCGAAGCGAACCGGATGCCCACGCTCTGCGTGGGACTCGCGCTTTCAGCCAAAACTGCAGCGGGCGCATGCGGAGCAGGCCCAGCTGGAGCACTGACGATGCTGAGGCCATGAGACCTAGCATCTTCTGAAATTTCTTGAGCGGGACAGACGCGCCGCAGCGAAACGCGTCCGCTGTGCGTTGAATGTCTACCGCGCGCTGTGGTGATAGTCGCGCTATCATGGACAGCGAGTCCAATTCTGTGCCCAGGAAAGATATCTTCTGACTGGGTAACAGAGAGCTCTTCGCCCAATTGACACTGAGACCCAAATCCTCGAGGTGATCGAGTAAAATGGCCGTGTGTTCTATGAGCACTGCGCGAGATTGCGCTAGAATCAGCCAATCGTCCAAATAGTTCAGCACTCGCATGCCTCTCATTCTGAGGGGTGCGAGCGCCGCGTCCATGCACTTCGTAAATGTACGGGGTGCCAGGGACAAACCGAATGGCAGGACTGTGTACTGATATGCCTGGCCCTCGAAGGCGAATCTCAAATATCGCCTGTGACGTGACGCTATCTGTATTTGAAAATACGCGTCTTTCAGATCTATTGACACAAACCAATCTCCTTGGCGAATCTGCACAAGGATTTGTCTGGTCGTGAGCATCCTGAACTGTCGCTTCACAAGCACTTTGTTCAGTTGCCTTAGATCTAGTATGGGTCTGAGACCCCCGTCTTTTTTCGGTACCAGGAAGTATCTGCTGTATAGCCCTCCTTCGCTCTGAACTTGAGAGAGAGGCTCTATGGCCCCTTTGCTCAATAGTTTCGCCACTTCGGCTCGAAGTAAATGTGCTACTTTTGTTTTTACCGTGGTCTCGACGCGCGCCACATAGCGGCGAGGGCGTCGGCGAAACTGCAGCGAATAGCCTCTTTTTATAATGTTCAGCACCCACTTCGAAACCCCGGGCAGCTTTGCCCATGCGTCTGCATGGATAGCTAGGGGTTGAATACGAAGCGCGCTCCGCTCGCTCAGCGATGGAGAAGCTTCGGCGTGCTGCAACACAAGCATCGCGCTCGTGACATTTGAGGCATGGGGCGCGCTGATAACAGCGGGCAGATTGCCCGCGCTCGACTCCTCTGCGGTGGTCAGCCGCGAGGGGGAGGGCTGGGCGGTTCCCGTGGGAACTGTCATGTCTATGTGTGGATGTGGGCGCGGGACAGCGGGCACATTTATCACACCGAAAGCATCGTTCGCTTGCGAGAAGCGAGTGCACGTTGGTTTCGTTTTTACAGAAACCGTGAGACATGCATAACGCGGTGTTAGTGGGCACTGGGTAGTGGGCACATTCACCATGTTTGAAGCGCAACCGATCTGAGTCGGTTTTATGTGCGCGAGCCCTGTGTGACAGGCTGTGCTTGTGTGTAGGGATGGGCACTGGGCAGTGGGCATTCTTACTACACATGAAACACCATCGGCCGTGGCCGGGACACCAGAAAATACACTCTTTTGGGGATTTATCTGGGTAGCCGTGAAAACGGCATTTGTGTGCAGGCAAGCGGGTGACAGAACCGACTTGTTGGCTGCAGAAAACACTGGAACAGTCACATTTGCTGGAACTGGACGAGCGAATAGCTTTGGTGTGAGTCTGGCCGCAGCGGGACTTAAACACCGTCGTTTTCCTAGCTGTGCTAGGACGACTTCGGGGCCTCGGGCTTCACCGTAATCCTAGGTCGCGAACCACGTACAGCGGGGTGGCGACCGGATGAGCGGGAGCGCGGTCTCGCGCTTCGGGCCTGGCGGCGCTGTGAAGTGGAGGCAGTGGACGGTGGCTGTGGCTGTGAGCTCTGAGCAGACGGTTTCGCACGGCCTGCTGCAGAGCTGGAGCGCTTCGGGAGGAAGTGCCTCATAGCCTGTGACGCTTTCTGTACCTCTGCGAATCTCTCCGCGAAATCTTTGACGGAGGATCCAAAGAGGCCTGTGGCGGAAAGCGGGGCGTCGAGGAACGCGGTGCGCTCAGACTCGGCCATTTCCGAGAGCGTCAGCCAAAGATGTCTCTCAGTCACGGTGAGAGAGGCCATATTCCGTCCAATGGCTTGCGCTGCAGACTTAGTAGCACGGAGAGCGAGGTCCGTGGCACTCCTTAAGTCCGGCACGCAGATCGCGTCAGGTCCTTCCTCATCCAGCTTACGGAGGAGATCGGCCTGGAAGATCTGAAGCGTTGCCATGGTGTGCAGCGCTGACGCAGCTTGCCCGGCGGCGGAGAAAGCGCGACGGAGCAGGCTTGACGTCGTGCGGCAAGCTTTAGAGGGTAGGGCCGACTTAGCACGCCGTCCAGCAGAGCCTCTTCGACCGGCGGCAGCGAAAGGTATCCTTTGTTCTTGGCATCGTCAACAGCGGAGAATGCCAAAGAAACAGCAGGACGCACTCTAGCCGAATAGGGGGCTTCCAGGACTTGGCGACTTCTTCGTGTAACTCAGGAAGAAAAGGCGCCGGTCTGGACGCAGGCGAAGCGCGCTCCCCAGGCAGGAAAAAACCATCCAGCCGGTTGTGAGCGGGCTGCTCAGGCGAAGACCACTCGAGGCCGAGGCTCGCCGCGGCCTGTGCGAGTACTCGCATGAGCTCCGTCTCGATGGACGCTCTCTTGCCTGACGACGTGCGGGCAGGGGGCGCGGGGTCCTCAGAGCCCACCCAATCCTCACTGCCTGACGCCAGGATAGAGCAGGAATCATCCTCTCCCAGCAGGGCTTCCTCATCCACGATGTCAACGGAAGCGGCGGCAGACGGCGGCCGCTGTCCGTCAGGAAGCGAGGCTGACGAAGCCGGGGAAGCAAGCGGGCGAACCGGCGAGCTTTGGCGGCTGAGGGAGGGTTCCAGGGCCCGCTGGGCACGGCGCTTTTTACGGCGCGACGCCGCGGCGGGCGGGGGAGCAGTCTCGGTGAAGAAGGCTAGGCGAGTCCTCAGAGTCGCCATTGCCATCAGCTCGCAGTGAGGGCAGCCGCCGTCAGCGAGCGCGAGAACTGCATGTTCCTCACCCAGGCAGGAAACGCAAACCACGTGGCGGTCCCCGTCGCTGAGTGTGGCTCTGCACGAGCCGCAGGAAGGCATCTTAAAAAAGACGCTAGCTCTTTTAGAATGTGTGTCGCGGCGGCGACACACACACACAAAAGTACAGTGTAATAAAGGAAAGGATATAAGCGCCGGAAAGCGCAGCAGGAAGGCAGGAAGGCGGCGCGGCCAGCGACTTCAGTGACTCGTCCCGCTGAAGGTGCTCTCTCTCAGACGGCGCGGCTTCTTCTCCGGCTCCAGCGATGCGTGTGCTTCGCTTGAAGGATGAAAAATCAGATAATAGCTGCCTGCGAGCGGTATTTATAGGCCTAGACCACGCCCATTTCGGCGGGACGTGACGCAGCGGGCGCGAAGTGCCCTGATTGGGTCTGGCGTCACGCCAGGCCTCGCTCGATAGGCTGCTGCAGTTGCCGCAGAGCAGCCAATAGGCGCGCGAGCTGTCTCGCCTATGTCTGCATGCTGCCGCAACGCGTTTTGCATTATTACAAAATTAAGGATAATTTTTGGCTTCAATATCTCGCGGAAAAAGGATTTTCCCCTAGCGTAAGATATCTTACGCAGTACGAGAGACCTCTCGTAAGAGAACTATTCCTTTAATTACATTTTAGACCAACAAAATAAATAATGTAAGTTTTGCTCTATTTCGCCAAAAAAAGCCAAAGCCACAGCAGAATTTATATATATATATATATATATATATATATATATATATATATATATATATATATATATACATATGAATCAGTCATAAAGTTATACTTATTACATTAATTATAGACATTAATTGTTTTATTTCATATTGAAAACTTGTGATGAGCCACAAGGTTGTAGTTATGAATTAATCTGTATTGTTTATTATATATTTATTTGGGTGTTTATTATATAATTTTGTGTGGATTTTAAACAATTACTGGGCTGTAAAACAAACCAATCTGGCCACACGGTTCTTCATCTGAACATTTATAATGTTGGATAATAGTTGTGGGCCAATGTAATACTGGAAATCTTACATTCCCCTATAATTGTACCTTGCATGATTATATGCGACAAAAATTAACTTTCAGTATTTGATTAGCTAACTTTGCTAGCCTGCATATGTGGTGTAGCAAGCTGATATGTTTTAATAATGTCTTCATTATCATTGATTTGATATCTTCAATATAATTTACCGTCATAAGAAAAAAATGCCACCTACACGTCTCCACCTAGAGGTCAATAGTTTTTGGCATAGTGTTTCATCCATCATGTCCAGTATTATCAAAGAACCCATCCCTCCTTCACCATGCTTGCTTCTCCTTAACGACACATCGTCTCTAAAGCTTACCATCAATAATAGGCGTCTCCTTCTGGCTGGGTTGACAGCCGCCAAAAGGATGATAGTTTGTCGTTGGAAACCACCACATACATTGTCCGTGAGAAAATGGCTTGTTTCTTATCGGGATATTGTTCAGCTAGAGCTCTCTACAGCACGTTTGCATTATGTCAAAACCTCTAATATTGACTGTTGGTCAGAGCTATTAGAGAAAATAAATGAAATGATGTATATAAGGTCGGATTCTTTCTCTTCTTAATTGTTTATTTTTGATTTGTTTTATATGTGCTGCCCAACTGTTGGTCAGAGCTATTAGAGAAAATAAATGAAATGATGTATATAAGGTCGGATTCTTTCTCTTCTTAATTGTTTATTTTTGATTTGTTTTATATATGCTGCCCAACTGTTTTTTTTATTTTTTTTTTATTTTTTTTTTTATACAATGTGTAATGTTTAAATGTTCAGCTCCATGTTGTACATGCACTTCATTTAGTTTTGTTATTATTATCTAGAATATTTTATTGATTTCTGTGAATTTTATAATATGAAGGAAGAATTCAGGACGCGCTTGATACTTTCAATTATGATATATTTATTTGATATATGCAATGTCCAATATCCTGTGCTGTGTTCTATGATGTTATGTGGATCTCTGTGTGGATATCATAATAATGGAGAAAGGATGGATGGGTGGTAATGGAAAAGGGTTGAGAGGTGTGTGTGTGGGTGTGCGTGTGTTCCCTTCTTACTTTTTTTTTTTTTTTTTTTGGTTTCTTTTTTTTTTCGTTGTTAATTGTTCAATACCTTGAGCGAATCTTGTTAAGGGTTGGAGGGCGGGCTTGGGATGGGTAGGATATGGAGAGGGAAAGAGAAACAGAGACACAGACAACAGAATAAGCAATACTTTAATTGTGCTCTGTTTTATTTCCAGTGATGATGCAATAAGCCTAAGGTTTTCTCTTTATCTCGTGAAGGTGTTTCCTCTCCATTATGTAAATAATGATTGTAAGAAAATAAATAAATAATTGATCACGTCTAAAGGTTCTAAACACAACTTATTGTCCTGATTCAAAAGTTTTTGATGAGTACATTTAAGAATAGTATCCATCTCTATTAATTAACTCTTCTAGGCCTACTTACCGAGTGGAAAATCGCAATGGACCTTGGGATCGCCCCATACAGTGACGTCAGCGTTATTAATTAAGAGGATTTAATAAATATAAATAAATAAATAAACAAAACTTTGATTAATTGAACACAATCGTAGCGTATTATATATATATATATATATATATTTATTAACATCAACAAACCTCCGATAAAAATACGTTATCCAGCATGCTCTAGTTAAAGCAGTCACTTAACGTTACAACCTATGACAATAAAACGCTTAAAATGCTTACTTGAACGCGCCATGGAGTGTTGTTAAACTCACCTCTGAATGCCGTTTTACCTGCAGTTGAGCGTTGTTTTGGTTAAACTCACCTCTGAATGCCGTTATACCTGCGTTGTTAAACTCACCGCTGAATGCTGTTGCTCACCACAATGAGCGTTGTTAAACTCACCGCTGAATGCGGTTGCACACCATGTGCGTTGTTAAACTCACCGCTGAATGCAGTTGCCTATGAACGCGCTAAATCTTTGCGCAGAGGGCACTTTGATATCAGATTGCGAGAGGTTTTAAACATCAAAAACCAGTTGGAGGGCCAGATAAAGATGATCTGGGGGCTGCCATTTGACTAGCCCTGGCATAGGTCATTTATTGTAGACTATTGGTCCGTGTACTTTTTCGTTCATTCATTATTCTATTTCGGAATGAAAGATGAAATTTAAAAAAGGGTGCAGCTTTGTTTTTTGTTTAAAAGAAAAAAAGCAGAAATGGCTGTATTTTGTTTTCCAAATGTATTGTTGTCATCAAATAATAGTATTAGAAAATTGGACGACATTTCCGATCGTTTTTTAATTTGTAATATTTATTTGTACGTTTATTGTATTTCGTTTGACTGATCCTATCTTTACCCGGAAGTAAATTACACCGTCGTGCGAAGTCATAGATATATAGGCCTACACTAGATGTCGGACATGTAACCTATTTATGTCCGACACGGTCAGACATGTATTTATCATTGAGTCCAGAGAAAATTTAAGGTTTTGATATTAAGATAATCTACTTCTTTTTCAAAATATAATGCTAGTAGGCCTAAGTTTATTAGTCACATTCTTCCACTTGAGTAAACTTAGCGTGAGATTTCCCCCTCCCTGCCTCTGCTTAATAATTTTTATCCCCGGTGGGGATAAATTTATCCCCCCGTCAAAGTGATCAGTGCTACTATACTAGTGGCGAGACGGATCACTAAACTTATCACGGATCCGTGGTTTTAATTTTATTTTAAAATGCGCTATACTTTGGCTGGCTCTGATATAGCTGCCGCAGCCTCTATGTAGTCACCACTCTGCAGACTTGCTCAATGTCCCGCCCACGGCGCTATCTGATTGGTTACACCTCACGAGTAATATCAACACGCCACCCACTTTTCAACAGGCCCACCCAAAAAAAAAAAAAATAATAATAATAATAATAATTAAAAAAATTAATAATTCTAATTTTGTCAAGAATTATAAAAAATCGTCAATAGGCTCATAATGTGTACTAAAATAGTCTATATGTTTAGTTTTACAAACAATTAAAAAAAGCTGGCTATGTCTATTTTGATGTTTCTGCGCAAGTTCAGCAGACAGTGAGGGTTCGGGTTTGTTCCGATCAGAGCTCGTGAGCGGAGAGCGCATTTCTGAATAGCCTATATTCTGCTCCGCTCGGTCATTCCGTATGAGGCGCCGGACTGGACAAAAGCGAGGCGAACTGCGCGAGCGAGCGACAGCGCGCGAGAGAGACCGAGTGTGTCTGCGCGCGCGAGCGAAAGTGAGCGAGAGAGACCGAGTGTGTCTGCGCGCGCGAGCGAAAGTGCGCGAGAGAGACCGGGTGTGTCTGCGCGCGAGAGAGATCGGGTGTAATATAGTATCACTGATCAGATGTCATGATAATAATATCATTAGATGTCATGCAGGGCTTATTTGATATTATTTAAAGTAATTCACCAAAACATAGCCCATTTCAGCTGACTTCAACATTTGATGGTGTAATTCTGTATTTAAATATAGTTAAAATGGCAATACTATATATTACTATACAATACTCTCCTCGTCTTGCTGTCTCTTCCCCTCCTTAAGATGAGCTTTTTTTAATTTACTGAAGGCTACAAATTGTATTAATTCTGTATTAATTCTCAATATGTACACATTAATAATTAATATTGTGCCTAACATGATGAATACGGCTTTGTTAATGTGTCTTGTCCCCTCACAATGACAGTAAACTAAGTTATTACAACACATGAGTCAAGTTACATTTTCAGAATGTTTATAATATTGTGTATAATATGTGTATATATTATACAATATACAGAATGTGTATAATATTCGCGTTGTGTTAAGTAAATCACGGTGGTTCAATATGTTCAAACTCGTGCTGTTCCATGCGCTCTTAAACCAGGCTTAGACACACTCGGTCTCTCTCGCGCACCGTTGACACACTCGGTCTCGGTCTCTCTCGCGCACCGTTGACACACTCGGTCTCTCTCGCACACAGCAAACTGTATCTATCAAGTTCAAATTCCTTCATTAGCTGACATTTGGAGTAGACTATTATTGCCAAATATGACTAGTAGGCTACTGCTAGTAGTAACATACACTGTAAACCCAAACAGAATAACTAACTTAAAATGGAAAGTACCTGTTACTCAAAATGTGCCAAAAAGTTTAGCTAACTATTATTTTTCAGTTTATTCAACATCTATCAGAGATTTAAATTAACAGTAATAGTTTTTTTTGAGTTTTTACAACTACACTAAAGTTTAGGGAACTTGAAAAATAGATTCAACCATAATCAAATACTTTAATGTCAAACATACGTCCTCTAGTGGCGTAAAAAAAAAGTGACGTCATCGCTGAACATGCACTCAGACGTATTCCAAACAGATGCACAGAAGTTCGCGCTCTAAGGGGGGAATTGTTTGGATGGCTACAAACATATGCAAGTATTCAGCGGTTTCAAATAATGTTGCCGTCTAGTTGGTATCAGCTACACTAACACCCACGTTAGGTTTTCCATTTTTCAAAATATTTAGAATAGAGCTACCAGTTAAAAGTGTACAAACATATGTAAATTTCTTTAACGTTAGGATTTTAAATGATGCAGCGCACATGAACATTTTTAAATCATATTAAGTCGTGTATTTTCTCTATACGTGAAGTCAGCTGCAGGTTATCTGGTGATTTCAAATTTGTAATTTGTACTGTTAAGTTGTAAAATGTATACACTGTAAAAAAAATTCGTAATTTGAATGGTAAAATACTGTAAAAAAGCAACGGAAAAAACATGTTAAATCCTTAACGGTATGTACCCTTATTATATACCGTGAAAAACTGTAATAGCTCTCACGGGACATTTCATGTAGTTTTACAGTAAAATGCTGTTAAATGTACGGATTTTGGAAGTACACTGTAAAAAAAGCCTTACCGTTGCATTTACCATTACTTACCGTAAAAAATACGGTAGAAATATGTATGTTTTACGGCACTGAACTAAAGTTTACGGTAAAAAACTGCCAGCTGTTTGAAAGCGATTTACCGTAAAAAAATACGGTAGTAATATTTTAGGTTTTATGGCATTGAACATTGAACTGAACTTTTATATAAAAAATAAAAAATAAAAACCTGCCAGCTGTGGTTTCCTGTAATCTAATTATTGAGAATTACCAGAGGTTCAGACGTTGATATTTTATTGAAAATAATAAAGTTTGAAGTTACCATAATGGAGATGAGTGTTTGCTTTAGTTGGGCTCTTGACCCTTGACTTTTTAACTTTAGATTTACTCTGACTGCCTTAACTGTGTGGTTATATAACACAAACGTTATGGCATGAAAATCAGAGAGAAAATTTGATCAGATGATGATGGCAGGTAAATGATGACATAATCGTCATTTTATGGCCTGATTCACTGATCTCATAAAGAGTCTTATCTCTCACTTTATAAGCAAAGTGATAATATTAATTATAATATTAAAAATAAATATTTCATATTATTGAGTATATTATCTCTGTAAGCCAGCAGTGAGCAACAGATAATCTGAAGAACTTTAAAAGTACATGGTGTAGAAAAAAGGTTTTGAACTACTGTTTGATTTAAACCAACACAGACATCAAGATTCAGCGTATGAATCTCAACAACGGTGACAATCAACACAATAATCAGATAAAACTCTGAACATCACAAAACAAGCTACTAAAAAGCTGCAACAAAAACAACAGCTAAAATAAAAGCAGATATAATAATAAAAGAAAATACTAAGGCAATTCAGCATAATGTATTCCTGCTGCAATGCATGCTGGGAGATACTGATGAGTTTTGATTGGAGGCTCCATCAAGTGCACTGCACTTTTATCATCACCATTGTTGAGATTCATACGCTGACTCTTGATGTCTGTGTGTGTCTGAAAGATACAGTAGTTCAAACCTTTATTGTACACAAAGTTATAAAAATTCTTCTGATTATCACAGTAATGATGGAACACATGCTGTAGAATCATAGGGCTACTACGATCAATAATGTAAAATGAATAACACATATAATCAAAGATAAGACTCTGTAAAAGCTCAGTGAATCAAACATGGTGATTGCCATCACTGATACACAACCAACATCACATGATTCATTTTCTCTCTGATTTTCTAGCCATAATCAGCATGTCTTATAAACATAGAGTTACAGCAGGCAGAGAAAAACTAATGTTAGAAAGTAAAGGGTCATGAGCCCAAAGCCGTCACTGATCTCCATCATGGTGACTTCAAATGAAACAATAAATCATCAACATCTAAACCTCTGTTAATTCTCAAACAGACCTGTAGACGTCTGACAGAAATAAAGTCAGTCTGGTTAGTAATAAGTGAAGCTGGTAATGCTGTTTGTGGAGTTGTTTAATCCTCCTCTGCTGAGATCTTCACAAATTTAATGTCTTCTTTTCTCTTCAGTTGATTTCATCTGAGGCTGTGTCTGAAGTCAGTTGTAGTTCTTGTGTTTCTACTCGTCTCTTTTTTCTGTTCCTGTTGTTTCTCTAAATGGACATTCCCAGAATTCCCTGTGTGACACTTCACATTTGATGCTATTTCATTTAAATAATTATGTTTCTTTTTGGTTTTTGTTATCAGTTTTATACATTTGGGGTTTATATTACATCATATATTGTTTAATGAATGTTTATGGCATTATTTTGAGTCACGTGTGTGTCACCATGATGGCGCTTTGTATTTGTGTGTATGACACTGTGCACCTTCTTAATATTAACATGTGCCTCAGTTTGTGGAAAACTAATGGTATACTTAAATCATCGTGTTTTTTTCTTTTTTACCACTTGTGTTATTATTATGGTTATCATTATATTACAAAGATATAAAGCAGACTTTAATACTTTAGTGAAATTTAATGATAACATTTATCGGTTTATGTAATATAACGGTTGTCCCATGAAAACTAAAAGGTTCCTACTGTATTTTTTATGGCAAAGTACTGGAAACCACAGCTGATGTTTTTTTTTACCACACATTTAAATCCTGCTGAAGGTTTTTTTTTTTTTTTTTTTAAGTAAGGTTGCTACCATATTTTTTACGGTAAAATACTGGCAACCACAGCTGCCATTTTTTTACCGTAAATTTTACAGGTTTTTTTTAACAGTGTATATTTGAGTACAGAAAACTTATAAAAAACAAGGCAATCAGTTGCCACAAAATATTTAAGTAACATTACTACTACAATTTAAGTTACGTAAATTATATAATTTAATTTAATAACACTTAAAGTTCTTTAAAGTAAGTTTAGATAAATTAAAAGTGTTGATATATATTTGAGGGATATTTTAATTAAGTGAAATAATTAAAGTTGTCAGTACTCAAAACTTTGAGTTGCATTAAAGTAAAGATGAGCAATACACTAACTATATATTTTGATTTAAATTAATGTTTATTTATAATTTACAGGTACTCAAAGTAAGTAGCTATATGCTTACTGATGATATTTAAGTTTGCAAACTTACAAAAATAGCGGCAATCAGTTGCCTCAATTTTTTTGAGTTAGTAGAACTTATCCGGGTTTACAGTGTAGTATTGCCATTTTAACTATTTAAATACAGAATTACACCATCAAAGGTTGAAGTCAGCTGAAATGGGCTATGTTTTGGTAAATTACTTTAAATAATATCAAATAAGCCTTGCATGACATCTAATGATATTATAATAAATTCGCATTGGTCTCTTAAACATATTTATTTTTTTAAGCACGAAAAAGTAAATTATGAGTTAGAATATCAACAGGTGATACGTGAGCAAAGGCAAGATTCAGGTAAAATGGGCCAATATAAAAATAGAACAACACACGTAATTTCGGCTGAAATCATTTTATTTTTAACAGTAAATTGACACCGTGATCTTTAGTGTGATAAAGCAAATGTATTTCATTACGCTAAATTAATAAATTATAATTAATATGAATTGAAGACAACAGTATGTTAACAGAGAAAGAAAGTAAGCTACATCCTGCTAATTCAGTGGTAATAAATGTATTCTTGTTTTTATTTTATATTATATTACACCCGATCTCTCTCGCGCGCAGACACACTCGGTCTCTCTCGCGCACTTTCGCTCGCGCGCGCAGACACACTCGGTCTCTCTCGCGCGCTGTCGCTCGCTCGCGCAGTTCGCCTCGCTTTTGTCCAGTCCGGCGCCTCATAATTCCGCAGGGTCGCTTGCTCAACCCAGAATGGCCTGAGACTGGTTCGAAAATATGTGGAATAAGGGCTGCCTCCGACTAAATTGTTTTTTTTTCTAGTCGACTAGTAGTTGTTCATTTAAGCCATTCGTGGACAAATCGCCTCTTTATATTAATTTAATTAGCCTACTTAAATATGCTATATAGCCTACAGGATAATGAGCATTATGACCGCACGCATAAAGCTTGCCACAAAGAACCGGTTAAAGTAATGATTATGAATGTGTCTAAATTAGCAAGGAGACATTTAATTTTTTTAATTACATTGTCTGCTATATATTTGCTTCTTATTTATTAAATAAGGGCAATTGGTTGATAAAACATTGATCAAAATTAAGATACAATTTATACATAACGAAAATCTTTTAAAAAGAGTTTTCTACAAAACAAAACTTAATGAAGTGGTCAAAATCATGTTTTACCAAAAACAGTGCCGTTGCTAGGAGGGCGCCAGCGCCTCTGCCTCGCGAGTGGATGATAGCCCTGAAGACGCCTAGCAATGGCATACCTTTAGTGGTAGTATACCTTTAGTTAAGTTATACCTTAAGAGTCTTAGTAGCGCGCTAAGAGACAACTTCAATGGAAAATGCAGCCCAGGTATGATGCTTATGATGCGTAATGGAGATTCCAAAGCGCTCTTCTTTGGTCAGAACCATGGAGAGCGATCGCGGATGGGTCTGTCCTATGCACCAAAACTTTTAACTATGCAACAAAATATTTAAAGAGCATCAAGCTATTAAATACGCACAGATAATATAACAGCTATATTAGTCAATATTTTTTTATTAGGTTAAACAGTGATTGGATAACATTTTTAATTTAACGTTTTTAATTTAAGGCCCACCCACAATTGGTCTGGCCCATCCAAAACTGGAATCCTGGCGCCGTGCCTGGGCTAAAGCAAAGGTTTTTTGATTGCTCACTCACTCTTGAGCGTCTGGCGCGAGTGATTTCAATGTCAATGTAAAGACGCGTTTACACGCGTCTAGAGGTCCTGAATGAAAAAAATAGAGAATAGAGAGGCGTTTAGCGCGGAGCGGTAGACTCGAATGAGGCGAATTGACTAACACAGATTTATAATGCATCTGTCTTTTCTATCATTTCACTGTATCTCAGCATCATGTAAAGTTAACGTTATTACTTTAACAGCAGCAGTAAAACTGTTTCTACTGTGATGGTTTAACTTTGCAATCAATCCGTGGTTCAGCAGAGGCTGATATATGACAATAGATGACATTGCGGCTAATTTATCTGATCCTGTCCATTAGCTTTGATCCATGTACGGCTTTTCAGAATGTCACCAAGTACAAATATATATGTAATATTCAAGCGCGAAAACTCTAGCTAGCTAGCTGGGAACAATGAAAAGGGCCCAGAGCAGCATATCATCATATTTTACAGGACCGTCACAAAAAACTAAAAAAAAACTAAAACTGCAAATGAGAATGTTACTACAGGTACGATGGACGGCAACTCCCAGCTTCAGCAGAGCTCACAGTCCCAGGTTGACTCAAATGAACAAGGACCACAGTGTTGGGAAAGATAAGCTATTAGAGTAAAAATATTGAAAATAGGCTACTTCATGAGTTAATAAGAAAAAAGATTTTACAATTCCTGCAAATGCAGTGATGAAGTTCGTGTTCTCATGATTTATTTTTATGAATAAAAATGTTTTAAAACATCCCCCCCTCTGTTTTTTTTTCTCAAATCGCACCCTGTATATATATATATATATATATATATATATATATATATATATATATAGATATAGATATATATATAGATATATATATATATAGATATATATATATATATATATATAGATAGATATAGATATAGATATAGATATATATATATATATATATAGATATAGATATAGATATAGATATAGATATATAGATAGATAGGCTAGCCTATATATTTAAGTAGCGATAGTTCATGCCTAAGTTTACTCAAAGTGGAAGAATGTGACTAATAAATTTAGGCCTACTAACACTATGCATTATATTTTGCAGTAGATTATCTTAATATCAAAACCTTACATTTTCTCTGGACTCAATGATAAATACATGTCTGACCGTGTCGGACATAAATAGGTTACATGTTCGACATCTAGTGTAGGCCTATATATCTATGACTTCGCACGACGGTGTAATTTTCTTCCGGGTAAAGATAGGATCAGTCAAACGAAATACAATAAACGTACAAATAAATATTACAAATTAAAAAACGTTTGGAAATGTCGTCCAATTTTCTAATACTATTATTTGATGACAACAATACATTTGGAAAACAAAATACAGCCATTTCTGCTTTTTTTTCTTTTAAACAAAAAACAAAGCTGCACCCTTTTTTAAATTTCATCTTTCATTCCGAAATAGAATAATGAATGAACGAAAAAGTACATACGTATTTTGATTTCCGATTTCCATCTATAAACACATCAAGGACAATCGGATAACGAGATTGTTTTTCGTTTCCGTTTTTTAATATCAAAACAAAAAACGAATAATGGGTTGTTTTCCGTTTTTCGTTTTCCTATTTACTAATGGTAATTAGTACCCCTTTAGGGGTCCGGGTCCATGTACTTGGCGGCCAACGGATTTTCGTTTGGAAAGGAAAAAAACAAAAACGAAAAACGGCCGGTTTCCCAATTACCATTAGTAAGCAGTTGTCATAGATACATCTATGAGCGGTTGTATGCTAGATGTCGCATTGGCTATGGCAGTTGATTGGAACGAATGCGTATATATATTTTAATGATCACAATTGAAGTTTTAATTTGATTAAATTGAACAAGCGCAACATTCAGCATTCAATCAAATATTCTAAAAGATGTATTATTAATAATAATGTTATTTCAACATAATATCTCGTTATTTCAACATAATATGTGTGCGTGCAACAAGCAAGATGTGCATTTGTAAATCCGGTGACGCATGCATGCATTGATTTTTATTAAAGGGTAACTAAACCCTAAACCAACTTTTTTTAGTTAATGATCTGTAAGAATGGGGCTTTATTAGTGCTGTTCATTGATTCAAGTAGTTTTTTTTACATTTGTGTTTAAAGTGTTTTAATTTTACAAAATATGGTGTAAAAACGTCTGAGTGCTGCCCTCTTCAGGTTGAACAGTGGCTACTGCAGTTGAATTTTCCTATTGGAAGTTGTGGTACACTCTGACGTCAGAGGGTACCAGCTAACCACGCCCTTGCCTACAGAGAGATACGTCACAGATGCACGCCCCCTCTCCACTGGGCTCTGCCTACTTTTCTAGCATTTTTCAAATATTGCCAGTGGGTGGAGTCAGGCTCTGACCAGGGGTTTAGTTACCCTTTAATAAACTAGTGTTTTCTGACAGTGTCGACTGCAAAGATGAAGTTGACGATCGCCATATTCGTAGTGAACGCGCCTATAGAGAGAAATGCACATAATGGATTACATAATCAGAGAGTAGCCTTTTTCTTTTCGTTTTGAATTATTTCGTTTAAAGACATTTCAAGCTTTGTGTATTTGATGTATTTCTCATGTCTGTAATAAGGCATACACTGAGTTTTGTTAAGTTAGGATGAGATGCGCTCCAGTTCACGTGCAATGCAAGTGACCGGCGCCAGCGCCTCCATGATTGTCTGTTATATTTGCTTCTTATTTATTCAATCCAGGCAATTATGTTGATGAAAAATTGATTAAAATTAAGATACAATTTATACAAAACGAAATACACTTTAAAGAAAGGTTTTCTACAAAACAAAACTTAATGAAGTGGTCAAAATCATGTCTGACCCGCTCCATGTCTCTTGATATATTGCGCATCTTACAATTGCTGTTCACTTGCAGCATAAATGGAAAAAAATAACATTATAATATTTTAACAAATATGAAACTAAATGCGCTTATTTAATGGCTACAACAGTATAGTAGGCACAGACTCTCTATTTGTACAAATTGCTGCACATTCATTTAATTCAGAATTTTGCACACACAAGTTGAAAGGCATTTGTTCAAATCAAGTTCACGGATAATTGTGCGTGCATTTATTAATCATTATGATACTAAAATCATAACAAAGTAGGCTATGCTATGTACAAAAAAATCAGATGAGCCCAGAATATGAATGCAACGTTTACTTGTTCAATTTAATAAAATTAAAACTTTAATTGTGATCTTTAAATAATTGAATATTAAATATTTAGTGGCCAAGTTTTTCTCATTTATATATATATATATATATATATATATATATGCATTCGTTCCGTAGCCAAGGCGACATCTAGCATACAACCGCTCATAGGTGTATCTATGACAACTGCTTACTACTTACGATCGCTTCCGGGTCACGAAAAAATACCAATGCAGAATTAAGGATTACGACTTTATACGTATACACAGGGGCGTAGCACCAAATTCTGGGCCCTGTATACTCTCAATGTCAGTGGGCCCCCTACACATGCCATTGTAACTTAAAGTTGCCTCTATGAGCTCACCTTCTCTCACATCACCAGACTCGCACCCTTGCCTTGTCTTCTGCATCAAGTGCAGAACAATCTACATCAACAAGCACAAAAAATAGGTATTAGCCTCTTAACGTACAAAAAAAAAAAACTTACATGTTAAAGCAAGCTCACTTTGTATTCCAAGAGCCATTTCAGTGCAAGATAAAGCGCTAAAAATAATTAAACATGTGATCAAGCATTGCGTATTATGTTGACAGTTTGGACTAAGCTTTAGGCTGTCAACCAAGTGTCCAAGAACCCAAAATAGGGCGCTTAACAGAGCTTGAAATCTTCCATTACGAACAAGTACAAAGATAACATAACTATTAATTGGTAGGGTTGCAAAGGGTAGGAACATTTCCGGTAAACTTCCAGTAAATTTCCAGAAACTTTCCATGGGAAGATAAGCTGGGGAATTTTGGAAATATTCAAATTTGAAAACTTTCCACAAAAAGGAAGGGAATTAAAGGAAATGAATAGAAATGAACTGGAATTTGGTGATAATTTCAACAAACTATCATATCCAAACATAAATATCAAAAATTAGTTTTTTAAATAGTAAAACAATGTAAACAACATGATCTTTTATCAGATTTATTTTAGAGAAGAACTTTAAAACTTTAACTCTTGTACTGAACCATTAATTCTTCCACGGAATAACAAAAACATGAATGTTGAGTAAAATATTACTCATCATTACACTTTATGTAGTTTGCAAGCTCAAGTGTGTCCTCAGTACTCCAGGGTTGAAGAAATCATCAGTGCATGTGATGGAGGATGCACAGTGCATGTAGGGGGCGTGGCCTCAGTAGCCCTGCAGTGTGCATGTGATTTAATAGCAGAGATATTTAAGTGTGCTGCATTTAATCTGCTTGTTTTAGCCAAGATTATGCTACAATATATTTTCCTCAACTATATTTAAGTTCCCTGTTAAAGGAATAACCTTTCAGTCTTGTAAATTCCCATTAATTCCCTTATATTCCTGTTAACTCCCATGGAAATTTTCCAACTTTGAAAATTCCCAGAATTTTGCAACCCTATTCATTGGCTTTGATAACATCATGAATTTATTGAGCATTGACTATAGCTTTTAAGCACAGCACTGTGCTGCAATGCTAGGGCTTTTCACCAAACAAAAATGATAATTTGCTTTATTGCTCAAATCAATATTACCTGTGTGCACTTGAGAACACAGTGATATTGGTAGGCACATCTACATGTGCAGAAATATAGGCAGATAATTTATTAAGGAGTTTGAGAATATATCACACATTATAAGCAATAGTAAAGGCTAGTAACTTTACACTGTGCTGCCACTCTTTCCACCACTCCAATAGCACTAGGCAATAGCACACACATTGAATCAAAAGGCTTACTTATTTAAAGGAGAACTCCGGTCAATTTTAACATTGAGCTCATTTTTTTGTAAATTTGGAGTGCTGTCAATACAGAGAACAACGACAAAAATCGGCGTTGCCTACACCGTGTTATCCTCTTTTTAAAATTTGCACTCTGTTGACTTCAATGGGGCATATTTTAAAACTGCTTTTACCCTCTTAACATCCTTGATGTGTCATTACAAGTGCCCAGCCAATGTGAGTGATTCCTTTAGAGTTAACACGGGTGAATCTGACTGCAGTAGATGTGAAAGATATGAAGAAAAATGAAGTTAATTCGGCCAGCGCTCATACCTGTATTTACACCCTGTTTTCGGTTGAAGTCCAAAGTAGTCGATTGTCGAGTTCACGCGCATATGTTTAGTTACCTATGATCACGCGCGTGAACTCGACAATCGACTACTTGGCAACACCGATTTTTGTAGTTGTTCTCTGTATTGACAGCACTCCAAATTTACAAAAAAATGAGCTCAATGTTAAAATTGACCGGAGTTCTCCTTTAAGGTAAACAACTCACAATTAGGAAGCAAGGGGGGAGCTCGCCCTTTGAGCAATGATCTCACCTTGTCTTTCCTCATTTCTGCTCTCAGTCTCAGCCTCATCTCCAGAACAGCAGCCAGGACTGGCCAGTGCTGCTACTGCTGGTGTGTCAGAACCACTGGTTGTTTCTGAAACTGGTTAATGTTGGCAACCTGACGTTAGCTGGCCTGGCCCATAAATTACTTACAGCAACAAGCAGCCTGGTTGACAAACTAAGCTAAAGATTTAACATTAGCATACATACATTAGCAGCAGCAGCTGTCTGGAGTTGACTACGTTAACTTTAATTGGATGTAGGTGCATAACAAGCAAACTCAGTTCACCTTTTGGAAAGAAAGCAGTCATCAGCTGCTTCCCCTCATTCTGCCTCCTTTCTTTGCAAATACTGCATTGCAATGCACACCAGAACTAAATCATTCCCATGTTCAATGAGATAACGTGTGTTGTTGCTTTGCATTGCATTGCATTGCATTGCATTGAACTGCACTAACGATCTGACGTTGTGAACTCAGATCGTTAGTGAATAAGTGAATCGTAAGAATAACAATATGCACTTTTCGCATTGCATTGCATTGCACAAACGATCTAACGTTGTGCACTGAAGAATAACATATGCACTTTTCGCATTGCATTGCATTGCACACCAGAACTAAATCATTCCCATGTTCAATAAAGAGATAAAGGTGTGTTGTTGCGTTGCATTGCACTAACGATCTAACGTTGTTTACTGAAGAATAACATATAGGTTATGCACTTTTTACATTGCATTGCATTGCACACCAGAACTAACTCATTCCCATGTTGATTAAAGACATAACGTGTTGATTAAAGACATAACGTGTGCAAACTAATTCCCATGTTGATTAAAGACATAACGTGTGTTGTTGCATTGCATTACATTGCATTGCATTGTATTGCATTGCATTGCATTGCTTTGCACTGCATTGCATTTCATTGTACTAACGATCTAACGCTGTGCACTGAAGAATAAAATATAGGTTATGCACTTTTTGCATTGCATTGCACACCAGAACTAACTCATTCCCATGTTGATTAAAGGCATAACGTGTGTTATTGCATTGCATTGCATTGCATTGCACTAACGATCTAACGTTGTGCACTGAAGAATAACAATATGCACTTTTCGCATTGCATTGCATTGCACACCAGGAATAACTCATTTTGCATGTTCATTAAAGAGATAACCTGTGTTGTTGCATTGCATTGCATTGCACAAACGATCTAACGTTGTGCACTGAAGAATAACATACTCTTGTTCATTAAAGAGACAAGGTGTTGTTGCATTGCATTGCATTGTATTGCATTGCTTTGCACTGCATTGCATTGCACTAATGATATAACGTTGTGCACTGAAGAATAACATATAGGTTATGCACTTTTTGCATTGCATTGAACACAGAACTAACTCATTCCCATCTTGATTAAAGACATAACGTGTGTTATGGCATTGCATTGCATTTCTAGACATGAGACCTTGAACTTTAAAATTCTAGACTAATTTCTCTTACAATCCTTCTGATGTTTCATCAGCCATAGTTCAAATTTGACCTATTGAACATTTCTATAACCAAAGTGTCCTCGATCTTGATCGTTCTATACATAATCATAGGCTTGTTCTGATGTTTCATCATTGAGACAGAAGTCCATTATTGACTTACTGAACAAATTTCTGGCAAAAGAATCGTCAAAGGGTATGTTTATATGCATTCTCATCGACTACTTTTGATGTTAAATCAACCATATTGTTAGTCCAAATTTGACCATTGAACATATATCTGAGACCTAAAGAGACCTAGAACTTTAATTATGCTAAGAACTCTATAAAAACTCCATAGTAACCATCTGTGACAACTATCAACCACCTAGTAACACCATATCAACCGCCCTGAATACCATAGCAACCACCCAAAACACCCTAGTAACCATCCAGAACACCTTAGCAACCACCCAAAATACAACCGCCTAGCAACCACCCCAAAGACCCTAGCAACCACGCAAAATATCCTAGCAACCACCCAAAACACCCTAGCAACCGCCTAGTAACCACCCAAAATATCCTAGCAACCGCCTAGCAACCACCCAGAACACCCTAGCAACCACCCAAAAAAATTGCAAGGTGGTTGCTAGGGTCTTTTGGGTGGTTGCTAGGGTCTTTTGGGTGGTTTCTAGGGTGTTCTGGGTGGTTGCTAGGCGGTTGCTATGGTGTTGCTAAGCGATGGCTAAGGTATTTTGGGTGGTTGCTAGGGTGTTCTGGGTGGTTGCTATGGTGTTGCTAGGTGGTTGCTAAGGTATTCTGGGTGGTTGCTAGGCAGTTGCTAGGATGTTATGGGTGGTCGTTATGGTGTTGCTAGGCGGTTGCTAGGGTATTCTGGGTTGTTTCTAGGCGGTTGCTATGGTGTTGCTAGGCGGTTGCTAAGGTACTCTGGGTGGTTGCAAGGCGGTTGCTAGGGTCTTTTGGGTGGTTGCTAGGGTCTTTTGGGTGGTTGCTAGGTGGTTGCTAGGGTGTTCTGGGTGGTTGCTAGGCGGTTGCTATGGTGTTGCTAAGCGAGAGCTAAGGTATTTTGGGTGGTTGCTAGGGTGTTTCTATGCGGTTGCTAGGCTGTTCTGGGTGGTTGCTTTGGTGTTGCTAGGTGGTTGCTAAGGTATTCTGGTTGGTTGCTAGGCGGTTGCTATGGTGTTCTGGGTGGTTGCTAGAATATTTTCAGTGGTTGCTATGGTCTTTTGGGTGGTTGAGGCGGTTGCTAGGGTATTTTGGGTGGTTGCTAGTATGTTCTGGGTGGTTGCTAGGATATTATGGGTGGTTGCCAGGGTCTTTTGGTTTGTTGCTAGGTGGTTGCTAGGCGGTTGCCTGGGTGTTGCTATGTTGTTGCTAGGCAGTTGCTAAGGTATTTTGGGTGGTTGCTAGGCGGTTGCTAGGGTGTTGCTAGGCGGTTGCTAGGGTGTTGCTAGGAGGTTGCTAGGGTGTTCTGGGTGGTTGCTATGGTGTTGCTAGGCGGTTGCTAAGGTACTCTGGGTGATTGCAAGGCGGTTGCTAGGGTCTTTTGGGTGGTTGCTAGGGTGTTCTGGGTGGTTGCTAGGCGGTTGCTATGGTGTTGCTAAGCGATGGCTAAGGTATTTTGGGTGGTTGCTAGGGTGTTCTGGGTGGTTGCTATGGTGTTGCTAGGTGGTTGCTAAGGTATTCTGGGTGGTTGCTAGGCAGTTGCTAGGATGTTATGGGTGGTCGTTATGGTGTTGCTAGGCGGTTGCTAGGGTATTCTGGGTGGTTTCTAGGCGGTTGCCTGGGTGTTCTGGGTGGTTGCTATGTTGTTGCTAGGCAGTTGCTAAGGTATTTTGGGTGGTTGCTAGGCGGTTGCTAGGGTGTTGCTAGGTGGTTGCTAGGGTATTCTGGGTGGTTGCTATTGTGTTGCTAGGCGGTTGCTAAGGTACTCTGAGTGGTTGCAAGGCGGTTGCTAGGGTATTTTGGGTGGTTGCTAGGGTCTTTTGGGTGGTTTCTAGGCGGTTGCTAGGCGGTTGCTAAGGTATTCTGGGTGGTTGCTAGGCGGTTGCTAAGATATTTTGGGTGGTTGCTAGGGTGTAGCTAGGCGGTTGCTAAGGTATTCTGGGTGGTTGCTAGGCGGTTGCTATGTTGTTCTGGGTGGTTGCTAGGATATTTTCAGTGGTTGCTATGGTCTTTTGAGTGGTTGATAGATCTATCTATCTACTTCAAACTATTTTAAACTTCAAACTAAATTAAACTTTAAACTAATTTAAACTTTTTAAACGTCAAACTTATATAAACTTTAAGATAATTTAAACTTCAAACTACTAAATTTACTTCATTTGAACTTATAAACTGTAACGCATATAAACTCTGAGTGTGTAAGTGTAATCGAGTTAGTGTATGTGTCTGTGTGTATATGTATGTGAGTTAATGTGTGTGTGTGTGTGTGTGTGTGTGTGTGTGTGTGTGTGTGTGTGTGTGTGTGTGTGTGTGTGTGTGTGTGTGTGTGTGTGTGTAACCGCCTAGAACACAATAGCAACCACTGAGAACAACCTAGCAACCGCCTAGCAACCACCCAGAACACCCTAGCAACCATCCAGAATAACTTAGAACACCATATCAACCACTCAGAACACCCTAGCAACTGCCTAACAACCACCCAGAACACCCTAGCAACCACCTATAATACCTTAGAACACCCTAGCAACACCATAGCAACCACTCAGAACACCGTAGCAACTGCCTAACAACCACCCAGAACACCCTAGCAACCACCCAAAATACCTTAGAACACCCTAGCAACCACTCAGAACACCCTAGCAACCACCCAAAAGACCCTAGCAACCACCCAAAATATTCTAGCAACCGCCTAGCAACCACCCAAAACACCCTAGCAATCGCCTACAAACCACCCAAAAAACCTTAGCAACGACTCAAAATATCCTAGCAACCGCCTAGCAACCACCCAGAACACCCTAGCAACCACCCAAAACAGCCTAGCAACACCATAGCAACCACCCAAAATACCTTAGCAACCGCCTAGCAACACCCTAGCAACCACCCAAAATACCTTAGAACACCATAGCAACACCATAGCAGACACTCAGAACACCCTAGCAACCACCCAAAATACCTTAGAAAACCCTAGTAACTCCATAGCAACCAGTCAGAACACCCTAGAAACCACCCAAAATACCTCAGAACAAACTAGCAACTGCCTAGCAACCACCCAAAAGACCTTAGCAACCGCCTGGCAACACCCTAGCAACCACCCAAAATACCTTAGAACACCATAGCAACACCATAGCAAACAGTCAGAACACCCTTGCAATCACGCAAAATACCTCAGAACACCCTAGCAACTGCCTAACAACCACCCAGAACACCCTAGCAACCACCTAGCAACCACCCAAAAGACCCTGGCAACCACCCAAAATACCCTAGCAACCGCCTCAACCACCCAAAAGACCATAGCAACCACTGAAAATATTCTAGCAACCACCCAGAACACAATAGCAACCGCCTAGCAACAACCCAGAATACCTTAGCAACCTCCTAGCAACACCATAGCAACCGCCTAGCAACCACCCAAAATACCTTAGCAACTGCCTAGCAACAACATAGCAACCACCCAGAACACCCAGGCAACCGCCTAGAAACCACCCAGAATACCCTAGCAACCGCCTAGCAACACCATAACGACCACCCATAACATCCTAGCAACTGCCTAGCAACCACCCAGAATATCTTAGCAACCACCTAGCAACACCATAGCAACCACCCAGAACATCCTAGCAACCGCATAGAAACACCCTAGCAACCACCCAAAATACCTTAGCCATCGCTTAGCAACACGATAGCAACCGCCTAGCAACCACCCAGAACACCCTAGAAACCACCCAAAAGACCCTAGCAACCGCCTTGCAACCACCCAGAGTACCTTAGCAACCTCCTAGCAACACCATAGCAACCACCCAGAACACCCTAGCAACCTCCTAGCAAACCCCTAGCAACCGCCTAGCAACCACCCAAAATACCTTAGCAACTGCCTAGCAACAACATAGCAACACCCAGGCAACCGCCTAGCAACCACCCAGAACACCCTAGCAACCACCTAGCAACAAACCAAAAGACCCTGGCAACCACCCATAATATCCTAGCAACCACCCAGAACACACTAGCAACCACCCAAAATACCCTAGCAACCACCTCAACCACCCAAAAGACCACAGCAACCACTGAAAATATTCTAGCAACCACCCAGAACACCATAGCAACCACCTAGAAACCACCCAGAATACCTTAGCAACCACCTAGCAACACCATAGCAACCACCCAGAACACCATAGCAACCGCATAGAAACACCCTAGCAACCACCCAAAATACCTTAGCTCTCGCTTAGCAACACCCAGGCAACCGCCTAGCAACCACCCAGAACACCCTAGCAACCACCTAGCAACAAACCAAAAGACCCTGGCAACCACCCATAATATCCTAGCAACCACCCAGAACACACTAGCAACCACCCAAAATACCCTAGCAACCACCTCAACCACCCAAAAGACCACAGCAACCACTGAAAATATTCTAGCAACCACCCAGAACACAATAGCAACCACCTAGAAACCACCCAGAATACCTTAGCAACCACCTAGCAACACCATAGCAACCACCCAGAACACCATAGCAACCGCATAGAAACACCCTAGCAACCACCCAAAATACCTTAGCTCTCGCTTAGCAACACCATAGCAACCGCCTAGCAACCACCCAGAACACCCTAGCAACCACCCAAAAGACCCTAGCAACCGCCTTGCAACCACCCAGAGCACCTTAGTAACCGCCTAGCAACACCAAAGCATCCACCCAGAACACCCTAGCAACCTCCTAGCAACACCCTAGCAACCGCCTAGCAACCACCCAAAATACCTTAGCAACTGCCTAGCAACAACATAGCAACCACCCAGAACACCCAGGCAACCGCCTAAAAACAACCCAGAATACCCTTGCACCCGCCTAGCAACACCATAACGACCACCCATAACATCCTAGCAACTGCCTAGCAACCACCTAGCAACAACCCAGAACAGCCTAGCAACCGCATAGAAACACCCTAGCATCCACCCAAAATACCGTAGCTCTCGCTTAGCAACAACATAGCAACCGCCTAGCAACCACCCAGAACACCCTAGCAACCACCTAGCAACCACCCAAAAGACCCTAGCAACCGCCTTGCAACCACCCAGAGTACCTTAGCAACCGCCTAGCAACACCATGGCATCCACCCAGAACACCCTAGTTACCTCCTAGCAACACCCTAGCAACCGCCTAGCAACCACCCAAAATACCTTAGCAACTGCCTAGCAACAACATAGCAACCACCCAGAACACCCAGGCAACCGCCTAGAAACAACCCAGAATACCCTAGCAACCGCCTAGCAACACCATAACGACCACCCATAACATCCTAGCAACACCATAGCAACCACCCAGAACACCCTAGCAACCTCCTAGCAACACCCTAGCAACCACCTAGCAACCACCCAAAATACCTTAGCAACTGCCTAGCAACAACATAGCAACACCCAGGCAACCGCCTAGCAACCACCCAGAACACCCTAGCAACCACCTAGCAACAAACCAAAAGACCCTGGCAACCACCCATAATATCCTAGCAACCACCCAGAACACACTAGCAACCACCCAAAATACCCTAGCAACCGCCTCAACCACCCAAAAGACCACAGCAACCACTGAAAATATTCTAGCAACCACCCAGAACACCATAGCAACCACCTAGAAACCACCCAGAATACCTTAGCAACCACCTAGCAACACCATAGCAACCACCCAGAACACCATAGCAACCGCATAGAAACACCCTAGCAACCACCTAAAATACCTTAGCTCTCGCTTAGCAACACCATAGCAACCGCCTAGCAACCACCCAGAACACTCTAGCAACCACCCAAAAGACCCTAGCAACCACCCAAAAGACCCTAGCAACCGCCTTGCAACCACCCAGAGTACCTTAGTAACCGCCTAGCAACACCAAAGCATCCACCCAGAACACCCTAGCAACCTCCTAGCAACACCCTAGCAACCGCCTAGCAACCACCCAAAATACCTTAGCAACTGCCTAGCAACAACATAGCAACCACCCAGAACACCAAGGCAACCGCCTAAAAACAACCCAGAATACCCTAGCAACCGCCTAGCAACACCATAACGACCACCCATAACATCCTAGCAACTGCCTAGCAACCACCTAGCAAAACCATAGCAACAACCCAGAACAGCCTAGCAACCGCACAGAAACACCCTAGCAACCACCCAAAATACCGTAGCTCTCGCTTAGCAACAACATAGCAACCGCCTAGCAACCCACCCAGAACACCATAGCAACCACCTAGCAACCACCCAAAAGACCCTAGCAACCGCCTTGCAACCACCCAGAGTACCTTAGCAACCGCCTAGCAACACCATGGCATCCACCCAGAACACCCTAGCAACCTCCTAGCAACACCCTAGCAACCGCCTAGCAACCACCCAAAATACCTTAGCAACTGCCTAGCAACAACATAGCAACACCCAGGCAACCGCCTAGCAACCACCCAGAACACCCTAGCAACCACCTAGCAACAAACCAAAAGACCCTGTCAACCACCCATAATATCCTAGCAACCACCCAGAACACACTAGCAACCACCCAAAATACCCTAGCAACCGCCTCAACCACCCAAAAGACCACAGCAACCACTGAAAATATTCTAGCAACCACCCAGAACACCATAGCAACCACCTAGAAACCACCCAGAATACCTTAGCAACCACCTAGCAATACCATAGCAACCACCCAGAACACCATAGCAACCGCATAGAAACACCCTAGCAACCACCCAAAATACCTTAGCTCTCGCTTAGCAACACCATAGCAACCGCCTAGCAACCACCCAAAACACCCTAGCAACCACCCAAAATACCTTAGCAACCACCCAAAAGACCCTAGCAACCGCCTTGCAACCACCCAGAGTACCTTAGTAACCACCTAGCAACACCAAAGCATCCACCCAGAACACCCTAGCAACCTCCTAGCAACACCCTAGCAACCGCCTAGCAACCACCCAAAATACCTTAGCAACTGCCTAGCAACAACATAGCAACCACCCAGAACACCCAGGCAACCGCCTAAAAACAACCCAGAATACCCTAGCAACCGCCTAGCAACACCATAACGACCACCCATAACATCCTAGCAACTGCCTAGCAACCACCTAGCAACACCATAGCAACAACCCAGAACAGCCTAGCAACTGCATAGAAACACCCAAGCAACCACCCAAAATACCGTAGCTCTCGCTTAGCAACAACATAGCAACCGCCTAGCAACCCACCCAGAACACCCTAGCAACCACCTAGCAACCACCCAAAAGACCCTAGCAACCGCCTTGCAACCACCCAGAGTACCTTAGCAACCGCCTAGCAACACCATGGCATCCACCCAGAACACCCTAGCAACCTCCTAGCAACACCCTAGCAACCGCCTAGCAACCACCCAAAATACCTTAGCAACTGCCTAGCAACAACATAGCAACCACCCAGAACACCCAGGCAACCGCCTAGAAACAACCCAGAATGCCCTAGCAACCGCCTAGCAACACCATAACGACCACCCATAACATCCTAGCAACTGCCTAGCAACCACCCAGAATACCTTAGCAACCACTTAGCAACACCATAGCAACCACCCAGAACAGCCTAGCAACCGCATAGAAACACCCTAGCAACCACCCAAAATACCGTAGCTCTCGCTTAGCAACAACATAGCAACCGCCTAGCAACCACCCAGAACACCCTAGCAACCACCTAGCAACCACCCAAAAGACCATAGCAACATCCTTGCAACCACCCAGAGTACCTTAGCAACCGCCTAGCAACACCATGGCATCCACCCAGAACACCCTAGTTACCTCCTAGCAACACCCTAGCAACCGCCTAGCAACCACCCAAAATACCTTAGCAACTGCCTAGCAACAACATAGCAACCACCCAAAAGACCCTAGCAACCGCCTTGCAACCACCCAGAGTACCTTAGCAACCGCCTAGCAACACCATGGCATCCACCCAGAACACCCTAGTTACCTCCTAGCAACACCCTAGCAACCGCCTAGCAACCACCCAAAATACCTTAGCAACTGCCTAGCAACAACATAGCAACCACCCAGAACACCCAGGCAACCGCCTAGAAACAACCCAGAATACCCTAGCAACCGCCTAGCAACACCATAACGACCACCCATAACATCCTAGCAACACCATAGCAACCACCCAGAACACCCTAGCAACCTCCTAGCAACACCCTAGCAACCACCTAGCAACCACCCAAAATACCTTAGCAACTGCCTAGCAACCGCCTAGCAACCACCCAGAACACCCTAGCAACCACCTAGCAACAAACCAAAAGACCCTGGCAACCACCCATAATATCCTAGCAACCACCCAGAACACACTAGCAACCACCCAAAATACCCTAGCAACCGCCTCAACCACCCAAAAGACCACAGCAACCACTGAAAATATTCTAGCAACCACCCAGAACACCATAGCAACCACCTAGAAACCACCCAGAATACCTTAGCAACCACCTAGCAACACCATAGCAACCACCCAGAACACCATAGCAACCGCATAGAAACACCCTAGCAACCACCTAAAATACCTTAGCTCTCGCTTAGCAACACCATAGCAACCGCCTAGCAACCACCCAGAACACTCTAGCAACCACCCAAAAGACCCTAGCAACCACCCAAAAGACCCTAGCAACCGCCTTGCAACCACCCAGAGTACCTTAGTAACCGCCTAGCAACACCAAAGCATCCACCCAGAACACCCTAGCAACCTCCTAGCAACACCCTAGCAACCGCCTAGCAACCACCCAAAATACCTTAGCAACTGCCTAGCAACAACATAGCAACCACCCAGAACACCAAGGCAACCGCCTAAAAACAACCCAGAATACCCTAGCAACCGCCTAGCAACACCATAACGACCACCCATAACATCCTAGCAACTGCCTAGCAACCACCTAGCAAAACCATAGCAACAACCCAGAACAGCCTAGCAACCGCATAGAAACACCCTAGCAACCACCCAAAATACCGTAGCTCTCGCTTAGCAACAACATAGCAACCGCCTAGCAACCCACCCAGAACACCATAGCAACCACCTAGCAACCACCCAAAAGACCCTAGCAACCGCCTTGCAACCACCCAGAGTACCTTAGCAACCGCCTAGCAACACCATGGCATCCACCCAGAACACCCTAGCAACCTCCTAGCAACACCCTAGCAACCGCCTAGCAACCACCCAAAATACCTTAGCAACTGCCTAGCAACAACATAGCAACACCCAGGCAACCGCCTAGCAACCACCCAGAACACCCTAGCAACCACCTAGCAACAAACCAAAAGACCCTGGCAACCACCCATAATATCCTAGCAACCACCCAGAACACCCTAGCAACCACCTAGCAACAAACCAAAAGACCACAGCAACCACCCATAATATCCTAGCAACCACCCAGAACACACTAGCAACCACCTAGAAACCACCCAGAATACCTTAGCAACCACCTAGCAACACCATAGCAACCACCCAGAACACCATTGCAACCGCATAGAAACACCCTAGCAACCACCCAAAATACCTTAGCTCTCGCTTAGCAACACCATAGCAACCGCCTAGCAACCACCCAGAACACCCTAGCAACCACCCAAAAGACCCTAGCAATCACCCAAAAGACCCTAGCAACCGCCTTGCAACCACCCAGAGTACCTTAGTAACCGCCTAGCAACACCAAAGCATCCACCCAGAACACCCTAGCAACCTCCTAGCAACACCCTAGCAACCGCCTAGCAACCACCCAAAATACCTTAGCAACTGCCTAGCAACAACATAGCAACCACCCAGAACACCCAGGCAACCGCCTAAAAACAACCCAGAATACCCTAGCAACCGCCTAGCAACACCATAACGACCACCCATAACATCCTAGCAACTGCCTAGCAACCACCTAGCAACACCATAGCAACAACCCAGAACAGCCTAGCAACCGCATAGAAACACCCTAGCAACCACCCAAAATACCGTAGCTCTCGCTTAGCAACAACATAGCAACCGCCTAGCAACCCACCCAGAACACCCTAGCAACCACCTAGCAACCACCCAAAAGACCCTAGCAACCGTCTTGCAACCACCCAGAGTACCTTAGCAACCGCCTAGCAACACCATGGCATCCACCCAGAACACCCTAGCAACCTCCTAGCAACACCCTAGCAACCGCCTCGCAACCACCCAAAATACCTTAGCAACTGCCTAGCAACAACATAGCAACACCCAGGCAACCGCCTAGCAACCACCCAGAACACCCTAGCAACCACCTAGCAACAAACCAAAAGACCCTGGCAACCACCCATAATATCCTAGCAACCACCCAGAACACACTAGCAACCACCCAAAATACCCTAGCAACCGCCTCAACCACCCAAAAGACCACAGCAACCACTGATAATATTCTAGCAACCACCCAGAACACCATAGCAACCACCTAGAAACCACCCAGAATACCTTAGCAACCACCTAGCAACACCATAGCAACCACCCAGAACAGCCTAGCAACCTCCTAGCAACACCCTAGCAACCGCCTAGCAACCACCCAAAATACCTTAGCAACTGCCTAGCAACAACATAGCAACACCCAGGCAACCGCCTAGCAACCACCCAGAACACCCTAGCAACCACCTAGCAACAAACCAAAAGACCCTGGCAACCACCCATAATATCCTAGCAACCACCCAGAACACACTAGCAACCACCTAGAAACCACCCAGAATACCTTAGCAACCACCTAGCAACACCATAGCAACCACCCAGAACACCATAGCAACCGCATAGAAACACCATAGCAACCACCCAAAATACCTTAGCTCTCGCTTAGCAACACCATAGCAACCGCCTAGCAACCACCCAGAACACCCTAGCAACCACCCAAAAGACCCTAGCAATCACCCAAAAGACCCTAGCAACCGCCATGCAACCACCCAGAGTACCTTAGTAACCGCCTAGCAACACCAAAGCATCCACCCAGAACACCCTAGCAACCTCCTAGCAACACCCTAGCAACCGCCTAGCAACCACCCAAAATACCTTAGCAACTGCCTAGCAACAACATAGCAACCACCCAGAACACCCAGGCAACCGCCTAAAAACAACCCAGAATACCCTAGCAACCGCCTAGCAACACCATAACGACCACCCATTTCATCCTAGCAACTGCCTAGCAACCACCTAGCAACACCATAGCAACAACCCAGAACAGCCTAGCAACCGCATAGAAACACCCTAGCAACCACCCAAAATACCGTAGCTCTCGCTTAGCAACAACATAGCAACCGCCTAGCAACCCACCCAGAACACCCTAGCAACCACCTAGCAACCACCCAAAAGACCCTAGCAACCGTCTTGCAACCACCCAGAGTACCTTAGCAACCGCCTAGCAACACCATGGCATCCACCCAGAACACCCTAGCAACCTCCTAGCAACACCCTAGCAACCGCCTCGCAACCACCCAAAATACCTTAGCAACTGCCTAGCAACAACATAGCAACACCCAGGCAACCGCCTAGCAACCACCCAGAACACCCTAGCAACCACCTAGCAACAAACCAAAAGACCCTGGCAACCACCCATAATATCCTAGCAACCACCCAAAACACACTAGCAACCACCCAAAATACCCTAGCAACCGCCTCAACCACCCAAAAGACCACAGCAACCACTGAAAATATTCTAGCAACCACCCAGAACACCATAGCAACCACCTAGAAACCACCCAGAATACCTTAGCAACCACCTAGCAACACCATAGCAACCACCCAGAACACCATAGCAACCGCATAGAAACACCCTAGCAACCACCCAAAATACCTTAGCTCTCGCTTAGCAACACCATAGCAACCGCCTAGCAACCACCCAGAACACCCTAGCAACCACCCAAAAGACCCTAGCAACCACCCAAAAGACCCTAGCAACTGCCTAGCAACAACATAGCAACCACCCAGAACACCAAGGCAACCGCCTAGAAACCACCCAGAATATCTTAGCAACCACCTAGCAACACCATAGCAACCACCCAGAACACCATAGCAACCGCATAGAAACACCCTAGCAACCACCCAAAATACCTTAGCTCTCGCTTAGCAACACCATAGCAACCGCCCAAAAGACCCTAGCAACCGCCTTGCAACCACCCAGAGTACCTTAGCAACCGCCTAGCAACACCATGGCATCCACCCAGAACACCCTAGCAACCTCCTAGCAACACCCTAGCAACCGCCTAGCAACCACCCAAAATACCTTAGCAACTGCCTAGCAACAACATTGCAACACCCAGGCAACCGTCCAAGCAACCACCCAGAACACCCTAGCAACCACCCAGAACACACTAGCAACCACCCAAAATACCCTAGCAACCACCCAAAATACCGTAGCTCTCGCTTAGCAACAACATAGCAACCGCCTAGCAACCCACCCAGAACACCCTAGCAACCACCTAGCAACCACCCAAAAGACCCTAGCAACCGCCTTGCAAGAAATATGTTCAGTAGGTCAAAAGCGTACCATTGTAATAACATTATGTGCATTACACTAACGATCTAACGTTGTGCAACTTGAAGCATAACATACAGATTATGCACTTCTCGCACTGCAGTGCATTGCACACCAGAACAAAATCATTCCCAGGTTCATTATGAGTGTTATTGCATTGCATTGCACAAACGTTGTGCACTGAAGAATAACATACAGGTTATGCACTTTTTACATTGCATTAAATTGCACACCAGAACTAACTCATTCCCATGTTCAAAGAAGAGATAAAGTGTGTTGTTGCATTGCATTGCACTAAAGATCTAACGTTGTGCACTGAAGAATAACATATAAGTTATGCACTTTTTACAATGCATTAAATTGCACACCAGAACTAACTCATTCCCATGTTGATTAAAGACATAACGTGTGTTGTTGCATTGCATTGCACTAACGATCTAACGTTGTTTACTGAAGAGTAACATATAGGTTATGCACTTCTTACATTGCATTGCATTGCACACCGGATCAAACTCATTCCCATGTTCATTAAAGACATAACTATGTGTGTTAATCTGACACACAACACACGATCTGACGTTGTGGACTGAATAACAATATGCACTTTTCGCATTGCATTAAATTGCACACCATTGCATTGTGGTTGCACACCAGAACTAACTCATTCCCATGTTGATTAAAGACATAAACGTGTGTGGTTGCATTGCACATTGCAGTGTATTGCATTGCATTGCATTGCATTGCATTGCACTAACGATCTAACGTTGTGAACTGGAAAATAACACATGTACTTTTCGCATTGCATTGCATTGCATTGCATGGCATTGCACTGCACTAACGATCTGACGTTGTCAGATAACTATATGCACTTTTTGCATTGCATTGCATTGCACACCAGAACTAACTCATTCCCATGTTGATTAAAGACATAACGTGTGGTTACATTGCATTGCATTGCCTTGTTTTGCTTTGCACTGCATTGCATTGCATTGCATTGCAAAAACGATCTAACGTTGTGCACTGAAGAATAGCATATAGGTTATGCACTTTTTGCATTGCATTGAACACCAAACTGTCATTCCCATGTTCATTAAAGAGATAACGTGTGTTGTTGCATTGCATTGCATTGCACTAACATACGTTAGCACTTTTTGCATTGCATTGCATTGCACACCAGAACTAACTCATCCCCATGTTGATTAAACTTGCATTGCCAATGCATTGCCTTGTTTTGTTTTGTTTTGTTTTGTTTTGTTTTGTTTTGTTTTGTTTTGTTTAGTTTAGTTTAGTTTAGTTTAGTTTAGTTTAGTTTAGTTTTTGTTTTGTTTTGTTTTGTTTTGTTTTGTTTTGTTTTGTTTTGTTTTGTTTTGTTTTGTTTTGTTTTGTTTTGTTTTGCTTTGCACTGCATTGCATTAACGATCTAACGTTGTGCACTGAAGAATAACATATGCACTTTTCACATTGCATTGCAATGCACACCAGAACTAACTCATTCCCATGTTGATTAAAGACATAACGTGTGGTTGCATTGCATTGCATTGCATTGCATTGCATTGCATTGCATTGCATTGCATTGCATTGCATTGCATTGCTTTGCATTGCATTGCATTGCCTTGTTTTGCTTTGCACTGCATTGCATTGCATTGCATTAACGATCTAACGTTGTGCACTGAAGAATAACATATGCACTTTTCACATTGCATTGCACACCAGAACTAACTCATTCCCATGTTGATTAAAGACATAACGTGTGGTTGCATTGCATTGCATTGCATTGATTTGCATTGCATTGCATTGCATTGCATTGCATTGCATTGCATTGCATTGCATTGCATTGCATTGCTTTGCATTGCATTGCATTGCATTGCCTTGTTTTGCACTAACGATCTAACGTTGTGAACTGGAAAATAACACATGTACTTTTCGCATTGCATTGCATTGCATTGCATTGCATGGCATTGGCATTGCACTGCACTAACGATCTGACGTTGTCAGATAACTATATGCACTTTTTGCATTGCATTGCATTGCACACCAGAACTAACTCATTCCCATGTTGATTAAAGACATAACGTGTGGTTACATTGCATTGCATTGCCTTGTTTTGCTTTGCACTGCATTGCATTGCATTGCATTGCAAAAACGATCTAACGTTGTGCACTGAAGAATAGCATATAGGTTATGCACTTTTTGCATTGCATTGAACACCAAACTGTCATTCCCATGTTCATTAAAGAGATAACGTGTGTTGTTGCATTGCATTGCATTGCACTAACATACGTTAGCACTTTTTGCATTGCATTGCATTGCACACCAGAACTAACTCATCCCCATGTTGATTAAAGTTGCATTGCCAATGCATTGCCTTGTTTTGTTTTGTTTTGTTTTGTTTTGTTTTGTTTTGTTTTGTTTTGTTTAGTTTAGTTTAGTTTAGTTTAGTTTTGTTTTGTTTTGTTTTGTTTTGTTTTGTTTTGTTTTGTTTTGTTTTGTTTTGTTTTGTTTTGTTTTGCTTTGCTTTGCACTGCATTGCATTAACGATCTAACGTTGTGCACTGAAGAATAACATATGCACTTTTCACATTGCATTGCAATGCACACCAGAACTAACTCATTCCCATGTTGATTAAAGACATAACGTGTGGTTGCATTGCATTGCATTGCATTGCATTGCATTGCATTGCATTGCATTGCATTGCATTGCTTTGCATTGCATTGCATTGCCTTGTTTTGCTTTGCACTGCATTGCATTGCATTGCATTAACGATCTAACGTTGTGCACTGAAGAATAACATATGCACTTTTCACATTGCATTGCACACCAGAACTAACTCATTCCCATGTTGATTAAAGACATAACGTGTGGTTGCATTGCATTGCATTGATTTGCATTGCATTGAATTGCATTGCATTGATTTGCATTGCATTGCATTGCATTGCATTGCATTGCATTGCATTGCATTGCATTGCATTGCATTGCCTTGTTTTGCTTTGCACTGCATTGCATTGCTTTGCATTGCATTGCTTTGCATTGCATTGCATTGCTTTGCATTGCATTGCATTGCATTGCATTGCTTTGCATTGCATTGCATTGCATTGCATTGCATTGCATTGCATTGCATTGACTTGTTTTGCATTGCATTAACGATCTAACGTTGTGCACTGAAGAATAACATGCACTTTTCACATTGCATTGCATTGCATTGATTTGCATTGCATTGCATTGCATTGCATTGCATTGCATTGCATTGCATTGAATTGCATTGCATTGCATTGCGTTGCTTTGCTTTGCTTTGCATTGCATTGCATTGCATTGCCTTGTTTTGCTTTGCACTGCATTGCATTGCTTTGCATTGCATTGCTTTGCATTGCATTGCATTGCATTGCATTGCATTGCATTGCATTGCTTTGCATTGCATTGCATTGCATTGCATTGCATTGCATTGCATTGCATTGCATTGCATTGCATTGACTTGTTTTGCATTGCATTAACGATCTAACGTTGTGCACTGAAGAATAACATGCACTTTTCACATGGCATTGCATTGCACATCAGAACTAACTCATTCCCATGTTGATTAAAGACATAACGTGTGGTTGCATTGCATTGGATTGCATTGCATTGCAATGCATTGCATTGCATTGCATTGCTTTGCACTGCATTGCATTGCATTAACGATCTAACGTTGTGCACTGAAGAATAACATATGCACTTTTCACATTGCACACCAGAACAAAATCCTTCCCATGTTCATTAAAGAGATATGTGTGTTGTTGCATTGCATTGCACAAACGATCTAACCGTTGTTTACTGAAGAATAACATATAGGTTATGCACTTTTTGCATTGCATTGCACACCAGAACTGTCATTCCCATGTTCATTAAAGAGATAACGTGTGTTGGTGCATTGCATGCATTGCACTACACACCAGAACTAACTCATTCCCATGTTGATTAAAGACATAACGTGTGGTTGCATTGCATTGCATTGCATTGCATTGCATTGCATTGCATTGCATTGCATTGCATTGCATTGCCTTGTTTTGCTTTGCACTGCATTGCATTGCATTGCATTGCATTGCATTGCATTAACGATCTAACGTTGTGCACTGAAGAATAACTATGCACTTTTCACATTGCATTGCATTGTACACCAGAACTAAATCCTTCCCATGTTCATTAAAGAGATATGTGTGTTGTTAACGTTGTGCAATATTATAGCTTATGCACTTTTCGCATTGCATTGCATTGCACACCAGAAATAACTCATTGCCATGTTCATTAAAGAGAAATCTCTCTATGTCTTTAATTAACATGGGAATGAGTTAGTTCTGGTGTGCAATGCACTGCAAAAAGTACAAAACCTATGGTGTTGCTAGGCGGTTGCTAAGGTATTCTGGGTGTTTGCTAGGCGGTTGCTATGGTGTTGCTAGGATATTTTCAGTGGTTGCTATGGTCTTTTGGGTGGTTGCTAGGTGGTTGCTAGGGTATTTTGGGTGGTTGTTAGGGTGTTCTGGGTGGTTGCAAGGATGTTATGGTTGATTACTAGGGTGTTCTGGGTGGTTGCTAGGCGGTTGCTAGGGTATTTTGGGTGGTTGCTAGGGTCTTCTGGGTGGTTGGCTATGGTGTTATGGATGGTTACTAGGGTGTTTTGGGTGGTTGCTAGGGTGTTGCTAGATGGTTGATAGGGTGTTCTGGGTGGTTGCTATTGTGTTGCTAGGCATTTGCTATGGTGTTCTTGGTTGTTGCTATGGTGTTGCTAGGCGGAGGCTAAGGTATTTTGGGTGGTTGCTAGGCGGTTGCTAGGGTGTTGCTAGGTGGTTGCTAAGGTATTTTGGGTGGTTGCTAGGGTGTTGCTAGGCGGTTGCTAAGGTATTCTGGGTGGTTACTAGGCGGTTGCTAGAATATTTTGGGTGGTTGCTAGGGTCTTTTGGGTGGTTGCAAGGCTGTTGCTAGGGTATTTTGGGTTGATTACTAGGGTGTTCTGGGTGGTTGCTAGGCGGTTGCTAGGGTCTTTTGGGTGGTTGCTAGGGTCTTTTGGGTGGTTGCTAGGTGGTTGCTAGGGTGTTCTGGGTGATTGCTAGGCGGTTGCTATTGTGTTGCTAAGCGATGGCTAAGGTATTTTGGGTGGTTGCTAGGGTGTTTCTATGCGGTTGCTAGGCTGTTCTGGGTGGTTGCTATGGTGTTGCTAGGTGGTTGCTAAGGTATTCTGGGTGGTTGCTAGGCGGTTGCTAGAATATTTTGGGTGGTTGCTAGGGTCTTTTGGGTGGTTGCAAGGCTGTTGCTAGGGTATTTTGGGTTGATTACTAGGGTGTTCTGGGTGGTTGCTAGGCGGTTGCTAGGGTCTTTTGGGTGGTTGCTAGGGTCTTTTGGGTGGTTGCTAGGTGGTTGCTAGGGTGTTCTGGGTGATTGCTAGGCGGTTGCTATTGTGTTGCTAAGCGATGGCTAAGGTATTTTGGGTGGTTGCTAGGGTGTTTCTATGCGGTTGCTAGGCTGTTCTGGGTGGTTGCTATGGTGTTGCTAGGTGGTTGCTAAGGTATTCTGGGTGGTTGCTAGGCAGTTGCTAGGATGTTATGGGTGGTCGTTATGGTGTTGCTAGGCGGTTGCTAGGGTATTCTGGGTTGTTTCTAGGCGGTTGCTATGGTGTTGCTAGGCGGTTGCTAAGGTACTCTGGGTGGTTGCAAGGCGGTTGCTAGGGTCTTTTGGGTGGTTGCTAGGGTCTTTTGGGTGGTTGCTAGGTGGTTGCTAGGGTGTTCTGGGTGGTTGCTAGGCGGTTGCTATGGTGTTGCTAAGCGAGAGCTAAGGTATTTTGGGTGGTTGCTAGGGTGTTTCTATGCGGTTGCTAGGCTGTTCTGGGTGGTTGCTTTGGTGTTGCTAGGTGGTTGCTAAGGTAATCTGGGTGGTTGCTAGGCGGTTGCTATGGTGTTCTGGGTGGTTGCTAGAATATTTTCAGTGGTTGCTATGGTCTTTTGGGTGGTTGAGGCGGTTGCTAGGGTATTTTGGGTGGTTGCTAGTGTGTTCTGGGTGGTTGCTAGGATATTATGGGTGGTTGCCAGGGTCTTTTGGTTTGTTGCTAGGTGGTTGCTAGGGTGTTCTGGGTGGTTGCTAGGCGGTTGCCTGGGTGTTGCTATGTTGTTGCTAGGCAGTTGCTAAGGTATTTTGGGTGGTTGCTAGGCGGTTGCTAGGGTGTTGCTAGGAGGTTGCTAGGGTGTTCTGGGTGGTTGCTATGGTGTTGCTAGGCGGTTGCTAAGGTACTCTGGGTGATTGCAAGGCGGTTGCTAGGGTCTTTTGGGTGGTTTCTTGGGTGTTCTGGGTGGTTGCTAGTCGGTTGCTATGGTGTTGCTAAGCGGTGGCTAAGGTATTTTGGGTGGTTGCTAGGGTGTTCTGGGTGGTTGCTATGGTGTTGCTAGGTGGTTGCTAAGGTATTCTGGGTGGTTGCTAGGCAGTTGCTAGGATGTTATGGGTGGTCGTTATGGTGTTGCTAGGTGGTTTCTAGGGTATTCTGGGTGGTTTCTAGGCGGTTGCCTGGGTGTTCTGGGTGGTTGCTATGTTGTTGCTAGGCAGTTGCTAAGGTATTTTGGGTGGTTGCTAGGCGGTTGCTAGGGTGTTGCTAGGTGGTTGCTAGGGTATTCTGGGTGGTTGCTATTGTGTTGCTAGGCGGTTGCTAAGGTATTCTGAGTGGTTGCAAGGCGGTTGCTAGGGTATTTTGGGTGGTTGCTAGGGTCTTTTGGGTGGTTTCTAGGCGGTTGCTAGGCGGTTGCTAAGGTATTCTGGGTGGTTGCTAGGCGGTTGCTAAGATATTTTGGGTGGTTGCTAGGGTGTTGCTAGGCGGTTGCTAAGGTATTCTGGGTGGTTGCTAGGCGATTGCTATGTTGTTCTGGGTGGTTGCTAGGATATTTTCAGTGGTTGCTATGGTCTTTTGAGTGGTTGATAGATCTATCTATCTACTTCAAACTATTTTAAACTTCAAATACTTTAAACTTCAAACTAAATTAAACTTTAAACTAATTTAAACTTTTTAAACGTCAAACTTATATAAACTTTAAGATAATTTCAACTTCAAACTACTAAATTTACTTCATTTTAACTTATAAACTGTAACGCATATAAACTCTGAGTGTGTAAGTGTTATCGAGTTAGTGTATGTGTGTGTGTGTATATGTATGTGAGTTAATGTGTGTGTGTGTGTGTGTGTGTGTGTGTGTGTGTAACCGCCTAGAACACAATAGCAACCACTGAGAACAACCTAGCAACCATCCAGAATAACTTAGAACACCCTAGCAACACCATAGCAACCACTCAGAACACCGTAGCAACTGCCTAACAACCACCCAGAACACCCTAGCAACCACCCAAAATACCTTAGAACACCCTAGCAACCACTCAGAACACCCTAGCAACCACCCAAAAGACCCTAGCAACCACCCAAAATATTCTAGCAACCACCTAGCAACCACCCAAAACACCCTAGCAACCGCCTAGAAACCACCCAAAAAACCTTAGCAACGACTCAAAATATCCTAGCAACCGCCTAGCAACCACCCAGAACACCCTAGCAACCACCCAAAACAGCCTATCAACACCATAGCAACCACCCAAAATACCTTAGCAACCGCCTAGCAACACCCTAGCAACCACCCAAAATACCTTAGAACTACCATAGCAACACCACAGCAGACACTCAGAACACCCTAGCAACCACCCAAAATACCTTAGAAAACCCTAGTAACTCCATAGCAACCAGTCAGAACACCCTAGAAACCACCCAAAATACCTCAGAACAAACTAGCAACTGCCTAGCAACCACCCAAAAGACCTTAGCAACCGCCTAGCAACACCCTAGCAACCACCCAAAATACCTTAGAACACCATAGCAACACCATAGCAACCAGTCAGAACACCCTTGCAACCACGCAAAATACCTCAGAACACCCTAGCAACTGCCTAACAACCACCCAGAACACCCTAGCAACCACCTAGCAACCACCCAAAAGACCCTGGCAACCACCCAAAATAACCTAGCAACCGCCTCAACCACCCAAAAGACCATAGCAACCACTGAAAATATTCTAGCAACCACCCAGAACACAATAGCAACCGTCTAGCAACCACCCAGAATACCTTAGCAACCACCTAGCAACACCATAGCAGCCACCCAGAACACCCTAGCAACCTCCTAGCAACACCATAGCAACCGCCTAGTAACCACCCAAAATACCTTAGCAACTGCCTAGCAACAACATAGCAACCACCCAGAACACCCAGGCAACCGCCTAGAAACCCCCCAGAATATCCTAGCAACCGCCTAGCAACACCATAACGACCACCCATAACATCCTAGCAACTGCCTAGCAACCACCCAGAATAACTTAGCAACCACCTAGCAACACCATAGTAACCACCCAGAACAGCCTAGCAACCGCATAGAAACACCCTAGCAACCACCCAAAATACCTTAGCCATCGCTTAGCAACACCATAGCAACCGCCTAGCAACCACCCAGAACACCCTAGAAACCACCCAAAAGACCCTAGCAACCGCCTTGCAACCACCCAGAGTACCTTAGCAACCGCCTAGCAACACCATAGCAACCACCCAGAACACCCTAGCAACCTCCTAGCAACACCCTAGCAACCGACTAGCAACCACCCAAAATACCTTAGCAACTGCCTAGCAACAACATAGCAACACCCAGGCAACCGCCTAGCAACCACCCAGAACACCCTAGCAACCACCTAGCAACACCATAGCAACCACCCAGAACACCATAGCAACCGCATAGAAACACCCTAGCAACCACCCAAAATACCTTAGCTCTCGCTTAGCAACACCATAGCAACCGCCTAGCAACCACCCAGAACACCCTAGCAACCACCCAAAAGACCCTAGCAATCACCCAAAAGACCCTAGCAACCGCCTTGCAACCACCCAGAGTACCTTAGTAACCGCCTAGCAACACCAAAGCATCCACCCAGAACACCCTAGCAACCTCCTAGCAACACCCTAGCAACCGCCTAGCAACCACCCAAAATACCTTAGCAACTGCCTAGCAACAACATAGCAACCAGCCAGAACACCCAGGCAACCGCCTAAAAACAACCCAGAATACCCTAGCAACCGCCTAGCAACACCATAACGACCACCCATAACATCCTAGCAACTGCCTAGCAACCACCTAGCAACACCATAGCAACAACCCAGAACAGCCTAGCAACCGCATAGAAACACCCTAGCAACCACCCAAAATACCGTAGCTCTCGCTTAGCAACAACATAGCAACCGCCTAGCAACCCACCCAGAACACCCTAGCAACCACCTAGCAACCACCCAAAAGACCCTAGCAACCGTCTTGCAACCACCCAGAGTACCTTAGCAACCGCCTAGCAACACCATGGCATCCACCCAGAACACCCTAGCAACCTCCTAGCAACACCCTAGCAACCGCCTCGCAACCACCCAAAATACCTTAGCAACTGCCTAGCAACAACATAGCAACACCCAGGCAACCGCCTAGCAACCACCCAGAACACCCTAGCAACCACCTAGCAACAAACCAAAAGACCCTGGCAACCACCCATAATATCCTAGCAACCACCCAGAACACACTAGCAACCACCCAAAATACCCTAGCAACCGCCTCAACCACCCAAAAGACCACAGCAACCACTGAAAATATTCTAGCAACCACCCAGAACACCATAGCAACCACCTAGAAACCACCCAGAATACCTTAGCAACCACCTAGCAACACCATAGCAACCACCCAGAACACCCTAGCAACCTCCTAGCAACACCCTAGCAACCGCCTAGCAACCACCCAAAATACCTTAGCAACTGCCTAGCAACAACATAGCAACACCCAGGCAACCGCCTAGCAACCACCCAAAATACCTTAGCAACTGCCTAGCAACAACATAGCAACACCCAGGCAACCGTCCAAGCAACCACCCAGAACACACTAGCAACCACCCAAAATACCCTAGCAACCACCCAAAATACCGTAGCTCTCGCTTAGCAACAACATAGCAACCGCCTAGCAACCCACCCAGAACACCCTAGCAACCACCTAGCAACCACCCAAAAGACCCTAGCAACCGCCTTGCAAGAAATATGTTCAGTAGGTCAAAAGCGTACCATTGTAATAACATTATGTGCATTACACTAACGATCTAACGTTGTGCAACTTGAAGCATAACATACAGATTATGCACTTCTCGCACTGCAGTGCATTGCACACCAGAACAAAATCATTCCCAGGTTCATTATGAGTGTTATTGCATTGCATTGCACAAACGTTGTGCACTGAAGAATAACATACAGGTTATGCACTTTTTACATTGCATTAAATTGCACACCAGAACTAACTCATTCCCATGTTCAAAGAAGAGATAAAGTGTGTTGTTGCATTGCATTGCACTAAAGATCTAACGTTGTGCACTGAAGAATAACATATAAGTTATGCACTTTTTACAATGCATTAAATTGCACACCAGAACTAACTCATTCCCATGTTGATTAAAGACATAACGTGTGTTGTTGCATTGCATTGCACTAACGATCTAACGTTGTTTACTGAAGAGTAACATATAGGTTATGCACTTCTTACATTGCATTGCATTGCACACCGGATCAAACTCATTCCCATGTTCATTAAAGACATAACTATGTGTGTTAATCTGACACACAACACACGATCTGACGTTGTGGACTGAATAACAATATGCACTTTTCGCATTGCATTAAATTGCACACCATTGCATTGTGGTTGCACACCAGAACTAACTCATTCCCATGTTGATTAAAGACATAAACGTGTGTGGTTGCATTGCACATTGCAGTGTATTGCATTGCATTGCATTGCATTGCATTGCACTAACGATCTAACGTTGTGAACTGGAAAATAACACATGTACTTTTCGCATTGCATTGCATTGCATTGCATTGCATTGCATGGCATTGCACTGCACTAACGATCTGACGTTGTCAGATAACTATATGCACTTTTTGCATTGCATTGCATTGCACACCAGAACTAACTCATTCCCATGTTGATTAAAGACATAACGTGTGGTTACATTGCATTGCATTGCCTTGTTTTGCTTTGCACTGCATTGCATTGCATTGCATTGCAAAAACGATCTAACGTTGTGCACTGAAGAATAGCATATAGGTTATGCACTTTTTGCATTGCATTGAACACCAAACTGTCATTCCCATGTTCATTAAAGAGATAACGTGTGTTGTTGCATTGCATTGCATTGCACTAACATACGTTAGCACTTTTTGCATTGCATTGCATTGCACACCAGAACTAACTCATCCCCATGTTGATTAAAGTTGCATTGCCAATGCATTGCCTTGTTTTATTTTATTTTGTTTTGTTTTGTTTTGTTTTGTTTTGTTTTGTTTTGTTTTGTTTTGTTTTGTTTTGTTTTGTTTTGTTTTGTTTTGTTTTGCTTTGCACTGCATTGCATTGCATTAACGATCTAACGTTGTGCACTGAAGAATAACATATGCACTTTTCACATTGCATTGCAATGCACACCAGAACTAACTCATTCCCATGTTGATTAAAGACATAACGTGTGGTTGCATTGCATTGCATTGCATTGCATTGCATTGCATTGCATTGCTTTGCATTGCATTGCATTGCCTTGTTTTGCTTTGCACTGCATTGCATTGCATTGCATTGCATTAACGATCTAACGTTGTGCACTGAAGAATAACATATGCACTTTTCACATTGCATTGCACACCAGAACTAACTCATTCCCATGTTGATTAAAGACATAACGTGTGGTTGCATTGCATTGCATTGCATTGATTTGCATTGCATTGCATTGCATTGCATTGCATTGCATTGCATTGCATTGCATTGCATTGCATTGAATTGCATTGCATTGCTTTGCATTGCATTGCATTGCATTGCATTGCCGTGTTTTGCTTTGCACTGCATTGCATTGCTTTGCATTGCATTGCTTTGCATTGCATTGCATTGCATTGCATTGCATTGCATTGCATTGCATTGACTTGTTTTGCATTGCATTAACGATCTAACGTTGTGCACTGAAGAATAACATGCACTTTTCACATTGCATTGCATTGATTTGCATTGCATTGCATTGCATTGCATTGCATTGCATTGCATTGCATTGCATTGAATTGCATTGCATTGCATTGCATTGCGTTGCTTTGCTTTGCATTGCATTGCATTGCATTGCATTGCATTGCTTTGCATTGCATTGCATTGCATTGCATTGCATTGCATTGCATTGCTTTGCATTGCATTGCATTGCATTGCATTGCTTTGCATTGCATTGCATTGCATTGCATTGCATTGCATTGCATTGCATTGCATTGCATTGCATTGCATTGACTTGTTTTGCATTGCATTAACGATCTAACGTTGTGCAATGAAGAATAACATGCACTTTTCACATTGCATTGCATTGCATTGATTTGCATTGCATTGCATTGCATTGCATTGCATTGCATTGCATTGCATTGCATTGCATTGCATTGCATTGAATTGCATTGCATTGCATTGCTTTGCATTGCATTGCATTGCTTTGCATTGCATTGCATTGCATTGCATTGCATTGCATTGCATTGCATTGCTTTGCATTGCATTGCATTGCATTGCATTGCATTGCATTGCTTTGCATTGCATTGCATTGCTTTGCATAGCATTGCATTGCATTGCATTGCATTGCATTGCATTGCATTGCATTGCATTGCATTGCATTGACTTGTTTTGCATTGCATTAACGATCTAACGTTGTGCACTGAAGAATAACATGCACTTTTCACATTGCATTGCATTGCATTGCATTGCATTGCATTGCATTGCATTGCATTGACTTGTTTTGCATTGCATTAACGATCTAACGTTGTGCACTGAAGAATAACATGCACTTTTCACATTGCATTGCATTGCACATCAGAACTAACTCATTCCCATGTTGATTAAAGACATAACGTGTGGTTGCATTGCATTGCATTGCATTGCATTGGATTGCATTGCATTGCAATGCATTGCATTGCATTGCATTGCATTGCATTGCATTGCATTAACGATCTAACGTTGTGCACTGAAGAATAACATATGCACTTTTCACATTGCACACCAGAACAAAATCCTTCCCATGTTCATTAAAGAGATATGTGTGTTGTTGCATTGCATTGCATTAACGATCTAACGTTGTGCACTGAAGAATAACTATGCACTTTTCACATTGCATTGCATTGTACACCAGAACTAAATCCTTCCCATGTTCATTAAAGAGATATGTGTGTTGTTAACGTTGTGCAATATTATAGCTTATGCACTTTTCGCATTGCATTGCATTGCACACCAGAAATAACTCATTGCCATGTTCATTAAAGAGAAATCTCTCTATGTCTTTAATTAACATGGGAATGAGTTAGTTCTGGTGTGCAATGCACTGCAAAAAGTACAAAACCTATGGTGTTGCTAGGCGGTTGCTAAGGTATTCTGGGTGTTTGCTAGGCGGTTGCTATGGTGTTGCTAGGATATTTTCAGTGGTTGCTATGGTCTTTTGGGTGGTTGCTAGGTGGTTGCTAGGGTATTTTGGGTGGTTGTTAGGGTGTTCTGGGTGGTTGCAAGGATGTTATGGTTGATTACTAGGGTGTTCTGGGTGGTTGCTAGGCGGTTGCTAGGGTATTTTGGGTGGTTGCTAGGGTCTTCTGGGTGGTTGGCTATGGTGTTATGGATGGTTACTAGGGTGTTTTGGGTGGTTGCTAGGGTGTTGCTAGATGGTTGATAGGGTGTTCTGGGTGGTTGCTATTGTGTTGCTAGGCATTTGCTATGGTGTTCTTGGTTGTTGCTATGGTGAGGCTAAGGTATTTTGGGTGGTTGCTAGGCGGTTGCTAGGGTGTTGCTAGGTGGTTGCTAAGGTATTTTGGGTGGTTGCTAGGGTGTTGCTAGGCGGTTGCTAAGGTATTCTGGGTGGTTGCTAGGCGGTTGCTAGAATAATTTGGGTGGTTGCTAGGGTCTTTTGGGTGGTTGCAAGGCTGTTGCTAGGGTATTTTGGGTTGATTACTAGGGTGTTCTGGGTGGTTGCTAGGCGGTTGCTAGGGTCTTTTGGGTGGTTGCTAGGGTCTTTTGGGTGGTTGCTAGGTGGTTGCTAGGGTGTTCTGGGTGATTGCTAGGCGGTTGCTATTGTGTTGCTAAGCGATGGCTAAGGTATTTTGGGTGGTTGCTAGGGTGTTTCTATGCGGTTGCTAGGCTGTTCTGGGTGGTTGCTATGGTGTTGCTAGGTGGTTGCTAAGGTATTCTGGGTGGTTGCTAGGCAGTTGCTAGGATGTTATGGGTGGTCGTTATGGTGTTGCTAGGCGGTTGCTAGGGTATTCTGGGTTGTTTCTAGGCGGTTGCTATGGTGTTGCTAGGCGGTTGCTAAGGTACTCTGGGTGGTTGCAAGGCGGTTGCTAGGGTCTTTTGGGTGGTTGCTAGGTGGTTGCTAGGGTGTTCTGGGTGGTTGCTAGGCGGTTGCTATGGTGTTGCTAAGCGAGAGCTAAGGTATTTTGGGTGGTTGCTAGGGTGTTTCTATGCGGTTGCTAGGCTGTTCTGGGTGGTTGCTTTGGTGTTGCTAGGTGGTTGCTAAGGTAATCTGGGTGGTTGCTAGGCGTTTGCTATGGTGTTCTGGGTGGTTGCTAGAATATTTTCAGTGGTTGCTATGGTCTTTTGGGTGGTTGAGGCGGTTGCTAGGGTATTTTGGGTGGTTGCTAGTGTGTTCTGGGTGGTTGCTAGGATATTATGGGTGGTTGCCAGGGTCTTTTGGTTTGTTGCTAGGTGGTTGCAAGGGTGTTCTGGGTGGTTGCTAGGCGGTTGCCTGGGTGTTGCTATGTTGTTGCTAGGCAGTTGCTAAGGTATTTTGGGTGGTTGCTAGGGTGTTGCTAGGAGGTTGCTAGGGTGTTCTGGGTGGTTGCTATGGTGTTGCTAGGCGGTTGCTAAGGTACTCTGGGTGATTGCAAGGCGGTTGCTAGGGTCTTTTGGGTGGTTTCTTGGGTGTTCTGGGTGGTTGCTAGGCGGTTGCTATGGTGTTGCTAAGCGGTGGCTAAGGTATTTTGGGTGGTTGCTAGGGTGTTCTGGGTGGTTGCTATGGTGTTGCTAGGTGGTTGCTAAGGTATTCTGGGTGGTTGCTAGGCAGTTGCTAGGATGTTATGGGTGGTCGTTATGGTGTTGCTAGGTGGTTGCTAGGGTATTCTGGGTGGTTTCTAGGCGGTTGCCTGGGTGTTCTGGGTGGTTGCTATGTTGTTGCTAGGCAGTTGCTAAGGTATTTTGGGTGGTTGCTAGGCGGTTGCTAGGGTGTTGCTAGGTGGTTGCTAGGGTATTCTGGGTGGTTGCTATTGTGTTGCTAGGCGGTTGCTAAGGTATTCTGAGTGGTTGCAAGGCGGTTGCTAGGGTATTTTGGGTGGTTGCTAGGGTCTTTTGGGTGGTTTCTAGGCGGTTGCTAGGCGGTTGCTAAGGTATTCTGGGTGGTTGCTAGGCGGTTGCCAAGATATTTTGGGTGGTTGCTAGGGTGTTGCTAGGCGGTTGCTAAGGTATTCTGGGTGGTTGCTAGGCGATTGCTATGTTGTTCTGGGTGGTTGCTAGGATATTTTCAGTGGTTGCTATGGTCTTTTGAGTGGTTGATAGATCTATCTATCTACTTCAAACTATTTTAAACTTCAAATACTTTAAACTTCAAACTAAATTAAACTTTAAACTAATTTAAACTTTTTAAACGTCAAACTTATATAAACTTTAAGATAATTTCAACTTCAAACTACTAAATTTACTTCATTTTAACTTATAAACTGTAACGCATATAAACTCTGAGTGTGTAAGTGTTATCGAGTTAGTGTATGTGTGTGTGTGTATATGTATGTGAGTTAATGTGTGTGTGTGTGTGTGTGTGTGTGTGTGTGTAACCGCCTAGAACACAATAGCAACCACTGAGAACAACCTAGCAACCATCCAGAATAACTTAGAACACCCTAGCAACACCATAGCAACCACTCAGAACACCGTAGCAACTGCCTAACAACCACCCAGAACACCCTAGCAACCACCCAAAATACCTTAGAACACCCTAGCAACCACTCAGAACACCATAGCAACCACCCAAAAGACCCTAGCAACCACCCAAAATATTCTAGCAACCACCTAGCAACCACCCAAAACACCCTAGCAACCGCCTAGAAACCACCCAAAAAACCTTAGCAACGACTCAAAATATCCTAGCAACCGCCTAGCAACCACCCAGAACACCCTAGCAACCACCCAAAACAGCCTATCAACACCATAGCAACCACCCAAAATACCTTAGCAACCGCCTAGCAACACCCTAGCAACCACCCAAAATACCTTAGAACTACCATAGCAACACCACAGCAGACACTCAGAACACCCTAGCAACCACCCAAAATACCTTAGAAAACCCTAGTAACTCCATAGCAACCAGTCAGAACACCCTAGAAACCACCCAAAATACCTCAGAACAAACTAGCAACTGCCTAGCAACCACCCAAAAGACCTTAGCAACCGCCTAGCAACACCCTAGCAACCACCCAAAATACCTTAGAACACCATAGCAACACCATAGCAACCAGTCAGAACACCCTTGCAACCACGCAAAATACCTCAGAACACCCTAGCAACTGCCTAACAACCACCCAGAACACCCTAGCAACCACCTAGCAACCACCCAAAAGACCCTGGCAACCACCCAAAATAACCTAGCAACCGCCTCAACCACCCAAAAGACCATAGCAACCACTGAAAATATTCTAGCAACCACCCAGAACACAATAGCAACCGTCTAGCAACCACCCAGAATACCTTAGCAACCACCTAGCAACACCATAGCAGCCACCCAGAACACCCTAGCAACCTCCTAGCAACACCATAGCAACCGCCTAGTAACCACCCAAAATACCTTAGCAACTGCCTAGCAACAACATAGCAACCACCCAGAACACCCAGGCAACCGCCTAGAAACCCCCCAGAATACCCTAGCAACCGCCTAGCAACACCATAACGACCACCCATAACATCCTAGCAACTGCCTAGCAACCACCCAGAATAACTTAGCAACCACCTAGCAACACCATAGTAACCACCCAGAACAGCCTAGCAACCGCATAGAAACACCCTAGCAACCACCCAAAATACCTTAGCCATCGCTTAGCAACACCATAGCAACCGCCTAGCAACCACCCAGAACACCCTAGAAACCACCCAAAAGACCCTAGCAACCGCCTTGCAACCACCCAGAGTACCTTAGCAACCGCCTAGCAACACCATAGCAACCACCCAGAACACCCTAGCAACCTCCTAGCAACACCCTAGCAACCGACTAGCAACCACCCAAAATACCTTAGCAACTGCCTAGCAACAACATAGCAACACCCAGGCAACCGCCTAGCAACCACCCAGAACACCCTAGCAACCACCTAGCAACACCATAGCAACCACCCAGAACACCATAGCAACCGCATAGAAACACCCTAGCAACCACCCAAAATACCTTAGCTCTCGCTTAGCAACACCATAGCAACCGCCTAGCAACCACCCAGAACACCCTAGCAACCACCCAAAAGACCCTAGCAATCACCCAAAAGACCCTAGCAACCGCCTTGCAACCACCCAGAGTACCTTAGTAACCGCCTAGCAACACCAAAGCATCCACCCAGAACACCCTAGCAACCTCCTAGCAACACCCTAGCAACCGCCTAGCAACCACCCAAAATACCTTAGCAACTGCCTAGCAACAACATAGCAACCACCCAGAACACCCAGGCAACCGCCTAAAAACAACCCAGAATACCCTAGCAACCGCCTAGCAACACCATAACGACCACCCATCAATGCAATGCACAGTCCTAGCAACTGCCTAGCAACCACCTAGCAACACCATAGCAACAACCCAGAACAGCCTAGCAACCGCATAGAAACACCCTAGCAACCACCCAAAATACCGTAGCTCTCGCTTAGCAACAACATAGCAACCGCCTAGCAACCCACCCAGAACACCCTAGCAACCACCTAGCAACCACCCAAAAGACCCTAGCAACCGTCTTGCAACCACCCAGAGTACCTTAGCAACCGCCTAGCAACACCATGGCATCCACCCAGAACACCCTAGCAACCTCCTAGCAACACCCTAGCAACCGCCTCGCAACCACCCAAAATACCTTAGCAACTGCCTAGCAACAACATAGCAACACCCAGGCAACCGCCTAGCAACCACCCAGAACACCCTAGCAACCACCTAGCAACAAACCAAAAGACCCTTGCAACCACCCATAATATCCTAGCAACCACCCAGAACACACTAGCAACCACCCAAAATACCCTAGCAACCGCCTCAACCACCCAAAAGACCACAGCAACCACTGAAAATATTCTAGCAACCACCCAGAACACCATAGCAACCACCTAGAAACCACCCAGAATACCTTAGCAACCACCTAGCAACACCATAGCAACCACCCAGAACACCCTAGCAACCTCCTAGCAACACCCTAGCAACCGCCTAGCAACCACCCAAAATACCTTAGCAACTGCCTAGCAACAACATAGCAACACCCAGGCAACCGCCTAGCAACCACCCAAAATACCTTAGCAACTGCCTAGCAACAACATAGCAACACCCAGGCAACCGTCCAAGCAACCACCCAGAACACACTAGCAACCACCCAAAATACCCTAGCAACCACCCAAAATACCGTAGCTCTCGCTTAGCAACAACATAGCAACCGCCTAGCAACCCACCCAGAACACCCTAGCAACCACCTAGCAACCACCCAAAAGACCCTAGCAACCGCCTTGCAAGAAATATGTTCAGTAGGTCAAAAGCGTACCATTGTAATAACATTATGTGCATTACAATAACGATCTAACGTTGTGCAACTTGAAGCATAACATACAGATTATGCACTTCTCGCACTGCAGTGCATTGCACACCAGAACAAAATCATTCCCAGGTTCATTATGAGTGTTATTGCATTGCATTGCACAAACGTTGTGCACTGAAGAATAACATACAGGTTATGCACTTTTTACATTGCATTAAATTGCACACCAGAACTAACTCATTCCCATGTTCAAAGAAGAGATAAAGTGTGTTGTTGCATTGCATTGCACTAAAGATCTAACGTTGTGCACTGAAGAATAACATATAAGTTATGCACTTTTTACAATGCATTAAATTGCACACCAGAACTAACTCATTCCCATGTTGATTAAAGACATAACGTGTGTTGTTGCATTGCATTGCACTAACGATCTAACGTTGTTTACTGAAGAGTAACATATAGGTTATGCACTTCTTACATTGCATTGCATTGCACACCGGATCAAACTCATTCCCATGTTCATTAAAGACATAACTATGTGTGTTAATCTGACACACAACACACGATCTGACGTTGTGGACTGAATAACAATATGCACTTTTCGCATTGCATTAAATTGCACACCATTGCATTGTGGTTGCACACCAGAACTAACTCATTCCCATGTTGATTAAAGACATAAACGTGTGTGGTTGCATTGCACATTGCAGTGTATTGCATTGCATTGCATTGCATTGCATTGCACTAACGATCTAACGTTGTGAACTGGAAAAAAACACATGTACTTTTCGCATTGCATTGCATTGCATTGCATTGCATTGCATGGCATTGCACTGCACTAACGATCTGACGTTGTCAGATAACTATATGCACTTTTTGCATTGCATTGCATTGCACACCAGAACTAACTCATTCCCATGTTGATTAAAGACATAACGTGTGGTTACATTGCATTGCATTGCCTTGTTTTGCTTTGCACTGCATTGCATTGCATTGCATTGCAAAAACGATCTAACGTTGTGCACTGAAGAATAGCATATAGGTTATGCACTTTTTGCATTGCATTGAACACCAAACTGTCATTCCCATGTTCATTAAAGAGATAACGTGTGTTGTTGCATTGCATTGCATTGCACTAACATACGTTAGCACTTTTTGCATTGCATTGCATTGCACACCAGAACTAACTCATCCCCATGTTGATTAAAGTTGCATTGCCAATGCATTGCCTTGTATATTTTGTTTTGTTTTGTTTTGTTTTGTTTTGTTTTGTTTTGTTTTGTTTTGTTTTGTTTTGTTTTGTTTTGTTTTGTTTTGTTTTGTTTTGTTTTGTTTTGCTTTGCACTGCATTGCATTGCATTAACGATCTAACGTTGTGCACTGAAGAATAACATATGCACTTTTCACATTGCATTGCAATGCACACCAGAACTAACTCATTCCCATGTTGATTAAAGACATAACGTGTGGTTGCATTGCATTGCATTGCATTGCATTGCATTGCATTGCATTGCATTGCATTGCTTTGCATTGCATTGCATTGCCTTGTTTTGCTTTGCACTGCATTGCATTGCATTGCATTAACGATCTAACGTTGTGCACTGAAGAATAACATATGCACTTTTCACATTGCATTGCACACCAGAACTAACTCATTCCCATGTTGATTAAAGACATAACGTGTGGTTGCATTGCATTGCATTGCATTGATTTGCATTGCATTGCATTGCATTGCATTGCATTGCATTGCATTGAATTGCATTGCTTTGCATTGCATTGCATTGCATTGCCTTGTTTTGCTTTGCAATGCATTGCATTGCTTTGCATTGCATTGCTTTGCATTGCATTGCATTGCATTGCATTGCTTTGCATTGCATTGCATTGCATTGCATTGCATTGCTTTGCATTGCATTGCATTGCATTGCATTGCTTTGCATTGCATTGCATTGCATTGCATTGCATTGCATTGCATTGCATTGCATTGCATTGCATTGACTTGTTTTGCATTGCATTAACGATCTAACGTTGTGCACTGAAGAATAACATGCACTTTTCACATTGCATTGCATTGCATTGATTTGCATCGCATTGCATTGCATTGCATTGCATTGCATTGCATTGCATTGCATTGCATTGCATTGCATTGCATTGCATTGAATTGCATTGCATTGCATTGCGTTGCTTTGCTTTGCATTGCATTGCATTGCATTGCTTTGCATTGCATTGCATTGCATTGCATTGCTTTGCATTGCATTGCATTGCATTGCTTTGCATTGCATTGCATTGCATTGCATTGCATTGCATTGCATTGCATTGCATTGCATTGCATTGCATTGCATTGCATTGACTTGTTTTGCATTGCATTAACGATCTAACGTTGTGCAAGGAAGAATAACATGCACTTTTCACATTGCATTGCATTGCATTGATTTGCATTGCATTGCATTGCATTGCATTGCATTGCATTGCATTGCATTGCATTGCTTTGCATTGCATTGCTTTGCATTGCATTGCATTGCATTGCATTGCATTGCATTGCTTTGCATTGCATTGCATTGCATTGCATTGCATTGCTTTGCATTGCATTGCATTGCTTTGCATAGCATTGCATTGCATTGCATTGCATTGCATTGCATTGCATTGCATTGCATTGCATTGCATTGCATTGCATTGCATTGCATTGCATTGCATTAACGATCTAACGTTGTGCACTGAAGAATAACATGCACTTTTCACATTGCATTGCATTGCATTGCATTGATTTGCATTGCATTGCATTGCATTGCATTGCATTGCATTGCATTGCATTGCATTGCATTGCATTGCATTGCATTGACTTGTTTTGCATTGCATTAACGATCTAACGTTGTGCACTGAAGAATAACATGCACTTTTCACATTGCATTGCATTGCACATCAGAACTAACTCATTCCCATGTTGATTAAAGACATAACGTGTGGTTGCATTGCATTGCATTGCATTGCATTGGATTGCATTGCATTGCAATGCATTGCATTGCATTGCATTGCATTGCTTTGCACTGCATTGCATTGCATTAACGATCTAACGTTGTGCACTGAAGAATAACATATGCACTTTTCACATTGCACACCAGAACAAAATCCTTCCCATGTTCATTAAAGAGATATGTGTGTTGTTGCATTGCATTGCATTAACGATCTAACGTTGTGCACTGAAGAATAACTATGCACTTTTCACATTGCATTGCATTGTACACCAGAACTAAATCCTTCCCATGTTCATTAAAGAGATATGTGTGTTGTTAACGTTGTGCAATATTATAGCTTATGCACTTTTCGCATTGCATTGCATTGCACACCAGAAATAACTCATTGCCATGTTCATTAAAGAGAAATCTCTCTATGTCTTTAATTAACATGGGAATGAGTTAGTTCTGGTGTGCAATGCACTGCAAAAAGTACAAAACCTATGGTGTTGCTAGGCGGTTGCTAAGGTATTCTGGGTGTTTGCTAGGCGGTTGCTATGGTGTTGCTAGGATATTTTCAGTGGTTGCTATGGTCTTTTGGTTGGTTGCTAGGGTATTTTGGGTGGTTGTTAGGGTGTTCTGGGTGGTTGCAAGGATGTTATGGTTGATTACTAGGGTGTTCTGGGTGGTTGCTAGGCGGTTGCTAGGGTATTTTGGGTGGTTGCTAGGGTCTTCTGGGTGGTTGGCTATGGTGTTATGGATGGTTACTAGGGTGTTTTGGGTGGTTGCTAGGGTGTTGCTAGATGGTTGATAGGGTGTTCTGGGTGGTTGCTATTGTGTTGCTAGGCATTTGCTATGGTGTTCTTGGTTGTTGCTATGGTGAGGCTAAGGTATTTTGGGTGGTTGCTAGGCGGTTGCTAGGGTGTTGCTAGGTGGTTGCTAAGGTATTTTGGGTGGTTGCTAGGGTGTTGCTAGGCGGTTGCTAAGGTATTCTGGGTGGTTGCTAGGCGGTTGCTAGAATAATTTGGGTGGTTGCTAGGGTCTTTTGGGTGGTTGCAAGGCTGTTGCTAGGGTATTTTGGGTTGATTACTAGGGTGTTCTGGGTGGTTGCTAGGCGGTTGCTAGGGTCTTTTGGGTGGTTGCTAGGGTCTTTTGGGTGGTTGCTAGGTGGTTGCTAGGGTGTTCTGGGTGATTGCTAGGCGGTTGCTATTGTGTTGCTAAGCGATGGCTAAGGTATTTTGGGTGGTTGCTAGGGTGTTTCTATGCGGTTGCTAGGCTGTTCTGGGTGGTTGCTATGGTGTTGCTAGGTGGTTGCTAAGGTATTCTGGGTGGTTGCTAGGCAGTTGCTAGGATGTTATGGGTGGTCGTTATGGTGTTGCTAGGCGGTTGCTAGGGTATTCTGGGTTGTTTCTAGGCGGTTGCTATGGTGTTGCTAGGCGGTTGCTAAGGTACTCTGGGTGGTTGCAAGGCGGTTGCTAGGGTCTTTTGGGTGGTTGCTAGGTGGTTGCTAGGGTGTTCTGGGTGGTTGCTAGGCGGTTGCTATGGTGTTGCTAGGCGGTTGCTAAGGTACTCTGGGTGGTTGCAAGGCGGTTGCTAGGGTCTTTTGGGTGGTTGCTAGGTGGTTGCTAGGGTGTTCTGGGTGGTTGCTAGGCGGTTGCTATGGTGTTGCTAAGTGAGAGCTAAGGTATTTTGGGTGGTTGCTAGGGTGTTTCTATGCGGTTGCTAGGCTGTTCTGGGTGGTTGCTTTGGTGTTGCTAGGTGGTTGCTAAGGTAATCTGGGTGGTTGCTAGGCGTTTGCTATGGTGTTCTGGGTGGTTGCTAGAATATTTTCAGTGGTTGCTATGGTCTTTTGGGTGGTTGAGGCGGTTGCTAGGGTATTTTGGGTGGTTGCTAGTGTGTTCTGGGTGGTTGCTAGGATATTATGGGTGGTTGCCAGGGTCTTTTGGTTTGTTGCTAGGTGGTTGCAAGGGTGTTCTGGGTGGTTGCTAGGCGGTTGCCTGGGTGTTGCTATGTTGTTGCTAGGCAGTTGCTAAGGTATTTTGGGTGGTTGCTAGGGTGTTGCTAGGAGGTTGCTAGGGTGTTCTGGGTGGTTGCTATGGTGTTGCTAGGCGGTTGCTAAGGTACTCTGGGTGATTGCAAGGCGGTTGCTAGGGTCTTTTGGGTGGTTTCTTGGGTGTTCTGGGTGGTTGCTAGGCGGTTGCTATGGTGTTGCTAAGCGGTGGCTAAGGTATTTTGGGTGGTTGCTAGGGTGTTCTGGGTGGTTGCTATGGTGTTGCTAGGTGGTTGCTAAGGTATTCTGGGTGGTTGCTAGGCAGTTGCTAGGATGTTATGGGTGGTCGTTATGGTGTTGCTAGGTGGTTGCTAGGGTATTCTGGGTGGTTTCTAGGCGGTTGCCTGGGTGTTCTGGGTGGTTGCTATGTTGTTGCTAGGCAGTTGCTAAGGTATTTTGGGTGGTTGCTAGGCGGTTGCTAGGGTGTTGCTAGGTGGTTGCTAGGGTATTCTGGGTGGTTGCTATTGTGTTGCTAGGCGGTTGCTAAGGTATTCTGAGTGGTTGCAAGGCGGTTGCTAGGGTATTTTGGGTGGTTGCTAGGGTCTTTTGGGTGGTTTCTAGGCGGTTGCTAGGCGGTTGCTAAGGTATTCTGGGTGGTTGCTAGGCGGTTGCTAAGATATTTTGGGTGGTTGCTAGGGTGTTGCTAGGCGGTTGCTAAGGTATTCTGGGTGGTTGCTAGGCGATTGCTATGTTGTTCTGGGTGGTTGCTAGGATATTTTCAGTGGTTGCTATGGTCTTTTGAGTGGTTGATAGATCTATCTATCTACTTCAAACTATTTTAAACTTCAAATACTTTAAACTTCAAACTAAATTAAACTTTAAACTAATTTAAACTTTTTAAACGTCAAACTTATATAAACTTTAAGATAATTTCAACTTCAAACTACTAAATTTACTTCATTTTAACTTATAAACTGTAACGCATATAAACTCTGAGTGTGTAAGTGTTATCGAGTTAGTGTATGTGTGTGTGTGTATATGTATGTGAGTTAATGTGTGTGTGTGTGTGTGTGTGTGTGTGTGTGTGTAACCGCCTAGAACACAATAGCAACCACTGAGAACAACCTAGCAACCATCCAGAATAACTTAGAACACCCTAGCAACACCATAGCAACCACTCAGAACACCGTAGCAACTGCCTAACAACCACCCAGAACACCCTAGCAACCACCCAAAATACCTTAGAACACCCTAGCAACCACTCAGAACACCCTAGCAACCACCCAAAAGACCCTAGCAACCACCCAAAATATTCTAGCAACCACCTAGCAACCACCCAAAACACCCTAGCAACCGCCTAGAAACCACCCAAAAAACCTTAGCAACGACTCAAAATATCCTAGCAACCGCCTAGCAACCACCCAGAACACCCTAGCAACCACCCAAAACAGCCTATCAACACCATAGCAACCACCCAAAATACCTTAGCAACCGCCTAGCAACACCCTAGCAACCACCCAAAATACCTTAGAACTACCATAGCAACACCACAGCAGACACTCAGAACACCCTAGCAACCACCCAAAATACCTTAGAAAACCCTAGTAACTCCATAGCAACCAGTCAGAACACCCTAGAAACCACCCAAAATACCTCAGAACAAACTAGCAACTGCCTAGCAACCACCCAAAAGACCTTAGCAACCGCCTAGCAACACCCTAGCAACCACCCAAAATACCTTAGAACACCATAGCAACACCATAGCAACCAGTCAGAACACCCTTGCAACCACGCAAAATACCTCAGAACACCCTAGCAACTGCCTAACAACCACCCAGAACACCCTAGCAACCACCTAGCAACCACCCAAAAGACCCTGGCAACCACCCAAAATAACCCAGCAACCGCCTCAACCACCCAAAAGACCATAGCAACCACTGAAAATATTCTAGCAACCACCCAGAACACAATAGCAACCGTCTAGCAACCACCCAGAATACCTTAGCAACCACCTAGCAACACCATAGCAGCCACCCAGAACACCCTAGCAACCTCCTAGCAACACCATAGCAACCGCCTAGTAACCACCCAAAATACCTTAGCAACTGCCTAGCAACAACATAGCAACCACCCAGAACACCCAGGCAACCGCCTAGAAACCCCCCAGAATACCCTAGCAACCGCCTAGCAACACCATAACGACCACCCATAACATCCTAGCAACTGCCTAGCAACCACCCAGAATAACTTAGCAACCACCTAGCAACACCATAGTAACCACCCAGAACAGCCTAGCAACCGCATAGAAACACCCTAGCAACCACCCAAAATACCTTAGCCATCGCTTAGCAACACCATAGCAACCGCCTAGCAACCACCCAGAACACCCTAGAAACCACCCAAAAGACCCTAGCAACCGCCTTGCAACCACCCAGAGTACCTTAGCAACCGCCTAGCAACACCATAGCAACCACCCAGAACACCCTAGCAACCTCCTAGCAACACCCTAGCAACCGACTAGCAACCACCCAAAATACCTTAGCAACTGCCTAGCAACAACATAGCAACACCCAGGCAACCGCCTAGCAACCACCCAGAACACCCTAGCAACCACCTAGCAACACCATAGCAACCACCCAGAACACCATAGCAACCACCCAAAATACCCTAGCAACCACCCAAAATACCGTAGCTCTCGCTTAGCAACAACATAGCAACCGCCTAGCAACCCACCCAGAACACCCTAGCAACCACCTAGCAACCACCCAAAAGACCCTAGCAACCGCCTTGCAAGAAATATGTTCAGTAGGTCAAAAGCGTACCATTGTAATAACATTATGTGCATTACAATAACGATCTAACGTTGTGCAACTTGAAGCATAACATACAGATTATGCACTTCTCGCACTGCAGTGCATTGCACACCAGAACAAAATCATTCCCAGGTTCATTATGAGTGTTATTGCATTGCATTGCACAAACGTTGTGCACTGAAGAATAACATACAGGTTATGCACTTTTTACATTGCATTAAATTGCACACCAGAACTAACTCATTCCCATGTTCAAAGAAGAGATAAAGTGTGTTGTTGCATTGCATTGCACTAAAGATCTAACGTTGTGCACTGAAGAATAACATATAAGTTATGCACTTTTTACAATGCATTAAATTGCACACCAGAACTAACTCATTCCCATGTTGATTAAAGACATAACGTGTGTTGTTGCATTGCATTGCACTAACGATCTAACGTTGTTTACTGAAGAGTAACATATAGGTTATGCACTTCTTACATTGCATTGCATTGCACACCGGATCAAACTCATTCCCATGTTCATTAAAGACATAACTATGTGTGTTAATCTGACACACAACACACGATCTGACGTTGTGGACTGAATAACAATATGCACTTTTCGCATTGCATTAAATTGCACACCATTGCATTGTGGTTGCACACCAGAACTAACTCATTCCCATGTTGATTAAAGACATAAACGTGTGTGGTTGCATTGCACATTGCAGTGTATTGCATTGCATTGCATTGCATTGCATTGCACTAACGATCTAACGTTGTGAACTGGAAAATAACACATGTACTTTTCGCATTGCATTGCATTGCATTGCATTGCATTGCATGGCATTGCACTGCACTAACGATCTGACGTTGTCAGATAACTATATGCACTTTTTGCATTGCATTGCATTGCACACCAGAACTAACTCATTCCCATGTTGATTAAAGACATAACGTGTGGTTACATTGCATTGCATTGCCTTGTTTTGCTTTGCACTGCATTGCATTGCATTGCATTGCAAAAACGATCTAACGTTGTGCACTGAAGAATAGCATATAGGTTATGCACTTTTTGCATTGCATTGAACACCAAACTGTCATTCCCATGTTCATTAAAGAGATAACGTGTGTTGTTGCATTGCATTGCATTGCACTAACATACGTTAGCACTTTTTGCATTGCATTGCATTGCACACCAGAACTAACTCATCCCCATGTTGATTAAAGTTGCATTGCCAATGCATTGCCTTGTATATTTTGTTTTGTTTTGTTTTGTTTTGTTTTGTTTTGTTTTGTTTTGTTTTGTTTTGCTTTGCACTGCATTGCATTGCATAACGATCTAACGTTGTGCACTGAAGAATAACATATGCACTTTTCACATTGCATTGCAATGCACACCAGAACTAACTCATTCCCATGTTGATTAAAGACATAACGTGTGGTTGCATTGCATTGCATTGCATTGCATTGCATTGCATTGCATTGCATTGCTTTGCATTGCATTGCATTGCATTGCCTTGTTTTGCTTTGCACTGCATTGCATTGCATTGCATTAACGATCTAACGTTGTGCACTGAAGAATAACATATGCACTTTTCACATTGCATTGCACACCAGAACTAACTCATTCCCATGTTGATTAAAGACATAACGTGTGGTTGCATTGCATTGCATTGCATTGATTTGCATTGCATTGCATTGCATTGCATTGCATTGCATTGCATTGCATTGCATTGAATTGCATTGCTTTGCATTGCATTGCATTGCATTGCCTTGTTTTGCTTTGCACTGCATTGCATTGCTTTGCATTGCATTGCTTTGCATTGCATTGCATTGCTTTGCATTGCATTGCATTGCATTGCATTGCATTGCATTGCATTGCTTTGCATTGCATTGCATTGCATTGCATTGCATTGCATTGCATTGCATTGCATTGCATTGCATTGCATTGCATTGCATTGACTTGTTTTGCATTGCATTAACGATCTAACGTTGTGCACTGAAGAATAACATGCACTTTTCACATTGCATTGCATTGCATTGATTTGCATTGCATTGCATTGCATTGCATTGCATTGCATTGCATTGCATTGCATTGCATTGCATTGCATTGCATTGCATTGAATTGCATTGCGTTGCTTTGCTTTGCATTGCATTGCATTGCATTGCATTGCATTGCTTTGCATTGCATTGCATTGCATTGCATTGCATTGCATTGCTTTGCATTGCATTGCATTGCATTGCTTTGCATTGCATTGCATTGCATTGCATTGCATTGCATTGCATTGCATTGCATTGCATTGCATTGCATTGCATTGACTTGTTTTGCATTAACGATCTAACGTTGTGCAAGGAAGAATAACATGCACTTTTCACATTGCATTGCATTGCATTGATTTGCATTGCATTGCATTGCATTGCATTGCATTGCATTGCATTGCTTTGCATTGCATTGCTTTGCATTGCATTGCATTGCATTGCATTGCATTGCATTGCTTTGCATTGCATTGCATTGCATTGCATTGCATTGCATTGCTTTGCATTGCATTGCATTGCTTTGCATAGCATTGCATTGCATTGCATTGCATTGCATTGCATTGCATTGCATTGCATTGCATTGCATTGCATTGCATTGCATTGCATTGACTTGTTTTGCATTGCATTAACGATCTAACGTTGTGCACTGAAGAATAACATGCACTTTTCACATTGCATTGCATTGCATTGATTTGCATTGCATTGCATTGCATTGCATTGCATTGCATTGCATTGCATTGCATTGCATTGCATTGCATTGACTTGTTTTGCATTGCATTAACGATCTAACGTTGTGCACTGAAGAATAACATGCACTTTTCACATTGCATTGCATTGCACATCAGAACTAACTCATTCCCATGTTGATTAAAGACATAACGTGTGGTTGCATTGCATTGCATTGCATTGCATTGGATTGCATTGCATTGCATTGCAATGCATTGCATTGCATTGCATTGCATTGCTTTGCACTGCATTGCATTGCATTAACGATCTAACGTTGTGCACTGAAGAATAACATATGCACTTTTCACATTGCACACCAGAACAAAATCCTTCCCATGTTCATTAAAGAGATATGTGTGTTGTTGCATTGCATTGCATTAACGATCTAACGTTGTGCACTGAAGAATAACTATGCACTTTTCACATTGCATTGCATTGTACACCAGAACTAAATCCTTCCCATGTTCATTAAAGAGATATGTGTGTTGTTAACGTTGTGCAATATTATAGCTTATGCACTTTTCGCATTGCATTGCATTGCACACCAGAAATAACTCATTGCCATGTTCATTAAAGAGAAATCTCTCTATGTCTTTAATTAACATGGGAATGAGTTAGTTCTGGTGTGCAATGCACTGCAAAAAGTACAAAACCTATGGTGTTGCTAGGCGGTTGCTAAGGTATTCTGGGTGTTTGCTAGGCGGTTGCTATGGTGTTGCTAGGATATTTTCAGTGGTTGCTATGGTCTTTTGGGTGGTTGCTAGGTGGTTGCTAGGGTATTTTGGGTGGTTGTTAGGGTGTTCTGGGTGGTTGCAAGGATGTTATGGTTGATTACTAGGGTGTTCTGGGTGGTTGCTAGGCGGTTGCTAGGGTATTTTGGGTGGTTGCTAGGGTCTTCTGGGTGGTTGGCTATGGTGTTATGGATGGTTACTAGGGTGTTTTGGGTGGTTGCTAGGGTGTTGCTAGATGGTTGATAGGGTGTTCTGGGTGGTTGCTATTGTGTTGCTAGGCATTTGCTATGGTGTTCTTGGTTGTTGCTATGGTGAGGCTAAGGTATTTTGGGTGGTTGCTAGGCGGTTGCTAGGGTGTTGCTAGGTGGTTGCTAAGGTATTTTGGGTGGTTGCTAGGGTGTTGCTAGGCGGTTGCTAAGGTATTCTGGGTGGTTGCTAGGCGGTTGCTAGAATATTTTGGGTGGTTGCTAGGGTCTTTTGGGTGGTTGCAAGGCTGTTGCTAGGGTATTTTGGGTTGATTACTAGGGTGTTCTGGGTGGTTGCTAGGCGGTTGCTAGGGTCTTTTGGGTGGTTGCTAGGGTCTTTTGGGTGGTTGCTAGGTGGTTGCTAGGGTGTTCTGGGTGATTGCTAGGCGGTTGCTATTGTGTTGCTAAGCGATGGCTAAGGTATTTTGGGTGGTTGCTAGGGTGTTTCTATGCGGTTGCTAGGCTGTTCTGGGTGGTTGCTATGGTGTTGCTAGGTGGTTGCTAAGGTATTCTGGGTGGTTGCTAGGCAGTTGCTAGGATGTTATGGGTGGTCGTTATGGTGTTGCTAGGCGGTTGCTAGGGTATTCTGGGTTGTTTCTAGGCGGTTGCTATGGTGTTGCTAGGCGGTTGCTAAGGTACTCTGGGTGGTTGCAAGGCGGTTGCTAGGGTCTTTTGGGTGGTTGCTAGGTGGTTGCTAGGGTGTTCTGGGTGGTTGCTAGGCGGTTGCTATGGTGTTGCTAAGTGAGAGCTAAGGTATTTTGGGTGGTTGCTAGGGTGTTTCTATGCGGTTGCTAGGCTGTTCTGGGTGGTTGCTTTGGTGTTGCTAGGTGGTTGCTAAGGTAATCTGGGTGGTTGCTAGGCGGTTGCTATGGTGTTCTGGGTGGTTGCTAGAATATTTTCAGTGGTTGCTATGGTCTTTTGGGTGGTTGAGGCGGTTGCTAGGGTATTTTGGGTGGTTGCTAGTGTGTTCTGGGTGGTTGCTAGGATATTATGGGTGGTTGCCAGGGTCTTTTGGTTTGTTGCTAGGTGGTTGCTAGGGTGTTCTGGGTGGTTGCTAGGCGGTTGCCTGGGTGTTGCTATGTTGTTGCTAGGCAGTTGCTAAGGTATTTTGGATGGTTGCTAGGCGGTTGCTAGGGTGTTGCTAGGAGGTTGCTAGGGTGTTCTGGGTGGTTGCTATGGTGTTGCTAGGCGGTTGCTAAGGTACTCTGGGTGATTGCAAGGCGGTTGCTAGGGTCTTTTGGGTGGTTTCTTGGGTGTTCTGGGTGGTTGCTAGTCGGTTGCTATGGTGTTGCTAAGCGGTGGCTAAGGTATTTTGGGTGGTTGCTAGGGTGTTCTGGGTGGTTGCTATGGTGTTGCTAGGTGGTTGCTAAGGTATTCTTGGTGGTTGCTAGGCAGTTGCTAGGATGTTATGGGTGGTCGTTATGGTGTTGCTAGGTGGTTGCTAGGGTATTCTGGGTGGTTTCTAGGCGGTTGCCTGGGTGTTCTGGGTGGTTGCTATGTTGTTGCTAGGCAGTTGCTAAGGTATTTTGGGTGGTTGCTAGGCGGTTGCTAGGGTGTTGCTAGGTGGTTGCTAGGGTATTCTGGGTGGTTGCTATTGTGTTGCTAGGCGGTTGCTAAGGTATTCTGAGTGGTTGCAAGGCGGTTGCTAGGGTATTTTGGGTGGTTGCTAGGGTCTTTTGGGTGGTTTCTAGGCGGTTGCTAGGCGGTTGCTAAGGTATTCTGGGTGGTTGCTAGGCGGTTGCTAAGATATTTTGGGTGGTTGCTAGGGTGTTGCTAGGCGGTTGCTAAGGTATTCTGGGTGGTTGCTAGGCGATTGCTATGTTGTTCTGGGTGGTTGCTAGGATATTTTCAGTGGTTGCTATGGTCTTTTGAGTGGTTGATAGATCTATCTATCTACTTCAAACTATTTTAAACTTCAAATACTTTAAACTTCAAACTAAATTAAACTTTAAACTAATTTAAACTTTTTAAACGTCAAACTTATATAAACTTTAAGATAATTTCAACTTCAAACTACTAAATTTACTTCATTTTAACTTATAAACTGTAACGCATATAAACTCTGAGTGTGTAAGTGTTATCGAGTTAGTGTATGTGTGTGTGTGTATATGTATGTGAGTTAATGTGTGTGTGTGTGTGTGTGTGTGTGTGTGTGTGTGTGTGTAACCGCCTAGAACACAATAGCAACCACTGAGAACAACCTAGCAACCATCCAGAATAACTTAGAACACCCTAGCAACACCATAGCAACCACTCAGAACACCGTAGCAACTGCCTAACAACCACCCAGAACACCCTAGCAACCACCCAAAATACCTTAGAACACCCTAGCAACCACTCAGAACACCCTAGCAACCACCCAAAAGACCCTAGCAACCACCCAAAATATTCTAGCAACCACCTAGCAACCACCCAAAACACCCTAGCAACCGCCTAGAAACCACCCAAAAAACCTTAGCAACGACTCAAAATATCCTAGCAACCGCCTAGCAACCACCCAGAACACCCTAGCAACCACCCAAAACAGCCTATCAACACCATAGCAACCACCCAAAATACCTTAGCAACCGCCTAGCAACACCCTAGCAACCACCCAAAATACCTTAGAACTACCATAGCAACACCACAGCAGACACTCAGAACACCCTAGCAACCACCCAAAATACCTTAGAAAACCCTAGTAACTCCATAGCAACCAGTCAGAACACCCTAGAAACCACCCAAAATACCTCAGAACAAACTAGCAACTGCCTAGCAACCACCCAAAAGACCTTAGCAACCGCCTAGCAACACCCTAGCAACCACCCAAAATACCTTAGAACACCATAGCAACACCATAGCAACCAGTCAGAACACCCTTGCAACCACGCAAAATACCTCAGAACACCCTAGCAACTGCCTAACAACCACCCAGAACACCCTAGCAACCACCTAGCAACCACCCAAAAGACCCTGGCAACCACCCAAAATAACCTAGCAACCGCCTCAACCACCCAAAAGACCATAGCAACCACTGAAAATATTCTAGCAACCACCCAGAACACAATAGCAACCGTCTAGCAACCACCCAGAATACCTTAGCAACCACCTAGCAACACCATAGCAGCCACCCAGAACACCCTAGCAACCTCCTAGCAACACCATAGCAACCGCCTAGTAACCACCCAAAATACCTTAGCAACTGCCTAGCAACAACATAGCAACCACCCAGAACACCCAGGCAACCGCCTAGAAACCCCCCAGAATACCCTAGCAACCGCCTAGCAACACCATAACGACCACCCATAACATCCTAGCAACTGCCTAGCAACCACCCAGAATAACTTAGCAACCACCTAGCAACACCATAGTAACCACCCAGAACAGCCTAGCAACCGCATAGAAACACCCTAGCAACCACCCAAAATACCTTAGCCATCGCTTAGCAACACCATAGCAACCGCCTAGCAACCACCCAGAACACCCTAGAAACCACCCAAAAGACCCTAGCAACCGCCTTGCAACCACCCAGAGTACCTTAGCAACCGCCTAGCAACACCATAGCAACCACCCAGAACACCCTAGCAACCTCCTAGCAACACCCTAGCAACCGACTAGCAACCACCCAAAATACCTTAGCAACTGCCTAGCAACAACATAGCAACACCCAGGCAACCGCCTAGCAACCACCCAGAACACCCTAGCAACCACCTAGCAACACCATAGCAACCACCCAGAACACCATAGCAACCGCATAGAAACACCCTAGCAACCACCCAAAATACCTTAGCTCTCGCTTAGCAACACCATAGCAACCGCCTAGCAACCACCCAGAACACCCTAGCAACCACCCAAAAGACCCTAGCAATCACCCAAAAGACCCTAGCAACCGCCTTGCAACCACCCAGAGTACCTTAGTAACCGCCTAGCAACACCAAAGCATCCACCCAGAACACCCTAGCAACCTCCTAGCAACACCCTAGCAACCGCCTAGCAACCACCCAAAATACCTTAGCAACTGCCTAGCAACAACATAGCAACCACCCAGAACACCCAGGCAACCGCCTAAAAACAACCCAGAATACCCTAGCAACCGCCTAGCAACACCATAACGACCACCCATAACATCCTAGCAACTGCCTAGCAACCACCTAGCAACACCATAGCAACAACCCAGAACAGCCCAGCAACCGCATAGAAACACCCTAGCAACCACCCAAAATACCGTAGCTCTCGCTTAGCAACAACATAGCAACCGCCTAGCAACCCACCCAGAACACCCTAGCAACCACCTAGCAACCACCCAAAAGACCCTAGCAACCGTCTTGCAACCACCCAGAGTACCTTAGCAACCGCCTAGCAACACCATGGCATCCACCCAGAACACCCTAGCAACCTCCTAGCAACACCCTAGCAACCGCCTCGCAACCACCCAAAATACCTTAGCAACTGCCTAGCAACAACATAGCAACACCCAGGCAACCGCCTAGCAACCACCCAGAACACCCTAGCAACCACCTAGCAACAAACCAAAAGACCCTGGCAACCACCCATAATATCCTAGCAACCACCCAGAACACACTAGCAACAACCCAAAATACCCTAGCAACCGCCTCAACCACCCAAAAGACCACAGCAACCACTGAAAATATTCTAGCAACCACCCAGAACACCATAGCAACCACCTAGAAACCACCCAGAATACCTTAGCAACCACCTAGCAACACCATAGCAACCACCCAGAACACCCTAGCAACCTCCTAGCAACACCCTAGCAACCGCCTAGCAACCACCCAAAATACCTTAGCAACTGCCTAGCAACAACATAGCAACACCCAGGCAACCGCCTAGCAACCACCCAAAATACCTTAGCAACTGCCTAGCAACAACATAGCAACACCCAGGCAACCGTCCAAGCAACCACCCAGAACACCCTAGCAACCACCCAGAACACACTAGCAACCACCCAAAATACCCTAGCAACCACCCAAAATACCGTAGCTCTCGCTTAGCAACAACATAGCAACCGCCTAGCAACCCACCCAGAACACCCTAGCAACCACCTAGCAACCACCCAAAAGACCCTAGCAACCGCCTTGCAAGAAATATGTTCAGTAGGTCAAAAGCGTACCATTGTAATAACATTATGTGCATTACACTAACGATCTAACGTTGTGCAACTTGAAGCATAACATACAGATTATGCACTTCTCGCACTGCAGTGCATTGCACACCAGAACAAAATCATTCCCAGGTTCATTATGAGTGTTATTGCATTGCATTGCACAAACGTTGTGCACTGAAGAATAACATACAGGTTATGCACTTTTTACATTGCATTAAATTGCACACCAGAACTAACTCATTCCCATGTTCAAAGAAGAGATAAAGTGTGTTGTTGCATTGCATTGCACTAAAGATCTAACGTTGTGCACTGAAGAATAACATATAAGTTATGCACTTTTTACAATGCATTAAATTGCACACCAGAACTAACTCATTCCCATGTTGATTAAAGACATAACGTGTGTTGTTGCATTGCATTGCACTAACGATCTAACGTTGTTTACTGAAGAGTAACATATAGGTTATGCACTTCTTACATTGCATTGCATTGCACACCGGATCAAACTCATTCCCATGTTCATTAAAGACATAACTATGTGTGTTAATCTGACACACAACACACGATCTGACGTTGTGGACTGAATAACAATATGCACTTTTCGCATTGCATTAAATTGCACACCATTGCATTGTGGTTGCACACCAGAACTAACTCATTCCCATGTTGATTAAAGACATAAACGTGTGTGGTTGCATTGCACATTGCAGTGTATTGCATTGCATTGCATTGCATTGCATTGCACTAACGATCTAACGTTGTGAACTGGAAAATAACACATGTACTTTTCGCATTGCATTGCATTGCATTGCATTGCATTGCATTGCATGGCATTGCACTGCACTAACGATCTGACGTTGTCAGATAACTATATGCACTTTTTGCATTGCATTGCATTGCACACCAGAACTAACTCATTCCCATGTTGATTAAAGACATAACGTGTGGTTACATTGCATTGCATTGCCTTGTTTTGCTTTGCACTGCATTGCATTGCATTGCATTGCAAAAACGATCTAACGTTGTGCACTGAAGAATAGCATATAGGTTATGCACTTTATGCATTGCATTGAACACCAAACTGTCATTCCCATGTTCATTAAAGAGATAACGTGTGTTGTTGCATTGCATTGCATTGCACTAACATACGTTAGCACTTTTTGCATTGCATTGCATTGCACACCAGAACTAACTCATCCCCATGTTGATTAAAGTTGCATTGCCAATGCATTGCCTTGTTTTGTTTTGTTTTGTTTTGTTTTGTTTTGTTTTGTTTTGTTTTGTTTTGTTTTGTTTTGTTTTGTTTTGTTTTGTTTTGTTTTGTTTTGTTTTGTTTTGTTTTGTTTTGCTTTGCATTGCATTAACGATCTAACGTTGTGCACTGAAGAATAACATATGCACTTTTCACATTGCATTGCAATGCACACCAGAACTAACTCATTCCCATGTTGATTAAAGACATAACGTGTGGTTGCATTGCATTGCATTGCATTGCATTGCATTGCATTGCATTGCATTGCATTGCTTTGCATTGCATTGCATTGCCTTGTTTTGCTTTGCACTGCATTGCATTGCATTGCATTAACGATCTAACGTTGTGCACTGAAGAATAACATATGCACTTTTCACATTGCATTGCACACCAGAACTAACTCATTCCCATGTTGATTAAAGACATAACGTGTGGTTGCATTGCATTGCATTGCATTGCATTGATTTGCATTGCATTGCATTGCATTGCATTGCATTGCATTGCATTGCATTGCATTGCATTGCATTGCATTGAATTGCATTGCATTGCATTGCTTTGCATTGCATTGCATTGCATTGCCTTGTTTTGCTTTGCACTGCATTGCATTGCTTTGCATTGCATTGCTTTGCATTGCATTGCATTGCATTGCATTGCTTTGCATTGCATTGCATTGCATTGCATTGCATTGCATTGCATTGCATTGACTTGTTTTGCATTGCATTAACGATCTAACGTTGTGCACTGAAGAATAACATGCACTTTTCACATTGCATTGCATTGCATTGATTTGCATTGCATTGCATTGCATTGCATTGCATTGCATTGCATTGCATTGCATTGCATTGCATTGCATTGCATTGAATTGCATTGCATTGCATTGCGTTGCTTTGCTTTGCATTGCATTGCATTGCATTGCTTTGCATTGCATTGCATTGCATTGCATTGCATTGCATTGCATTGCATTGACTTGTTTTGCATTGCATTAACGATCTAACGTTGTGCAAGGAAGAATAACATGCACTTTTCACATTGCATTGCATTGCATTGATTTGCATTGCATTGCATTGCATTGCATTGCATTGCATTGCATTGCATTGCTTTGCATTGCATTGCTTTGCATTGCATTGCATTGCATTGCATTGCATTGCATTGCTTTGCATTGCATTGCATTGCATTGCATTGCTTTGCATTGCATTGCATTGCATTGCTTTGCATAGCATTGCATTGCATTGCATTGCATTGCATTGCATTGCATTGCATTGACTTGTTTTGCATTGCATTAACGATCTAACGTTGTGCACTGAAGAATAACATGCACTTTTCACATTGCATTGCATTGCATTGATTTGCATTGCATTGCATTGCATTGCATTGCATTGCATTGCATTGCATTGCATTGCATTGCATTGCATTGACTTGTTTTGCATTGCATTAACGATCTAACGTTGTGCACTGAAGAATAACATGCACTTTTCACATTGCATTGCATTGCACATCAGAACTAACTCATTCCCATGTTGATTAAAGACATAACGTGTGGTTGCATTGCATATCATTGCATTGCATTGGATTGCATTGCATTGCAATGCAATGCATTGCATTGCATTGCATTGCATTGCTTTGCACTGCATTGCATTGCATTAACGATCTAACGTTGTGCACTGAAGAATAACATATGCACTTTTCACATTGCACACCAGAACAAAATCCTTCCCATGTTCATTAAAGAGATATGTGTGTTGTTGCATTGCATTGCATTAACGATCTAACGTTGTGCACTGAAGAATAACTATGCACTTTTCACATTGCATTGCATTGTACACCAGAACTAAATCCTTCCCATGTTCATTAAAGAGATATGTGTTTTGTTAACGTTGTGCAATATTATAGCTTATGCACTTTTCGCATTGCATTGCATTGCACACCAGAAATAACTCATTGCCATGTTCATTAAAGAGAAATCTCTCTATGTCTTTAATTAACATGGGAATGAGTTAGTTCTGGTGTGCAATGCACTGCAAAAAGTACAAAACCTATGGTGTTGCTAGGCGGTTGCTAAGGTATTCTGGGTGTTTGCTAGGCGGTTGCTATGGTGTTGCTAGGATATTTTCAGTGGTTGCTATGGTCTTTTGGGTGGTTGCTAGGTGGTTGCTAGGGTATTTTGGGTGGTTGTTAGGGTGTTCTGGGTGGTTGCAAGGATGTTATGGTTGATTACTAGGGTGTTCTGGGTGGTTGCTAGGCGGTTGCTAGGGTATTTTGGGTGGTTGCTAGGGTCTTCTGGGTGGTTGGCTATGGTGTTATGGATGGTTACTAGGGTGTTTTGGGTGGTTGCTAGGGTGTTGCTAGATGGTTGATAGGGTGTTCTGGGTGGTTGCTATTGTGTTGCTAGGCATTTGCTATGGTGTTCTTGGTTGTTGCTATGGTGAGGCTAAGGTATTTTGGGTGGTTGCTAGGCGGTTGCTAGGGTGTTGCTAGGTGGTTGCTAAGGTATTTTGGGTGGTTGCTAGGGTGTTGCTAGGCGGTTGCTAAGGTATTCTGGGTGGTTGCTAGGCGGTTGCTAGAATATTTTGGGTGGTTGCTAGGGTCTTTTGGGTGGTTGCAAGGCTGTTGCTAGGGTATTTTGGGTTGATTACTAGGGTGTTCTGGGTGGTTGCTAGGCGGTTGCTAGGGTCTTTTGGGTGGTTGCTAGGGTCTTTTGGGTGGTTGCTAGGTGGTTGCTAGGGTGTTCTGGGTGATTGCTAGGCGGTTGCTATTGTGTTGCTAAGCGATGGCTAAGGTATTTTGGGTGGTTGCTAGGGTGTTTCTATGCGGTTGCTAGGCTGTTCTGGGTGGTTGCTATGGTGTTGCTAGGTGGTTGCTAAGGTATTCTGGGTGGTTGCTAGGCAGTTGCTAGGATGTTATGGGTGGTCGTTATGGTGTTGCTAGGCGGTTGCTAGGGTATTCTGGGTTGTTTCTAGGCGGTTGCTATGGTGTTGCTAGGCGGTTGCTAAGGTACTCTGGGTGGTTGCAAGGCGGTTGCTAGGGTCTTTTGGGTGGTTGCTAGGTGGTTGCTAGGGTGTTCTGGGTGGTTGCTAGGCGGTTGCTATGGTGTTGCTAAGTGAGAGCTAAGGTATTTTGGGTGGTTGCTAGGGTGTTTCTATGCGGTTGCTAGGCTGTTCTGGGTGGTTGCTTTGGTGTTGCTAGGTGGTTGCTAAGGTAATCTGGGTGGTTGCTAGGCGGTTGCTATGGTGTTCTGGGTGGTTGCTAGAATATTTTCAGTGGTTGCTATGGTCTTTTGGGTGGTTGAGGCGGTTGCTAGGGTATTTTGGGTGGTTGCTAGTGTGTTCTGGGTGGTTGCTAGGATATTATGGGTGGTTGCCAGGGTCTTTTGGTTTGTTGCTAGGTGGTTGCTAGGGTGTTCTGGGTGGTTGCTAGGCGGTTGCCTGGGTGTTGCTATGTTGTTGCTAGGCAGTTGCTAAGGTATTTTGGGTGGTTGCTAGGCGGTTGCTAGGGTGTTGCTAGGAGGTTGCTAGGGTGTTCTGGGTGGTTGCTATGGTGTTGCTAGGCGGTTGCTAAGGTACTCTGGGTGATTGCAAGGCGGTTGCTAGGGTCTTTTGGGTGGTTTCTTGGGTGTTCTGGGTGGTTGCTAGTCGGTTGCTATGGTGTTGCTAAGCGGTGGCTAAGGTATTTTGGGTGGTTGCTAGGGTGTTCTGGGTGGTTGCTATGGTGTTGCTAGGTGGTTGCTAAGGTATTCTTGGTGGTTGCTAGGCAGTTGCTAGGATGTTATGGGTGGTCGTTATGGTGTTGCTAGGTGGTTGCTAGGGTATTCTGGGTGGTTTCTAGGCGGTTGCCTGGGTGTTCTGGGTGGTTGCTATGTTGTTGCTAGGCAGTTGCTAAGGTATTTTGGGTGGTTGCTAGGCGGTTGCTAGGGTGTTGCTAGGTGGTTGCTAGGGTATTCTGGGTGGTTGCTATTGTGTTGCTAGGCGGTTGCTAAGGTATTCTGAGTGGTTGCAAGGCGGTTGCTAGGGTATTTTGGGTGGTTGCTAGGGTCTTTTGGGTGGTTTCTAGGCGGTTGCTAGGCGGTTGCTAAGGTATTCTGGGTGGTTGCTAGGCGGTTGCTAAGATATTTTGGGTGGTTGCTAGGGTGTTGCTAGGCGGTTGCTAAGGTATTCTGGGTGGTTGCTAGGCGATTGCTATGTTGTTCTGGGTGGTTGCTAGGATATTTTCAGTGGTTGCTATGGTCTTTTGAGTGGTTGATAGATCTATCTATCTACTTCAAACTATTTTAAACTTCAAATACTTTAAACTTCAAACTAAATTAAACTTTAAACTAATTTAAACTTTTTAAACGTCAAACTTATATAAACTTTAAGATAATTTCAACTTCAAACTACTAAATTTACTTCATTTTAACTTATAAACTGTAACGCATATAAACTCTGAGTGTGTAAGTGTTATCGAGTTAGTGTATGTGTGTGTGTGTATATGTATGTGAGTTAATGTGTGTGTGTGTGTGTGTGTGTGTGTGTGTGTGTGTAACCGCCTAGAACACAATAGCAACCACTGAGAACAACCTAGCAACCATCCAGAATAACTTAGAACACCCTAGCAACACCATAGCAACCACTCAGAACACCGTAGCAACTGCCTAACAACCACCCAGAACACCCTAGCAACCACCCAAAATACCTTAGAACACCCTAGCAACCACTCAGAACACCCTAGCAACCACCCAAAAGACCCTAGCAACCACCCAAAATATTCTAGCAACCACCTAGCAACCACCCAAAACACCCTAGCAACCGCCTAGAAACCACCCAAAAAACCTTAGCAACGACTCAAAATATCCTAGCAACCGCCTAGCAACCACCCAGAACACCCTAGCAACCACCCAAAACAGCCTATCAACACCATAGCAACCACCCAAAATACCTTAGCAACCGCCTAGCAACACCCTAGCAACCACCCAAAATACCTTAGAACTACCATAGCAACACCACAGCAGACACTCAGAACACCCTAGCAACCACCCAAAATACCTTAGAAAACCCTAGTAACTCCATAGCAACCAGTCAGAACACCCTAGAAACCACCCAAAATACCTCAGAACAAACTAGCAACTGCCTAGCAACCACCCAAAAGACCTTAGCAACCGCCTAGCAACACCCTAGCAACCACCCAAAATACCTTAGAACACCATAGCAACACCATAGCAACCAGTCAGAACACCCTTGCAACCACGCAAAATACCTCAGAACACCCTAGCAACTGCCTAACAACCACCCAGAACACCCTAGCAACCACCTAGCAACCACCCAAAAGACCCTGGCAACCACCCAAAATAACCTAGCAACCGCCTCAACCACCCAAAAGACCATAGCAACCACTGAAAATATTCTAGCAACCACCCAGAACACAATAGCAACCGTCTAGCAACCACCCAGAATACCTTAGCAACCACCTAGCAACACCATAGCAGCCACCCAGAACACCCTAGCAACCTCCTAGCAACACCATAGCAACCGCCTAGTAACCACCCAAAATACCTTAGCAACTGCCTAGCAACAACATAGCAACCACCCAGAACACCCAGGCAACCGCCTAGAAACCCCCCAGAATACCCTAGCAACCGCCTAGCAACACCATAACGACCACCCATAACATCCTAGCAACTGCCTAGCAACCACCCAGAATAACTTAGCAACCACCTAGCAACACCATAGTAACCACCCAGAACAGCCTAGCAACCGCATAGAAACACCCTAGCAACCACCCAAAATACCTTAGCCATCGCTTAGCAACACCATAGCAACCGCCTAGCAACCACCCAGAACACCCTAGAAACCACCCAAAAGACCCTAGCAACCGCCTTGCAACCACCCAGAGTACCTTAGCAACCGCCTAGCAACACCATAGCAACCACCCAGAACACCCTAGCAACCTCCTAGCAACACCCTAGCAACCGACTAGCAACCACCCAAAATACCTTAGCAACTGCCTAGCAACAACATAGCAACACCCAGGCAACCGCCTAGCAACCACCCAGAACACCCTAGCAACCACCTAGCAACACCATAGCAACCACCCAGAACACCATAGCAACCGCATAGAAACACCCTAGCAACCACCCAAAATACCTTAGCTCTCGCTTAGCAACACCATAGCAACCGCCTAGCAACCACCCAGAACACCCTAGCAACCACCCAAAAGACCCTAGCAATCACCCAAAAGACCCTAGCAACCGCCTTGCAACCACCCAGAGTACCTTAGTAACCGCCTAGCAACACCAAAGCATCCACCCAGAACACCCTAGCAACCTCCTAGCAACACCCTAGCAACCGCCTAGCAACCACCCAAAATACCTTAGCAACTGCCTAGCAACAACATAGCAACCACCCAGAACACCCAGGCAACCGCCTAAAAACAACCCAGAATACCCTAGCAACCGCCTAGCAACACCATAACGACCACCCATAACATCCTAGCAACTGCCTAGCAACCACCTAGCAACACCATAGCAACAACCCAGAACAGCCCAGCAACCGCATAGAAACACCCTAGCAACCACCCAAAATACCGTAGCTCTCGCTTAGCAACAACATAGCAACCGCCTAGCAACCCACCCAGAACACCCTAGCAACCACCTAGCAACCACCCAAAAGACCCTAGCAACCGTCTTGCAACCACCCAGAGTACCTTAGCAACCGCCTAGCAACACCATGGCATCCACCCAGAACACCCTAGCAACCTCCTAGCAACACCCTAGCAACCGCCTCGCAACCACCCAAAATACCTTAGCAACTGCCTAGCAACAACATAGCAACACCCAGGCAACCGCCTAGCAACCACCCAGAACACCCTAGCAACCACCTAGCAACAAACCAAAAGACCCTGGCAACCACCCATAATATCCTAGCAACCACCCAGAACACACTAGCAACAACCCAAAATACCCTAGCAACCGCCTCAACCACCCAAAAGACCACAGCAACCACTGAAAATATTCTAGCAACCACCCAGAACACCATAGCAACCACCTAGAAACCACCCAGAATACCTTAGCAACCACCTAGCAACACCATAGCAACCACCCAGAACACCCTAGCAACCTCCTAGCAACACCCTAGCAACCGCCTAGCAACCACCCAAAATACCTTAGCAACTGCCTAGCAACAACATAGCAACACCCAGGCAACCGCCTAGCAACCACCCAAAATACCTTAGCAACTGCCTAGCAACAACATAGCAACACCCAGGCAACCGTCCAAGCAACCACCCAGAACACCCTAGCAACCACCCAGAACACACTAGCAACCACCCAAAATACCCTAGCAACCACCCAAAATACCGTAGCTCTCGCTTAGCAACAACATAGCAACCGCCTAGCAACCCACCCAGAACACCCTAGCAACCACCTAGCAACCACCCAAAAGACCCTAGCAACCGCCTTGCAAGAAATATGTTCAGTAGGTCAAAAGCGTACCATTGTAATAACATTATGTGCATTACACTAACGATCTAACGTTGTGCAACTTGAAGCATAACATACAGATTATGCACTTCTCGCACTGCAGTGCATTGCACACCAGAACAAAATCATTCCCAGGTTCATTATGAGTGTTATTGCATTGCATTGCACAAACGTTGTGCACTGAAGAATAACATACAGGTTATGCACTTTTTACATTGCATTAAATTGCACACCAGAACTAACTCATTCCCATGTTCAAAGAAGAGATAAAGTGTGTTGTTGCATTGCATTGCACTAAAGATCTAACGTTGTGCACTGAAGAATAACATATAAGTTATGCACTTTTTACAATGCATTAAATTGCACACCAGAACTAACTCATTCCCATGTTGATTAAAGACATAACGTGTGTTGTTGCATTGCATTGCACTAACGATCTAACGTTGTTTACTGAAGAGTAACATATAGGTTATGCACTTCTTACATTGCATTGCATTGCACACCGGATCAAACTCATTCCCATGTTCATTAAAGACATAACTATGTGTGTTAATCTGACACACAACACACGATCTGACGTTGTGGACTGAATAACAATATGCACTTTTCGCATTGCATTAAATTGCACACCATTGCATTGTGGTTGCACACCAGAACTAACTCATTCCCATGTTGATTAAAGACATAAACGTGTGTGGTTGCATTGCACATTGCAGTGTATTGCATTGCATTGCATTGCATTGCATTGCACTAACGATCTAACGTTGTGAACTGGAAAATAACACATGTACTTTTCGCATTGCATTGCATTGCATTGCATTGCATTGCATTGCATGGCATTGCACTGCACTAACGATCTGACGTTGTCAGATAACTATATGCACTTTTTGCATTGCATTGCATTGCACACCAGAACTAACTCATTCCCATGTTGATTAAAGACATAACGTGTGGTTACATTGCATTGCATTGCCTTGTTTTGCTTTGCACTGCATTGCATTGCATTGCATTGCAAAAACGATCTAACGTTGTGCACTGAAGAATAGCATATAGGTTATGCACTTTATGCATTGCATTGAACACCAAACTGTCATTCCCATGTTCATTAAAGAGATAACGTGTGTTGTTGCATTGCATTGCATTGCACTAACATACGTTAGCACTTTTTGCATTGCATTGCATTGCACACCAGAACTAACTCATCCCCATGTTGATTAAAGTTGCATTGCCAATGCATTGCCTTGTTTTGTTTTGTTTTGTTTTGTTTTGTTTTGTTTTGTTTTGTTTTGTTTTGTTTTGTTTTGTTTTGTTTTGTTTTGTTTTGTTTTGTTTTGTTTTGTTTTGTTTTGCTTTGCATTGCATTAACGATCTAACGTTGTGCACTGAAGAATAACATATGCACTTTTCACATTGCATTGCAATGCACACCAGAACTAACTCATTCCCATGTTGATTAAAGACATAACGTGTGGTTGCATTGCATTGCATTGCATTGCATTGCATTGCATTGCATTGCATTGCATTGCATTGCATTGCATTGCTTTGCATTGCATTGCATTGCCTTGTTTTGCTTTGCACTGCATTGCATTGCATTGCATTAACGATCTAACGTTGTGCACTGAAGAATAACATATGCACTTTTCACATTGCATTGCACACCAGAACTAACTCATTCCCATGTTGATTAAAGACATAACGTGTGGTTGCATTGCATTGCATTGCATTGCATTGATTTGCATTGCATTGCATTGCATTGCATTGCATTGCATTGCATTGCATTGCATTGCATTGAATTGCATTGCATTGCATTGCATTGCTTTGCATTGCATTGCATTGCATTGCCTTGTTTTGCTTTGCACTGCATTGCATTGCTTTGCATTGCATTGCTTTGCATTGCATTGCATTGCATTGCATTGCATTGCTTTGCATTGCATTGCATTGCATTGCATTGCATTGCATTGCATTGCATTGCATTGCATTGACTTGTTTTGCATTGCATTAACGATCTAACGTTGTGCACTGAAGAATAACATGCACTTTTCACATTGCATTGCATTGCATTGATTTGCATTGCATTGCATTGCATTGCATTGCATTGCATTGCATTGCATTGCATTGCATTGCATTGCATTGAATTGCATTGCATTGCATTGCGTTGCTTTGCTTTGCATTGCATTGCATTGCATTGCATTGCATTGCATTGCATTGCATTGCATTGCATTGCATTGCATTGCTTTGCATTGCATTGCATTGCATTGCTTTGCATTGCATTGCATTGCATTGCATTGCATTGCATTGCATTGCATTGACTTGTTTTGCATTGCATTAACGATCTAACGTTGTGCAAGGAAGAATAACATGCACTTTTCACATTGCATTGCATTGCATTGATTTGCATTGCATTGCATTGCATTGCATTGCATTGCATTGCATTGCATTGCATTGCATTGCTTTGCATTGCATTGCTTTGCATTGCATTGCATTGCATTGCATTGCATTGCATTGCTTTGCATTGCATTGCATTGCATTGCATTGCATTGCTTTGCATTGCATTGCATTGCTTTGCATAGCATTGCATTGCATTGCATTGCATTGCATTGCATTGCATTGCATTGCATTGCATTGCATTGCATTGCATTGACTTGTTTTGCATTGCATTAACGATCTAACGTTGTGCACTGAAGAATAACATGCACTTTTCACATTGCATTGCATTGCATTGATTTGCATTGCATTGCATTGCATTGCATTGCATTGCATTGCATTGCATTGCATTGCATTGCATTGCATTGCATTGACTTGTTTTGCATTGCATTAACGATCTAACGTTGTGCACTGAAGAATAACATGCACTTTTCACATTGCATTGCATTGCACATCAGAACTAACTCATTCCCATGTTGATTAAAGACATAACGTGTGGTTGCATTGCATATCATTGCATTGCATTGGATTGCATTGCATTGCAATGCAATGCATTGCATTGCATTGCATTGCATTGCTTTGCACTGCATTGCATTGCATTAACGATCTAACGTTGTGCACTGAAGAATAACATATGCACTTTTCACATTGCACACCAGAACAAAATCCTTCCCATGTTCATTAAAGAGATATGTGTGTTGTTGCATTGCATTGCATTAACGATCTAACGTTGTGCACTGAAGAATAACTATGCACTTTTCACATTGCATTGCATTGTACACCAGAACTAAATCCTTCCCATGTTCATTAAAGAGATATGTGTTTTGTTAACGTTGTGCAATATTATAGCTTATGCACTTTTCGCATTGCATTGCATTGCACACCAGAAATAACTCATTGCCATGTTCATTAAAGAGAAATCTCTCTATGTCTTTAATTAACATGGGAATGAGTTAGTTCTGGTGTGCAATGCACTGCAAAAAGTACAAAACCTATGGTGTTGCTAGGCGGTTGCTAAGGTATTCTGGGTGTTTGCTAGGCGGTTGCTATGGTGTTGCTAGGATATTTTCAGTGGTTGCTATGGTCTTTTGGGTGGTTGCTAGGTGGTTGCTAGGGTATTTTGGGTGGTTGTTAGGGTGTTCTGGGTGGTTGCAAGGATGTTATGGTTGATTACTAGGGTGTTCTGGGTGGTTGCTAGGCGGTTGCTAGGGTATTTTGGGTGGTTGCTAGGGTCTTCTGGGTGGTTGGCTATGGTGTTATGGATGGTTACTAGGGTGTTTTGGGTGGTTGCTAGGGTGTTGCTAGATGGTTGATAGGGTGTTCTGGGTGGTTGCTATTGTGTTGCTAGGCATTTGCTATGGTGTTCTTGGTTGTTGCTATGGTGAGGCTAAGGTATTTTGGGTGGTTGCTAGGCGGTTGCTAGGGTGTTGCTAGGTGGTTGCTAAGGTATTTTGGGTGGTTGCTAGGGTGTTGCTAGGCGGTTGCTAAGGTATTCTGGGTGGTTGCTAGGCGGTTGCTAGAATATTTTGGGTGGTTGCTAGGGTCTTTTGGGTGGTTGCAAGGCTGTTGCTAGGGTATTTTGGGTTGATTACTAGGGTGTTCTGGGTGGTTGCTAGGCGGTTGCTAGGGTCTTTTGGGTGGTTGCTAGGGTCTTTTGGGTGGTTGCTAGGTGGTTGCTAGGGTGTTCTGGGTGATTGCTAGGCGGTTGCTATTGTGTTGCTAAGCGATGGCTAAGGTATTTTGGGTGGTTGCTAGGGTGTTTCTATGCGGTTGCTAGGCTGTTCTGGGTGGTTGCTATGGTGTTGCTAGGTGGTTGCTAAGGTATTCTGGGTGGTTGCTAGGCAGTTGCTAGGATGTTATGGGTGGTCGTTATGGTGTTGCTAGGCGGTTGCTAGGGTATTCTGGGTTGTTTCTAGGCGGTTGCTATGGTGTTGCTAGGCGGTTGCTAAGGTACTCTGGGTGGTTGCAAGGCGGTTGCTAGGGTCTTTTGGGTGGTTGCTAGGTGGTTGCTAGGGTGTTCTGGGTGGTTGCTAGGCGGTTGCTATGGTGTTGCTAAGTGAGAGCTAAGGTATTTTGGGTGGTTGCTAGGGTGTTTCTATGCGGTTGCTAGGCTGTTCTGGGTGGTTGCTTTGGTGTTGCTAGGTGGTTGCTAAGGTAATCTGGGTGGTTGCTAGGCGGTTGCTATGGTGTTCTGGGTGGTTGCTAGAATATTTTCAGTGGTTGCTATGGTCTTTTGGGTGGTTGAGGCGGTTGCTAGGGTATTTTGGGTGGTTGCTAGTGTGTTCTGGGTGGTTGCTAGGATATTATGGGTGGTTGCCAGGGTCTTTTGGTTTGTTGCTAGGTGGTTGCTAGGGTGTTCTGGGTGGTTGCTAGGCGGTTGCCTGGGTGTTGCTATGTTGTTGCTAGGCAGTTGCTAAGGTATTTTGGGTGGTTGCTAGGCGGTTGCTAGGGTGTTGCTAGGAGGTTGCTAGGGTGTTCTGGGTGGTTGCTATGGTGTTGCTAGGCGGTTGCTAAGGTACTCTGGGTGATTGCAAGGCGGTTGCTAGGGTCTTTTGGGTGGTTTCTTGGGTGTTCTGGGTGGTTGCTAGTCGGTTGCTATGGTGTTGCTAAGCGGTGGCTAAGGTATTTTGGGTGGTTGCTAGGGTGTTCTGGGTGGTTGCTATGGTGTTGCTAGGTGGTTGCTAAGGTATTCTTGGTGGTTGCTAGGCAGTTGCTAGGATGTTATGGGTGGTCGTTATGGTGTTGCTAGGTGGTTGCTAGGGTATTCTGGGTGGTTTCTAGGCGGTTGCCTGGGTGTTCTGGGTGGTTGCTATGTTGTTGCTAGGCAGTTGCTAAGGTATTTTGGGTGGTTGCTAGGCGGTTGCTAGGGTGTTGCTAGGTGGTTGCTAGGGTATTCTGGGTGGTTGCTATTGTGTTGCTAGGCGGTTGCTAAGGTATTCTGAGTGGTTGCAAGGCGGTTGCTAGGGTATTTTGGGTGGTTGCTAGGGTCTTTTGGGTGGTTTCTAGGCGGTTGCTAGGCGGTTGCTAAGGTATTCTGGGTGGTTGCTAGGCGGTTGCTAAGATATTTTGGGTGGTTGCTAGGGTGTTGCTAGGCGGTTGCTAAGGTATTCTGGGTGGTTGCTAGGCGATTGCTATGTTGTTCTGGGTGGTTGCTAGGATATTTTCAGTGGTTGCTATGGTCTTTTGAGTGGTTGATAGATCTATCTATCTACTTCAAACTATTTTAAACTTCAAATACTTTAAACTTCAAACTAAATTAAACTTTAAACTAATTTAAACTTTTTAAACGTCAAACTTATATAAACTTTAAGATAATTTCAACTTCAAACTACTAAATTTACTTCATTTTAACTTATAAACTGTAACGCATATAAACTCTGAGTGTGTAAGTGTTATCGAGTTAGTGTATGTGTGTGTGTGTATATGTATGTGAGTTAATGTGTGTGTGTGTGTGTGTGTGTGTGTGTGTGTGTGTGTGTGTGTGTAACCGCCTAGAACACAATAGCAACCACTGAGAACAACCTAGCAACCATCCAGAATAACTTAGAACACCCTAGCAACACCATAGCAACCACTCAGAACACCGTAGCAACTGCCTAACAACCACCCAGAACACCCTAGCAACCACCCAAAATACCTTAGAACACCCTAGCAACCACTCAGAACACCCTAGCAACCACCCAAAAGACCCTAGCAACCACCCAAAATATTCTAGCAACCACCTAGCAACCACCCAAAACACCCTAGCAACCGCCTAGAAACCACCCAAAAAACCTTAGCAACGACTCAAAATATCCTAGCAACCGCCTAGCAACCACCCAGAACACCCTAGCAACCACCCAAAACAGCCTATCAACACCATAGCAACCACCCAAAATACCTTAGCAACCGCCTAGCAACACCCTAGCAACCACCCAAAATACCTTAGAACTACCATAGCAACACCACAGCAGACACTCAGAACACCCTAGCAACCACCCAAAATACCTTAGAAAACCCTAGTAACTCCATAGCAACCAGTCAGAACACCCTAGAAACCACCCAAAATACCTCAGAACAAACTAGCAACTGCCTAGCAACCACCCAAAAGACCTTAGCAACCGCCTAGCAACACCCTAGCAACCACCCAAAATACCTTAGAACACCATAGCAACACCATAGCAACCAGTCAGAACACCCTTGCAACCACGCAAAATACCTCAGAACACCCTAGCAACTGCCTAACAACCACCCAGAACACCCTAGCAACCACCTAGCAACCACCCAAAAGACCCTGGCAACCACCCAAAATAACCTAGCAACCGCCTCAACCACCCAAAAGACCATAGCAACCACTGAAAATATTCTAGCAACCACCCAGAACACAATAGCAACCGTCTAGCAACCACCCAGAATACCTTAGCAACCACCTAGCAACACCATAGCAGCCACCCAGAACACCCTAGCAACCTCCTAGCAACACCATAGCAACCGCCTAGTAACCACCCAAAATACCTTAGCAACTGCCTAGCAACAACATAGCAACCACCCAGAACACCCAGGCAACCGCCTAGAAACCCCCCAGAATACCCTAGCAACCGCCTAGCAACACCATAACGACCACCCATAACATCCTAGCAACTGCCTAGCAACCACCCAGAATAACTTAGCAACCACCTAGCAACACCATAGTAACCACCCAGAACAGCCTAGCAACCGCATAGAAACACCCTAGCAACCACCCAAAATACCTTAGCCATCGCTTAGCAACACCATAGCAACCGCCTAGCAACCACCCAGAACACCCTAGAAACCACCCAAAAGACCCTAGCAACCGCCTTGCAACCACCCAGAGTACCTTAGCAACCGCCTAGCAACACCATAGCAACCACCCAGAACACCCTAGCAACCTCCTAGCAACACCCTAGCAACCGACTAGCAACCACCCAAAATACCTTAGCAACTGCCTAGCAACAACATAGCAACACCCAGGCAACCGCCTAGCAACCACCCAGAACACCCTAGCAACCACCTAGCAACACCATAGCAACCACCCAGAACACCATAGCAACCGCATAGAAACACCCTAGCAACCACCCAAAATACCTTAGCTCTCGCTTAGCAACACCATAGCAACCGCCTAGCAACCACCCAGAACACCCTAGCAACCACCCAAAAGACCCTAGCAATCACCCAAAAGACCCTAGCAACCGCCTTGCAACCACCCAGAGTACCTTAGTAACCGCCTAGCAACACCAAAGCATCCACCCAGAACACCCTAGCAACCTCCTAGCAACACCCTAGCAACCGCCTAGCAACCACCCAAAATACCTTAGCAACTGCCTAGCAACAACATAGCAACCACCCAGAACACCCAGGCAACCGCCTAAAAACAACCCAGAATACCCTAGCAACCGCCTAGCAACACCATAACGACCACCCATAACATCCTAGCAACTGCCTAGCAACCACCTAGCAACACCATAGCAACAACCCAGAACAGCCCAGCAACCGCATAGAAACACCCTAGCAACCACCCAAAATACCGTAGCTCTCGCTTAGCAACAACATAGCAACCGCCTAGCAACCCACCCAGAACACCCTAGCAACCACCTAGCAACCACCCAAAAGACCCTAGCAACCGTCTTGCAACCACCCAGAGTACCTTAGCAACCGCCTAGCAACACCATGGCATCCACCCAGAACACCCTAGCAACCTCCTAGCAACACCCTAGCAACCGCCTCGCAACCACCCAAAATACCTTAGCAACTGCCTAGCAACAACATAGCAACACCCAGGCAACCGCCTAGCAACCACCCAGAACACCCTAGCAACCACCTAGCAACAAACCAAAAGACCCTGGCAACCACCCATAATATCCTAGCAACCACCCAGAACACACTAGCAACAACCCAAAATACCCTAGCAACCGCCTCAACCACCCAAAAGACCACAGCAACCACTGAAAATATTCTAGCAACCACCCAGAACACCATAGCAACCGCCTAGAAACCACCCAGAATACCTTAGCAACCACCTAGCAACACCATAGCAACCACCCAGAACACCCTAGCAACCTCCTAGCAACACCCTAGCAACCGCCTAGCAACCACCCAAAATACCTTAGCAACTGCCTAGCAACAACATAGCAACACCCAGGCAACCGCCTAGCAACCACCCAAAATACCTTAGCAACTGCCTAGCAACAACATAGCAACACCCAGGCAACCGTCCAAGCAACCACCCAGAACACCCTAGCAACCACCCAGAACACACTAGCAACCACCCAAAATACCCTAGCAACCACCCAAAATACCGTAGCTCTCGCTTAGCAACAACATAGCAACCGCCTAGCAACCCACCCAGAACACCCTAGCAACCACCTAGCAACCACCCAAAAGACCCTAGCAACCGCCTTGCAAGAAATATGTTCAGTAGGTCAAAAGCGTACCATTGTAATAACATTATGTGCATTACACTAACGATCTAACGTTGTGCAACTTGAAGCATAACATACAGATTATGCACTTCTCGCACTGCAGTGCATTGCACACCAGAACAAAATCATTCCCAGGTTCATTATGAGTGTTATTGCATTGCATTGCACAAACGTTGTGCACTGAAGAATAACATACAGGTTATGCACTTTTTACATTGCATTAAATTGCACACCAGAACTAACTCATTCCCATGTTCAAAGAAGAGATAAAGTGTGTTGTTGCATTGCATTGCACTAAAGATCTAACGTTGTGCACTGAAGAATAACATATAAGTTATGCACTTTTTACAATGCATTAAATTGCACACCAGAACTAACTCATTCCCATGTTGATTAAAGACATAACGTGTGTTGTTGCATTGCATTGCACTAACGATCTAACGTTGTTTACTGAAGAGTAACATATAGGTTATGCACTTCTTACATTGCATTGCATTGCACACCGGATCAAACTCATTCCCATGTTCATTAAAGACATAACTATGTGTGTTAATCTGACACACAACACACGATCTGACGTTGTGGACTGAATAACAATATGCACTTTTCGCATTGCATTAAATTGCACACCATTGCATTGTGGTTGCACACCAGAACTAACTCATTCCCATGTTGATTAAAGACATAAACGTGTGTGGTTGCATTGCACATTGCAGTGTATTGCATTGCATTGCATTGCATTGCATTGCACTAACGATCTAACGTTGTGAACTGGAAAATAACACATGTACTTTTCGCATTGCATTGCATTGCATTGCATTGCATTGCATTGCATTGCATGGCATTGCACTGCACTAACGATCTGACGTTGTCAGATAACTATATGCACTTTTTGCATTGCATTGCATTGCACACCAGAACTAACTCATTCCCATGTTGATTAAAGACATAACGTGTGGTTACATTGCATTGCATTGCCTTGTTTTGCTTTGCACTGCATTGCATTGCATTGCATTGCAAAAACGATCTAACGTTGTGCACTGAAGAATAGCATATAGGTTATGCACTTTATGCATTGCATTGAACACCAAACTGTCATTCCCATGTTCATTAAAGAGATAACGTGTGTTGTTGCATTGCATTGCATTGCACTAACATACGTTAGCACTTTTTGCATTGCATTGCATTGCACACCAGAACTAACTCATCCCCATGTTGATTAAAGTTGCATTGCCAATGCATTGCCTTGTTTTGTTTTGTTTTGTTTTGTTTTGTTTTGTTTTGTTTTGTTTTGTTTTGTTTTGTTTTGTTTTGTTTTGTTTTGTTTTGCTTTGCATTGCATTAACGATCTAACGTTGTGCACTGAAGAATAACATATGCACTTTTCACATTGCATTGCAATGCACACCAGAACTAACTCATTCCCATGTTGATTAAAGACATAACGTGTGGTTGCATTGCATTGCATTGCATTGCATTGCATTGCATTGCATTGCATTGCATTGCATTGCATTGCATTGCATTGCATTGCTTTGCATTGCATTGCATTGCCTTGTTTTGCTTTGCACTGCATTGCATTGCATTGCATTAACGATCTAACGTTGTGCACTGAAGAATAACATATGCACTTTTCACATTGCATTGCACACCAGAACTAACTCATTCCCATGTTGATTAAAGACATAACGTGTGGTTGCATTGCATTGCATTGCATTGCATTGATTTGCATTGCATTGCATTGCATTGCATTGCATTGCATTGCATTGCATTGCATTGCATTGCATTGAATTGCATTGCATTGCATTGCTTTGCATTGCATTGCATTGCATTGCCTTGTTTTGCTTTGCACTGCATTGCATTGCTTTGCATTGCATTGCTTTGCATTGCATTGCATTGCATTGCATTGCTTTGCATTGCATTGCATTGCATTGCATTGCATTGCATTGCATTGCATTGCATTGCATTGACTTGTTTTGCATTGCATTAACGATCTAACGTTGTGCACTGAAGAATAACATGCACTTTTCACATTGCATTGCATTGCATTGATTTGCATTGCATTGCATTGCATTGCATTGCATTGCATTGCATTGCATTGCATTGCATTGAATTGCATTGCATTGCATTGCGTTGCTTTGCTTTGCATTGCATTGCATTGCATTGCATTGCATTGCTTTGCATTGCATTGCATTGCATTGCATTGCATTGCATTGCATTGCATTGCTTTGCATTGCATTGCATTGCATTGCTTTGCATTGCATTGCATTGCATTGCATTGCATTGCATTGCATTGCATTGACTTGTTTTGCATTGCATTAACGATCTAACGTTGTGCAAGGAAGAATAACATGCACTTTTCACATTGCATTGCATTGCATTGATTTGCATTGCATTGCATTGCATTGCATTGCATTGCATTGCATTGCATTGCATTGCATTGCTTTGCATTGCATTGCTTTGCATTGCATTGCATTGCATTGCATTGCATTGCTTTGCATTGCATTGCATTGCATTGCATTGCATTGCTTTGCATTGCATTGCATTGCTTTGCATAGCATTGCATTGCATTGCATTGCATTGCATTGCATTGCATTGCATTGCATTGCATTGCATTGCATTGCATTGCATTGCATTGCATTGCATTGCATTGCATTGCATTGCATTGACTTGTTTTGCATTGCATTAACGATCTAACGTTGTGCACTGAAGAATAACATGCACTTTTCACATTGCATTGCATTGCATTGATTTGCATTGCATTGCATTGCATTGCATTGCATTGCATTGCATTGCATTGCATTGCATTGCATTGACTTGTTTTGCATTGCATTAACGATCTAACGTTGTGCACTGAAGAATAACATGCACTTTTCACATTGCATTGCATTGCACATCAGAACTAACTCATTCCCATGTTGATTAAAGACATAACGTGTGGTTGCATTGCATTGCATTGCATTGCATTGGATTGCATTGCATTGCAATGCATTGCATTGCATTGCATTGCATTGCTTTGCACTGCATTGCATTGCATTAACGATCTAACGTTGTGCACTGAAGAATAACATATGCACTTTTCACATTGCACACCAGAACAAAATCCTTCCCATGTTCATTAAAGAGATATGTGTGTTGTTGCATTGCATTGCATTAACGATCTAACGTTGTGCACTGAAGAATAACTATGCACTTTTCACATTGCATTGCATTGTACACCAGAACTAAATCCTTCCCATGTTCATTAAAGAGATATGTGTGTTGTTAACGTTGTGCAATATTATAGCTTATGCACTTTTCGCATTGCATTGCATTGCACACCAGAAATAACTCATTGCCATATTCATTAAAGAGAAATCTCTCTATGTCTTTAATTAACATGGGAATGAGTTAGTTCTGGTGTGCAATGCACTGCAAAAAGTACAAAACCTATGGTGTTGCTAGGCGGTTGCTAAGGTATTCTGGGTGTTTGCTAGGCGGTTGCTATGGTGTTGCTAGGATATTTTCAGTGGTTGCTATGGTCTTTTGGGTGGTTGATAGGTGGTTGCTAGGGTATTTTGGGTGGTTGTTAGGGTGTTCTGGGTGGTTGCAAGGATGTTATGGTTGATTACTAGGGTGTTCTGGGTGGTTGCTAGGCGGTTGCTAGGGTATTTTGGGTGGTTGCTAGGGTCTTCTGGGTGGTTGGCTATGGTGTTATGGATGGTTACTAGGGTGTTTTGGGTGGTTGCTAGGGTGTTGCTAGATGGTTGATAGGGTGTTCTGGGTGGTTGCTATTGTGTTGCTAGGCATTTGCTATGGTGTTCTTGGTTGTTGCTATGGTGAGGCTAAGGTATTTTGGGTGGTTGCTAGGCGGTTGCTAGGGTGTTGCTAGGTGGTTGCTAAGGTATTTTGGGTGGTTGCTAGGGTGTTGCTAGGCGGTTGCTAAGGTATTCTGGGTGGTTGCTAGGCGGTTGCTAGAATATTTTGGGTGGTTGCTAGGGTCTTTTGGGTGGTTGCAAGGCTGTTGCTAGGGTATTTTGGGTTGATTACTAGGGTGTTCTGGGTGGTTGCTAGGCGGTTGCTAGGGTCTTTTGGGTGGTTGCTAGGGTCTTTTGGGTGGTTGCTAGGTGGTTGCTAGGGTGTTCTGGGTGATTGCTAGGCGGTTGCTATTGTGTTGCTAAGCGATGGCTAAGGTATTTTGGGTGGTTGCTAGGGTGTTTCTATGCGGTTGCTAGGCTGTTCTGGGTGGTTGCTATGGTGTTGCTAGGTGGTTGCTAAGGTATTCTGGGTGGTTGCTAGGCAGTTGCTAGGATGTTATGGGTGGTCGTTATGGTGTTGCTAGGCGGTTGCTAGGGTATTCTGGGTTGTTTCTAGGCGGTTGCTATGGTGTTGCTAGGCGGTTGCTAAGGTACTCTGGGTGGTTGCAAGGCGGTTGCTAGGGTCTTTTGGGTGGTTGCTAGGTGGTTGCTAGGGTGTTCTGGGTGGTTGCTAGGCGGTTGCTATGGTGTTGCTAAGTGAGAGCTAAGGTATTTTGGGTGGTTGCTAGGGTGTTTCTATGCGGTTGCTAGGCTGTTCTGGGTGGTTGCTTTGGTGTTGCTAGGTGGTTGCTAAGGTAATCTGGGTGGTTGCTAGGCGGTTGCTATGGTGTTCTGGGTGGTTGCTAGAATATTTTCAGTGGTTGCTATGGTCTTTTGGGTGGTTGAGGCGGTTGCTAGGGTATTTTGGGTGGTTGCTAGTGTGTTCTGGGTGGTTGCTAGGATATTATGGGTGGTTGCCAGGGTCTTTTGGTTTGTTGCTAGGTGGTTGCTAGGGTGTTCTGGGTGGTTGCTAGGCGGTTGCCTGGGTGTTGCTATGTTGTTGCTAGGCAGTTGCTAAGGTATTTTGGGTGGTTGCTAGGCGGTTGCTAGGGTGTTGCTAGGAGGTTGCTAGGGTGTTCTGGGTGGTTGCTATGGTGTTGCTAGGCGGTTGCTAAGGTACTCTGGGTGATTGCAAGGCGGTTGCTAGGGTCTTTTGGGTGGTTTCTTGGGTGTTCTGGGTGGTTGCTAGTCGGTTGCTATGGTGTTGCTAAGCGGTGGCTAAGGTATTTTGGGTGGTTGCTAGGGTGTTCTGGGTGGTTGCTATGGTGTTGCTAGGTGGTTGCTAAGGTATTCTTGGTGGTTGCTAGGCAGTTGCTAGGATGTTATGGGTGGTCGTTATGGTGTTGCTAGGTGGTTGCTAGGGTATTCTGGGTGGTTTCTAGGCGGTTGCCTGGGTGTTCTGGGTGGTTGCTATGTTGTTGCTAGGCAGTTGCTAAGGTATTTTGGGTGGTTGCTAGGCGGTTGCTAGGGTGTTGCTAGGTGGTTGCTAGGGTATTCTGGGTGGTTGCTATTGTGTTGCTAGGCGGTTGCTAAGGTATTCTGAGTGGTTGCAAGGCGATTGCTAGGGTATTTTGGGTGGTTGCTAGGGTCTTTTGGGTGGTTTCTAGGCGGTTGCTAGGCGGTTGCTAAGGTATTCTGGGTGGTTGCTAGGCGGTTGCTAAGATATTTTGGGTGGTTGCTAGGGTGTTGCTAGGCGGTTGCTAAGGTATTCTGGGTGGTTGCTAGGCGATTGCTATGTTGTTCTGGGTGGTTGCTAGGATATTTTCAGTGGTTGCTATGGTCTTTTGAGTGGTTGATAGATCTATCTATCTACTTCAAACTATTTTAAACTTCAAATACTTTAAACTTCAAACTAAATTAAACTTTAAACTAATTTAAACTTTTTAAACGTCAAACTTATATAAACTTTAAGATAATTTCAACTTCAAACTACTAAATTTACTTCATTTTAACTTATAAACTGTAACGCATATAAACTCTGAGTGTGTAAGTGTTATCGAGTTAGTGTATGTGTGTGTGTGTATATGTATGTGAGTTAATGTGTGTGTGTGTGTGTGTGTGTGTGTGTAACCGCCTAGAACACAATAGCAACCACTGAGAACAACCTAGCAACCATCCAGAATAACTTAGAACACCCTAGCAACACCATAGCAACCACTCAGAACACCGTAGCAACTGCCTAACAACCACCCAGAACACCCTAGCAACCACCCAAAATACCTTAGAACACCCTAGCAACCACTCAGAACACCCTAGCAACCACCCAAAAGACCCTAGCAACCACCCAAAATATTCTAGCAACCACCTAGCAACCACCCAAAACACCCTAGCAACCGCCTAGAAACCACCCAAAAAACCTTAGCAACGACTCAAAATATCCTAGCAACCGCCTAGCAACCACCCAGAACACCCTAGCAACCACCCAAAACAGCCTATCAACACCATAGCAACCACCCAAAATACCTTAGCAACCGCCTAGCAACACCCTAGCAACCACCCAAAATACCTTAGAACTACCATAGCAACACCACAGCAGACACTCAGAACACCCTAGCAACCACCCAAAATACCTTAGAAAACCCTAGTAACTCCATAACAACCAGTCAGAACACCCTAGAAACCACCCAAAATACCTCAGAACAAACTAGCAACTGCCTAGCAACCACCCAAAAGACCTTAGCAACCGCCTAGCAACACCCTAGCAACCACCCAAAATACCTTAGAACACCATAGCAACACCATAGCAACCAGTCAGAACACCCTTGCAACCACGCAAAATACCTCAGAACACCCTAGCAACTGCCTAACAACCACCCAGAACACCCTAGCAACCACCTAGCAACCACCCAAAAGACCCTGGCAACCACCCAAAATAACCTAGCAACCGCCTCAACCACCCAAAAGACCATAGCAACCACTGAAAATATTCTAGCAACCACCCAGAACACAATAGCAACCGTCTAGCAACCACCCAGAATACCTTAGCAACCACCTAGCAACACCATAGCAGCCACCCAGAACACCCTAGCAACCTCCTAGCAACACCATAGCAACCGCCTAGTAACCACCCAAAATACCTTAGCAACTGCCTAGCAACAACATAGCAACCACCCAGAACACCCAGGCAACCGCCTAGAAACCCCCCAGAATACCCTAGCAACCGCCTAGCAACACCATAACGACCACCCATAACATCCTAGCAACTGCCTAGCAACCACCCAGAATAACTTAGCAACCACCTAGCAACACCATAGTAACCACCCAGAACAGCCTAGCAACCGCATAGAAACACCCTAGCAACCACCCAAAATACCTTAGCCATCGCTTAGCAACACCATAGCAACCGCCTAGCAACCACCCAGAACACCCTAGAAACCACCCAAAAGACCCTAGCAACCGCCTTGCAACCACCCAGAGTACCTTAGCAACCGCCTAGCAACACCATAGCAACCACCCAGAACACCCTAGCAACCTCCTAGCAACACCCTAGCAACCGACTAGCAACCACCCAAAATACCTTAGCAACTGCCTAGCAACAACATAGCAACACCCAGGCAACCGCCTAGCAACCACCCAGAACACCCTAGCAACCACCTAGCAACACCATAGCAACCACCCAGAACACCATAGCAACCGCATAGAAACACCCTAGCAACCACCCAAAATACCTTAGCTCTCGCTTAGCAACACCATAGCAACCGCCTAGCAACCACCCAGAACACCCTAGCAACCACCCAAAAGACCCTAGCAATCACCCAAAAGACCCTAGCAACCGCCTTGCAACCACCCAGAGTACCTTAGTAACCGCCTAGCAACACCAAAGCATCCACCCAGAACACCCTAGCAACCTCCTAGCAACACCCTAGCAACCGCCTAGCAACCACCCAAAATACCTTAGCAACTGCCTAGCAACAACATAGCAACCACCCAGAACACCCAGGCAACCGCCTAAAAACAACCCAGAATACCCTAGCAACCGCCTAGCAACACCATAACGACCACCCATAACATCCTAGCAACTGCCTAGCAACCACCTAGCAACACCATAGCAACAACCCAGAACAGCCTAGCAACCGCATAGAAACACCCTAGCAACCACCCAAAATACCGTAGCTCTCGCTTAGCAACAACATAGCAACCGCCTAGCAACCCACCCAGAACACCCTAGCAACCACCTAGCAACCACCCAAAAGACCCTAGCAACCGTCTTGCAACCACCCAGAGTACCTTAGCAACCGCCTAGCAACACCATGGCATCCACCCAGAACACCCTAGCAACCTCCTAGCAACACCCTAGCAACCGCCTCGCAACCACCCAAAATACCTTAGCAACTGCCTAGCAACAACATAGCAACACCCAGGCAACCGCCTAGCAACCACCCAGAACACCCTAGCAACCACCTAGCAACAAACCAAAAGACCCTGGCAACCACCCATAATATCCTAGCAACCACCCAGAACACACTAGCAACCACCCAAAATACCCTAGCAACCGCCTCAACCACCCAAAAGACCACAGCAACCACTGAAAATATTCTAGCAACCACCCAGAACACCATAGCAACCACCTAGAAACCACCCAGAATACCTTAGCAACCACCTAGCAACACCATAGCAACCACCCAGAACACCCTAGCAACCTCCTAGCAACACCCTAGCAACCGCCTAGCAACCACCCAAAATACCTTAGCAACTGCCTAGCAACAACATAGCAACACCCAGGCAACCGCCTAGCAACCACCCAAAATACCTTAGCAACTGCCTAGCAACAACATAGCAACACCCAGGCAACCGTCCAAGCAACCACCCAGAACACACTAGCAACCACCCAAAATACCCTAGCAACCACCCAAAATACCGTAGCTCTCGCTTAGCAACAACATAGCAACCGCCTAGCAACCCACCCAGAACACCCTAGCAACCACCTAGCAACCACCCAAAAGACCCTAGCAACCGCCTTGCAAGAAATATGTTCAGTAGGTCAAAAGCGTACCATTGTAATAACATTATGTGCATTACAATAACGATCTAACGTTGTGCAACTTGAAGCATAACATACAGATTATGCACTTCTCGCACTGCAGTGCATTGCACACCAGAACAAAATCATTCCCAGGTTCATTATGAGTGTTATTGCATTGCATTGCACAAACGTTGTGCACTGAAGAATAACATACAGGTTATGCACTTTTTACATTGCATTAAATTGCACACCAGAACTAACTCATTCCCATGTTCAAAGAAGAGATAAAGTGTGTTGTTGCATTGCATTGCACTAAAGATCTAACGTTGTGCACTGAAGAATAACATATAAGTTATGCACTTTTTACAATGCATTAAATTGCACACCAGAACTAACTCATTCCCATGTTGATTAAAGACATAACGTGTGTTGTTGCATTGCATTGCACTAACGATCTAACGTTGTTTACTGAAGAGTAACATATAGGTTATGCACTTCTTACATTGCATTGCATTGCACACCGGATCAAACTCATTCCCATGTTCATTAAAGACATAACTATGTGTGTTAATCTGACACACAACACACGATCTGACGTTGTGGACTGAATAACAATATGCACTTTTCGCATTGCATTAAATTGCACACCATTGCATTGTGGTTGCACACCAGAACTAACTCATTCCCATGTTGATTAAAGACATAAACGTGTGTGGTTGCATTGCACATTGCAGTGTATTGCATTGCATTGCATTGCATTGCATTGCACTAACGATCTAACGTTGTGAACTGGAAAATAACACATGTACTTTTCGCATTGCATTGCATTGCATTGCATTGCATTGCATTGCATGGCATTGCACTGCACTAACGATCTGACGTTGTCAGATAACTATATGCACTTTTTGCATTGCATTGCATTGCACACCAGAACTAACTCATTCCCATGTTGATTAAAGACATAACGTGTGGTTACATTGCATTGCATTGCCTTGTTTTGCTTTGCACTGCATTGCATTGCATTGCATTGCAAAAACGATCTAACGTTGTGCACTGAAGAATAGCATATAGGTTATGCACTTTTTGCATTGCATTGAACACCAAACTGTCATTCCCATGTTCATTAAAGAGATAACGTGTGTTGTTGCATTGCATTGCATTGCACTAACATACGTTAGCACTTTTTGCATTGCATTGCATTGCACACCAGAACTAACTCATCCCCATGTTGATTAAAGTTGCATTGCCAATGCATTGCCTTGTATATTTTGTTTTGTTTTGTTTTGTTTTGTTTTGTTTTGTTTTGTTTTGTTTTGTTTTGTTTTGTTTTGTTTTGTTTTGTTTTGTTTTGTTTTGTTTTGTTTTGTTTTGTTTTGTTTTGTTTTGCACTGAAGAATAACATATGCACTTTTCACATTGCATTGCAATGCACACCAGAACTAACTCATTCCCATGTTGATTAAAGACATAACGTGTGGTTGCATTGCATTGCATTGCATTGCATTGCATTGCATTGCATTGCATTGCATTGCTTTGCATTGCATTGCATTGCCTTGTTTTGCTTTGCTTTGCACTGCATTGCATTGCATTGCATTAACGATCTAACGTTGTGCACTGAAGAATAACATATGCACTTTTCACATTGCATTGCACACCAGAACTAACTCATTCCCATGTTGATTAAAGACATAACGTGTGGTTGCATTGCATTATATTGCATTGATTTGCATTGCATTGCATTGCATTGCATTGCATTGCATTGCATTGCATTGAATTGCATTGCTTTGCATTGCATTGCATTGCATTGCCTTGTTTTGCTTTGCACTGCATTGCATTGCTTTGCATTGCATTGCTTTGCATTGCATTGCATTGCTTTGCATTGCATTGCATTGCATTGCATTGCTTTGCATTGCATTGCATTGCATTGCATTGCTTTGCATTGCATTGCATTGCATTGCATTGCATTGCATTGCATTGCATTGCATTGCATTGCATTGCATTGCATTGACTTGTTTTGCATTGCATTAACGATCTAACGTTGTGCACTGAAGAATAACATGCACTTTTCACATTGCATTGCATTGCATTGATTTGCATTGCATTGCATTGCATTGCATTGCATTGCATTGCATTGCATTGCATTGCATTGACTTGTTTTGCATTGCATTAACGATCTAACGTTGTGCACTGAAGAATAACATATGCACTTTTCACATTGCACACCAGAACAAAATCCTTCCCATGTTCATTAAAGAGATATGTGTGTTGTTGCATTGCATTGCATTAACGATCTAACGTTGTGCACTGAAGAATAACTATGCACTTTTCACATTGCATTGCATTGTACACCAGAACTAAATCCTTCCCATGTTCATTAAAGAGATATGTGTGTTGTTAACGTTGTGCAATATTATAGCTTATGCACTTTTCGCATTGCATTGCATTGCACACCAGAAATAACTCATTGCCATGTTCATTAAAGAGAAATCTCTCTATGTCTTTAATTAACATGGGAATGAGTTAGTTCTGGTGTGCAATGCACTGCAAAAAGTACAAAACCTATGGTGTTGCTAGGCGGTTGCTAAGGTATTCTGGGTGTTTGCTAGGCGGTTGCTATGGTGTTGCTAGGATATTTTCAGTGGTTGCTATGGTCTTTTGGGTGGTTGCTAGGTGGTTGCTAGGGTATTTTGGGTGGTTGTTAGGGTGTTCTGGGTGGTTGCAAGGATGTTATGGTTGATTACTAGGGTGTTCTGGGTGGTTGCTAGGCGGTTGCTAGGGTATTTTGGGTGGTTGCTAGGGTCTTCTGGGTGGTTGGCTATGGTGTTATGGATGGTTACTAGGGTGTTTTGGGTGGTTGCTAGGGTGTTGCTAGATGGTTGATAGGGTGTTCTGGGTGGTTGCTATTGTGTTGCTAGGCATTTGCTATGGTGTTCTTGGTTGTTGCTATGGTGAGGCTAAGGTATTTTGGGTGGTTGCTAGGCGGTTGCTAGGGTGTTGCTAGGTGGTTGCTAAGGTATTTTGGGTGGTTGCTAGGGTGTTGCTAGGCGGTTGCTAAGGTATTCTGGGTGGTTGCTAGGCGGTTGCTAGAATATTTTGGGTGGTTGCTAGGGTCTTTTGGGTGGTTGCAAGGCTGTTGCTAGGGTATTTTGGGTTGATTACTAGGGTGTTCTGGGTGGTTGCTAGGCGGTTGCTAGGGTCTTTTGGGTGGTTGCTAGGGTCTTTTGGGTGGTTGCTAGGTGGTTGCTAGGGTGTTCTGGGTGATTGCTAGGCGGTTGCTATTGTGTTGCTAAGCGATGGCTAAGGTATTTTGGGTGGTTGCTAGGGTGTTTCTATGCGGTTGCTAGGCTGTTCTGGGTGGTTGCTATGGTGTTGCTAGGTGGTTGCTAAGGTATTCTGGGTGGTTGCTAGGCAGTTGCTAGGATGTTATGGGTGGTCGTTATGGTGTTGCTAGGCGGTTGCTAGGGTATTCTGGGTTGTTTCTAGGCGGTTGCTATGGTGTTGCTAGGCGGTTGCTAAGGTACTCTGGGTGGTTGCAAGGCGGTTGCTAGGGTCTTTTGGGTGGTTGCTAGGTGGTTGCTAGGGTGTTCTGGGTGGTTGCTAGGCGGTTGCTATGGTGTTGCTAAGTGAGAGCTAAGGTATTTTGGGTGGTTGCTAGGGTGTTTCTATGCGGTTGCTAGGCTGTTCTGGGTGGTTGCTTTGGTGTTGCTAGGTGGTTGCTAAGGTAATCTGGGTGGTTGCTAGGCGGTTGCTATGGTGTTCTGGGTGGTTGCTAGAATATTTTCAGTGGTTGCTATGGTCTTTTGGGTGGTTGAGGCGGTTGCTAGGGTATTTTGGGTGGTTGCTAGTGTGTTCTGGGTGGTTGCTAGGATATTATGGGTGGTTGCCAGGGTCTTTTGGTTTGTTGCTAGGTGGTTGCTAGGGTGTTCTGGGTGGTTGCTAGGCGGTTGCCTGGGTGTTGCTATGTTGTTGCTAGGCAGTTGCTAAGGTATTTTGGGTGGTTGCTAGGCGGTTGCTAGGGTGTTGCTAGGAGGTTGCTAGGGTGTTCTGGGTGGTTGCTATGGTGTTGCTAGGCGGTTGCTAAGGTACTCTGGGTGATTGCAAGGCGGTTGCTAGGGTCTTTTGGGTGGTTTCTTGGGTGTTCTGGGTGGTTGCTAGGCGGTTGCTATGGTGTTGCTAAGCGGTGGCTAAGGTATTTTGGGTGGTTGCTAGGGTGTTCTGGGTGGTTGCTATGGTGTTGCTAGGTGGTTGCTAAGGTATTCTTGGTGGTTGCTAGGCAGTTGCTAGGATGTTATGGGTGGTCGTTATGGTGTTGCTAGGTGGTTGCTAGGGTATTCTGGGTGGTTTCTAGGCGGTTGCCTGGGTGTTCTGGGTGGTTGCTATGTTGTTGCTAGGCAGTTGCTAAGGTATTTTGGGTGGTTGCTAGGCGGTTGCTAGGGTGTTGCTAGGTGGTTGCTAGGGTATTCTGGGTGGTTGCTATTGTGTTGCTAGGCGGTTGCTAAGGTATTCTGAGTGGTTGCAAGGCGGTTGCTAGGGTATTTTGGGTGGTTGCTAGGGTCTTTTGGGTGGTTTCTAGGCGGTTGCTAGGCGGTTGCTAAGGTATTCTGGGTGGTTGCTAGGCGGTTGCTAAGATATTTTGGGTGGTTGCTAGGGTGTTGCTAGGCGGTTGCTAAGGTATTCTGGGTGGTTGCTAGGCGATTGCTATGTTGTTCTGGGTGGTTGCTAGGATATTTTCAGTGGTTGCTATGGTCTTTTGAGTGGTTGATAGATCTATCTATCTACTTCAAACTATTTTAAACTTCAAATACTTTAAACTTCAAACTAAATTAAACTTTAAACTAATTTAAACTTTTTAAACGTCAAACTTATATAAACTTTAAGATAATTTCAACTTCAAACTACTAAATTTACTTCATTTTAACTTATAAACTGTAACGCATATAAACTCTGAGTGTGTAAGTGTTATCGAGTTAGTGTATGTGTGTGTGTGTATATGTATGTGAGTTAATGTGTGTGTGTGTGTGTGTGTGTGTGTGTGTGTGTGTGTGTAACCGCCTAGAACACAATAGCAACCACTGAGAACAACCTAGCAACCATCCAGAATAACTTAGAACACCCTAGCAACACCATAGCAACCACTCAGAACACCGTAGCAACTGCCTAACAACCACCCAGAACACCCTAGCAACCACCCAAAATACCTTAGAACACCCTAGCAACCACTCAGAACACCCTAGCAACCACCCAAAAGACCCTAGCAACCACCCAAAATATTCTAGCAACCACCTAGCAACCACCCAAAACACCCTAGCAACCGCCTAGAAACCACCCAAAAAACCTTAGCAACGACTCAAAATATCCTAGCAACCGCCTAGCAACCACCCAGAACACCCTAGCAACCACCCAAAACAGCCTATCAACACCATAGCAACCACCCAAAATACCTTAGCAACCGCCTAGCAACACCCTAGCAACCACCCAAAATACCTTAGAACTACCATAGCAACACCACAGCAGACACTCAGAACACCCTAGCAACCACCCAAAATACCTTAGAAAACCCTAGTAACTCCATAGCAACCAGTCAGAACACCCTAGAAACCACCCAAAATACCTCAGAACAAACTAGCAACTGCCTAGCAACCACCCAAAAGACCTTAGCAACCGCCTAGCAACACCCTAGCAACCACCCAAAATACCTTAGAACACCATAGCAACACCATAGCAACCAGTCAGAACACCCTTGCAACCACGCAAAATACCTCAGAACACCCTAGCAACTGCCTAACAACCACCCAGAACACCCTAGCAACCACCTAGCAACCACCCAAAAGACCCTGGCAACCACCCAAAATAACCTAGCAACCGCCTCAACCACCCAAAAGACCATAGCAACCACTGAAAATATTCTAGCAACCACCCAGAACACAATAGCAACCGTCTAGCAACCACCCAGAATACCTTAGCAACCACCTAGCAACACCATAGCAGCCACCCAGAACACCCTAGCAACCTCCTAGCAACACCATAGCAACCGCCTAGTAACCACCCAAAATACCTTAGCAACTGCCTAGCAACAACATAGCAACCACCCAGAACACCCAGGCAACCGCCTAGAAACCCCCCAGAATACCCTAGCAACCGCCTAGCAACACCATAACGACCACCCATAACATCCTAGCAACTGCCTAGCAACCACCCAGAATAACTTAGCAACCACCTAGCAACACCATAGTAACCACCCAGAACAGCCTAGCAACCGCATAGAAACACCCTAGCAACCACCCAAAATACCTTAGCCATCGCTTAGCAACACCATAGCAACCGCCTAGCAACCACCCAGAACAACCTAGAAACCACCCAAAAGACCCTAGCAACCGCCTTGCAACCACCCAGAGTACCTTAGCAACCGCCTAGCAACACCATAGCAACCACCCAGAACACCCTAGCAACCTCCTAGCAACACCCTAGCAACCGACTAGCAACCACCCAAAATACCTTAGCAACTGCCTAGCAACAACATAGCAACACCCAGGCAACCGCCTAGCAACCACCCAGAACACCCTAGCAACCACCTAGCAACACCATAGCAACCACCCAGAACACCATAGCAACCGCATAGAAACACCCTAGCAACCACCCAAAATACCTTAGCTCTCGCTTAGCAACACCATAGCAACCGCCTAGCAACCACCCAGAACACCCTAGCAACCACCCAAAAGACCCTAGCAATCACCCAAAAGACCCTAGCAACCGCCTTGCAACCACCCAGAGTACCTTAGTAACCGCCTAGCAACACCAAAGCATCCACCCAGAACACCCTAGCAACCTCCTAGCAACACCCTAGCAACCGCCTAGCAACCACCCAAAATACCTTAGCAACTGCCTAGCAACAACATAGCAACCACCCAGAACACCCAGGCAACCGCCTAAAAACAACCCAGAATACCCTAGCAACCGCCTAGCAACACCATAACGACCACCCATAACATCCTAGCAACTGCCTAGCAACCACCTAGCAACACCATAGCAACAACCCAGAACAGCCCAGCAACCGCATAGAAACACCCTAGCAACCACCCAAAATACCGTAGCTCTCGCTTAGCAACAACATAGCAACCGCCTAGCAACCCACCCAGAACACCCTAGCAACCACCTAGCAACCACCCAAAAGACCCTAGCAACCGTCTTGCAACCACCCAGAGTACCTTAGCAACCGCCTAGCAACACCATGGCATCCACCCAGAACACCCTAGCAACCTCCTAGCAACACCCTAGCAACCGCCTCGCAACCACCCAAAATACCTTAGCAACTGCCTAGCAACAACATAGCAACACCCAGGCAACCGCCTAGCAACCACCCAGAACACCCTAGCAACCACCTAGCAACAAACCAAAAGACCCTGGCAACCACCCATAATATCCTAGCAACCACCCAGAACACACTAGCAACAACCCAAAATACCCTAGCAACCGCCTCAACCACCCAAAAGACCACAGCAACCACTGAAAATATTCTAGCAACCACCCAGAACACCATAGCAACCACCTAGAAACCACCCAGAATACCTTAGCAACCACCTAGCAACACCATAGCAACCACCCAGAACACCCTAGCAACCTCCTAGCAACACCCTAGCAACCGCCTAGCAACCACCCAAAATACCTTAGCAACTGCCTAGCAACAACATAGCAACACCCAGGCAACCGCCTAGCAACCACCCAAAATACCTTAGCAACTGCCTAGCAACAACATAGCAACACCCAGGCAACCGTCCAAGCAACCACCCAGAACACCCTAGCAACCACCCAGAACACACTAGCAACCACCCAAAATACCCTAGCAACCACCCAAAATACCGTAGCTCTCGCTTAGCAACAACATAGCAACCGCCTAGCAACCCACCCAGAACACCCTAGCAACCACCTAGCAACCACCCAAAAGACCCTAGCAACCGCCTTGCAAGAAATATGTTCAGTAGGTCAAAAGCGTACCATTCCATTGTAATAACATTATGTGCATTACACTAACGATCTAACGTTGTGCAACTTGAAGCATAACATACAGATTATGCACTTCTCGCACTGCAGTGCATTGCACACCAGAACAAAATCATTCCCAGGTTCATTATGAGTGTTATTGCATTGCATTGCACAAACGTTGTGCACTGAAGAATAACATACAGGTTATGCACTTTTTACATTGCATTAAATTGCACACCAGAACTAACTCATTCCCATGTTCAAAGAAGAGATAAAGTGTGTTGTTGCATTGCATTGCACTAAAGATCTAACGTTGTGCACTGAAGAATAACATATAAGTTATGCACTTTTTACAATGCATTAAATTGCACACCAGAACTAACTCATTCCCATGTTGATTAAAGACATAACGTGTGTTGTTGCATTGCATTGCACTAACGATCTAACGTTGTTTACTGAAGAGTAACATATAGGTTATGCACTTCTTACATTGCATTGCATTGCACACCGGATCAAACTCATTCCCATGTTCATTAAAGACATAACTATGTGTGTTAATCTGACACACAACACACGATCTGACGTTGTGGACTGAATAACAATATGCACTTTTCGCATTGCATTAAATTGCACACCATTGCATTGTGGTTGCACACCAGAACTAACTCATTCCCATGTTGATTAAAGACATAAACGTGTGTGGTTGCATTGCACATTGCAGTGTATTGCATTGCATTGCATTGCATTGCATTGCATTGCATTGCATTGCATTGCACTAACGATCTAACGTTGTGAACTGGAAAATAACACATGTACTTTTCGCATTGCATTGCATTGCATTGCATTGCATTGCATTGCATTGCATGGCATTGCACTGCACTAACGATCTGACGTTGTCAGATAACTATATGCACTTTTTGCATTGCATTGCATTGCACACCAGAACTAACTCATTCCCATGTTGATTAAAGACATAACGTGTGGTTACATTGCATTGCATTGCCTTGTTTTGCTTTGCACTGCATTGCATTGCATTGCATTGCAAAAACGATCTAACGTTGTGCACTGAAGAATAGCATATAGGTTATGCACTTTATGCATTGCATTGAACACCAAACTGTCATTCCCATGTTCATTAAAGAGATAACGTGTGTTGTTGCATTGCATTGCATTGCACTAACATACGTTAGCACTTTTTGCATTGCATTGCACACCAGAACTAACTCATCCCCATGTTGATTAAAGTTGCATTGCCAATGCATTGCCTTGTTTTGTTTTGTTTTGTTTTGTTTTGTTTTGTTTTGTTTTGTTTTGTTTTGTTTTGTTTTGTTTTGTTTTGTTTTGTTTTGTTTTGCTTTGCATTGCATTAACGATCTAACGTTGTGCACTGAAGAATAACATATGCACTTTTCACATTGCATTGCAATGCACACCAGAACTAACTCATTCCCATGTTGATTAAAGACATAACGTGTGGTTGCATTGCATTGCATTGCATTGCATTGCATTGCATTGCATTGCATTGCATTGCTTTGCATTGCATTGCATTGCCTTGTTTTGCTTTGCACTGCATTGCATTGCATTGCATTAACGATCTAACGTTGTGCACTGAAGAATAACATATGCACTTTTCACATTGCATTGCACACCAGAACTAACTCATTCCCATGTTGATTAAAGACATAACGTGTGGTTGCATTGCATTGCATTGCATTGCATTGATTTGCATTGCATTGCATTGCATTGCATTGCATTGCATTGCATTGCATTGCATTGAATTGCATTGCATTGCATTGCTTTGCATTGCATTGCATTGCATTGCATTGCCTTGTTTTGCTTTGCACTGCATTGCATTGCTTTGCATTGCATTGCTTTGCATTGCATTGCATTGCTTTGCATTGCATTGCATTGCATTGCATTGCATTGCATTGCTTTGCATTGCATTGCATTGCATTGCATTGCATTGCATTGCATTGCATTGCATTGCATTGACTTGTTTTGCATTGCATTAACGATCTAACGTTGTGCACTGAAGAATAACATGCACTTTTCACATTGCATTGCATTGCATTGATTTGCATTGCATTGCATTGCATTGCATTGCATTGCATTGCATTGAATTGCATTGCATTGCGTTGCGTTGCTTTGCTTTGCACTGCATTGCATTGCTTTGCATTGCATTGCATTGCATTGCATTGCATTGCATTGCATTGCTTTGCATTGCATTGCATTGCATTGCATTGCATTGCTTTGCATTGCATTGCATTGCATTGCATTGCATTGCTTTGCATTGCATTGCATTGCATTGCATTGCTTTGCATTGCATTGCATTGCATTGCATTGCATTGCATTGCATTGCATTGCATTGCATTGCATTGCATTGCATTGCATTGCATTGCATTGCATTGCATTGACTTGTTTTGCATTGCATTAACGATCTAACGTTGTGCACTGAAGAATAACATGCACTTTTCACATTGCATTGCATTGCATTGATTTGCATTGCATTGCATTGCATTGCATTGCATTGCATTGCATTGCATTGCATTGCATTGCATTGCATTGAATTGCATTGCATTGCATTGCTTTGCATTGCATTGCTTTGCATTGCATTGCATTGCATTGCATTGCATTGCATTGCATTGCATTGCTTTGCATTGCATTGCATTGCATTGCTTTGCATTGCATTGCATTGCATTGCATTGCATTGCATTGCATTGCATTGCATTGCATTGCATTGCATTGCATTGCATTGCATTGCATTGCATTGCATTGACTTGTTTTGCATTGCATTAACGATCTAACGTTGTGCACTGAAGAATAACATGCACTTTTCACATTGCATTGCATTGCATTGATTTGCATTGCATTGCATTGCATTGCATTGCATTGCATTGCATTGCATTGCATTGCATTGCATTGCATTGCATTGAATTGCATTGCATTGCATTGCATTGCATTGCATTGCGTTGCTTTGCTTTGCATTGCATTGCATTGCATTGCCTTGTTTTGCTTTGCACTGCATTGCATTGCTTTGCATTGCATTGCTTTGCATTGCATTGCATTGCATTGCATTGCATTGCATTGCATTGCATTGCATTGCATTGCATTGCATTGACTTGTTTTGCATTGCATTAACGATCTAACGTTGTGCACTGAAGAATAACATGCACTTTTCACATTGCATTGCATTGCACATCAGAACTAACTCATTCCCATGTTGATTAAAGACATAACGTGTGGTTGCATTGCATTGCATTGCATTGCATTGGATTGCATTGCATTGCAATGCATTGCATTGCATTGCTTTGCACTGCATTGCATTGCATTAACGATCTAACGTTGTGCACTGAAGAATAACATATGCACTTTTCACATTGCACACCAGAACAAAATCCTTCCCATGTTCATTAAAGAGATATGTGTGTTGTTGCATTGCATTGCATTAACGATCTAACGTTGTGCACTGAAGAATAACTATGCACTTTTCACATTGCATTGCATTGTACACCAGAACTAAATCCTTCCCATGTTCATTAAAGAGATATGTGTGTTGTTAACGTTGTGCAATATTATAGCTTATGCACTTTTCGCATTGCATTGCATTGCACACCAGAAATAACTCATTGCCATGTTCATTAAAGAGAAATCTCTCTATGTCTTTAATTAACATGGGAATGAGTTAGTTCTGGTGTGCAATGCACTGCAAAAAGTACAAAACCTATTGTGTTGCTAGGCGGTTGCTAAGGTATTCTGGGTGTTTGCTAGGCGGTTGCTATGGTGTTGCTAGGATATTTTCAGTGGTTGCTATGGTCTTTTGGGTGGTTGCTAGGTGGTTGCTAGGGTATTTTGGGTGGTTGTTAGGGTGTTCTGGGTGGTTGCAAGGATGTTATGGTTGATTACTAGGGTGTTCTGGGTGGTTGCTAGGCGGTTGCTAGGGTATTTTGGGTGGTTGCTAGGGTCTTCTGGGTGGTTGGCTATGGTGTTATGGATGGTTACTAGGGTGTTTTGGGTGGTTGCTAGGGTGTTGCTAGATGGTTGATAGGGTGTTCTGGGTGGTTGCTATTGTGTTGCTAGGCATTTGCTATGGTGTTCTTGGTTGTTGCTATGGTGAGGCTAAGGTATTTTGGGTGGTTGCTAGGCGGTTGCTAGGGTGTTGCTAGGTGGTTGCTAAGGTATTTTGGGTGGTTGCTAGGGTGTTGCTAGGCGGTTGCTAAGGTATTCTGGGTGGTTGCTAGGCGGTTGCTAGAATATTTTGGGTGGTTGCTAGGGTCTTTTGGGTGGTTGCAAGGCTGTTGCTAGGGTATTTTGGGTTGATTACTAGGGTGTTCTGGGTGGTTGCTAGGCGGTTGCTAGGGTCTTTTGGGTGGTTGCTAGGGTCTTTTGGGTGGTTGCTAGGTGGTTGCTAGGGTGTTCTGGGTGATTGCTAGGCGGTTGCTATTGTGTTGCTAAGCGATGGCTAAGGTATTTTGGGTGGTTGCTAGGGTGTTTCTATGCGGTTGCTAGGCTGTTCTGGGTGGTTGCTATGGTGTTGCTAGGTGGTTGCTAAGGTATTCTGGGTGGTTGCTAGGCAGTTGCTAGGATGTTATGGGTGGTCGTTATGGTGTTGCTAGGCGGTTGCTAGGGTATTCTGGGTTGTTTCTAGGCGGTTGCTATGGTGTTGCTAGGCGGTTGCTAAGGTACTCTGGGTGGTTGCAAGGCGGTTGCTAGGGTCTTTTGGGTGGTTGCTAGGTGGTTGCTAGGGTGTTCTGGGTGGTTGCTAGGCGGTTGCTATGGTGTTGCTAAGCGAGAGCTAAGGTATTTTGGGTGGTTGCTAGGGTGTTTCTATGCGGTTGCTAGGCTGTTCTGGGTGGTTGCTTTGGTGTTGCTAGGTGGTTGCTAAGGTAATCTGGGTGGTTGCTAGGCGGTTGCTATGGTGTTCTGGGTGGTTGCTAGAATATTTTCAGTGGTTGCTGTGGTCTTTTGGGTGGTTGAGGCGGTTGCTAGGGTATTTTGGGTGGTTGCTAGTGTGTTCTGGGTGGTTGCTAGGATATTATGGGTGGTTGCCAGGGTCTTTTGGTTTGTTGCTAGGTGGTTGCTAGGGTGTTCTGGGTGGTTGCTAGGCGGTTGCCTGGGTGTTGCTAGGAGGTTGCTAGGGTGTTCTGGGTGGTTGCTATGGTGTTGCTAGGCGGTTGCTAAGGTACTCTGGGTGATTGCAAGGCGGTTGCTAGGGTCTTTTGGGTGGTTTCTTGGGTGTTCTGGGTGGTTGCTAGGCGGTTGCTATGGTGTTGCTAAGCGGTGGCTAAGGTATTTTGGGTGGTTGCTAGGGTGTTCTGGGTGGTTGCTATGGTGTTGCTAGGTGGTTGCTAAGGTATTCTGGGTGGTTGCTAGGCAGTTGCTAGGATGTTATGGGTGGTCGTTATGGTGTTGCTAGGTGGTTGCTAGGGTATTCTGGGTGGTTTCTAGGCGGTTGCCTGGGTGTTCTGGGTGGTTGCTATGTTGTTGCTAGGCAGTTGCTAAGGTATTTTGGGTGGTTGCTAGGCGGTTGCTAGGGTGTTGCTAGGTGGTTGCTAGGGTATTCTGGGTGGTTGCTATTGTGTTGCTAGGCGGTTGCTAAGGTATTCTGAGTGGTTGCAAGGCGGTTGCTAGGGTATTTTGGGTGGTTGCTAGGGTCTTTTGGGTGGTTTCTAGGCGGTTGCTAGGCGGTTGCTAAGGTATTCTGGGTGGTTGCTAGGCGGTTGCTAAGATATTTTGGGTGGTTGCTAGGGTGTTGCTAGGCGGTTGCTAAGGTATTCTGGGTGGTTGCTAGGCGATTGCTATGTTGTTCTGGGTGGTTGCTAGGATATTTTCAGTGGTTGCTATGGTCTTTTGAGTGGTTGATAGATCTATCTATCTACTTCAAACTATTTTAAACTTCAAATACTTTAAACTTCAAACTAAATTAAACTTTAAACTAATTTAAACTTTTTAAACGTCAAACTTATGTAAACTTTAAGATAATTTCAACTTCAAACTACTAAATTTACTTCATTTTAACTTATAAACTGTAACGCATATAAACTCTGAGTGTGTAAGTGTTATCGAGTTAGTGTATGTGTGTGTGTGTATATGTATGTGAGTTAATGTGTGTGTGTGTGTGTGTGTGTGTGTAACCGCCTAGAACACAATAGCAACCACTGAGAACAACCTAGCAACCATCCAGAATAACTTAGAACACCCTAGCAACACCATAGCAACCACTCAGAACACCGTAGCAACTGCCTAACAACCACCCAGAACACCCTAGCAACCACCCAAAATACCTTAGAACACCCTAGCAACCACTCAGAACACCCTAGCAACCACCCAAAAGACCCTAGCAACCACCCAAAATATTCTAGCAACCACCTAGCAACCACCCAAAACACCCTAGCAACCGCCTAGAAACCACCCAAAAAACCTTAGCAACGACTCAAAATATCCTAGCAACCGCCTAGCAACCACCCAGAACACCCTAGCAACCACCCAAAACAGCCTATCAACACCATAGCAACCACCCAAAATACCTTAGCAACCGCCTAGCAACACCCTAGCAACCACCCAAAATACCTTAGAACTACCATAGCAACACCACAGCAGACACTCAGAACACCCTAGCAACCACCCAAAATACCTTAGAAAACCCTAGTAACTCCATAGCAACCAGTCAGAACACCCTAGAAACCACCCAAAATACCTCAGAACAAACTAGCAACTGCCTAGCAACCACCCAAAAGACCTTAGCAACCGCCTAGCAACACCCTAGCAACCACCCAAAATACCTTAGAACACCATAGCAACACCATAGCAACCAGTCAGAACACCCTTGCAACCACGCAAAATACCTCAGAACACCCTAGCAACTGCCTAACAACCACCCAGAACACCCTAGCAACCACCTAGCAACCACCCAAAAGACCCTGGCAACCACCCAAAATAACCTAGCAACCGCCTCAACCACCCAAAAGACCATAGCAACCACTGAAAATATTCTAGCAACCACCCAGAACACAATAGCAACCGTCTAGCAACCACCCAGAATACCTTAGCAACCACCTAGCAACACCATAGCAGCCACCCAGAACACCCTAGCAACCTCCTAGCAACACCATAGCAACCGCCTAGTAACCACCCAAAATACCTTAGCAACTGCCTAGCAACAACATAGCAACCACCCAGAACACCCAGGCAACCGCCTAGAAACCCCCCAGAATACCCTAGCAACCGCCTAGCAACACCATAACGACCACCCATAACATCCTAGCAACTGCCTAGCAACCACCCAGAATAACTTAGCAACCACCTAGCAACACCATAGTAACCACCCAGAACAGCCTAGCAACCGCATAGAAACACCCTAGCAACCACCCAAAATACCTTAGCCATCGCTTAGCAACACCATAGCAACCGCCTAGCAACCACCCAGAACAACCTAGAAACCACCCAAAAGACCCTAGCAACCGCCTTGCAACCACCCAGAGTACCTTAGCAACCGCCTAGCAACACCATAGCAACCACCCAGAACACCCTAGCAACCTCCTAGCAACACCCTAGCAACCGACTAGCAACCACCCAAAATACCTTAGCAACTGCCTAGCAACAACATAGCAACACCCAGGCAACCGCCTAGCAACCACCCAGAACACCCTAGCAACCACCTAGCAACACCATAGCAACCACCCAGAACACCATAGCAACCGCATAGAAACACCCTAGCAACCACCCAAAATACCTTAGCTCTCGCTTAGCAACACCATAGCAACCGCCTAGCAACCACCCAGAACACCCTAGCAACCACCCAAAAGACCCTAGCAATCACCCAAAAGACCCTAGCAACCGCCTTGCAACCACCCAGAGTACCTTAGTAACCGCCTAGCAACACCAAAGCATCCACCCAGAACACCCTAGCAACCTCCTAGCAACACCCTAGCAACCGCCTAGCAACCACCCAAAATACCTTAGCAACTGCCTAGCAACAACATAGCAACCACCCAGAACACCCAGGCAACCGCCTAAAAACAACCCAGAATACCCTAGCAACCGCCTAGCAACACCATAACGACCACCCATAACATCCTAGCAACTGCCTAGCAACCACCTAGCAACACCATAGCAACAACCCAGAACAGCCCAGCAACCGCATAGAAACACCCTAGCAACCACCCAAAATACCGTAGCTCTCGCTTAGCAACAACATAGCAACCGCCTAGCAACCCACCCAGAACACCCTAGCAACCACCTAGCAACCACCCAAAAGACCCTAGCAACCGTCTTGCAACCACCCAGAGTACCTTAGCAACCGCCTAGCAACACCATGGCATCCACCCAGAACACCCTAGCAACCTCCTAGCAACACCCTAGCAACCGCCTCGCAACCACCCAAAATACCTTAGCAACTGCCTAGCAACAACATAGCAACACCCAGGCAACCGCCTAGCAACCACCCAGAACACCCTAGCAACCACCTAGCAACAAACCAAAAGACCCTGGCAACCACCCATAATATCCTAGCAACCACCCAGAACACACTAGCAACAACCCAAAATACCCTAGCAACCGCCTCAACCACCCAAAAGACCACAGCAACCACTGAAAATATTCTAGCAACCACCCAGAACACCATAGCAACCACCTAGAAACCACCCAGAATACCTTAGCAACCACCTAGCAACACCATAGCAACCACCCAGAACACCCTAGCAACCTCCTAGCAACACCCTAGCAACCGCCTAGCAACCACCCAAAATACCTTAGCAACTGCCTAGCAACAACATAGCAACACCCAGGCAACCGCCTAGCAACCACCCAAAATACCTTAGCAACTGCCTAGCAACAACATAGCAACACCCAGGCAACCGTCCAAGCAACCACCCAGAACACCCTAGCAACCACCCAGAACACACTAGCAACCACCCAAAATACCCTAGCAACCACCCAAAATACCGTAGCTCTCGCTTAGCAACAACATAGCAACCGCCTAGCAACCCACCCAGAACACCCTAGCAACCACCTAGCAACCACCCAAAAGACCCTAGCAACCGCCTTGCAAGAAATATGTTCAGTAGGTCAAAAGCGTACCATTGTAATAACATTATGTGCATTACACTAACGATCTAACGTTGTGCAACTTGAAGCATAACATACAGATTATGCACTTCTCGCACTGCAGTGCATTGCACACCAGAACAAAATCATTCCCAGGTTCATTATGAGTGTTATTGCATTGCATTGCACAAACGTTGTGCACTGAAGAATAACATACAGGTTATGCACTTTTTACATTGCATTAAATTGCACACCAGAACTAACTCATTCCCATGTTCAAAGAAGAGATAAAGTGTGTTGTTGCATTGCATTGCACTAAAGATCTAACGTTGTGCACTGAAGAATAACATATAAGTTATGCACTTTTTACAATGCATTAAATTGCACACCAGAACTAACTCATTCCCATGTTGATTAAAGACATAACGTGTGTTGTTGCATTGCATTGCACTAACGATCTAACGTTGTTTACTGAAGAGTAACATATAGGTTATGCACTTCTTACATTGCATTGCATTGCACACCGGATCAAACTCATTCCCATGTTCATTAAAGACATAACTATGTGTGTTAATCTGACACACAACACACGATCTGACGTTGTGGACTGAATAACAATATGCACTTTTCGCATTGCATTAAATTGCACACCATTGCATTGTGGTTGCACACCAGAACTAACTCATTCCCATGTTGATTAAAGACATAAACGTGTGTGGTTGCATTGCACATTGCAGTGTATTGCATTGCATTGCATTGCATTGCATTGCATTGCATTGCATTGCATTGCACTAACGATCTAACGTTGTGAACTGGAAAATAACACATGTACTTTTCGCATTGCATTGCATTGCATTGCATTGCATTGCATTGCATTGCATGGCATTGCACTGCACTAACGATCTGACGTTGTCAGATAACTATATGCACTTTTTGCATTGCATTGCATTGCACACCAGAACTAACTCATTCCCATGTTGATTAAAGACATAACGTGTGGTTACATTGCATTGCATTGCCTTGTTTTGCTTTGCACTGCATTGCATTGCATTGCATTGCAAAAACGATCTAACGTTGTGCACTGAAGAATAGCATATAGGTTATGCACTTTATGCATTGCATTGAACACCAAACTGTCATTCCCATGTTCATTAAAGAGATAACGTGTGTTGTTGCATTGCATTGCATTGCACTAACATACGTTAGCACTTTTTGCATTGCATTGCACACCAGAACTAACTCATCCCCATGTTGATTAAAGTTGCATTGCCAATGCATTGCCTTGTTTTGTTTTGTTTTGTTTTGTTTTGTTTTGTTTTGTTTTGTTTTGTTTTGTTTTGTTTTGTTTTGTTTTGTTTTGTTTTGTTTTGTTTTGCTTTGCATTGCATTAACGATCTAACGTTGTGCACTGAAGAATAACATATGCACTTTTCACATTGCATTGCAATGCACACCAGAACTAACTCATTCCCATGTTGATTAAAGACATAACGTGTGGTTGCATTGCATTGCATTGCATTGCATTGCATTGCATTGCATTGCATTGCATTGCTTTGCATTGCATTGCATTGCCTTGTTTTGCTTTGCACTGCATTGCATTGCATTGCATTAACGATCTAACGTTGTGCACTGAAGAATAACATATGCACTTTTCACATTGCATTGCACACCAGAACTAACTCATTCCCATGTTGATTAAAGACATAACGTGTGGTTGCATTGCATTGCATTGCATTGCATTGATTTGCATTGCATTGCATTGCATTGCATTGCATTGCATTGCATTGCATTGCATTGAATTGCATTGCATTGCATTGCTTTGCATTGCATTGCATTGCATTGCATTGCCTTGTTTTGCTTTGCACTGCATTGCATTGCTTTGCATTGCATTGCTTTGCATTGCATTGCATTGCTTTGCATTGCATTGCATTGCATTGCATTGCATTGCATTGCTTTGCATTGCATTGCATTGCATTGCATTGCATTGCATTGCATTGCATTGCATTGCATTGACTTGTTTTGCATTGCATTAACGATCTAACGTTGTGCACTGAAGAATAACATGCACTTTTCACATTGCATTGCATTGCATTGATTTGCATTGCATTGCATTGCATTGCATTGCATTGCATTGCATTGAATTGCATTGCATTGCGTTGCGTTGCTTTGCTTTGCACTGCATTGCATTGCTTTGCATTGCATTGCATTGCATTGCATTGCATTGCATTGCATTGCTTTGCATTGCATTGCATTGCATTGCATTGCATTGCTTTGCATTGCATTGCATTGCATTGCATTGCATTGCTTTGCATTGCATTGCATTGCATTGCATTGCTTTGCATTGCATTGCATTGCATTGCATTGCATTGCATTGCATTGCATTGCATTGCATTGCATTGCATTGCATTGCATTGCATTGCATTGCATTGCATTGCATTGCATTGCATTGACTTGTTTTGCATTGCATTAACGATCTAACGTTGTGCACTGAAGAATAACATGCACTTTTCACATTGCATTGCATTGCATTGATTTGCATTGCATTGCATTGCATTGCATTGCATTGCATTGCATTGCATTGCATTGCATTGCATTGCATTGAATTGCATTGCATTGCATTGCTTTGCATTGCATTGCTTTGCATTGCATTGCATTGCATTGCATTGCATTGCATTGCATTGCATTGCTTTGCATTGCATTGCATTGCATTGCTTTGCATTGCATTGCATTGCATTGCATTGCATTGCATTGCATTGCATTGCATTGCATTGCATTGCATTGCATTGCATTGACTTGTTTTGCATTGCATTAACGATCTAACGTTGTGCACTGAAGAATAACATGCACTTTTCACATTGCATTGCATTGCATTGATTTGCATTGCATTGCATTGCATTGCATTGCATTGCATTGCATTGCATTGCATTGCATTGCATTGAATTGCATTGCATTGCATTGCATTGCATTGCATTGCGTTGCTTTGCTTTGCATTGCATTGCATTGCATTGCCTTGTTTTGCTTTGCACTGCATTGCATTGCTTTGCATTGCATTGCTTTGCATTGCATTGCATTGCATTGCATTGCATTGCATTGCATTGCATTGCATTGCATTGCATTGCATTGACTTGTTTTGCATTGCATTAACGATCTAACGTTGTGCACTGAAGAATAACATGCACTTTTCACATTGCATTGCATTGCACATCAGAACTAACTCATTCCCATGTTGATTAAAGACATAACGTGTGGTTGCATTGCATTGCATTGCATTGCATTGGATTGCATTGCATTGCAATGCATTGCATTGCATTGCTTTGCACTGCATTGCATTGCATTAACGATCTAACGTTGTGCACTGAAGAATAACATATGCACTTTTCACATTGCACACCAGAACAAAATCCTTCCCATGTTCATTAAAGAGATATGTGTGTTGTTGCATTGCATTGCATTAACGATCTAACGTTGTGCACTGAAGAATAACTATGCACTTTTCACATTGCATTGCATTGTACACCAGAACTAAATCCTTCCCATGTTCATTAAAGAGATATGTGTGTTGTTAACGTTGTGCAATATTATAGCTTATGCACTTTTCGCATTGCATTGCATTGCACACCAGAAATAACTCATTGCCATGTTCATTAAAGAGAAATCTCTCTATGTCTTTAATTAACATGGGAATGAGTTAGTTCTGGTGTGCAATGCACTGCAAAAAGTACAAAACCTATTGTGTTGCTAGGCGGTTGCTAAGGTATTCTGGGTGTTTGCTAGGCGGTTGCTATGGTGTTGCTAGGATATTTTCAGTGGTTGCTATGGTCTTTTGGGTGGTTGCTAGGTGGTTGCTAGGGTATTTTGGGTGGTTGTTAGGGTGTTCTGGGTGGTTGCAAGGATGTTATGGTTGATTACTAGGGTGTTCTGGGTGGTTGCTAGGCGGTTGCTAGGGTATTTTGGGTGGTTGCTAGGGTCTTCTGGGTGGTTGGCTATGGTGTTATGGATGGTTACTAGGGTGTTTTGGGTGGTTGCTAGGGTGTTGCTAGATGGTTGATAGGGTGTTCTGGGTGGTTGCTATTGTGTTGCTAGGCATTTGCTATGGTGTTCTTGGTTGTTGCTATGGTGAGGCTAAGGTATTTTGGGTGGTTGCTAGGCGGTTGCTAGGGTGTTGCTAGGTGGTTGCTAAGGTATTTTGGGTGGTTGCTAGGGTGTTGCTAGGCGGTTGCTAAGGTATTCTGGGTGGTTGCTAGGCGGTTGCTAGAATATTTTGGGTGGTTGCTAGGGTCTTTTGGGTGGTTGCAAGGCTGTTGCTAGGGTATTTTGGGTTGATTACTAGGGTGTTCTGGGTGGTTGCTAGGCGGTTGCTAGGGTCTTTTGGGTGGTTGCTAGGGTCTTTTGGGTGGTTGCTAGGTGGTTGCTAGGGTGTTCTGGGTGATTGCTAGGCGGTTGCTATTGTGTTGCTAAGCGATGGCTAAGGTATTTTGGGTGGTTGCTAGGGTGTTTCTATGCGGTTGCTAGGCTGTTCTGGGTGGTTGCTATGGTGTTGCTAGGTGGTTGCTAAGGTATTCTGGGTGGTTGCTAGGCAGTTGCTAGGATGTTATGGGTGGTCGTTATGGTGTTGCTAGGCGGTTGCTAGGGTATTCTGGGTTGTTTCTAGGCGGTTGCTATGGTGTTGCTAGGCGGTTGCTAAGGTACTCTGGGTGGTTGCAAGGCGGTTGCTAGGGTCTTTTGGGTGGTTGCTAGGTGGTTGCTAGGGTGTTCTGGGTGGTTGCTAGGCGGTTGCTATGGTGTTGCTAAGCGAGAGCTAAGGTATTTTGGGTGGTTGCTAGGGTGTTTCTATGCGGTTGCTAGGCTGTTCTGGGTGGTTGCTTTGGTGTTGCTAGGTGGTTGCTAAGGTAATCTGGGTGGTTGCTAGGCGGTTGCTATGGTGTTCTGGGTGGTTGCTAGAATATTTTCAGTGGTTGCTGTGGTCTTTTGGGTGGTTGAGGCGGTTGCTAGGGTATTTTGGGTGGTTGCTAGTGTGTTCTGGGTGGTTGCTAGGATATTATGGGTGGTTGCCAGGGTCTTTTGGTTTGTTGCTAGGTGGTTGCTAGGGTGTTCTGGGTGGTTGCTAGGCGGTTGCCTGGGTGTTGCTAGGAGGTTGCTAGGGTGTTCTGGGTGGTTGCTATGGTGTTGCTAGGCGGTTGCTAAGGTACTCTGGGTGATTGCAAGGCGGTTGCTAGGGTCTTTTGGGTGGTTTCTTGGGTGTTCTGGGTGGTTGCTAGGCGGTTGCTATGGTGTTGCTAAGCGGTGGCTAAGGTATTTTGGGTGGTTGCTAGGGTGTTCTGGGTGGTTGCTATGGTGTTGCTAGGTGGTTGCTAAGGTATTCTGGGTGGTTGCTAGGCAGTTGCTAGGATGTTATGGGTGGTCGTTATGGTGTTGCTAGGTGGTTGCTAGGGTATTCTGGGTGGTTTCTAGGCGGTTGCCTGGGTGTTCTGGGTGGTTGCTATGTTGTTGCTAGGCAGTTGCTAAGGTATTTTGGGTGGTTGCTAGGCGGTTGCTAGGGTGTTGCTAGGTGGTTGCTAGGGTATTCTGGGTGGTTGCTATTGTGTTGCTAGGCGGTTGCTAAGGTATTCTGAGTGGTTGCAAGGCGGTTGCTAGGGTATTTTGGGTGGTTGCTAGGGTCTTTTGGGTGGTTTCTAGGCGGTTGCTAGGCGGTTGCTAAGGTATTCTGGGTGGTTGCTAGGCGGTTGCTAAGATATTTTGGGTGGTTGCTAGGGTGTTGCTAGGCGGTTGCTAAGGTATTCTGGGTGGTTGCTAGGCGATTGCTATGTTGTTCTGGGTGGTTGCTAGGATATTTTCAGTGGTTGCTATGGTCTTTTGAGTGGTTGATAGATCTATCTATCTACTTCAAACTATTTTAAACTTCAAATACTTTAAACTTCAAACTAAATTAAACTTTAAACTAATTTAAACTTTTTAAACGTCAAACTTATGTAAACTTTAAGATAATTTCAACTTCAAACTACTAAATTTACTTCATTTTAACTTATAAACTGTAACGCATATAAACTCTGAGTGTGTAAGTGTTATCGAGTTAGTGTATGTGTGTGTGTGTATATGTATGTGAGTTAATGTGTGTGTGTGTGTGTGTGTGTGTGTAACCGCCTAGAACACAATAGCAACCACTGAGAACAACCTAGCAACCATCCAGAATAACTTAGAACACCCTAGCAACACCATAGCAACCACTCAGAACACCGTAGCAACTGCCTAACAACCACCCAGAACACCCTAGCAACCACCCAAAATACCTTAGAACACCCTAGCAACCACTCAGAACACCCTAGCAACCACCCAAAAGACCCTAGCAACCACCCAAAATATTCTAGCAACCACCTAGCAACCACCCAAAACACCCTAGCAACCGCCTAGAAACCACCCAAAAAACCTTAGCAACGACTCAAAATATCCTAGCAACCGCCTAGCAACCACCCAGAACACCCTAGCAACCACCCAAAACAGCCTATCAACACCATAGCAACCACCCAAAATACCTTAGCAACCGCCTAGCAACACCCTAGCAACCACCCAAAATACCTTAGAACTACCATAGCAACACCACAGCAGACACTCAGAACACCCTAGCAACCACCCAAAATACCTTAGAAAACCCTAGTAACTCCATAGCAACCAGTCAGAACACCCTAGAAACCACCCAAAATACCTCAGAACAAACTAGCAACTGCCTAGCAACCACCCAAAAGACCTTAGCAACCGCCTAGCAACACCCTAGCAACCACCCAAAATACCTTAGAACACCATAGCAACACCATAGCAACCAGTCAGAACACCCTTGCAACCACGCAAAATACCTCAGAACACCCTAGCAACTGCCTAACAACCACCCAGAACACCCTAGCAACCACCTAGCAACCACCCAAAAGACCCTGGCAACCACCCAAAATAACCTAGCAACCGCCTCAACCACCCAAAAGACCATAGCAACCACTGAAAATATTCTAGCAACCACCCAGAACACAATAGCAACCGTCTAGCAACCACCCAGAATACCTTAGCAACCACCTAGCAACACCATAGCAGCCACCCAGAACACCCTAGCAACCTCCTAGCAACACCATAGCAACCGCCTAGTAACCACCCAAAATACCTTAGCAACTGCCTAGCAACAACATAGCAACCACCCAGAACACCCAGGCAACCGCCTAGAAACCCCCCAGAATACCCTAGCAACCGCCTAGCAACACCATAACGACCACCCATAACATCCTAGCAACTGCCTAGCAACCACCCAGAATAACTTAGCAACCACCTAGCAACACCATAGTAACCACCCAGAACAGCCTAGCAACCGCATAGAAACACCCTAGCAACCACCCAAAATACCTTAGCCATCGCTTAGCAACACCATAGCAACCGCCTAGCAACCACCCAGAACACCCTAGAAACCACCCAAAAGACCCTAGCAACCGCCTTGCAACCACCCAGAGTACTTTAGCAACCGCCTAGCAACACCATAGCAACCACCCAGAACACCCTAGCAACCTAGCAACACCCTAGCAACCGACTAGCAACCACCCAAAATACCTTAGCAACTGCCTAGCAACAACATAGCAACACCCAGGCAACCGCCTAGCAACCACCCAGAACACCCTAGCAACCACCTAGCAACACCATAGCAACCACCCAGAACACCATAGCAACCGCATAGAAACACCCTAGCAACCACCCAAAATACCTTAGCTCTCGCTTAGCAACACCATAGCAACCGCCTAGCAACCACCCAGAACACCCTAGCAACCACCCAAAAGACCCTAGCAATCACCCAAAAGACCCTAGCAACCGCCTTGCAACCACCCAGAGTACCTTAGTAACCGCCTAGCAACACCAAAGCATCCACCCAGAACACCCTAGCAACCTCCTAGCAACACCCTAGCAACCGCCTAGCAACCACCCAAAATACCTTAGCAACTGCCTAGCAACAACATAGCAACCACCCAGAACACCCAGGCAACCGCCTAAAAACAACCCAGAATACCCTAGCAACCGCCTAGCAACACCATAACGACCACCCATAACATCCTAGCAACTGCCTAGCAACCACCTAGCAACACCATAGCAACAACCCAGAACAGCCTAGCAACCGCATAGAAACACCCTAGCAACCACCCAAAATACCGTAGCTCTCGCTTAGCAACAACATAGCAACCGCCTAGCAACCCACCCAGAACACCCTAGCAACCACCTAGCAACCACCCAAAAGACCCTAGCAACCGTCTTGCAACCACCCAGAGTACCTTAGCAACCGCCTAGCAACACCATGGCATCCACCCAGAACACCCTAGCAACCTCCTAGCAACACCCTAGCAACCGCCTCGCAACCACCCAAAATACCTTAGCAACTGCCTAGCAACAACATAGCAACACCCAGGCAACCGCCTAGCAACCACCCAGAACACCCTAGCAACCACCTAGCAACAAACCAAAAGACCCTGGCAACCACCCATAATATCCTAGCAACCACCCAGAACACACTAGCAACCACCCAAAATACCCTAGCAACCGCCTCAACCACCCAAAAGACCACAGCAACCACTGAAAATATTCTAGCAACCACCCAGAACACCATAGCAACCACCTAGAAACCACCCAGAATACCTTAGCAACCACCTAGCAACACCATAGCAACCACCCAGAACACCCTAGCAACCTCCTAGCAACACCCTAGCAACCGCCTAGCAACCACCCAAAATACCTTAGCAACTGCCTAGCAACAACATAGCAACACCCAGGCAACCGCCTAGCAACCACCCAAAATACCTTAGCAACTGCCTAGCAACAACATAGCAACACCCAGGCAACCGTCCAAGCAACCACCCAGAACACACTAGCAACCACCCAAAATACCCTAGCAACCACCCAAAATACCGTAGCTCTCGCTTAGCAACAACATAGCAACCGCCTAGCAACCCACCCAGAACACCCTAGCAACCACCTAGCAACCACCCAAAAGACCCTAGCAACCGCCTTGCAAGAAATATGTTCAGTAGGTCAAAAGCGTACCATTGTAATAACATTATGTGCATTACACTAACGATCTAACGTTGTGCAACTTGAAGCATAACATACAGATTATGCACTTCTCGCACTGCAGTGCATTGCACACCAGAACAAAATCATTCCCAGGTTCATTATGAGTGTTATTGCATTGCATTGCACAAACGTTGTGCACTGAAGAATAACATACAGGTTATGCACTTTTTACATTGCATTAAATTGCACACCAGAACTAACTCATTCCCATGTTCAAAGAAGAGATAAAGTGTGTTGTTGCATTGCATTGCACTAAAGATCTAACGTTGTGCACTGAAGAATAACATATAAGTTATGCACTTTTTACAATGCATTAAATTGCACACCAGAACTAACTCATTCCCATGTTGATTAAAGACATAACGTGTGTTGTTGCATTGCATTGCACTAACGATCTAACGTTGTTTACTGAAGAGTAACATATAGGTTATGCACTTCTTACATTGCATTGCATTGCACACCGGATCAAACTCATTCCCATGTTCATTAAAGACATAACTATGTGTGTTAATCTGACACACAACACACGATCTGACGTTGTGGACTGAATAACAATATGCACTTTTCGCATTGCATTAAATTGCACACCATTGCATTGTGGTTGCACACCAGAACTAACTCATTCCCATGTTGATTAAAGACATAAACGTGTGTGGTTGCATTGCACATTGCAGTGTATTGCATTGCATTGCATTGCATTGCATTGCATTGCACTAACGATCTAACGTTGTGAACTGGAAAATAACACATGTACTTTTCGCATTGCATTGCATTGCATTGCATTGCATTGCATTGCATTGCATGGCATTGCATGGCATTGCACTGCACTAACGATCTGACGTTGTCAGATAACTATATGCACTTTTTGCATTGCATTGCATTGCACACCAGAACTAACTCATTCCCATGTTGATTAAAGACATAACGTGTGGTTACATTGCATTGCATTGCCTTGTTTTGCTTTGCACTGCATTGCATTGCATTGCATTGCAAAAACGATCTAACGTTGTGCACTGAAGAATAGCATATAGGTTATGCACTTTATGCATTGCATTGAACACCAAACTGTCATTCCCATGTTCATTAAAGAGATAACGTGTGTTGTTGCATTGCATTGCATTGCACTAACATACGTTAGCACTTTTTGCATTGCATTGCATTGCACACCAGAACTAACTCATCCCCATGTTGATTAAAGTTGCATTGCCAATGCATTGCCTTGTTTTGTTTTGTTTTGTTTTGTTTTGTTTTGTTTTGTTTTGTTTTGTTTTGTTTTGTTTTGTTTTGCTTTGCATTGCATTAACGATCTAACGTTGTGCACTGAAGAATAACATATGCACTTTTCACATTGCATTGCAATGCACACCAGAACTAACTCATTCCCATGTTGATTAAAGACATAACGTGTGGTTGCATTGCATTGCATTGCATTGCATTGCATTGCATTGCATTGCATTGCATTGCTTTGCATTGCATTGCATTGCCTTGTTTTGCTTTGCACTGCATTGCATTGCATTGCATTAACGATCTAACGTTGTGCACTGAAGAATAACATATGCACTTTTCACATTGCATTGCACACCAGAACTAACTCATTCCCATGTTGATTAAAGACATAACGTGTGGTTGCATTGCATTGCATTGCATTGCATTGATTTGCATTGCATTGCATTGCATTGCATTGCATTGCATTGCATTGCATTGCATTGAATTGCATTGCATTGCATTGCTTTGCATTGCATTGCATTGCATTGCCTTGTTTTGCTTTGCACTGCATTGCATTGCTTTGCATTGCATTGCTTTGCATTGCATTGCATTGCTTTGCATTGCATTGCATTGCATTGCATTGCATTGCATTGCATTGCATTGCTTTCATTGCATTGCATTGCATTGCATTGCATTGCATTGCATTGCATTGACTTGTTTTGCATTGCATTAACGATCTAACGTTGTGCACTGAAGAATAACATGCACTTTTCACATTGCATTGCATTGCATTGATTTGCATTGCATTGCATTGCATTGCATTGCATTGCATTGCATTGCATTGCATTGAATTGCATTGCGTTGCGTTGCTTTGCTTTGCACTGCATTGCATTGCTTTGCATTGCATTGCATTGCATTGCATTGCATTGCATTGCTTTGCATTGCATTGCATTGCATTGCATTGCATTGCTTTGCATTGCATTGCATTGCATTGCATTGCATTGCTTTGCATTGCATTGCATTGCATTGCATTGCTTTGCATTGCATTGCATTGCATTGCATTGCATTGCATTGCATTGCATTGCATTGCATTGCATTGCATTGCATTGCATTGACTTGTTTTGCATTGCATTAACGATCTAACGTTGTGCACTGAAGAATAACATGCACTTTTCACATTGCATTGCATTGCATTGATTTGCATTGCATTGCATTGCATTGCATTGCATTGCATTGCATTGCATTGCATTGCATTGCATTGCATTGCATTGAATTGCATTGCATTGCATTGCTTTGCATTGCATTGCTTTGCATTGCATTGCATTGCATTGCATTGCATTGCTTTGCATTGCATTGCATTGCATTGCTTTGCATTGCATTGCATTGCATTGCATTGCATTGCATTGCATTGCATTGCATTGCATTGCATTGCATTGCATTGCATTGCATTGACTTGTTTTGCATTGCATTAACGATCTAACGTTGTGCACTGAAGAATAACATGCACTTTTCACATTGCATTGCATTGCATTGATTTGCATTGCATTGCATTGCATTGCATTGCATTGCATTGCATTGCATTGCATTGCATTGCATTGCATTGAATTGCATTGCATTGCATTGCATTGCATTGCATTGCATTGCGTTGCTTTGCTTTGCATTGCATTGCATTGCATTGCCTTGTTTTGCTTTGCACTGCATTGCATTGCTTTGCATTGCATTGCTTTGCATTGCATTGCATTGCATTGCATTGCATTGCATTGCATTGCATTGCATTGCATTGCATTGACTTGTTTTGCATTGCATTAACGATCTAACGTTGTGCACTGAAGAATAACATGCACTTTTCACATTGCATTGCATTGCACATCAGAACTAACTCATTCCCATGTTGATTAAAGACATAACGTGTGGTTGCATTGCATTGCATTGCATTGCATTGGATTGCATTGCATTGCAATGCATTGCATTGCATTGCTTTGCACTGCATTGCATTGCATTAACGATCTAACGTTGTGCACTGAAGAATAACATATGCACTTTTCACATTGCACACCAGAACAAAATCCTTCCCATGTTCATTAAAGAGATATGTGTGTTGTTGCATTGCATTGCATTAACGATCTAACGTTGTGCACTGAAGAATAACTATGCACTTTTCACATTGCATTGCATTGTACACCAGAACTAAATCCTTCCCATGTTCATTAAAGAGATATGTGTGTTGTTAACGTTGTGCAATATTATAGCTTATGCACTTTTCGCATTGCATTGCATTGCACACCAGAAATAACTCATTGCCATGTTCATTAAAGAGAAATCTCTCTATGTCTTTAATTAACATGGGAATGAGTTAGTTCTGGTGTGCAATGCACTGCAAAAAGTACAAAACCTATTGTGTTGCTAGGCGGTTGCTAAGGTATTCTGGGTGTTTGCTAGGCGGTTGCTATGGTGTTGCTAGGATATTTTCAGTGGTTGCTATGGTCTTTTGGGTGGTTGCTAGGTGGTTGCTAGGGTATTTTGGGTGGTTGTTAGGGTGTTCTGGGTGGTTGCAAGGATGTTATGGTTGATTACTAGGGTGTTCTGGGTGGTTGCTAGGCGGTTGCTAGGGTATTTTGGGTGGTTGCTAGGGTCTTCTGGGTGGTTGGCTATGGTGTTATGGATGGTTACTAGGGTGTTTTGGGTGGTTGCTAGGGTGTTGCTAGATGGTTGATAGGGTGTTCTGGGTGGTTGCTATTGTGTTGCTAGGCATTTGCTATGGTGTTCTTGGTTGTTGCTATGGTGAGGCTAAGGTATTTTGGGTGGTTGCTAGGCGGTTGCTAGGGTGTTGCTAGGTGGTTGCTAAGGTATTTTGGGTGGTTGCTAGGGTGTTGCTAGGCGGTTGCTAAGGTATTCTGGGTGGTTGCTAGGCGGTTGCTAGAATATTTTGGGTGGTTGCTAGGGTCTTTTGGGTGGTTGCAAGGCTGTTGCTAGGGTATTTTGGGTTGATTACTAGGGTGTTCTGGGTGGTTGCTAGGCGGTTGCTAGGGTCTTTTGGGTGGTTGCTAGGGTCTTTTGGGTGGTTGCTAGGTGGTTGCTAGGGTGTTCTGGGTGATTGCTAGGCGGTTGCTATTGTGTTGCTAAGCGATGGCTAAGGTATTTTGGGTGGTTGCTAGGGTGTTTCTATGCGGTTGCTAGGCTGTTCTGGGTGGTTGCTATGGTGTTGCTAGGTGGTTGCTAAGGTATTCTGGGTGGTTGCTAGGCAGTTGCTAGGATGTTATGGGTGGTCGTTATGGTGTTGCTAGGCGGTTGCTAGGGTATTCTGGGTTGTTTCTAGGCGGTTGCTATGGTGTTGCTAGGCGGTTGCTAAGGTACTCTGGGTGGTTGCAAGGCGGTTGCTAGGGTCTTTTGGGTGGTTGCTAGGTGGTTGCTAGGGTGTTCTGGGTGGTTGCTAGGCGGTTGCTATGGTGTTGCTAAGCGAGAGCTAAGGTATTTTGGGTGGTTGCTAGGGTGTTTCTATGCGGTTGCTAGGCTGTTCTGGGTGGTTGCTTTGGTGTTGCTAGGTGGTTGCTAAGGTAATCTGGGTGGTTGCTAGGCGGTTGCTATGGTGTTCTGGGTGGTTGCTAGAATATTTTCAGTGGTTGCTGTGGTCTTTTGGGTGGTTGAGGCGGTTGCTAGGGTATTTTGGGTGGTTGCTAGTGTGTTCTGGGTGGTTGCTAGGATATTATGGGTGGTTGCCAGGGTCTTTTGGTTTGTTGCTAGGTGGTTGCTAGGGTGTTCTGGGTGGTTGCTAGGCGGTTGCCTGGGTGTTGCTAGGAGGTTGCTAGGGTGTTCTGGGTGGTTGCTATGGTGTTGCTAGGCGGTTGCTAAGGTACTCTGGGTGATTGCAAGGCGGTTGCTAGGGTCTTTTGGGTGGTTTCTTGGGTGTTCTGGGTGGTTGCTAGGCGGTTGCTATGGTGTTGCTAAGCGGTGGCTAAGGTATTTTGGGTGGTTGCTAGGGTGTTCTGGGTGGTTGCTATGGTGTTGCTAGGTGGTTGCTAAGGTATTCTGGGTGGTTGCTAGGCAGTTGCTAGGATGTTATGGGTGGTCGTTATGGTGTTGCTAGGTGGTTGCTAGGGTATTCTGGGTGGTTTCTAGGCGGTTGCCTGGGTGTTCTGGGTGGTTGCTATGTTGTTGCTAGGCAGTTGCTAAGGTATTTTGGGTGGTTGCTAGGCGGTTGCTAGGGTGTTGCTAGGTGGTTGCTAGGGTATTCTGGGTGGTTGCTATTGTGTTGCTAGGCGGTTGCTAAGGTATTCTGAGTGGTTGCAAGGCGGTTGCTAGGGTATTTTGGGTGGTTGCTAGGGTCTTTTGGGTGGTTTCTAGGCGGTTGCTAGGCGGTTGCTAAGGTATTCTGGGTGGTTGCTAGGCGGTTGCTAAGATATTTTGGGTGGTTGCTAGGGTGTTGCTAGGCGGTTGCTAAGGTATTCTGGGTGGTTGCTAGGCGATTGCTATGTTGTTCTGGGTGGTTGCTAGGATATTTTCAGTGGTTGCTATGGTCTTTTGAGTGGTTGATAGATCTATCTATCTACTTCAAACTATTTTAAACTTCAAATACTTTAAACTTCAAACTAAATTAAACTTTAAACTAATTTAAACTTTTTAAACGTCAAACTTATGTAAACTTTAAGATAATTTCAACTTCAAACTACTAAATTTACTTCATTTTAACTTATAAACTGTAACGCATATAAACTCTGAGTGTGTAAGTGTTATCGAGTTAGTGTATGTGTGTGTGTGTATATGTATGTGAGTTAATGTGTGTGTGTGTGTGTGTGTGTGTAACCGCCTAGAACACAATAGCAACCACTGAGAACAACCTAGCAACCATCCAGAATAACTTAGAACACCCTAGCAACACCATAGCAACCACTCAGAACACCGTAGCAACTGCCTAACAACCACCCAGAACACCCTAGCAACCACCCAAAATACCTTAGAACACCCTAGCAACCACTCAGAACACCCTAGCAACCACCCAAAAGACCCTAGCAACCACCCAAAATATTCTAGCAACCACCTAGCAACCACCCAAAACACCCTAGCAACCGCCTAGAAACCACCCAAAAAACCTTAGCAACGACTCAAAATATCCTAGCAACCGCCTAGCAACCACCCAGAACACCCTAGCAACCACCCAAAACAGCCTATCAACACCATAGCAACCACCCAAAATACCTTAGCAACCGCCTAGCAACACCCTAGCAACCACCCAAAATACCTTAGAACTACCATAGCAACACCACAGCAGACACTCAGAACACCCTAGCAACCACCCAAAATACCTTAGAAAACCCTAGTAACTCCATAGCAACCAGTCAGAACACCCTAGAAACCACCCAAAATACCTCAGAACAAACTAGCAACTGCCTAGCAACCACCCAAAAGACCTTAGCAACCGCCTAGCAACACCCTAGCAACCACCCAAAATACCTTAGAACACCATAGCAACACCATAGCAACCAGTCAGAACACCCTTGCAACCACGCAAAATACCTCAGAACACCCTAGCAACTGCCTAACAACCACCCAGAACACCCTAGCAACCACCTAGCAACCACCCAAAAGACCCTGGCAACCACCCAAAATAACCTAGCAACCGCCTCAACCACCCAAAAGACCATAGCAACCACTGAAAATATTCTAGCAACCACCCAGAACACAATAGCAACCGTCTAGCAACCACCCAGAATACCTTAGCAACCACCTAGCAACACCATAGCAGCCACCCAGAACACCCTAGCAACCTCCTAGCAACACCATAGCAACCGCCTAGTAACCACCCAAAATACCTTAGCAACTGCCTAGCAACAACATAGCAACCACCCAGAACACCCAGGCAACCGCCTAGAAACCCCCCAGAATACCCTAGCAACCGCCTAGCAACACCATAACGACCACCCATAACATCCTAGCAACTGCCTAGCAACCACCCAGAATAACTTAGCAACCACCTAGCAACACCATAGTAACCACCCAGAACAGCCTAGCAACCGCATAGAAACACCCTAGCAACCACCCAAAATACCTTAGCCATCGCTTAGCAACACCATAGCAACCGCCTAGCAACCACCCAGAACACCCTAGAAACCACCCAAAAGACCCTAGCAACCGCCTTGCAACCACCCAGAGTACTTTAGCAACCGCCTAGCAACACCATAGCAACCACCCAGAACACCCTAGCAACCTAGCAACACCCTAGCAACCGACTAGCAACCACCCAAAATACCTTAGCAACTGCCTAGCAACAACATAGCAACACCCAGGCAACCGCCTAGCAACCACCCAGAACACCCTAGCAACCACCTAGCAACACCATAGCAACCACCCAGAACACCATAGCAACCGCATAGAAACACCCTAGCAACCACCCAAAATACCTTAGCTCTCGCTTAGCAACACCATAGCAACCGCCTAGCAACCACCCAGAACACCCTAGCAACCACCCAAAAGACCCTAGCAATCACCCAAAAGACCCTAGCAACCGCCTTGCAACCACCCAGAGTACCTTAGTAACCGCCTAGCAACACCAAAGCATCCACCCAGAACACCCTAGCAACCTCCTAGCAACACCCTAGCAACCGCCTAGCAACCACCCAAAATACCTTAGCAACTGCCTAGCAACAACATAGCAACCACCCAGAACACCCAGGCAACCGCCTAAAAACAACCCAGAATACCCTAGCAACCGCCTAGCAACACCATAACGACCACCCATAACATCCTAGCAACTGCCTAGCAACCACCTAGCAACACCATAGCAACAACCCAGAACAGCCTAGCAACCGCATAGAAACACCCTAGCAACCACCCAAAATACCGTAGCTCTCGCTTAGCAACAACATAGCAACCGCCTAGCAACCCACCCAGAACACCCTAGCAACCACCTAGCAACCACCCAAAAGACCCTAGCAACCGTCTTGCAACCACCCAGAGTACCTTAGCAACCGCCTAGCAACACCATGGCATCCACCCAGAACACCCTAGCAACCTCCTAGCAACACCCTAGCAACCGCCTCGCAACCACCCAAAATACCTTAGCAACTGCCTAGCAACAACATAGCAACACCCAGGCAACCGCCTAGCAACCACCCAGAACACCCTAGCAACCACCTAGCAACAAACCAAAAGACCCTGGCAACCACCCATAATATCCTAGCAACCACCCAGAACACACTAGCAACCACCCAAAATACCCTAGCAACCGCCTCAACCACCCAAAAGACCACAGCAACCACTGAAAATATTCTAGCAACCACCCAGAACACCATAGCAACCACCTAGAAACCACCCAGAATACCTTAGCAACCACCTAGCAACACCATAGCAACCACCCAGAACACCCTAGCAACCTCCTAGCAACACCCTAGCAACCGCCTAGCAACCACCCAAAATACCTTAGCAACTGCCTAGCAACAACATAGCAACACCCAGGCAACCGCCTAGCAACCACCCAAAATACCTTAGCAACTGCCTAGCAACAACATAGCAACACCCAGGCAACCGTCCAAGCAACCACCCAGAACACACTAGCAACCACCCAAAATACCCTAGCAACCACCCAAAATACCGTAGCTCTCGCTTAGCAACAACATAGCAACCGCCTAGCAACCCACCCAGAACACCCTAGCAACCACCTAGCAACCACCCAAAAGACCCTAGCAACCGCCTTGCAAGAAATATGTTCAGTAGGTCAAAAGCGTACCATTGTAATAACATTATGTGCATTACAATAACGATCTAACGTTGTGCAACTTGAAGCATAACATACAGATTATGCACTTCTCGCACTGCAGTGCATTGCACACCAGAACAAAATCATTCCCAGGTTCATTATGAGTGTTATTGCATTGCATTGCACAAACGTTGTGCACTGAAGAATAACATACAGGTTATGCACTTTTTACATTGCATTAAATTGCACACCAGAACTAACTCATTCCCATGTTCAAAGAAGAGATAAAGTGTGTTGTTGCATTGCATTGCACTAAAGATCTAACGTTGTGCACTGAAGAATAACATATAAGTTATGCACTTTTTACAATGCATTAAATTGCACACCAGAACTAACTCATTCCCATGTTGATTAAAGACATAACGTGTGTTGTTGCATTGCATTGCACTAACGATCTAACGTTGTTTACTGAAGAGTAACATATAGGTTATGCACTTCTTACATTGCATTGCATTGCACACCGGATCAAACTCATTCCCATGTTCATTAAAGACATAACTATGTGTGTTAATCTGACACACAACACACGATCTGACGTTGTGGACTGAATAACAATATGCACTTTTCGCATTGCATTAAATTGCACACCATTGCATTGTGGTTGCACACCAGAACTAACTCATTCCCATGTTGATTAAAGACATAAACGTGTGTGGTTGCATTGCACATTGCAGTGTATTGCATTGCATTGCATTGCATTGCATTGCACTAACGATCTAACGTTGTGAACTGGAAAATAACACATGTACTTTTCGCATTGCATTGCATTGCATTGCATTGCATTGCATTGCATGGCATTGCACTGCACTAACGATCTGACGTTGTCAGATAACTATATGCACTTTTTGCATTGCATTGCATTGCACACCAGAACTAACTCATTCCCATGTTGATTAAAGACATAACGTGTGGTTACATTGCATTGCATTGCCTTGTTTTGCTTTGCACTGCATTGCATTGCATTGCATTGCAAAAACGATCTAACGTTGTGCACTGAAGAATAGCATATAGGTTATGCACTTTTTGCATTGCATTGAACACCAAACTGTCATTCCCATGTTCATTAAAGAGATAACGTGTGTTGTTGCATTGCATTGCATTGCACTAACATACGTTAGCACTTTTTGCATTGCATTGCATTGCACACCAGAACTAACTCATCCCCATGTTGATTAAAGTTGCATTGCCAATGCATTGCCTTGTATATTTTGTTTTGTTTTGTTTTTTGTTTTGTTTTGTTTTGTTTTGTTTTGTTTTGTTTTGTTTTGTTTTGTTTTGTTTTGTTTTGTTTTGTTTTGCTTTGCACTGCATTGCATTGCATTAACGATCTAACGTTGTGCACTGAAGAATAACATATGCACTTTTCACATTGCATTGCAATGCACACCAGAACTAACTCATTCCCATGTTGATTAAAGACATAACGTGTGGTTGCATTGCATTGCATTGCATTGCATTGCATTGCATTGCATTGCATTGCATTGCTTTGCATTGCATTGCATTGCCTTGTTTTGCTTTGCACTGCATTGCATTGCATTGCATTAACGATCTAACGTTGTGCACTGAAGAATAACATATGCACTTTTCACATTGCATTGCACACCAGAACTAACTCATTCCCATGTTGATTAAAGACATAACGTGTGGTTGCATTGCATTGCATTGCATTGCATTGATTTGCATTGCATTGCATTGCATTGCATTGCATTGCATTGCATTGCATTGCATTGCATTGCATTGCATTGCATTGCATTGAATTGCATTGCTTTGCATTGCATTGCATTGCATTGCCTTGTTTTGCTTTGCACTGCATTGCATTGCTTTGCATTGCATTGCTTTGCATTGCATTGCATTGCATTGCATTGCTTTGCATTGCATTGCATTGCATTGCATTGCATTGCTTTGCATTGCATTGCATTGCATTGCATTGCATTGCATTGCATTGCATTGCATTGCATTGCATTGCATTGCATTGCATTGCATTGACTTGTTTTGCATTGCATTAACGATCTAACGTTGTGCACTGAAGAATAACATGCACTTTTCACATTGCATTGCATTGCATTGATTTGCATTGCATTGCATTGCATTGCATTGCATTGCATTGCATTGCATTGCATTGCATTGCATTGCATTGCATTGAATTGCATTGCATTGCATTGCGTTGCTTTGCTTTGCATTGCATTGCATTGCATTGCATTGCATTGCATTGCATTGCATTGCATTGCTTTGCATTGCATTGCATTGCATTGCATTGCATTGCATTGCATTGCATTGCTTTGCATTGCATTGCATTGCATTGCTTTGCATTGCATTGCATTGCATTGCATTGCATTGCATTGCATTGCATTGCATTGCATTGCATTGCATTGCATTGCATTGACTTGTTTTGCATTGCATTAACGATCTAACGTTGTGCAAGGAAGAATAACATGCACTTTTCACATTGCATTGCATTGCATTGCATTGCATTGCATTGCATTGCATTGCATTGCATTGCTTTGCATTGCATTGCTTTGCATTGCATTGCATTGCATTGCATTGCATTGCATTGCATTGCTTTGCATAGCATTGCATTGCATTGCATTGCATTGCATTGCATTGCATTGCATTGCATTGCATTGCATTGCATTGCATTGCATTGCATTGACTTGTTTTGCATTGCATTAACGATCTAACGTTGTGCACTGAAGAATAACATGCACTTTTCACATTGCATTGCATTGCATTGATTTGCATTGCATTGCATTGCATTGCATTGCATTGCATTGCATTGCATTGCATTGCATTGCATTGCATTGCATTGCATTGACTTGTTTTGCATTGCATTAACGATCTAACGTTGTGCACTGAAGAATAACATGCACTTTTCACATTGCATTGCATTGCACATCAGAACTAACTCATTCCCATGTTGATTAAAGACATAACGTGTGGTTGCATTGCATTGCATTGCATTGCATTGGATTGCATTGCATTGCAATGCATTGCATTGCATTGCATTGCATTGCTTTGCACTGCATTGCATTGCATTAACGATCTAACGTTGTGCACTGAAGAATAACATATGCACTTTTCACATTGCACACCAGAACAAAATCCTTCCCATGTTCATTAAAGAGATATGTGTGTTGTTGCATTGCATTGCATTAACGATCTAACGTTGTGCACTGAAGAATAACTATGCACTTTTCACATTGCATTGCATTGTACACCAGAACTAAATCCTTCCCATGTTCATTAAAGAGATATGTGTGTTGTTAACGTTGTGCAATATTATAGCTTATGCACTTTTCGCATTGCATTGCATTGCACACCAGAAATAACTCATTGCCATGTTCATTAAAGAGAAATCTCTCTATGTCTTTAATTAACATGGGAATGAGTTAGTTCTGGTGTGCAATGCACTGCAAAAAGTACAAAACCTATGGTGTTGCTAGGCGGTTGCTAAGGTATTCTGGGTGTTTGCTAGGCGGTTGCTATGGTGTTGCTAGGATATTTTCAGTGGTTGCTATGGTCTTTTGGTTGGTTGCTAGGGTATTTTGGGTGGTTGTTAGGGTGTTCTGGGTGGTTGCAAGGATGTTATGGTTGATTACTAGGGTGTTCTGGGTGGTTGCTAGGCGGTTGCTAGGGTATTTTGGGTGGTTGCTAGGGTCTTCTGGGTGGTTGGCTATGGTGTTATGGATGGTTACTAGGGTGTTTTGGGTGGTTGCTAGGGTGTTGCTAGATGGTTGATAGGGTGTTCTGGGTGGTTGCTATTGTGTTGCTAGGCATTTGCTATGGTGTTCTTGGTTGTTGCTATGGTGAGGCTAAGGTATTTTGGGTGGTTGCTAGGCGGTTGCTAGGGTGTTGCTAGGTGGTTGCTAAGGTATTTTGGGTGGTTGCTAGGGTGTTGCTAGGCGGTTGCTAAGGTATTCTGGGTGGTTGCTAGGCGGTTGCTAGAATAATTTGGGTGGTTGCTAGGGTCTTTTGGGTGGTTGCAAGGCTGTTGCTAGGGTATTTTGGGTTGATTACTAGGGTGTTCTGGGTGGTTGCTAGGCGGTTGCTAGGGTCTTTTGGGTGGTTGCTAGGGTCTTTTGGGTGGTTGCTAGGTGGTTGCTAGGGTGTTCTGGGTGATTGCTAGGCGGTTGCTATTGTGTTGCTAAGCGATGGCTAAGGTATTTTGGGTGGTTGCTAGGGTGTTTCTATGCGGTTGCTAGGCTGTTCTGGGTGGTTGCTATGGTGTTGCTAGGTGGTTGCTAAGGTATTCTGGGTGGTTGCTAGGCAGTTGCTAGGATGTTATGGGTGGTCGTTATGGTGTTGCTAGGCGGTTGCTAGGGTATTCTGGGTTGTTTCTAGGCGGTTGCTATGGTGTTGCTAGGCGGTTGCTAAGGTACTCTGGGTGGTTGCAAGGCGGTTGCTAGGGTCTTTTGGGTGGTTGCTAGGTGGTTGCTAGGGTGTTCTGGGTGGTTGCTAGGCGGTTGCTATGGTGTTGCTAGGCGGTTGCTAAGGTACTCTGGGTGGTTGCAAGGCGGTTGCTAGGGTCTTTTGGGTGGTTGCTAGGTGGTTGCTAGGGTGTTCTGGGTGGTTGCTAGGCGGTTGCTATGGTGTTGCTAAGTGAGAGCTAAGGTATTTTGGGTGGTTGCTAGGGTGTTTCTATGCGGTTGCTAGGCTGTTCTGGGTGGTTGCTTTGGTGTTGCTAGGTGGTTGCTAAGGTAATCTGGGTGGTTGCTAGGCGTTTGCTATGGTGTTCTGGGTGGTTGCTAGAATATTTTCAGTGGTTGCTATGGTCTTTTGGGTGGTTGAGGCGGTTGCTAGGGTATTTTGGGTGGTTGCTAGTGTGTTCTGGGTGGTTGCTAGGATATTATGGGTGGTTGCCAGGGTCTTTTGGTTTGTTGCTAGGTGGTTGCAAGGGTGTTCTGGGTGGTTGCTAGGCGGTTGCCTGGGTGTTGCTATGTTGTTGCTAGGCAGTTGCTAAGGTATTTTGGGTGGTTGCTAGGGTGTTGCTAGGAGGTTGCTAGGGTGTTCTGGGTGGTTGCTATGGTGTTGCTAGGCGGTTGCTAAGGTACTCTGGGTGATTGCAAGGCGGTTGCTAGGGTCTTTTGGGTGGTTTCTTGGGTGTTCTGGGTGGTTGCTAGGCGGTTGCTATGGTGTTGCTAAGCGGTGGCTAAGGTATTTTGGGTGGTTGCTAGGGTGTTCTGGGTGGTTGCTATGGTGTTGCTAGGTGGTTGCTAAGGTATTCTGGGTGGTTGCTAGGCAGTTGCTAGGATGTTATGGGTGGTCGTTATGGTGTTGCTAGGTGGTTGCTAGGGTATTCTGGGTGGTTTCTAGGCGGTTGCCTGGGTGTTCTGGGTGGTTGCTATGTTGTTGCTAGGCAGTTGCTAAGGTATTTTGGGTGGTTGCTAGGCGGTTGCTAGGGTGTTGCTAGGTGGTTGCTAGGGTATTCTGGGTGGTTGCTATTGTGTTGCTAGGCGGTTGCTAAGGTATTCTGAGTGGTTGCAAGGCGGTTGCTAGGGTATTTTGGGTGGTTGCTAGGGTCTTTTGGGTGGTTTCTAGGCGGTTGCTAGGCGGTTGCTAAGGTATTCTGGGTGGTTGCTAGGCGGTTGCTAAGATATTTTGGGTGGTTGCTAGGGTGTTGCTAGGCGGTTGCTAAGGTATTCTGGGTGGTTGCTAGGCGATTGCTATGTTGTTCTGGGTGGTTGCTAGGATATTTTCAGTGGTTGCTATGGTCTTTTGAGTGGTTGATAGATCTATCTATCTACTTCAAACTATTTTAAACTTCAAATACTTTAAACTTCAAACTAAATTAAACTTTAAACTAATTTAAACTTTTTAAACGTCAAACTTATATAAACTTTAAGATAATTTCAACTTCAAACTACTAAATTTACTTCATTTTAACTTATAAACTGTAACGCATATAAACTCTGAGTGTGTAAGTGTTATCGAGTTAGTGTATGTGTGTGTGTGTATATGTATGTGAGTTAATGTGTGTGTGTGTGTGTGTGTGTGTGTGTGTGTGTAACCGCCTAGAACACAATAGCAACCACTGAGAACAACCTAGCAACCATCCAGAATAACTTAGAACACCCTAGCAACACCATAGCAACCACTCAGAACACCGTAGCAACTGCCTAACAACCACCCAGAACACCCTAGCAACCACCCAAAATACCTTAGAACACCCTAGCAACCACTCAGAACACCCTAGCAACCACCCAAAAGACCCTAGCAACCACCCAAAATATTCTAGCAACCACCTAGCAACCACCCAAAACACCCTAGCAACCGCCTAGAAACCACCCAAAAAACCTTAGCAACGACTCAAAATATCCTAGCAACCGCCTAGCAACCACCCAGAACACCCTAGCAACCACCCAAAACAGCCTATCAACACCATAGCAACCACCCAAAATACCTTAGCAACCGCCTAGCAACACCCTAGCAACCACCCAAAATACCTTAGAACTACCATAGCAACACCACAGCAGACACTCAGAACACCCTAGCAACCACCCAAAATACCTTAGAAAACCCTAGTAACTCCATAGCAACCAGTCAGAACACCCTAGAAACCACCCAAAATACCTCAGAACAAACTAGCAACTGCCTAGCAACCACCCAAAAGACCTTAGCAACCGCCTAGCAACACCCTAGCAACCACCCAAAATACCTTAGAACACCATAGCAACACCATAGCAACCAGTCAGAACACCCTTGCAACCACGCAAAATACCTCAGAACACCCTAGCAACTGCCTAACAACCACCCAGAACACCCTAGCAACCACCTAGCAACCACCCAAAAGACCCTGGCAACCACCCAAAATAACCTAGCAACCGCCTCAACCACCCAAAAGACCATAGCAACCACTGAAAATATTCTAGCAACCACCCAGAACACAATAGCAACCGTCTAGCAACCACCCAGAATACCTTAGCAACCACCTAGCAACACCATAGCAGCCACCCAGAACACCCTAGCAACCTCCTAGCAACACCATAGCAACCGCCTAGTAACCACCCAAAATACCTTAGCAACTGCCTAGCAACAACATAGCAACCACCCAGAACACCCAGGCAACCGCCTAGAAACCCCCCAGAATACCCTAGCAACCGCCTAGCAACACCATAACGACCACCCATAACATCCTAGCAACTGCCTAGCAACCACCCAGAATAACTTAGCAACCACCTAGCAACACCATAGTAACCACCCAGAACAGCCTAGCAACCGCATAGAAACACCCTAGCAACCACCCAAAATACCTTAGCCATCGCTTAGCAACACCATAGCAACCGCCTAGCAACCACCCAGAACACCCTAGAAACCACCCAAAAGACCCTAGCAACCGCCTTGCAACCACCCAGAGTACCTTAGCAACCGCCTAGCAACACCATAGCAACCACCCAGAACACCCTAGCAACCTCCTAGCAACACCCTAGCAACCGACTAGCAACCACCCAAAATACCTTAGCAACTGCCTAGCAACAACATAGCAACACCCAGGCAACCGCCTAGCAACCACCCAGAACACCCTAGCAACCACCTAGCAACACCATAGCAACCACCCAGAACACCATAGCAACCGCATAGAAACACCCTAGCAACCACCCAAAATACCTTAGCTCTCGCTTAGCAACACCATAGCAACCGCCTAGCAACCACCCAGAACACCCTAGCAACCACCCAAAAGACCCTAGCAATCACCCAAAAGACCCTAGCAACCGCCTTGCAACCACCCAGAGTACCTTAGTAACCGCCTAGCAACACCAAAGCATCCACCCAGAACACCCTAGCAACCTCCTAGCAACACCCTAGCAACCGCCTAGCAACCACCCAAAATACCTTAGCAACTGCCTAGCAACAACATAGCAACCACCCAGAACACCCAGGCAACCGCCTAAAAACAACCCAGAATACCCTAGCAACCGCCTAGCAACACCATAACGACCACCCATAACATCCTAGCAACTGCCTAGCAACCACCTAGCAACACCATAGCAACAACCCAGAACAGCCTAGCAACCGCATAGAAACACCCTAGCAACCACCCAAAATACCGTAGCTCTCGCTTAGCAACAACATAGCAACCGCCTAGCAACCCACCCAGAACACCCTAGCAACCACCTAGCAACCACCCAAAAGACCCTAGCAACCGTCTTGCAACCACCCAGAGTACCTTAGCAACCGCCTAGCAACACCATGGCATCCACCCAGAACACCCTAGCAACCTCCTAGCAACACCCTAGCAACCGCCTCGCAACCACCCAAAATACCTTAGCAACTGCCTAGCAACAACATAGCAACACCCAGGCAACCGCCTAGCAACCACCCAGAACACCCTAGCAACCACCTAGCAACAAACCAAAAGACCCTGGCAACCACCCATAATATCCTAGCAACCACCCAGAACACACTAGCAACCACCCAAAATACCCTAGCAACCGCCTCAACCACCCAAAAGACCACAGCAACCACTGAAAATATTCTAGCAACCACCCAGAACACCATAGCAACCACCTAGAAACCACCCAGAATACCTTAGCAACCACCTAGCAACACCATAGCAACCACCCAGAACACCCTAGCAACCTCCTAGCAACACCCTAGCAACCGCCTAGCAACCACCCAAAATACCTTAGCAACTGCCTAGCAACAACATAGCAACACCCAGGCAACCGCCTAGCAACCACCCAAAATACCTTAGCAACTGCCTAGCAACAACATAGCAACACCCAGGCAACCGTCCAAGCAACCACCCAGAACACACTAGCAACCACCCAAAATACCCTAGCAACCACCCAAAATACCGTAGCTCTCGCTTAGCAACAACATAGCAACCGCCTAGCAACCCACCCAGAACACCCTAGCAACCACCTAGCAACCACCCAAAAGACCCTAGCAACCGCCTTGCAAGAAATATGTTCAGTAGGTCAAAAGCGTACCATTGTAATAACATTATGTGCATTACAATAACGATCTAACGTTGTGCAACTTGAAGCATAACATACAGATTATGCACTTCTCGCACTGCAGTGCATTGCACACCAGAACAAAATCATTCCCAGGTTCATTATGAGTGTTATTGCATTGCATTGCACAAACGTTGTGCACTGAAGAATAACATACAGGTTATGCACTTTTTACATTGCATTAAATTGCACACCAGAACTAACTCATTCCCATGTTCAAAGAAGAGATAAAGTGTGTTGTTGCATTGCATTGCACTAAAGATCTAACGTTGTGCACTGAAGAATAACATATAAGTTATGCACTTTTTACAATGCATTAAATTGCACACCAGAACTAACTCATTCCCATGTTGATTAAAGACATAACGTGTGTTGTTGCATTGCATTGCACTAACGATCTAACGTTGTTTACTGAAGAGTAACATATAGGTTATGCACTTCTTACATTGCATTGCATTGCACACCGGATCAAACTCATTCCCATGTTCATTAAAGACATAACTATGTGTGTTAATCTGACACACAACACACGATCTGACGTTGTGGACTGAATAACAATATGCACTTTTCGCATTGCATTAAATTGCACACCATTGCATTGTGGTTGCACACCAGAACTAACTCATTCCCATGTTGATTAAAGACATAAACGTGTGTGGTTGCATTGCACATTGCAGTGTATTGCATTGCATTGCATTGCATTGCATTGCACTAACGATCTAACGTTGTGAACTGGAAAATAACACATGTACTTTTCGCATTGCATTGCATTGCATTGCATTGCATTGCATTGCATGGCATTGCACTGCACTAACGATCTGACGTTGTCAGATAACTATATGCACTTTTTGCATTGCATTGCATTGCACACCAGAACTAACTCATTCCCATGTTGATTAAAGACATAACGTGTGGTTACATTGCATTGCATTGCCTTGTTTTGCTTTGCACTGCATTGCATTGCATTGCATTGCAAAAACGATCTAACGTTGTGCACTGAAGAATAGCATATAGGTTATGCACTTTTTGCATTGCATTGAACACCAAACTGTCATTCCCATGTTCATTAAAGAGATAACGTGTGTTGTTGCATTGCATTGCATTGCACTAACATACGTTAGCACTTTTTGCATTGCATTGCATTGCACACCAGAACTAACTCATCCCCATGTTGATTAAAGTTGCATTGCCAATGCATTGCCTTGTATATTTTGTTTTGTTTTGTTTTGTTTTGTTTTGTTTTGTTTTGTTTTGTTTTGTTTTGTTTTGTTTTGTTTTGTTTTGTTTTGCACTGAAGAATAACATATGCACTTTTCACATTGCATTGCAATGCACACCAGAACTAACTCATTCCCATGTTGATTAAAGACATAACGTGTGGTTGCATTGCATTGCATTGCATTGCATTGCATTGCATTGCATTGCATTGCATTGCTTTGCATTGCATTGCATTGCCTTGTTTTGCTTTGCTTTGCACTGCATTGCATTGCATTGCATTAACGATCTAACGTTGTGCACTGAAGAATAACATATGCACTTTTCACATTGCATTGCACACCAGAACTAACTCATTCCCATGTTGATTAAAGACATAACGTGTGGTTGCATTGCATTATATTGCATTGATTTGCATTGCATTGCATTGCATTGCATTGCATTGCATTGAATTGCATTGCTTTGCATTGCATTGCATTGCATTGCCTTGTTTTGCTTTGCACTGCATTGCATTGCTTTGCATTGCATTGCTTTGCATTGCATTGCATTGCTTTGCATTGCATTGCATTGCATTGCATTGCTTTGCATTGCATTGCATTGCATTGCATTGCTTTGCATTGCATTGCATTGCATTGCATTGCATTGCATTGCATTGCATTGCATTGCATTGCATTGCATTGCATTGCATTGCATTGCATTGCATTGCATTGCATTGCATTGCATTGCATTGCATTGACTTGTTTTGCATTGCATTAACGATCTAACGTTGTGCACTGAAGAATAACATGCACTTTTCACATTGCATTGCATTGCATTGATTTGCATTGCATTGCATTGCATTGCATTGCATTGCATTGCATTGCATTGCATTGCATTGCATTGAATTGCATTGCATTGCATTGCGTTGCTTTGCTTTGCATTGCATTGCATTGCATTGCATTGCATTGCATTGCATTGCATTGCTTTGCATTGCATTGCATTGCATTGCATTGCATTGCATTGCATTGCATTGCTTTGCATTGCATTGCATTGCATTGCTTTGCATTGCATTGCATTGCATTGCATTGCATTGCATTGCATTGCATTGCATTGCATTGCATTGCATTGCATTGCATTGACTTGTTTTGCATTGCATTAACGATCTAACGTTGTGCAAGGAAGAATAACATGCACTTTTCACATTGCATTGCATTGCATTGATTTGCATTGCATTGCATTGCATTGCATTGCATTGCATTGCATTGCTTTGCATTGCATTGCTTTGCATTGCATTGCATTGCATTGCATTGCATTGCATTGCTTTGCATTGCATTGCATTGCATTGCTTTGCATTGCATTGCATTGCTTTGCATAGCATTGCATTGCATTGCATTGCATTGCATTGCATTGACTTGTTTTGCATTGCATTAACGATCTAACGTTGTGCACTGAAGAATAACATGCACTTTTCACATTGCATTGCATTGCATTGATTTGCATTGCATTGCATTGCATTGCATTGCATTGCATTGCATTGCATTGCATTGCATTGCATTGCATTGACTTGTTTTGCATTGCATTAACGATCTAACGTTGTGCACTGAAGAATAACATGCACTTTTCACATTGCATTGCATTGCACATCAGAACTAACTCATTCCCATGTTGATTAAAGACATAACGTGTGGTTGCATTGCATTGCATTGCATTGCATTGGATTGCATTGCATTGCAATGCATTGCATTGCATTGCATTGCATTGCATTGCTTTGCACTGCATTGCATTGCATTAACGATCTAACGTTGTGCACTGAAGAATAACATATGCACTTTTCACATTGCACACCAGAACAAAATCCTTCCCATGTTCATTAAAGAGATATGTGTGTTGTTGCATTGCATTGCATTAACGATCTAACGTTGTGCACTGAAGAATAACTATGCACTTTTCACATTGCATTGCATTGTACACCAGAACTAAATCCTTCCCATGTTCATTAAAGAGATATGTGTGTTGTTAACGTTGTGCAATATTATAGCTTATGCACTTTTCGCATTGCATTGCATTGCACACCAGAAATAACTCATTGCCATGTTCATTAAAGAGAAATCTCTCTATGTCTTTAATTAACATGGGAATGAGTTATTTCTGGTGTGCAATGCACTGCAAAAAGTACAAAACCTATTGTGTTGCTAGGCGGTTGCTAAGGTATTCTGGGTGTTTGCTAGGCGGTTGCTATGGTGTTGCTAGGATATTTTCAGTGGTTGCTATGGTCTTTTGGGTGGTTGCTAGGTGGTTGCTAGGGTATTTTGGGTGGTTGTTAGGGTGTTCTGGGTGGTTGCAAGGATGTTATGGTTGATTCCTAGGGTGTTCTGGGTGGTTGCTAGGCGGTTGCTAGGGTATTTTGGGTGGTTGCTAGGGTCTTCTGGGTGGTTGGCTATGGTGTTATGGATGGTTACTAGGGTGTTTTGGGTGGTTGCTAGGGTGTTGCTAGATGGTTGATAGGGTGTTCTGGGTGGTTGCTATTGTGTTGCTAGGCATTTGCTATGGTGTTCTTGGTTGTTGCTATGGTGAGGCTAAGGTATTTTGGGTGGTTGCTAGGCGGTTGCTAGGGTGTTGCTAGGTGGTTGCTAAGGTATTTTGGGTGGTTGCTAGGGTGTTGCTAGGCGGTTGCTAAGGTATTCTGGGTGGTTGCTAGGCGGTTGCTAGAATATTTTGGGTGGTTGCTAGGGTCTTTTGGGTGGTTGCAAGGCTGTTGCTAGGGTATTTTGGGTTGATTACTAGGGTGTTCTGGGTGGTTGCTAGGCGGTTGCTTGGGTCTTTTGGGTGGTTGCTAGGGTCTTTTGGGTGGTTGCTAGGTGGTTGCTAGGGTGTTCTGGGTGATTGCTAGGCGGTTGCTATTGTGTTGCTAAGCGATGGCTAAGGTATTTTGGGTGGTTGCTAGGGTGTTTCTATGCGGTTGCTAGGCTGTTCTGGGTGGTTGCTATGGTGTTGCTAGGTGGTTGCTAAGGTATTCTGGGTGGTTGCTAGGCAGTTGCTAGGATGTTATGGGTGGTCGTTATGGTGTTGCTAGGCGGTTGCTAGGGTATTCTGGGTTGTTTCTAGGCGGTTGCTATGGTGTTGCTAGGCGGTTGCTAAGGTACTCTGGGTGGTTGCAAGGCGGTTGCTAGGGTCTTTTGGGTGGTTGCTAGGTGGTTGCTAGGGTGTTCTGGGTGGTTGCTAGGCGGTTGCTATGGTGTTGCTAAGTGAGAGCTAAGGTATTTTGGGTGGTTGCTAGGGTGTTTCTATGCGGTTGCTAGGCTGTTCTGGGTGGTTGCTTTGGTGTTGCTAGGTGGTTGCTAAGGTAATCTGGGTGGTTGCTAGGCGGTTGCTATGGTGTTCTGGGTGGTTGCTAGAATATTTTCAGTGGTTGCTATGGTCTTTTGGGTGGTTGAGGCGGTTGCTAGGGTATTTTGGGTGGTTGCTAGTGTGTTCTGGGTGGTTGCTAGGATATTATGGGTGGTTGCCAGGGTCTTTTGGTTTGTTGCTAGGTGGTTGCTAGGGTGTTCTGGGTGGTTGCTAGGCGGTTGCCTGGGTGTTGCTATGTTGTTGCTAGGCAGTTGCTAAGGTATTTTGGGTGGTTGCTAGGCGGTTGCTAGGGTGTTGCTAGGAGGTTGCTAGGGTGTTCTGGGTGGTTGCTATGGTGTTGCTAGGCGGTTGCTAAGGTACTCTGGGTGATTGCAAGGCGGTTGCTAGGGTATTTTGGGTGGTTTCTTGGGTGTTCTGGGTGGTTGCTAGTCGGTTGCTATGGTGTTGCTAAGCGGTGGCTAAGGTATTTTGGGTGGTTGCTAGGGTGTTCTGGGTGGTTGCTATGGTGTTGCTAGGTGGTTGCTAAGGTATTCTTGGTGGTTGCTAGGCAGTTGCTAGGATGTTATGGGTGGTCGTTATGGTGTTGCTAGGTGGTTGCTAGGGTATTCTGGGTGGTTTCTAGGCGGTTGCCTGGGTGTTCTGGGTGGTTGCTATGTTGTTGCTAGGCAGTTGCTAAGGTATTTTGGGTGGTTGCTAGGCGGTTGCTAGGGTGTTGCTAGGTGGTTGCTAGGGTATTCTGGGTGGTTGCTATTGTGTTGCTAGGCGGTTGCTAAGGTATTCTGAGTGGTTGCAAGGCGGTTGCTAGGGTATTTTGGGTGGTTGCTAGGGTCTTTTGGGTGGTTTCTAGGCGGTTGCTAGGCGGTTGCTAAGGTATTCTGGGTGGTTGCTAGGCGGTTGCTAAGATATTTTGGGTGGTTGCTAGGGTGTTGCTAGGCGGTTGCTAAGGTATTCTGGGTGGTTGCTAGGCGATTGCTATGTTGTTCTGGGTGGTTGCTAGGATATTTTCAGTGGTTGCTATGGTCTTTTGAGTGGTTGATAGATCTATCTATCTACTTCAAACTATTTTAAACTTCAAATACTTTAAACTTCAAACTAAATTAAACTTTAAACTAATTTAAACTTTTTAAACGTCAAACTTATATAAACTTTAAGATAATTTCAACTTCAAACTACTAAATTTACTTCATTTTAACTTATAAACTGTAACGCATATAAACTCTGAGTGTGTAAGTGTTATCGAGTTAGTGTATGTGTGTGTGTGTATATGTATGTGAGTTAATGTGTGTGTGTGTGTGTGTGTGTGTGTGTGTGTGTGTGTAACCGCCTAGAACACAATAGCAACCACTGAGAACAACCTAGCAACCATCCAGAATAACTTAGAACACCCTAGCAACACCATAGCAACCACTCAGAACACCGTAGCAACTGCCTAACAACCACCCAGAACACCCTAGCAACCACCCAAAATACCTTAGAACACCCTAGCAACCACTCAGAACACCCTAGCAACCACCCAAAAGACCCTAGCAACCACCCAAAATATTCTAGCAACCACCTAGCAACCACCCAAAACACCCTAGCAACCGCCTAGAAACCACCCAAAAAACCTTAGCAACGACTCAAAATATCCTAGCAACCGCCTAGCAACCACCCAGAACACCCTAGCAACCACCCAAAACAGCCTATCAACACCATAGCAACCACCCAAAATACCTTAGCAACCGCCTAGCAACACCCTAGCAACCACCCAAAATACCTTAGAACTACCATAGCAACACCACAGCAGACACTCAGAACACCCTAGCAACCACCCAAAATACCTTAGAAAACCCTAGTAACTCCATAGCAACCAGTCAGAACACCCTAGAAACCACCCAAAATACCTCAGAACAAACTAGCAACTGCCTAGCAACCACCCAAAAGACCTTAGCAACCGCCTAGCAACACCCTAGCAACCACCCAAAATACCTTAGAACACCATAGCAACACCATAGCAACCAGTCAGAACACCCTTGCAACCACGCAAAATACCTCAGAACACCCTAGCAACTGCCTAACAACCACCCAGAACACCCTAGCAACCACCTAGCAACCACCCAAAAGACCCTGGCAACCACCCAAAATAACCTAGCAACCGCCTCAACCACCCAAAAGACCATAGCAACCACTGAAAATATTCTAGCAACCACCCAGAACACAATAGCAACCGTCTAGCAACCACCCAGAATACCTTAGCAACCACCTAGCAACACCATAGCAGCCACCCAGAACACCCTAGCAACCTCCTAGCAACACCATAGCAACCGCCTAGTAACCACCCAAAATACCTTAGCAACTGCCTAGCAACAACATAGCAACCACCCAGAACACCCAGGCAACCGCCTAGAAACCCCCCAGAATACCCTAGCAACCGCCTAGCAACACCATAACGACCACCCATAACATCCTAGCAACTGCCTAGCAACCACCCAGAATAACTTAGCAACCACCTAGCAACACCATAGTAACCACCCAGAACAGCCTAGCAACCGCATAGAAACACCCTAGCAACCACCCAAAATACCTTAGCCATCGCTTAGCAACACCATAGCAACCGCCTAGCAACCACCCAGAACACCCTAGAAACCACCCAAAAGACCCTAGCAACCGCCTTGCAACCACCCAGAGTACCTTAGCAACCGCCTAGCAACACCATAGCAACCACCCAGAACACCCTAGCAACCTCCTAGCAACACCCTAGCAACCGACTAGCAACCACCCAAAATACCTTAGCAACTGCCTAGCAACAACATAGCAATACCCAGGCAACCGCCTAGCAACCACCCAGAACACCCTAGCAACCACCTAGCAACACCATAGCAACCACCCAGAACACCATAGCAACCGCATAGAAACACCCTAGCAACCACCCAAAATACCTTAGCTCTCGCTTAGCAACACCATAGCAACCGCCTAGCAACCACCCAGAACACCCTAGCAACCACCCAAAAGACCCTAGCAATCACCCAAAAGACCCTAGCAACCGCCTTGCAACCACCCAGAGTACCTTAGTAACCGCCTAGCAACACCAAAGCATCCACCCAGAACACCCTAGCAACCTCCTAGCAACACCCTAGCAACCGCCTAGCAACCACCCAAAATACCTTAGCAACTGCCTAGCAACAACATAGCAACCACCCAGAACACCCAGGCAACCGCCTAAAAACAACCCAGAATACCCTAGCAACCGCCTAGCAACACCATAACGACCACCCATAACATCCTAGCAACTGCCTAGCAACCACCTAGCAACACCATAGCAACAACCCAGAACAGCCTAGCAACCGCATAGAAACACCCTAGCAACCACCCAAAATACCGTAGCTCTCGCTTAGCAACAACATAGCAACCGCCTAGCAACCCACCCAGAACACCCTAGCAACCACCTAGCAACCACCCAAAAGACCCTAGCAACCGTCTTGCAACCACCCAGAGTACCTTAGCAACCGCCTAGCAACACCATGGCATCCACCCAGAACACCCTAGCAACCTCCTAGCAACACCCTAGCAACCGCCTCGCAACCACCCAAAATACCTTAGCAACTGCCTAGCAACAACATAGCAACACCCAGGCAACCGCCTAGCAACCACCCAGAACACCCTAGCAACCACCTAGCAACAAACCAAAAGACCCTGGCAACCACCCATAATATCCTAGCAACCACCCAGAACACACTAGCAACCACCCAAAATACCCTAGCAACCGCCTCAACCACCCAAAAGACCACAGCAACCACTGAAAATATTCTAGCAACCACCCAGAACACCATAGCAACCACCTAGAAACCACCCAGAATACCTTAGCAACCACCTAGCAACACCATAGCAACCACCCAGAACACCCTAGCAACCTCCTAGCAACACCCTAGCAACCGCCTAGCAACCACCCAAAATACCTTAGCAACTGCCTAGCAACAACATAGCAACACCCAGGCAACCGCCTAGCAACCACCCAAAATACCTTAGCAACTGCCTAGCAACAACATAGCAACACCCAGGCAACCGTCCAAGCAACCACCCAGAACACACTAGCAACCACCCAAAATACCCTAGCAACCACCCAAAATACCGTAGCTCTCGCTTAGCAACAACATAGCAACCGCCTAGCAACCCACCCAGAACACCCTAGCAACCACCTAGCAACCACCCAAAAGACCCTAGCAACCGCCTTGCAAGAAATATGTTCAGTAGGTCAAAAGCGTACCATTGTAATAACATTATGTGCATTACAATAACGATCTAACGTTGTGCAACTTGAAGCATAACATACAGATTATGCACTTCTCGCACTGCAGTGCATTGCACACCAGAACAAAATCATTCCCAGGTTCATTATGAGTGTTATTGCATTGCATTGCACAAACGTTGTGCACTGAAGAATAACATACAGGTTATGCACTTTTTACATTGCATTAAATTGCACACCAGAACTAACTCATTCCCATGTTCAAAGAAGAGATAAAGTGTGTTGTTGCATTGCATTGCACTAAAGATCTAACGTTGTGCACTGAAGAATAACATATAAGTTATGCACTTTTTACAATGCATTAAATTGCACACCAGAACTAACTCATTCCCATGTTGATTAAAGACATAACGTGTGTTGTTGCATTGCATTGCACTAACGATCTAACGTTGTTTACTGAAGAGTAACATATAGGTTATGCACTTCTTACATTGCATTGCATTGCACACCGGATCAAACTCATTCCCATGTTCATTAAAGACATAACTATGTGTGTTAATCTGACACACAACACACGATCTGACGTTGTGGACTGAATAACAATATGCACTTTTCGCATTGCATTAAATTGCACACCATTGCATTGTGGTTGCACACCAGAACTAACTCATTCCCATGTTGATTAAAGACATAAACGTGTGTGGTTGCATTGCACATTGCAGTGTATTGCATTGCATTGCATTGCATTGCATTGCACTAACGATCTAACGTTGTGAACTGGAAAATAACACATGTACTTTTCGCATTGCATTGCATTGCATTGCATTGCATTGCATTGCATGGCATTGCACTGCACTAACGATCTGACGTTGTCAGATAACTATATGCACTTTTTGCATTGCATTGCATTGCACACCAGAACTAACTCATTCCCATGTTGATTAAAGACATAACGTGTGGTTACATTGCATTGCATTGCCTTGTTTTGCTTTGCACTGCATTGCATTGCATTGCATTGCAAAAACGATCTAACGTTGTGCACTGAAGAATAGCATATAGGTTATGCACTTTTTGCATTGCATTGAACACCAAACTGTCATTCCCATGTTCATTAAAGAGATAACGTGTGTTGTTGCATTGCATTGCATTGCACTAACATACGTTAGCACTTTTTGCATTGCATTGCATTGCACACCAGAACTAACTCATCCCCATGTTGATTAAAGTTGCATTGCCAATGCATTGCCTTGTATATTTTGTTTTGTTTTGTTTTGTTTTGTTTTGTTTTGTTTTGTTTTGTTTTGTTTTGTTTTGTTTTGTTTTGTTTTGTTTTGTTTTGTTTTGCACTGAAGAATAACATATGCACTTTTCACATTGCATTGCAATGCACACCAGAACTAACTCATTCCCATGTTGATTAAAGACATAACGTGTGGTTGCATTGCATTGCATTGCATTGCATTGCATTGCATTGCATTGCATTGCATTGCTTTGCATTGCATTGCATTGCCTTGTTTTGCTTTGCTTTGCACTGCATTGCATTGCATTGCATTAACGATCTAACGTTGTGCACTGAAGAATAACATATGCACTTTTCACATTGCATTGCACACCAGAACTAACTCATTCCCATGTTGATTAAAGACATAACGTGTGGTTGCATTGCATTATATTGCATTGATTTGCATTGCATTGCATTGCATTGCATTGCATTGCATTGAATTGCATTGCTTTGCATTGCATTGCATTGCATTGCCTTGTTTTGCTTTGCACTGCATTGCATTGCTTTGCATTGCATTGCTTTGCATTGCATTGCATTGCTTTGCATTGCATTGCATTGCATTGCATTGCTTTGCATTGCATTGCATTGCATTGCATTGCTTTGCATTGCATTGCATTGCATTGCATTGCATTGCATTGCATTGCATTGCATTGCATTGCATTGCATTGCATTGCATTGCATTGCATTGCATTGCATTGCATTGCATTGCATTGCATTGCATTGACTTGTTTTGCATTGCATTAACGATCTAACGTTGTGCACTGAAGAATAACATGCACTTTTCACATTGCATTGCATTGCATTGATTTGCATTGCATTGCATTGCATTGCATTGCATTGCATTGCATTGCATTGCATTGCATTGCATTGAATTGCATTGCATTGCATTGCGTTGCTTTGCTTTGCATTGCATTGCATTGCATTGCATTGCATTGCATTGCATTGCATTGCTTTGCATTGCATTGCATTGCATTGCATTGCATTGCATTGCATTGCATTGCTTTGCATTGCATTGCATTGCATTGCTTTGCATTGCATTGCATTGCATTGCATTGCATTGCATTGCATTGCATTGCATTGCATTGCATTGCATTGCATTGACTTGTTTTGCATTGCATTAACGATCTAACGTTGTGCAAGGAAGAATAACATGCACTTTTCACATTGCATTGCATTGCATTGATTTGCATTGCATTGCATTGCATTGCATTGCATTGCATTGCATTGCATTGCTTTGCATTGCATTGCTTTGCATTGCATTGCATTGCATTGCATTGCATTGCATTGCTTTGCATTGCATTGCATTGCATTGCTTTGCATTGCATTGCATTGCTTTGCATAGCATTGCATTGCATTGCATTGCATTGCATTGCATTGACTTGTTTTGCATTGCATTAACGATCTAACGTTGTGCACTGAAGAATAACATGCACTTTTCACATTGCATTGCATTGCATTGATTTGCATTGCATTGCATTGCATTGCATTGCATTGCATTGCATTGCATTGCATTGCATTGCATTGCATTGCATTGCATTGCATTGACTTGTTTTGCATTGCATTAACGATCTAACGTTGTGCACTGAAGAATAACATGCACTTTTCACATTGCATTGCATTGCACATCAGAACTAACTCATTCCCATGTTGATTAAAGACATAACGTGTGGTTGCATTGCATTGCATTGCATTGCATTGGATTGCATTGCATTGCAATGCATTGCATTGCATTGCATTGCATTGCATTGCTTTGCACTGCATTGCATTGCATTAACGATCTAACGTTGTGCACTGAAGAATAACATATGCACTTTTCACATTGCACACCAGAACAAAATCCTTCCCATGTTCATTAAAGAGATATGTGTGTTGTTGCATTGCATTGCATTAACGATCTAACGTTGTGCACTGAAGAATAACTATGCACTTTTCACATTGCATTGCATTGTACACCAGAACTAAATCCTTCCCATGTTCATTAAAGAGATATGTGTGTTGTTAACGTTGTGCAATATTATAGCTTATGCACTTTTCGCATTGCATTGCATTGCACACCAGAAATAACTCATTGCCATGTTCATTAAAGAGAAATCTCTCTATGTCTTTAATTAACATGGGAATGAGTTATTTCTGGTGTGCAATGCACTGCAAAAAGTACAAAACCTATTGTGTTGCTAGGCGGTTGCTAAGGTATTCTGGGTGTTTGCTAGGCGGTTGCTATGGTGTTGCTAGGATATTTTCAGTGGTTGCTATGGTCTTTTGGGTGGTTGCTAGGTGGTTGCTAGGGTATTTTGGGTGGTTGTTAGGGTGTTCTGGGTGGTTGCAAGGATGTTATGGTTGATTACTAGGGTGTTCTGGGTGGTTGCTAGGCGGTTGCTAGGGTATTTTGGGTGGTTGCTAGGGTCTTCTGGGTGGTTGGCTATGGTGTTATGGATGGTTACTAGGGTGTTTTGGGTGGTTGCTAGGGTGTTGCTAGATGGTTGATAGGGTGTTCTGGGTGGTTGCTATTGTGTTGCTAGGCATTTGCTATGGTGTTCTTGGTTGTTGCTATGGTGAGGCTAAGGTATTTTGGGTGGTTGCTAGGCGGTTGCTAGGGTGTTGCTAGGTGGTTGCTAAGGTATTTTGGGTGGTTGCTAGGGTGTTGCTAGGCGGTTGCTAAGGTATTCTGGGTGGTTGCTAGGCGGTTGCTAGAATATTTTGGGTGGTTGCTAGGGTCTTTTGGGTGGTTGCAAGGCTGTTGCTAGGGTATTTTGGGTTGATTACTAGGGTGTTCTGGGTGGTTGCTAGGCGGTTGCTTGGGTCTTTTGGGTGGTTGCTAGGGTCTTTTGGGTGGTTGCTAGGTGGTTGCTAGGGTGTTCTGGGTGATTGCTAGGCGGTTGCTATTGTGTTGCTAAGCGATGGCTAAGGTATTTTGGGTGGTTGCTAGGGTGTTTCTATGCGGTTGCTAGGCTGTTCTGGGTGGTTGCTATGGTGTTGCTAGGTGGTTGCTAAGGTATTCTGGGTGGTTGCTAGGCAGTTGCTAGGATGTTATGGGTGGTCGTTATGGTGTTGCTAGGCGGTTGCTAGGGTATTCTGGGTTGTTTCTAGGCGGTTGCTATGGTGTTGCTAGGCGGTTGCTAAGGTACTCTGGGTGGTTGCAAGGCGGTTGCTAGGGTCTTTTGGGTGGTTGCTAGGTGGTTGCTAGGGTGTTCTGGGTGGTTGCTAGGCGGTTGCTATGGTGTTGCTAAGTGAGAGCTAAGGTATTTTGGGTGGTTGCTAGGGTGTTTCTATGCGGTTGCTAGGCTGTTCTGGGTGGTTGCTTTGGTGTTGCTAGGTGGTTGCTAAGGTAATCTGGGTGGTTGCTAGGCGGTTGCTATGGTGTTCTGGGTGGTTGCTAGAATATTTTCAGTGGTTGCTATGGTCTTTTGGGTGGTTGAGGCGGTTGCTAGGGTATTTTGGGTGGTTGCTAGTGTGTTCTGGGTGGTTGCTAGGATATTATGGGTGGTTGCCAGGGTCTTTTGGTTTGTTGCTAGGTGGTTGCTAGGGTGTTCTGGGTGGTTGCTAGGCGGTTGCCTGGGTGTTGCTATGTTGTTGCTAGGCAGTTGCTAAGGTATTTTGGGTGGTTGCTAGGCGGTTGCTAGGGTGTTGCTAGGAGGTTGCTAGGGTGTTCTGGGTGGTTGCTATGGTGTTGCTAGGCGGTTGCTAAGGTACTCTGGGTGATTGCAAGGCGGTTGCTAGGGTCTTTTGGGTGGTTTCTTGGGTGTTCTGGGTGGTTGCTAGTCGGTTGCTATGGTGTTGCTAAGCGGTGGCTAAGGTATTTTGGGTGGTTGCTAGGGTGTTCTGGGTGGTTGCTATGGTGTTGCTAGGTGGTTGCTAAGGTATTCTTGGTGGTTGCTAGGCAGTTGCTAGGATGTTATGGGTGGTCGTTATGGTGTTGCTAGGTGGTTGCTAGGGTATTCTGGGTGGTTTCTAGGCGGTTGCCTGGGTGTTCTGGGTGGTTGCTATGTTGTTGCTAGGCAGTTGCTAAGGTATTTTGGGTGGTTGCTAGGCGGTTGCTAGGGTGTTGCTAGGTGGTTGCTAGGGTATTCTGGGTGGTTGCTATTGTGTTGCTAGGCGGTTGCTAAGGTATTCTGAGTGGTTGCAAGGCGGTTGCTAGGGTATTTTGGGTGGTTGCTAGGGTCTTTTGGGTGGTTTCTAGGCGGTTGCTAGGCGGTTGCTAAGGTATTCTGGGTGGTTGCTAGGCGGTTGCTAAGATATTTTGGGTGGTTGCTAGGGTGTTGCTAGGCGGTTGCTAAGGTATTCTGGGTGGTTGCTAGGCGATTGCTATGTTGTTCTGGGTGGTTGCTAGGATATTTTCAGTGGTTGCTATGGTCTTTTGAGTGGTTGATAGATCTATCTATCTACTTCAAACTATTTTAAACTTCAAATACTTTAAACTTCAAACTAAATTAAACTTTAAACTAATTTAAACTTTTTAAACGTCAAACTTATATAAACTTTAAGATAATTTCAACTTCAAACTACTAAATTTACTTCATTTTAACTTATAAACTGTAACGCATATAAACTCTGAGTGTGTAAGTGTTATCGAGTTAGTGTATGTGTGTGTGTGTATATGTATGTGAGTTAATGTGTGTGTGTGTGTGTGTGTGTGTGTGTGTGTGTGTGTGTGTAACCGCCTAGAACACAATAGCAACCACTGAGAACAACCTAGCAACCATCCAGAATAACTTAGAACACCCTAGCAACACCATAGCAACCACTCAGAACACCGTAGCAACTGCCTAACAACCACCCAGAACACCCTAGCAACCACCCAAAATACCTTAGAACACCCTAGCAACCACTCAGAACACCCTAGCAACCACCCAAAAGACCCTAGCAACCACCCAAAATATTCTAGCAACCACCTAGCAACCACCCAAAACACCCTAGCAACCGCCTAGAAACCACCCAAAAAACCTTAGCAACGACTCAAAATATCCTAGCAACCGCCTAGCAACCACCCAGAACACCCTAGCAACCACCCAAAACAGCCTATCAACACCATAGCAACCACCCAAAATACCTTAGCAACCGCCTAGCAACACCCTAGCAACCACCCAAAATACCTTAGAACTACCATAGCAACACCACAGCAGACACTCAGAACACCCTAGCAACCACCCAAAATACCTTAGAAAACCCTAGTAACTCCATAGCAACCAGTCAGAACACCCTAGAAACCACCCAAAATACCTCAGAACAAACTAGCAACTGCCTAGCAACCACCCAAAAGACCTTAGCAACCGCCTAGCAACACCCTAGCAACCACCCAAAATACCTTAGAACACCATAGCAACACCATAGCAACCAGTCAGAACACCCTTGCAACCACGCAAAATACCTCAGAACACCCTAGCAACTGCCTAACAACCACCCAGAACACCCTAGCAACCACCTAGCAACCACCCAAAAGACCCTGGCAACCACCCAAAATAACCTAGCAACCGCCTCAACCACCCAAAAGACCATAGCAACCACTGAAAATATTCTAGCAACCACCCAGAACACAATAGCAACCGTCTAGCAACCACCCAGAATACCTTAGCAACCACCTAGCAACACCATAGCAGCCACCCAGAACACCCTAGCAACCTCCTAGCAACACCATAGCAACCGCCTAGTAACCACCCAAAATACCTTAGCAACTGCCTAGCAACAACATAGCAACCACCCAGAACACCCAGGCAACCGCCTAGAAACCCCCCAGAATACCCTAGCAACCGCCTAGCAACACCATAACGACCACCCATAACATCCTAGCAACTGCCTAGCAACCACCCAGAATAACTTAGCAACCACCTAGCAACACCATAGTAACCACCCAGAACAGCCTAGCAACCGCATAGAAACACCCTAGCAACCACCCAAAATACCTTAGCCATCGCTTAGCAACACCATAGCAACCGCCTAGCAACCACCCAGAACACCCTAGAAACCACCCAAAAGACCCTAGCAACCGCCTTGCAACCACCCAGAGTACCTTAGCAACCGCCTAGCAACACCATAGCAACCACCCAGAACACCCTAGCAACCTCCTAGCAACACCCTAGCAACCGACTAGCAACCACCCAAAATACCTTAGCAACTGCCTAGCAACAACATAGCAACACCCAGGCAACCGCCTAGCAACCACCCAGAACACCCTAGCAACCACCTAGCAACACCATAGCAACCACCCAGAACACCATAGCAACCGCATAGAAACACCCTAGCAACCACCCAAAATACCTTAGCTCTCGCTTAGCAACACCATAGCAACCGCCTAGCAACCACCCAGAACACCCTAGCAACCACCCAAAAGACCCTAGCAATCACCCAAAAGACCCTAGCAACCGCCTTGCAACCACCCAGAGTACCTTAGTAACCGCCTAGCAACACCAAAGCATCCACCCAGAACACCCTAGCAACCTCCTAGCAACACCCTAGCAACCGCCTAGCAACCACCCAAAATACCTTAGCAACTGCCTAGCAACAACATAGCAACCACCCAGAACACCCAGGCAACCGCCTAAAAACAACCCAGAATACCCTAGCAACCGCCTAGCAACACCATAACGACCACCCATAACATCCTAGCAACTGCCTAGCAACCACCTAGCAACACCATAGCAACAACCCAGAACAGCCCAGCAACCGCATAGAAACACCCTAGCAACCACCCAAAATACCGTAGCTCTCGCTTAGCAACAACATAGCAACCGCCTAGCAACCCACCCAGAACACCCTAGCAACCACCTAGCAACCACCCAAAAGACCCTAGCAACCGTCTTGCAACCACCCAGAGTACCTTAGCAACCGCCTAGCAACACCATGGCATCCACCCAGAACACCCTAGCAACCTCCTAGCAACACCCTAGCAACCGCCTCGCAACCACCCAAAATACCTTAGCAACTGCCTAGCAACAACATAGCAACACCCAGGCAACCGCCTAGCAACCACCCAGAACACCCTAGCAACCACCTAGCAACAAACCAAAAGACCCTGGCAACCACCCATAATATCCTAGCAACCACCCAGAACACACTAGCAACAACCCAAAATACCCTAGCAACCGCCTCAACCACCCAAAAGACCACAGCAACCACTGAAAATATTCTAGCAACCACCCAGAACACCATAGCAACCACCTAGAAACCACCCAGAATACCTTAGCAACCACCTAGCAACACCATAGCAACCACCCAGAACACCCTAGCAACCTCCTAGCAACACCCTAGCAACCGCCTAGCAACCACCCAAAATACCTTAGCAACTGCCTAGCAACAACATAGCAACACCCAGGCAACCGCCTAGCAACCACCCAAAATACCTTAGCAACTGCCTAGCAACAACATAGCAACACCCAGGCAACCGTCCAAGCAACCACCCAGAACACCCTAGCAACCACCCAGAACACACTAGCAACCACCCAAAATACCCTAGCAACCACCCAAAATACCGTAGCTCTCGCTTAGCAACAACATAGCAACCGCCTAGCAACCCACCCAGAACACCCTAGCAACCACCTAGCAACCACCCAAAAGACCCTAGCAACCGCCTTGCAAGAAATATGTTCAGTAGGTCAAAAGCGTACCATTGTAATAACATTATGTGCATTACACTAACGATCTAACGTTGTGCAACTTGAAGCATAACATACAGATTATGCACTTCTCGCACTGCAGTGCATTGCACACCAGAACAAAATCATTCCCAGGTTCATTATGAGTGTTATTGCATTGCATTGCACAAACGTTGTGCACTGAAGAATAACATACAGGTTATGCACTTTTTACATTGCATTAAATTGCACACCAGAACTAACTCATTCCCATGTTCAAAGAAGAGATAAAGTGTGTTGTTGCATTGCATTGCACTAAAGATCTAACGTTGTGCACTGAAGAATAACATATAAGTTATGCACTTTTTACAATGCATTAAATTGCACACCAGAACTAACTCATTCCCATGTTGATTAAAGACATAACGTGTGTTGTTGCATTGCATTGCACTAACGATCTAACGTTGTTTACTGAAGAGTAACATATAGGTTATGCACTTCTTACATTGCATTGCATTGCACACCGGATCAAACTCATTCCCATGTTCATTAAAGACATAACTATGTGTGTTAATCTGACACACAACACACGATCTGACGTTGTGGACTGAATAACAATATGCACTTTTCGCATTGCATTAAATTGCACACCATTGCATTGTGGTTGCACACCAGAACTAACTCATTCCCATGTTGATTAAAGACATAAACGTGTGTGGTTGCATTGCACATTGCAGTGTATTGCATTGCATTGCATTGCATTGCATTGCACTAACGATCTAACGTTGTGAACTGGAAAATAACACATGTACTTTTCGCATTGCATTGCATTGCATTGCATTGCATTGCATTGCATTGCATTGCATGGCATTGCACTGCACTAACGATCTGACGTTGTCAGATAACTATATGCACTTTTTGCATTGCATTGCATTGCACACCAGAACTAACTCATTCCCATGTTGATTAAAGACATAACGTGTGGTTACATTGCATTGCATTGCCTTGTTTTGCTTTGCACTGCATTGCATTGCATTGCATTGCAAAAACGATCTAACGTTGTGCACTGAAGAATAGCATATAGGTTATGCACTTTTTGCATTGCATTGAACACCAAACTGTCATTCCCATGTTCATTAAAGAGATAACGTGTGTTGTTGCATTGCATTGCATTGCACTAACATACGTTAGCACTTTTTGCATTGCATTGCATTGCACACCAGAACTAACTCATCCCCATGTTGATTAAAGTTGCATTGCCAATGCATTGCCTTGTATATTTTGTTTTGTTTTGTTTTGTTTTGTTTTGTTTTGTTTTGTTTTGTTTTGTTTTGTTTTGTTTTGTTTTGTTTTGTTTTGTTTTGTTTTGTTTTGTTTTGTTTTGTTTTGTTTTGTTTTGTTTTGCACTGAAGAATAACATATGCACTTTTCACATTGCATTGCAATGCACACCAGAACTAACTCATTCCCATGTTGATTAAAGACATAACGTGTGGTTGCATTGCATTGCATTGCATTGCATTGCATTGCATTGCATTGCATTGCATTGCTTTGCATTGCATTGCATTGCATTGCCTTGTTTTGCTTTGCTTTGCACTGCATTGCATTGCATTGCATTAACGATCTAACGTTGTGCACTGAAGAATAACATATGCACTTTTCACATTGCATTGCACACCAGAACTAACTCATTCCCATGTTGATTAAAGACATAACGTGTGGTTGCATTGCATTATATTGCATTGATTTGCATTGCATTGCATTGCATTGCATTGCATTGCATTGCATTGAATTGCATTGCATTGCTTTGCATTGCATTGCATTGCATTGCCTTGTTTTGCTTTGCACTGCATTGCATTGCTTTGCATTGCATTGCTTTGCATTGCATTGCATTGCTTTGCATTGCATTGCATTGCATTGCATTGCTTTGCATTGCATTGCATTGCATTGCTTTGCATTGCATTGCATTGCATTGCATTGCATTGCATTGCATTGCATTGCATTGCATTGCATTGCATTGCATTGCATTGCATTGCATTGCATTGCATTGCATTGACTTGTTTTGCATTGCATTAACGATCTAACGTTGTGCACTGAAGAATAACATGCACTTTTCACATTGCATTGCATTGCATTGATTTGCATTGCATTGCATTGCATTGCATTGCATTGCATTGCATTGCATTGCATTGCATTGAATTGCATTGCGTTGCATTGCGTTGCTTTGCTTTGCATTGCATTGCATTGCATTGCATTGCATTGCATTGCATTGCATTGCTTTGCATTGCATTGCATTGCATTGCATTGCATTGCATTGCTTTGCATTGCATTGCATTGCATTGCTTTGCATTGCATTGCATTGCATTGCATTGCATTGCATTGCATTGCATTGCATTGCATTGCATTGCATTGCATTGCATTGCATTGACTTGTTTTGCATTGCATTAACGATCTAACGTTGTGCAAGGAAGAATAACATGCACTTTTCACATTGCATTGCATTGCATTGATTTGCATTGCATTGCATTGCATTGCATTGCATTGCATTGCATTGCTTTGCATTGCATTGCTTTGCATTGCATTGCATTGCATTGCATTGCATTGCATTGCATTGCTTTGCATTGCATTGCATTGCATTGCTTTGCATTGCATTGCATTGCTTTGCATAGCATTGCATTGCATTGCATTGCATTGCATTGCATTGCATTGCATTGACTTGTTTTGCATTGCATTAACGATCTAACGTTGTGCACTGAAGAATAACATGCACTTTTCACATTGCATTGCATTGCATTGATTTGCATTGCATTGCATTGCATTGCATTGCATTGCATTGCATTGCATTGCATTGCATTGCATTGCATTGACTTGTTTTGCATTGCATTAACGATCTAACGTTGTGCACTGAAGAATAACATGCACTTTTCACATTGCATTGCATTGCACATCAGAACTAACTCATTCCCATGTTGATTAAAGACATAACGTGTGGTTGCATTGCATTGCATTGCATTGCATTGGATTGCATTGCATTGCATTGCATTGCATTGCTTTGCACTGCATTGCATTGCATTAACGATCTAACGTTGTGCACTGAAGAATAACATATGCACTTTTCACATTGCACACCAGAACAAAATCCTTCCCATGTTCATTAAAGAGATATGTGTGTTGTTGCATTGCATTGCATTAACGATCTAACGTTGTGCACTGAAGAATAACTATGCACTTTTCACATTGCATTGCATTGTACACCAGAACTAAATCCTTCCCATGTTCATTAAAGAGATATGTGTGTTGTTAACGTTGTGCAATATTATAGCTTATGCACTTTTCGCATTGCATTGCATTGCACACCAGAAATAACTCATTGCCATGTTCATTAAAGAGAAATCTCTCTATGTCTTTAATTAACATGGGAATGAGTTAGTTCTGGTGTGCAATGCACTGCAAAAAGTACAAAACCTATGGTGTTGCTAGGCGGTTGCTAAGGTATTCTGGGTGTTTGCTAGGCGGTTGCTATGGTGTTGCTAGGATATTTTCAGTGGTTGCTATGGTCTTTTGGGTGGTTGCTAGGTGGTTGCTAGGGTATTTTGGGTGGTTGTTAGGGTGTTCTGGGTGGTTGCAAGGATGTTATGGTTGATTACTAGGGTGTTCTGGGTGGTTGCTAGGCGGTTGCTAGGGTATTTTGGGTGGTTGCTAGGGTCTTCTGGGTGGTTGGCTATGGTGTTATGGATGGTTACTAGGGTGTTTTGGGTGGTTGCTAGGGTGTTGCTAGATGGTTGATAGGGTGTTCTGGGTGGTTGCTATTGTGTTGCTAGGCATTTGCTATGGTGTTCTTGGTTGTTGCTATGGTGAGGCTAAGGTATTTTGGGTGGTTGCTAGGCGGTTGCTAGGGTGTTGCTAGGTGGTTGCTAAGGTATTTTGGGTGGTTGCTAGGGTGTTGCTAGGCGGTTGCTAAGGTATTCTGGGTGGTTGCTAGGCGGTTGCTAGAATATTTTGGGTGGTTGCTAGGGTCTTTTGGGTGGTTGCAAGGCTGTTGCTAGGGTATTTTGGGTTGATTACTAGGGTGTTCTGGGTGGTTGCTAGGCGGTTGCTAGGGTCTTTTGGGTGGTTGCTAGGGTCTTTTGGGTGGTTGCTAGGTGGTTGCTAGGGTGTTCTGGGTGATTGCTAGGCGGTTGCTATTGTGTTGCTAAGCGATGGCTAAGGTATTTTGGGTGGTTGCTAGGGTGTTTCTATGCGGTTGCTAGGCTGTTCTGGGTGGTTGCTATGGTGTTGCTAGGTGGTTGCTAAGGTATTCTGGGTGGTTGCTAGGCAGTTGCTAGGATGTTATGGGTGGTCGTTATGGTGTTGCTAGGCGGTTGCTAGGGTATTCTGGGTTGTTTCTAGGCGGTTGCTATGGTGTTGCTAGGCGGTTGCTAAGGTACTCTGGGTGGTTGCAAGGCGGTTGCTAGGGTCTTTTGGGTGGTTGCTAGGTGGTTGCTAGGGTGTTCTGGGTGGTTGCTAGGCGGTTGCTATGGTGTTGCTAAGTGAGAGCTAAGGTATTTTGGGTGGTTGCTAGGGTGTTTCTATGCGGTTGCTAGGCTGTTCTGGGTGGTTGCTTTGGTGTTGCTAGGTGGTTGCTAAGGTAATCTGGGTGGTTGCTAGGCGGTTGCTATGGTGTTCTGGGTGGTTGCTAGAATATTTTCAGTGGTTGCTATGGTCTTTTGGGTGGTTGAGGCGGTTGCTAGGGTATTTTGGGTGGTTGCTAGTGTGTTCTGGGTGGTTGCTAGGATATTATGGGTGGTTGCCAGGGTCTTTTGGTTTGTTGCTAGGTGGTTGCTAGGGTGTTCTGGGTGGTTGCTAGGCGGTTGCCTGGGTGTTGCTATGTTGTTGCTAGGCAGTTGCTAAGGTATTTTGGGTGGTTGCTAGGCGGTTGCTAGGGTGTTGCTAGGAGGTTGCTAGGGTGTTCTGGGTGGTTGCTATGGTGTTGCTAGGCGGTTGCTAAGGTACTCTGGGTGATTGCAAGGCGGTTGCTAGGGTCTTTTGGGTGGTTTCTTGGGTGTTCTGGGTGGTTGCTAGTCGGTTGCTATGGTGTTGCTAAGCGGTGGCTAAGGTATTTTGGGTGGTTGCTAGGGTGTTCTGGGTGGTTGCTATGGTGTTGCTAGGTGGTTGCTAAGGTATTCTTGGTGGTTGCTAGGCAGTTGCTAGGATGTTATGGGTGGTCGTTATGGTGTTGCTAGGTGGTTGCTAGGGTATTCTGGGTGGTTTCTAGGCGGTTGCCTGGGTGTTCTGGGTGGTTGCTATGTTGTTGCTAGGCAGTTGCTAAGGTATTTTGGGTGGTTGCTAGGCGGTTGCTAGGGTGTTGCTAGGTGGTTGCTAGGGTATTCTGGGTGGTTGCTATTGTGTTGCTAGGCGGTTGCTAAGGTATTCTGAGTGGTTGCAAGGCGGTTGCTAGGGTATTTTGGGTGGTTGCTAGGGTCTTTTGGGTGGTTTCTAGGCGGTTGCTAGGCGGTTGCTAAGGTATTCTGGGTGGTTGCTAGGCGGTTGCTAAGATATTTTGGGTGGTTGCTAGGGTGTTGCTAGGCGGTTGCTAAGGTATTCTGGGTGGTTGCTAGGCGATTGCTATGTTGTTCTGGGTGGTTGCTAGGATATTTTCAGTGGTTGCTATGGTCTTTTGAGTGGTTGATAGATCTATCTATCTACTTCAAACTATTTTAAACTTCAAATACTTTAAACTTCAAACTAAATTAAACTTTAAACTAATTTAAACTTTTTAAACGTCAAACTTATATAAACGTTAAGATAATTTCAACTTCAAACTACTAAATTTACTTCATTTTAACTTATAAACTGTAACGCATATAAACTCTGAGTGTGTAAGTGTTATCGAGTTAGTGTATGTGTGTGTGTGTATATGTATGTGAGTTAATGTGTGTGTGTGTGTGTGTGTGTGTGTGTGTGTGTGTGTAACCGCCTAGAACACAATAGCAACCACTGAGAACAACCTAGCAACCATCCAGAATAACTTAGAACACCCTAGCAACACCATAGCAACCACTCAGAACACCGTAGCAACTGCCTAACAACCACCCAGAACACCCTAGCAACCACCCAAAATACCTTAGAACACCCTAGCAACCACTCAGAACACCCTAGCAACCACCCAAAAGACCCTAGCAACCACCCAAAATATTCTAGCAACCACCTAGCAACCACCCAAAACACCCTAGCAACCGCCTAGAAACCACCCAAAAAACCTTAGCAACGACTCAAAATATCCTAGCAACCGCCTAGCAACCACCCAGAACACCCTAGCAACCACCCAAAACAGCCTATCAACACCATAGCAACCACCCAAAATACCTTAGCAACCGCCTAGCAACACCCTAGCAACCACCCAAAATACCTTAGAACTACCATAGCAACACCACAGCAGACACTCAGAACACCCTAGCAACCACCCAAAATACCTTAGAAAACCCTAGTAACTCCATAGCAACCAGTCAGAACACCCTAGAAACCACCCAAAATACCTCAGAACAAACTAGCAACTGCCTAGCAACCACCCAAAAGACCTTAGCAACCGCCTAGCAACACCCTAGCAACCACCCAAAATACCTTAGAACACCATAGCAACACCATAGCAACCAGTCAGAACACCCTTGCAACCACGCAAAATACCTCAGAACACCCTAGCAACTGCCTAACAACCACCCAGAACACCCTAGCAACCACCTAGCAACCACCCAAAAGACCCTGGCAACCACCCAAAATAACCTAGCAACCGCCTCAACCACCCAAAAGACCATAGCAACCACTGAAAATATTCTAGCAACCACCCAGAACACAATAGCAACCGTCTAGCAACCACCCAGAATACCTTAGCAACCACCTAGCAACACCATAGCAGCCACCCAGAACACCCTAGCAACCTCCTAGCAACACCATAGCAACCGCCTAGTAACCACCCAAAATACCTTAGCAACTGCCTAGCAACAACATAGCAACCACCCAGAACACCCAGGCAACCGCCTAGAAACCCCCCAGAATACCCTTGCAACCGCCTAGCAACACCATAACGACCACCCATAACATCCTAGCAACTGCCTAGCAACCACCCAGAATAACTTAGCAACCACCTAGCAACACCATAGTAACCACCCAGAACAGCCTAGCAACCGCATAGAAACACCCTAGCAACCACCCAAAATACCTTAGCCATCGCTTAGCAACACCATAGCAACCGCCTAGCAACCACCCAGAACACCCTAGAAACCACCCAAAAGACCCTAGCAACCGCCTTGCAACCACCCAGAGTACCTTAGCAACCGCCTAGCAACACCATAGCAACCACCCAGAACACCCTAGCAACCTCCTAGCAACACCCTAGCAACCGACTAGCAACCACCCAAAATACCTTAGCAACTGCCTAGCAACAACATAGCAACACCCAGGCAACCGCCTAGCAACCACCCAGAACACCCTAGCAACCACCTAGCAACACCATAGCAACCACCCAGAACACCATAGCAACCGCATAGAAACACCCTAGCAACCACCCAAAATACCTTAGCTCTCGCTTAGCAACACCATAGCAACCGCCTAGCAACCACCCAGAACACCCTAGCAACCACCCAAAAGACCCTAGCAATCACCCAAAAGACCCTAGCAACCGCCTTGCAACCACCCAGAGTACCTTAGTAACCGCCTAGCAACACCAAAGCATCCACCCAGAACACCCTAGCAACCTCCTAGCAACACCCTAGCAACCGCCTAGCAACCACCCAAAATACCTTAGCAACTGCCTAGCAACAACATAGCAACCACCCAGAACACCCAGGCAACCGCCTAAAAACAACCCAGAATACCCTAGCAACCGCCTAGCAACACCATAACGACCACCCATAACATCCTAGCAACTGCCTAGCAACCACCTAGCAACACCATAGCAACAACCCAGAACAGCCCAGCAACCGCATAGAAACACCCTAGCAACCACCCAAAATACCGTAGCTCTCGCTTAGCAACAACATAGCAACCGCCTAGCAACCCACCCAGAACACCCTAGCAACCACCTAGCAACCACCCAAAAGACCCTAGCAACCGTCTTGCAACCACCCAGAGTACCTTAGCAACCGCCTAGCAACACCATGGCATCCACCCAGAACACCCTAGCAACCTCCTAGCAACACCCTAGCAACCGCCTCGCAACCACCCAAAATACCTTAGCAACTGCCTAGCAACAACATAGCAACACCCAGGCAACCGCCTAGCAACCACCCAGAACACCCTAGCAACCACCTAGCAACAAACCAAAAGACCCTGGCAACCACCCATAATATCCTAGCAACCACCCAGAACACACTAGCAACAACCCAAAATACCCTAGCAACCGCCTCAACCACCCAAAAGACCACAGCAACCACTGAAAATATTCTAGCAACCACCCAGAACACCATAGCAACCACCTAGAAACCACCCAGAATACCTTAGCAACCACCTAGCAACACCATAGCAACCACCCAGAACACCCTAGCAACCTCCTAGCAACACCCTAGCAACCGCCTAGCAACCACCCAAAATACCTTAGCAACTGCCTAGCAACAACATAGCAACACCCAGGCAACCGCCTAGCAACCACCCAAAATACCTTAGCAACTGCCTAGCAACAACATAGCAACACCCAGGCAACCGTCCAAGCAACCACCCAGAACACCCTAGCAACCACCCAGAACACACTAGCAACCACCCAAAATACCCTAGCAACCACCCAAAATACCGTAGCTCTCGCTTAGCAACAACATAGCAACCGCCTAGCAACCCACCCAGAACACCCTAGCAACCACCTAGCAACCACCCAAAAGACCCTAGCAACCGCCTTGCAAGAAATATGTTCAGTAGGTCAAAAGCGTACCATTGTAATAACATTATGTGCATTACACTAACGATCTAACGTTGTGCAACTTGAAGCATAACATACAGATTATGCACTTCTCGCACTGCAGTGCATTGCACACCAGAACAAAATCATTCCCAGGTTCATTATGAGTGTTATTGCATTGCATTGCACAAACGTTGTGCACTGAAGAATAACATACAGGTTATGCACTTTTTACATTGCATTAAATTGCACACCAGAACTAACTCATTCCCATGTTCAAAGAAGAGATAAAGTGTGTTGTTGCATTGCATTGCACTAAAGATCTAACGTTGTGCACTGAAGAATAACATATAAGTTATGCACTTTTTACAATGCATTAAATTGCACACCAGAACTAACTCATTCCCATGTTGATTAAAGACATAACGTGTGTTGTTGCATTGCATTGCACTAACGATCTAACGTTGTTTACTGAAGAGTAACATATAGGTTATGCACTTCTTACATTGCATTGCATTGCACACCGGATCAAACTCATTCCCATGTTCATTAAAGACATAACTATGTGTGTTAATCTGACACACAACACACGATCTGACGTTGTGGACTGAATAACAATATGCACTTTTCGCATTGCATTAAATTGCACACCATTGCATTGTGGTTGCACACCAGAACTAACTCATTCCCATGTTGATTAAAGACATAAACGTGTGTGGTTGCATTGCACATTGCAGTGTATTGCATTGCATTGCATTGCATTGCATTGCACTAACGATCTAACGTTGTGAACTGGAAAATAACACATGTACTTTTCGCATTGCATTGCATTGCATTGCATTGCATTGCATTGCATTGCATTGCATTGCATTGCATTGCATTGCATGGCATTGCACTGCACTAACGATCTGACGTTGTCAGATAACTATATGCACTTTTTGCATTGCATTGCATTGCACACCAGAACTAACTCATTCCCATGTTGATTAAAGACATAACGTGTGGTTACATTGCATTGCATTGCCTTGTTTTGCTTTGCACTGCATTGCATTGCATTGCATTGCAAAAACGATCTAACGTTGTGCACTGAAGAATAGCATATAGGTTATGCACTTTATGCATTGCATTGAACACCAAACTGTCATTCCCATGTTCATTAAAGAGATAACGTGTGTTGTTGCATTGCATTGCATTGCACTAACATACGTTAGCACTTTTTGCATTGCATTGCATTGCACACCAGAACTAACTCATCCCCATGTTGATTAAAGTTGCATTGCCAATGCATTGCCTTGTTTTGTTTTGTTTTGTTTTGTTTTGTTTTGTTTTGTTTTGTTTTGTTTTGTTTTGTTTTGTTTCTTTTTGTTTTGTTTTGTTTTGTTTTGTTTTGTTTTGTTTTGTTTTGTTTTGTTTTGTTTTGTTTTGTTTTGCTTTGCATTGCATTAACGATCTAACGTTGTGCACTGAAGAATAACATATGCACTTTTCACATTGCATTGCAATGCACACCAGAACTAACTCATTCCCATGTTGATTAAAGACATAACGTGTGGTTGCATTGCATTGCATTGCATTGCATTGCATTGCATTGCATTGCATTGCATTGCTTTGCATTGCATTGCATTGCCTTGTTTTGCTTTGCACTGCATTGCATTGCATTGCATTAACGATCTAACGTTGTGCACTGAAGAATAACATATGCACTTTTCACATTGCATTGCACACCAGAACTAACTCATTCCCATGTTGATTAAAGACATAACGTGTGGTTGCATTGCATTGCATTGCATTGCATTGATTTGCATTGCATTGCATTGCATTGCATTGCATTGCATTGCATTGCTTTGCATTGCATTGCCTTGTTTTGCTTTGCACTGCATTGCATTGCTTTGCATTGCATTGCTTTGCATTGCATTGCATTGCTTTGCATTGCATTGCATTGCATTGCATTGCATTGCATTGCATTGCATTGCATTGCATTGCATTGCTTTGCATTGCATTGCATTGCATTGCATTGCATTGCATTGCATTGCATTGCATTGCATTGCATTGCATTGACTTGTTTTGCATTGCATTAACGATCTAACGTTGTGCACTGAAGAATAACATGCACTTTTCACATTGCATTGCATTGCATTGATTTGCATTGCATTGCATTGCATTGCATTGCATTGCATTGCATTGCATTGCATTGCATTGCATTGCATTGAATTGCATTGCGTTGCGTTGCGTTGCTTTGCTTTGCACTGCATTGCATTGCTTTGCATTGCATTGCATTGCATTGCATTGCATTGCATTGCATTGCATTGCTTTGCATTGCATTGCATTGCATTGCATTGCATTGCTTTGCATTGCATTGCATTGCATTGCATTGCATTGCTTTGCATTGCATTGCATTGCATTGCATTGCTTTGCATTGCATTGCATTGCATTGCATTGCATTGCATTGCATTGCATTGCATTGCATTGCATTGCATTGCATTGCATTGACTTGTTTTGCATTGCATTAACGATCTAACGTTGTGCACTGAAGAATAACATGCACTTTTCACATTGCATTGCATTGCATTGATTTGCATTGCATTGCATTGCATTGCATTGCATTGCATTGCATTGCATTGCATTGCATTGCATTGCATTGCATTGAATTGCATTGCATTGCATTGCTTTGCATTGCATTGCTTTGCATTGCATTGCATTGCATTGCATTGCATTGCATTGCATTGCTTTGCATTGCATTGCATTGCATTGCTTTGCATTGCATTGCATTGCATTGCATTGCATTGCATTGCATTGCATTGCATTGCATTGCATTGCATTGCATTGCATTGCATTGCATTGCATTGACTTGTTTTGCATTGCATTAACGATCTAACGTTGTGCACTGAAGAATAACATGCACTTTTCACATTGCATTGCATTGCATTGATTTGCATTGCATTGCATTGCATTGCATTGCATTGCATTGCATTGCATTGCATTGCATTGCATTGCATTGCATTGCATTGCATTGCATTGCATTGCATTGCATTGCATTGCATTGACTTGTTTTGCATTGCATTAACGATCTAACGTTGTGCACTGAAGAATAACATGCACTTTTCACATTGCATTGCATTGCACATCAGAACTAACTCATTCCCATGTTGATTAAAGACATAACGTGTGGTTGCATTGCATTGCATTGCATTGCATTGCATTGGATTGCATTGCATTGCAATGCATTGCATTGCATTGCTTTGCACTGCATTGCATTGCATTAACGATCTAACGTTGTGCACTGAAGAATAACATATGCACTTTTCACATTGCACACCAGAACAAAATCCTTCCCATGTTCATTAAAGAGATATGTGTGTTGTTGCATTGCATTGCATTAACGATCTAACGTTGTGCACTGAAGAATAACTATGCACTTTTCACATTGCATTGCATTGTACACCAGAACTAAATCCTTCCCATGTTCATTAAAGAGATATGTGTGTTGTTAACGTTGTGCAATATTATAGCTTATGCACTTTTCGCATTGCATTGCATTGCACACCAGAAATAACTCATTGCCATGTTCATTAAAGAGAAATCTCTCTATGTCTTTAATTAACATGGGAATGAGTTAGTTCTGGTGTGCAATGCACTGCAAAAAGTACAAAACCTATTGTGTTGCTAGGCGGTTGCTAAGGTATTCTGGGTGTTTGCTAGGCGGTTGCTATGGTGTTGCTAGGATATTTTCAGTGGTTGCTATGGTCTTTTGGGTGGTTGCTAGGTGGTTGCTAGGGTATTTTGGGTGGTTGTTAGGGTGTTCTGGGTGGTTGCAAGGATGTTATGGTTGATTACTAGGGTGTTCTGGGTGGTTGCTAGGCGGTTGCTAGGGTATTTTGGGTGGTTGCTAGGGTCTTCTGGGTGGTTGGCTATGGTGTTATGGATGGTTACTAGGGTGTTTTGGGTGGTTGCTAGGGTGTTGCTAGATGGTTGATAGGGTGTTCTGGGTGGTTGCTATTGTGTTGCTAGGCATTTGCTATGGTGTTCTTGGTTGTTGCTATGGTGAGGCTAAGGTATTTTGGGTGGTTGCTAGGCGGTTGCTAGGGTGTTGCTAGGTGGTTGCTAAGGTATTTTGGGTGGTTGCTAGGGTGTTGCTAGGCGGTTGCTAAGGTATTCTGGGTGGTTGCTAGGCGGTTGCTAGAATATTTTGGGTGGTTGCTAGGGTCTTTTGGGTGGTTGCAAGGCTGTTGCTAGGGTATTTTGGGTTGATTACTAGGGTGTTCTGGGTGGTTGCTAGGCGGTTGCTAGGGTCTTTTGGGTGGTTGCTAGGGTCTTTTGGGTGGTTGCTAGGTGGTTGCTAGGGTGTTCTGGGTGATTGCTAGGCGGTTGCTATTGTGTTGCTAAGCGATGGCTAAGGTATTTTGGGTGGTTGCTAGGGTGTTTCTATGCGGTTGCTAGGCTGTTCTGGGTGGTTGCTATGGTGTTGCTAGGTGGTTGCTAAGGTATTCTGGGTGGTTGCTAGGCAGTTGCTAGGATGTTATGGGTGGTCGTTATGGTGTTGCTAGGCGGTTGCTAGGGTATTCTGGGTTGTTTCTAGGCGGTTGCTATGGTGTTGCTAGGCGGTTGCTAAGGTACTCTGGGTGGTTGCAAGGCGGTTGCTAGGGTCTTTTGGGTGGTTGCTAGGTGGTTGCTAGGGTGTTCTGGGTGGTTGCTAGGCGGTTGCTATGGTGTTGCTAAGCGAGAGCTAAGGTATTTTGGGTGGTTGCTAGGGTGTTTCTATGCGGTTGCTAGGCTGTTCTGGGTGGTTGCTTTGGTGTTGCTAGGTGGTTGCTAAGGTAATCTGGGTGGTTGCTAGGCGGTTGCTATGGTGTTCTGGGTGGTTGCTAGAATATTTTCAGTGGTTGCTGTGGTCTTTTGGGTGGTTGAGGCGGTTGCTAGGGTATTTTGGGTGGTTGCTAGTGTGTTCTGGGTGGTTGCTAGGATATTATGGGTGGTTGCCAGGGTCTTTTGGTTTGTTGCTAGGTGGTTGCTAGGGTGTTCTGGGTGGTTGCTAGGCGGTTGCCTGGGTGTTGCTAGGAGGTTGCTAGGGTGTTCTGGGTGGTTGCTATGGTGTTGCTAGGCGGTTGCTAAGGTACTCTGGGTGATTGCAAGGCGGTTGCTAGGGTCTTTTGGGTGGTTTCTTGGGTGTTCTGGGTGGTTGCTAGGCGGTTGCTATGGTGTTGCTAAGCGGTGGCTAAGGTATTTTGGGTGGTTGCTAGGGTGTTCTGGGTGGTTGCTATGGTGTTGCTAGGTGGTTGCTAAGGTATTCTGGGTGGTTGCTAGGCAGTTGCTAGGATGTTATGGGTGGTCGTTATGGTGTTGCTAGGTGGTTGCTAGGGTATTCTGGGTGGTTTCTAGGCGGTTGCCTGGGTGTTCTGGGTGGTTGCTATGTTGTTGCTAGGCAGTTGCTAAGGTATTTTGGGTGGTTGCTAGGCGGTTGCTAGGGTGTTGCTAGGTGGTTGCTAGGGTATTCTGGGTGGTTGCTATTGTGTTGCTAGGCGGTTGCTAAGGTATTCTGAGTGGTTGCAAGGCGGTTGCTAGGGTATTTTGGGTGGTTGCTAGGGTCTTTTGGGTGGTTTCTAGGCGGTTGCTAGGCGGTTGCTAAGGTATTCTGGGTGGTTGCTAGGCGGTTGCTAAGATATTTTGGGTGGTTGCTAGGGTGTTGCTAGGCGGTTGCTAAGGTATTCTGGGTGGTTGCTAGGCGATTGCTATGTTGTTCTGGGTGGTTGCTAGGATATTTTCAGTGGTTGCTATGGTCTTTTGAGTGGTTGATAGATCTATCTATCTACTTCAAACTATTTTAAACTTCAAATACTTTAAACTTCAAACTAAATTAAACTTTAAACTAATTTAAACTTTTTAAACGTCAAACTTATGTAAACTTTAAGATAATTTCAACTTCAAACTACTAAATTTACTTCATTTTAACTTATAAACTGTAACGCATATAAACTCTGAGTGTGTAAGTGTTATCGAGTTAGTGTATGTGTGTGTGTGTATATGTATGTGAGTTAATGTGTGTGTGTGTGTGTGTGTGTGTAACCGCCTAGAACACAATAGCAACCACTGAGAACAACCTAGCAACCATCCAGAATAACTTAGAACACCCTAGCAACACCATAGCAACCACTCAGAACACCGTAGCAACTGCCTAACAACCACCCAGAACACCCTAGCAACCACCCAAAATACCTTAGAACACCCTAGCAACCACTCAGAACACCCTAGCAACCACCCAAAAGACCCTAGCAACCACCCAAAATATTCTAGCAACCACCTAGCAACCACCCAAAACACCCTAGCAACCGCCTAGAAACCACCCAAAAAACCTTAGCAACGACTCAAAATATCCTAGCAACCGCCTAGCAACCACCCAGAACACCCTAGCAACCACCCAAAACAGCCTATCAACACCATAGCAACCACCCAAAATACCTTAGCAACCGCCTAGCAACACCCTAGCAACCACCCAAAATACCTTAGAACTACCATAGCAACACCACAGCAGACACTCAGAACACCCTAGCAACCACCCAAAATACCTTAGAAAACCCTAGTAACTCCATAGCAACCAGTCAGAACACCCTAGAAACCACCCAAAATACCTCAGAACAAACTAGCAACTGCCTAGCAACCACCCAAAAGACCTTAGCAACCGCCTAGCAACACCCTAGCAACCACCCAAAATACCTTAGAACACCATAGCAACACCATAGCAACCAGTCAGAACACCCTTGCAACCACGCAAAATACCTCAGAACACCCTAGCAACTGCCTAACAACCACCCAGAACACCCTAGCAACCACCTAGCAACCACCCAAAAGACCCTGGCAACCACCCAAAATAACCTAGCAACCGCCTCAACCACCCAAAAGACCATAGCAACCACTGAAAATATTCTAGCAACCACCCAGAACACAATAGCAACCGTCTAGCAACCACCCAGAATACCTTAGCAACCACCTAGCAACACCATAGCAGCCACCCAGAACACCCTAGCAACCTCCTAGCAACACCATAGCAACCGCCTAGTAACCACCCAAAATACCTTAGCAACTGCCTAGCAACAACATAGCAACCACCCAGAACACCCAGGCAACCGCCTAGAAACCCCCCAGAATACCCTAGCAACCGCCTAGCAACACCATAACGACCACCCATAACATCCTAGCAACTGCCTAGCAACCACCCAGAATAACTTAGCAACCACCTAGCAACACCATAGTAACCACCCAGAACAGCCTAGCAACCGCATAGAAACACCCTAGCAACCACCCAAAATACCTTAGCCATCGCTTAGCAACACCATAGCAACCGCCTAGCAACCACCCAGAACACCCTAGAAACCACCCAAAAGACCCTAGCAACCGCCTTGCAACCACCCAGAGTACCTTAGCAACCGCCTAGCAACACCATAGCAACCACCCAGAACACCCTAGCAACCTCCTAGCAACACCCTAGCAACCGACTAGCAACCACCCAAAATACCTTAGCAACTGCCTAGCAACAACATAGCAACACCCAGGCAACCGCCTAGCAACCACCCAGAACACCCTAGCAACCACCTAGCAACACCATAGCAACCACCCAGAACACCATAGCAACCGCATAGAAACACCCTAGCAACCACCCAAAATACCTTAGCTCTCGCTTAGCAACACCATAGCAACCGCCTAGCAACCACCCAGAACACCCTAGCAACCACCCAAAAGACCCTAGCAATCACCCAAAAGACCCTAGCAACCGCCTTGCAACCACCCAGAGTACCTTAGTAACCGCCTAGCAACACCAAAGCATCCACCCAGAACACCCTAGCAACCTCCTAGCAACACCCTAGCAACCGCCTAGCAACCACCCAAAATACCTTAGCAACTGCCTAGCAACAACATAGCAACCACCCAGAACACCCAGGCAACCGCCTAAAAACAACCCAGAATACCCTAGCAACCGCCTAGCAACACCATAACGACCACCCATAACATCCTAGCAACTGCCTAGCAACCACCTAGCAACACCATAGCAACAACCCAGAACAGCCCAGCAACCGCATAGAAACACCCTAGCAACCACCCAAAATACCGTAGCTCTCGCTTAGCAACAACATAGCAACCGCCTAGCAACCCACCCAGAACACCCTAGCAACCACCTAGCAACCACCCAAAAGACCCTAGCAACCGTCTTGCAACCACCCAGAGTACCTTAGCAACCGCCTAGCAACACCATGGCATCCACCCAGAACACCCTAGCAACCTCCTAGCAACACCCTAGCAACCGCCTCGCAACCACCCAAAATACCTTAGCAACTGCCTAGCAACAACATAGCAACACCCAGGCAACCGCCTAGCAACCACCCAGAACACCCTAGCAACCACCTAGCAACAAACCAAAAGACCCTGGCAACCACCCATAATATCCTAGCAACCACCCAGAACACACTAGCAACAACCCAAAATACCCTAGCAACCGCCTCAACCACCCAAAAGACCACAGCAACCACTGAAAATATTCTAGCAACCACCCAGAACACCATAGCAACCACCTAGAAACCACCCAGAATACCTTAGCAACCACCTAGCAACACCATAGCAACCACCCAGAACACCCTAGCAACCTCCTAGCAACACCCTAGCAACCGCCTAGCAACCACCCAAAATACCTTAGCAACTGCCTAGCAACAACATAGCAACACCCAGGCAACCGCCTAGCAACCACCCAAAATACCTTAGCAACTGCCTAGCAACAACATAGCAACACCCAGGCAACCGTCCAAGCAACCACCCAGAACACCCTAGCAACCACCCAGAACACACTAGCAACCACCCAAAATACCCTAGCAACCACCCAAAATACCGTAGCTCTCGCTTAGCAACAACATAGCAACCGCCTAGCAACCCACCCAGAACACCCTAGCAACCACCTAGCAACCACCCAAAAGACCCTAGCAACCGCCTTGCAAGAAATATGTTCAGTAGGTCAAAAGCGTACCATTGTAATAACATTATGTGCATTACACTAACGATCTAACGTTGTGCAACTTGAAGCATAACATACAGATTATGCACTTCTCGCACTGCAGTGCATTGCACACCAGAACAAAATCATTCCCAGGTTCATTATGAGTGTTATTGCATTGCATTGCACAAACGTTGTGCACTGAAGAATAACATACAGGTTATGCACTTTTTACATTGCATTAAATTGCACACCAGAACTAACTCATTCCCATGTTCAAAGAAGAGATAAAGTGTGTTGTTGCATTGCATTGCACTAAAGATCTAACGTTGTGCACTGAAGAATAACATATAAGTTATGCACTTTTTACAATGCATTAAATTGCACACCAGAACTAACTCATTCCCATGTTGATTAAAGACATAACGTGTGTTGTTGCATTGCATTGCACTAACGATCTAACGTTGTTTACTGAAGAGTAACATATAGGTTATGCACTTCTTACATTGCATTGCATTGCACACCGGATCAAACTCATTCCCATGTTCATTAAAGACATAACTATGTGTGTTAATCTGACACACAACACACGATCTGACGTTGTGGACTGAATAACAATATGCACTTTTCGCATTGCATTAAATTGCACACCATTGCATTGTGGTTGCACACCAGAACTAACTCATTCCCATGTTGATTAAAGACATAAACGTGTGTGGTTGCATTGCACATTGCAGTGTATTGCATTGCATTGCATTGCATTGCATTGCACTAACGATCTAACGTTGTGAACTGGAAAATAACACATGTACTTTTCGCATTGCATTGCATTGCATTGCATTGCATTGCATTGCATTGCATGGCATTGCACTGCACTAACGATCTGACGTTGTCAGATAACTATATGCACTTTTTGCATTGCATTGCATTGCACACCAGAACTAACTCATTCCCATGTTGATTAAAGACATAACGTGTGGTTACATTGCATTGCATTGCCTTGTTTTGCTTTGCACTGCATTGCATTGCATTGCATTGCAAAAACGATCTAACGTTGTGCACTGAAGAATAGCATATAGGTTATGCACTTTTTGCATTGCATTGAACACCAAACTGTCATTCCCATGTTCATTAAAGAGATAACGTGTGTTGTTGCATTGCATTGCATTGCACTAACATACGTTAGCACTTTTTGCATTGCATTGCATTGCACACCAGAACTAACTCATCCCCATGTTGATTAAAGTTGCATTGCCAATGCATTGCCTTGTATATTTTGTTTTGTTTTGTTTTGTTTTGTTTTGTTTTGTTTTGTTTTGTTTTGTTTTGTTTTGTTTTGTTTTGTTTTGTTTTGTTTTGTTTTGTTTTGTTTTGTTTTGTTTTGTTTTGTTTTGTTTTGTTTTGCACTGAAGAATAACATATGCACTTTTCACATTGCATTGCAATGCACACCAGAACTAACTCATTCCCATGTTGATTAAAGACATAACGTGTGGTTGCATTGCATTGCATTGCATTGCATTGCATTGCATTGCATTGCATTGCATTGCTTTGCATTGCATTGCATTGCCTTGTTTTGCTTTGCTTTGCACTGCATTGCATTGCATTGCATTAACGATCTAACGTTGTGCACTGAAGAATAACATATGCACTTTTCACATTGCATTGCACACCAGAACTAACTCATTCCCATGTTGATTAAAGACATAACGTGTGGTTGCATTGCATTATATTGCATTGATTTGCATTGCATTGCATTGCATTGCATTGCATTGCATTGAATTGCATTGCTTTGCATTGCATTGCATTGCATTGCCTTGTTTTGCTTTGCACTGCATTGCATTGCTTTGCATTGCATTGCTTTGCATTGCATTGCATTGCTTTGCATTGCATTGCATTGCATTGCATTGCTTTGCATTGCATTGCATTGCATTGCATTGCTTTGCATTGCATTGCATTGCATTGCATTGCATTGCATTGCATTGCATTGCATTGCATTGCATTGCATTGCATTGCATTGCATTGCATTGCATTGCATTGCATTGCATTGCATTGCATTGCATTGACTTGTTTTGCATTGCATTAACGATCTAACGTTGTGCACTGAAGAATAACATGCACTTTTCACATTGCATTGCATTGCATTGATTTGCATTGCATTGCATTGCATTGCATTGCATTGCATTGCATTGCATTGCATTGCATTGCATTGAATTGCATTGCGTTGCATTGCGTTGCTTTGCTTTGCATTGCATTGCATTGCATTGCATTGCATTGCATTGCATTGCATTGCTTTGCATTGCATTGCATTGCATTGCATTGCATTGTATTGCATTGCATTGCTTTGCATTGCATTGCATTGCATTGCTTTGCATTGCATTGCATTGCATTGCATTGCATTGCATTGCATTGCATTGCATTGCATTGCATTGCATTGCATTGCATTGCATTGCATTGCATTGCATTGACTTGTTTTGCATTGCATTAACGATCTAACGTTGTGCAAGGAAGAATAACATGCACTTTTCACATTGCATTGCATTGCATTGATTTGCATTGCATTGCATTGCATTGCATTGCTTTGCATTGCATTGCTTTGCATTGCATTGCATTGCATTGCATTGCATTGCATTGCATTGCTTTGCATTGCATTGCATTGCATTGCTTTGCATTGCATTGCATTGCTTTGCATAGCATTGCATTGCATTGCATTGCATTGCATTGCATTGACTTGTTTTGCATTGCATTAACGATCTAACGTTGTGCACTGAAGAATAACATGCACTTTTCACATTGCATTGCATTGCATTGATTTGCATTGCATTGCATTGCATTGCATTGCATTGCATTGCATTGCATTGCATTGCATTGCATTGCATTGCATTGACTTGTTTTGCATTGCATTAACGATCTAACGTTGTGCACTGAAGAATAACATGCACTTTTCACATTGCATTGCATTGCACATCAGAACTAACTCATTCCCATGTTGATTAAAGACATAACGTGTGGTTGCATTGCATTGCATTGCATTGCATTGGATTGCATTGCATTGCAATGCATTGCATTGCATTGCATTGCATTGCTTTGCACTGCATTGCATTGCATTAACGATCTAACGTTGTGCACTGAAGAATAACATATGCACTTTTCACATTGCACACCAGAACAAAATCCTTCCCATGTTCATTAAAGAGATATGTGTGTTGTTGCATTGCATTGCATTAACGATCTAACGTTGTGCACTGAAGAATAACTATGCACTTTTCACATTGCATTGCATTGTACACCAGAACTAAATCCTTCCCATGTTCATTAAAGAGATATGTGTGTTGTTAACGTTGTGCAATATTATAGCTTATGCACTTTTCGCATTGCATTGCATTGCACACCAGAAATAACTCATTGCCATGTTCATTAAAGAGAAATCTCTCTATGTCTTTAATTAACATGGGAATGAGTTAGTTCTGGTGTGCAATGCACTGCAAAAAGTACAAAACCTATGGTGTTGCTAGGCGGTTGCTAAGGTATTCTGGGTGTTTGCTAGGCGGTTGCTATGGTGTTGCTAGGATATTTTCAGTGGTTGCTATGGTCTTTTGGGTGGTTGCTAGGTGGTTGCTAGGGTATTTTGGGTGGTTGTTAGGGTGTTCTGGGTGGTTGCAAGGATGTTATGGTTGATTACTAGGGTGTTCTGGGTGGTTGCTAGGCGGTTGCTAGGGTATTTTGGGTGGTTGCTAGGGTCTTCTGGGTGGTTGGCTATGGTGTTATGGATGGTTACTAGGGTGTTTTGGGTGGTTGCTAGGGTGTTGCTAGATGGTTGATAGGGTGTTCTGGGTGGTTGCTATTGTGTTGCTAGGCATTTGCTATGGTGTTCTTGGTTGTTGCTATGGTGAGGCTAAGGTATTTTGGGTGGTTGCTAGGCGGTTGCTAGGGTGTTGCTAGGTGGTTGCTAAGGTATTTTGGGTGGTTGCTAGGGTGTTGCTAGGCGGTTGCTAAGGTATTCTGGGTGGTTGCTAGGCGGTTGCTAGAATATTTTGGGTGGTTGCTAGGGTCTTTTGGGTGGTTGCAAGGCTGTTGCTAGGGTATTTTGGGTTGATTACTAGGGTGTTCTGGGTGGTTGCTAGGCGGTTGCTAGGGTCTTTTGGGTGGTTGCTAGGGTCTTTTGGGTGGTTGCTAGGTGGTTGCTAGGGTGTTCTGGGTGATTGCTAGGCGGTTGCTATTGTGTTGCTAAGCGATGGCTAAGGTATTTTGGGTGGTTGCTAGGGTGTTTCTATGCGGTTGCTAGGCTGTTCTGGGTGGTTGCTATGGTGTTGCTAGGTGGTTGCTAAGGTATTCTGGGTGGTTGCTAGGCAGTTGCTAGGATGTTATGGGTGGTCGTTATGGTGTTGCTAGGCGGTTGCTAGGGTATTCTGGGTTGTTTCTAGGCGGTTGCTATGGTGTTGCTAGGCGGTTGCTAAGGTACTCTGGGTGGTTGCAAGGCGGTTGCTAGGGTCTTTTGGGTGGTTGCTAGGTGGTTGCTAGGGTGTTCTGGGTGGTTGCTAGGCGGTTGCTATGGTGTTGCTAAGTGAGAGCTAAGGTATTTTGGGTGGTTGCTAGGGTGTTTCTATGCGGTTGCTAGGCTGTTCTGGGTGGTTGCTTTGGTGTTGCTAGGTGGTTGCTAAGGTAATCTGGGTGGTTGCTAGGCGGTTGCTATGGTGTTCTGGGTGGTTGCTAGAATATTTTCAGTGGTTGCTATGGTCTTTTGGGTGGTTGAGGCGGTTGCTAGGGTATTTTGGGTGGTTGCTAGTGTGTTCTGGGTGGTTGCTAGGATATTATGGGTGGTTGCCAGGGTCTTTTGGTTTGTTGCTAGGTGGTTGCTAGGGTGTTCTGGGTGGTTGCTAGGCGGTTGCCTGGGTGTTGCTATGTTGTTGCTAGGCAGTTGCTAAGGTATTTTGGGTGGTTGCTAGGCGGTTGCTAGGGTGTTGCTAGGAGGTTGCTAGGGTGTTCTGGGTGGTTGCTATGGTGTTGCTAGGCGGTTGCTAAGGTACTCTGGGTGATTGCAAGGCGGTTGCTAGGGTCTTTTGGGTGGTTTCTTGGGTGTTCTGGGTGGTTGCTAGTCGGTTGCTATGGTGTTGCTAAGCGGTGGCTAAGGTATTTTGGGTGGTTGCTAGGGTGTTCTGGGTGGTTGCTATGGTGTTGCTAGGTGGTTGCTAAGGTATTCTTGGTGGTTGCTAGGCAGTTGCTAGGATGTTATGGGTGGTCGTTATGGTGTTGCTAGGTGGTTGCTAGGGTATTCTGGGTGGTTTCTAGGCGGTTGCCTGGGTGTTCTGGGTGGTTGCTATGTTGTTGCTAGGCAGTTGCTAAGGTATTTTGGGTGGTTGCTAGGCGGTTGCTAGGGTGTTGCTAGGTGGTTGCTAGGGTATTCTGGGTGGTTGCTATTGTGTTGCTAGGCGGTTGCTAAGGTATTCTGAGTGGTTGCAAGGCGGTTGCTAGGGTATTTTGGGTGGTTGCTAGGGTCTTTTGGGTGGTTTCTAGGCGGTTGCTAGGCGGTTGCTAAGGTATTCTGGGTGGTTGCTAGGCGGTTGCTAAGATATTTTGGGTGGTTGCTAGGGTGTTGCTAGGCGGTTGCTAAGGTATTCTGGGTGGTTGCTAGGCGATTGCTATGTTGTTCTGGGTGGTTGCTAGGATATTTTCAGTGGTTGCTATGGTCTTTTGAGTGGTTGATAGATCTATCTATCTACTTCAAACTATTTTAAACTTCAAATACTTTAAACTTCAAACTAAATTAAACTTTAAACTAATTTAAACTTTTTAAACGTCAAACTTATATAAACGTTAAGATAATTTCAACTTCAAACTACTAAATTTACTTCATTTTAACTTATAAACTGTAACGCATATAAACTCTGAGTGTGTAAGTGTTATCGAGTTAGTGTATGTGTGTGTGTGTATATGTATGTGAGTTAATGTGTGTGTGTGTGTGTGTGTGTGTGTGTGTGTGTGTGTAACCGCCTAGAACACAATAGCAACCACTGAGAACAACCTAGCAACCATCCAGAATAACTTAGAACACCCTAGCAACACCATAGCAACCACTCAGAACACCGTAGCAACTGCCTAACAACCACCCAGAACACCCTAGCAACCACCCAAAATACCTTAGAACACCCTAGCAACCACTCAGAACACCCTAGCAACCACCCAAAAGACCCTAGCAACCACCCAAAATATTCTAGCAACCACCTAGCAACCACCCAAAACACCCTAGCAACCGCCTAGAAACCACCCAAAAAACCTTAGCAACGACTCAAAATATCCTAGCAACCGCCTAGCAACCACCCAGAACACCCTAGCAACCACCCAAAACAGCCTATCAACACCATAGCAACCACCCAAAATACCTTAGCAACCGCCTAGCAACACCCTAGCAACCACCCAAAATACCTTAGAACTACCATAGCAACACCACAGCAGACACTCAGAACACCCTAGCAACCACCCAAAATACCTTAGAAAACCCTAGTAACTCCATAGCAACCAGTCAGAACACCCTAGAAACCACCCAAAATACCTCAGAACAAACTAGCAACTGCCTAGCAACCACCCAAAAGACCTTAGCAACCGCCTAGCAACACCCTAGCAACCACCCAAAATACCTTAGAACACCATAGCAACACCATAGCAACCAGTCAGAACACCCTTGCAACCACGCAAAATACCTCAGAACACCCTAGCAACTGCCTAACAACCACCCAGAACACCCTAGCAACCACCTAGCAACCACCCAAAAGACCCTGGCAACCACCCAAAATAACCTAGCAACCGCCTCAACCACCCAAAAGACCATAGCAACCACTGAAAATATTCTAGCAACCACCCAGAACACAATAGCAACCGTCTAGCAACCACCCAGAATACCTTAGCAACCACCTAGCAACACCATAGCAGCCACCCAGAACACCCTAGCAACCTCCTAGCAACACCATAGCAACCGCCTAGTAACCACCCAAAATACCTTAGCAACTGCCTAGCAACAACATAGCAACCACCCAGAACACCCAGGCAACCGCCTAGAAACCCCCCAGAATACCCTAGCAACCGCCTAGCAACACCATAACGACCACCCATAACATCCTAGCAACTGCCTAGCAACCACCCAGAATAACTTAGCAACCACCTAGCAACACCATAGTAACCACCCAGAACAGCCTAGCAACCGCATAGAAACACCCTAGCAACCACCCAAAATACCTTAGCCATCGCTTAGCAACACCATAGCAACCGCCTAGCAACCACCCAGAACACCCTAGAAACCACCCAAAAGACCCTAGCAACCGCCTTGCAACCACCCAGAGTACCTTAGCAACCGCCTAGCAACACCATAGCAACCACCCAGAACACCCTAGCAACCTCCTAGCAACACCCTAGCAACCGACTAGCAACCACCCAAAATACCTTAGCAACTGCCTAGCAACAACATAGCAACACCCAGGCAACCGCCTAGCAACCACCCAGAACACCCTAGCAACCACCTAGCAACACCATAGCAACCACCCAGAACACCATAGCAACCGCATAGAAACACCCTAGCAACCACCCAAAATACCTTAGCTCTCGCTTAGCAACACCATAGCAACCGCCTAGCAACCACCCAGAACACCCTAGCAACCACCCAAAAGACCCTAGCAATCACCCAAAAGACCCTAGCAACCGCCTTGCAACCACCCAGAGTACCTTAGTAACCGCCTAGCAACACCAAAGCATCCACCCAGAACACCCTAGCAACCTCCTAGCAACACCCTAGCAACCGCCTAGCAACCACCCAAAATACCTTAGCAACTGCCTAGCAACAACATAGCAACCACCCAGAACACCCAGGCAACCGCCTAAAAACAACCCAGAATACCCTAGCAACCGCCTAGCAACACCATAACGACCACCCATAACATCCTAGCAACTGCCTAGCAACCACCTAGCAACACCATAGCAACAACCCAGAACAGCCCAGCAACCGCATAGAAACACCCTAGCAACCACCCAAAATACCGTAGCTCTCGCTTAGCAACAACATAGCAACCGCCTAGCAACCCACCCAGAACACCCTAGCAACCACCTAGCAACCACCCAAAAGACCCTAGCAACCGTCTTGCAACCACCCAGAGTACCTTAGCAACCGCCTAGCAACACCATGGCATCCACCCAGAACACCCTAGCAACCTCCTAGCAACACCCTAGCAACCGCCTCGCAACCACCCAAAATACCTTAGCAACTGCCTAGCAACAACATAGCAACACCCAGGCAACCGCCTAGCAACCACCCAGAACACCCTAGCAACCACCTAGCAACAAACCAAAAGACCCTGGCAACCACCCATAATATCCTAGCAACCACCCAGAACACACTAGCAACAACCCAAAATACCCTAGCAACCGCCTCAACCACCCAAAAGACCACAGCAACCACTGAAAATATTCTAGCAACCACCCAGAACACCATAGCAACCACCTAGAAACCACCCAGAATACCTTAGCAACCACCTAGCAACACCATAGCAACCACCCAGAACACCCTAGCAACCTCCTAGCAACACCCTAGCAACCGCCTAGCAACCACCCAAAATACCTTAGCAACTGCCTAGCAACAACATAGCAACACCCAGGCAACCGCCTAGCAACCACCCAAAATACCTTAGCAACTGCCTAGCAACAACATAGCAACACCCAGGCAACCGTCCAAGCAACCACCCAGAACACCCTAGCAACCACCCAGAACACACTAGCAACCACCCAAAATACCCTAGCAACCACCCAAAATACCGTAGCTCTCGCTTAGCAACAACATAGCAACCGCCTAGCAACCCACCCAGAACACCCTAGCAACCACCTAGCAACCACCCAAAAGACCCTAGCAACCGCCTTGCAAGAAATATGTTCAGTAGGTCAAAAGCGTACCATTGTAATAACATTATGTGCATTACACTAACGATCTAACGTTGTGCAACTTGAAGCATAACATACAGATTATGCACTTCTCGCACTGCAGTGCATTGCACACCAGAACAAAATCATTCCCAGGTTCATTATGAGTGTTATTGCATTGCATTGCACAAACGTTGTGCACTGAAGAATAACATACAGGTTATGCACTTTTTACATTGCATTAAATTGCACACCAGAACTAACTCATTCCCATGTTCAAAGAAGAGATAAAGTGTGTTGTTGCATTGCATTGCACTAAAGATCTAACGTTGTGCACTGAAGAATAACATATAAGTTATGCACTTTTTACAATGCATTAAATTGCACACCAGAACTAACTCATTCCCATGTTGATTAAAGACATAACGTGTGTTGTTGCATTGCATTGCACTAACGATCTAACGTTGTTTACTGAAGAGTAACATATAGGTTATGCACTTCTTACATTGCATTGCATTGCACACCGGATCAAACTCATTCCCATGTTCATTAAAGACATAACTATGTGTGTTAATCTGACACACAACACACGATCTGACGTTGTGGACTGAATAACAATATGCACTTTTCGCATTGCATTAAATTGCACACCATTGCATTGTGGTTGCACACCAGAACTAACTCATTCCCATGTTGATTAAAGACATAAACGTGTGTGGTTGCATTGCACATTGCAGTGTATTGCATTGCATTGCATTGCATTGCATTGCACTAACGATCTAACGTTGTGAACTGGAAAATAACACATGTACTTTTCGCATTGCATTGCATTGCATTGCATTGCATTGCATTGCATTGCATTGCATTGCATTGCATTGCATTGCATTGCATGGCATTGCACTGCACTAACGATCTGACGTTGTCAGATAACTATATGCACTTTTTGCATTGCATTGCATTGCACACCAGAACTAACTCATTCCCATGTTGATTAAAGACATAACGTGTGGTTACATTGCATTGCATTGCCTTGTTTTGCTTTGCACTGCATTGCATTGCATTGCATTGCAAAAACGATCTAACGTTGTGCACTGAAGAATAGCATATAGGTTATGCACTTTATGCATTGCATTGAACACCAAACTGTCATTCCCATGTTCATTAAAGAGATAACGTGTGTTGTTGCATTGCATTGCATTGCACTAACATACGTTAGCACTTTTTGCATTGCATTGCATTGCACACCAGAACTAACTCATCCCCATGTTGATTAAAGTTGCATTGCCAATGCATTGCCTTGTTTTGTTTTGTTTTGTTTTGTTTTGTTTTGTTTTGTTTTGTTTTGTTTTGTTTTGTTTTGTTTTGTTTCTTTTTGTTTTGTTTTGTTTTGTTTTGTTTTGTTTTGTTTTGTTTTGTTTTGTTTTGTTTTGCTTTGCATTGCATTAACGATCTAACGTTGTGCACTGAAGAATAACATATGCACTTTTCACATTGCATTGCAATGCACACCAGAACTAACTCATTCCCATGTTGATTAAAGACATAACGTGTGGTTGCATTGCATTGCATTGCATTGCATTGCATTGCATTGCATTGCATTGCTTTGCATTGCATTGCATTGCCTTGTTTTGCTTTGCACTGCATTGCATTGCATTGCATTAACGATCTAACGTTGTGCACTGAAGAATAACATATGCACTTTTCACATTGCATTGCACACCAGAACTAACTCATTCCCATGTTGATTAAAGACATAACGTGTGGTTGCATTGCATTGCATTGCATTGCATTGATTTGCATTGCATTGCATTGCATTGCATTGCATTGCATTGCTTTGCATTGCATTGCCTTGTTTTGCTTTGCACTGCATTGCATTGCTTTGCATTGCATTGCTTTGCATTGCATTGCATTGCATTGCTTTGCATTGCATTGCATTGCATTGCATTGCATTGCATTGCATTGCATTGCATTGCTTTGCATTGCATTGCATTGCATTGCATTGCATTGCATTGCATTGCATTGCATTGCATTGACTTGTTTTGCATTGCATTAACGATCTAACGTTGTGCACTGAAGAATAACATGCACTTTTCACATTGCATTGCATTGCATTGATTTGCATTGCATTGCATTGCATTGCATTGCATTGCATTGCATTGCATTGCATTGCATTGCATTGCATTGCATTGCATTGAATTGCATTGCATTGCGTTGCGTTGCGTTGCTTTGCTTTGCACTGCATTGCATTGCTTTGCATTGCATTGCATTGCATTGCATTGCATTGCATTGCATTGCATTGCTTTGCATTGCATTGCATTGCATTGCATTGCTTTGCATTGCATTGCATTGCATTGCATTGCATTGCTTTGCATTGCATTGCATTGCATTGCATTGCTTTGCATTGCATTGCATTGCATTGCATTGCATTGCATTGCATTGCATTGCATTGCATTGCATTGCATTGCATTGCATTGCATTGCATTGCATTGCATTGCATTGACTTGTTTTGCATTGCATTAACGATCTAACGTTGTGCACTGAAGAATAACATGCACTTTTCACATTGCATTGCATTGCATTGATTTGCATTGCATTGCATTGCATTGCATTGCATTGCATTGCATTGCATTGCATTGCATTGCATTGCATTGAATTGCATTGCATTGCATTGCTTTGCATTGCATTGCTTTGCATTGCATTGCATTGCATTGCATTGCATTGCATTGCATTGCTTTGCATTGCATTGCATTGCATTGCTTTGCATTGCATTGCATTGCATTGCATTGCATTGCATTGCATTGCATTGCATTGCATTGCATTGCATTGCATTGACTTGTTTTGCATTGCATTAACGATCTAACGTTGTGCACTGAAGAATAACATGCACTTTTCACATTGCATTGCATTGCATTGATTTGCATTGCATTGCATTGCATTGCATTGCATTGCATTGCATTGCATTGCATTGCATTGCATTGCATTGCATTGCATTGCATTGCATTGCATTGAATTGCATTGCATTGCATTGCATTGCATTGCATTGCATTGCGTTGCTTTGCTTTGCATTGCATTGCATTGCATTGCCTTGTTTTGCTTTGCACTGCATTGCATTGCTTTGCATTGCATTGCATTGCTTTGCATTGCATTGCATTGCATTGCATTGCATTGCATTGCATTGCATTGCATTGCATTGCATTGACTTGTTTTGCATTGCATTAACGATCTAACGTTGTGCACTGAAGAATAACATGCACTTTTCACATTGCATTGCATTGCACATCAGAACTAACTCATTCCCATGTTGATTAAAGACATAACGTGTGGTTGCATTGCATTGCATTGCATTGCATTGGATTGCATTGCATTGCAATGCATTGCATTGCATTGCTTTGCACTGCATTGCATTGCATTAACGATCTAACGTTGTGCACTGAAGAATAACATATGCACTTTTCACATTGCACACCAGAACAAAATCCTTCCCATGTTCATTAAAGAGATATGTGTGTTGTTGCATTGCATTGCATTAACGATCTAACGTTGTGCACTGAAGAATAACTATGCACTTTTCACATTGCATTGCATTGTACACCAGAACTAAATCCTTCCCATGTTCATTAAAGAGATATGTGTGTTGTTAACGTTGTGCAATATTATAGCTTATGCACTTTTCGCATTGCATTGCATTGCACACCAGAAATAACTCATTGCCATGTTCATTAAAGAGAAATCTCTCTATGTCTTTAATTAACATGGGAATGAGTTAGTTCTGGTGTGCAATGCACTGCAAAAAGTACAAAACCTATTGTGTTGCTAGGCGGTTGCTAAGGTATTCTGGGTGTTTGCTAGGCGGTTGCTATGGTGTTGCTAGGATATTTTCAGTGGTTGCTATGGTCTTTTGGGTGGTTGCTAGGTGGTTGCTAGGGTATTTTGGGTGGTTGTTAGGGTGTTCTGGGTGGTTGCAAGGATGTTATGGTTGATTACTAGGGTGTTCTGGGTGGTTGCTAGGCGGTTGCTAGGGTATTTTGGGTGGTTGCTAGGGTCTTCTGGGTGGTTGGCTATGGTGTTATGGATGGTTACTAGGGTGTTTTGGGTGGTTGCTAGGGTGTTGCTAGATGGTTGATAGGGTGTTCTGGGTGGTTGCTATTGTGTTGCTAGGCATTTGCTATGGTGTTCTTGGTTGTTGCTATGGTGAGGCTAAGGTATTTTGGGTGGTTGCTAGGCGGTTGCTAGGGTGTTGCTAGGTGGTTGCTAAGGTATTTTGGGTGGTTGCTAGGGTGTTGCTAGGCGGTTGCTAAGGTATTCTGGGTGGTTGCTAGGCGGTTGCTAGAATATTTTGGGTGGTTGCTAGGGTCTTTTGGGTGGTTGCAAGGCTGTTGCTAGGGTATTTTGGGTTGATTACTAGGGTGTTCTGGGTGGTTGCTAGGCGGTTGCTAGGGTCTTTTGGGTGGTTGCTAGGGTCTTTTGGGTGGTTGCTAGGTGGTTGCTAGGGTGTTCTGGGTGATTGCTAGGCGGTTGCTATTGTGTTGCTAAGCGATGGCTAAGGTATTTTGGGTGGTTGCTAGGGTGTTTCTATGCGGTTGCTAGGCTGTTCTGGGTGGTTGCTATGGTGTTGCTAGGTGGTTGCTAAGGTATTCTGGGTGGTTGCTAGGCAGTTGCTAGGATGTTATGGGTGGTCGTTATGGTGTTGCTAGGCGGTTGCTAGGGTATTCTGGGTTGTTTCTAGGCGGTTGCTATGGTGTTGCTAGGCGGTTGCTAAGGTACTCTGGGTGGTTGCAAGGCGGTTGCTAGGGTCTTTTGGGTGGTTGCTAGGTGGTTGCTAGGGTGTTCTGGGTGGTTGCTAGGCGGTTGCTATGGTGTTGCTAAGCGAGAGCTAAGGTATTTTGGGTGGTTGCTAGGGTGTTTCTATGCGGTTGCTAGGCTGTTCTGGGTGGTTGCTTTGGTGTTGCTAGGTGGTTGCTAAGGTAATCTGGGTGGTTGCTAGGCGGTTGCTATGGTGTTCTGGGTGGTTGCTAGAATATTTTCAGTGGTTGCTGTGGTCTTTTGGGTGGTTGAGGCGGTTGCTAGGGTATTTTGGGTGGTTGGTAGTGTGTTCTGGGTGGTTGCTAGGATATTATGGGTGGTTGCCAGGGTCTTTTGGTTTGTTGCTAGGTGGTTGCTAGGGTGTTCTGGGTGGTTGCTAGGCGGTTGCCTGGGTGTTGCTAGGAGGTTGCTAGGGTGTTCTGGGTGGTTGCTATGGTGTTGCTAGGCGGTTGCTAAGGTACTCTGGGTGATTGCAAGGCGGTTGCTAGGGTCTTTTGGGTGGTTTCTTGGGTGTTCTGGGTGGTTGCTAGGCGGTTGCTATGGTGTTGCTAAGCGGTGGCTAAGGTATTTTGGGTGGTTGCTAGGGTGTTCTGGGTGGTTGCTATGGTGTTGCTAGGTGGTTGCTAAGGTATTCTGGGTGGTTGCTAGGCAGTTGCTAGGATGTTATGGGTGGTCGTTATGGTGTTGCTAGGTGGTTGCTAGGGTATTCTGGGTGGTTTCTAGGCGGTTGCCTGGGTGTTCTGGGTGGTTGCTATGTTGTTGCTAGGCAGTTGCTAAGGTATTTTGGGTGGTTGCTAGGCGGTTGCTAGGGTGTTGCTAGGTGGTTGCTAGGGTATTCTGGGTGGTTGCTATTGTGTTGCTAGGCGGTTGCTAAGGTATTCTGAGTGGTTGCAAGGCGGTTGCTAGGGTATTTTGGGTGGTTGCTAGGGTCTTTTGGGTGGTTTCTAGGCGGTTGCTAGGCGGTTGCTAAGGTATTCTGGGTGGTTGCTAGGCGGTTGCTAAGATATTTTGGGTGGTTGCTAGGGTGTTGCTAGGCGGTTGCTAAGGTATTCTGGGTGGTTGCTAGGCGATTGCTATGTTGTTCTGGGTGGTTGCTAGGATATTTTCAGTGGTTGCTATGGTCTTTTGAGTGGTTGATAGATCTATCTATCTACTTCAAACTATTTTAAACTTCAAATACTTTAAACTTCAAACTAAATTAAACTTTAAACTAATTTAAACTTTTTAAACGTCAAACTTATGTAAACTTTAAGATAATTTCAACTTCAAACTACTAAATTTACTTCATTTTAACTTATAAACTGTAACGCATATAAACTCTGAGTGTGTAAGTGTTATCGAGTTAGTGTATGTGTGTGTGTGTATATGTATGTGAGTTAATGTGTGTGTGTGTGTGTGTGTGTGTGTAACCGCCTAGAACACAATAGCAACCACTGAGAACAACCTAGCAACCATCCAGAATAACTTAGAACACCCTAGCAACACCATAGCAACCACTCAGAACACCGTAGCAACTGCCTAACAACCACCCAGAACACCCTAGCAACCACCCAAAATACCTTAGAACACCCTAGCAACCACTCAGAACACCCTAGCAACCACCCAAAAGACCCTAGCAACCACCCAAAATATTCTAGCAACCACCTAGCAACCACCCAAAACACCCTAGCAACCGCCTAGAAACCACCCAAAAAACCTTAGCAACGACTCAAAATATCCTAGCAACCGCCTAGCAACCACCCAGAACACCCTAGCAACCACCCAAAACAGCCTATCAACACCATAGCAACCACCCAAAATACCTTAGCAACCGCCTAGCAACACCCTAGCAACCACCCAAAATACCTTAGAACTACCATAGCAACACCACAGCAGACACTCAGAACACCCTAGCAACCACCCAAAATACCTTAGAAAACCCTAGTAACTCCATAGCAACCAGTCAGAACACCCTAGAAACCACCCAAAATACCTCAGAACAAACTAGCAACTGCCTAGCAACCACCCAAAAGACCTTAGCAACCGCCTAGCAACACCCTAGCAACCACCCAAAATACCTTAGAACACCATAGCAACACCATAGCAACCAGTCAGAACACCCTTGCAACCACGCAAAATACCTCAGAACACCCTAGCAACTGCCTAACAACCACCCTGAACACCCTAGCAACCACCTAGCAACCACCCAAAAGACCCTGGCAACCACCCAAAATAACCTAGCAACCGCCTCAACCACCCAAAAGACCATAGCAACCACTGAAAATATTCTAGCAACCACCCAGAACACAATAGCAACCGTCTAGCAACCACCCAGAATACCTTAGCAACCACCTAGCAACACCATAGCAGCCACCCAGAACACCCTAGCAACCTCCTAGCAACACCATAGCAACCGCCTAGTAACCACCCAAAATACCTTAGCAACTGCCTAGCAACAACATAGCAACCACCCAGAACACCCAGGCAACCGCCTAGAAACCCCCCAGAATACCCTAGCAACCGCCTAGCAACACCATAACGACCACCCATAACATCCTAGCAACTGCCTAGCAACCACCCAGAATAACTTAGCAACCACCTAGCAACACCATAGTAACCACCCAGAACAGCCTAGCAACCGCATAGAAACACCCTAGCAACCACCCAAAATACCTTAGCCATCGCTTAGCAACACCATAGCAACCGCCTAGCAACCACCCAGAACACCCTAGAAACCACCCAAAAGACCCTAGCAACCGCCTTGCAACCACCCAGAGTACCTTAGCAACCGCCTAGCAACACCATAGCAACCACCCAGAACACCCTAGCAACCTCCTAGCAACACCCTAGCAACCGACTAGCAACCACCCAAAATACCTTAGCAACTGCCTAGCAACAACATAGCAACACCCAGGCAACCGCCTAGCAACCACCCAGAACACCCTAGCAACCACCTAGCAACACCATAGCAACCACCCAGAACACCATAGCAACCGCATAGAAACACCCTAGCAACCACCCAAAATACCTTAGCTCTCGCTTAGCAACACCATAGCAACCGCCTAGCAACCACCCAGAACACCCTAGCAACCACCCAAAAGACCCTAGCAATCACCCAAAAGACCCTAGCAACCGCCTTGCAACCACCCAGAGTACCTTAGTAACCGCCTAGCAACACCAAAGCATCCACCCAGAACACCCTAGCAACCTCCTAGCAACACCCTAGCAACCGCCTAGCAACCACCCAAAATACCTTAGCAACTGCCTAGCAACAACATAGCAACCACCCAGAACACCCAGGCAACCGCCTAAAAACAACCCAGAATACCCTAGCAACCGCCTAGCAACACCATAACGACCACCCATAACATCCTAGCAACTGCCTAGCAACCACCTAGCAACACCATAGCAACAACCCAGAACAGCCCAGCAACCGCATAGAAACACCCTAGCAACCACCCAAAATACCGTAGCTCTCGCTTAGCAACAACATAGCAACCGCCTAGCAACCCACCCAGAACACCCTAGCAACCACCTAGCAACCACCCAAAAGACCCTAGCAACCGTCTTGCAACCACCCAGAGTACCTTAGCAACCGCCTAGCAACACCATGGCATCCACCCAGAACACCCTAGCAACCTCCTAGCAACACCCTAGCAACCGCCTCGCAACCACCCAAAATACCTTAGCAACTGCCTAGCAACAACATAGCAACACCCAGGCAACCGCCTAGCAACCACCCAGAACACCCTAGCAACCACCTAGCAACAAACCAAAAGACCCTGGCAACCACCCATAATATCCTAGCAACCACCCAGAACACACTAGCAACAACCCAAAATACCCTAGCAACCGCCTCAACCACCCAAAAGACCACAGCAACCACTGAAAATATTCTAGCAACCACCCAGAACACCATAGCAACCACCTAGAAACCACCCAGAATACCTTAGCAACCACCTAGCAACACCATAGCAACCACCCAGAACACCCTAGCAACCTCCTAGCAACACCCTAGCAACCGCCTAGCAACCACCCAAAATACCTTAGCAACTGCCTAGCAACAACATAGCAACACCCAGGCAACCGCCTAGCAACCACCCAAAATACCTTAGCAACTGCCTAGCAACAACATAGCAACACCCAGGCAACCGTCCAAGCAACCACCCAGAACACCCTAGCAACCACCCAGAACACACTAGCAACCACCCAAAATACCCTAGCAACCACCCAAAATACCGTAGCTCTCGCTTAGCAACAACATAGCAACCGCCTAGCAACCCACCCAGAACACCCTAGCAACCACCTAGCAACCACCCAAAAGACCCTAGCAACCGCCTTGCAAGAAATATGTTCAGTAGGTCAAAAGCGTACCATTGTAATAACATTATGTGCATTACACTAACGATCTAACGTTGTGCAACTTGAAGCATAACATACAGATTATGCACTTCTCGCACTGCAGTGCATTGCACACCAGAACAAAATCATTCCCAGGTTCATTATGAGTGTTATTGCATTGCATTGCACAAACGTTGTGCACTGAAGAATAACATACAGGTTATGCACTTTTTACATTGCATTAAATTGCACACCAGAACTAACTCATTCCCATGTTCAAAGAAGAGATAAAGTGTGTTGTTGCATTGCATTGCACTAAAGATCTAACGTTGTGCACTGAAGAATAACATATAAGTTATGCACTTTTTACAATGCATTAAATTGCACACCAGAACTAACTCATTCCCATGTTGATTAAAGACATAACGTGTGTTGTTGCATTGCATTGCACTAACGATCTAACGTTGTTTACTGAAGAGTAACATATAGGTTATGCACTTCTTACATTGCATTGCATTGCACACCGGATCAAACTCATTCCCATGTTCATTAAAGACATAACTATGTGTGTTAATCTGACACACAACACACGATCTGACGTTGTGGACTGAATAACAATATGCACTTTTCGCATTGCATTAAATTGCACACCATTGCATTGTGGTTGCACACCAGAACTAACTCATTCCCATGTTGATTAAAGACATAAACGTGTGTGGTTGCATTGCACATTGCAGTGTATTGCATTGCATTGCATTGCATTGCATTGCACTAACGATCTAACGTTGTGAACTGGAAAATAACACATGTACTTTTCGCATTGCATTGCATTGCATTGCATTGCATTGCATTGCATTGCATTGCATTGCATTGCATTGCATTGCATGGCATTGCACTGCACTAACGATCTGACGTTGTCAGATAACTATATGCACTTTTTGCATTGCATTGCATTGCACACCAGAACTAACTCATTCCCATGTTGATTAAAGACATAACGTGTGGTTACATTGCATTGCATTGCCTTGTTTTGCTTTGCACTGCATTGCATTGCATTGCATTGCAAAAACGATCTAACGTTGTGCACTGAAGAATAGCATATAGGTTATGCACTTTATGCATTGCATTGAACACCAAACTGTCATTCCCATGTTCATTAAAGAGATAACGTGTGTTGTTGCATTGCATTGCATTGCACTAACATACGTTAGCACTTTTTGCATTGCATTGCATTGCACACCAGAACTAACTCATCCCCATGTTGATTAAAGTTGCATTGCCAATGCATTGCCTTGTTTTGTTTTGTTTTGTTTTGTTTTGTTTTGTTTTGTTTTGTTTTGTTTTGTTTTGTTTTGTTTTGTTTTGTTTTGTTTTGTTTTGTTTTGTTTTGTTTTGTTTTGTTTTGTTTTGCTTTGCATTGCATTAACGATCTAACGTTGTGCACTGAAGAATAACATATGCACTTTTCACATTGCATTGCAATGCACACCAGAACTAACTCATTCCCATGTTGATTAAAGACATAACGTGTGGTTGCATTGCATTGCATTGCATTGCATTGCATTGCATTGCATTGCTTTGCATTGCATTGCCTTGTTTTGCTTTGCACTGCATTGCATTGCATTGCATTAACGATCTAACGTTGTGCACTGAAGAATAACATATGCACTTTTCACATTGCATTGCACACCAGAACTAACTCATTCCCATGTTGATTAAAGACATAACGTGTGGTTGCATTGCATTGCATTGCATTGCATTGATTTGCATTGCATTGCATTGCATTGCATTGCATTGCATTGCATTGCTTTGCATTGCATTGCCTTGTTTTGCTTTGCACTGCATTGCATTGCTTTGCATTGCATTGCTTTGCATTGCATTGCATTGCTTTGCATTGCATTGCATTGCATTGCATTGCATTGCATTGCATTGCATTGCATTGCATTGCATTGCTTTGCATTGCATTGCATTGCATTGCATTGCATTGCATTGCATTGCATTGCATTGCATTGCATTGACTTGTTTTGCATTGCATTAACGATCTAACGTTGTGCACTGAAGAATAACATGCACTTTTCACATTGCATTGCATTGCATTGATTTGCATTGCATTGCATTGCATTGCATTGCATTGCATTGCATTGCATTGCATTGCATTGCATTGCATTGAATTGCATTGCATTGCGTTGCGTTGCGTTGCTTTGCTTTGCACTGCATTGCATTGCTTTGCATTGCATTGCATTGCATTGCATTGCATTGCATTGCATTGCATTGCATTGCTTTGCATTGCATTGCATTGCATTGCATTGCATTGCTTTGCATTGCATTGCATTGCATTGCATTGCTTTGCATTGCATTGCATTGCATTGCATTGCATTGCTTTGCATTGCATTGCATTGCATTGCATTGCATTGCATTGCATTGCATTGCATTGCATTGCATTGCATTGCATTGCATTGACTTGTTTTGCATTGCATTAACGATCTAACGTTGTGCACTGAAGAATAACATGCACTTTTCACATTGCATTGCATTGCATTGATTTGCATTGCATTGCATTGCATTGCATTGCATTGCATTGCATTGCATTGCATTGCATTGCATTGCATTGCATTGCATTGAATTGCATTGCATTGCATTGCTTTGCATTGCATTGCTTTGCATTGCATTGCATTGCATTGCATTGCATTGCATTGCTTTGCATTGCATTGCATTGCATTGCTTTGCATTGCATTGCATTGCATTGCATTGCATTGCATTGCATTGCATTGCATTGCATTGCATTGCATTGACTTGTTTTGCATTGCATTAACGATCTAACGTTGTGCACTGAAGAATAACATGCACTTTTCACATTGCATTGCATTGCATTGATTTGCATTGCATTGCATTGCATTGCATTGCATTGCATTGCATTGCATTGCATTGCATTGCATTGCATTGCATTGCATTGCATTGAATTGCATTGCATTGCATTGCATTGCATTGCATTGCATTGCATTGCGTTGCTTTGCTTTGCATTGCATTGCATTGCATTGCCTTGTTTTGCTTTGCACTGCATTGCATTGCTTTGCATTGCATTGCTTTGCATTGCATTGCATTGCATTGCATTGCATTGCATTGCATTGCATTGCATTGACTTGTTTTGCATTGCATTAACGATCTAACGTTGTGCACTGAAGAATAACATGCACTTTTCACATTGCATTGCATTGCACATCAGAACTAACTCATTCCCATGTTGATTAAAGACATAACGTGTGGTTGCATTGCATTGCATTGCATTGCATTGGATTGCATTGCATTGCAATGCATTGCATTGCATTGCTTTGCACTGCATTGCATTGCATTAACGATCTAACGTTGTGCACTGAAGAATAACATATGCACTTTTCACATTGCACACCAGAACAAAATCCTTCCCATGTTCATTAAAGAGATATGTGTGTTGTTGCATTGCATTGCATTAACGATCTAACGTTGTGCACTGAAGAATAACTATGCACTTTTCACATTGCATTGCATTGTACACCAGAACTAAATCCTTCCCATGTTCATTAAAGAGATATGTGTGTTGTTAACGTTGTGCAATATTATAGCTTATGCACTTTTCGCATTGCATTGCATTGCACACCAGAAATAACTCATTGCCATGTTCATTAAAGAGAAATCTCTCTATGTCTTTAATTAACATGGGAATGAGTTAGTTCTGGTGTGCAATGCACTGCAAAAAGTACAAAACCTATTGTGTTGCTAGGCGGTTGCTAAGGTATTCTGGGTGTTTGCTAGGCGGATGCTATGGTGTTGCTAGGATATTTTCAGTGGTTGCTATGGTCTTTTGGGTGGTTGCTAGGTGGTTGCTAGGGTATTTTGGGTGGTTGTTAGGGTGTTCTGGGTGGTTGCAAGGATGTTATGGTTGATTACTAGGGTGTTCTGGGTGGTTGCTAGGCGGTTGCTAGGGTATTTTGGGTGGTTGCTAGGGTCTTCTGGGTGGTTGGCTATGGTGTTATGGATGGTTACTAGGGTGTTTTGGGTGGTTGCTAGGGTGTTGCTAGATGGTTGATAGGGTGTTCTGGGTGGTTGCTATTGTGTTGCTAGGCATTTGCTATGGTGTTCTTGGTTGTTGCTATGGTGAGGCTAAGGTATTTTGGGTGGTTGCTAGGCGGTTGCTAGGGTGTTGCTAGGTGGTTGCTAAGGTATTTTGGGTGGTTGCTAGGGTGTTGCTAGGCGGTTGCTAAGGTATTCTGGGTGGTTGCTAGGCGGTTGCTAGAATATTTTGGGTGGTTGCTAGGGTCTTTTGGGTGGTTGCAAGGCTGTTGCTAGGGTATTTTGGGTTGATTACTAGGGTGTTCTGGGTGGTTGCTAGGCGGTTGCTAGGGTCTTTTGGGTGGTTGCTAGGGTCTTTTGGGTGGTTGCTAGGTGGTTGCTAGGGTGTTCTGGGTGATTGCTAGGCGGTTGCTATTGTGTTGCTAAGCGATGGCTAAGGTATTTTGGGTGGTTGCTAGGGTGTTTCTATGCGGTTGCTAGGCTGTTCTGGGTGGTTGCTATGGTGTTGCTAGGTGGTTGCTAAGGTATTCTGGGTGGTTGCTAGGCAGTTGCTAGGATGTTATGGGTGGTCGTTATGGTGTTGCTAGGCGGTTGCTAGGGTATTCTGGGTTGTTTCTAGGCGGTTGCTATGGTGTTGCTAGGCGGTTGCTAAGGTACTCTGGGTGGTTGCAAGGCGGTTGCTAGGGTCTTTTGGGTGGTTGCTAGGTGGTTGCTAGGGTGTTCTGGGTGGTTGCTAGGCGGTTGCTATGGTGTTGCTAAGCGAGAGCTAAGGTATTTTGGGTGGTTGCTAGGGTGTTTCTATGCGGTTGCTAGGCTGTTCTGGGTGGTTGCTTTGGTGTTGCTAGGTGGTTGCTAAGGTAATCTGGGTGGTTGCTAGGCGGTTGCTATGGTGTTCTGGGTGGTTGCTAGAATATTTTCAGTGGTTGCTGTGGTCTTTTGGGTGGTTGAGGCGGTTGCTAGGGTATTTTGGGTGGTTGCTAGTGTGTTCTGGGTGGTTGCTAGGATATTATGGGTGGTTGCCAGGGTCTTTTGGTTTGTTGCTAGGTGGTTGCTAGGGTGTTCTGGGTGGTTGCTAGGCGGTTGCCTGGGTGTTGCTAGGAGGTTGCTAGGGTGTTCTGGGTGGTTGCTATGGTGTTGCTAGGCGGTTGCTAAGGTACTCTGGGTGATTGCAAGGCGGTTGCTAGGGTCTTTTGGGTGGTTTCTTGGGTGTTCTGGGTGGTTGCTAGGCGGTTGCTATGGTGTTGCTAAGCGGTGGCTAAGGTATTTTGGGTGGTTGCTAGGGTGTTCTGGGTGGTTGCTATGGTGTTGCTAGGTGGTTGCTAAGGTATTCTGGGTGGTTGCTAGGCAGTTGCTAGGATGTTATGGGTGGTCGTTATGGTGTTGCTAGGTGGTTGCTAGGGTATTCTGGGTGGTTTCTAGGCGGTTGCCTGGGTGTTCTGGGTGGTTGCTATGTTGTTGCTAGGCAGTTGCTAAGGTATTTTGGGTGGTTGCTAGGCGGTTGCTAGGGTGTTGCTAGGTGGTTGCTAGGGTATTCTGGGTGGTTGCTATTGTGTTGCTAGGCGGTTGCTAAGGTATTCTGAGTGGTTGCAAGGCGGTTGCTAGGGTATTTTGGGTGGTTGCTAGGGTCTTTTGGGTGGTTTCTAGGCGGTTGCTAGGCGGTTGCTAAGGTATTCTGGGTGGTTGCTAGGCGGTTGCTAAGATATTTTGGGTGGTTGCTAGGGTGTTGCTAGGCGGTTGCTAAGGTATTCTGGGTGGTTGCTAGGCGATTGCTATGTTGTTCTGGGTGGTTGCTAGGATATTTTCAGTGGTTGCTATGGTCTTTTGAGTGGTTGATAGATCTATCTATCTACTTCAAACTATTTTAAACTTCAAATACTTTAAACTTCAAACTAAATTAAACTTTAAACTAATTTAAACTTTTTAAACGTCAAACTTATGTAAACTTTAAGATAATTTCAACTTCAAACTACTAAATTTACTTCATTTTAACTTATAAACTGTAACGCATATAAACTCTGAGTGTGTAAGTGTTATCGAGTTAGTGTATGTGTGTGTGTGTATATGTATGTGAGTTAATGTGTGTGTGTGTGTGTGTGTGTGTAACCGCCTAGAACACAATAGCAACCACTGAGAACAACCTAGCAACCATCCAGAATAACTTAGAACACCCTAGCAACACCATAGCAACCACTCAGAACACCGTAGCAACTGCCTAACAACCACCCAGAACACCCTAGCAACCACCCAAAATACCTTAGAACACCCTAGCAACCACTCAGAACACCCTAGCAACCACCCAAAAGACCCTAGCAACCACCCAAAATATTCTAGCAACCACCTAGCAACCACCCAAAACACCCTAGCAACCGCCTAGAAACCACCCAAAAAACCTTAGCAACGACTCAAAATATCCTAGCAACCGCCTAGCAACCACCCAGAACACCCTAGCAACCACCCAAAACAGCCTATCAACACCATAGCAACCACCCAAAATACCTTAGCAACCGCCTAGCAACACCCTAGCAACCACCCAAAATACCTTAGAACTACCATAGCAACACCACAGCAGACACTCAGAACACCCTAGCAACCACCCAAAATACCTTAGAAAACCCTAGTAACTCCATAGCAACCAGTCAGAACACCCTAGAAACCACCCAAAATACCTCAGAACAAACTAGCAACTGCCTAGCAACCACCCAAAAGACCTTAGCAACCGCCTAGCAACACCCTAGCAACCACCCAAAATACCTTAGAACACCATAGCAACACCATAGCAACCAGTCAGAACACCCTTGCAACCACGCAAAATACCTCAGAACACCCTAGCAACTGCCTAACAACCACCCAGAACACCCTAGCAACCACCTAGCAACCACCCAAAAGACCCTGGCAACCACCCAAAATAACCTAGCAACCGCCTCAACCACCCAAAAGACCATAGCAACCACTGAAAATATTCTAGCAACCACCCAGAACACAATAGCAACCGTCTAGCAACCACCCAGAATACCTTAGCAACCACCTAGCAACACCATAGCAGCCACCCAGAACACCCTAGCAACCTCCTAGCAACACCATAGCAACCGCCTAGTAACCACCCAAAATACCTTAGCAACTGCCTAGCAACAACATAGCAACCACCCAGAACACCCAGGCAACCGCCTAGAAACCCCCCAGAATACCCTAGCAACCGCCTAGCAACACCATAACGACCACCCATAACATCCTAGCAACTGCCTAGCAACCACCCAGAATAACTTAGCAACCACCTAGCAACACCATAGTAACCACCCAGAACAGCCTAGCAACCGCATAGAAACACCCTAGCAACCACCCAAAATACCTTAGCCATCGCTTAGCAACACCATAGCAACCGCCTAGCAACCACCCAGAACACCCTAGAAACCACCCAAAAGACCCTAGCAACCGCCTTGCAACCACCCAGAGTACCTTAGCAACCGCCTAGCAACACCATAGCAACCACCCAGAACACCCTAGCAACCTAGCAACACCCTAGCAACCGACTAGCAACCACCCAAAATACCTTAGCAACTGCCTAGCAACAACATAGCAACACCCAGGCAACCGCCTAGCAACCACCCAGAACACCCTAGCAACCACCTAGCAACACCATAGCAACCACCCAGAACACCATAGCAACCGCATAGAAACACCCTAGCAACCACCCAAAATACCTTAGCTCTCGCTTAGCAACACCATAGCAACCGCCTAGCAACCACCCAGAACACCCTAGCAACCACCCAAAAGACCCTAGCAATCACCCAAAAGACCCTAGCAACCGCCTTGCAACCACCCAGAGTACCTTAGTAACCGCCTAGCAACACCAAAGCATCCACCCAGAACACCCTAGCAACCTCCTAGCAACACCCTAGCAACCGCCTAGCAACCACCCAAAATACCTTAGCAACTGCCTAGCAACAACATAGCAACCACCCAGAACACCCAGGCAACCGCCTAAAAACAACCCAGAATACCCTAGCAACCGCCTAGCAACACCATAACGACCACCCATAACATCCTAGCAACTGCCTAGCAACCACCTAGCAACACCATAGCAACAACCCAGAACAGCCTAGCAACCGCATAGAAACACCCTAGCAACCACCCAAAATACCGTAGCTCTCGCTTAGCAACAACATAGCAACCGCCTAGCAACCCACCCAGAACACCCTAGCAACCACCTAGCAACCACCCAAAAGACCCTAGCAACCGTCTTGCAACCACCCAGAGTACCTTAGCAACCGCCTAGCAACACCATGGCATCCACCCAGAACACCCTAGCAACCTCCTAGCAACACCCTAGCAACCGCCTCGCAACCACCCAAAATACCTTAGCAACTGCCTAGCAACAACATAGCAACACCCAGGCAACCGCCTAGCAACCACCCAGAACACCCTAGCAACCACCTAGCAACAAACCAAAAGACCCTGGCAACCACCCATAATATCCTAGCAACCACCCAGAACACACTAGCAACCACCCAAAATACCCTAGCAACCGCCTCAACCACCCAAAAGACCACAGCAACCACTGAAAATATTCTAGCAACCACCCAGAACACCATAGCAACCACCTAGAAACCACCCAGAATACCTTAGCAACCACCTAGCAACACCATAGCAACCACCCAGAACACCCTAGCAACCTCCTAGCAACACCCTAGCAACCGCCTAGCAACCACCCAAAATACCTTAGCAACTGCCTAGCAACAACATAGCAACACCCAGGCAACCGTCCAAGCAACCACCCAGAACACCCTAGCAACCACCCAGAACACACTAGCAACCACCCAAAATACCCTAGCAACCACCCAAAATACCGTAGCTCTCGCTTAGCAACAACATAGCAACCGCCTAGCAACCCACCCAGAACACCCTAGCAACCACCTAGCAACCACCCAAAAGACCCTAGCAACCGCCTTGCAAGAAATATGTTCAGTAGGTCAAAAGCGTACCATTGTAATAACATTATGTGCATTACACTAACGATCTAACGTTGTGCAACTTGAAGCATAACATACAGATTATGCACTTCTCGCACTGCAGTGCATTGCACACCAGAACAAAATCATTCCCAGGTTCATTATGAGTGTTATTGCATTGCATTGCACAAACGTTGTGCACTGAAGAATAACATACAGGTTATGCACTTTTTACATTGCATTAAATTGCACACCAGAACTAACTCATTCCCATGTTCAAAGAAGAGATAAAGTGTGTTGTTGCATTGCATTGCACTAAAGATCTAACGTTGTGCACTGAAGAATAACATATAAGTTATGCACTTTTTACAATGCATTAAATTGCACACCAGAACTAACTCATTCCCATGTTGATTAAAGACATAACGTGTGTTGTTGCATTGCATTGCACTAACGATCTAACGTTGTTTACTGAAGAGTAACATATAGGTTATGCACTTCTTACATTGCATTGCATTGCACACCGGATCAAACTCATTCCCATGTTCATTAAAGACATAACTATGTGTGTTAATCTGACACACAACACACGATCTGACGTTGTGGACTGAATAACAATATGCACTTTTCGCATTGCATTAAATTGCACACCATTGCATTGTGGTTGCACACCAGAACTAACTCATTCCCATGTTGATTAAAGACATAAACGTGTGTGGTTGCATTGCACATTGCAGTGTATTGCATTGCATTGCATTGCATTGCATTGCACTAACGATCTAACGTTGTGAACTGGAAAATAACACATGTACTTTTCGCATTGCATTGCATTGCATTGCATTGCATTGCATTGCATTGCATTGCATTGCATTGCATGGCATTGCACTGCACTAACGATCTGACGTTGTCAGATAACTATATGCACTTTTTGCATTGCATTGCATTGCACACCAGAACTAACTCATTCCCATGTTGATTAAAGACATAACGTGTGGTTACATTGCATTGCATTGCCTTGTTTTGCTTTGCACTGCATTGCATTGCATTGCATTGCAAAAACGATCTAACGTTGTGCACTGAAGAATAGCATATAGGTTATGCACTTTATGCATTGCATTGAACACCAAACTGTCATTCCCATGTTCATTAAAGAGATAACGTGTGTTGTTGCATTGCATTGCATTGCACTAACATACGTTAGCACTTTTTGCATTGCATTGCATTGCACACCAGAACTAACTCATCCCCATGTTGATTAAAGTTGCATTGCCAATGCATTGCCTTGTTTTGTTTTGTTTTGTTTTGTTTTGTTTTGTTTTGTTTTGTTTTGTTTTGTTTTGTTTTGTTTTGTTTTGTTTTGTTTTGTTTTGTTTTGTTTTGTTTTGTTTTGTTTTGCTTTGCATTGCATTAACGATCTAACGTTGTGCACTGAAGAATAACATATGCACTTTTCACATTGCATTGCAATGCACACCAGAACTAACTCATTCCCATGTTGATTAAAGACATAACGTGTGGTTGCATTGCATTGCATTGCATTGCATTGCATTGCATTGCATTGCTTTGCATTGCATTGCATTGCCTTGTTTTGCTTTGCACTGCATTGCATTGCATTGCATTAACGATCTAACGTTGTGCACTGAAGAATAACATATGCACTTTTCACATTGCATTGCACACCAGAACTAACTCATTCCCATGTTGATTAAAGACATAACGTGTGGTTGCATTGCATTGCATTGCATTGCATTGATTTGCATTGCATTGCATTGCATTGCATTGCATTGCATTGCATTGCATTGAATTGCATTGCATTGCATTGCTTTGCATTGCATTGCATTGCATTGCCTTGTTTTGCTTTGCACTGCATTGCATTGCTTTGCATTGCATTGCTTTGCATTGCATTGCATTGCTTTGCATTGCATTGCATTGCATTGCATTGCATTGCATTGCATTGCATTGCATTGCATTGCATTGCATTGCTTTGCATTGCATTGCATTGCATTGCATTGCATTGCATTGCATTGCATTGCATTGCATTGCATTGACTTGTTTTGCATTGCATTAACGATCTAACGTTGTGCACTGAAGAATAACATGCACTTTTCACATTGCATTGCATTGCATTGATTTGCATTGCATTGCATTGCATTGCATTGCATTGCATTGCATTGCATTGCATTGCATTGCATTGAATTGCATTGCATTGCGTTGCGTTGCGTTGCTTTGCTTTGCACTGCATTGCATTGCTTTGCATTGCATTGCATTGCATTGCATTGCATTGCATTGCATTGCATTGCATTGCTTTGCATTGCATTGCATTGCATTGCATTGCATTGCTTTGCATTGCATTGCATTGCATTGCATTGCATTGCTTTGCATTGCATTGCATTGCATTGCATTGCATTGCTTTGCATTGCATTGCATTGCATTGCATTGCATTGCATTGCATTGCATTGCATTGCATTGCATTGCATTGCATTGCATTGCATTGACTTGTTTTGCATTGCATTAACGATCTAACGTTGTGCACTGAAGAATAACATGCACTTTTCACATTGCATTGCATTGCATTGATTTGCATTGCATTGCATTGCATTGCATTGCATTGCATTGCATTGCATTGCATTGCATTGCATTGCATTGCATTGAATTGCATTGCATTGCATTGCTTTGCATTGCATTGCTTTGCATTGCATTGCATTGCATTGCATTGCATTGCATTGCATTGCTTTGCATTGCATTGCATTGCATTGCTTTGCATTGCATTGCATTGCATTGCATTGCATTGCATTGCATTGCATTGCATTGCATTGCATTGCATTGCATTGCATTGCATTGCATTGCATTGACTTGTTTTGCATTGCATTAACGATCTAACGTTGTGCACTGAAGAATAACATGCACTTTTCACATTGCATTGCATTGCATTGATTTGCATTGCATTGCATTGCATTGCATTGCATTGCATTGCATTGCATTGCATTGCATTGCATTGCATTGCATTGCATTGCATTGCATTGCATTGCATTGCATTGAATTGCATTGCATTGCATTGCATTGCATTGCATTGCGTTGCTTTGCTTTGCATTGCATTGCATTGCATTGCATTGCCTTGTTTTGCTTTGCACTGCATTGCATTGCTTTGCATTGCATTGCTTTGCATTGCTTTGCATTGCATTGCATTGCATTGCATTGCATTGCATTGCATTGCATTGCATTGCATTGACTTGTTTTGCATTGCATTAACGATCTAACGTTGTGCACTGAAGAATAACATGCACTTTTCACATTGCATTGCATTGCACATCAGAACTAACTCATTCCCATGTTGATTAAAGACATAACGTGTGGTTGCATTGCATTGCATTGCATTGCATTGGATTGCATTGCATTGCAATGCATTGCATTGCATTGCTTTGCACTGCATTGCATTGCATTAACGATCTAACGTTGTGCACTGAAGAATAACATATGCACTTTTCACATTGCACACCAGAACAAAATCCTTCCCATGTTCATTAAAGAGATATGTGTGTTGTTGCATTGCATTGCATTAACGATCTAACGTTGTGCACTGAAGAATAACTATGCACTTTTCACATTGCATTGCATTGTACACCAGAACTAAATCCTTCCCATGTTCATTAAAGAGATATGTGTGTTGTTAACGTTGTGCAATATTATAGCTTATGCACTTTTCGCATTGCATTGCATTGCACACCAGAAATAACTCATTGCCATGTTCATTAAAGAGAAATCTCTCTATGTCTTTAATTAACATGGGAATGAGTTATTTCTGGTGTGCAATGCACTGCAAAAAGTACAAAACCTATTGTGTTGCTAGGCGGTTGCTAAGGTATTCTGGGTGTTTGCTAGGCGGTTGCTATGGTGTTGCTAGGATATTTTCAGTGGTTGCTATGGTCTTTTGGGTGGTTGCTAGGTGGTTGCTAGGGTATTTTGGGTGGTTGTTAGGGTGTTCTGGGTGGTTGCAAGGATGTTATGGTTGATTACTAGGGTGTTCTGGGTGGTTGCTAGGCGGTTGCTAGGGTATTTTGGGTGGTTGCTAGGGTCTTCTGGGTGGTTGGCTATGGTGTTATGGATGGTTACTAGGGTGTTTTGGGTGGTTGCTAGGGTGTTGCTAGATGGTTGATAGGGTGTTCTGGGTGGTTGCTATTGTGTTGCTAGGCATTTGCTATGGTGTTCTTGGTTGTTGCTATGGTGAGGCTAAGGTATTTTGGGTGGTTGCTAGGCGGTTGCTAGGGTGTTGCTAGGTGGTTGCTAAGGTATTTTGGGTGGTTGCTAGGGTGTTGCTAGGCGGTTGCTAAGGTATTCTGGGTGGTTGCTAGGCGGTTGCTAGAATATTTTGGGTGGTTGCTAGGGTCTTTTGGGTGGTTGCAAGGCTGTTGCTAGGGTATTTTGGGTTGATTACTAGGGTGTTCTGGGTGGTTGCTAGGCGGTTGCTAGGGTCTTTTGGGTGGTTGCTAGGGTCTTTTGGGTGGTTGCTAGGTGGTTGCTAGGGTGTTCTGGGTGATTGCTAGGCGGTTGCTATTGTGTTGCTAAGCGATGGCTAAGGTATTTTGGGTGGTTGCTAGGGTGTTTCTATGCGGTTGCTAGGCTGTTCTGGGTGGTTGCTATGGTGTTGCTAGGTGGTTGCTAAGGTATTCTGGGTGGTTGCTAGGCAGTTGCTAGGATGTTATGGGTGGTCGTTATGGTGTTGCTAGGCGGTTGCTAGGGTATTCTGGGTTGTTTCTAGGCGGTTGCTATGGTGTTGCTAGGCGGTTGCTAAGGTACTCTGGGTGGTTGCAAGGCGGTTGCTAGGGTCTTTTGGGTGGTTGCTAGGTGGTTGCTAGGGTGTTCTGGGTGGTTGCTAGGCGGTTGCTATGGTGTTGCTAAGCGAGAGCTAAGGTATTTTGGGTGGTTGCTAGGGTGTTTCTATGCGGTTGCTAGGCTGTTCTGGGTGGTTGCTTTGGTATTGCTAGGTGGTTGCTAAGGTAATCTGGGTGGTTGCTAGGCGGTTGCTATGGTGTTCTGGGTGGTTGCTAGAATATTTTCAGTGGTTGCTGTGGTCTTTTGGGTGGTTGAGGCGGTTGCTAGGGTATTTTGGGTGGTTGCTAGTGTGTTCTGGGTGGTTGCTAGGATATTATGGGTGGTTGCCAGGGTCTTTTGGTTTGTTGCTAGGTGGTTGCTAGGGTGTTCTGGGTGGTTGCTAGGCGGTTGCCTGGGTGTTGCTAGGAGGTTGCTAGGGTGTTCTGGGTGGTTGCTATGGTGTTGCTAGGCGGTTGCTAAGGTACTCTGGGTGATTGCAAGGCGGTTGCTAGGGTCTTTTGGGTGGTTTCTTGGGTGTTCTGGGTGGTTGCTAGGCGGTTGCTATGGTGTTGCTAAGCGGTGGCTAAGGTATTTTGGGTGGTTGCTAGGGTGTTCTGGGTGGTTGCTATGGTGTTGCTAGGTGGTTGCTAAGGTATTCTGGGTGGTTGCTAGGCAGTTGCTAGGATGTTATGGGTGGTCGTTATGGTGTTGCTAGGTGGTTGCTAGGGTATTCTGGGTGGTTTCTAGGCGGTTGCCTGGGTGTTCTGGGTGGTTGCTATGTTGTTGCTAGGCAGTTGCTAAGGTATTTTGGGTGGTTGCTAGGCGGTTGCTAGGGTGTTGCTAGGTGGTTGCTAGGGTATTCTGGGTGGTTGCTATTGTGTTGCTAGGCGGTTGCTAAGGTATTCTGAGTGGTTGCAAGGCGGTTGCTAGGGTATTTTGGGTGGTTGCTAGGGTCTTTTGGGTGGTTTCTAGGCGGTTGCTAGGCGGTTGCTAAGGTATTCTGGGTGGTTGCTAGGCGGTTGCTAAGATATTTTGGGTGGTTGCTAGGGTGTTGCTAGGCGGTTGCTAAGGTATTCTGGGTGGTTGCTAGGCGATTGCTATGTTGTTCTGGGTGGTTGCTAGGATATTTTCAGTGGTTGCTATGGTCTTTTGAGTGGTTGATAGATCTATCTATCTACTTCAAACTATTTTAAACTTCAAATACTTTAAACTTCAAACTAAATTAAACTTTAAACTAATTTAAACTTTTTAAACGTCAAACTTATGTAAACTTTAAGATAATTTCAACTTCAAACTACTAAATTTACTTCATTTTAACTTATAAACTGTAACGCATATAAACTCTGAGTGTGTAAGTGTTATCGAGTTAGTGTATGTGTGTGTGTGTATATGTATGTGAGTTAATGTGTGTGTGTGTGTGTGTGTGTGTAACCGCCTAGAACACAATAGCAACCACTGAGAACAACCTAGCAACCATCCAGAATAACTTAGAACACCCTAGCAACACCATAGCAACCACTCAGAACACCGTAGCAACTGCCTAACAACCACCCAGAACACCCTAGCAACCACCCAAAATACCTTAGAACACCCTAGCAACCACTCAGAACACCCTAGCAACCACCCAAAAGACCCTAGCAACCACCCAAAATATTCTAGCAACCACCTAGCAACCACCCAAAACACCCTAGCAACCGCCTAGAAACCACCCAAAAAACCTTAGCAACGACTCAAAATATCCTAGCAACCGCCTAGCAACCACCCAGAACACCCTAGCAACCACCCAAAACAGCCTATCAACACCATAGCAACCACCCAAAATACCTTAGCAACCGCCTAGCAACACCCTAGCAACCACCCAAAATACCTTAGAACTACCATAGCAACACCACAGCAGACACTCAGAACACCCTAGCAACCACCCAAAATACCTTAGAAAACCCTAGTAACTCCATAGCAACCAGTCAGAACACCCTAGAAACCACCCAAAATACCTCAGAACAAACTAGCAACTGCCTAGCAACCACCCAAAAGACCTTAGCAACCGCCTAGCAACACCCTAGCAACCACCCAAAATACCTTAGAACACCATAGCAACACCATAGCAACCAGTCAGAACACCCTTGCAACCACGCAAAATACCTCAGAACACCCTAGCAACTGCCTAACAACCACCCAGAACACCCTAGCAACCACCTAGCAACCACCCAAAAGACCCTGGCAACCACCCAAAATAACCTAGCAACCGCCTCAACCACCCAAAAGACCATAGCAACCACTGAAAATATTCTAGCAACCACCCAGAACACAATAGCAACCGTCTAGCAACCACCCAGAATACCTTAGCAACCACCTAGCAACACCATAGCAGCCACCCAGAACACCCTAGCAACCTCCTAGCAACACCATAGCAACCGCCTAGTAACCACCCAAAATACCTTAGCAACTGCCTAGCAACAACATAGCAACCACCCAGAACACCCAGGCAACCGCCTAGAAACCCCCCAGAATACCCTAGCAACCGCCTAGCAACACCATAACGACCACCCATAACATCCTAGCAACTGCCTAGCAACCACCCAGAATAACTTAGCAACCACCTAGCAACACCATAGTAACCACCCAGAACAGCCTAGCAACCGCATAGAAACACCCTAGCAACCACCCAAAATACCTTAGCCATCGCTTAGCAACACCATAGCAACCGCCTAGCAACCACCCAGAACACCCTAGAAACCACCCAAAAGACCCTAGCAACCGCCTTGCAACCACCCAGAGTACCTTAGCAACCGCCTAGCAACACCATAGCAACCACCCAGAACACCCTAGCAACCTAGCAACACCCTAGCAACCGACTAGCAACCACCCAAAATACCTTAGCAACTGCCTAGCAACAACATAGCAACACCCAGGCAACCGCCTAGCAACCACCCAGAACACCCTAGCAACCACCTAGCAACACCATAGCAACCACCCAGAACACCATAGCAACCGCATAGAAACACCCTAGCAACCACCCAAAATACCTTAGCTCTCGCTTAGCAACACCATAGCAACCGCCTAGCAACCACCCAGAACACCCTAGCAACCACCCAAAAGACCCTAGCAATCACCCAAAAGACCCTAGCAACCGCCTTGCAACCACCCAGAGTACCTTAGTAACCGCCTAGCAACACCAAAGCATCCACCCAGAACACCCTAGCAACCTCCTAGCAACACCCTAGCAACCGCCTAGCAACCACCCAAAATACCTTAGCAACTGCCTAGCAACAACATAGCAACCACCCAGAACACCCAGGCAACCGCCTAAAAACAACCCAGAATACCCTAGCAACCGCCTAGCAACACCATAACGACCACCCATAACATCCTAGCAACTGCCTAGCAACCACCTAGCAACACCATAGCAACAACCCAGAACAGCCTAGCAACCGCATAGAAACACCCTAGCAACCACCCAAAATACCGTAGCTCTCGCTTAGCAACAACATAGCAACCGCCTAGCAACCCACCCAGAACACCCTAGCAACCACCTAGCAACCACCCAAAAGACCCTAGCAACCGTCTTGCAACCACCCAGAGTACCTTAGCAACCGCCTAGCAACACCATGGCATCCACCCAGAACACCCTAGCAACCTCCTAGCAACACCCTAGCAACCGCCTCGCAACCACCCAAAATACCTTAGCAACTGCCTAGCAACAACATAGCAACACCCAGGCAACCGCCTAGCAACCACCCAGAACACCCTAGCAACCACCTAGCAACAAACCAAAAGACCCTGGCAACCACCCATAATATCCTAGCAACCACCCAGAACACACTAGCAACCACCCAAAATACCCTAGCAACCGCCTCAACCACCCAAAAGACCACAGCAACCACTGAAAATATTCTAGCAACCACCCAGAACACCATAGCAACCACCTAGAAACCACCCAGAATACCTTAGCAACCACCTAGCAACACCATAGCAACCACCCAGAACACCCTAGCAACCTCCTAGCAACACCCTAGCAACCGCCTAGCAACCACCCAAAATACCTTAGCAACTGCCTAGCAACAACATAGCAACACCCAGGCAACCGTCCAAGCAACCACCCAGAACACCCTAGCAACCACCCAGAACACACTAGCAACCACCCAAAATACCCTAGCAACCACCCAAAATACCGTAGCTCTCGCTTAGCAACAACATAGCAACCGCCTAGCAACCCACCCAGAACACCCTAGCAACCACCTAGCAACCACCCAAAAGACCCTAGCAACCGCCTTGCAAGAAATATGTTCAGTAGGTCAAAAGCGTACCATTGTAATAACATTATGTGCATTACACTAACGATCTAACGTTGTGCAACTTGAAGCATAACATACAGATTATGCACTTCTCGCACTGCAGTGCATTGCACACCAGAACAAAATCATTCCCAGGTTCATTATGAGTGTTATTGCATTGCATTGCACAAACGTTGTGCACTGAAGAATAACATACAGGTTATGCACTTTTTACATTGCATTAAATTGCACACCAGAACTAACTCATTCCCATGTTCAAAGAAGAGATAAAGTGTGTTGTTGCATTGCATTGCACTAAAGATCTAACGTTGTGCACTGAAGAATAACATATAAGTTATGCACTTTTTACAATGCATTAAATTGCACACCAGAACTAACTCATTCCCATGTTGATTAAAGACATAACGTGTGTTGTTGCATTGCATTGCACTAACGATCTAACGTTGTTTACTGAAGAGTAACATATAGGTTATGCACTTCTTACATTGCATTGCATTGCACACCGGATCAAACTCATTCCCATGTTCATTAAAGACATAACTATGTGTGTTAATCTGACACACAACACACGATCTGACGTTGTGGACTGAATAACAATATGCACTTTTCGCATTGCATTAAATTGCACACCATTGCATTGTGGTTGCACACCAGAACTAACTCATTCCCATGTTGATTAAAGACATAAACGTGTGTGGTTGCATTGCACATTGCAGTGTATTGCATTGCATTGCATTGCATTGCACTTAACGATCTAACGTTGTGAACTGGAAAATAACACATGTACTTTTCGCATTGCATTGCATTGCATTGCATTGCATTGCATGGCATTGCACTGCACTAACGATCTGACGTTGTCAGATAACTATATGCACTTTTTGCATTGCATTGCATTGCACACCAGAACTAACTCATTCCCATGTTGATTAAAGACATAACGTGTGGTTACATTGCATTGCATTGCCTTGTTTTGCTTTGCACTGCATTGCATTGCATTGCATTGCAAAAACGATCTAACGTTGTGCACTGAAGAATAGCATATAGGTTATGCACTTTTTGCATTGCATTGAACACCAAACTGTCATTCCCATGTTCATTAAAGAGATAACGTGTGTTGTTGCATTGCATTGCATTGCACTAACATACGTTAGCACTTTTTGCATTGCATTGCATTGCACACCAGAACTAACTCATCCCCATGTTGATTAAAGTTGCATTGCCAATGCATTGCCTTGTTTTGTTTTGTTTTGTTTTGTTTTGTTTTGTTTTGTTTTGTTTTGTTTTGTTTTGTTTTGTTTTGTTTTGTTTTGTTTTGTTTTGTTTTGTTTTGTTTTGTTTTGTTTTGTTTTGTTTTGTTTTGTTTTGTTTTGTTTTGTTTTGTTTTGTTTTGTTTTGCTTTGCATTGCATTAACGATCTAACGTTGTGCACTGAAGAATAACATATGCACTTTTCACATTGCATTGCAATGCACACCAGAACTAACTCATTCCCATGTTGATTAAAGACATAACGTGTGGTTGCATTGCATTGCATTGCATTGCATTGCATTGCTTTGCATTGCATTGCATTGCCTTGTTTTGCTTTGCTTTGCACTGCATTGCATTGCATTGCATTAACGATCTAACGTTGTGCACTGAAGAATAACATATGCACTTTTCACATTGCATTGCACACCAGAACTAACTCATTCCCATGTTGATTAAAGACATAACGTGTGGTTGCATTGCATTGCATTGCATTGCATTGCATTGATTTGCATTGCATTGCATTGCATTGCATTGCATTGCATTGCATTGCATTGCATTGAATTGCATTGCATTGCATTGCTTTGCATTGCATTGCATTGCATTGCATTGCATTGCCTTGTTTTGCTTTGCACTGCATTGCATTGCTTTGCATTGCATTGCTTTGCATTGCATTGCATTGCTTTGCATTGCATTGCATTGCATTGCATTGCTTTGCATTGCATTGCATTGCATTGCATTGCATTGCATTGCATTGCATTGCATTGCATTGCATTGCATTGCATTGCATTGCATTGACTTGCATTGACTTGTTTTGCATTGCATTAACGATCTAACGTTGTGCACTGAAGAATAACATGCACTTTTCACATTGCATTGCATTGCATTGATTTGCATTGCATTGCATTGCATTGCATTGCATTGCATTGCATTGCATTGAATTGCATTGCATTGATTTGCATTGCATTGCATTGCATTGCATTGCATTGAATTGCTTTGCATTGCATTGCATTGCATTGCATTGCATTGCTTTGCATTGCATTGCATTGCATTGCTTTGCATTGCATTGCATTGCATTGCTTTGCATTGCATTGCATTGCATTGCATTGCATTGCATTGCATTGCATTGCATTGCATTGACTTGTTTTGCATTGCATTAACGATCTAACGTTGTGCACTGAAGAATAACATGCACTTTTCACATTGCTTTGCATTGCATTGCATTGATTTGCATTGCATTGCATTGCATTGCATTGCATTGCATTGCATTGCATTGAATTGCATTGCATTGCATTGCGTTGCTTTGCTTTGCTTTGCATTGCATTGCATTGCATTGCCTTGTTTTGCTTTGCACTGCATTGCATTGCATTGCTTTGCATTGCATTGCTTTGCATTGCATTGCATTGCATTGCATTGCATTGACTTGTTTTGCATTGCATTAACGATCTAACGTTGTGCACTGAAGAATAACATGCACTTTTCACATTGCATTGCATTGCACATCAGAACTAACTCATTCCCATGTTGATTAAAGACATAACGTGTGGTTGCATTGCATTGCATTGCATTGGATTGCATTGCATTGCAATGCATTGCATTGCATTGCTTTGCACTGCATTGCATTGCATTAACGATCTAACGTTGTGCACTGAAGAATAACATATGCACTTTTCACATTGCACACCAGAACAAAATCCTTCCCATGTTCATTAAAGAGATATGTGTGTTGTTGCATTGCATTGCATTAACGATCTAACGTTGTGCACTGAAGAATAACTATGCACTTTTCACATTGCATTGCATTGTACACCAGAACTAAATCCTTCCCATGTTCATTAAAGAGATATGTGTGTTGTTAACGTTGTGCAATATTATAGCTTATGCACTTTTCGCATTGCTTTGCATTGCACACCAGAAATAACTCATTGCCATGTTCATTAAAGAGAAATCTCTCTATGTCTTTAATTAACATGGGAATGAGTTAGTTCTGGTGTGCAATGCACTGCAAAAAGTACAAAACCTATTGTGTTGCTAGGCGGTTGCTAAGGTATTCTGGGTGTTTGCTAGGCGGTTGCTATGGTGTTGCTAGGATATTTTCAGTGGTTGCTATGGTCTTTTGGGTGGTTGCTAGGTGGTTGCTAGGGTATTTTGGGTGGTTGTTAGGGTGTTCTGGGTGGTTGCAAGGATGTTATGGTTGATTACTAGGGTGTTCTGGGTGGTTGCTAGGCGGTTGCTAGGGTATTTTGGGTGGTTGCTAGGGTCTTCTGGGTGGTTGGCTATGGTGTTATGGATGGTTACTAGGGTGTTTTGGGTGGTTGCTAGGGTGTTGCTAGATGGTTGATAGGGTGTTCTGGGTGGTTGCTATTGTGTTGCTAGGCATTTGCTATGGTGTTCTTGGTTGTTGCTATGGTGAGGCTAAGGTATTTTGGGTGGTTGCTAGGCGGTTGCTAGGGTGTTGCTAGGTGGTTGCTAAGGTATTTTGGGTGGTTGCTAGGGTGTTGCTAGGCGGTTGCTAAGGTATTCTGGGTGGTTGCTAGGCGGTTGCTAGAATATTTTGGGTGGTTGCTAGGGTCTTTTGGGTGGTTGCAAGGCTGTTGCTAGGGTATTTTGGGTTGATTACTAGGGTGTTCTGGGTGGTTGCTAGGCGGTTGCTAGGGTCTTTTGGGTGGTTGCTAGGGTCTTTTGGGTGGTTGCTAGGTGGTTGCTAGGGTGTTCTGGGTGATTGCTAGGCGGTTGCTATTGTGTTGCTAAGCGATGGCTAAGGTATTTTGGGTGGTTGCTAGGGTGTTTCTATGCGGTTGCTAGGCTGTTCTGGGTGGTTGCTATGGTGTTGCTAGGTGGTTGCTAAGGTATTCTGGGTGGTTGCTAGGCAGTTGCTAGGATGTTATGGGTGGTCGTTATGGTGTTGCTAGGCGGTTGCTAGGGTATTCTGGGTTGTTTCTAGGCGGTTGCTATGGTGTTGCTAGGCGGTTGCTAAGGTACTCTGGGTGGTTGCAAGGCGGTTGCTAGGGTCTTTTGGGTGGTTGCTAGGTGGTTGCTAGGGTGTTCTGGGTGGTTGCTAGGCGGTTGCTATGGTGTTGCTAAGCGAGAGCTAAGGTATTTTGGGTGGTTGCTAGGGTGTTTCTATGCGGTTGCTAGGCTGTTCTGGGTGGTTGCTTTGGTGTTGCTAGGTGGTTGCTAAGGTAATCTGGGTGGTTGCTAGGCGGTTGCTATGGTGTTCTGGGTGGTTGCTATAATATTTTCAGTGGTTGCTGTGGTCTTTTGGGTGGTTGAGGCGGTTGCTAGGGTATTTTGGGTGGTTGCTAGTGTGTTCTGGGTGGTTGCTAGGATATTATGGGTGGTTGCCAGGGTCTTTTGGTTTGTTGCTAGGTGGTTGCTAGGGTGTTCTGGGTGGTTGCTAGGCGGTTGCCTGGGTGTTGCTAGGAGGTTGCTAGGGTGTTCTGGGTGGTTGCTATGGTGTTGCTAGGCGGTTGCTAAGGTACTCTGGGTGATTGCAAGGCGGTTGCTAGGGTCTTTTGGGTGGTTTCTTGGGTGTTCTGGGTGGTTGCTAGGCGGTTGCTATGGTGTTGCTAAGCGGTGGCTAAGGTATTTTGGGTGGTTGCTAGGGTGTTCTGGGTGGTTGCTATGGTGTTGCTAGGTGGTTGCTAAGGTATTCTGGGTGGTTGCTAGGCAGTTGCTAGGATGTTATGGGTGGTCGTTATGGTGTTGCTAGGTGGTTGCTAGGGTATTCTGGGTGGTTTCTAGGCGGTTGCCTGGGTGTTCTGGGTGGTTGCTATGTTGTTGCTAGGCAGTTGCTAAGGTATTTTGGGTGGTTGCTAGGCGGTTGCTAGGGTGTTGCTAGGTGGTTGCTAGGGTATTCTGGGTGGTTGCTATTGTGTTGCTAGGCGGTTGCTAAGGTATTCTGAGTGGTTGCAAGGCGGTTGCTAGGGTATTTTGGGTGGTTGCTAGGGTCTTTTGGGTGGTTTCTAGGCGGTTGCTAGGCGGTTGCTAAGGTATTCTGGGTGGTTGCTAGGCGGTTGCTAAGATATTTTGGGTGGTTGCTAGGGTGTTGCTAGGCGGTTGCTAAGGTATTCTGGGTGGTTGCTAGGCGATTGCTATGTTGTTCTGGGTGGTTGCTAGGATATTTTCAGTGGTTGCTATGGTCTTTTGAGTGGTTGATAGATCTATCTATCTACTTCAAACTATTTTAAACTTCAAATACTTTAAACTTCAAACTAAATTAAACTTTAAACTAATTTAAACTTTTTAAACGTCAAACTTATGTAAACTTTAAGATAATTTCAACTTCAAACTACTAAATTTACTTCATTTTAACTTATAAACTGTAACGCATATAAACTCTGAGTGTGTAAGTGTTATCGAGTTAGTGTATGTGTGTGTGTGTATATGTATGTGAGTTAATGTGTGTGTGTGTGTGTGTGTGTGTGTGTGTAACCGCCTAGAACACAATAGCAACCACTGAGAACAACCTAGCAACCATCCAGAATAACTTAGAACACCCTAGCAACACCATAGCAACCACTCAGAACACCGTAGCAACTGCCTAACAACCACCCAGAACACCCTAGCAACCACCCAAAATACCTTAGAACACCCTAGCAACCACTCAGAACACCCTAGCAACCACCCAAAAGACCCTAGCAACCACCCAAAATATTCTAGCAACCACCTAGCAACCACCCAAAACACCCTAGCAACCGCCTAGAAACCACCCAAAAAACCTTAGCAACGACTCAAAATATCCTAGCAACCGCCTAGCAACCACCCAGAACACCCTAGCAACCACCCAAAACAGCCTATCAACACCATAGCAACCACCCAAAATACCTTAGCAACCGCCTAGCAACACCCTAGCAACCACCCAAAATACCTTAGAACTACCATAGCAACACCACAGCAGACACTCAGAACACCCTAGCAACCACCCAAAATACCTTAGAAAACCCTAGTAACTCCATAGCAACCAGTCAGAACACCCTAGAAACCACCCAAAATACCTCAGAACAAACTAGCAACTGCCTAGCAACCACCCAAAAGACCTTAGCAACCGCCTAGCAACACCCTAGCAACCACCCAAAATACCTTAGAAAACCCTAGTAACTCCATAGCAACCAGTCAGAACACCCTTGCAACCACGCAAAATACCTCAGAACACCCTAGCAACTGCCTAACAACCACCCAGAACACCCTAGCAACCACCTAGCAACCACCCAAAAGACCCTGGCAACCACCCAAAATAACCTAGCAACCGCCTCAACCACCCAAAAGACCATAGCAACCACTGAAAATATTCTAGCAACCACCCAGAACACAATAGCAACCGTCTAGCAACCACCCAGAATACCTTAGCAACCACCTAGCAACACCATAGCAGCCACCCAGAACACCCTAGCAACCTCCTAGCAACACCATAGCAACCGCCTAGTAACCACCCAAAATACCTTAGCAACTGCCTAGCAACAACATAGCAACCACCCAGAACACCCAGGCAACCGCCTAGAAACCCCCCAGAATACCCTAGCAACCGCCTAGCAACACCATAACGACCACCCATAACATCCTAGCAACTGCCTAGCAACCACCCAGAATAACTTAGCAACCACCTAGCAACACCATAGTAACCACCCAGAACAGCCTAGCAACCGCATAGAAACACCCTAGCAACCACCCAAAATACCTTAGCCATCGCTTAGCAACACCATAGCAACCGCCTAGCAACCACCCAGAACACCCTAGAAACCACCCAAAAGACCCTAGCAACCGCCTTGCAACCACCCAGAGTACCTTAGCAACCGCCTAGCAACACCATAGCAACCACCCAGAACACCCTAGCAACCGACTAGCAACACCCTAGCAACCGACTAGCAACCACCCAAAATACCTTAGCAACTGCCTAGCAACAACATAGCAACACCCAGGCAACCGCCTAGCAACCACCCAGAACACCCTAGCAACCACCTAGCAACACCATAGCAACCACCCAGAACACCATAGCAACCGCATAGAAACACCCTAGCAACCACCCAAAATACCTTAGCTCTCGCTTAGCAACACCATAGCAACCGCCTAGCAACCACCCAGAACACCCTAGCAACCACCCAAAAGACCCTAGCAATCACCCAAAAGACCCTAGCAACCGCCTTGCAACCACCCAGAGTACCTTAGTAACCGCCTAGCAACACCAAAGCATCCACCCAGAACACCCTAGCAACCTCCTAGCAACACCCTAGCAACCGCCTAGCAACCACCCAAAATACCTTAGCAACTGCCTAGCAACAACATAGCAACCACCCAGAACACCCAGGCAACCGCCTAAAAACAACCCAGAATACCCTAGCAACCGCCTAGCAACACCATAACGACCACCCATAACATCCTAGCAACTGCCTAGCAACCACCTAGCAACACCATAGCAACAACCCAGAACAGCCTAGCAACCGCATAGAAACACCCTAGCAACCACCCAAAATACCGTAGCTCTCGCTTAGCAACAACATAGCAACCGCCTAGCAACCCACCCAGAACACCCTAGCAACCACCTAGCAACCACCCAAAAGACCCTAGCAACCGTCTTGCAACCACCCAGAGTACCTTAGCAACCGCCTAGCAACACCATGGCATCCACCCAGAACACCCTAGCAACCTCCTAGCAACACCCTAGCAACCGCCTCGCAACCACCCAAAATACCTTAGCAACTTCCTAGCAACAACATAGCAACACCCAGGCAACCGCCTAGCAACCACCCAAAACACCCTAGCAACCACCTAGCAACAAACCAAAAGACCCTGGCAACCACCCATAATATCCTAGCAACCACCCAGAACACACTAGCAACCACCCAAAATACCCTAGCAACCGCCTCAACCACCCAAAAGACCACAGCAACCACTGAAAATATTCTAGCAACCACCCAGAACACCATAGCAACCACCTAGAAACCACCCAGAATACCTTAGCAACCACCTAGCAACACCATAGCAACCACCCAGAACACCCTAGCAACCTCCTAGCAACACCCTAGCAACCGCCTAGCAACCACCCAAAATACCTTAGCAACTGCCTAGCAACAACATAGCAACACCCAGGCAACCGCCTAGCAACCACCCAAAAGACCCTAGCAACCGCCTTGCAAGAAATATGTTCAGTAGGTCAAAAGTGTACCATTGTAATAACATTATGTGCATTACACTAACGATCTAACGTTGTGCAACTTGAAGCATAACATACAGATTATGCACTTCTCGCACTGCAGTGCATTGCACACCAGAACAAAATCATTCCCAGGTTCATTGTGAGTGTTATTGCATTGCATTGCACAAACGTTGTGCACTGAAGAATAACATACAGGTTATGCACTTTTTACATTGCATTAAATTGCACACCAGAACTAACTCATTCCCATGTTCAAAGAAGAGATAAAGTGTGTTGTTGCATTGCATTGCACTAAAGATCTAACGTTGTGCACTGAAGAATAACATATAAGTTATGCACTTTTTACAATGCATTAAATTGCACACCAGAACTAACTCATTCCCATGTTGATTAAAGACATAACGTGTGTTGTTGCATTGCATTGCACTAACGATCTAACGTTGTTTACTGAAGAGTAACATATAGGTTATGCACTTCTTACATTGCATTGCATTGCACACCGGATCAAACTCATTCCCATGTTCATTAAAGACATAACTATGTGTGTTAATCTGACACACAACACACGATCTGACGTTGTGGACTGAATAACAATATGCACTTTTCGCATTGCATTAAATTGCACACCATTGCATTGTGGTTGCACACCAGAACTAACTCATTCCCATGTTGATTAAAGACATAAACGTGTGTGGTTGCATTGCACATTGCAGTGTATTGCATTGCATTGCATTGCACTAACGATCTAACGTTGTGAACTGGAAAATAACACATGTACTTTTCGCATTGCATTGCATTGCATTGCATTGCATTGCATTGCATGGCATTGCACTGCACTAACGATCTGACGTTGTCAGATAACTATATGCACTTTTTGCATTGCATTGCATTGCACACCAGAACTAACTCATTCCCATGTTGATTAAAGACATAACGTGTGGTTACATTGCATTGCATTGCCTTGTTTTGCTTTGCACTGCATTGCATTGCATTGCATTGCAAAAACGATCTAACGTTGTGCACTGAAGAATAGCATATAGGTTATGCACTTTTTGCATTGCATTGAACACCAAACTGTCATTCCCATGTTCATTAAAGAGATAACGTGTGTTGTTGCATTGCATTGCATTGCACTAACATACGTTAGCACTTTTTGCATTGCATTGCATTGCACACCAGAACTAACTCATCCCCATGTTGATTAAAGTTGCATTGCCAATGCATTGCCTTGTTTTGTTTTGTTTTGTTTTGTTTTGTTTTGTTTTGTTTTGTTTTGTTTTGTTTTGTTTAGTTTAGTTTAGTTTAGTTTAGTTTAGTTTTGTTTTGTTTTGTTTTGTTTTGTTTTGTTTTGTTTTGTTTTGTTTTGTTTTGTTTTGTTTTGTTTTGTTTTGTTTTGTTTTGTTTTGTTTTGTTTTGTTTTGTTTTGTTTTGTTTTGCACTGCATTGCATTAACGATCTAACGTTGTGCACTGAAGAATAACATATGCACTTTTCACATTGCATTGCACACCAGAACTAACTCATTCCCATGTTGATTAAAGACATAACGTGTGGTTGCATTGCATTGCATTGCATTGATTTGCATTGAATTGCATTGCATTGCATTGCATTGCCTTGTTTTGCTTTGCTTTGCACTGCATTGCATTGCATTGCTTTGCATTGCATTGCTTTGCATTGCATTGCATTGCTTTGCATTGCATTGCATTGCATTGCATTGCATTGCATTGCATTGCATTGCTTTGCATTGCATTGCATTGCATTGCATTGCTTTGCATTGCATTGCATTGCATTGCATTGCATTGCATTGCATTGCATTGCATTGCATTGCATTGCATTGACTTGTTTTGCATTGCATTAACGATCTAACGTTGTGCACTGAAGAATAACATGCACTTTTCACATTGCATTGCATTGCATTGATTTGCATTGCATTGCATTGCATTGCATTGCATTGCATTGCATTGAATTGCATTGCATTGCATTGCATTGCATTGCATTGCCTTGCTTTGCTTTGCACTGCATTGCATTGCTTTGCATTGCATTGCATTGCTTTGCATTGCATTGCATTGCATTGCATTGCATTGCATTGCATTGCATTGCATTGCATTGCTTTGCATTGCATTGCATTGCATTGCATTGCTTTGCATTGCATTGCATTGCATTGCATTGCATTGCATTGCATTGCATTGCATTGCATTGCATTGACTTGTTTTGCATTGCATTAACGATCTAACGTTGTGCACTGAAGAATAACATGCACTTTTCACATTGCATTGCATTGCATTGATTTGCATTGCATTGCATTGCATTGCATTGCATTGCATTGCATTGCATTGCATTGCATTGAATTGCATTGCATTGCATTGCATTGCCTTGCTTTGCTTTGCACTGCATTGCATTGCTTTGCATTGCATTGCTTTGCATTGCATTGCATTGCATTGCATTGCATTGCATTGCATTGCTTTGCATTGCATTGCATTGCATTGCATTGCATTGCATTGCATTGCATTGCATTGCATTGACTTGTTTTGCATTGCATTAACGATCTAACGTTGTGCACTGAAGAATAACATGCACTTTTCACATTGCATTGCATTGCACATCAGAACTAACTCATTCCCATGTTGATTAAAGACATAACGTGTGGTTGCATTGCATTGCATTGCATTGGATTGCATTGCATTGCAATGCATTGCATTGCTTTGCATTGCATTGCAATGCATTGCATTGCATTGCATTGCATTGCTTTGCACTGCATTGCATTGCATTAACGATCTAACGTTGTGCACTGAAGAATAACATATGCACTTTTCACATTGCACACCAGAACAAAATCCTTCCCATGTTCATTAAAGAGATATGTGTGTTGTTGCATTGCATTGCACAAACGATCTAACCGTTGTTTACTGAAGAATAACATATAGGTTATGCACTTTTTGCATTGCATTGCACACCAGAACTGTCATTCCCATGTTCATTAAAGAGATAACGTGTGTTGGTGCATTGCATGCATTGCACTACACACCAGAACTAACTCATTCCCATGTTGATTAAAGACATAACGTGTGGTTGCATTGCATTGCATTGCATTGCATTGCATTGCATTGCATTGCATTGCATTGCATTGCATTGCATTGCCTTGTTTTGCTTTGCACTGCATTGCATTGCATTGCATTGCATTGCATTGCATTAACGATCTAACGTTGTGCACTGAAGAATAACTATGCACTTTTCACATTGCATTGCATTGTACACCAGAACTAAATCCTTCCCATGTTCATTAAAGAGATATGTGTGTTGTTAACGTTGGGCAATATTATAGCTTATGCACTTTTCGCATTGCATTGCATTGCACACCAGAAATAACTCATTGCCATGTTCATTAAAGAGAAATCTCTCTATGTCTTTAATTAACATGGGAATGAGTTAGTTCTGGTGTGTAATGCACTGCAAAAAGTACAAAACCTATTGTGTTGCTAGGCGGTTGCTAAGGTATTCTGGGTGTTTGCTAGGCGGTTGCTATGGTGTTGCTAGGATATTTTCAGTGGTTGCTATGGTCTTTTGGGTGGTTGCTAGGTGGTTGCTAGGGTATTTTGGGTGGTTGCTAGGGTCTTCTGGGTGGTTGGCTATGGTGTTATGGATGGTTACTAGGGTGTTTTGGGTGGTTGCTAGGGTGTTGCTAGATGGTTGATAGGGTGTTCTGGGTGGTTGCTATTGTGTTGCTAGGCATTTGCTATGGTGTTCTTGGTTGTTGCTATGGTGAGGCTAAGGTATTTTGGGTGGTTGCTAGGCGGTTGCTAGGGTGTTGCTAGGTGGTTGCTAAGGTATTTTGGGTGGTTGCTAGGGTGTTGCTAGGCGGTTGCTAAGGTATTCTGGGTGGTTGCTAGGCGGTTGCTAGAATATTTTGGGTGGTTGCTAGGGTCTTTTGGGTGGTTGCAAGGCTGTTGCTAGGGTATTTTGGGTTGATTACTAGGGTGTTCTGGGTGGTTGCTAGGCGGTTGCTAGGGTCTTTTGGGTGGTTGCTAGGGTCTTTTGGGTGGTTGCTAGGTGGTTGCTAGGGTGTTCTGGGTGATTGCTAGGCGGTTGCTATTGTGTTGCTAAGCGATGGCTAAGGTATTTTGGGTGGTTGCTAGGGTGTTTCTATGCGGTTGCTAGGCTGTTCTGGGTGGTTGCTATGGTGTTGCTAGGTGGTTGCTAAGGTATTCTGGGTGGTTGCTAGGCAGTTGCTAGGATGTTATGGGTGGTCGTTATGGTGTTGCTAGGCGGTTGCTAGGGTATTCTGGGTTGTTTCTAGGCGGTTGCTATGGTGTTGCTAGGCGGTTGCTAAGGTACTCTGGGTGGTTGCAAGGCGGTTGCTAGGGTCTTTTGGGTGGTTGCTAGGTGGTTGCTAGGGTGTTCTGGGTGGTTGCTAGGCGGTTGCTATGGTGTTGCTAAGCGAGAGCTAAGGTATTTTGGGTGGTTGCTAGGGTGTTTCTATGCGGTTGCTAGGCTGTTCTGGGTGGTTGCTTTGGTGTTGCTAGGTGGTTGCTAAGGTAATCTGGGTGGTTGCTAGGCGGTTGCTATGGTGTTCTGGGTGGTTGCTAGAATATTTTCAGTGGTTGCTGTGGTCTTTTGGGTGGTTGAGGCGGTTGCTAGGGTATTTTGGGTGGTTGCTAGTGTGTTCTGGGTGGTTGCTAGGATATTATGGGTGGTTGCCAGGGTCTTTTGGTTTGTTGCTAGGTGGTTGCTAGGGTGTTCTGGGTGGTTGCTAGGCGGTTGCCTGGGTGTTGCTAGGAGGTTGCTAGGGTGTTCTGGGTGGTTGCTATGGTGTTGCTAGGCGGTTGCTAAGGTACTCTGGGTGATTGCAAGGCGGTTGCTAGGGTCTTTTGGGTGGTTTCTTGGGTGTTCTGGGTGGTTGCTAGGCGGTTGCTATGGTGTTGCTAAGCGGTGGCTAAGGTATTTTGGGTGGTTGCTAGGGTGTTCTGGGTGGTTGCTATGGTGTTGCTAGGTGGTTGCTAAGGTATTCTGGGTGGTTGCTAGGCAGTTGCTAGGATGTTATGGGTGGTCGTTATGGTGTTGCTAGGTGGTTGCTAGGGTATTCTGGGTGGTTTCTAGGCGGTTGCCTGGGTGTTCTGGGTGGTTGCTATGTGGTTGCTAGGCAGTTGCTAAGGTATTTTGGGTGGTTGCTAGGCGGTTGCTAGGGTGTTGCTAGGTGGTTGCTAGGGTATTCTGGGTGGTTGCTATTGTGTTGCTAGGCGGTTGCTAAGGTATTCTGAGTGGTTGCAAGGCGGTTGCTAGGGTATTTTGGGTGGTTGCTAGGGTCTTTTGGGTGGTTTCTAGGCGGTTGCTAGGCGGTTGCTAAGGTATTCTGGGTGGTTGCTAGGCGGTTGCTAAGATATTTTGGGTGGTTGCTAGGGTGTTGCTAGGCGGTTGCTAAGGTATTCTGGGTGGTTGCTAGGCGATTGCTATGTTGTTCTGGGTGGTTGCTAGGATATTTTCAGTGGTTGCTATGGTCTTTTGAGTGGTTGATAGATCTATCTATCTACTTCAAACTATTTTAAACTTCAAATACTTTAAACTTCAAACTAAATTAAACTTTAAACTAATTTAAACTTTTTAAACGTCAAACTTATGTAAACTTTAAGATAATTTCAACTTCAAACTACTAAATTTACTTCATTTTAACTTATAAACTGTAACGCATATAAACTCTGAGTGTGTAAGTGTTATCGAGTTAGTGTATGTGTGTGTGTGTATATGTATGTGAGTTAATGTGTGTGTGTGTGTGTGTGTGTGTAACCGCCTAGAACACAATAGCAACCACTGAGAACAACCTAGCAACCATCCAGAATAACTTAGAACACCCTAGCAACACCATAGCAACCACTCAGAACACCGTAGCAACTGCCTAACAACCACCCAGAACACCCTAGCAACCACCCAAAATCCTTAGAACACCCTAGCAACCACTCAGAACACCCTAGCAACCACCCAAAAGACCCTAGCAACCACCCAAAATATTCTAGCAACCACCTAGCAACCACCCAAAACACCCTAGCAACCGCCTAGAAACCACCCAAAAAACCTTAGCAACGACTCAAAATATCCTAGCAACCGCCTAGCAACCACCCAGAACACCCTAGCAACCACCCAAAACAGCCTATCAACACCATAGCAACCACCCAAAATACCTTAGCAACCGCCTAGCAACACCCTAGCAACCACCCAAAATACCTTAGAACTACCATAGCAACACCACAGCAGACACTCAGAACACCCTAGCAACCACCCAAAATACCTTAGAAAACCCTAGTAACTCCATAGCAACCAGTCAGAACACCCTAGAAACCACCCAAAATACCTCAGAACAAACTAGCAACTGCCTAGCAACCACCCAAAAGACCTTAGCAACCGCCTAGCAACACCCTAGCAACCACCCAAAATACCTTAGAACACCATAGCAACACCATAGCAACCAGTCAGAACACCCTTGCAACCACGCAAAATACCTCAGAACACCCTAGCAACTGCCTAACAACCACCCAGAACACCCTAGCAACCACCTAGCAACCACCCAAAAGACCCTGGCAACCACCCAAAATAACCTAGCAACCGCCTCAACCACCCAAAAGACCATAGCAACCACTGAAAATATTCTAGCAACCACCCAGAACACAATAGCAACCGTCTAGCAACCACCCAGAATACCTTAGCAACCACCTAGCAACACCATAGCAGCCACCCAGAACACCCTAGCAACCTCCTAGCAACACCATAGCAACCGCCTAGTAACCACCCAAAATACCTTAGCAACTGCCTAGCAACAACATAGCAACCACCCAGAACACCCAGGCAACCGCCTAGAAACCCCCCAGAATACCCTAGCAACCGCCTAGCAACACCATAACGACCACCCATAACATCCTAGCAACTGCCTAGCAACCACCCAGAATAACTTAGCAACCACCTAGCAACACCATAGTAACCACCCAGAACAGCCTAGCAACCGCATAGAAACACCCTAGCAACCACCCAAAATACCTTAGCCATCGCTTAGCAACACCATAGCAACCGCCTAGCAACCACCCAGAACACCCTAGAAACCACCCAAAAGACCCTAGCAACCGCCTTGCAACCACCCAGAGTACCTTAGCAACCGCCTAGCAACACCATAGCAACCACCCAGAACACCCTAGCAACCTCCTAGCAACACCCTAGCAACCGACTAGCAACCACCCAAAATACCTTAGCAACTGCCTAGCAACAACATAGCAACACCCAGGCAACCGCCTAGCAACCACCCAGAACACCCTAGCAACCACCTAGCAACACCATAGCAACCACCCAGAACACCATAGCAACCGCATAGAAACACCCTAGCAACCACCCAAAATACCTTAGCTCTCGCTTAGCAACACCATAGCAACCGCCTAGCAACCACCCAGAACACCCTAGCAACCACCCAAAAGACCCTAGCAATCACCCAAAAGACCCTAGCAACCGCCTTGCAACCACCCAGAGTACCTTAGTAACCGCCTAGCAACACCAAAGCATCCACCCAGAACACCCTAGCAACCTCCTAGCAACACCCTAGCAACCGCCTAGCAACCACCCAAAATACCTTAGCAACTGCCTAGCAACAACATAGCAACCACCCAGAACACCCAGGCAACCGCCTAAAAACAACCCAGAATACCCTAGCAACCGCCTAGCAACACCATAACGACCACCCATAACATCCTAGCAACTGCCTAGCAACCACCTAGCAACACCATAGCAACAACCCAGAACAGCCTAGCAACCGCATAGAAACACCCTAGCAACCACCCAAAATACCGTAGCTCTCGCTTAGCAACAACATAGCAACCGCCTAGCAACCCACCCAGAACACCCTAGCAACCACCTAGCAACCACCCAAAAGACCCTAGCAACCGTCTTGCAACCACCCAGAGTACCTTAGCAACCGCCTAGCAACACCATGGCATCCACCCAGAACACCCTAGCAACCTCCTAGCAACACCCTAGCAACCGCCTCGCAACCACCCAAAATACCTTAGCAACTGCCTAGCAACAACATAGCAACACCCAGGCAACCGCCTAGCAACCACCCAGAACACCCTAGCAACCACCTAGCAACAAACCAAAAGACCCTGGCAACCACCCATAATATCCTAGCAACCACCCAGAACACACTAGCAACCACCCAAAATACCCTAGCAACCGCCTCAACCACCCAAAAGACCACAGCAACCACTGAAAATATTCTAGCAACCACCCAGAACACCATAGCAACCACCTAGAAACCACCCAGAATACCTTAGCAACCACCTAGCAACACCATAGCAACCACCCAGAACACCCTAGCAACCTCCTAGCAACACCCTAGCAACCGCCTAGCAACCACCCAAAATACCTTAGCAACTGCCTAGCAACAACATAGCAACACCCAGGCAACCGTCCAAGCAACCACCCAGAACACCCTAGCAACCACCCAGAACACACTAGCAACCACCCAAAATACCCTAGCAACCACCCAAAATACCGTAGCTCTCGCTTAGCAACAACATAGCAACCGCCTAGCAACCCACCCAGAACACCCTAGCAACCACCTAGCAACCACCCAAAAGACCCTAGCAACCGCCTTGCAAGAAATATGTTCAGTAGGTCAAAAGCGTACCATTGTAATAACATTATGTGCATTACACTAACGATCTAACGTTGTGCAACTTGAAGCATAACATACAGATTATGCACTTCTCGCACTGCAGTGCATTGCACACCAGAACAAAATCATTCCCAGGTTCATTATGAGTGTTATTGCATTGCATTGCACAAACGTTGTGCACTGAAGAATAACATACAGGTTATGCACTTTTTACATTGCATTAAATTGCACACCAGAACTAACTCATTCCCATGTTCAAAGAAGAGATAAAGTGTGTTGTTGCATTGCATTGCACTAAAGATCTAACGTTGTGCACTGAAGAATAACATATAAGTTATGCACTTTTTACAATGCATTAAATTGCACACCAGAACTAACTCATTCCCATGTTGATTAAAGACATAACGTGTGTTGTTGCATTGCATTGCACTAACGATCTAACGTTGTTTACTGAAGAGTAACATATAGGTTATGCACTTCTTACATTGCATTGCATTGCACACCGGATCAAACTCATTCCCATGTTCATTAAAGACATAACTATGTGTGTTAATCTGACACACAACACACGATCTGACGTTGTGGACTGAATAACAATATGCACTTTTCGCATTGCATTAAATTGCACACCATTGCATTGTGGTTGCACACCAGAACTAACTCATTCCCATGTTGATTAAAGACATAAACGTGTGTGGTTGCATTGCACATTGCAGTGTATTGCATTGCATTGCATTGCATTGCACTAACGATCTAACGTTGTGAACTGGAAAATAACACATGTACTTTTCGCATTGCATTGCATTGCATTGCATTGCATTGCATGGCATTGCACTGCACTAACGATCTGACGTTGTCAGATAACTATATGCACTTTTTGCATTGCATTGCATTGCACACCAGAACTAACTCATTCCCATGTTGATTAAAGACATAACGTGTGGTTACATTGCATTGCATTGCCTTGTTTTGCTTTGCACTGCATTGCATTGCATTGCATTGCAAAAACGATCTAACGTTGTGCACTGAAGAATAGCATATAGGTTATGCACTTTTTGCATTGCATTGAACACCAAAATGTCATTCCCATGTTCATTAAAGAGATAACGTGTGTTGTTGCATTGCATTGCATTGCACTAACATACGTTAGCACTTTTTGCATTGCATTGCATTGCACACCAGAACTAACTCATCCCCATGTTGATTAAAGTTGCATTGCCAATGCATTGCCTTGTTTTGTTTTGTTTTGTTTTGTTTTGTTTTGTTTTGTTTTGTTTTGTTTTGTTTTGTTTTGTTTTGTTTTGTTTTGTTTTGTTTTGTTTTGTTTTGTTTTGTTTTGTTTTGTTTTGTTTTGTTTTGTTTTGCTTTGCATTGCATTAACGATCTAACGTTGTGCACTGAAGAATAACATATGCACTTTTCACATTGCATTGCAATGCACACCAGAACTAACTCATTCCCATGTTGATTAAAGACATAACGTGTGGTTGCATTGCATTGCATTGCATTGCATTGCATTGCATTGCATTGCATTGCTTTGCATTGCATTGCCTTGTTTTGCTTTGCTTTGCACTGCATTGCATTGCATTGCATTAACGATCTAACGTTGTGCACTGAAGAATAACATATGCACTTTTCACATTGCATTGCACACCAGAACTAACTCATTCCCATGTTGATTAAAGACATAACGTGTGGTTGCATTGCATTGCATTGCATTGCATTGCATTGATTTGCATTGCATTGCATTGCATTGCATTGCATTGCATTGCATTGCATTGCATTGCATTGCATTGCATTGCTTTGCATTGCATTGCATTGCATTGCATTGCATTGCCTTGTTTTGCTTTGCACTGCATTGCATTGCTTTGCATTGCATTGCTTTGCATTGCATTGCATTGCTTTGCATTGCATTGCATTGCATTGCATTGCTTTGCATTGCATTGCATTGCATTGCATTGCATTGCATTGCATTGCATTGCATTGCATTGCATTGCATTGCATTGCATTGCATTGCATTGCATTGCATTGACTTGTTTTGCATTGCATTAACGATCTAACGTTGTGCACTGAAGAATAACATGCACTTTTCAGATTTGCATTGCATTGCATTGATTTGCATTGCATTGCATTGCATTGCATTGCATTGCATTGCATTGCATTGAATTGCATTGCATTGATTTGCATTGCATTGCATTGCATTGCATTGCATTGCATTGAATTGCTTTGCATTGCATTGCATTGCATTGCATTGCTTTGCATTGCATTGCATTGCATTGCTTTGCATTGCATTGCATTGCATTGCTTTGCATTGCATTGCATTGCATTGCATTGCATTGCATTGCATTGCATTGCATTGCATTGCATTGACTTGTTTTGCATTGCATTAACGATCTAACGTTGTGCACTGAAGAATAACATGCACTTTTCACATTGCTTTGCATTGCATTGCATTGATTTGCATTGCATTGCATTGCATTGCATTGCATTGCATTGAATTGCATTGCATTGCATTGCGTTGCTTTGCTTTGCTTTGCATTGCATTGCATTGCATTGCCTTGTTTTGCTTTGCACTGCATTGCATTGCATTGCATTGCTTTGCATTGCATTGCTTTGCATTGCATTGCATTGCATTGCATTGCATTGACTTGTTTTGCATTGCATTAACGATCTAACGTTGTGCACTGAAGAATAACATGCACTTTTCACATTGCATTGCATTGCACATCAGAACTAACTCATTCCCATGTTGATTAAAGACATAACGTGTGGTTGCATTGCATTGCATTGCATTGGATTGCATTGCATTGCAATGCATTGCATTGCATTGCTTTGCACTGCATTGCATTGCATTAACGATCTAACGTTGTGCACTGAAGAATAACATATGCACTTTTCACATTGCACACCAGAACAAAATCCTTCCCATGTTCATTAAAGAGATATGTGTGTTGTTGCATTGCATTGCATTAACGATCTAACGTTGTGCACTGAAGAATAACTATGCACTTTTCACATTGCATTGCATTGTACACCAGAACTAAATCCTTCCCATGTTCATTAAAGAGATATGTGTGTTGTTAACGTTGTGCAATATTATAGCTTATGCAATTTTCGCATTGCATTGCATTGCACACCAGAAATAACTCATTGCCATGTTCATTAAAGAGAAATCTCTCTATGTCTTTAATTAACATGGGAATGAGTTAGTTCTGGTGTGCAATGCACTGCAAAAAGTACAAAACCTATTGTGTTGCTAGGCGGTTGCTAAGGTATTCTGGGTGTTTGCTAGGCGGTTGCTATGGTGTTGCTAGGATATTTTCAGTGGTTGCTATGGTCTTTTGGGTGGTTGCTAGGTGGTTGCTAGGGTATTTTGGGTGGTTGTTAGGGTGTTCTGGGTGGTTGCAAGGATGTTATGGTTGATTACTAGGGTGTTCTGGGTGGTTGCTAGGCGGTTGCTAGGGTATTTTGGGTGGTTGCTAGGGTCTTCTGGGTGGTTGGCTATGGTGTTATGGATGGTTACTAGGGTGTTTTGGGTGGTTGCTAGGGTGTTGCTAGATGGTTGATAGGGTGTTCTGGGTGGTTGCTATTGTGTTGCTAGGCATTTGCTATGGTGTTCTTGGTTGTTGCTATGGTGAGGCTAAGGTATTTTGGGTGGTTGCTAGGCGGTTGCTAGGGTGTTGCTAGGTGGTTGCTAAGGTATTTTGGGTGGTTGCTAGGGTGTTGCTAGGCGGTTGCTAAGGTATTCTGGGTGGTTGCTAGGCGGTTGCTAGAATATTTTGGGTGGTTGCTAGGGTCTTTTGGGTGGTTGCAAGGCTGTTGCTAGGGTATTTTGGGTTGATTACTAGGGTGTTCTGGGTGGTTGCTAGGCGGTTGCTAGGGTCTTTTGGGTGGTTGCTAGGGTCTTTTGGGTGGTTGCTAGGTGGTTGCTAGGGTGTTCTGGGTGATTGCTAGGCGGTTGCTATTGTGTTGCTAAGCGATGGCTAAGGTATTTTGGGTGGTTGCTAGGGTGTTTCTATGCGGTTGCTAGGCTGTTCTGGGTGGTTGCTATGGTGTTGCTAGGTGGTTGCTAAGGTATTCTGGGTGGTTGCTAGGCAGTTGCTAGGATGTTATGGGTGGTCGTTATGGTGTTGCTAGGCGGTTGCTAGGGTATTCTGGGTTGTTTCTAGGCGGTTGCTATGGTGTTGCTAGGCGGTTGCTAAGGTACTCTGGGTGGTTGCAAGGCGGTTGCTAGGGTCTTTTGGGTGGTTGCTAGGTGGTTGCTAGGGTGTTCTGGGTGGTTGCTAGGCGGTTGCTATGGTGTTGCTAAGCGAGAGCTAAGGTATTTTGGGTGGTTGCTAGGGTGTTTCTATGCGGTTGCTAGGCTGTTCTGGGTGGTTGCTTTGGTGTTGCTAGGTGGTTGCTAAGGTAATCTGGGTGGTTGCTAGGCGGTTGCTATGGTGTTCTGGGTGGTTGCTAGAATATTTTCAGTGGTTGCTGTGGTCTTTTGGGTGGTTGAGGCGGTTGCTAGGGTATTTTGGGTGGTTGCTAGTGTGTTCTGGGTGGTTGCTAGGATATTATGGGTGGTTGCCAGGGTCTTTTGGTTTGTTGCTAGGTGGTTGCTAGGGTGTTCTGGGTGGTTGCTAGGCGGTTGCCTGGGTGTTGCTAGGAGGTTGCTAGGGTGTTCTGGGTGGTTGCTATGGTGTTGCTAGGCGGTTGCTAAGGTACTCTGGGTGATTGCAAGGCGGTTGCTAGGGTCTTTTGGGTGGTTTCTTGGGTGTTCTGGGTGGTTGCTAGGCGGTTGCTATGGTGTTGCTAAGCGGTGGCTAAGGTATTTTGGGTGGTTGCTAGGGTGTTCTGGGTGGTTGCTATGGTGTTGCTAGGTGGTTGCTAAGGTATTCTGGGTGGTTGCTAGGCAGTTGCTAGGATGTTATGGGTGGTCGTTATGGTGTTGCTAGGTGGTTGCTAGGGTATTCTGGGTGGTTTCTAGGCGGTTGCCTGGGTGTTCTGGGTGGTTGCTATGTGGTTGCTAGGCAGTTGCTAAGGTATTTTGGGTGGTTGCTAGGCGGTTGCTAGGGTGTTGCTAGGTGGTTGCTAGGGTATTCTGGGTGGTTGCTATTGTGTTGCTAGGCGGTTGCTAAGGTATTCTGAGTGGTTGCAAGGCGGTTGCTAGGGTATTTTGGGTGGTTGCTAGGGTCTTTTGGGTGGTTTCTAGGCGGTTGCTAGGCGGTTGCTAAGGTATTCTGGGTGGTTGCTAGGCGGTTGCTAAGATATTTTGGGTGGTTGCTAGGGTGTTGCTAGGCGGTTGCTAAGGTATTCTGGGTGGTTGCTAGGCGATTGCTATGTTGTTCTGGGTGGTTGCTAGGATATTTTCAGTGGTTGCTATGGTCTTTTGAGTGGTTGATAGATCTATCTATCTACTTCAAACTATTTTAAACTTCAAATACTTTAAACTTCAAACTAAATTAAACTTTAAACTAATTTAAACTTTTTAAACGTCAAACTTATGTAAACTTTAAGATAATTTCAACTTCAAACTACTAAATTTACTTCATTTTAACTTATAAACTGTAACGCATATAAACTCTGAGTGTGTAAGTGTTATCGAGTTAGTGTATGTGTGTGTGTGTATATGTATGTGAGTTAATGTGTGTGTGTGTGTGTGTGTGTGTAACCGCCTAGAACACAATAGCAACCACTGAGAACAACCTAGCAACCATCCAGAATAACTTAGAACACCCTAGCAACACCATAGCAACCACTCAGAACACCGTAGCAACTGCCTAACAACCACCCAGAACACCCTAGCAACCACCCAAAATCCTTAGAACACCCTAGCAACCACTCAGAACACCCTAGCAACCACCCAAAAGACCCTAGCAACCACCCAAAATATTCTAGCAACCACCTAGCAACCACCCAAAACACCCTAGCAACCGCCTAGAAACCACCCAAAAAACCTTAGCAACGACTCAAAATATCCTAGCAACCGCCTAGCAACCACCCAGAACACCCTAGCAACCACCCAAAACAGCCTATCAACACCATAGCAACCACCCAAAATACCTTAGCAACCGCCTAGCAACACCCTAGCAACCACCCAAAATACCTTAGAACTACCATAGCAACACCACAGCAGACACTCAGAACACCCTAGCAACCACCCAAAATACCTTAGAAAACCCTAGTAACTCCATAGCAACCAGTCAGAACACCCTAGAAACCACCCAAAATACCTCAGAACAAACTAGCAACTGCCTAGCAACCACCCAAAAGACCTTAGCAACCGCCTAGCAACACCCTAGCAACCACCCAAAATACCTTAGAACACCATAGCAACACCATAGCAACCAGTCAGAACACCCTTGCAACCACGCAAAATACCTCAGAACACCCTAGCAACTGCCTAACAACCACCCAGAACACCCTAGCAACCACCTAGCAACCACCCAAAAGACCCTGGCAACCACCCAAAATAACCTAGCAACCGCCTCAACCACCCAAAAGACCATAGCAACCACTGAAAATATTCTAGCAACCACCCAGAACACAATAGCAACCGTCTAGCAACCACCCAGAATACCTTAGCAACCACCTAGCAACACCATAGCAGCCACCCAGAACACCCTAGCAACCTCCTAGCAACACCATAGCAACCGCCTAGTAACCACCCAAAATACCTTAGCAACTGCCTAGCAACAACATAGCAACCACCCAGAACACCCAGGCAACCGCCTAGAAACCCCCCAGAATACCCTAGCAACCGCCTAGCAACACCATAACGACCACCCATAACATCCTAGCAACTGCCTAGCAACCACCCAGAATAACTTAGCAACCACCTAGCAACACCATAGTAACCACCCAGAACAGCCTAGCAACCGCATAGAAACACCCTAGCAACCACCCAAAATACCTTAGCCATCGCTTAGCAACACCATAGCAACCGCCTAGCAACCACCCAGAACACCCTAGAAACCACCCAAAAGACCCTAGCAACCGCCTTGCAACCACCCAGAGTACCTTAGCAACCGCCTAGCAACACCATAGCAACCACCCAGAACACCCTAGCAACCTCCTAGCAACACCCTAGCAACCGACTAGCAACCACCCAAAATACCTTAGCAACTGCCTAGCAACAACATAGCAACACCCAGGCAACCGCCTAGCAACCACCCAGAACACCCTAGCAACCACCTAGCAACACCATAGCAACCACCCAGAACACCATAGCAACCGCATAGAAACACCCTAGCAACCACCCAAAATACCTTAGCTCTCGCTTAGCAACACCATAGCAACCGCCTAGCAACCACCCAGAACACCCTAGCAACCACCCAAAAGACCCTAGCAATCACCCAAAAGACCCTAGCAACCGCCTTGCAACCACCCAGAGTACCTTAGTAACCGCCTAGCAACACCAAAGCATCCACCCAGAACACCCTAGCAACCTCCTAGCAACACCCTAGCAACCGCCTAGCAACCACCCAAAATACCTTAGCAACTGCCTAGCAACAACATAGCAACCACCCAGAACACCCAGGCAACCGCCTAAAAACAACCCAGAATACCCTAGCAACCGCCTAGCAACACCATAACGACCACCCATAACATCCTAGCAACTGCCTAGCAACCACCTAGCAACACCATAGCAACAACCCAGAACAGCCTAGCAACCGCATAGAAACACCCTAGCAACCACCCAAAATACCGTAGCTCTCGCTTAGCAACAACATAGCAACCGCCTAGCAACCCACCCAGAACACCCTAGCAACCACCTAGCAACCACCCAAAAGACCCTAGCAACCGTCTTGCAACCACCCAGAGTACCTTAGCAACCGCCTAGCAACACCATGGCATCCACCCAGAACACCCTAGCAACCTCCTAGCAACACCCTAGCAACCGCCTCGCAACCACCCAAAATACCTTAGCAACTGCCTAGCAACAACATAGCAACACCCAGGCAACCGCCTAGCAACCACCCAGAACACCCTAGCAACCACCTAGCAACAAACCAAAAGACCCTGGCAACCACCCATAATATCCTAGCAACCACCCAGAACACACTAGCAACCACCCAAAATACCCTAGCAACCGCCTCAACCACCCAAAAGACCACAGCAACCACTGAAAATATTCTAGCAACCACCCAGAACACCATAGCAACCACCTAGAAACCACCCAGAATACCTTAGCAACCACCTAGCAACACCATAGCAACCACCCAGAACACCCTAGCAACCTCCTAGCAACACCCTAGCAACCGCCTAGCAACCACCCAAAATACCTTAGCAACTGCCTAGCAACAACATAGCAACACCCAGGCAACCGTCCAAGCAACCACCCAGAACACCCTAGCAACCACCCAGAACACACTAGCAACCACCCAAAATACCCTAGCAACCACCCAAAATACCGTAGCTCTCGCTTAGCAACAACATAGCAACCGCCTAGCAACCCACCCAGAACACCCTAGCAACCACCTAGCAACCACCCAAAAGACCCTAGCAACCGCCTTGCAAGAAATATGTTCAGTAGGTCAAAAGCGTACCATTGTAATAACATTATGTGCATTACACTAACGATCTAACGTTGTGCAACTTGAAGCATAACATACAGATTATGCACTTCTCGCACTGCAGTGCATTGCACACCAGAACAAAATCATTCCCAGGTTCATTATGAGTGTTATTGCATTGCATTGCACAAACGTTGTGCACTGAAGAATAACATACAGGTTATGCACTTTTTACATTGCATTAAATTGCACACCAGAACTAACTCATTCCCATGTTCAAAGAAGAGATAAAGTGTGTTGTTGCATTGCATTGCACTAAAGATCTAACGTTGTGCACTGAAGAATAACATATAAGTTATGCACTTTTTACAATGCATTAAATTGCACACCAGAACTAACTCATTCCCATGTTGATTAAAGACATAACGTGTGTTGTTGCATTGCATTGCACTAACGATCTAACGTTGTTTACTGAAGAGTAACATATAGGTTATGCACTTCTTACATTGCATTGCATTGCACACCGGATCAAACTCATTCCCATGTTCATTAAAGACATAACTATGTGTGTTAATCTGACACACAACACACGATCTGACGTTGTGGACTGAATAACAATATGCACTTTTCGCATTGCATTAAATTGCACACCATTGCATTGTGGTTGCACACCAGAACTAACTCATTCCCATGTTGATTAAAGACATAAACGTGTGTGGTTGCATTGCACATTGCAGTGTATTGCATTGCATTGCATTGCATTGCACTAACGATCTAACGTTGTGAACTGGAAAATAACACATGTACTTTTCGCATTGCATTGCATTGCATTGCATTGCATTGCATGGCATTGCACTGCACTAACGATCTGACGTTGTCAGATAACTATATGCACTTTTTGCATTGCATTGCATTGCACACCAGAACTAACTCATTCCCATGTTGATTAAAGACATAACGTGTGGTTACATTGCATTGCATTGCCTTGTTTTGCTTTGCACTGCATTGCATTGCATTGCATTGCAAAAACGATCTAACGTTGTGCACTGAAGAATAGCATATAGGTTATGCACTTTTTGCATTGCATTGAACACCAAACTGTCATTCCCATGTTCATTAAAGAGATAACGTGTGTTGTTGCATTGCATTGCATTGCACTAACATACGTTAGCACTTTTTGCATTGCATTGCATTGCACACCAGAACTAACTCATCCCCATGTTGATTAAAGTTGCATTGCCAATGCATTGCCTTGTTTTGTTTTGTTTTGTTTTGTTTTGTTTTGTTTTGTTTTGTTTTGTTTTGTTTTGTTTTGTTTTGTTTTGTTTTGTTTTGTTTTGTTTTGTTTTGTTTTGTTTTGTTTTGTTTTGTTTTGTTTTGTTTTGTTTTGTTTTGTTTTGCTTTGCATTGCATTAACGATCTAACGTTGTGCACTGAAGAATAACATATGCACTTTTCACATTGCATTGCAATGCACACCAGAACTAACTCATTCCCATGTTGATTAAAGACATAACGTGTGGTTGCATTGCATTGCATTGCATTGCATTGCATTGCATTGCATTGCATTGCTTTGCATTGCATTGCCTTGTTTTGCTTTGCTTTGCACTGCATTGCATTGCATTGCATTAACGATCTAACGTTGTGCACTGAAGAATAACATATGCACTTTTCACATTGCATTGCACACCAGAACTAACTCATTCCCATGTTGATTAAAGACATAACGTGTGGTTGCATTGCATTGCATTGCATTGCATTGCATTGATTTGCATTGCATTGCATTGCATTGCATTGCATTGCATTGCATTGCATTGCATTGCATTGCATTGCTTTGCATTGCATTGCATTGCATTGCATTGCATTGCCTTGTTTTGCTTTGCACTGCATTGCATTGCTTTGCATTGCATTGCTTTGCATTGCATTGCATTGCTTTGCATTGCATTGCATTGCATTGCATTGCTTTGCATTGCATTGCATTGCATTGCATTGCATTGCATTGCATTGCATTGCATTGCATTGCATTGCATTGCATTGCATTGCATTGCATTGCATTGCATTGACTTGTTTTGCATTGCATTAACGATCTAACGTTGTGCACTGAAGAATAACATGCACTTTTCAGATTTGCATTGCATTGCATTGATTTGCATTGCATTGCATTGCATTGCATTGCATTGCATTGAATTGCATTGCATTGATTTGCATTGCATTGCATTGCATTGCATTGCATTGAATTGCTTTGCATTGCATTGCATTGCATTGCATTGCTTTGCATTGCATTGCATTGCATTGCTTTGCATTGCATTGCATTGCATTGCTTTGCATTGCATTGCATTGCATTGCATTGCATTGCATTGCATTGCATTGCATTGACTTGTTTTGCATTGCATTAACGATCTAACGTTGTGCACTGAAGAATAACATGCACTTTTCACATTGCTTTGCATTGCATTGCATTGATTTGCATTGCATTGCATTGCATTGCATTGCATTGCATTGCATTGAATTGCATTGCATTGCATTGCGTTGCTTTGCTTTGCTTTGCATTGCATTGCATTGCATTGCCTTGTTTTGCTTTGCACTGCATTGCATTGCATTGCTTTGCATTGCATTGCTTTGCATTGCATTGCATTGCATTGCATTGCATTGACTTGTTTTGCATTGCATTAACGATCTAACGTTGTGCACTGAAGAATAACATGCACTTTTCACATTGCATTGCATTGCACATCAGAACTAACTCATTCCCATGTTGATTAAAGACATAACGTGTGGTTGCATTGCATTGCATTGCATTGGATTGCATTGCATTGCAATGCATTGCATTGCATTGCTTTGCACTGCATTGCATTGCATTAACGATCTAACGTTGTGCACTGAAGAATAACATATGCACTTTTCACATTGCACACCAGAACAAAATCCTTCCCATGTTCATTAAAGAGATATGTGTGTTGTTGCATTGCATTGCATTAACGATCTAACGTTGTGCACTGAAGAATAACTATGCACTTTTCACATTGCATTGCATTGTACACCAGAACTAAATCCTTCCCATGTTCATTAAAGAGATATGTGTGTTGTTAACGTTGTGCAATATTATAGCTTATGCACTTTTCGCATTGCATTGCATTGCACACCAGAAATAACTCATTGCCATGTTCATTAAAGAGAAATCTCTCTATGTCTTTAATTAACATGGGAATGAGTTAGTTCTGGTGTGCAATGCACTGCAAAAAGTACAAAACCTATTGTGTTGCTAGGCGGTTGCTAAGGTATTCTGGGTGTTTGCTAGGCGGTTGCTATGGTGTTGCTAGGATATTTTCAGTGGTTGCTATGGTCTTTTGGGTGGTTGCTAGGTGGTTGCTAGGGTATTTTGGGTGGTTGTTAGGGTGTTCTGGGTGGTTGCAAGGATGTTATGGTTGATTACTAGGGTGTTCTGGGTGGTTGCTAGGCGGTTGCTAGGGTATTTTGGGTGGTTGCTAGGGTCTTCTGGGTGGTTGGCTATGGTGTTATGGATGGTTACTAGGGTGTTTTGGGTGGTTGCTAGGGTGTTGCTAGATGGTTGATAGGGTGTTCTGGGTGGTTGCTATTGTGTTGCTAGGCATTTGCTATGGTGTTCTTGGTTGTTGCTATGGTGAGGCTAAGGTATTTTGGGTGGTTGCTAGGCGGTTGCTAGGGTGTTGCTAGGTGGTTGCTAAGGTATTTTGGGTGGTTGCTAGGGTGTTGCTAGGCGGTTGCTAAGGTATTCTGGGTGGTTGCTAGGCGGTTGCTAGAATATTTTGGGTGGTTGCTAGGGTCTTTTGGGTGGTTGCAAGGCTGTTGCTAGGGTATTTTGGGTTGATTACTAGGGTGTTCTGGGTGGTTGCTAGGCGGTTGCTAGGGTCTTTTGGGTGGTTGCTAGGGTCTTTTGGGTGGTTGCTAGGTGGTTGCTAGGGTGTTCTGGGTGATTGCTAGGCGGTTGCTATTGTGTTGCTAAGCGATGGCTAAGGTATTTTGGGTGGTTGCTAGGGTGTTTCTATGCGGTTGCTAGGCTGTTCTGGGTGGTTGCTATGGTGTTGCTAGGTGGTTGCTAAGGTATTCTGGGTGGTTGCTAGGCAGTTGCTAGGATGTTATGGGTGGTCGTTATGGTGTTGCTAGGCGGTTGCTAGGGTATTCTGGGTTGTTTCTAGGCGGTTGCTATGGTGTTGCTAGGCGGTTGCTAAGGTACTCTGGGTGGTTGCAAGGCGGTTGCTAGGGTCTTTTGGGTGGTTGCTAGGTGGTTGCTAGGGTGTTCTGGGTGGTTGCTAGGCGGTTGCTATGGTGTTGCTAAGCGAGAGCTAAGGTATTTTGGGTGGTTGCTAGGGTGTTTCTATGCGGTTGCTAGGCTGTTCTGGGTGGTTGCTTTGGTGTTGCTAGGTGGTTGCTAAGGTAATCTGGGTGGTTGCTAGGCGGTTGCTATGGTGTTCTGGGTGGTTGCTAGAATATTTTCAGTGGTTGCTATGGTCTTTTGGGTGGTTGAGGCGGTTGCTAGGGTATTTTGGGTGGTTGCTAGTGTGTTCTGGGTGGTTGCTAGGATATTATGGGTGGTTGCCAGGGTCTTTTGGTTTGTTGCTAGGTGGTTGCTAGGGTGTTCTGGGTGGTTGCTAGGCGGTTGCCTGGGTGTTGCTAGGAGGTTGCTAGGGTGTTCTGGGTGGTTGCTATGGTGTTGCTAGGCGGTTGCTAAGGTACTCTGGGTGATTGCAAGGCGGTTGCTAGGGTCTTTTGGGTGGTTTCTTGGGTGTTCTGGGTGGTTGCTAGGCGGTTGCTATGGTGTTGCTAAGCGGTGGCTAAGGTATTTTGGGTGGTTGCTAGGGTGTTCTGGGTGGTTGCTATGGTGTTGCTAGGTGGTTGCTAAGGTATTCTGGGTGGTTGCTAGGCAGTTGCTAGGATGTTATGGGTGGTCGTTATGGTGTTGCTAGGTGGTTGCTAGGGTATTCTGGGTGGTTTCTAGGCGGTTGCCTGGGTGTTCTGGGTGGTTGCTATGTTGTTGCTAGGCAGTTGTTAAGGTATTTTGGGTGGTTGCTAGGCGGTTGCTAGGGTGTTGCTAGGTGGTTGCTAGGGTATTCTGGGTGGTTGCTATTGTGTTGCTAGGCGGTTGCTAAGGTATTCTGAGTGGTTGCAAGGCGGTTGCTAGGGTATTTTGGGTGGTTGCTAGGGTCTTTTGGGTGGTTTCTAGGCGGTTGCTAGGCGGTTGCTAAGGTATTCTGGGTGGTTGCTAGGCGGTTGCTAAGATATTTTGGGTGGTTGCTAGGGTGTTGCTAGGCGGTTGCTAAGGTATTCTGGGTGGTTGCTAGGCGATTGCTATGTTGTTCTGGGTGGTTGCTAGGATATTTTCAGTGGTTGCTATGGTCTTTTGAGTGGTTGATAGATCTATCTATCTACTTCAAACTATTTTAAACTTCAAATACTTTAAACTTCAAACTAAATTAAACTTTAAACTAATTTAAACTTTTTAAACGTCAAACTTATGTAAACTTTAAGATAATTTCAACTTCAAACTACTAAATTTACTTCATTTTAACTTATAAACTGTAACGCATATAAACTCTGAGTGTGTAAGTGTTATCGAGTTAGTGTATGTGTGTGTGTGTATATGTATGTGAGTTAATGTGTGTGTGTGTGTGTGTGTGTGTGTGTGTAACCGCCTAGAACACAATAGCAACCACTGAGAACAACCTAGCAACCATCCAGAATAACTTAGAACACCCTAGCAACACCATAGCAACCACTCAGAACACCGTAGCAACTGCCTAACAACCACCCAGAACACCCTAGCAACCACCCAAAATACCTTAGAACACCCTAGCAACCACTCAGAACACCCTAGCAACCACCCAAAAGACCCTAGCAACCACCCAAAATATTCTAGCAACCACCTAGCAACCACCCAAAACACCCTAGCAACCGCCTAGAAACCACCCAAAAAACCTTAGCAACGACTCAAAATATCCTAGCAACCGCCTAGCAACCACCCAGAACACCCTAGCAACCACCCAAAACAGCCTATCAACACCATAGCAACCACCCAAAATACCTTAGCAACCGCCTAGCAACACCCTAGCAACCACCCAAAATACCTTAGAACTACCATAGCAACACCACAGCAGACACTCAGAACACCCTAGCAACCACCCAAAATACCTTAGAAAACCCTAGTAACTCCATAGCAACCAGTCAGAACACCCTAGAAACCACCCAAAATACCTCAGAACAAACTAGCAACTGCCTAGCAACCACCCAAAAGACCTTAGCAACCGCCTAGCAACACCCTAGCAACCACCCAAAATACCTTAGAAAACCCTAGTAACTCCATAGCAACCAGTCAGAACACCCTTGCAACCACGCAAAATACCTCAGAACACCCTAGCAACTGCCTAACAACCACCCAGAACACCCTAGCAACCACCTAGCAACCACCCAAAAGACCCTGGCAACCACCCAAAATAACCTAGCAACCGCCTCAACCACCCAAAAGACCATAGCAACCACTGAAAATATTCTAGCAACCACCCAGAACACAATAGCAACCGTCTAGCAACCACCCAGAATACCTTAGCAACCACCTAGCAACACCATAGCAGCCACCCAGAACACCCTAGCAACCTCCTAGCAACACCATAGCAACCGCCTAGTAACCACCCAAAATACCTTAGCAACTGCCTAGCAACAACATAGCAACCACCCAGAACACCCAGGCAACCGCCTAGAAACCCCCCAGAATACCCTAGCAACCGCCTAGCAACACCATAACGACCACCCATAACATCCTAGCAACTGCCTAGCAACCACCCAGAATAACTTAGCAACCACCTAGCAACACCATAGTAACCACCCAGAACAGCCTAGCAACCGCATAGAAACACCCTAGCAACCACCCAAAATACCTTAGCCATCGCTTAGCAACACCATAGCAACCGCCTAGCAACCACCCAGAACACCCTAGAAACCACCCAAAAGACCCTAGCAACCGCCTTGCAACCACCCAGAGTACCTTAGCAACCGCCTAGCAACACCATAGCAACCACCCAGAACACCCTAGCAACCTCCTAGCAACACCCTAGCAACCGACTAGCAACCACCCAAAATACCTTAGCAACTGCCTAGCAACAACATAGCAACACCCAGGCAACCGCCTAGCAACCACCCAGAACACCCTAGCAACCACCTAGCAACACCATAGCAACCACCCAGAACACCATAGCAACCGCATAGAAACACCCTAGCAACCACCCAAAATACCTTAGCTCTCGCTTAGCAACACCATAGCAACCGCCTAGCAACCACCCAGAACACCCTAGCAACCACCCAAAAGACCCTAGCAATCACCCAAAAGACCCTAGCAACCGCCTTGCAACCACCCAGAGTACCTTAGTAACCGCCTAGCAACACCAAAGCATCCACCCAGAACACCCTAGCAACCTCCTAGCAACACCCTAGCAACCGCCTAGCAACCACCCAAAATACCTTAGCAACTGCCTAGCAACAACATAGCAACCACCCAGAACACCCAGGCAACCGCCTAAAAACAACCCAGAATACCCTAGCAACCGCCTAGCAACACCATAACGACCACCCATAACATCCTAGCAACTGCCTAGCAACCACCTAGCAACACCATAGCAACAACCCAGAACAGCCTAGCAACCGCATAGAAACACCCTAGCAACCACCCAAAATACCGTAGCTCTCGCTTAGCAACAACATAGCAACCGCCTAGCAACCCACCCAGAACACCCTAGCAACCACCTAGCAACCACCCAAAAGACCCTAGCAACCGTCTTGCAACCACCCAGAGTACCTTAGCAACCGCCTAGCAACACCATGGCATCCACCCAGAACACCCTAGCAACCTCCTAGCAACACCCTAGCAACCGCCTCGCAACCACCCAAAATACCTTAGCAACTTCCTAGCAACAACATAGCAACACCCAGGCAACCGCCTAGCAACCACCCAAAACACCCTAGCAACCACCTAGCAACAAACCAAAAGACCCTGGCAACCACCCATAATATCCTAGCAACCACCCAGAACACAATAGCAACCACCCAAAATACCCTAGCAACCGCCTCAACCACCCAAAAGACCACAGCAACCACTGAAAATATTCTAGCAACCACCCAGAACACCATAGCAACCACCTAGAAACCACCCAGAATACCTTAGCAACCACCTAGCAACACCATAGCAACCACCCAGAACACCCTAGCAACCTCCTAGCAACACCCTAGCAACCGCCTAGCAACCACCCAAAATACCTTAGCAACTGCCTAGCAACAACATAGCAACACCCAGGCAACCGCCTAGCAACCACCCAAAAGACCCTAGCAACCGCCTTGCAAGAAATATGTTCAGTAGGTCAAAAGTGTACCATTGTAATAACATTATGTGCATTACACTAACGATCTAACGTTGTGCAACTTGAAGCATAACATACAGATTATGCACTTCTCGCACTGCAGTGCATTGCACACCAGAACAAAATCATTCCCAGGTTCATTGTGAGTGTTATTGCATTGCATTGCACAAACGTTGTGCACTGAAGAATAACATACAGGTTATGCACTTTTTACATTGCATTAAATTGCACACCAGAACTAACTCATTCCCATGTTCAAAGAAGAGATAAAGTGTGTTGTTGCATTGCATTGCACTAAAGATCTAACGTTGTGCACTGAAGAATAACATATAAGTTATGCACTTTTTACAATGCATTAAATTGCACACCAGAACTAACTCATTCCCATGTTGATTAAAGACATAACGTGTGAAGTTAGATCGTCATTGCACTAACGATCTAACGTTGTTTACTGAAGAGTAACATATAGGTTATGCACTTCTTACATTGCATTGCATTGCACACCGGATCAAACTCATTCCCATGTTCATTAAAGACATAACTATGTGTGTTAATCTGACACACAACACACGATCTGACGTTGTGGACTGAATAACAATATGCACTTTTCGCATTGCATTAAATTGCACACCATTGCATTGTGGTTGCACACCAGAACTAACTCATTCCCATGTTGATTAAAGACATAAACGTGTGTGGTTGCATTGCACATTGCAGTGTATTGCATTGCATTGCATTGCACTAACGATCTAACGTTGTGAACTGGAAAATAACACATGTACTTTTCGCATTGCATTGCATTGCATTGCATTGCATTGCATTGCATGGCATTGCACTGCACTAACGATCTGACGTTGTCAGATAACTATATGCACTTTTTGCATTGCATTGCATTGCACACCAGAACTAACTCATTCCCATGTTGATTAAAGACATAACGTGTGGTTACATTGCATTGCATTGCCTTGTTTTGCTTTGCACTGCATTGCATTGCATTGCATTGCAAAAACGATCTAACGTTGTGCACTGAAGAATAGCATATAGGTTATGCACTTTTTGCATTGCATTGAACACCAAACTGTCATTCCCATGTTCATTAAAGAGATAACGTGTGTTGTTGCATTGCATTGCATTGCACTAACATACGTTAGCACTTTTTGCATTGCATTGCATTGCACACCAGAACTAACTCATCCCCATGTTGATTAAAGTTGCATTGCCAATGCATTGCCTTGTTTTGTTTTGTTTTGTTTTGTTTTGTTTTGTTTTGTTTAGTTTAGTTTTGTTTTGTTTTGTTTTGTTTTGTTTTGTTTTGTTTTGTTTTGTTTTGTTTTGTTTTGTTTTGTTTTGTTTTGCACTGCATTGCATTAACGATCTAACGTTGTGCACTGAAGAATAACATATGCACTTTTCACATTGCATTGCAATGCACACCAGAACTAACTCATTCCCATGTTGATTAAAGACATAACGTGTGGTTGCATTGCATTGCATTGCATTGCATTGCATTGCATTGCATTGCATTGCATTGCATTGCATTGCTTTGCATTGCATTGCTTTGCATTGCATTGCATTGCCTTGTTTTGCTTTGCACTGCATTGCATTGCATTGCATTAACGATCTAACGTTGTGCACTGAAGAATAACATATGCACTTTTCACATTGCATTGCACACCAGAACTAACTCATTCCCATGTTGATTAAAGACATAACGTGTGGTTGCATTGCATTGCATTGCATTGATTTGCATTGAATTGCATTGCATTGCATTGCATTGCATTGCATTGCATTGCATTGCATTGCATTGCCTTGTTTTGCTTTGCATTGCATTGCATTGCATTGCATTGCATTGCATTGCCTTGTTTTGCTTTGCTTTGCACTGCATTGCATTGCATTGCTTTGCATTGCATTGCTTTGCATTGCATTGAATTGCATTGCATTGCTTTGCATTGCATTGCATTGCATTGCATTGCATTGCATTGCATTGCCTTGTTTTGCTTTGCTTTGCACTGCATTGCATTGCATTGCTTTGCATTGCATTGCTTTGCATTGCATTGCATTGCTTTGCATTGCATTGCATTGCATTGCATTGCATTGCATTGCATTGCATTGCATTGCATTGACTCTTTTTGCATTGCATTAACGATCTAACGTTGTGCACTGAAGAATAACATGCACTTTTCACATTGCATTGCATTGCATTGATTTGCATTGCATTGCATTGCATTGCATTGCATTGCATTGCATTGCATTGAATTGCATTGCATTGCATTGCATTGCATTGCCTTGCTTTGCTTTGCACTGCATTGCATTGCTTTGCATTGCATTGCTTTGCATTGCATTGCATTGCATTGCATTGCATTGCATTGCATTGCTTTGCATTGCATTGCATTGCATTGCATTGCATTGCATTGCATTGCATTGCATTGCATTGCATTGCATTGCATTGCATTGACTTGTTTTGCATTGCATTAACGATCTAACGTTGTGCACTGAAGAATAACATGCACTTTTCACATTGCATTGCATTGCACATCAGAACTAACTCATTCCCATGTTGATTAAAGACATAACGTGTGGTTGCATTGCATTGCATTGCATTGGATTGCATTGCATTGCAATGCATTGCATTGCATTGCATTGCTTTGCATTGCATTGCAATGCATTGCATTGCATTGCATTGCTTTGCACTGCATTGCATTGCATTAACGATCTAACGTTGTGCACTGAAGAATAACATATGCACTTTTCACATTGCACACCAGAACAAAATCCTTCCCATGTTCATTAAAGAGATATGTGTGTTGTTGCATTGCATTGCACAAACGATCTAACCGTTGTTTACTGAAGAATAACATATAGGTTATGCACTTTTTGCATTGCATTGCACACCAGAACTGTCATTCCCATGTTCATTAAAGAGATAACGTGTGTTGGTGCATTGCATGCATTGCACTACACACCAGAACTAACTCATTCCCATGTTGATTAAAGACATAACGTGTGGTTGCATTGCATTGCATTGCATTGCATTGCATTGCATTGCATTGCATTGCATTGCCTTGTTTTGCTTTGCACTGCATTGCATTGCATTGCATTGCATTGCATTGCATTGCATTAACGATCTAACGTTGTGCACTGAAGAATAACTATGCACTTTTCACATTGCATTGCATTGTACACCAGAACTAAATCCTTCCCATGTTCATTAAAGAGATATGTGTGTTGTTAACGTTGGGCAATATTATAGCTTATGCACTTTTCGCATTGCATTGCATTGCACACCAGAAATAACTCATTGCCATGTTCATTAAAGAGAAATCTCTCTATGTCTTTAATTAACATGGGAATGAGTTAGTTCTGGTGTGTAATGCACTGCAAAAAGTACAAAACCTATTGTGTTGCTAGGCGGTTGCTAAGGTATTCTGGGTGTTTGCTAGGCCGTTGCTATGGTGTTGCTAGGATATTTTCAGTGGTTGCTATGGTCTTTTGGGTGGTTGCTAGGTGGTTGCTAGGGTATTTTGGGTGGTTGTTAGGGTGTTCTGGGTGGTTGCAAGGATGTTATGGTTGATTACTAGGGTGTTCTGGGTGGTTGCTAGGCGGTTGCTAGGGTATTTTGGGTGGTTGCTAGGGTCTTCTGGGTGGTTGGCTATGGTGTTATGGATGGTTACTAGGGTGTTTTGGGTGGTTGCTAGGGTGTTGCTAGATGGTTGATAGGGTGTTCTGGGTGGTTGCTATTGTGTTGCTAGGCATTTGCTATGGTGTTCTTGGTTGTTGCTATGGTGAGGCTAAGGTATTTTGGGTGGTTGCTAGGCGGTTGCTAGGGTGTTGCTAGGTGGTTGCTAAGGTATTTTGGGTGGTTGCTAGGGTGTTGCTAGGCGGTTGCTAAGGTATTCTGGGTGGTTGCTAGGCGGTTGCTAGAATATTTTGGGTGGTTGCTAGGGTCTTTTGGGTGGTTGCAAGGCTGTTGCTAGGGTATTTTGGGTTGATTACTAGGGTGTTCTGGGTGGTTGCTAGGCGGTTGCTAGGGTCTTTTGGGTGGTTGCTAGGGTCTTTTGGGTGGTTGCTAGGTGGTTGCTAGGGTGTTCTGGGTGATTGCTAGGCGGTTGCTATTGTGTTGCTAAGCGATGGCTAAGGTATTTTGGGTGGTTGCTAGGGTGTTTCTATGCGGTTGCTAGGCTGTTCTGGGTGGTTGCTATGGTGTTGCTAGGTGGTTGCTAAGGTATTCTGGGTGGTTGCTAGGCAGTTGCTAGGATGTTATGGGTGGTCGTTATGGTGTTGCTAGGCGGTTGCTAGGGTATTCTGGGTTGTTTCTAGGCGGTTGCTATGGTGTTGCTAGGCGGTTGCTAAGGTACTCTGGGTGGTTGCAAGGCGGTTGCTAGGGTCTTTTGGGTGGTTGCTAGGTGGTTGCTAGGGTGTTCTGGGTGGTTGCTAGGCGGTTGCTATGGTGTTGCTAAGCGAGAGCTAAGGTATTTTGGGTGGTTGCTAGGGTGTTTCTATGCGTTTGCTAGGCTGTTCTGGGTGGTTGCTTTGGTGTTGCTAGGTGGTTGCTAAGGTAATCTGGGTGGTTGCTAGGCGGTTGCTATGGTGTTCTGGGTGGTTGCTAGAATATTTTCAGTGGTTGCTGTGGTCTTTTGGGTGGTTGAGGCGGTTGCTAGGGTATTTTGGGTGGTTGCTAGTGTGTTCTGGGTGGTTGCTAGGATATTATGGGTGGTTGCCAGGGTCTTTTGGTTTGTTGCTAGGTGGTTGCTAGGGTGTTCTGGGTGGTTGCTAGGCGGTTGCCTGGGTGTTGCTAGGAGGTTGCTAGGGTGTTCTGGGTGGTTGCTATGGTGTTGCTAGGCGGTTGCTAAGGTACTCTGGGTGATTGCAAGGCGGTTGCTAGGGTCTTTTGGGTGGTTTCTTGGGTGTTCTGGGTGGTTGCTAGGCGGTTGCTATGGTGTTGCTAAGCGGTGGCTAAGGTATTTTGGGTGGTTGCTAGGGTGTTCTGGGTGGTTGCTATGGTGTTGCTAGGTGGTTGCTAAGGTATTCTGGGTGGTTGCTAGGCAGTTGCTAGGATGTTATGGGTGGTCATTATGGTGTTGCTAGGTGGTTGCTAGGGTATTCTGGGTGGTTTCTAGGCGGTTGCCTGGGTGTTCTGGGTGGTTGCTATGTGGTTGCTAGGCAGTTGCTAAGGTATTTTGGGTGGTTGCTAGGCGGTTGCTAGGGTGTTGCTAGGTGGTTGCTAGGGTATTCTGGGTGGTTGCTATTGTGTTGCTAGGCGGTTGCTAAGGTATTCTGAGTGGTTGCAAGGCGGTTGCTAGGGTATTTTGGGTGGTTGCTAGGGTCTTTTGGGTGGTTTCTAGGCGGTTGCTAGGCGGTTGCTAAGGTATTCTGGGTGGTTGCTAGGCGGTTGCTAAGATATTTTGGGTGGTTGCTAGGGTGTTGCTAGGCGGTTGCTAAGGTATTCTGGGTGGTTGCTAGGCGATTGCTATGTTGTTCTGGGTGGTTGCTAGGATATTTTCAGTGGTTGCTATGGTCTTTTGAGTGGTTGATAGATCTATCTATCTACTTCAAACTATTTTAAACTTCAAATACTTTAAACTTCAAACTAAATTAAACTTTAAACTAATTTAAACTTTTTAAACGTCAAACTTATGTAAACTTTAAGATAATTTCAACTTCAAACTACTAAATTTACTTCATTTTAACTTATAAACTGTAACGCATATAAACTCTGAGTGTGTAAGTGTTATCGAGTTAGTGTATGTGTGTGTGTGTATATGTATGTGAGTTAATGTGTGTGTGTGTGTGTGTGTGTGTAACCGCCTAGAACACAATAGCAACCACTGAGAACAACCTAGCAACCATCCAGAATAACTTAGAACACCCTAGCAACACCATAGCAACCACTCAGAACACCGTAGCAACTGCCTAACAACCACCCAGAACACCCTAGCAACCACCCAAAATACCTTAGAACACCCTAGCAACCACTCAGAACACCCTAGCAACCACCCAAAAGACCCTAGCAACCACCCAAAATATTCTAGCAACCACCTAGCAACCACCCAAAACACCCTAGCAACCGCCTAGAAACCACCCAAAAAACCTTAGCAACGACTCAAAATATCCTAGCAACCGCCTAGCAACCACCCAGAACACCCTAGCAACCACCCAAAACAGCCTATCAACACCATAGCAACCACCCAAAATACCTTAGCAACCGCCTAGCAACACCCTAGCAACCACCCAAAATACCTTAGAACTACCATAGCAACACCACAGCAGACACTCAGAACACCCTAGCAACCACCCAAAATACCTTAGAAAACCCTAGTAACTCCATAGCAACCAGTCAGAACACCCTAGAAACCACCCAAAATACCTCAGAACAAACTAGCAACTGCCTAGCAACCACCCAAAAGACCTTAGCAACCGCCTAGCAACACCCTAGCAACCACCCAAAATACCTTAGAACACCATAGCAACACCATAGCAACCAGTCAGAACACCCTTGCAACCACGCAAAATACCTCAGAACACCCTAGCAACTGCCTAACAACCACCCAGAACACCCTAGCAACCACCTAGCAACCACCCAAAAGACCCTGGCAACCACCCAAAATAACCTAGCAACCGCCTCAACCACCCAAAAGACCATAGCAACCACTGAAAATATTCTAGCAACCACCCAGAACACAATAGCAACCGTCTAGCAACCACCCAGAATACCTTAGCAACCACCTAGCAACACCATAGCAGCCACCCAGAACACCCTAGCAACCTCCTAGCAACACCATAGCAACCGCCTAGTAACCACCCAAAATACCTTAGCAACTGCCTAGCAACAACATAGCAACCACCCAGAACACCCAGGCAACCGCCTAGAAACCCCCCAGAATACCCTAGCAACCGCCTAGCAACACCATAACGACCACCCATAACATCCTAGCAACTGCCTAGCAACCACCCAGAATAACTTAGCAACCACCTAGCAACACCATAGTAACCACCCAGAACAGCCTAGCAACCGCATAGAAACACCCTAGCAACCACCCAAAATACCTTAGCCATCGCTTAGCAACACCATAGCAACCGCCTAGCAACCACCCAGAACACCCTAGAAACCACCCAAAAGACCCTAGCAACCGCCTTGCAACCACCCAGAGTACCTTAGCAACCGCCTAGCAACACCATAGCAACCACCCAGAACACCCTAGCAACCTCCTAGCAACACCCTAGCAACCGACTAGCAACCACCCAAAATACCTTAGCAACTGCCTAGCAACAACATAGCAACACCCAGGCAACCGCCTAGCAACCACCCAGAACACCCTAGCAACCACCTAGCAACACCATAGCAACCACCCAGAACACCATAGCAACCGCATAGAAACACCCTAGCAACCACCCAAAATACCTTAGCTCTCGCTTAGCAACACCATAGCAACCGCCTAGCAACCACCCAGAACACCCTAGCAACCACCCAAAAGACCCTAGCAATCACCCAAAAGACCCTAGCAACCGCCTTGCAACCACCCAGAGTACCTTAGTAACCGCCTAGCAACACCAAAGCATCCACCCAGAACACCCTAGCAACCTCCTAGCAACACCCTAGCAACCGCCTAGCAACCACCCAAAATACCTTAGCAACTGCCTAGCAACAACATAGCAACCACCCAGAACACCCAGGCAACCGCCTAAAAACAACCCAGAATACCCTAGCAACCGCCTAGCAACACCATAACGACCACCCATAACATCCTAGCAACTGCCTAGCAACCACCTAGCAACACCATAGCAACAACCCAGAACAGCCTAGCAACCGCATAGAAACACCCTAGCAACAACCCAAAATACCGTAGCTCTCGCTTAGCAACAACATAGCAACCGCCTAGCAACCCACCCAGAACACCCTAGCAACCACCTAGCAACCACCCAAAAGACCCTAGCAACCGTCTTGCAACCACCCAGAGTACCTTAGCAACCGCCTAGCAACACCATGGCATCCACCCAGAACACCCTAGCAACCTCCTAGCAACACCCTAGCAACCGCCTCGCAACCACCCAAAATACCTTAGCAACTGCCTAGCAACAACATAGCAACACCCAGGCAACCGCCTAGCAACCACCCAGAACACCCTAGCAACCACCTAGCAACAAACCAAAAGACCCTGGCAACCACCCATAATATCCTAGCAACCACCCAGAACACACTAGCAACCACCCAAAATACCCTAGCAACCGCCTCAACCACCCAAAAGACCACAGCAACCACTGAAAATATTCTAGCAACCACCCAGAACACCATAGCAACCACCTAGAAACCACCCAGAATACCTTAGCAACCACCTAGCAACACCATAGCAACCACCCAGAACACCCTAGCAACCTCCTAGCAACACCCTAGCAACCGCCTAGCAACCACCCAAAATACCTTAGCAACTGCCTAGCAACAACATAGCAACACCCAGGCAACCGTCCAAGCAACCACCCAGAACACCCTAGCAACCACCCAGAACACACTAGCAACCACCCAAAATACCCTAGCAACCACCCAAAATACCGTAGCTCTCGCTTAGCAACAACATAGCAACCGCCTAGCAACCCACCCAGAACACCCTAGCAACCACCTAGCAACCACCCAAAAGACCCTAGCAACCGCCTTGCAAGAAATATGTTCAGTAGGTCAAAAGCGTACCATTGTAATAACATTATGTGCATTACACTAACGATCTAACGTTGTGCAACTTGAAGCATAACATACAGATTATGCACTTCTCGCACTGCAGTGCATTGCACACCAGAACAAAATCATTCCCAGGTTCATTATGAGTGTTATTGCATTGCATTGCACAAACGTTGTGCACTGAAGAATAACATACAGGTTATGCACTTTTTACATTGCATTAAATTGCACACCAGAACTAACTCATTCCCATGTTCAAAGAAGAGATAAAGTGTGTTGTTGCATTGCATTGCACTAAAGATCTAACGTTGTGCACTGAAGAATAACATATAAGTTATGCACTTTTTACAATGCATTAAATTGCACACCAGAACTAACTCATTCCCATGTTGATTAAAGACATAACGTGTGTTGTTGCATTGCATTGCACTAACGATCTAACGTTGTTTACTGAAGAGTAACATATAGGTTATGCACTTCTTACATTGCATTGCATTGCACACCGGATCAAACTCATTCCCATGTTCATTAAAGACATAACTATGTGTGTTAATCTGACACACAACACACGATCTGACGTTGTGGACTGAATAACAATATGCACTTTTCGCATTGCATTAAATTGCACACCATTGCATTGTGGTTGCACACCAGAACTAACTCATTCCCATGTTGATTAAAGACATAAACGTGTGTGGTTGCATTGCACATTGCAGTGTATTGCATTGCATTGCATTGCATTGCACTAACGATCTAACGTTGTGAACTGGAAAATAACACATGTACTTTTCGCATTGCATTGCATTGCATTGCATTGCATTGCATGGCATTGCACTGCACTAACGATCTGACGTTGTCAGATAACTATATGCACTTTTTGCATTGCATTGCATTGCACACCAGAACTAACTCATTCCCATGTTGATTAAAGACATAACGTGTGGTTACATTGCATTGCATTGCCTTGTTTTGCTTTGCACTGCATTGCATTGCATTGCATTGCAAAAACGATCTAACGTTGTGCACTGAAGAATAGCATATAGGTTATGCACTTTTTGCATTGCATTGAACACCAAACTGTCATTCCCATGTTCATTAAAGAGATAACGTGTGTTGTTGCATTGCATTGCATTGCACTAACATACGTTAGCACTTTTTGCATTGCATTGCATTGCACACCAGAACTAACTCATCCCCATGTTGATTAAAGTTGCATTGCCAATGCATTGCCTTGTTTTGTTTTGTTTTGTTTTGTTTTGTTTTGTTTTGTTTTGTTTTGTTTTGTTTTGTTTTGTTTTGTTTTGTTTTGTTTTGTTTTGTTTTGTTTTGTTTTGTTTTGTTTTGTTTTGTTTTGTTTTGTTTTGTTTTGTTTTGTTTTGCTTTGCTTTGCATTGCATTAACGATCTAACGTTGTGCACTGAAGAATAACATATGCACTTTTCACATTGCATTGCAATGCACACCAGAACTAACTCATTCCCATGTTGATTAAAGACATAACGTGTGGTTGCATTGCATTGCATTGCATTGCATTGCATTGCATTGCATTGCATTGCATTGCATTGCATTGCTTTGCATTGCATTGCATTGCCTTGTTTTGCTTTGCACTGCATTGCATTGCATTGCATTAACGATCTAACGTTGTGCACTGAAGAATAACATGCACTTTTCACAATGCATTGCACACCAGAACTAACTCATTCCCATGTTGATTAAAGACATAACGTGTGGTTGCATTGCATTGCATTGCATTGATTTGCATTGCATTGCATTGCATTGCATTGCATTGCATTGCATTGAATTGCATTGCATTGCATTGCTTTGCATTGCATTGCATTGCATTGCCTTGTTTTGCTTTGCACTGCATTGCATTGCTTTGCATTGCATTGCTTTGCATTGCATTGCATTGCTTTGCATTGCATTGCATTGCATTGCATTGCATTGCTTTGCATTGCATTGCATTGCATTGCATTGCATTGCATTGCATTGCATTGCATTGCATTGCATTGCATTGCATTGCATTGCATTGCATTGCATTGCATTGCATTGCATTGCATTAACGATCTAACGTTGTGCACTGAAGAATAACATGCACTTTTCACATTGCATTGCATTGCATTGATTTGCATTGCATTGCATTGCATTGCATTGCATTGCATTGCATTGAATTGCATTGCATTGATTTGCATTGCATTGCATTGCATTGCATTTCATTGCATTGCATTGCATTGCATTGCATTGAATTGCTTTGCATTGCATTGCATTGCATTGCATTGCATTGCATTGCTTTGCATTGCATTGCATTGCTTTGCATTGCATTGCATTGCATTGCTTTGCATTGCATTGCATTGCATTGCATTGCATTGCATTGCATTGCATTGCATTGCATTGCATTGCATTGCATTGCATTGCATTGCATTGCATTGCATTGCATTGCATTGCATTGACTTGTTTTGCATTGCATTAACGATCTAACGTTGTGCACTGAAGAATAACATGCACTTTTCACATTGCATTGCATTGCATTGATTTGCATTGCATTGCATTGCATTGCATTGCATTGCATTGCATTGCATTGCATTGCATTGCATTGCATTGCATTGCATTGCATTGCATTGCATTGAATTGCATTGCATTGCATTGCGTTGCTTTGCTTTGCATTGCATTGCATTGCATTGCCTTGTTTTGCTTTGCACTGCATTGCATTGCTTTGCATTGCATTGCTTTGCATTGCATTGCATTGCATTGCATTGCATTGCATTGCATTGACTTGTTTTGCATTGCATTAACGATCTAACGTTGTGCACTGAAGAATAACATGCACTTTTCACATTGCATTGCATTGCACATCAGAACTAACTCATTCCCATGTTGATTAAAGACATAACGTGTGGTTGCATTGCATTGCATTGCATTGGATTGCATTGCATTGCATTGCTTTGCACTGCATTGCATTGCATTAACGATCTAACGTTGTGCACTGAAGAATAACATATGCACTTTTCACATTGCACACCAGAACAAAATCCTTCCCATGTTCATTAAAGAGATATGTGTGTTGTTGCATTGCATTGCATTAACGATCTAACGTTGTGCACTGAAGAATAACTATGCACTTTTCACATTGCATTGCATTGTACACCAGAACTAAATCCTTCCCATGTTCATTAAAGAGATATGTGTGTTGTTAACGTTGTGCAATATTATAGCTTATGCACTTTTCGCATTGCATTGCATTGCACACCAGAAATAACTCATTGCCATGTTCATTAAAGAGAAATCTCTCTATGTCTTTAATTAACATGGGAATGAGTTAGTTCTGGTGTGCAATGCACTGCAAAAAGTACAAAACCTATTGTGTTGCTAGGCGGTTGCTAAGGTATTCTGGGTGTTTGCTAGGCGGTTGCTATGGTGTTGCTAGGATATTTTCAGTGGTTGCTATGGTCTTTTGGGTGGTTGCTAGGTGGTTGCTAGGGTATTTTGGGTGGTTGTTAGGGTGTTCTGGGTGGTTGCAAGGATGTTATGGTTGATTACTAGGGTGTTCTGGGTGGTTGCTAGGCGGTTGCTAGGGTATTTTGGGTGGTTGCTAGGGTCTTCTGGGTGGTTGGCTATGGTGTTATGGATGGTTACTAGGGTGTTTTGGGTGGTTGCTAGGGTGTTGCTAGATGGTTGATAGGGTGTTCTGGGTGGTTGCTATTGTGTTGCTAGGCATTTGCTATGGTGTTCTTGGTTGTTGCTATGGTGAGGCTAAGGTATTTTGGGTGGTTGCTAGGCGGTTGCTAGGGTGTTGCTAGGTGGTTGCTAAGGTATTTTGGGTGGTTGCTAGGGTGTTGCTAGGCGGTTGCTAAGGTATTCTGGGTGGTTGCTAGGCGGTTGCTAGAATATTTTGGGTGGTTGCTAGGGTCTTTTGGGTGGTTGCAAGGCTGTTGCTAGGGTATTTTGGGTTGATTACTAGGGTGTTCTGGGTGGTTGCTAGGCGGTTGCTAGGGTCTTTTGGGTGGTTGCTAGGGTCTTTTGGGTGGTTGCTAGGTGGTTGCTAGGGTGTTCTGGGTGATTGCTAGGCGGTTGCTATTGTGTTGCTAAGCGATGGCTAAGGTATTTTGGGTGGTTGCTAGGGTGTTTCTATGCGGTTGCTAGGCTGTTCTGGGTGGTTGCTATGGTGTTGCTAGGTGGTTGCTAAGGTATTCTGGGTGGTTGCTAGGCAGTTGCTAGGATGTTATGGGTGGTCGTTATGGTGTTGCTAGGCGGTTGCTAGGGTATTCTGGGTTGTTTCTAGGCGGTTGCTATGGTGTTGCTAGGCGGTTGCTAAGGTACTCTGGGTGGTTGCAAGGCGGTTGCTAGGGTCTTTTGGGTGGTTGCTAGGTGGTTGCTAGGGTGTTCTGGGTGGTTGCTAGGCGGTTGCTATGGTGTTGCTAAGCGAGAGCTAAGGTATTTTGGGTGGTTGCTAGGGTGTTTCTATGCGGTTGCTAGGCTGTTCTGGGTGGTTGCTTTGGTGTTGCTAGGTGGTTGCTAAGGTAATCTGGGTGGTTGCTAGGCGGTTGCTATGGTGTTCTGGGTGGTTGCTAGAATATTTTCAGTGGTTGCTATGGTCTTTTGGGTGGTTGAGGCGGTTGCTAGGGTATTTTGGGTGGTTGCTAGTGTGTTCTGGGTGGTTGCTAGGATATTATGGGTGGTTGCCAGGGTCTTTTGGTTTGTTGCTAGGTGGTTGCCTGGGTTTTCTGGGTGGTTGCTAGGCGGTTGCCTGGGTGTTGCTAGGAGGTTGCTAGGGTGTTCTGGGTGGTTGCTATGGTGTTGCTAGGCGGTTGCTAAGGTACTCTGGGTGATTGCAAGGCGGTTGCTAGGGTCTTTTGGGTGGTTTCTTGGGTGTTCTGGGTGGTTGCTAGGCGGTTGCTATGGTGTTGCTAAGCGGTGGCTAAGGTATTTTGGGTGGTTGCTAGGGTGTTCTGGGTGGTTGCTATGGTGTTGCTAGGTGGTTGCTAAGGTATTCTGGGTGGTTGCTAGGCAGTTGCTAGGATGTTATGGGTGGTCGTTATGGTGTTGCTAGGTGGTTGCTAGGGTATTCTGGGTGGTTTCTAGGCGGTTGCCTGGGTGTTCTGGGTGGTTGCTATGTTGTTGCTAGGCAGTTGCTAAGGTATTTTGGGTGGTTGCTAGGCGGTTGCTAGGGTGTTGCTAGGTGGTTGCTAGGGTATTCTGGGTGGTTGCTATTGTGTTGCTAGGCGGTTGCTAAGGTATTCTGAGTGGTTGCAAGGCGGTTGCTAGGGTATTTTGGGTGGTTGCTAGGGTCTTTTGGGTGGTTTCTAGGCGGTTGCTAGGCGGTTGCTAAGGTATTCTGGGTGGTTGCTAGGCGGTTGCTAAGATATTTTGGGTGGTTGCTAGGGTGTTGCTAGGCGGTTGCTAAGGTATTCTGGGTGGTTGCTAGGCGATTGCTATGTTGTTCTGGGTGGTTGCTAGGATATTTTCAGTGGTTGCTATGGTCTTTTGAGTGGTTGATAGATCTATCTATCTACTTCAAACTATTTTAAACTTCAAATACTTTAAACTTCAAACTAAATTAAACTTTAAACTAATTTAAACTTTTTAAACGTCAAACTTATATAAACTTTAAGATAATTTCAACTTCAAACTACTAAATTTACTTCATTTTAACTTATAAACTGTAACGCATATAAACTCTGAGTGTGTAAGTGTTATCGAGTTAGTGTATGTGTGTGTGTGTATATGTATGTGAGTTAATGTGTGTGTGTGTGTGTGTGTGTGTGTAACCGCCTAGAACACAATAGCAACCACTGAGAACAACCTAGCAACCATCCAGAATAACTTAGAACACCCTAGCAACACCATAGCAACCACTCAGAACACCGTAGCAACTGCCTAACAACCACCCAGAACACCCTAGCAACCACCCAAAATACCTTAGAACACCCTAGCAACCACCCAGAACACCATAGCAACCATCCAGAATAACTTAGAACACCCTAGCAACACCATAGCAACCACTCAGAACACCGTAGCAACTGCCTAACAACCACCCAGAACACCCTAGCAACCACCCAAAATACCTTAGAACACCCTAGCAACCACTCAAAACACCCTAGCAACCACCCAAAAGACCCTAGCAACCACCCAAAATATTCTAGCAACCACCTAGCAACCACCCAAAACACCCTAGCAACCGCCTAGAAACCACCCAAAAAACCTTAGCAACGACTCAAAATATCCTAGCAACCGCCTAGCAACCACCCAGAACACCCTAGCAACCACCCAAAACAGCCTATCAACACCATAGCAACCACCCAAAATACCTTAGCAACCGCCTAGCAACACCCTAGCAACCACCCAAAATACCTTAGAACACCATAGCAACACCACAGCAGACACTCAGAACACCCTAGCAACCACCCAAAATACCTTAGAAAACCCTAGTAACTCCATAGCAACCAGTCAGAACACCCTAGAAACGACCCAAAATACCTCAGAACAAACTAGCAACTGCCTAGCAACCACCCAAAAGACCTTAGCAACCGCCTAGCAACACCCTAGCAACCACCCAAAATACCTTAGAACACCATAGCAACACCATAGCAACCAGTCAGAACACCCTTGCAACCACGCAAAATACCTCAGAACACCCTAGCAACTGCCTAACAACCACCCAGAACACCCTAGCAACCACCTAGCAACCACCCAAAAGACCCTGGCAACCACCCAAAATAACCTAGCAACCGCCTCAACCACCCAAAAGACCATAGCAACCACTGAAAATATTCTAGCAACCACCCAGAACACAATAGCAACCGTCTAGCAACCACCCAGAATACCTTAGCAACCACCTAGCAACACCATAGCAACCACCCAGAACACCCTAGCAACCTCCTAGCAACACCATAGCAACCGCCTAGTAACCACCCAAAATACCTTAGCAACTGCCTAGCAACAACATAGCAACCACCCAGAACACCCAGGCAACCGCCTAGAAACCCCCCAGAATACCCTAGCAACCGCCTAGCAACACCATAACGACCACCCATAACATCCTAGCAACTGCCTAGCAACCACCCAGAAAAACTTAGCAACCACCTAGCAACACCATAGTAACCACCCAGAACAGCCTAGCAACCGCATAGAAACACCCTAGCAACCACCCAAAATACCTTAGCCATCGCTTAGCAACACCATAGCAACCGCCTAGCAACCACCCAGAACACCCTAGAAACCACCCAAAAGACCCTAGCAACCGCCTTGCAACCACCCAGAGTACCTTAGCAACCGCCTAGCAACACCATAGCAACCACCCAGAACACCCTAGCAACCGACTAGCAACACCCTAGCAACCGACTAGCAACCACCCAAAATACCTTAGCAACTGCCTAGCAACAACATAGCAACACCCAGGCAACCGCCTAGCAACCACCCAGAACACCCTAGCAACCACCTAGCAACACCATAGCAACCACCCAGAACACCATAGCAACCGCATAGAAACACCCTAGCAACCACCCAAAATACCTTAGCTCTCGCTTAGCAACACCATAGCAACCGCCTAGCAACCACCCAGAACACCCTAGCAACCACCCAAAAGACCCTAGCAATCACCCAAAAGACCCTAGCAACCGCCTTGCAACCACCCAGAGTACCTTAGTAACCGCCTAGCAACACCAAAGCATCCACCCAGAACACCCTAGCAACCTCCTAGCAACACCCTAGCAACCGCCTAGCAACCACCCAAAATACCTTAGCAACTGCCTAGCAACAACATAGCAACCACCCAGAACACCCAGGCAACCGCCTAAAAACAACCCAGAATACCCTAGCAACCGCCTAGCAACACCATAACGACCACCCATAACATCCTAGCAACTGCCTAGCAACCACCTAGCAACACCATAGCAACAACCCAGAACAGCCTAGCAACCGCATAGAAACACCCTAGCAACCACCCAAAATACCGTAGCTCTCGCTTAGCAACAACATAGCAACCGCCTAGCAACCCACCCAGAACACCCTAGCAACCACCTAGCAACCACCCAAAAGACCCTAGCAACCGTCTTGCAACCACCCAGAGTACCTTAGCAACCGCCTAGCAACACCATGGCATCCACCCAGAACACCCTAGCAACCTCCTAGCAACACCCTAGCAACCGCCTCGCAACCACCCAAAATACCTTAGCAACTTCCTAGCAACAACATAGCAACACCCAGGCAACCGCCTAGCAACCACCCAAAACACCCTAGCAACCACCTAGCAACAAACCAAAAGACCCTGGCAACCACCCATAATATCCTAGCAACCACCCAGAACACAATAGCAACCACCCAAAATACCCTAGCAACCGCCTCAACCACCCAAAAGACCACAGCAACCACTGAAAATATTCTAGCAACCACCCAGAACACCATAGCAACCACCTAGAAACCACCCAGAATACCTTAGCAACCACCTAGCAACACCATAGCAACCACCCAGAACACCCTAGCAACCTCCTAGCAACACCCTAGCAACCGCCTAGCAACCACCCAAAATACCTTAGCAACTGCCTAGCAACAACATAGCAACACCCAGGCAACCGCCTAGCAACCACCCAAAAGACCCTAGCAACCGCCTTGCAAGAAATATGTTCAGTAGGTCAAAAGTGTACCATTGTAATAACATTATGTGCATTACACTAACGATCTAACGTTGTGCAACTTGAAGCATAACATACAGATTATGCACTTCTCGCACTGCAGTGCATTGCACACCAGAACAAAATCATTCCCAGGTTCATTGTGAGTGTTATTGCATTGCATTGCACAAACGTTGTGCACTGAAGAATAACATACAGGTTATGCACTTTTTACATTGCATTAAATTGCACACCAGAACTAACTCATTCCCATGTTCAAAGAAGAGATAAAGTGTGTTGTTGCATTGCATTGCACTAAAGATCTAACGTTGTGCACTGAAGAATAACATATAAGTTATGCACTTTTTACAATGCATTAAATTGCACACCAGAACTAACTCATTCCCATGTTGATTAAAGACATAACGTGTGTTGTTGCATTGCATTGCACTAACGATCTAACGTTGTTTACTGAAGAGTAACATATAGGTTATGCACTTCTTACATTGCATTGCATTGCACACCGGATCAAACTCATTCCCATGTTCATTAAAGACATAACTATGTGTGTTAATCTGACACACAACACACGATCTGACGTTGTGGACTGAATAACAATATGCACTTTTCGCATTGCATTAAATTGCACACCATTGCATTGTGGTTGCACACCAGAACTAACTCATTCCCATGTTGATTAAAGACATAAACGTGTGTGGTTGCATTGCACATTGCAGTGTATTGCATTGCATTGCATTGCACTAACGATCTAACGTTGTGAACTGGAAAATAACACATGTACTTTTCGCATTGCATTGCATTGCATTGCATTGCATTGCATTGCATGGCATTGCACTGCACTAACGATCTGACGTTGTCAGATAACTATATGCACTTTTTGCATTGCATTGCATTGCACACCAGAACTAACTCATTCCCATGTTGATTAAAGACATAACGTGTGGTTACATTGCATTGCATTGCCTTGTTTTGCTTTGCACTGCATTGCATTGCATTGCATTGCAAAAACGATCTAACGTTGTGCACTGAAGAATAGCATATAGGTTATGCACTTTTTGCATTGCATTGAACACCAAACTGTCATTCCCATGTTCATTAAAGAGATAACGTGTGTTGTTGCATTGCATTGCATTGCACTAACATACGTTAGCACTTTTTGCATTGCATTGCATTGCACACCAGAACTAACTCATCCCCATGTTGATTAAAGTTGCATTGCCAATGCATTGCCTTGTTTTGTTTTGTTTTGTTTTGTTTTGTTTTGTTTTGTTTTGTTTTGTTTTGTTTTGTTTTGTTTAGTTTTGTTTTGTTTTGTTTTGTTTTGTTTTGTTTTGTTTTGTTTTGTTTTGTTTTGTTTTGTTTTGTTTTGTTTTGTTTTGTTTTGTTTTGTTTTGTTTTGTTTTGCACTGCATTGCATTAACGATCTAACGTTGTGCACTGAAGAATAACATATGCACTTTTCACATTGCATTGCAATGCACACCAGAACTAACTCATTCCCATGTTGATTAAAGACATAACGTGTGGTTGCATTGCATTGCATTGCATTGCATTGCATTGCATTGCATTGCATTGCATTGCATTGCATTGCTTTGCATTGCATTGCATTGCCTTGTTTTGCTTTGCACTGCATTGCATTGCATTGCATTAACGATCTAACGTTGTGCACTGAAGAATAACATATGCACTTTTCACATTGCATTGCACACCAGAACTAACTCATTCCCATGTTGATTAAAGACATAACGTGTGGTTGCATTGCATTGCATTGCATTGATTTGCATTGAATTGCATTGCATTGCATTGCATTGCATTGCATTGCATTGCATTGAATTGCATTGCATTGCTTTGCATTGCATTGCATTGCATTGCATTGCATTGCATTGCATTGCCTTGTTTTGCTTTGCTTTGCACTGCATTGCATTGCATTGCTTTGCATTGCATTGCTTTGCATTGCATTGCATTGCTTTGCATTGCATTGCATTGCATTGCATTGCATTGCATTGCATTGCTTTGCATTGCATTGCATTGCATTGCATTGCTTTGCATTGCATTGCATTGCATTGCATTGCATTGCATTGCATTGCATTGCATTGCATTGCATTGCATTGACTTGTTTTGCATTGCATTAACGATCTAACGTTGTGCACTGAAGAATAACATGCACTTTTCACATTGCATTGCATTGCATTGATTTGCATTGCATTGCATTGCATTGCATTGCATTGCATTGCATTGCATTGCATTGCATTGCATTGCATTGAATTGCATTGCATTGCATTGCATTGCATTGCCTTGCTTTGCTTTGCACTGCATTGCATTGCTTTGCATTGCATTGCTTTGCATTGCATTGCATTGCATTGCATTGCATTGCATTGCATTGCTTTGCATTGCATTGCATTGCATTGCATTGCATTGCATTGCATTGCATTGCATTGCATTGCATTGCATTGCATTGCATTGACTTGTTTTGCATTGCATTAACGATCTAACGTTGTGCACTGAAGAATAACATGCACTTTTCACATTGCATTGCATTGCACATCAGAACTAACTCATTCCCATGTTGATTAAAGACATAACGTGTGGTTGCATTGCATTGCATTGCATTGGATTGCATTGCATTGCAATGCATTGCATTGCATTGCATTGCTTTGCATTGCATTGCAATGCATTGCATTGCATTGCATTGCTTTGCACTGCATTGCATTGCATTAACGATCTAACGTTGTGCACTGAAGAATAACATATGCACTTTTCACATTGCACACCAGAACAAAATCCTTCCCATGTTCATTAAAGAGATATGTGTGTTGTTGCATTGCATTGCACAAACGATCTAACCGTTGTTTACTGAAGAATAACATATAGGTTATGCACTTTTTGCATTGCATTGCACACCAGAACTGTCATTCCCATGTTCATTAAAGAGATAACGTGTGTTGGTGCATTGCATGCATTGCACTACACACCAGAACTAACTCATTCCCATGTTGATTAAAGACATAACGTGTGGTTGCATTGCATTGCATTGCATTGCATTGCATTGCATTGCATTGCATTGCATTGCATTGCATTGCCTTGTTTTGCTTTGCACTGCATTGCATTGCATTGCATTGCATTGCATTGCATTGCATTGCATTAACGATCTAACGTTGTGCACTGAAGAATAACTATGCACTTTTCACATTGCATTGCATTGTACACCAGAACTAAATCCTTCCCATGTTCATTAAAGAGATATGTGTGTTGTTAACGTTGGGCAATATTATAGCTTATGCACTTTTCGCATTGCATTGCATTGCACACCAGAAATAACTCATTGCCATGTTCATTAAAGAGAAATCTCTCTATGTCTTTAATTAACATGGGAATGAGTTAGTTCTGGTGTGTAATGCACTGCAAAAAGTACAAAACCTATTGTGTTGCTAGGCGGTTGCTAAGGTATTCTGGGTGTTTGCTAGGCCGTTGCTATGGTGTTGCTAGGATATTTTCAGTGGTTGCTATGGTCTTTTGGGTGGTTGCTAGGTGGTTGCTAGGGTATTTTGGGTGGTTGTTAGGGTGTTCTGGGTGGTTGCAAGGATGTTATGGTTGATTACTAGGGTGTTCTGGGTGGTTGCTAGGCGGTTGCTAGGGTATTTTGGGTGGTTGCTAGGGTCTTCTGGGTGGTTGGCTATGGTGTTATGGATGGTTACTAGGGTGTTTTGGGTGGTTGCTAGGGTGTTGCTAGATGGTTGATAGGGTGTTCTGGGTGGTTGCTATTGTGTTGCTAGGCATTTGCTATGGTGTTCTTGGTTGTTGCTATGGTGAGGCTAAGGTATTTTGGGTGGTTGCTAGGCGGTTGCTAGGGTGTTGCTAGGTGGTTGCTAAGGTATTTTGGGTGGTTGCTAGGGTGTTGCTAGGCGGTTGCTAAGGTATTCTGGGTGGTTGCTAGGCGGTTGCTAGAATATTTTGGGTGGTTGCTAGGGTCTTTTGGGTGGTTGCAAGGCTGTTGCTAGGGTATTTTGGGTTGATTACTAGGGTGTTCTGGGTGGTTGCTAGGCGGTTGCTAGGGTCTTTTGGGTGGTTGCTAGGGTCTTTTGGGTGGTTGCTAGGTGGTTGCTAGGGTGTTCTGGGTGATTGCTAGGCGGTTGCTATTGTGTTGCTAAGCGATGGCTAAGGTATTTTGGGTGGTTGCTAGGGTGTTTCTATGCGGTTGCTAGGCTGTTCTGGGTGGTTGCTATGGTGTTGCTAGGTGGTTGCTAAGGTATTCTGGGTGGTTGCTAGGCAGTTGCTAGGATGTTATGGGTGGTCGTTATGGTGTTGCTAGGCGGTTGCTAGGGTATTCTGGGTTGTTTCTAGGCGGTTGCTATGGTGTTGCTAGGCGGTTGCTAAGGTACTCTGGGTGGTTGCAAGGCGGTTGCTAGGGTCTTTTGGGTGGTTGCTAGGTGGTTGCTAGGGTGTTCTGGGTGGTTGCTAGGCGGTTGCTATGGTGTTGCTAAGCGAGAGCTAAGGTATTTTGGGTGGTTGCTAGGGTGTTTCTATGCGGTTGCTAGGCTGTTCTGGGTGGTTGCTTTGGTGTTGCTAGGTGGTTGCTAAGGTAATCTGGGTGGTTGCTAGGCGGTTGCTATGGTGTTCTGGGTGGTTGCTAGAATATTTTCAGTGGTTGCTATGGTCTTTTGGGTGGTTGAGGCGGTTGCTAGGGTATTTTGGGTGGTTGCTAGTGTGTTCTGGGTGGTTGCTAGGATATTATGGGTGGTTGCCAGGGTCTTTTGGTTTGTTGCTAGGTGGTTGCTAGGGTGTTCTGGGTGGTTGCTAGGCGGTTGCCTGGGTGTTGCTAGGAGGTTGCTAGGGTGTTCTGGGTGGTTGCTATGGTGTTGCTAGGCGGTTGCTAAGGTACTCTGGGTGATTGCAAGGCGGTTGCTAGGGTCTTTTGGGTGGTTTCTTGGGTGTTCTGGGTGGTTGCTAGGCGGTTGCTATGGTGTTGCTAAGCGGTGGCTAAGGTATTTTGGGTGGTTGCTAGGGTGTTCTGGGTGGTTGCTATGGTGTTGCTAGGTGGTTGCTAAGGTATTCTGGGTGGTTGCTAGGCAGTTGCTAGGATGTTATGGGTGGTCGTTATGGTGTTGCTAGGTGGTTGCTAGGGTATTCTGGGTGGTTTCTAGGCGGTTGCCTGGGTGTTCTGGGTGGTTGCTATGTGGTTGCTAGGCAGTTGCTAAGGTATTTTGGGTGGTTGCTAGGCGGTTGCTAGGGTGTTGCTAGGTGGTTGCTAGGGTATTCTGGGTGGTTGCTATTGTGTTGCTAGGCGGTTGCTAAGGTATTCTGAGTGGTTGCAAGGCGGTTGCTAGGGTATTTTGGGTGGTTGCTAGGGTCTTTTGGGTGGTTTCTAGGCGGTTGCTAGGCGGTTGCTAAGGTATTCTGGGTGGTTGCTAGGCGGTTGCTAAGATATTTTGGGTGGTTGCTAGGGTGTTGCTAGGCGGTTGCTAAGGTATTCTGGGTGGTTGCTAGGCGATTGCTATGTTGTTCTGGGTGGTTGCTAGGATATTTTCAGTGGTTGCTATGGTCTTTTGAGTGGTTGATAGATCTATCTATCTACTTCAAACTATTTTAAACTTCAAATACTTTAAACTTCAAACTAAATTAAACTTTAAACTAATTTAAACTTTTTAAACGTCAAACTTATGTAAACTTTAAGATAATTTCAACTTCAAACTACTAAATTTACTTCATTTTAACTTATAAACTGTAACGCATATAAACTCTGAGTGTGTAAGTGTTATCGAGTTAGTGTATGTGTGTGTGTGTATATGTATGTGAGTTAATGTGTGTGTGTGTGTGTGTGTGTGTAACCGCCTAGAACACAATAGCAACCACTGAGAACAACCTAGCAACCATCCAGAATAACTTAGAACACCCTAGCAACACCATAGCAACCACTCAGAACACCGTAGCAACTGCCTAACAACCACCCAGAACACCCTAGCAACCACCCAAAATACCTTAGAACACCCTAGCAACCACTCAGAACACCCTAGCAACCACCCAAAAGACCCTAGCAACCACCCAAAATATTCTAGCAACCACCTAGCAACCACCCAAAACACCCTAGCAACCGCCTAGAAACCACCCAAAAAACCTTAGCAACGACTCAAAATATCCTAGCAACCGCCTAGCAACCACCCAGAACACCCTAGCAACCACCCAAAACAGCCTATCAACACCATAGCAACCACCCAAAATACCTTAGCAACCGCCTAGCAACACCCTAGCAACCACCCAAAATACCTTAGAACTACCATAGCAACACCACAGCAGACACTCAGAACACCCTAGCAACCACCCAAAATACCTTAGAAAACCCTAGTAACTCCATAGCAACCAGTCAGAACACCCTAGAAACCACCCAAAATACCTCAGAACAAACTAGCAACTGCCTAGCAACCACCCAAAAGACCTTAGCAACCGCCTAGCAACACCCTAGCAACCACCCAAAATACCTTAGAACACCATAGCAACACCATAGCAACCAGTCAGAACACCCTTGCAACCACGCAAAATACCTCAGAACACCCTAGCAACTGCCTAACAACCACCCAGAACACCCTAGCAACCACCTAGCAACCACCCAAAAGACCCTGGCAACCACCCAAAATAACCTAGCAACCGCCTCAACCACCCAAAAGACCATAGCAACCACTGAAAATATTCTAGCAACCACCCAGAACACAATAGCAACCGTCTAGCAACCACCCAGAATACCTTAGCAACCACCTAGCAACACCATAGCAGCCACCCAGAACACCCTAGCAACCTCCTAGCAACACCATAGCAACCGCCTAGTAACCACCCAAAATACCTTAGCAACTGCCTAGCAACAACATAGCAACCACCCAGAACACCCAGGCAACCGCCTAGAAACCCCCCAGAATACCCTAGCAACCGCCTAGCAACACCATAACGACCACCCATAACATCCTAGCAACTGCCTAGCAACCACCCAGAATAACTTAGCAACCACCTAGCAACACCATAGTAACCACCCAGAACAGCCTAGCAACCGCATAGAAACACCCTAGCAACCACCCAAAATACCTTAGCCATCGCTTAGCAACACCATAGCAACCGCCTAGCAACCACCCAGAACACCCTAGAAACCACCCAAAAGACCCTAGCAACCGCCTTGCAACCACCCAGAGTACCTTAGCAACCGCCTAGCAACACCATAGCAACCACCCAGAACACCCTAGCAACCTCCTAGCAACACCCTAGCAACCGACTAGCAACCACCCAAAATACCTTAGCAACTGCCTAGCAACAACATAGCAACACCCAGGCAACCGCCTAGCAACCACCCAGAACACCCTAGCAACCACCTAGCAACACCATAGCAACCACCCAGAACACCATAGCAACCGCATAGAAACACCCTAGCAACCACCCAAAATACCTTAGCTCTCGCTTAGCAACACCATAGCAACCGCCTAGCAACCACCCAGAACACCCTAGCAACCACCCAAAAGACCCTAGCAATCACCCAAAAGACCCTAGCAACCGCCTTGCAACCACCCAGAGTACCTTAGTAACCGCCTAGCAACACCAAAGCATCCACCCAGAACACCCTAGCAACCTCCTAGCAACACCCTAGCAACCGCCTAGCAACCACCCAAAATACCTTAGCAACTGCCTAGCAACAACATAGCAACCACCCAGAACACCCAGGCAACCGCCTAAAAACAACCCAGAATACCCTAGCAACCGCCTAGCAACACCATAACGACCACCCATAACATCCTAGCAACTGCCTAGCAACCACCTAGCAACACCATAGCAACAACCCAGAACAGCCTAGCAACCGCATAGAAACACCCTAGCAACCACCCAAAATACCGTAGCTCTCGCTTAGCAACAACATAGCAACCGCCTAGCAACCCACCCAGAACACCCTAGCAACCACCTAGCAACCACCCAAAAGACCCTAGCAACCGTCTTGCAACCACCCAGAGTACCTTAGCAACCGCCTAGCAACACCATGGCATCCACCCAGAACACCCTAGCAACCTCCTAGCAACACCCTAGCAACCGCCTCGCAACCACCCAAAATACCTTAGCAACTGCCTAGCAACAACATAGCAACACCCAGGCAACCGCCTAGCAACCACCCAGAACACCCTAGCAACCACCTAGCAACAAACCAAAAGACCCTGGCAACCACCCATAATATCCTAGCAACCACCCAGAACACACTAGCAACCACCCAAAATACCCTAGCAACCGCCTCAACCACCCAAAAGACCACAGCAACCACTGAAAATATTCTAGCAACCACCCAGAACACCATAGCAACCACCTAGAAACCACCCAGAATACCTTAGCAACCACCTAGCAACACCATAGCAACCACCCAGAACACCCTAGCAACCTCCTAGCAACACCCTAGCAACCGCCTAGCAACCACCCAAAATACCTTAGCAACTGCCTAGCAACAACATAGCAACACCCAGGCAACCGTCCAAGCAACCACCCAGAACACCCTAGCAACCACCCAGAACACACTAGCAACCACCCAAAATACCCTAGCAACCACCCAAAATACCGTAGCTCTCGCTTAGCAACAACATAGCAACCGCCTAGCAACCCACCCAGAACACCCTAGCAACCACCTAGCAACCACCCAAAAGACCCTAGCAACCGCCTTGCAAGAAATATGTTCAGTAGGTCAAAAGCGTACCATTGTAATAACATTATGTGCATTACACTAACGATCTAACGTTGTGCAACTTGAAGCATAACATACAGATTATGCACTTCTCGCACTGCAGTGCATTGCACACCAGAACAAAATCATTCCCAGGTTCATTATGAGTGTTATTGCATTGCATTGCACAAACGTTGTGCACTGAAGAATAACATACAGGTTATGCACTTTTTACATTGCATTAAATTGCACACCAGAACTAACTCATTCCCATGTTCAAAGAAGAGATAAAGTGTGTTGTTGCATTGCATTGCACTAAAGATCTAACGTTGTGCACTGAAGAATAACATATAAGTTCTGCACTTTTTACAATGCATTAAATTGCACACCAGAACTAACTCATTCCCATGTTGATTAAAGACATAACGTGTGTTGTTGCATTGCATTGCACTAACGATCTAACGTTGTTTACTGAAGAGTAACATATAGGTTATGCACTTCTTACATTGCATTGCATTGCACACCGGATCAAACTCATTCCCATGTTCATTAAAGACATAACTATGTGTGTTAATCTGACACACAACACACGATCTGACGTTGTGGACTGAATAACAATATGCACTTTTCGCATTGCATTAAATTGCACACCATTGCATTGTGGTTGCACACCAGAACTAACTCATTCCCATGTTGATTAAAGACATAAACGTGTGTGGTTGCATTGCACATTGCAGTGTATTGCATTGCATTGCATTGCATTGCACTAACGATCTAACGTTGTGAACTGGAAAATAACACATGTACTTTTCGCATTGCATTGCATTGCATTGCATTGCATTGCATGGCATTGCACTGCACTAACGATCTGACGTTGTCAGATAACTATATGCACTTTTTGCATTGCATTGCATTGCACACCAGAACTAACTCATTCCCATGTTGATTAAAGACATAACGTGTGGTTACATTGCATTGCATTGCCTTGTTTTGCTTTGCACTGCATTGCATTGCATTGCATTGCAAAAACGATCTAACGTTGTGCACTGAAGAATAGCATATAGGTTATGCACTTTTTGCATTGCATTGAACACCAAACTGTCATTCCCATGTTCATTAAAGAGATAACGTGTGTTGTTGCATTGCATTGCATTGCACTAACATACGTTAGCACTTTTTGCATTGCATTGCATTGCACACCAGAACTAACTCATCCCCATGTTGATTAAAGTTGCATTGCCAATGCATTGCCTTGTTTTGTTTTGTTTTGTTTTGTTTTGTTTTGTTTTGTTTTGTTTTGTTTTGTTTTGTTTTGTTTTGTTTTGTTTTGTTTTGTTTTGTTTTGTTTTGTTTTGTTTTGTTTTGTTTTGTTTTGTTTTGTTTTGTTTTGCTTTGCATTGCATTAACGATCTAACGTTGTGCACTGAAGAATAACATATGCACTTTTCACATTGCATTGCAATGCACACCAGAACTAACTCATTCCCATGTTGATTAAAGACATAACGTGTGGTTGCATTGCATTGCATTGCATTGCATTGCATTGCATTGCATTGCATTGCATTGCATTGCATTGCATTGCATTGCATTGCTTTGCATTGCATTGCATTGCCTTGTTTTGCTTTGCACTGCATTGCATTGCATTGCATTAACGATCTAACGTTGTGCACTGAAGAATAACATATGCACTTTTCACATTGCATTGCACACCAGAACTAACTCATTCCCATGTTGATTAAAGACATAACGTGTGGTTGCATTGCATTGCATTGCATTGATTTGCATTGCATTGCATTGCATTGCATTGCATTGCATTGCATTGCATTGAATTGCATTGCATTGCTTTGCATTGCATTGCATTGCATTGCCTTGTTTTGCTTTGCACTGCATTGCATTGCTTTGCATTGCATTGCATTGCTTTGCATTGCATTGCATTGCATTGCTTTGCATTGCATTGCATTGCATTGCATTGCATTGCTTTGCATTGCATTGCATTGCATTGCATTGCATTGCATTGCATTGCATTGCATTGCATTGCATTGCATTGCATTGCATTGCATTGCATTGCATTGCATTGCATTAACGATCTAACGTTGTGCACTGAAGAATAACATGCACTTTTCACATTGCATTGCATTGCATTGATTTGCATTGCATTGCATTGCATTGCATTGCATTGCATTGAATTGCATTGCATTGATTTGCATTGCATTGCATTGCATTGCATTTCATTGCATTGCATTGCATTGCATTGAATTGCTTTGCATTGCATTGCATTGCATTGCATTGCATTGCATTGCTTTGCATTGCATTGCATTGCATTGCTTTGCATTGCATTGCATTGCATTGCATTGCTTTGCATTGCATTGCATTGCATTGCATTGCATTGCATTGCATTGCATTGCATTGACTTGTTTTGCATTGCATTAACGATCTAACGTTGTGCACTGAAGAATAACATGCACTTTTCACATTGCATTGCATTGCATTGATTTGCATTGCATTGCATTGCATTGCATTGCATTGCATTGCATTGCATTGCATTGCATTGCATTGCATTGCATTGCATTGCATTGCATTGCATTGAATTGCATTGCATTGCATTGCGTTGCTTTGCTTTGCATTGCATTGCATTGCATTGCCTTGTTTTGCTTTGCACTGCATTGCATTGCTTTGCATTGCATTGCTTTGCATTGCATTGCATTGCATTGCATTGCATTGACTTGTTTTGCATTGCATTAACGATCTAACGTTGTGCACTGAAGAATAACATGCACTTTTCACATTGCATTGCATTGCACATCAGAACTAACTCATTCCCATGTTGATTAAAGACATAACGTGTGGTTGCATTGCATTGCATTGCATTGGATTGCATTGCATTGCAATGCATTGCATTGCATTGCTTTGCACTGCATTGCATTGCATTGCATTAACGATCTAACGTTGTGCACTGAAGAATAACATATGCACTTTTCACATTGCACACCAGAACAAAATCCTTCCCATGTTCATTAAAGAGATATGTGTGTTGTTGCATTGCATTGCATTAACGATCTAACGTTGTGCACTGAAGAATAACTATGCACTTTTCACATTGCATTGCATTGTACACCAGAACTAAATCCTTCCCATGTTCATTAAAGAGATATGTGTGTTGTTAACGTTGTGCAATATTATAGCTTATGCACTTTTCGCATTGCATTGCATTGCACACCAGAAATAACTCATTGCCATGTTCATTAAAGAGAAATCTCTCTATGTCTTTAATTAACATGGGAATGAGTTAGTTCTGGTGTGCAATGCACTGCAAAAAGTACAAAACCTATTGTGTTGCTAGGCGGTTGCTAAGGTATTCTGGGTGTTTGCTAGGCGGTTGCTATGGTGTTGCTAGGATATTTTCAGTGGTTGCTATGGTCTTTTGGGTGGTTGCTAGGTGGTTGCTAGGGTATTTTGGGTGGTTGTTAGGGTGTTCTGGGTGGTTGCAAGGATGTTATGGTTGATTACTAGGGTGTTCTGGGTGGTTGCTAGGCGGTTGCTAGGGTATTTTGGGTGGTTGCTAGGGTCTTCTGGATGGTTGGCTATGGTGTTATGGATGGTTACTAGGGTGTTTTGGGTGGTTGCTAGGGTGTTGCTAGATGGTTGATAGGGTGTTCTGGGTGGTTGCTATTGTGTTGCTAGGCATTTGCTATGGTGTTCTTGGTTGTTGCTATGGTGAGGCTAAGGTATTTTGGGTGGTTGCTAGGCGGTTGCTAGGGTGTTGCTAGGTGGTTGCTAAGGTATTTTGGGTGGTTGCTAGGGTGTTGCTAGGCGGTTGCTAAGGTATTCTGGGTGGTTGCTAGGCGGTTGCTAGAATATTTTGGGTGGTTGCTAGGGTCTTTTGGGTGGTTGCAAGGCTGTTGCTAGGGTATTTTGGGTTGATTACTAGGGTGTTCTGGGTGGTTGCTAGGCGGTTGCTAGGGTCTTTTGGGTGGTTGCTAGGGTCTTTTGGGTGGTTGCTAGGTGGTTGCTAGGGTGTTCTGGGTGATTGCTAGGCGGTTGCTATTGTGTTGCTAAGCGATGGCTAAGGTATTTTGGGTGGTTGCTAGGGTGTTTCTATGCGGTTGCTAGGCTGTTCTGGGTGGTTGCTATGGTGTTGCTAGGTGGTTGCTAAGGTATTCTGGGTGGTTGCTAGGCAGTTGCTAGGATGTTATGGGTGGTCGTTATGGTGTTGCTAGGCGGTTGCTAGGGTATTCTGGGTTGTTTCTAGGCGGTTGCTATGGTGTTGCTAGGCGGTTGCTAAGGTACTCTGGGTGGTTGCAAGGCGGTTGCTAGGGTCTTTTGGGTGGTTGCTAGGTGGTTGCTAGGGTGTTCTGGGTGGTTGCTAGGCGGTTGCTATGGTGTTGCTAAGCGAGAGCTAAGGTATTTTGGGTGGTTGCTAGGGTGTTTCTATGCGGTTGCTAGGCTGTTCTGGGTGGTTGCTTTGGTGTTGCTAGGTGGTTGCTAAGGTAATCTGGGTGGTTGCTAGGCGGTTGCTATGGTGTTCTGGGTGGTTGCTAGAATATTTTCAGTGGTTGCTATGGTCTTTTGGGTGGTTGAGGCGGTTGCTAGGGTATTTTGGGTGGTTGCTAGTGTGTTCTGGGTGGTTGCTAGGATATTATGGGTGGTTGCCAGGGTCTTTTGGTTTGTTGCTAGGTGGTTGCTAGGGTGTTCTGGGTGGTTGCTAGGCGGTTGCCTGGGTGTTGCTAGGAGGTTGCTAGGGTGTTCTGGGTGGTTGCTATGGTGTTGCTAGGCGGTTGCTAAGGTACTCTGGGTGATTGCAAGGCGGTTGCTAGGGTCTTTTGGGTGGTTTCTTGGGTGTTCTGGGTGGTTGCTAGGCGGTTGCTATGGTGTTGCTAAGCGGTGGCTAAGGTATTTTGGGTGGTTGCTAGGGTGTTCTGGGTGGTTGCTATGGTGTTGCTAGGTGGTTGCTAAGGTATTCTGGGTGGTTGCTAGGCAGTTGCTAGGATGTTATGGGTGGTCGTTATGGTGTTGCTAGGTGGTTGCTAGGGTATTCTGGGTGGTTTCTAGGCGGTTGCCTGGGTGTTCTGGGTGGTTGCTATGTTGTTGCTAGGCAGTTGCTAAGGTATTTTGGGTGGTTGCTAGGCGGTTGCTAGGGTGTTGCTAGGTGGTTGCTAGGGTATTCTGGGTGGTTGCTATTGTGTTGCTAGGCGGTTGCTAAGGTATTCTGAGTGGTTGCAAGGCGGTTGCTAGGGTATTTTGGGTGGTTGCTAGGGTCTTTTGGGTGGTTTCTAGGCGGTTGCTAGGCGGTTGCTAAGGTATTCTGGGTGGTTGCTAGGCGGTTGCTAAGATATTTTGGGTGGTTGCTAGGGTGTTGCTAGGCGGTTGCTAAGGTATTCTGGGTGGTTGCTAGGCGATTGCTATGTTGTTCTGGGTGGTTGCTAGGATATTTTCAGTGGTTGCTATGGTCTTTTGAGTGGTTGATAGATCTATCTATCTACTTCAAACTATTTTAAACTTCAAATACTTTAAACTTCAAACTAAATTAAACTTTAAACTAATTTAAACTTTTTAAACGTCAAACTTATATAAACTTTAAGATAATTTCAACTTCAAACTACTAAATTTACTTCATTTTAACTTATAAACTGTAACGCATATAAACTCTGAGTGTGTAAGTGTTATCGAGTTAGTGTATGTGTGTGTGTGTATATGTATGTGAGTTAATGTGTGTGTGTGTGTGTGTGTGTGTGTAACCGCCTAGAACACAATAGCAACCACTGAGAACAACCTAGCAACCATCCAGAATAACTTAGAACACCCTAGCAACACCATAGCAACCACTCAGAACACCGTAGCAACTGCCTAACAACCACCCAGAACACCCTAGCAACCACCCAAAATACCTTAGAACACCCTAGCAACCACCCAGAACACCATAGCAACCATCCAGAATAACTTAGAACACCCTAGCAACACCATAGCAACCACTCAGAACACCGTAGCAACTGCCTAACAACCACCCAGAACACCCTAGCAACCACCCAAAATACCTTAGAACACCCTAGCAACCACTCAAAACACCCTAGCAACCACCCAAAAGACCCTAGCAACCACCCAAAATATTCTAGCAACCACCTAGCAACCACCCAAAACACCCTAGCAACCGCCTAGAAACCACCCAAAAAACCTTAGCAACGACTCAAAATATCCTAGCAACCGCCTAGCAACCACCCAGAACACCCTAGCAACCACCCAAAACAGCCTATCAACACCATAGCAACCACCCAAAATACCTTAGCAACCGCCTAGCAACACCCTAGCAACCACCCAAAATACCTTAGAACACCATAGCAACACCACAGCAGACACTCAGAACACCCTAGCAACCACCCAAAATACCTTAGAACACCATAGCAACACCATAGCAACCAGTCAGAACACCCTTGCAACCACGCAAAATACCTCAGAACACCCTAGCAACTGCCTAACAACCACCCAGAACACCCTAGCAACCACCTAGCAACCACCCAAAAGACCCTGGCAACCACCCAAAATAACCTAGCAACCGCCTCAACCACCCAAAAGACCATAGCAACCACTGAAAATATTCTAGCAACCACCCAGAACACAATAGCAACCGTCTAGCAACCACCCAGAATACCTTAGCAACCACCTAGCAACACCATAGCAACCACCCAGAACACCCTAGCAACCTCCTAGCAACACCATAGCAACCGCCTAGTAACCACCCAAAATACCTTAGCAACTGCCTAGCAACAACATAGCAACCACCCAGAACACCCAGGCAACCGCCTAGAAACCCCCCAGAATACCCTAGCAACCGCCTAGCAACACCATAACGACCACCCATAACATCCTAGCAACTGCCTAGCAACCACCCAGAATAACTTAGCAACCACCTAGCAACACCATAGTAACCACCCAGAACAGCCTAGCAACCGCATAGAAACACCCTAGCAACCACCCAAAATACCTTAGCCATCGCTTAGCAACACCATAGCAACCGCCTAGCAACCACCCAGAACACCCTAGAAACCACCCAAAAGACCCTAGCAACCGCCTTGCAACCACCCAGAGTACCTTAGCAACCGCCTAGCAACACCATAGCAACCACCCAGAACACCCTAGCAACCGACTAGCAACACCCTAGCAACCGACTAGCAACCACCCAAAATACCTTAGCAACTGCCTAGCAACAACATAGCAACACCCAGGCAACCGCCTAGCAACCACCCAGAACACCTTAGCAACCACCTAGCAACACCATAGCAACCACCCAGAACACCATAGCAACCGCATAGAAACACCCTAGCAACCACCCAAAATACCTTAGCTCTCGCTTAGCAACACCATAGCAACCGCCTAGCAACCACCCAGAACACCCTAGCAACCACCCAAAAGACCCTAGCAATCACCCAAAAGACCCTAGCAACCGCCTTGCAACCACCCAGAGTACCTTAGTAACCGCCTAGCAACACCAAAGCATCCACCCAGAACACCCTAGCAACCTCCTAGCAACACCCTAGCAACCGCCTAGCAACCACCCAAAATACCTTAGCAACTGCCTAGCAACAACATAGCAACCACCCAGAACACCCAGGCAACCGCCTAAAAACAACCCAGAATACCCTAGCAACCGCCTAGCAACACCATAACGACCACCCATAACATCCTAGCAACTGCCTAGCAACACCATAGCAACAACCCAGAACAGCCTAGCAACCGCATAGAAACACCCTAGCAACCACCCAAAATACCGTAGCTCTCGCTTAGCAACAACATAGCAACCGCCTAGCAACCCACCCAGAACACCCTAGCAACCACCTAGCAACCACCCAAAAGACCCTAGCAACCGTCTTGCAACCACCCAGAGTACCTTAGCAACCGCCTAGCAACACCATGGCATCCACCCAGAACACCCTAGCAACCTCCTAGCAACACCCTAGCAACCGCCTCGCAACCACCCAAAATACCTTAGCAACTGCCTAGCAACAACATAGCAACACCCAGGCAACCGCCTAGCAACCACCCAGAACACCCTAGCAACCACCTAGCAACAAACCAAAAGACCCTGGCAACCACCCATAATATCCTAGCAACCACCCAGAACACACTAGCAACCACCCAAAATACCCTAGCAACCGCCTCAACCACCCAAAAGACCACAGCAACCACTGAAAATATTCTAGCAACCACCCAGAACACCATAGCAACCACCTAGAAACCACCCAGAATACCTTAGCAACCACCTAGCAACACCATAGCAACCACCCAGAACACCCTAGCAACCTCCTAGCAACACCCTAGCAACCGCCTAGCAACCACCCAAAATACCTTAGCAACTGCCTAGCAACAACATAGCAACACCCAGGCAACCGCCTAGCAACCACCCAAAATACCTTAGCAACTGCCTAGCAACAACATAGCAACACCCAGGCAACCGTCCAAGCAACCACCCAGAACACCCTAGCAACCACCCAGAACACACTAGCAACCACCCAAAATACCCTAGCAACCACCCAAAATACCGTAGCTCTCGCTTAGCAACAACATAGCAACCGCCTAGCAACCCACCCAGAACACCCTAGCAACCACCTAGCAACCACCCAAAAGACCCTAGCAACCGCCTTGCAAGAAATATGTTCAGTAGGTCAAAAGCGTACCATTGTAATAACATTATGTGCATTACACTAACGATCTAACGTTGTGCAACTTGAAGCATAACATACAGATTATGCACTTCTCGCACTGCAGTGCATTGCACACCAGAACAAAATCATTCCCAGGTTCATTGTGAGTGTTATTGCATTGCATTGCACAAACGTTGTGCACTGAAGAATAACATACAGGTTATGCACTTTTTACATTGCATTAAATTGCACACCAGAACTAACTCATTCCCATGTTCAAAGAAGAGATAAAGTGTGTTGTTGCATTGCATTGCACTAAAGATCTAACGTTGTGCACTGAAGAATAACATATAAGTTATGCACTTTTTACAATGCATTAAATTGCACACCAGAACTAACTCATTCCCATGTTGATTAAAGACATAACGTGTGTTGTTGCATTGCATTGCACTAACGATCTAACGTTGTTTACTGAAGAGTAACATATAGGTTATGCACTTCTTACATTGCATTGCATTGCACACCGGATCAAACTCATTCCCATGTTCATTAAAGACATAACTATGTGTGTTAATCTGACACACAACACACGATCTGACGTTGTGGACTGAATAACAATATGCACTTTTCGCATTGCATTAAATTGCACACCATTGCATTGTGGTTGCACACCAGAACTAACTCATTCCCATGTTGATTAAAGACATAAACGTGTGTGGTTGCATTGCACATTGCAGTGTATTGCATTGCATTGCATTGCATTGCATTGCACTAACGATCTAACGTTGTGAACTGGAAAATAACACATGTACTTTTCGCATTGCATTGCATTGCATTGCATTGCATTGCATGGCATTGCACTGCACTAACGATCTGACGTTGTCAGATAACTATATGCACTTTTTGCATTGCATTGCATTGCACACCAGAACTAACTCATTCCCATGTTGATTAAAGACATAACGTGTGGTTACATTGCATTGCATTGCCTTGTTTTGCTTTGCACTGCATTGCATTGCATTGCATTGCAAAAACGATCTAACGTTGTGCACTGAAGAATAGCATATAGGTTATGCACTTTTTGCATTGCATTGAACACCAAACTGTCATTCCCATGTTCATTAAAGAGATAACGTGTGTTGTTGCATTGCATTGCATTGCACTAACATACGTTAGCACTTTTTGCATTGCATTGCATTGCACACCAGAACTAACTCATCCCCATGTTGATTAAAGTTGCATTGCCAATGCATTGCCTTGTTTTGTTTTGTTTTGTTTTGTTTTGTTTTGTTTTGTTTTGTTTTGTTTTGTTTTGTTTTGTTTTGTTTTGTTTTGTTTTGTTTTGTTTTGTTTTGTTTTGTTTTGTTTTGTTTTGTTTTGCTTTGCACTGCATTGCATTAACGATCTAACGTTGTGCACTGAAGAATAACATATGCACTTTTCACATTGCATTGCAATGCACACCAGAACTAACTCATTCCCATGTTGATTAAAGACATAACGTGTGGTTGCATTGCATTGCATTGCATTGCATTGCATTGCATTGAATTGCATTGCATTGCTTTGCATTGCATTGCATTGCATTGCATTGCATTGCATTGCCTTGTTTTGCTTTGCACTGCATTGCATTGCTTTGCATTGCATTGCTTTGCATTGCATTGCATTGCATTGCTTTGCATTGCATTGCATTGCATTGCATTGCATTGCAATGCTTTGCATTGCATTGCATTGCATTGCTTTGCATTGCATTGCATTGCATTGCATTGCATTGCATTGCATTGCATTGCATTGCATTGCATTGCATTGCATTGCATTGCATTGCATTGACTTGTTTTGCATTGCATTAACGATCTAACGTTGTGCACTGAAGAATAACATGCACTTTTCACATTGCATTGCATTGCACATCAGAACTAACTCATTCCCATGTTGATTAAAGACATAACGTGTGGTTGCATTGCATTGCATTGGATTGCATTGCATTGCAATGCATTGCATTGCATTGCATTGCTTTGCACTGCATTGCATTGCATTAACGATCTAACGTTGTGCACTGAAGAATAACATATGCACTTTTCACATTGCACACCAGAACAAAATCCTTCCCATGTTCATTAAAGAGATATGTGTGTTGTTGCATTGCATTGCACAAACGATCTAACCGTTGTTTACTGAAGAATAACATATAGGTTATGCACTTTTTGCATTGCATTGCACACCAGAACTGTCATTCCCATGTTCATTAAAGAGATAACGTGTGTTGGTGCATTGCATGCATTGCACTACACACCAGAACTAACTCATTCCCATGTTGATTAAAGACATAACGTGTGGTTGCATTGCATTGCATTGCATTGCATTGCATTGCATTGCATTGCATTGCCTTGTTTTGCTTTGCACTGCATTGCATTGCATTGCATTGCATTGCATTGCATTAACGATCTAACGTTGTGCACTGAAGAATAACTATGCACTTTTCACATTGCATTGCATTGTACACCAGAACTAAATCCTTCCCATGTTCATTAAAGAGATATGTGTGTTGTTAACGTTGTGCAATATTATAGCTTATGCACTTTTCGCATTGCATTGCATTGCACACCAGAAATAACTCATTGCCATGTTCATTAAAGAGAAATCTCTCTATGTCTTTAATTAACATGGGAATGAGTTAGTTCTGGTGTGCAATGCACTGCAAAAAGTACAAAACCTATTGTGTTGCTAGGCGGTTGCTAAGGTATTCTGGGTGTTTGCTAGGCGGTTGCTATGGTGTTGCTAGGATATTTTCAGTGGTTGCTATGGTCTTTTGGGTGGTTGCTAGGTGGTTGCTAGGGTATTTTGGGTGGTTGTTAGGGTGTTCTGGGTGGTTGCAAGGATGTTATGGTTGATTACTAGGGTGTTCTGGGTGGTTGCTAGGCGGTTGCTAGGGTATTTTGGGTGGTTGCTAGGGTCTTCTGGGTGGTTGGCTATGGTGTTATGGATGGTTACTAGGGTGTTTTGGGTGGTTGCTAGGGTGTTGCTAGATGGTTGATAGGGTGTTCTGGGTGGTTGCTATTGTGTTGCTAGGCATTTGCTATGGTGTTCTTGGTTGTTGCTATGGTGAGGCTAAGGTATTTTGGGTGGTTGCTAGGCGGTTGCTAGGGTGTTGCTAGGTGGTTGCTAAGGTATTTTGGGTGGTTGCTAGGGTGTTGCTAGGCGGTTGCTAAGGTATTCTGGGTGGTTGCTAGGCGGTTGCTAGAATATTTTGGGTGGTTGCTAGGGTCTTTTGGGTGGTTGCAAGGCTGTTGCTAGGGTATTTTGGGTTGATTACTAGGGTGTTCTGGGTGGTTGCTAGGCGGTTGCTAGGGTCTTTTGGGTGGTTGCTAGGGTCTTTTGGGTGGTTGCTAGGTGGTTGCTAGGGTGTTCTGGGTGATTGCTAGGCGGTTGCTATTGTGTTGCTAAGCGATGGCTAAGGTATTTTGGGTGGTTGCTAGGGTGTTTCTATGCGGTTGCTAGGCTGTTCTGGGTGGTTGCTATGGTGTTGCTAGGTGGTTGCTAAGGTATTCTGGGTGGTTGCTAGGCAGTTGCTAGGATGTTATGGGTGGTCGTTATGGTGTTGCTAGGCGGTTGCTAGGGTATTCTGGGTTGTTTCTAGGCGGTTGCTATGGTGTTGCTAGGCGGTTGCTAAGGTACTCTGGGTGGTTGCAAGGCGGTTGCTAGGGTCTTTTGGGTGGTTGCTAGGTGGTTGCTAGGGTGTTCTGGGTGGTTGCTAGGCGGTTGCTATGGTGTTGCTAAGCGAGAGCTAAGGTATTTTGGGTGGTTGCTAGGGTGTTTCTATGCGGTTGCTAGGCTGTTCTGGGTGGTTGCTTTGGTGTTGCTAGGTGGTTGCTAAGGTAATCTGGGTGGTTGCTAGGCGGTTGCTATGGTGTTCTGGGTGGTTGCTAGAATATTTTCAGTGGTTGCTATGGTCTTTTGGGTGGTTGAGGCGGTTGCTAGGGTATTTTGGGTGGTTGCTAGTGTGTTCTGGGTGGTTGCTAGGATATTATGGGTGGTTGCCAGGGTCTTTTGGTTTGTTGCTAGGTGGTTGCTAGGGTGTTCTGGGTGGTTGCTAGGCGGTTGCCTGGGTGTTGCTATGTTGTTGCTAGGCAGTTGCTAAGGTATTTTGGGTGGTTGCTAGGCGGTTGCTAGGGTGTTGCTAGGAGGTTGCTAGGGTGTTCTGGGTGGTTGCTATGGTGTTGCTAGGCGGTTGCTAAGGTACTCTGGGTGATTGCAAGGCGGTTGCTAGGGTCTTTTGGGTGGTTTCTTGGGTGTTCTGGGTGGTTGCTAGGCGGTTGCTATGGTGTTGCTAGGTGGTTGCTAAGGTATTCTGGGTGGTTGCTAGGCAGTTGCTAGGATGTTATGGGTGGTCGTTATGGTGTTGCTAGGTGGTTGCTAGGGTATTCTGGGTGGTTTCTAGGCGGTTGCCTGGGTGTTCTGGGTGGTTGCTATGTTGTTGCTAGGCAGTTGCTAAGGTATTTTGGGTGGTTGCTAGGCGGTTGCCTGGGTGTTCTGGGTGGTTGCTATGTTGTTGCTAGGCAGTTGCTAAGGTATTTTGGGTGGTTGCTAGGGTATTTTGGGTGGTTGCTAGGGTGTTGCTAGGGTGTTGCTAGGTGGTTGCTAGGGTATTCTGGGTGGTTGCTATTGTGTTGCTAGGCGGTTGCTAAGGTATTCTGAGTGGTTGCTAGGGTCTTTTGGGTGGTTTCTAGGCGGTTGCTAGGCGGTTGCTAAGGTATTCTGGGTGGTTGCTAGGCGGTTGCTAAGATATTTTGGGTGGTTGCTAGGGTGTTGCTAGGCGGTTGCTAAGGTATTCTGGGTGGTTGCTAGGCGATTGCTATGTTGTTCTGGGTGGTTGCTAGGATATTTTCAGTGGTTGCTATGGTCTTTTGAGTGGTTGATAGATCTATCTATCTACTTCAAACTATTTTAAACTTCAAATACTTTAAACTTCAAACTAAATTAAACTTTAAACTAATTTAAACTTTTTAAACGTCAAACTTATATAAACTTTAAGATAATTTCAACTTCAAACTACTAAATTTACTTCATTTTAACTTATAAACTGTAACGCATATAAACTCTGAGTGTGTAAGTGTTATCGAGTTAGTGTATGTGTGTGTGTGTATATGTATGTGAGTTAATGTGTGTGTGTGTGTGTGTGTGTGTGTAACCGCCTAGAACACAATAGCAACCACTGAGAACAACCTAGCAACCATCCAGAATAACTTAGAACACCCTAGCAACACCATAGCAACCACTCAGAACACCGTAGCAACTGCCTAACAACCACCCAGAACACCCTAGCAACCACCCAAAATACCTTAGAACACCCTAGCAACCACCCAGAACACCATAGCAACCATCCAGAATAACTTAGAACACCCTAGCAACACCATAGCAACCACTCAGAACACCGTAGCAACTGCCTAACAACCACCCAGAACACCCTAGCAACCATCCAAAATACCTTAGAACACCCTAGCAACCACTCAGAACACCCTAGCAACCACCCAAAAGACCCTAGCAACCACCCAAAATATTCTAGCAACCACCTAGCAACCACCCAAAACACCCTAGCAACCGCCTAGAAACCACCCAAAAAACCTTAGCAACGACTCAAAATATCCTAGCAACCGCCTAGCAACCACCCAGAACACCCTAGCAACCACCCAAAACAGCCTATCAACACCATAGCAACCACCCAAAATACCTTAGCAACCGCCTAGCAACACCCTAGCAACCACCCAAAATACCTTAGAACACCATAGCAACACCACAGCAGACACTCAGAACACCCTAGCAACCACCCAAAATACCTTAGAAAACCCTAGTAACTCCATAGCAACCAGTCAGAACACCCTAGAAACCACCCAAAATACCTCAGAACAAACTAGCAACTGCCTAGCAACCACCCAAAAGACCTTAGCAACCGCCTAGCAACACCCTAGCAACCACCCAAAATACCTTAGAACACCATAGCAACACCATAGCAACCAGTCAGAACACCCTTGCAACCACGCAAAATACCTCAGAACACCCTAGCAACTGCCTAACAACCACCCAGAACACCCTAGCAACCACCTAGCAACCACCCAAAAGACCCTGGCAACCACCCAAAATAACCTAGCAACCGCCTCAACCACCCAAAAGACCATAGCAACCACTGAAAATATTCTAGCAACCACCCAGAACACAATAGCAACCGTCTAGCAACCACCCAGAATACCTTAGCAACCACCTAGCAACACCATAGCAACCACCCAGAACACCCTAGCAACCTCCTAGCAACACCATAGCAACCGCCTAGTAACCACCCAAAATACCTTAGCAACTGCCTAGCAACAACATAGCAACCACCCAGAACACCCAGGCAACCGCCTAGAAACCCCCCAGAATACCCTAGCAACCGCCTAGCAACACCATAACGACCACCCATAACATCCTAGCAACTGCCTAGCAACCACCCAGAATAACTTAGCAACCACCTAGCAACACCATAGTAACCACCCAGAACAGCCTAGCAACCGCATAGAAACACCCTAGCAACCACCCAAAATACCTTAGCTCTCGCTTAGCAACACCATAGCAACCGCCTAGCAACCACCCAGAACACCCTAGCAACCACCCAAAAGACCCTAGCAATCACCCAAAAGACCCTAGCAACCGCCTTGCAACCACCCAGAGTACCTTAGTAACCGCCTAGCAACACCAAAGCATCCACCCAGAACACCCTAGCAACCTCCTAGCAACACCCTAGCAACCGCCTAGCAACCACCCAAAATACCTTAGCAACTGCCTAGCAACAACATAGCAACCACCCAGAACACCCAGGCAACCGCCTAAAAACAACCCAGAATACCCTAGCAACCGCCTAGCAACACCATAACGACCACCCATAACATCCTAGCAACTGCCTAGCAACCACCTAGCAACACCATAGCAACAACCCAGAACAGCCTAGCAACCTTATAGAAACACCCTAGCAACCACCCAAAATACCGTAGCTCTCGCTTAGCAACAACATAGCAACCGCCTAGCAACCCACCCAGAACACCCTAGCAACCACCTAGCAACCACCCAAAAGACCCTAGCAACCGTCTTGCAACCACCCAGAGTACCTTAGCAACCGCCTAGCAACACCATGGCATCCACCCAGAACACCCTAGCAACCACCTAGAAACCACCCAGAATACCTTAGCAACCACCTAGCAACACCATAGCAACCACCCAGAACACCCTAGCAACCTCCTAGCAACACCCTAGCAACCGCCTAGCAACCACCCAAAATACCTTAGCAACTGCCTAGCAACAACATAGCAAAGCCCAGGCAACCGCCTAGCAACCACCCAAAATACCTTAGCAACTGCCTAGCAACAACATAGCAACACCCAGGCAACCGTCCAAGCAACCACCCAGAACACCCTAGCAACCACCCAGAACACACTAGCAACCACCCAAAATACCCTAGCAACCACCCAAAATACCGTAGCTCTCGCTTAGCAACAACATAGCAACCGCCTAGCAACCCACCCAGAACACCCTAGCAACCACCTAGCAACCACCCAAAAGACCCTAGCAACCGCCTTGCAAGAAATATGTTCAGTAGGTCAAAAGCGTACCATTGTAATAACATTATGTGCATTACACTAACGATCTAACGTTGTGCAACTTGAAGCATAACATACAGATTATGCACTTCTCGCACTGCAGTGCATTGCACACCAGAACAAAATCATTCCCAGGTTCATTATGAGTGTTATTGCATTGCATTGCACAAACGTTATGCACTGAAGAATAACATACAGGTTATGCACTTTTTACATTGCATTAAATTGCACACCAGAACTAACTCATTCCCATGTTGATTAAAGACATAACGTGTGTTGTTGCATTGCATTGCACTAACGATCTAACGTTGTTTACTGAAGAGTAACATATAGGTTATGCACTTCTTACATTGCATTGCATTGCACACCGGATCAAACTCATTCCCATGTTCATTAAAGACATAACTATGTGTGTTAATCTGACACACAACACACGATCTGACGTTGTGGACTGAATAACAATATGCACTTTTCGCATTGCATTAAATTGCACACCATTGCATTGTGGTTGCACACCAGAACTAACTCATTCCCATGTTGATTAAAGACATAAACGTGTGTGGTTGCATTGCACATTGCAGTGTATTGCATTGCATTGCATTGCATTGCATTGCACTAACGATCTAACGTTGTGAACTGGAAAATAACACATGTACTTTTCGCATTGCATTGCATTGCATTGCATTGCATGGCATTGCACTGCACTAACGATCTGACGTTGTCAGATAACTATATGCACTTTTTGCATTGCATTGCATTGCACACCAGAACTAACTCATTCCCATGTTGATTAAAGACATAACGTGTGGTTACATTGCATTGCATTGCCTTGTTTTGCTTTGCACTGCACTGCATTGCATTGCATTGCAAAAACGATCTAACGTTGTGCACTGAAGAATAGCATATAGGTTATGCACTTTTTGCATTGCATTGAACACCAAACTGTCATTCCCATGTTCATTAAAGAGATAACGTGTGTTGTTGCATTGCATTGCATTGCACTAACATACGTTAGCACTTTTTGCATTGCATTGCATTGCACACCAGAACTAACTCATCCCCATGTTGATTAAAGTTGCATTGCCAATGCATTGCCTTGTTTTGTTTTGTTTTGTTTTGTTTTGTTTAGTTTAGTTTAGTTTAGTTTAGTTTAGTTTTGTTTTGTTTTGTTTTGTTTTGTTTTGTTTTGTTTTGTTTTGTTTTGTTTTGTTTTGTTTTGTTTTGTTTTGTTTTGTTTTGCTTTGCACTGCATTGCATTAACGATCTAACGTTGTGCACTGAAGAATAACATATGCACTTTTCACATTGCATTGCAATGCACACCAGAACTAACTCATTCCCATGTTGATTAAAGACATAACGTGTGGTTGCATTGCATTGCATTGCATTGCATTGCATTGCATTGCATTGCATTGCATTGCATTGCATTGCATTGCATTGCATTGCCTTGTTTTGCTTTTTACTGCATTGCATTGCATTGCATTAACGATCTAACGTTGTGCACTGAAGAATAACATATGCACTTTTCACATTGCATTGCACACCAGAACTAACTCATTCCCATGTTGATTAAAGACATAACGTGTGGTTGCATTGCATTGCATTGCTTTGCACACCATTGCATTGTGGTTGCATTGCCTTGTTTTGCTTTGCACTGCATTGCATTGCTTTGCATTGCATTGCATTGCTTTGCATTGCATTGCATTGCATTGCATTGCTTTGCATTGCATTGCATTGCATTGCATTGCATTGCATTGCATTGCTTTGCATTGCATTGCATTGCATTGCATTGCATTGCATTGCATTGACTTGTTTTGCATTGCATTAACGATCTAACGTTGTGCACTGAAGAATAACATGCACTTTTCACATTGCATTGCATTGCATTGATTTGCATTGCATTGCATTGCATTGCATTGCATTGCATTGCATTGCATTGCATTGCATTGAATTGCATTGCATTGCATTGCGTTGCTTTGCTTTGCATTGCATTGCATTGCATTGCATTGCATTGCATTGCCTTGTTTTGCTTTGCACTGCATTGCTTTGCATTGCATTGCTTTGCATTGCATTGCATTGCATTGCATTGCATTGCATTGCATTGCTTTGCATTGCTTTGCATTGCATTGCATTGCATTGCATTGCATTGCATTGCATTGCATTGCATTGCATTGCATTGACTTGTTTTGCATTGCATTAACGATCTAACGTTGTGCACTGAAGAATAACATGCACTTTTCACATTGCATTGCATTGCACATCAGAACTAACTCATTCCCATGTTGATTAAAGACATAACGTGTGGTTGCATTGCATTGCATTGCATTGGATTGCATTGCATTGCAATGCATTGCATTGCATTGCATTGCTTTGCACTGCATTGCATTGCATTAACGATCTAACGTTGTGCACTGAAGAATAACATATGCACTTTTCACATTGCACACCAGAACAAAATCCTTCCCATGTTCATTAAAGAGATATGTGTGTTGTTGCATTGCATTGCACAAACGATCTAACCGTTGTTTACTGAAGAATAACATATAGGTTATGCACTTTTTGCATTGCATTGCACACCAGAACTGTCATTCCCATGTTCATTAAAGAGATAACGTGTGTTGGTGCATTGCATGCATTGCACTACACACCAGAACTAACTCATTCCCATGTTGATTAAAGACATAACGTGTGGTTGCATTGCATTGCATTGCATTGCATTGCATTGCATTGCATTGCATTGCATTGCCTTGTTTTGCTTTGCACTGCATTGCATTGCATTGCATTGCATTGCATTAACGATCTAACGTTGTGCACTGAAGAATAACTATGCACTTTTCACATTGCATTGCATTGTACACCAGAACTAAATCCTTCCCATGTTCATTAAAGAGATATGTGTGTTGTTAACGTTGTGCAATATTATAGCTTATGCACTTTTCGCATTGCATTGCATTGCACACCAGAAATAACTCATTGCCATGTTCATTAAAGAGAAATCTCTCTATGTCTTTAATTAACATGGGAATGAGTTAGTTCTGGTGTGCAATGCACTGCAAAAAGTACAAAACCTATGGTGTTGCTAGGCGGTTGCTAAGGTATTCTGGGTGTTTGCTAGGCGGTTGCTATGGTGTTGCTAGGATATTTTCAGTGGTTGCTATGGTCTTTTGGGTGGTTGCTAGGTGGTTGCTAGGGTATTTTGGGTGGTTGTTAGGGTGTTCTGGGTGGTTGCAAGGATGTTATGGTTGATTACTAGGGTGTTCTGGGTGGTTGCTAGGCGGTTGCTAGGGTATTTTGGGTGGTTGCTAGGGTCTTCTGGGTGGTTGGCTATGGTGTTATGGATGGTTACTAGGGTGTTTTGGGTGGTTGCTAGGGTGTTGCCAGATGGTTGATAGGGTGTTCTGGGTGGTTGCTATTGTGTTGCTAGGCATTTGCTATGGTGTTCTTGGTTGTTGCTATGGTGAGGCTAAGGTATTTTGGGTGGTTGCTAGGCGGTTGCTAGGGTGTTGCTAGGTGGTTGCTAAGGTATTTTGGGTGGTTGCTAGGGTGTTGCTAGGCGGTTGCTAAGGTATTCTGGGTGGTTGCTAGGCGGTTGCTAGAATATTTTGGGTGGTTGCTAGGGTCTTTTGGGTGGTTGCAAGGCTGTTGCTAGGGTATTTTGGGTTGATTACTAGGGTGTTCTGGGTGGTTGCTAGGCGGTTGCTAGGGTCTTTTGGGTGGTTGCTAGGGTCTTTTGGGTGGTTGCTAGGTGGTTGCTAGGGTGTTCTGGGTGATTGCTAGGCGGTTGCTATTGTGTTGCTAAGCGATGGCTAAGGTATTTTGGGTGGTTGCTAGGGTGTTTCTATGCGGTTGCTAGGCTGTTCTGGGTGGTTGCTATGGTGTTGCTAGGTGGTTGCTAAGGTATTCTGGGTGGTTGCTAGGCAGTTGCTAGGATGTTATGGGTGGTCGTTATGGTGTTGCTAGGCGGTTGCTAGGGTATTCTGGGTTGTTTCTAGGCGGTTGCTATGGTGTTGCTAGGCATTGCTTTGCATACCTAGCCTAAGGTACTCTGGGTGGTTGCAAGGCGGTTGCTAGGGTCTTTTGGGTGGTTGCTAGGGTCTTTTGGGTGGTTGCTAGGTGGTTGCTAGGGTGTTCTGGGTGGTTGCTAGGCGGTTGCTATGGTCTTGCTAAGCGAGAGCTAAGGTATTTTGGGTGGTTGCTAGGGTGTTTCTATGCGGTTGCTAGGCTGTTCTGGGTGGTTGCTTTGGTGTTGCTAGGTGGTTGCTAAGGTAATCTGGGTGGTTGCTAGGCGGTTGCTATGGTGTTCTGGGTGGTTGCTAGAATATTTTCAGTGGTTGCTATGGTCTTTTGGGTGGTTGAGGCGGTTGCTAGGGTATTTTGGGTGGTTGCTAGTGTTTTCTGGGTGGTTGCTAGGATATTATGGGTGGTTGCCAGGGTCTTTTGGTTTGTTGCTAGGTGGTTGCTAGGGTGTTCTGGGTGGTTGCTAGGCGGTTGCCTGGGTGTTGCTATGTTGTTGCTAGGCAGTTGCTAAGGTATTTTGGGTGGTTGCTAGGCGGTTGCTAGGGTGTTGCTAGGAGGTTGCTAGGGTGTTCTGGGTGGTTGCTATGGTGTTGCTAGGCGGTTGCTAAGGTACTCTGGGTGATTGCAAGGCGGTTGTTAGGGTCTTTTGGGTGGTTTCTTGGGTGTTCTGGGTGGTTGCTAGGCAGTTGCTATGGTGTTGCTAAGCGATGGCTAAGGTATTTTGGGTGGTTGCTAGGGTGTTCTGGGTGGTTGCTATGGTGTTGCTAGGTGGTTGCTAAGGTATTCTGGGTGGTTGCTAGGCAGTTGCTAGGATGTTATGGGTGGTCGTTATGGTGTTGCTAGGTGGTTGCTAGGGTATTCTGGGTGGTTTCTAGGCGGTTGCCTGGGTGTTCTGGGTGGTTGCTATGTTGTTGCTAGGCAGTTGCTAAGGTATTTTGGGTGGTTGCTAGGTGGTTGCTAGGGTGTTGCTAGGTGGTTGCTAGGGTATTCTGGGTGGTTGCTATTGTGTTGCTAGGCGGTTGCTAAGATATTTTGGGTGGTTGCTAGGGTGTTGCTAGGCGGTTGCTAAGGTATTCTGGGTGGTTGCTAGGCGGTTGCTATGTTGTTCTGGGTGGTTGCTAGGATATTTTCAGTGGTTGCTATGGTCTTTTGAGTGGTTGATAGATCTATCTATCTACTTCAAACTATTTTAAACTTCAAATACTTTAAACTTCAAACTAAATTAAACTTTAAACTAATTTAAACTTTTTAAACGTCAAACTTATATAAACTTTAAGATAATTTAAACTTCAAACTACTAAATTTACTTCATTTTAACTTATAAACTGTAACGCATATAAACTCTGAGTGTGTAAGTGTTATCGAGTTAGTGTATGTGTGTGTGTGTATATGTATGTGAGTTAATGTGTGTGTGTGTGTGTGTGTGTGTGTGTAACCGCCTAGAACACAATAGCAACCACTGAGAACAACCTAGCAACCGCCTAGCAACCACCCAGAACACCCTAGCAACCATCCAGAATAACTTAGAACACCCTAGCAACACCATAGCAACCACTCAGAACACCGTAGCAACTGCCTAACAACCACCCAGAACACCCTAGCAACCACCCAAAATACCTTAGAACACCCTAGCAACCACTCAGAACACCCTAGCAACCACCCAAAAGACCCTAGCAACCACCCAAAATATTCTAGCAACCACCTAGCAACCACCCAAAACACCCTAGCAACCGCCTAGAAACCACCCAAAAAACCTTAGCAACGACTCAAAATATCCTAGCAACCGCCTAGCAACCACCCAGAACACCCTAGCAACCACCCAAAACAGCCTAGCAACACCATAGCAACCACCCAAAATACCTTAGCAACCGCCTAGCAACACCCTAGCAACCACCCAAAATACCTTAGAACACCATAGCAACACCACAGCAGACACTCAGAACACCCTAGCAACCACCCAAAATACCTTAGAAAACCCTAGTAACTCCATAGCAACCAGTCAGAACACCCTAGAAACCACCCAAAATACCTCAGAACAAACTAGCAACTGCCTAGCAACCACCCAAAAGACCTTAGCAACCGCCTAGCAACACCCTAGCAACCACCCAAAATACCTTAGAACACCATAGCAACACCATAGCAACCAGTCAGAACACCCTTGCAACCACGCAAAATACCTCAGAACACCCTAGCAACTGCCTAACAACCACCCAGAACACCCTAGAAACCACCCAAAAGACCCTGGCAACCACCCAAAATACCCTAGCAACCGCCTCAACCACCCAAAAGACCATAGCAACCACTGAAAATATTCTAGCAACCACCCAGAACACAATAGCAACCGTCTAGCAACCACCCAGAATACCTTAGCAACCACCTAGCAACACCATAGCAACCACCCAGAACACCCTAGCAACCTCCTAGCAACACCATAGCAACCGCCTAGTAACCACCCAAAATACCTTAGCAACTGCCTAGCAACATCATAGCAACCACCCAGAACACCCAGGCAACCGCCTAGAAACCACCCAGAATACCCTAGCAACCGCCTAGCAACACCATAACGACCACCCATAACATCCTAGCAACTGCCTAGCAACCACCCAGAATAACTTAGCAACCACCTAGCAACACCATAGTAACCACCCAGAACATCCTAGCAACTGCATAGAAACACCCTAGCAACCACCCAAAATACCTTAGCCATCGCTTAGCAACACCATGGCATCCACCCAAAAGACCCTAGCAACCGCCTTGCAACCACCCAGAGTACCTTAGCAACCGCCTAGCAACACCATGGCATCCACCCAGAACACCCTAGCAACCTCCTAGCAACACCCTAGCAACCGCCTCGCAACCACCCAAAATACCTTAGCAACTGCCTAGCGCCTAGCAACAATATAGCAACACCCAGGCAACCGCCTAGCAACCACCCAGAACACCCTAGCAACCACCTAGCAACCACCCAAAAGACCCTAGCAACCACCCAAAAGACCCTAGCAACCGCCTTGCAACCACCCAGAGTACCTTAGCAACCGCCTAGCAACACCATAGCAACCGCCTAGAAACAACCCAGAATACCCTAGCAACCACCTAGCAACACCATAACGACCACCCATAACATCCTAGCAACTGCCTAGCAACCACCCAGAATACCTTAGCAACCACCTAGCAACACCATAGCAACCACCCAGAACAGCCTAGCAACCGCATAGAAACACCCTAGCAACCACCCAAAATACCTTAGCCATCGCTTAGCAACACAATAGCAACCGCCTAGCAATCACCCAGAACACCCTAGCAACCACCTAGCAACCACCCAAAAGACCCTAGCAACCACCCAAAAGACCCTAGCAACCGCCTTGCAACCACCCAGAGTACCTTAGCAACCATCTAGCAACACCATAGCAACCACCCAGAACACCCTAGCAACCAACCCAAAATACCCTAGCAACAGCCTTGCAACCACCCAAAAGACCCTAGCAACCACCCAAAATATTCTAGCAACCGCCTAGCAACCACCCAGAATACCTTAGCAACCGCCTAGCAACACCCTAGCAACCACCCAAAATACCTTAGCAACCACCTAGCAACACCCTAGCAACCGCCTAGCAACCACCCAAAATACCTTAGCCTCCGCCTAGCAACACCATAGCAACAACCAAGAACACCATAGCAAACGCCTAGCAACACAATAGCAACCACCCAGAACACCCTAGTAACCATCCATAACACCATAGCCAACCACCCAGAAGACCCTAGCAACCACCCAAAATACACTAGCAACCGCCTAGCAACCACCCAGAACACCCTAGTAATCAACCATAACATCCTTGCAACCACCCAGAACACCCTAACAACCACCCAAAATACCCTAGCAACCACCTAGCAACCACCCAAAAGACCATAGCAACCACTGAAAATATCCTAGCAACACCATAGCAACCGCCTAGCAAACACCCAGAATACCTTAGCAACCGCCTAGCAACACCATAGGTTTTGTACTTTTTGCAGTGCATTGCACACCAGAACTAACTCATTCCCATGTTAATTAAAGACATAGAGAGATTTCTCTTTAATGAACATGGCAACGAGTTATTTCTGGTGTGCAATGCAATGCAATGCGAAAAGTGCATAAGCTATAATATTGCACAACGTTAACAACACACATATCTCTTTAATGAACATGGGAAGGATTTAGTTCTGGTGTACAATGCAATGCAATGTTATTCTTCAGTGCACAACGTTAGATCGTTAATGCAATGCAATGCAATGCAGTGCAAAGCAAAGCAAAACAAGGCAATGCAATGCAATGCAATGCAATGCAATGCAATGCAATGCAATGCAACCACACGTTATGTCTTTAATCAACATGGGAATGAGTTAGTTCTGGTGTGTAGTGCAATGCATGCAATGCACCAACACACGTTATCTCTTTAATGAACATGGGAATGACAGTTCTGGTGTGCAATGCAATGCAAAAAGTTTTATTCTTCAGTAAACAACGGTTAGATCGTTTGTGCAATGCAATGCAACAACACACATATCTCTTTAATGAACATGGGAAGGATTTTGTTCTGGTGTGCAATGTGAAAAGTGCATATGTTATTCTTCAGTGCACAACGTTAGATCGTTAATGCAATGCAATGCAGTGCAAAGCAATGCAATGCAATGCAATGCAATGCATTGCAATGCAATGCAATCCAATGCAATCCAATGCAATGCAATGCAATGCAATGCAACCACACGTTATGTCTTTAATCAACATGGGAATGAGTTAGTTCTGATGTGCAATGCAATGCAATGTGAAAAGTGCATGTTATTCTTCAGTGCACAACGTTAGATCGTTAATGCAATGCAAAACAAGGCAATGCAATGCAATGCAATGCAATGCAATGCAATGCAATGCAATGCAATGCAATGCAATGCAAAGCAATGCAATGCAATGCAAAGCAATGCAATGCAAAGCAATGCAATGCAAAGCAATGCAATGCAGTGCAAAGCAAAACAAGGCAATGCAATGCAATGCAATGCAATGCAATGCAAAGCAAAGCAATGCAATGCAATGCAAAGCAAAGCAATGCAATGCAATGCAATGCAATGCAATGCAATGCAATGCAATGCAATGCAATGCACATCAATGCAATGCAATGCAATGCAACCACAAGTTATGTCTTTAATCAACATGGGAATGAGTTAGTTCTGGTGTGCAATGCAATGTGAAAAGTGCATATGTTATTCTTCAGTGCACAACGTTAGATCGTTAATGCAATGCAATGCAATGCAGTGCAAAGCAAAACAAGGCAATGCAATGCAATGCAAAGCAATGCAATGCAATGCAATGCAATGCAATGCAATGCAATGCAATGCAATGCAATGCAACCACACGTTATGTCTTTAATCAACATGGGAATGAGTTAGTTCTGGTGTGCAATGCAATGCAATGTGAAAAGTGCATATGTTATTCTTCAGTGCACAACGTTAGATCGTTAATGCAATGCAATGCAATGCAGTGCAAAGCAAAACAAAACAAAACAAAACAAAACAAAACAAAACAAAACAAAACAAAACAAAACAAAACAAAACAAAACAAAACAAAACAAAACAAAACAAAACAAAACAAAACAAAACAAAACAAAACAAAAAAGGCAATGCATTGGCAATGCAACTTTAATCAACATGGGGATGAGTTAGTTCTGGTGTGCAATGCAATGCAATGCAAAAAGTGCATAACGTATGTTAGTGCAATGCAATGCAATGCAACAACACACGTTATCTCTTTAATGAACATGGGAATGACAGTTTGGTGTTCAATGCAATGCAAAAAGTGCGTAACCTATGTGCTATTCTTCAGTGCACAACGTTAGATCGTTTTTGCAATGCAATGCAATGCAATGCAATGCAATGCAGTGCAAAGCAAAACAAGGCAATGCAATGCAATGCAACCACACGTTATGTCTTTAATCAACATGGGAATGAGTTAGTTCTGATGTGCAATGCAATGCAATGTGAAAAGTGCATGTTATTCTTCAGTGCACAACGTTAGATCGTTAATGCAATGCAAAACAAGGCAATGCAATGCAATGCAATGCAATGCAATGCAATGCAATGCAATGCAATGCAATGCAAAGCAATGCAATGCAAAGCAATGCAATGCAAAGCAATGCAATGCAGTGCAAAGCAAAACAAGGCAATGCAATGCAATGCAATGCAATGCAATGCAATGCAATGCAATGCAAATCAATGCAATGCAATGCAATGCAACCACAAGTTATGTCTTTAATCAACATGGGAATGAGTTAGTTCTGGTGTGCAATGCAATGTGAAAAGTGCATATGTTATTCTTCAGTGCACAACGTTAGATCGTTAATGCAATGCAATGCAATGCAATGCAGTGCAAAGCAAAACAAGGCAATGCAATGCAATGCAATGCAATGCAATGCAACCACACGTTATGTCTTTAATCAACATGGGAATGAGTTAGTTCTGGGGCCTGTTTCAGAAAGGAGGTTAAGTGAAAACTCTGAGTATGTTAACCCTGAAATGAGGGAAACTCTGAGTTTTCTGTTTCAGAATGGGAGGTATGTTAAACCTGAGAAAGCAGAGTAAGTCAAGCCTGTTTCAGAAAGAGAGGTAACTTATACTCAGAGTCAGTTACCATGGTAACTTACTCTGTGAACCTAACCTGGTCGGGAGCAGGTTTTCTTCAGTAAACCCAGAGTTTCTTTCGGTCTCCTCCCCTTTTTAAAGAGGAAGTGGTGTTTAAACACCTCATTCATTCTTTCAGTACATTTTTATTAATAAAATTAATCTTTTATTAATAAATAAAATATTGCTTTTTTTTTTTTTTTAATAAGATGAAGTCTATATAACTCCTTAACTGGCAACTGAAAACACAGTAGTATATTAGAGTTACATAATGTAGTTCTAAACAAATTCTACAGAATTAAACTGTGGCATTTACTGGAAATCACTGAACTGTTCATCTGTGCAACAGAAGTTGATGGACCGTCCTCCTGCTGTTCTTCCACACTCTGGGGGCGCGGGGAGAGATAAGAATACCCGTTTATACTTAGATTTAAACTTAGATTTAGACTTAGATTGAAAAGTAGCTTTCCTGTAGCTCAGTGGTAAGAGCACTGCGTTAACAATGCAAGGTTGTGGGTTTGATCCCAGGGGATTGCACATACCTATGTATAAATGTATAGGATAATGCAATGTAAGTCGCTTTGGATAAAAGCGTCTGCCAAATGCATAAATGTAGATTCTATAGGCTACTCCACATAAAAATGTGAAAGAATGTGTAGACACATAATGTTAACATTACCTCTGTAGCAGCAGAAACTCTTTATCCCCATGTGATGAGCATTTGGTTGAGTACACTTTATAACACTATTTGTCATAATTTCTGGTGTATTGAGTAGGCAACTTACAACTACCTGGGTTTCTGTTGGGACAGGAGGCTCCAAAAGACAGATATTACCATCAGAATCTATTGGGACCAACAAAAATCCTAACCCAAAGTAAAATAAATGGAAATATCAAAAATAGCCTATATCAAAAATAACACATATGTAAACCTCTTACATTTTATGAAGGCCCTTGGATCTTTGGGACTGGCTCTGAAGTCCGTCCAGGAATTCCCTCAGCCAAAAATGCTGCTGCACTGCTAGACACTGGATGCTTTAGTTATTTAATATGTCACATGTTTGTAAAGCCAGGTAGCCTACACTGCAGTAGGCCTTACTTGACTGAATTATGTTTTTATATTTAATTTTCAGCTGCTGCCATGTTCTTTTAATACCTGCAGGATTGCCCCTACATGAAAATTAAAATTAGGTTGAATAACATACTGTTCTTCCAGTTTCACCTCTGATATTATAACAGTTGGGCAAGTTACTTGTATTACTAACTACAAATGACATCTTCAACATTGTAATTAGATTAATGTAATAATGACTATCTTTAGAAATTATTGGTCTACTTATTACTAATTACTAAATCCCATGTCAACCTTAAACACTTGAACAATACAAGGAGAGACAAGAAACAGCACTTTTAATGCTTTCAAATAAACAATATACAATTGCATGAATTATTCTTGAATTGACCAAAGTGTGTAGAGGGAGAAGGTTACATTAAAAATATAACTTTTAAAAATGTATGTTAAATAGCCTATACAGAATTGTTCTATAGTCTAATACAATTACATCAGATTTAACTTTAAATTACAGAAGAATTAAGAGTAATCCCTTTAATTAAATTACAGTATTTAGATTACTTGGTAATTAATTACACCCAACACTGTATAACAGTAATTAAAATGTGAAGAAATATGCAGACCTCTTTTTTGTCTGGCGCTGTTGCCATGGTGACTCATAATATCTGTGCTCCATTGATAATGGCTTTTTATAGTTGTGGCGCACGCGCTTAACTCAGAGTCAGTCAACTCAGAGTTGATTGAACTAACTCATTTCAGCTGTTCTGAAACCAAAAACTCAGAGTTTCCCATCTCAGGGTAAGTCAACTCAGAGTTCAAGTTTTAACTCAGAGTTGGTTGAACCTCTTTATTGAAACAGGCCCCTGGTGTGCAATGCAATGCAATGTGAAAAGTGCATATGTTATTCTTCAGTGCACAACGTTAGATCGTTAATGCAATGCAGTGCAAAACAAAACAAAACAAAACAAAACAAAACAAAACAAACAAAACAAAACAAAACAAAACAAAACAAAACAAAACAAAACAAAACAAAACAAACAAAACAAAACAAAACAAAACAAAACAAAACAAAACAAGGCAATGCATTGGCAATGCAACTTTAATCAACATGGGAATGAGTTAGTTCTGGTGTGCATTGCAATGCAATGTGAAAAGTGCATATGTTATTCTTCAGTGCACAACGTTAGATCGTTAATGCAATGCAGTGCAAAACAAAACAAAACAAAACAAAACAAAACAAAACAAAACAAAACAAAACAAAACAAAACAAAACAAAACAAAACAAAACAAAACAAAACAAAACAAAACAAAACAAAACAAAACAAAACAAAACAAAACAAAACAAGGCAATGCATTGGCAATGCAACTTTAATCAACATGGGGATGAGTTAGTTCTGGTGTGCAATGCAATGCAATGCAAAAAGTGCATAACGTATGTTAGTGCAATGCAATGCAACAACACACGTTATCTCTTTAATGAACATGGGAATGACAGTTTGGTGTTCAATGCAATGCAAAAAGTGCATAACCTATGTGCTATTCTTCAGTGCACAACGTTAGATCGTTTTTGCAATGCAATGCAATGCAATGCAGTGCAAAGCAAAACAAGGCAATGCAATGCAATGCAACCACACGTTATGTCTTTAATCAACATGGGAATGAGTTAGTTCTGGTGTGCAATGCAATGCAATGCAAAAAGTGCATATAGTTATCTGACAACGTCAGATCGTTAGTGCATTGCAATGCCATGCAATGCAATGCAATGCAATGCAATGCGAAAAGTACATGTGTTATTTTCCAGTTCACAACGTTAGATCGTTAGTGCAATGCAATGCAATGCAATGCAATACACTGCAATGTGCAATGCAACCACACACGTTTATGTCTTTAATCAACATGGGAATGAGTTAGTTCTGGTGTGCAACCACAATGCAATGGTGTGCAATTTAATGCAATGCGAAAAGTGCATATTGTTATTCAGTGCAAAACGTCAGATCGTGTGTTGTGTGTCAGATTAACACACATAGTTATGTCTTTAATGAACATGGGAATGAGTTTGATCCGGTGTGCAATGCAATGCAATGTAAGAAGTGCATAACCTATATGTTACTCTTCAGTAAACAACGTTAGATCGTTAGTGCAATGCAATGCAACAACACACGTTATGTCTTTAATCAACATGGGAATGAGTTAGTTCTGGTGTGCAATTTAATGCATTGTAAAAAGTGCATAACTTATATGTTATTCTTCAGTGCACAACGTTAGATCTTTAGTGCAATGCAATGCAACAACACACTTTATCTCTTCTTTGAACATGGGAATGAGTTAGTTCTGGTGTGCAATTTAATGCAATGTAAAAAGTGCATAACCTGTATGTTATTCTTCAGTGCACAACGTTTGTGCAATGCAATGCAATAACACTCACAATGAACCTGGGAATGATTTTGTTCTGGTGTGCAATGCACTGCAGTGCGAGAAGTGCATAATCTGTATGTTATGCTTCAAGTTGCACAACGTTAGATCGTTAGTGTAATGCACATAATGTTATTACAATGGTACGCTTTTGACCTACTGAACATATTTCTTGCAAGGCGGTTGCTAGGGTCTTTTGGGTGGTTGCTAGGTGGTTGCTAGGGTGTTCTGGGTGGGTTGCCGGTTGCTATGTTGTTGCTAAGCGAGAGCTACGGTATTTTGGGTGGTTGCTAGGGTATTTTGGGTGGTTGCTAGTGTGTTCTGGGTGGTTGCTAGGGTGTTCTGGGTGGTTGCTTGGACGGTTGCCTGGGTGTTGCTATGTTGTTGCTAAGGTAGGTATTTTGGGTGGTTGCTAGGCGGTTGCTAGGGTGTTGCTAGGAGGTTGCTAGGGTGTTCTGGGTGGATGCCATGGTGTTGCTAGGCGGTTGCTAAGGTACTCTGGGTGGTTGCAAGGCGGTTGCTAGGGTCTTTTGGGTGGTTGCTAGGCGGTTGCTATGGTGTTGCTAAGCGAGAGCTAAGGTATTTTGGGTGGTTGCTAGGGTGTTTCTATGCGGTTGCTATGGTGTTCTGGGTGGTTGCTATGGTGTTGCTAGGTGGTTGCTAAGGTATTCTGGGTGGTTTCTAGGCGGTTGCCTTGGTGTTCTGGGTGGTTGCTATGTTGTTGCTAGGCAGTTGCTAGGGTCTTTTGGGTGGTTGCTAGGGTCTTTTGGGTGGTTGCTAGGGTGTTCTGGGTGGTTGCTAGGCGGTTGCTATGGTGTTGCTAAGCGAGAGCTAAGGTATTTTGGGTGGTTGCTAGGGTGTTTCTATGCGGTTGCTATGGTGTTCTGGGTGGTTGCTATGGTGTTGCTAGGTGGTTGCTAAGGTATTCTGGGTGGTTTCTAGGTGGTTGCTATGGTGTTCTGGGTGGTTGTTAGAATATTTTCAGTGGTTGCTGTGGTCTTTTGGGTGGTTGAGGCGGTTGCTAGGGTATTTTGGGTGGTTGCTAGTGTGTTCTGGGTGGTTGCTAGGATATTATGGGTGGTTGCCAGGGTCTTTTGGTTTGTTGCTAGGTGGTTGCTAGGGTGTTCTGGGTGGTTGCTAGGCGGTTGCCTGGGTGTTGCTATGTTGTTGCTAGGCAGTTGCTAAGGTATTTTGGGTGGTTGCGAGGCGGTTGCTAGGGTGTTGCTAGGAGGTTGCTAGGGTGTTCTGGGTGGATGCCATGGTGTTGCTAGGCGGTTGCTAAGGTACTCTGGGTGGTTGCAAGACGGTTGCTAGGGTCTTTTGGGTGGTTGCTAGGTGGTTGCTAGGGTGTTCTGGGTGGGTTGCTAGGCGGTTGCTATGTTGTTGCTAAGCGAGAGATACGGTATTTTGGGTGGTTGCTAGGGTGTTTCTATGCGGTTGCTAGGCTGTTCTGGGTTGTTGCTATGGTGTTGCTAGGTGGTTGCTAGGCAGTTGCTAGGATGTTATGGGTGGTCGTTATGGTGTTGCTAGGCGGTTGCTAGGGTATTCTGTGTTGTTTTTAGGCGGTTGCCTGGGTGTTCTGGGTGGTTGCTATGTTGTTGCTAGGCAGTTGCTAAGGTATTTTGGGTGGTTGCTAGGCGGTTGCTAGGGTGTTGCTAGGAGGTTGCTAGGGTGTTCTGGGTGGTTGCTATGGTGTTGCTAGGTGGTTGCTAAGGTATTCTGGGTGGTTTCTAGGTGGTTGCTATGGTGTTCTGGGTGGTTGCTAGAATATTTTCAGTGGTTGCTGTGGTCTTTTGGGTGGTTGAGGCGGTTGCTAGGGTATTTTGGGTGGTTGCTAGTGTGTTCTGGGTGGTTGCTAGGATATTATGGGTGGTTGCCAGGGTCTTTTGGTTTGTTGCTAGGTGGTTGCTAGGGTGTTCTGGGTGGTTGCTAGGCGGTTGCCTGGGTGTTGCTATGTTGTTGCTAGGCAGTTGCTAAGGTATTTTGGGTGGTTGCTAGGCGGTTGCTAGGGTGTTGCTAGGAGGTTGCTAGGGTGTTCTGGGTGGATGCTTTGGTGTTGCTAGGCGGTTACTAAGGTACTCTGGGTGGTTGCAAGGCGGTTGCTAGGGTCTTTTGGGTGATTGCTAGGGTCTTTTGGGTGGTTGCTAGGGTGTTCTGGGTGGTTGCTAGGCGGTTGCTATGGTGTTGCTAAGCGAGAGCTAAGGTATTTTGGGTGGTTGCTAGGGTGTTTCTATGCGGTTGCTATGGTGTTCTGGGTGGTTGCTATGGTGTTGCTAGGTGGTTGCTAAGGTATTCTGGGTGGTTTCTAGGTGGTTGCTAGTGTGTTCTGGGTGGTTGCTAGGATATTATGGGTGGTTGCTGTGGTCTTTTGGTTTGTTGCTAGGTGGTTGCTAGGGTGTTCTGGGTGGTTGCTAGGCGGTTGCCTGGGTGTTGCTATGTTGTTGCTAGGCAGTTGCTAAGGTATTTTGGGTGGTTGCTAGTCGGTTGCTAGGGTGTTGCTAGGAGGTTGCTAGGGTGTTCTGGGTGGTTGCTGTGGTGTTGCAGGGCGGTTGCTAAGGTACTCTGGGTGGTTGCAAGGCGGTTGCTAGGGTCTTTTGGGTGGTTTCTAGGGTGTTCTGGGTGGTTGCTAGGCGGTTGCTATGGTGTTGCTAAGCGATGGCTAATGTATTTTGGGTGGTTGCTAGGGTGTTTCTATGCGGTTGCTAGGCTGTTCTGGGTGGTTACTATGGTGTTGCTAGGTGGTTGCTAAGTTATTCTGGGTGGTTGCTAGGCAGTTGCTAGGATGTTATGGGTGGTCGTTATGGTGTTGCTAGGTGGTTGCTAGGGTATTCTGGGGGGTTTCTAGGCGGTTGCCTGGGTGTTCTGGGTGGTTGCTATGTTGTTGCTAGGCAGTTGCTAAGGTATTTTGGGTGGTTACTAGGCGGTTGCTATGGTGTTGCTAGGAGGTTGCTAGGGTGTTCTGGGTGGTTGCTATGGTGTTGCTAGGTGATTGCTAAGGTATTCTGGGTGGTTGCTAGACGGTTGCTATTGTGTTCTGGGTGGTTGCTAGAATATTTTCAGTGGTTGCTATGGTCTTTTGGGTGGTTGAGGCGGTTGCTAGGTTATTTTGGGTGGTTGCCAGGGTCTTTTGGGTGGTTGCTAGGTGGTTGCTAGGGTGTTCTGGGTGGTTGTTAGGCAGTTGCTAGGGTGTTCTGAGGTATTTTGCGTGGTTGCAAGGGTGTTCTGACTGGTTGCTATGGTGTTGCTATGGTGTTCTAAGGTATTTTGGGTGGTTGCTAGGGTGTTGCTAGGCGGTTGCTAAGGTCTTTTGGGTGGTTGCTATGGTGTTGATAGGCTGTTTTGGGTGGTTGCTAGGGTGTTCTGGGTGGTTGCTAGGCGGTTGCTAGGATATTTTGAGTCGTTGCTAAGGTTTTTTGGGTGGTTTCTAGGCGGTTGCTAGGGTGTTTTGGGTGGTTGCTAGGTGGTTGCTAGAATATTTTGGGTGGTTGCTAGGGTCTTTTGGGTGGTTGCTAGGGTGTTCTGAGTGGTTGCTAGGGTGTTCTAAGGTATTTTGGGTGGTTGCTAGGGTGTTCTGGGTGGTTGTTAGGCAGTTGCTACGGTGTTCTGATTGGTTGCTATGGTGTTGCTAGGGTGTTCTAAGTTATTCTGGATGGTTGCTATGGTGTTCTGGGTGGTTGCTAGGGTGTTCTAAGGTATTTTGGGTGGTTGCTAGGGTGTTCTGGGTGGTTGTTAGGCAGTTGCTACGGTGTTCTGAGTGGTTGCTATGGTGTTGCTAGGGTGTTCTAAGTTATTCTGGATGGTTGCTAGGTTGTTCTCAGTGGTTGCTATTGTGTTCTAGGCGGTTACACACACACACACACACACACACATTAACTCACATACATATACACACACACACATACACTAACTCGATAACACTTACACACTCAGAGTTTATATGCGTTACAGTTTATAAGTTAAAATGAAGTAAATTTAGTAGTTTGAAGTTGAAATTATCTTAAAGTTTATATAAGTTTGACGTTTAAAAAGTTTAAATTAGTTTAAAGTTTAATTTAGTTTGAAGTTTAAAGTATTTGAAGTTTAAAATAGTTTGAAGTAGATAGATAGATCTATCAACCACTCAAAAGACCATAGCAACCACTGAAAATATCCTAGCAACCACCCAGAACAACATAGCAATCGCCTAGCAACCACCCAGAATACCTTAGCAACCGCCTAGCAACACCCTAGCAACCACCCAAAATATCTTAGCAACCGCCTAGCAACCACCCAGAATACCTTAGCAACCGCCTAGCAACCGCCTAGAAACCACCCAAAAGACCCTAGCAACCACCCAAAATACCCTAGCAACCGCCTTGCAACCACTCAGAATACCTTAGCAACCGCCTAGCAACACAATAGCAACCACCCAGAATACCCTAGCAACCACCTAGCAACACCCTAGCAACCGCCTAGCAACCACCCAAAATACCTTAGCAACTGCCTAGCAACAACATAGCAACCACCCAGAACACCCAGGCAACCGCCTAGAAACCACCCAGAATACCCTAGCAACCACCTAGCAACACCATAACGACCACCCATAACATCCTAGCAACTGCCTAGCAACCACCCAGAATACCTTAGCAACCACCTAGCAACACCATAGCAACCACCCAGAACACCCTAGCAACCACCCAAAATACCTTAGCCACCGCTTTTAGCAACACCATAGCAACCGCCTAGCAACCACCCAGAACACCCAAGAAACCACCCAAAAGACCCTAGCAACCGCCTTGCAATCACCCAGAGTACCTTAGCAACCGCCTAGCAACACCATAGCAACCACCCAGAACACCCTAGCAACCTCCTAGCAACACCCTAGCAACCGCCTAGCAACCACCCAAAATACCTTAGCAACTGCCTAGCAACAACATAGCAACACCCAGGCAACCGCCTAGCAACCACCCAGAACACCCTAGCAACCACCTAGCAACAAACCAAAAGACCCTGGCAACCACCCATAATATCCTAGCAACCACCCAGAAAACACTAGCAACCACCCAAAATACCCTAGCAACCGCCTCATCACCCAAAAGACCATAGCAACCACTGAAAATATTCTAGCAACCACCCAGAACACCAGAGCAACCGCCTAGCAACCACCCAGATTACCTTAGCAACCACCTAGCAACACCAAAGCAACCACCCAGAACAGCCTAGCAACCGCATAGAAACACCCTAGCAACCACCCAAAATACCTTAGCTCTCGCTTAGCAACACCATAGCAACCGCCTAGCAACCACCCAGAACACCCTAGCAACCACCTAGCAACCACCCAAAAGACCCTAGCAACCACCCAAAAGACCCTAGCAACCGCCTTGCAACCACCCAGAGTACCTTAGCAACCGCCTAGCAACACCATAGCAACCGCCTAGAAACAACCCAGAATACCCTAGCAACCGCCTAGCAACACCATAACGACCACCCATAACATCCTAGCAACTGCCTAGCAACCACCCAGAATACCTTAGCAACCACCTAGCAACACCATAGCAACCACCCAGAACAGCCTAGCAACCGCATAGAAACACCCTAGCAACCACCCAAAATACCTTAGCCATCGCTTAGCAACACAATAGCAACCGCCTAGCAATCACCCAGAACACCCTAGCAACCACCTAGCAACCACCCAAAAGACCCTAGCAACCACCCAAAAGACCCTAGCAACCGCCTAGCAACCACCCAGAACACCCTAGTAATCAACCCAAAATACCCTAGCAACAGCCTTGCAACCACCCAAAAGACCCTAGCAACCACCCAAAATATTCTAGCAACCACCTAGCAACCACCCAGAAAACCTTAGCAACCGCCTAGCAACACCCTAGCAACCACCCAAAATACCTTAGCAACCACCTAGCAACACCCTAGCAACCGCCTAGCAACCACCCAAAATACCGTAGCCTCCGCCTAGCAACACCATAGCAACAACCAAGAACACCATAGCAAATGCCTAGCAACACAATAGCAACCACCCAGAACACCCTATCAACCATCTAGCAACACCCTAGCAACCACCCAAAACACCCTAGTAACCATCCATAACACCATAGCCAACCACCCAGAAGACCCTAGCAACCACCCAAAATACCCTAGCAACCGCCTAGCAACCGCCTAGCAAACACCCAGAATACCTTAGCAACCGCCTAGCAACACCATAGGTTTTGTACTTTTTGCAGTGCATTGCACACCAGAACTAACTCATTCCCATGTTAATTAAAGACATAGAGAGATTTCTCTTTAATGAACATGGCAATGAGTTATTTCTGGTGTGCAATGCAATGCAATGCGAAAAGTGCATAAGCTATAATATTGCACAACGTTAACAACACACATATCTCTTTAATGAACATGGGAAGGATTTAGTTCTGGTGTACAATGCAATGCAATGTGAAAAGTGCATATTTATTCTTCAGTGCACAACGTTAGATCGTTAATGCAATGCAATGCAATGCAATGCAATGCAATGCAATGCAATGCAATGCAGTGCAAAGCAAAACAAGGCAATGCAATGCAATGCAATGCAATGCAATGCAACCACACGTTATGTCTTTAATCAACATGGGAATGAGTTAGTTCTGGTGTGTAGTGCAATGCATGCAATGCACCAACACACGTTATCTCTTTAATGAACATGGGAATGACAGTTCTGGTGTGCAATGCAATGCAAAAAGTGCATAACCTATATGTTATTCTTCAGTAAACAACGGTTAGATCGTTTGTGCAATGCAATGCAACAACACACATATCTCTTTAATGAACATGGGAAGGATTTTGTTCTGGTGTGCAATGTGAAAAGTGCATATGTTATTCTTCAGTGCACAACGTTAGATCGTTAATGCAATGCAATGCAGTGCAAAGCAATGCAATGCAATGCAATGCATTGCAATGCAATGCAATCCAATGCAATGCAATGCAATGCAACCACACGTTATGTCTTTAATCAACATGGGAATGAGTTAGTTCTGATGTGCAATGCAATGCAATGTGAAAAGTGCATGTTATTCTTCAGTGCACAACGTTAGATCGTTAATGCAATGCAAAACAAGTCAATGCAATGCAATGCAATGCAATGCAATGCAATGCAATGCAATGCAATGCAATGCAATGCAATGCAATGCAATGCAATGCAATGCAATGCAATGCAATGTGAAAAGTGCATGTTATTCTTCAGTGCACAACGTTAGATCGTTAATGCAATGCAAAACAAGTCAATGCAATGCAATGCAATGCAATGCAATGCAATGCAATGCTATGCAATGCAATGCAATGCAATGCAATGCAATGCAAAGCAATGCAATGCAATGCAATGCAATGCAAAGCAATGCAATGCAATGCAATGCAATGCAATGCAAAGCAATGCAATGCAATGCAAAGCAATGCAATGCAAAGCAAAGCAATGCAATGCAATGCAATGCAGTGCAAAGCAAAGCAAAACAAGGCAATGCAATGCAATGCAAAGCAATGCAATGCAATGCAATGCAATGCAATGCAATTCAATGCAATGCAATGCAATGCAATGCAATGCAATGCAATGCAATGCAATGCAATGCAAATCAATGCAATGCAATGCAATGCAACCACACGTTATGTCTTTAATCAACATGGGAATGAGTTAGTTCTGGTGTGCAATGCAATGTGAAAAGTGCATATGTTATTCTTCAGTGCACAACGTTTGATCGTTAATGCAATGCAATGCAATGCAGTGCAAAGCAAAACAAGGCAATGCAATGCAATGCAAAGCAATGCAATGCAATGCAATGCAATGCAATGCAATGCAATGCAATGCAATGCAATGCAATGCAATGCAATGCAACCACACGTTATGTCTTTAATCAACATGGGAATGAGTTAGTTCTGGTGTGCAATGCAATGCAATGTGAAAAGTGCATATGTTATTCTTCAGTGCACAACGTTAGATCGTTAATGCAATGCAGTGCAAAACAAAACAAAACAAAACAAAACAAAACAAAACAAAACAAAACAAAACAAAACAAAACAAAACAAAACAAAACAAAACAAAACAAAACAAAACAAAACAAAACAAAACAAGGCAATGCATTGGCAATGCAACTTTAATCAACATGGGGATGAGTTAGTTCTGGTGTGCAATGCAATGCAATGCAAAAAGTGCTAACGTATGTTAGTGCAATGCAATGCAATGCAACAACACACGTTATCTCTTTAATGAACATGGGAATGACAGTTTGGTGTTCAATGCAATGCAAAAAGTGCATAACCTATATGCTATTCTTCAGTGCACAACGTTAGATCGTTTTTGCAATGCAATGCAATGCAATGCAGTGCAAAGCAAAACAAGGCAATGCAATGCAATGCAACCACACGTTATGTCTTTAATCAACATGGGAATGAGTTAGTTCTGGTGTGCAATGCAATGCAATGCAAAAAGTGCATATAGTTATCTGACAACGTCAGATCGTTAGTGCAGTGCAATGCCATGCAATGCAATGCAATGCAATGCAATGCGAAAAGTACATGTGTTATTTTCCAGTTCACAACGTTAGATCGTTAGTGCAATGCAATGCAATGCAATGCAATGCAATGTGCAATGCAACCACACACGTTTATGTCTTTAATCAACATGGGAATGAGTTAGTTCTGGTGTGCAACCACAATGCAATGGTGTGCAATTTAATGCAATGCGAAAAGTGCATATTGTTATTCAGTCCACAACGTCAGATCGTGTGTTGTGTGTCAGAGATTAACACACATAGTTATGTCTTTAATGAACATGGGAATGAGTTTGATCCGGTGTGCAATGCAATGCAATGTAAGAAGTGCATAACCTATATGTTACTCTTCAGTAAACAACGTTAGATCGTTAGTGCAATGCAATGCAACAACACACGTTATGTCTTTAATCAACATGGGAATGAGTTAGTTCTGGTGTGCAATTTAATGCATTGTAAAAAGTGCATAACTTATATGTTATTCTTCAGTGCACAACGTTAGATCTTTAGTGCAATGCAATACAACAACACACTTTATCTCTTCTTTGAACATGGGAATGAGTTAGTTCTGGTGTGCAATTTAATGCAATGTAAAAAGTGCATAACCTGTATGTTATTCTTCAGTGCACAACGTTTGTGCAATGCAATGCAATAACACTCATAATGAACCTGGGAATGATTTTGTTCTGGTGTGCAATGCACTGCAGTGCGAGAAGTGCATAATCTGTATGTTATGCTTCAAGTTGCACAACGTTAGATCGTTAGTGTAATGCACATAATGTTATTACAATGGTACGCTTTTGACCTACTGAACATATTTCTTGCAAGGCGGTTGCTAGGGTCTTTTGGGTGGTTGCTAGGTGGTTGCTAGGGTGTTCTGGGTGGGTTGCTAGGCGGTTGCTATGTTGTTGCTAAGCGAGAGCTACGGTATTTTGGGTAGTTGCTAGGGTATTTTGGGTGGTTGCTTGTGTGTTCTGGGTGGTTGCTAGGGTGTTCTGGGTGGTTGCTTGGACGGTTGCCTGGGTGTTGCTATGTTGTTGCTAGGCAGTTGCTAAGGTATTTTGGGTGGTTGCTAGGCGGTTGCTAGGGTGTTGCTAGGAGGTTGCTAGGGTGTTCTGGGTGGATGCCATGGTGTTGCTAGGCGGTTGCTAAGGTACTCTGGGTGGTTGCAAGGCGGTTGCTAGGGTCTTTTGGGTGGTTGCTAGGCGGTTGCTATGGTGTTGCTAAGCGAGAGCTAAGGTATTTTGGGTGGTTGCTAGGGTGTTTCTATGGGGTTGCTATGGTGTTCTGGGTGGTTGCTATGGTGTTGCTAGGTGGTTGCTAAGGTATTCTGGGTGGTTTCTAGGCGGTTGCCTTGGTGTTCTGGGTGGTTGCTATGTTGTTGCTAGGCAGTTGCTAGGGTCTTTTGGGTGGTTGCTGTGGTCTTTTGGTTTGTTGCTAGGTGGTTGCTAGGGTGTTCTGGGTGGTTGCTAGGCGGTTGCCTGGGTGTTGCTATGTTGTTGCTAGGCAGTTGCTAAGGTATTTTGGGTGGTTGCTAGGCGGTTGCTAGGGTGTTGCTAGGAGGTTGCTAGGGTGTTCTGGGTGGTTGCTATGGTGTTGCTAGGCGGTTGCTAAGGTACTCTGGGTGGTTGCAAGGCGGTTGCTAGGGTCTTTTGGGTGGTTTCTAGGGTGTTCTGGGTGGTTGCTAGGCGGTTGCTATGGTGTTGCTAAGCGATGGCTAAGGTATTTTGGGTGGTTGCTAGGGTGTTTCTATGCGGTTGCTAGGCTGTTCTGGGTGGTTACTATGGTGTTGCTAGGTGGTTGCTAAGTTATTCTGGGTGGTTGCTAGGCAGTTGCTAGGATGTTATGGGTGGTCGTTATGGTGTTGCTAGGCGGTTGCTAGGGTATTCTGGGGGGTTTCTAGGCGGTTGCCTGGGTGTTCTGGGTGGTTGCTATGTTGTTGCTAGGCAGTTGCTAAGGTATTTTGGGTGGTTACTAGGCGGTTGCTATGGTGTTGCTAGGAGGTTGCTAGGGTGTTCTGGGTGGTTGCTATGGTGTTGCTAGGTGGTTGCTAAGGTATTCTGGGTGGTTGCTAGACGGTTGCTATTGTGTTCTGGGTGGTTGCTAGAATATTTTCAGTGGTTGCTATGGTCTTTTGGGTGGTTGAGGCGGTTGCTAGGTTATTTTAGGTGGTTGCCAGGGTCTTTTGGGTGGTTGCTAGGTGGTTGCTAGGGTGTTCTGGGTGGTTGTTAGGCAGTTGCTAGGGTGTTCTGAGGTATTTTGCGTGGTTGCAAGGGTGTTCTGACTGGTTGCTATGGTGTTGCTATGGTGTTCTAAGGTATTTTGGGTGGTTGCTAGGGTGTTGCTAGGCGGTTGCTAAGGTCTTTTGGGTGGTTGCTAGGCAGTTGCTAGTTTGTTCTGAGGTATTTTGGGTGGTTTCTAGGGTGTTCTGACTGGTTGCTATGGAGTTACTAGGGTTTTCTAAGGTATTTTGGGTGGTTGCTAGGGTGTTCTGAGTGTCTGCTGTGGTGTTGCTATGGTGTTCTAAGGTATTTTGGGTGGTTGCTAGGGTGTTGCTAGGCGGTTGCTAAGGTATTTTGGGTGGTTGCTATGGTGTTGATAGGCTGTTTTGGGTGGTTGCTAGGGTGTTCTGGGTGGTTGCTAGGCGGTTGCTAGGATATTTTGAGTCGTTGCTAAGGTTTCTAGGCGGTTGCTAGGGTGTTTTGGGTGGTTGCTAGGTGGTTGCTAGAATATTTTGGGTGGTTGCTAGGGTCTTTTGGGTGGTTGCTAGGGTGTTCTGAGTGGTTGCTAGGGTGTTCTAAGGTATTTTGGGTGGTTGCTAGGGTGTTCTGGGTGGTTGTTAGGCAGTTGCTACGGTGTTCTGAGTGGTTGCTATGGTGTTGCTAGGGTGTTCTAAGTTATTCTGGATGGTTGCTAGGGTGTTCTGGGTGGTAGCTAGGGTGTTCTAAGGTATTTTGGGTGGTTGCTAGGGTGTTCTGGGTGGTTGTTAGGCAGTTGCTACGGTGTTCTGAGTGGTTGCTATGGTGTTGCTAGGGTGTTCTAAGTTATTCTGGATGGTTGCTAGGTTGTTCTCAGTGGTTGCTATTGTGTTCTAGGCGGTTACACACACACACACACACACACACACACACACATTAACTCACATACATATACACACACACACATACACTAACTCGATAACACTTACACACTCAGAGTTTATATGCGTTACAGTTTATAAGTTAAAATGAAGTAAATTTAGTAGTTTGAAGTTGAAATTATCTTAAAGTTTATATAAGTTTGACGTTTAAAAAGTTTAAATTAGTTTAAAGTTTAATTTAGTTTGAAGTTTAAAGTATTTGAAGTTTAAAATAGTTTGAAGTAGATAGATAGATCTATCAACCACTCAAAAGACCATAGCAACCACTCAAAATATCCTAGCAACCACCCAGAACAACATAGCAACCGCCTAGCAACCACCCAGAATACCTTAGCAACCGCCTAGCAACACCCTAGCAACCACCCAAAATATCTTAGCAACCGCCTAGCAACCACCCAGAATACCTTAGCAACCGCCTAGCAACCGCCTAGAAACCACCCAAAAGACCCTAGCAACCACCCAAAATACCCTAGCAACCGCCTTGCAACCACTCAGAATACCTTAGCAACCGCCTAGCAACACAATAGCAACCACCCAGAATACCCTAGCAACCACCTAGCAACACCCTAGCAACCGCCTAGCAACCACCCAGAACACCCAGGCAACCGCCTAGAAACCACCCAGAATACCCTAGCAACCACCTAGCAACACCGTAACGACCACGCATAACATCCTAGCAACTGCCTAGCAACCACCCAGAATACCTTAGCAACCACCTAGCAACACCATAGCAACCACCCAGAACACCCTAGCAACCACCCAAAATACCTTAGCCATCGCTTAGCAACACCATAGCAACCGCCTAGCAACCACCCAGAACACCCAAGAAACCACCCAAAAGACCCTAGCAACCGCCTTGCAATCACCCAGAGTACCTTAGCAACCGCCTAGCAACACCATAGAAACCACCCAGAACACCCTAGCAACCTCCTAGCAACACCCTAGCAACCGCCTAGCAACCACCCAAAATACCTTAGCAACTGCCTAGCAACAACATAGCAACACCCAGGCAACCGCCTAGCAACCACCCAGAACACCCTAGCAACCACCTAGCAACAAACCAAAAGACCCTGGCAACCACCCATAATATCCTAGCAACCACCCAGAACACACTAGCAACCACCCAAAATACCCTTGCAACCGCCTCAACCACCCAAAAGACCATAGCAACCACTGAAAATATTCTAGCAACCACCCAGAACACCATAGCAACCGCCTAGCAACCACCCAGAATACCTTAGCAACCACCTAGCAACACCATAGCAACCACCCAGAACACCCTAGCAACCACCCAAAATACCTTAGCCATCGCTTAGCAACACCATAGCAACCGCCTAGCAACCACCCAGAACACCCAAGAAACCACCCAAAAGACCCTAGCAACCACCCAAAAGACCCTAGCAACCGCCTTGCAATCACCCAGAGTACCTTAGCAACCGCCTAGCAACACCATAGCAACCACCCAGAACACCCTAGCAACCTCCTAGCAACACCCTAGCAACCGCCTAGCAACCACCCAAAATACCTTAGCAACTGCCTAGCAACAACATAGCAACACCCAGGCAACCGCCTAGCAACCACCCAGAACACCCTAGCAACCACCTAGCAACAAACCAAAAGACCCTGGCAACCACCCATAATATCCTAGCAACCACCCAGAACACACTAGCAACCACCCAAAATACCCTAGCAACCGCCTCAACCACCCAAAAGACCATAGCAACCACTGAAAATATTCTAGCAACCACCCAGAACACCATAGCAACCGCCTAGCAACCACCCAGATTACCTTAGCAACCACCTAGCAACACCAAAGCAACCACCCAGAACAGCCTAGCAACCGCATAGAAACACCCTAGCAACCACCCAAAATACCTTAGCTTTCGCTTAGCAACACCATAGCAACCGCCTAGCAACCACCCAGAACACCCTAGCAACCACCTAGCAACCACCCAAAAGACCCTAGCAACCACCCAAAAGACCCTAGCAACCGCCTTGCAACCACCCAGAGTACCTTAGCAACCGCCTAGCAACACCATAGCAACCGCCTAGAAACAACCCAGAATACCCTAGCAACCGCCTAGCAACACCATAACGACCACCCATAACATCCTAGCAACTGCCTAGCAACCACCCAGAATACCTTAGCAACCACCTAGCAACACCATAGCAACCACCCAGAACAGCCTAGCAACCGCATAGAAACACCCTAGCAACCACCCAAAATACCTTAGCCATCGCTTAGCAACACAATAGCAACCGCCTAGCAATCACCCAGAACACCCTAGCAACCACCTAGCAACCACCCAAAAGACCCTAGCAACCACCCAAAAGACCCTAGCAACCGCCTTGCAACCACCCAGAGTACCTTAGCAACCATCTAGCAACACCATAGCAACCACCCAGAACACCCTAGCAACCAACCCAAAATACCCTAGCAACAGCCTTGCAACCACCCAAAAGACCCTAGCAACCACCCAAAATATTCTAGCAACCGCCTAGCAACCACCCACCACCCAGAATACCTTAGCAACCGCCTAGCAACACCCTAGCAACCACCCAAAATACCTTAGCAACCACCTAGCAACACCCTAGCAACCGCCTAGCAACCACCCAAAATACCTTAGCCTCCGCCTAGCAACACCATAGCAACAACCAAGAACACCATAGCAAACGCCTAGCAACACAATAGCAACCACCCAGAACACCCTATCAACCATCTAGCAACACCCTAGCAACCACCCAAAACACCCTAGTAACCATCCATAACACCATAGCCAACCACCCAGAAGACCCTAGCAACCACCCAAAATACCCTAGCAACCGCCTAGCAACCACCCAGAACACCCTAGTAATCAACCATAACATCCTTGCAACCACCCAGAACACCCTAACAACCACCCAAAATACCCTAGCAACCACCTAGCAACCACCCAAAAGACCATAGCAACCACTGAAAATATCCTAGCAACACCATAGCAACCGCCTAGCAAACACCCAGAATACCTTAGCAACCGCCTAGCAACACCATAGGTTTTGTACTTTTTGCAGTGCATTGCACACCAGAACTAACTCATTCCCATGTTAATTAAAGACATAGAGAGATTTCTCTTTAATGAACATGGCAATGAGTTATTTCTGGTGTGCAATGCAATGCAATGCGAAAAGTGCATAAGCTATAATATTGCACAACGTTAACAACACACATATCTCTTTAATGAACATGGGAAGGATTTAGTTCTGGTGTACAATGCAATGCAATGTGAAAAGTGCATATTTATTCTTCAGTGCACAACGTTAGATCTTTAATGCAATGCAATGCAATGCAATGCAATGCAATGCAGTGCAAAGCAAAACAAGGCAATGCAATGCAATGCAATGCAATGCAATGCAATGCAATGCAATGCAAAAAGTGCAATGCAATGCAATGCAATGCAAAGCAATGCAATGCAAAGCAATGCAATGCAGTGCAAAGCAAAACAAGGCAATGCAATGCAATGCAATGCAAAGCAACGCAATGCAATGCAATGCAATGCAATGCAATTCAATTCAATGCAATGCAATGCAATGCAATGCAATGCAATGCAATGCAATGCAATGCAATGCAAATCAATGCAATGCAATGCAATGTGAAAAGTGCATGTTATTCTTCAGTGCACAACGTTAGATCGTTAATGCAATGCAAAACAAGTCAATGCAATGCAATGCAATGCAATGCAATGCAATGCAATGCAATGCAATGCAATGCAATGCAATGCAATGCAAAGCAATGCAATGCAGTGCAAAGCAAAACAAGGCAATGCAATGCAATGCAATGCAAAGCAAAGCAACGCAATGCAATGCAATGCAATGCAATGCAATGCAATTCAATTCAATGCAATGCAATGCAATGCAATGCAATGCAATGCAATGCAATGCAATGCAATGCAATGCAATGCAATGCAATGCAAATCAATGCAATGCAATGCAATGCAATGCAATGTGAAAAGTGCATGTTATTCTTCAGTGCACAACGTTAGATCGTTAATGCAATGCAATGCAAAACAAGTCAATGCAATGCAATGCAATGCAATGCAATGCAATGCAATGCAATGCAATGCAATGCAATGCAATGCTATGCAATGCAATGCAATGCAATGCAATGCAATGCAATGCAATGCAATGCAATGCAATGCAATGCAATGCAATGCTATGCAATGCAATGCAATGCAATGCAATGCAATGCAATGCAAAGCAATGCAATGCAATGCAATGCAATGCAATTCAATGCAATGCAATGCAATGCAATGCAATGCAATGCAATGCAATGCAATGCAATGCAATGCAAATCAATGCAATGCAATGCAATGCAACCACACGTTATGTCTTTAATCAACATGGGAATGAGTTAGTTCTGGTGTGCAATGCAATGTGAAAAGTGCATATGTTATTCTTCAGTGCACAACGTTAGATCGTTAATGCAATGCAATGCAATGCAGTGCAAAGCAAAACAAGGCAATGCAATGCAATGCAATGCAAAGCAATGCAATGCAATGCAATGCAATGCAATGCAATGCAATGCAATGCAATGCAATGCAATGCAATGCAATGCAATGCAATGCAATGCAATGCAATGCAACCACACGTTATGTCTTTAATCAACATGGGAATGAGTTAGTTCTGGTGTGCAATGCAATGCAATGTGAAAAGTGCATATGTTATTCTTCAGTGCACAACGTTAGATCGTTAATGCAATGCAGTGCAAAACAAAACAAAACAAAACAAAACAAAACAAAACAAAACAAAACAAAACAAAACAAAACAAAACAAAACAAAACAAAACAAAACAAAACAAAACAAAACAAAACAAAACAAAACAAAACAAAACAAGGCAATGCATTGGCAATGCAACTTTAATCAACATGGGGATGAGTTAGTTCTGGTGTGCAATGCAATGCAATGCAAAAAGTGCTAACGTATGTTAGTGCAATGCAATGCAATGCAACAACACACGTTATCTCTTTAATGAACATGGGAATGACAGTTTGGTGTTCAATGCAATGCAAAAAGTGCATAACCTATATGCTATTCTTCAGTGCACAACGTTAGATCGTTTTTGCAATGCAATGCAATGCAATGCAGTGCAAAGCAAAACAAGGCAATGCAATGCAATGCAACCACACGTTATGTCTTTAATCAACATGGGAATGAGTTAGTTCTGGTGTGCAATGCAATGCAATGCAAAAAGTGCATATAGTTATCTGACAACGTCAGATCGTTAGTGCAGTGCAATGCCATGCAATGCAATGCAATGCAATGCAATGCGAAAAGTACATGTGTTATTTTCCAGTTCACAACGTTAGATCGTTAGTGCAATGCAATGCAATGCAATGCAATGCAATACACTGCAATGTGCAATGCAACCACACACGTTTATGTCTTTAATCAACATGGGAATGAGTTAGTTCTGGTGTGCAACCACAATGCAATGGTGTGCAATTTAATGCAATGCGAAAAGTGCATATTGTTATTCAGTCCACAACGTCAGATCGTGTGTTGTGTGTCAGATTAACACACATAGTTATGTCTTTAATGAACATGGGAATGAGTTTGATCCGGTGTGCAATGCAATGCAATGTAAGAAGTGCATAACCTATATGTTACTCTTCAGTAAACAACGTTAGATCGTTAGTGCAATGCAATGCAACAACACACGTTATGTCTTTAATCAACATGGGAATGAGTTAGTTCTGGTGTGCAATTTAATGCATTGTAAAAAGTGCATAACTTATATGTTATTCTTCAGTGCACAACGTTAGATCTTTAGTGCAATGCAATACAACAACACACTTTATCTCTTCTTTGAACATGGGAATGAGTTAGTTCTGGTGTGCAATTTAATGCAATGTAAAAAGTGCATAACCTGTATGTTATTCTTCAGTGCACAACGTTTGTGCAATGCAATGCAATAACACTCATAATGAACCTGGGAATGATTTTGTTCTGGTGTGCAATGCACTGCAGTGCGAGAAGTGCATAATCTGTATGTTATGCTTCAAGTTGCACAACGTTAGATCGTTAGTGTAATGCACATAATGTTATTACAATGGTACGCTTTTGACCTACTGAACATATTTCTTGCAAGGCGGTTGCTAGGGTCTTTTGGTGGTTGCTAGGTGGTTGCTAGGGTGTTCTGGGTGGGTTGCTAGGCGGTTGCTATGTTGTTGCTAAGCGAGAGCTACGGTATTTTGGGTAGTTGCTAGGGTATTTTGGGTGGTTGCTAGTGTGTTCTGGGTGGTTGCTAGGGTGTTCTGGGTGGTTGCTTGGACGGTTGCCTGGGTGTTGCTATGTTGTTGCTAGGCAGTTGCTAAGGTATTTTGGGTGGTTGCTAGGCGGTTGCTAGGGTGTTGCTAGGAGGTTGCTAGGGTGTTCTGGGTGGATGCCATGGTGTTGCTAGGCGGTTGCTAAGGTACTCTGGGTGGTTGCAAGGCGGTTGCTAGGGTCTTTTGGGTGATTGCTAGGCGGTTGCTATGGTGTTGCTAAGCGAGAGCTAAGGTATTTTGGGTGGTTGCTAGGGTGTTTCTATGCGGTTGCTATGGTGTTCTGGGTGGTTGCTATGGTGTTGCTAGGTGGTTGCTAAGGTATTCTGGGTGGTTTCTAGGCGGTTGCCTTGGTGTTCTGGGTGGTTGCTATGTTGTTGCTTGGCAGTTGCTAGGGTCTTTTGGGTGGTTGCTGTGGTCTTTTGGTTTGTTGCTAGGTGGTTGCTAGGGTGTTCTGGGTGGTTGCTAGGCGGTTGCCTGGGTGTTGCTATGTTGTTGCTAGGCAGTTGCTAAGGTATTTTGGGTGGTTGCTAGGCGGTTGCTAGGGTGTTGCTAGGAGGTTGCTAGGGTGTTCTGGGTGGTTGCTATGGTGTTGCTAGGCTGTTGCTAAGGTACTCTGGGTGGTTGCAAGGCGGTTGCTAGGGTCTTTTGGGTGGTTTCTAGGGTGTTCTGGGTGGTTGCTAGGCGGTTGCTATGGTGTTGCTAAGCGATGGCTAAGGTATTTTGGGTGGTTGCTAGGGTGTTTCTATGCGGTTGCTAGGCTGTTCTGGGTGGTTACTATGGTGTTGCTAGGTGGTTGCTAAGTTATTCTGGGTGGTTGCTAGGCAGTTGCTAGGATGTTATGGGTGGTCGTTATGGTGTTGCTAGGCGGTTGCTAGGGTATTCTGGGGGGTTTCTAGGCGGTTGCCTGGGTGTTCTGGGTGGTTGCTATGTTGTTGCTAGGCAGTTGCTAAGGTATTTTGGGTGGTTACTAGGCGGTTGCTATGGTGTTGCTAGGAGGTTGCTAGGGTGTTCTGGGTGGTTGCTATGGTGTTGCTAGGTGGTTGCTAAGGTATTCTGGGTGGTTGCTAGACGGTTGCTATTGTGTTCTGGGTGGTTGCTAGAATATTTTCAGTGGTTGCTATGGTCTTTTGGGTGGTTGAGGCGGTTGCTAGGTTATTTTAGGTGGTTGCCAGGGTCTTTTGGGTGGTTGCTAGGGTGTTCTGGGTGGTTGTTAGGCAGTTGCTAGGGTGTTCTGAGGTATTTTGCGTGGTTGCAAGGGTGTTCTGACTGGTTGCTATGGTGTTGCTATGGTGTTCTAAGGTATTTTGGGTGGCTGCTAGGGTGTTGCTAGGCGGTTGCTAAGGTCTTTTGGGTGGTTGCTAGGCAGTTGCTAGTTTGTTCTGAGGTATTTTGGGTGGTTTCTAGGGTGTTCTGACTGGTTGCTATGGAGTTACTAGGGTTTTCTAAGGTATTTTGGGTGGTTGCTAGGGTGTTCTGAGTGTCTGCTGTGGTGTTGCTATGGTGTTCTAAGGTATTTTGGGTGGTTGCTAGGGTGTTGCTAGGCGGTTGCTAAGGTATTTTGGGTGGTTGCTATGGTGTTGATAGGCTGTTTTGGGTGGTTGCTAGGGTGTTCTGGGTGGTTGCTAGGCGGTTGCTAGGATATTTTGAGTCGTTGCTAAGGTTTTTTGGGTGGTTTCTAGGCGGTTGCTAGGGTGTTTTGGGTGGTTGCTAGGTTGTTGCTAGAATATTTTGGGTGGTTGCTAGGGTCTTTTGGGTGGTTGCTAGGGTGTTCTGAGTGGTTGCTAGGGTGTTCTAAGGTATTTTGGGTGGTTGCTAGGGTGTTCTGGGTGGTTGTTAGGCAGTTGCTACGGTGTTCTGAGTGGTTGCTATGGTGTTGCTAGGGTGTTCTAAGTTATTCTGGATGGTTGCTAGGTTGTTCTCAGTGGTTGCTATTGTGTTCTAGGCGGTTACACACACACACACACACACACACACATTAACTCACATACATATACACACACACACATACACTAACTCGATAACACTTACACACTCAGAGTTTATATGCGTTACAGTTTATAAGTTAAAATGAAGTAAATTTAGTAGTTTGAAGTTGAAATTATCTTAAAGTTTATATAAGTTTGACGTTTAAAAAGTTTAAATTAGTTTAAAGTTTAATTTAGTTTGAAGTTTAAAGTATTTGAAGTTTAAAATAGTTTGAAGTAGATAGATAGATCTATCAACCACTCAAAAGACCATAGCAACCACTGAAAATATCCTAGCAACCACCCAGAACAACATAGCAACCGCCTAGCAACCACCCAGAATACCTTAGCAACCGCCTAGCAACCGCCTAGAAACCACCCAAAAGACCCTAGCAACCACCCAAAATACCCTAGCAACCGCCTTGCAACCACTCAGAATACCTTAGCAACCGCCTAGCAACACAATAGCAACCACCCAGAATACCCTAGCAACCACCTAGCAACACCCTAGCAACCGCCTAGCAACCACCCAAAATACCTTAGCAACTGCCTAGCAACAACATAGCAACCACCCAGAACACCCAGGCAACCGCCTAGAAACCACCCAGAATACCCTAGCAACCACCTAGCAACACCGTAACGACCACCCATAACATCCTAGCAACTGCCTAGCAACCACCCAGAATACCTTAGCAACCACCTAGCAACACCATAGCAACCACCCAGAACACCCTAGCAACCACCCAAAATACCTTAGCCATCGCTTAGCAACACCATAGCAACCGCCTAGCAACCACCCAGAACACCCAAGAAACCACCCAAAAGACCCTAGCAACCGCCTTGCAATCACCCAGAGTACCTTAGCAACCGCCTAGCAACACCATAGAAACCACCCAGAACACCCTAGCAACCTCCTAGCAACACCCTAGCAACCGCCTAGCAACCACCCAAAATACCTTAGCAACTGCCTAGCAACAACATAGCAACACCCAGGCAACCGCCTAGCAACCACCCAGAACACCCTAGCAACCACCTAGCAACAAACCAAAAGACCCTGGCAACCACCCATAATATCCTAGCAACCACCCAGAACACACTAGCAACCACCCAAAATACCCTTGCAACCGCCTCAACCACCCAAAAGACCATAGCAACCACTGAAAATATTCTAGCAACCACCCAGAACACCATAGCAACCGCCTAGCAACCACCCAGAATACCTTAGCAACCACCTAGCAACACCATAGCAACCACCCAGAACACCCTAGCAACCACCCAAAATACCTTAGCCATCGCTTAGCAACACCATAGCAACCGCCTAGCAACCACCCAGAACACCCAAGAAACCACCCAAAAGACCCTAGCAACCACCCAAAAGACCCTAGCAACCGCCTTGCAATCACCCAGAGTACCTTAGCAACCGCCTAGCAACACCATAGCAACCACCCAGAACACCCTAGCAACCTCCTAGCAACACCCTAGCAACCGCCTAGCAACCACCCAAAATACCTTAGCAACTGCCTAGCAACAACATAGCAACACCCAGGCAACCGCCTAGCAACCACCCAGAACACCCTAGCAACCACCTAGCAACAAACCAAAAGACCCTGGCAACCACCCATAATATCCTAGCAACCACCCAGAACACACTAGCAACCACCCAAAATACCCTAGCAACCGCCTCAACCACCCAAAAGACCATAGCAACCACTGAAAATATTCTAGCAACCACCCAGAACACCATAGCAACCGCCTAGCAACCACCCAGATTACCTTAGCAACCACCTAGCAACACCAAAGCAACCACCCAGAACAGCCTAGCAACCGCATAGAAACACCCTAGCAACCACCCAAAATACCTTAGCTCTCGCTTAGCAACACCATAGCAACCGCCTAGCAACCACCCAGAACACCCTAGCAACCACCTAGCAACCACCCAAAAGACCCTAGCAACCGCCTTGCAACCACCCAGAGTACCTTAGCAACCGCCTAGCAACACCATAGCAACCGCCTAGAAACAACCCAGAATACCCTAGCAACCGCCTAGCAACACCATAACGACCACCCATAACATCCTAGCAACTGCCTAGCAACCACCCAGAATACCTTAGCAACCACCTAGCAACACCATAGCAACCACCCAGAACAGCCTAGCAACCGCATAGAAACACCCTAGCAACCACCCAAAATACCTTAGCCATCGCTTAGCAACACAATAGCAACCGCCTAGCAATCACCCAGAACACCCTAGCAACCACCTAGCAACCACCCAAAAGACCCTAGCAACCACCCAAAAGACCCTAGCAACCGCCTTGCAACCACCCAGAGTACCTTAGCAACCATCTAGCAACACCATAGCAACCACCCAGAACACCCTAGCAACCAACCCAAAATACCCTAGCAACAGCCTTGCAACCACCCAAAAGACCCTAGCAACCATCCAAAATATTCTAGCAACCGCCTAGCAACCACCCACCACCCAGAATACCTTAGCAACCGCCTAGCAACACCCTAGCAACCACCCAAAATACCTTAGCAACCACCTAGCAACACCCTAGCAACCGCCTAGCAACCACCCAAAATACCTTAGCCTCCGCCTAGCAACACCATAGCAACAACCAAGAACACCATAGCAAACGCCTAGCAACACAATAGCAACCACCCAGAACACCCTATCAACCATCTAGCAACACCCTAGCAACCACCCAAAACACCCTAGTAACCATCCATAACACCATAGCCAACCACCCAGAAGACCCTAGCAACCACCCAAAATACCCTAGCAACCGCCTAGCAACCACCCAGAACACCCTAGTAATCAACCATAACATCCTTGCAACCACCCAGAACACCCTAACAACCACCCAAAATACCCTAGCAACCACCTAGCAACCACCCAAAAGACCATAGCAACCACTGAAAATATCCTAGCAACACCATAGCAACCGCCTAGCAAACACCCAGAATACCTTAGCAACCGCCTAGCAACACCATAGGTTTTGTACTTTTTGCAGTGCATTGCACACCAGAACTAACTCATTCCCATGTTAATTAAAGACATAGAGAGATTTCTCTTTAATGAAAATGGCAATGAGTTATTTCTGGTGTGCAATGCAATGCAATGCGAAAAGTGCATAAGCTATAATATTGCACAACGTTAACAACACACATATCTCTTTAATGAACATGGGAAGGATTTAGTTCTGGTGTACAATGCAATGCAATGTGAAAAGTGCATATTTATTCTTCAGTGCACAACGTTAGATCTTTAATGCAATGCAATGCAATGCAATGCAATGCAATGCAATGCAGTGCAAAGCAAAACAAGGCAATGCAATGCAATGCAATGCAATGCAATGCAATGCAATGCAATGCAACCACACGTTATGTCTTTAATCAACATGGGAATGAGTTAGTTCTGGTGTGTAGTGCAAAGCATGCAATGCACCAACACACGTTATCTCTTTAATGAACATGGGAATGACAGTTCTGGTGTGCAATGCAATGCAAAAAGTGCATAACCTATATGTTATTCTTCAGTAAACAACGGTTAGATCGTTTGTGCAATGCAATGCAACAACACACATATCTCTTTAATGAACATGGGAAGGATTTTGTTCTGGTGTGCAATGTGAAAAGTGCATATGTTATTCTTCAGTGCACAACGTTAGATCGTTAATGCAATGCAATGCAGTGCAAAGCAATGCAATGCAATGCAATGCATTGCAATGCAATGCAATCCAATGCAATGCAATGCAATGCAATGCAATGCAACCACACGTTATGTCTTTAATCAACATGGGAATGAGTTAGTTCTGATGTGCAATGCAATGCAATGTGAAAAGTGCATGTTATTCTTCAGTGCACAACGTTAGATCGTTAATGCAATGCAAAACAAGTCAATGCAATGCAATGCAATGCAATGCAATGCAATGCAATGCAATGCAATGCAATGCAATGCAATGCAATGCAATGCAATGCAATGCAATGCAATGCAATGCAAAGCAATGCAAAGCAATTTAATGCAGTGCAAAGCAAAACAAGGCAATGCAATGCAAAGCAAAGCAACGCAATGCAATGCAATGCAATGCAATTCAATGCAATGCAATGCAATGCAATGCAATGCAATGCAATGCAATGCAATGCAAATCAATGCAATGCAATGCAATGTGAAAAGTGCATGTTATTCTTCAGTGCACAACGTTAGATCGTTAATGCAATGCAAAACAAGTCAATGCAATGCAATGCAATGCAATGCAATGCAATGCTATGCAATGCAATGCAATGCAATGCAATGCAATGCAATGCAATGCAATGCAATGCTATGCAATGCAATGCAATGCAATGCAATGCAATGCAAAGCAATGCAATGCAATGCAATGCAATGCAATGCAATGCAATGCAATGCAAAGCAATGCAATGCAAAGCAATGCAATGCAAAGCAATGCAATGCAATGCAGTGCAAAGCAAAACAAGGCAATGCAATGCAATGCAATGCAATGCAAAGCAATGCAATGCAATGCAATGCAATGCAATTCAATGCAATGCAATGCAATGCAATGCAATGCAATGCAATGCAATGCAACCACACGTTATGTCTTTAATCAACATGGGAATGAGTTAGTTCTGGTGTGCAATGCAATGTGAAAAGTGCATATGTTATTCTTCAGTGCACAACGTTAGATCGTTAATGCAATGCAATGCAATGCAGTGCAAAGCAAAACAAGGCAATGCAATGCAATGCAAAGCAATGCAATGCAATGCAATGCAATGCAATGCAATGCAATGCAACCACACGTTATGTCTTTAATCAACATGGGAATGAGTTAGTTCTGGTGTGCAATGCAATGCAATGTGAAAAGTGCATATGTTATTCTTCAGTGCACAACGTTAGATCGTTAATGCAATGCAGTGCAAAACAAAACAAAACAAAACAAAACAAAACAAAACAAAACAAAACAAAACAAAACAAAACAAAACAAAACAAAACAAAACAAAACAAAACAAAACAAAACAAAACAAAACAAAACAAAACAAAACAAGGCAATGCATTGGCAATGCAACTTTAATCAACATGGGGATGAGTTAGTTCTGGTGTGCAATGCAATGCAATGCAAAAAGTGCTAACGTGTGTTAGTGCAATGCAATGCAATGCAACAACACACGTTATCTCTTTAATGAACATGGGAATGACAGTTTGGTGTTCAATGCAATGCAAAAAGTGCATAACCTATATGCTATTCTTCAATGCACAACGTTAGATCGTTTTTGCAATGCAATGCAATGCAATGCAGTGCAAAGCAAAACAAGGCAATGCAATGCAATGCAACCACACGTTATGTCTTTAATCAACATGGGAATGAGTTAGTTCTGGTGTGCAATGCAATGCAATGCAAAAAGTGCATATAGTTATCTGACAACGTCAGATCGTTAGTGCAGTGCAATGCCATGCAATGCAATGCAATGCAATGCGAAAAGTACATGTGTTATTTTCCAGTTCACAACGTTAGATCGTTAGTGCAATGCAATGCAATGCAATGCAATGCAATACACTGCAATGTGCAATGCAACCACACACACGTTTATGTCTTTAATCAACATGGGAATGAGTTAGTTCTGGTGTGCAACCACAATGCAATGGTGTGCAATTTAATGCAATGCGAAAAGTGCATATTGTTATTCAGTCCACAACGTCAGATCGTGTGTTGTGTGTCAGATTAACACACATAGTTATGTCTTTAATGAACATGGGAATGAGTTTGATCCGGTGTGCAATGCAATGCAATGTAAGAAGTGCATAACCTATATGTTACTCTTCAGTAAACAACGTTAGATCGTTAGTGCAATGCAATGCAACAACACACGTTATGTCTTTAATCAACATGGGAATGAGTTAGTTCTGGTGTGCAATTTAATGCATTGTAAAAAGTGCATAACTTATATGTTATTCTTCAGTGCACAACGTTAGATCTTTAGTGCAATGCAATACAACAACACACTTTATCTCTTCTTTGAACATGGGAATGAGTTAGTTCTGGTGTGCAATTTAATGCAATGTAAAAAGTGCATAACCTGTATGTTATTCTTCAGTGCACAACGTTTGTGCAATGCAATGCAATAACACTCATAATGAACCTGGGAATGATTTTGTTCTGGTGTGCAATGCACTGCAGTGCGAGAAGTGCATAATCTGTATGTTATGCTTCAAGTTGCACAACGTTAGATCGTTAGTGTAATGCACATAATGTTATTACAATGGTACGCTTTTGACCTACTGAACATATTTCTTGCAAGGCGGTTGCTAGGGTCTTTTGGGTGGTTGCTAGGTGGTTGCTAGGGTGTTCTGGGTGGGTTGCTAGGCGGTTGCTATGTTGTTGCTAAGCGAGAGCTACGGTATTTTGGGTAGTTGCTAGGGTATTTTGGGTGGTTGCTAGTGTGTTCTGGGTGGTTGCTTGGACGGTTGCCTGGGTGTTGCTATGTTGTTGCTAGGCAGTTGCTAAGGTATTTTGGGTGGTTGCTAGGCGGTTGCTAGGGTGTTGCTAGGAGGTTGCTAGGGTGTTCTGGGTGGATGCCATGGTGTTGCTAGGCGGTTGCTAAGGTACTCTGGGTGGTTGCAAGGCGGTTGCTAGGGTCTTTTGGGTGGTTGCTAGGTGGTTGCTATGGTGTTGCTAAGCGAGAGCTAAGGTATTTTGGGTGGTTGCTAGGGTGTTTCTATGCGGTTGCTATGGTGTTCTGGGTGGTTGCTATGGTGTTGCTAGGTGGTTGCTAAGGTATTCTGGGTGGTTTCTAGGCGGTTGCCTTGGTGTTCTGGGTGGTTGCTATGTTGTTGCTAGGCAGTTGCTAGGGTCTTTTGGGTGGTTGCTGTGGTCTTTTGGTTTGTTGCTAGGTGGTTGCTAGGGTGTTCTGGGTGGTTGCTAGGCGGTTGCCTGGGTGTTGCTATGTTGTTGCTAGGCAGTTGCTAAGGTATTTTGGGTGGTTGCTAGGCGGTTGCTAGGGTGTTGCTAGGAGGTTGCTAGGGTGTTCTGGGTGGTTGCTATGGTGTTGCTAGGCGGTTGCTAAGGTACTCTGGGTGGTTGCAAGGCGGTTGCTAGGGTCTTTTGGGTGGTTTCTAGGGTGTTCTGGGTGGTTGCTAGGCGGTTGCTATGGTGTTGCTAAGCGATGGCTAAGGTATTTTGGGTGGTTGCTAGGGTGTTTCTATGCGGTTGCTAGGCTGTTCTGGGTGGTTACTATGGTGTTGCTAGGTGGTTGCTAAGTTATTCTGGGTGGTTGCTAGGCAGTTGCTAGGATGTTATGGGTGGTCGTTATGGTGTTGCTAGGCGGTTGCTAGGGTATTCTGGGGGGTTTCTAGGCGGTTGCCTGGGTGTTCTGGGTGGTTGCTATGTTGTTGCTAGGCAGTTGCTAAGGTATTTTGGGTGGTTACTAGGCGGTTGCTATGGTGTTGCTAGGAGGTTGCTAGGGTGTTCTGGGTGGTTGCTATGGTGTTGCTAGGTGGTTGCTAAGGTATTCTGGGTGGTTGCTAGACGGTTGCTATTGTGTTCTGGGTGGTTGCTAGAATATTTTCAGTGGTTGCTATGGTCTTTTGGGTGGTTGAGGCGGTTGCTAGATTATTTTAGGTGGTTGCCAGGGTCTTTTGGGTGGTTGCTAGGGTGTTCTGGGTGGTTGTTAGGCAGTTGCTAGGGTGTTCTGAGGTATTTTGCGTGGTTGCAAGGGTGTTCTGACTGGTTGCTATGGTGTTGCTATGGTGTTCTAAGGTATTTTGGGTGGTTGCTAGGGTGTTGCTAGGCGGTTGCTAAGGTCTTTTGGGTGGTTGCTAGGCAGTTGCTAGTTTGTTCTGAGGTATTTTGGGTGGTTTCTAGGGTGTTCTGACTGGTTGCTATGGAGTTACTAGGGTTTTCTAAGGTATTTTGGGTGGTTGCTAGGGTGTTCTGAGTGTCTGCTGTGGTGTTGCTATGGTGTTCTAAGGTATTTTGGGTGGTTGCTAGGGTGTTGCTAGGCGGTTGCTAAGGTATTTTGGGTGGTTGCTATGGTGTTGATAGGCTGTTTTGGGTGGTTGCTAGGGTGTTCTGGGTGGTTGCTAGGCGGTTGCTAGGATATTTTGAGTCGTTGCTAAGGTTTTTTGGGTGGTTTCTAGGCGGTTGCTAGGGTGTTTTGGGTGGTTGCTAGGTTGTTGCTAGAATATTTTGGGTGGTTGCTAGGGTCTTTTGGGTGGTTGCTAGGGTGTTCTGAGTGGTTGCTAGGGTGTTCTAAGGTATTTTGGGTGGTTGCTAGGGTGTTCTGGGTGGTTGTTAGGCAGTTGCTACGGTGTTCTGAGTGGTTGCTATGGTGTTGCTAGGGTGTTCTAAGTTATTCTGGATGGTTGCTAGGTTGTTCTCAGTGGTTGCTATTGTGTTCTAGGCGGTTACACACACACACACACACACACACACATTAACTCACATACATATACACACACACACATACACTAACTCGATAACACTTACACACTCAGAGTTTATATGCGTTACAGTTTATAAGTTAAAATGAAGTAAATTTAGTAGTTTGAAGTTGAAATTATCTTAAAGTTTATATAAGTTTGACGTTTAAAAAGTTTAAATTAGTTTAAAGTTTAATTTAGTTTGAAGTTTAAAGTATTTGAAGTTTAAAATAGTTTGAAGTAGATAGATAGATCTATCAACCACTCAAAAGACCATAGCAACCACTGAAAATATCCTAGCAACCACCCAGAACAACATAGCAACCGCCTAGCAACCACCCAGAATACCTTAGCAACCGCCTAGCAACACCCTAGCAACCACCCAAAATATCTTAGCAACCGCCTAGCAACCACCCAGAATACCTTAGCAACCGCCTAGCAACCGCCTAGAAACCACCCAAAAGACCCTAGCAACCACCCAAAATACCCTAGCAACCGCCTTGCAACCACTCAGAATACCTTAGCAACCGCCTAGCAACACAATAGCAACCACCCAGAATACCCTAGCAACCACCTAGCAACACCCTAGCAACCGCCTAGCAACCACCCAAAATACCTTAGCAACTGCCTAGCAACAACATAGCAACCACCCAGAACACCCAGGCAACCGCCTAGAAACCACCCAGAATACCCTAGCAACCACCTAGCAACACCGTAACGACCACCCATAACATCCTAGCAACTGCCTAGCAACCACCCAGAATACCTTAGCAACCACCTAGCAACACCATAGCAACCACCCAGAACACCCTAGCAACCACCCAAAATACCTTAGCCATCGCTTAGCAACACCATAGCAACCGCCTAGCAACCACCCAGAACACCCAAGAAACCACCCAAAAGACCCTAGCAACCGCCTTGCAATCACCCAGAGTACCTTAGCAACCGCCTAGCAACACCATAGAAACCACCCAGAACACCCTAGCAACCTCCTAGCAACACCCTAGCAACCGCCTAGCAACCACCCAAAATACCTTAGCAACTGCCTAGCAACAACATAGCAACACCCAGGCAACCGCCTAGCAACCACCCAGAACACCCTAGCAACCACCTAGCAACAAACCAAAAGACCCTGGCAACCACCCATAATATCCTAGCAACCACCCAGAACACACTAGCAACCACCCAAAATACCCTTGCAACCGCCTCAACCACCCAAAAGACCATAGCAACCACTGAAAATATTCTAGCAACCACCCAGAACACCATAGCAACCGCCTAGCAACCACCCAGAATACCTTAGCAACCACCTAGCAACACCATAGCAACCACCCAGAACACCCTAGCAACCACCCAAAATACCTTAGCCATCGCTTAGCAACACCATAGCAACCGCCTAGCAACCACCCAGAACACCCAAGAAACCACCCAAAAGACCCTAGCAACCACCCAAAAGACCCTAGCAACCGCCTTGCAATCACCCAGAGTACCTTAGCAACCGCCTAGCAACACCATAGCAACCACCCAGAACACCCTAGCAACCTCCTAGCAACACCCTAGCAACCGCCTAGCAACCACCCAAAATACCTTAGCAACTGCCTAGCAACAACATAGCAACACCCAGGCAACCGCCTAGCAACCACCCAGAACACCCTAGCAACCACCTAGCAACAAACCAAAAGACCCTGGCAACCACCCATAATATCCTAGCAACCACCCAGAACACACTAGCAACCACCCAAAATACCCTAGCAACCGCCTCAACCACCCAAAAGACCATAGCAACCACTGAAAATATTCTAGCAACCACCCAGAACACCATAGCAACCGCCTAGCAACCACCCAGATTACCTTAGCAACCACCTAGCAACACCAAAGCAACCACCCAGAACAGCCTAGCAACCGCATAGAAACACCCTAGCAACCACCCAAAATACCTTAGCTCTCGCTTAGCAACACCATAGCAACCGCCTAGCAACCACCCAGAACACCCTAGCAACCACCTAGCAACCACCCAAAAGACCCTAGCAACCGCCTTGCAACCACCCAGAGTACCTTAGCAACCGCCTAGCAACACCATAGCAACCGCCTAGAAACAACCCAGAATACCCTAGCAACCGCCTAGCAACACCATAACGACCACCCATAACATCCTAGCAACTGCCTAGCAACCACCCAGAATACCTTAGCAACCACCTAGCAACACCATAGCAACCACCCAGAACAGCCTAGCAACCGCATAGAAACACCCTAGCAACCACCCAAAATACCTTAGCCATCGCTTAGCAACACAATAGCAACCGCCTAGCAATCACCCAGAACACCCTAGCAACCACCTAGCAACCACCCAAAAGACCCTAGCAACCACCCAAAAGACCCTAGCAACCGCCTTGCAACCACCCAGAGTACCTTAGCAACCATCTAGCAACACCATAGCAACCACCCAGAACACCCTAGCAACCAACCCAAAATACCCTAGCAACAGCCTTGCAACCACCCAAAAGACCCTAGCAACCATCCAAAATATTCTAGCAACCGCCTAGCAACCACCCACCACCCAGAATACCTTAGCAACCGCCTAGCAACACCCTAGCAACCACCCAAAATACCTTAGCAACCACCTAGCAACACCCTAGCAACCGCCTAGCAACCACCCAAAATACCTTAGCCTCCGCCTAGCAACACCATAGCAACAACCAAGAACACCATAGCAAACGCCTAGCAACACAATAGCAACCACCCAGAACACCCTATCAACCATCTAGCAACACCCTAGCAACCACCCAAAACACCCTAGTAACCATCCATAACACCATAGCCAACCACCCAGAAGACCCTAGCAACCACCCAAAATACCCTAGCAACCGCCTAGCAACCACCCAGAACACCCTAGTAATCAACCATAACATCCTTGCAACCACCCAGAACACCCTAACAACCACCCAAAATACCCTAGCAACCACCTAGCAACCACCCAAAAGACCATAGCAACCACTGAAAATATCCTAGCAACACCATAGCAACCGCCTAGCAAACACCCAGAATACCTTAGCAACCGCCTAGCAACACCATAGGTTTTGTACTTTTTGCAGTGCATTGCACACCAGAACTAACTCATTCCCATGTTAATTAAAGACATAGAGAGATTTCTCTTTAATGAACATGGCAATGAGTTATTTCTGGTGTGCAATGCAATGCAATGCGAAAAGTGCATAAGCTATAATATTGCACAACGTTAACAACACACATATCTCTTTAATGAACATGGGAAGGATTTAGTTCTGGTGTACAATGCAATGCAATGTGAAAAGTGCATATTTATTCTTCAGTGCACAACGTTAGATCTTTAATGCAATGCAATGCAATGCAATGCAATGCAATGCAGTGCAAAGCAAAACAAGGCAATGCAATGCAATGCAATGCAATGCAATGCAATGCAATGCAATGCAATGCAATGCAATGCAATGCAAAAAGTGCAATGCAATGCAATGCAATGCAATGCAAAGCAATGCAATGCAAAGCAATGCAATGCAGTGCAAAGCAAAACAAGGCAATGCAATGCAATGCAATGCAAAGCAACGCAATGCAATGCAATGCAATGCAATGCAATTCAATTCAATTCAATTCAATTCAATGCAATGCAATGCAATGCAATGCAATGCAATGCAAATCAATGCAATGCAATGCAATGTGAAAAGTGCATGTTATTCTTCAGTGCACAACGTTAGATCGTTAATGCAATGCAAAACAAGTCAATGCAATGCAATGCAATGCAATGCAATGCAATGCAATGCAATGCAATGCAATGCAATGCAAAGCAATGCAATGCAGTGCAAAGCAAAACAAGGCAATGCAATGCAATGCAATGCAAAGCAAAGCAACGCAATGCAATGCAATGCAATGCAATGCAATTCAATGCAATTCAATTCAATGCAATGCAATGCAATGCAATGCAATGCAATGCAATGCAATGCAATGCAATGCAATGCAAATCAATGCAATGCAATGCAATGTGAAAAGTGCATGTTATTCTTCAGTGCACAACGTTAGATCGTTAATGCAATGCAATGCAAAACAAGTCAATGCAATGCAATGCAATGCAATGCAATGCTATGCAATGCAATGCAATGCAATGCAATGCAATGCAATGCAATGCAATGCAATGCAATGCAATGCAATGCTATGCAATGCAATGCAATGCAATGCAATGCAATGCAATGCAAAGCAATGCAATGCAATGCAATGCAATGCAATTCAATGCAATGCAATGCAATGCAATGCAATGCAATGCAATGCAATGCAATGCAATGCAATGCAATGCAAATCAATGCAATGCAATGCAATGCAACCACACGTTATGTCTTTAATCAACATGGGAATGAGTTAGTTCTGGTGTGCAATGCAATGTGAAAAGTGCATATGTTATTCTTCAGTGCACAACGTTAGATCGTTAATGCAATGCAATGCAATGCAGTGCAAAGCAAAACAAGGCAATGCAATGCAATGCAATGCAAAGCAATGCAATGCAATGCAATGCAATGCAATGCAATGCAATGCAATGCAATGCAACCACACGTTATGTCTTTAATCAACATGGGAATGAGTTAGTTCTGGTGTGCAATGCAATGCAATGTGAAAAGTGCATATGTTATTCTTCAGTGCACAACGTTAGATCGTTAATGCAATGCAGTGCAAAACAAAACAAAACAAAACAAAACAAAACAAAACAAAACAAAACAAAACAAAACAAAACAAAACAAAACAAAACAAGGCAATGCATTGGCAATGCAACTTTAATCAACATGGGGATGAGTTAGTTCTGGTGTGCAATGCAATGCAATGCAAAAAGTGCTAACGTATGTTAGTGCAATGCAATGCAATGCAACAACACACGTTATCTCTTTAATGAACATGGGAATGACAGTTTGGTGTTCAATGCAATGCAAAAAGTGCATAACCTATATGCTATTCTTCAGTGCACAACGTTAGATCGTTTTTGCAATGCAATGCAATGCAATGCAGTGCAAAGCAAAACAAGGCAATGCAATGCAATGCAACCACACGTTATGTCTTTAATCAACATGGGAATGAGTTAGTTCTGGTGTGCAATGCAATGCAATGCAAAAAGTGCATATAGTTATCTGACAACGTCAGATCGTTAGTGCAGTGCAATGCCATGCAATGCAATGCAATGCAATGCGAAAAGTACATGTGTTATTTTCCAGTTCACAACGTTAGATCGTTAGTGCAATGCAATGCAATGCAATGCAATGCAATACACTGCAATGTGCAATGCAACCACACACGTTTATGTCTTTAATCAACATGGGAATGAGTTAGTTCTGGTGTGCAACCACAATGCAATGGTGTGCAATTTAATGCAATGCGAAAAGTGCATATTGTTATTCAGTCCACAACGTCAGATCGTGTGTTGTGTGTCAGATTAACACACATAGTTATGTCTTTAATGAACATGGGAATGAGTTTGATCCGGTGTGCAATGCAATGCAATGTAAGAAGTGCATAACCTATATGTTACTCTTCAGTAAACAACGTTAGATCGTTAGTGCAATGCAATGCAACAACACACGTTATGTCTTTAATCAACATGGGAATGAGTTAGTTCTGGTGTGCAATTTAATGCATTGTAAAAAGTGCATAACTTATATGTTATTCTTCAGTGCACAACGTTAGATCTTTAGTGCAATGCAATACAACAACACACTTTATCTCTTCTTTGAACATGGGAATGAGTTAGTTCTGGTGTGCAATTTAATGCAATGTAAAAAGTGCATAACCTGTATGTTATTCTTCAGTGCACAACGTTTGTGCAATGCAATGCAATAACACTCATAATGAACCTGGGAATGATTTTGTTCTGGTGTGCAATGCACTGCAGTGCGAGAAGTGCATAATCTGTATGTTATGCTTCAAGTTGCACAACGTTAGATCGTTAGTGTAATGCACATAATGTTATTACAATGGTACGCTTTTGACCTACTGAACATATTTCTTGCAAGGCGGTTGCTAGGGTCTTTTGGTGGTTGCTAGGTGGTTGCTAGGGTGTTCTGGGTGGGTTGCTAGGCGGTTGCTATGTTGTTGCTAAGCGAGAGCTACGGTATTTTGGGTAGTTGCTAGGGTATTTTGGGTGGTTGCTAGTGTGTTCTGGGTGGTTGCTAGGGTGTTCTGGGTGGTTGCTTGGACGGTTGCCTGGGTGTTGCTATGTTGTTGCTAGGCAGTTGCTAAGGTATTTTGGGTGGTTGCTAGGCGGTTGCTAGGGTGTTGCTAGGAGGTTGCTAGGGTGTTCTGGGTGGATGCCATGGTGTTGCTAGGCGGTTGCTAAGGTACTCTGGGTGGTTGCAAGGCGGTTGCTAGGGTCTTTTGGGTGATTGCTAGGCGGTTGCTATGGTGTTGCTAAGCGAGAGCTAAGGTATTTTGGGTGGTTGCTAGGGTGTTTCTATGCGGTTGCTATGGTGTTCTGGGTGGTTGCTATGGTGTTGCTAGGTGGTTGCTAAGGTATTCTGGGTGGTTTCTAGGCGGTTGCCTTGGTGTTCTGGGTGGTTGCTATGTTGTTGCTTGGCAGTTGCTAGGGTCTTTTGGGTGGTTGCTGTGGTCTTTTGGTTTGTTGCTAGGTGGTTGCTAGGGTGTTCTGGGTGGTTGCTAGGCGGTTGCCTGGGTGTTGCTATGTTGTTGCTAGGCAGTTGCTAAGGTATTTTGGGTGGTTGCTAGGCGGTTGCTAGGGTGTTGCTAGGAGGTTGCTAGGGTGTTCTGGGTGGTTGCTATGGTGTTGCTAGGCTGTTTCTAAGGTACTCTGGGTGGTTGCAAGGCGGTTGCTAGGGTCTTTTGGGTGGTTTCTAGGGTGTTCTGGGTGGTTGCTAGGCGGTTGCTATGGTGTTGCTAAGCGATGGCTAAGGTATTTTGGGTGGTTGCTAGGGTGTTTCTATGCGGTTGCTAGGCTGTTCTGGGTGGTTACTATGGTGTTGCTAGGTGGTTGCTAAGTTATTCTGGGTGGTTGCTAGGCAGTTGCTAGGATGTTATGGGTGGTCGTTATGGTGTTGCTAGGCGGTTGCTAGGGTATTCTGGGGGGTTTCTAGGCGGTTGCCTGGGTGTTCTGGGTGGTTGCTATGTTGTTGCTAGGCAGTTGCTAAGGTATTTTGGGTGGTTACTAGGCGGTTGCTATGGTGTTGCTAGGAGGTTGCTAGGGTGTTCTGGGTGGTTGCTATGGTGTTGCTAGGTGGTTGCTAAGGTATTCTGGGTGGTTGCTAGACGGTTGCTATTGTGTTCTGGGTGGTTGCTAGAATATTTTCAGTGGTTGCTATGGTCTTTTGGGTGGTTGAGGCGGTTGCTAGGTTATTTTAGGTGGTTGCCAGGGTCTTTTGGGTGGTTGCTAGGTGGTTGCTAGGGTGTTCTGGGTGGTTGTTAGGCAGTTGCTAGGGTGTTCTGAGGTATTTTGCGTGGTTGCAAGGGTGTTCTGACTGGTTGCTATGGTGTTGCTATGGTGTTCTAAGGTATTTTGGGTGGTTGCTAGGGTGTTGCTAGGCGGTTGCTAAGGTCTTTTGGGTGGTTGCTAGGCAGTTGCTAGTTTGTTCTGAGGTATTTTGGGTGGTTTCTAGGGTGTTCTGACTGGTTGCTATGGAGTTACTAGGGTTTTCTAAGGTATTTTGGGTGGTTGCTAGGGTGTTCTGAGTGTCTGCTGTGGTGTTGCTATGGTGTTCTAAGGTATTTTGGGTGGTTGCTAGGGTGTTGCTAGGCGGTTGCTAAGGTATTTTGGGTGGTTGCTATGGTGTTGATAGGCTGTTTTGGGTGGTTGCTAGGGTGTTCTGGGTGGTTGCTAGGCGGTTGCTAGGATATTTTGAGTCGTTGCTAAGGTTTCTAGGCGGTTGCTAGGGTGTTTTGGGTGGTTGCTAGGTGGTTGCTAGAATATTTTGGGTGGTTGCTAGGGTCTTTTGGGTGGTTGCTAGGGTGTTCTGAGTGGTTGCTAGGGTGTTCTAAGGTATTTTGGGTGGTTGCTAGGGTGTTCTGGGTGGTTGTTAGGCAGTTGCTACGGTGTTCTGAGTGGTTGCTATGGTGTTGCTAGGGTGTTCTAAGTTATTCTGGATGGTTGCTAGGGTGTTCTGGGTGGTAGCTAGGGTGTTCTAAGGTATTTTGGGTGGTTGCTAGGGTGTTCTGGGTGGTTGTTAGGCAGTTGCTACGGTGTTCTGAGTGGTTGCTATGGTGTTGCTAGGGTGTTCTAAGTTATTCTGGATGGTTGCTAGGTTGTTCTCAGTGGTTGCTATTGTGTTCTAGGCGGTTACACACACACACACACACACACACACACACATTAACTCACATACATATACACACACACACATACACTAACTCGATAACACTTACACACTCAGAGTTTATATGCGTTACAGTTTATAAGTTAAAATGAAGTAAATTTAGTAGTTTGAAGTTGAAATTATCTTAAAGTTTATATAAGTTTGACGTTTAAAAAGTTTAAATTAGTTTAAAGTTTAATTTAGTTTGAAGTTTAAAGTATTTGAAGTTTAAAATAGTTTGAAGTAGATAGATAGATCTATCAACCACTCAAAAGACCATAGCAACCACTCAAAATATCCTAGCAACCACCCAGAACAACATAGCAACCGCCTAGCAACCACCCAGAATACCTTAGCAACCGCCTAGCAACACCCTAGCAACCACCCAAAATATCTTAGCAACCGCCTAGCAACCACCCAGAATACCTTAGCAACCGCCTAGCAACCGCCTAGAAACCACCCAAAAGACCCTAGCAACCACCCAAAATACCCTAGCAACCGCCTTGCAACCACTCAGAATACCTTAGCAACCGCCTAGCAACACAATAGCAACCACCCAGAATACCCTAGCAACCACCTAGCAACACCCTAGCAACCGCCTAGCAACCACCCAGAACACCCAGGCAACCGCCTAGAAACCACCCAGAATACCCTAGCAACCACCTAGCAACACCGTAACGACCACGCATAACATCCTAGCAACTGCCTAGCAACCACCCAGAATACCTTAGCAACCACCTAGCAACACCATAGCAACCACCCAGAACACCCTAGCAACCACCCAAAATACCTTAGCCATCGCTTAGCAACACCATAGCAACCGCCTAGCAACCACCCAGAACACCCAAGAAACCACCCAAAAGACCCTAGCAACCGCCTTGCAATCACCCAGAGTACCTTAGCAACCGCCTAGCAACACCATAGAAACCACCCAGAACACCCTAGCAACCTCCTAGCAACACCCTAGCAACCGCCTAGCAACCACCCAAAATACCTTAGCAACTGCCTAGCAACAACATAGCAACACCCAGGCAACCGCCTAGCAACCACCCAGAACACCCTAGCAACCACCTAGCAACAAACCAAAAGACCCTGGCAACCACCCATAATATCCTAGCAACCACCCAGAACACACTAGCAACCACCCAAAATACCCTTGCAACCGCCTCAACCACCCAAAAGACCATAGCAACCACTGAAAATATTCTAGCAACCACCCAGAACACCATAGCAACCGCCTAGCAACCACCCAGAATACCTTAGCAACCACCTAGCAACACCATAGCAACCACCCAGAACACCCTAGCAACCACCCAAAATACCTTAGCCATCGCTTAGCAACACCATAGCAACCGCCTAGCAACCACCCAGAACACCCAAGAAACCACCCAAAAGACCCTAGCAACCACCCAAAAGACCCTAGCAACCGCCTTGCAATCACCCAGAGTACCTTAGCAACCGCCTAGCAACACCATAGCAACCACCCAGAACACCCTAGCAACCTCCTAGCAACACCCTAGCAACCGCCTAGCAACCACCCAAAATACCTTAGCAACTGCCTAGCAACAACATAGCAACACCCAGGCAACCGCCTAGCAACCACCCAGAACACCCTAGCAACCACCTAGCAACAAACCAAAAGACCCTGGCAACCACCCATAACATCCTAGCAACCACCCAGAACACACTAGCAACCACCCAAAATACCCTAGCAACCGCCTCAACCACCCAAAAGACCATAGCAACCACTGAAAATATTCTAGCAACCACCCAGAACACCATAGCAACCGCCTAGCAACCACCCAGATTACCTTAGCAACCACCTAGCAACACCAAAGCAACCACCCAGAACAGCCTAGCAACCGCATAGAAACACCCTAGCAACCACCCAAAATACCTTAGCTCTCGCTTAGCAACACCATAGCAACCGCCTAGCAACCACCCAGAACACCCTAGCAACCACCTAGCAACCACCCAAAAGACCCTAGCAACCGCCTTGCAACCACCCAGAGTACCTTAGCAACCGCCTAGCAACACCATAGCAACCGCCTAGAAACAACCCAGAATACCCTAGCAACCGCCTAGCAACACCATAACGACCACCCATAACATCCTAGCAACTGCCTAGCAACCACCCAGAATACCTTAGCAACCACCTAGCAACACCATAGCAACCACCCAGAACAGCCTAGCAACCGCATAGAAACACCCTAGCAACCACCCAAAATACCTTAGCCATCGCTTAGCAACACAATAGCAACCGCCTAGCAATCACCCAGAACACCCTAGCAACCACCTAGCAACCACCCAAAAGACCCTAGCAACCACCCAAAAGACCCTAGCAACCGCCTTGCAACCACCCAGAGTACCTTAGCAACCATCTAGCAACACCATAGCAACCACCCAGAACACCCTAGCAACCAACCCAAAATACCCTAGCAACAGCCTTGCAACCACCCAAAAGACCCTAGCAACCATCCAAAATATTCTAGCAACCGCCTAGCAACCACCCACCACCCAGAATACCTTAGCAACCGCCTAGCAACACCCTAGCAACCACCCAAAATACCTTAGCAACCACCTAGCAACACCCTAGCAACCGCCTAGCAACCACCCAAAATACCTTAGCCTCCGCCTAGCAACACCATAGCAACAACCAAGAACACCATAGCAAACGCCTAGCAACACAATAGCAACCACCCAGAACACCCTATCAACCATCTAGCAACACCCTAGCAACCACCCAAAACACCCTAGTAACCATCCATAACACCATAGCCAACCACCCAGAAGACCCTAGCAACCACCCAAAATACCCTAGCAACCGCCTAGCAACCACCCAGAACACCCTAGTAATCAACCATAACATCCTTGCAACCACCCAGAACACCCTAACAACCACCCAAAATACCCTAGCAACCACCTAGCAACCACCCAAAAGACCATAGCAACCACTGAAAATATCCTAGCAACACCATAGCAACCGCCTAGCAAACACCCAGAATACCTTAGCAACCGCCTAGCAACACCATAGGTTTTGTACTTTTTGCAGTGCATTGCACACCAGAACTAACTCATTCCCATGTTAATTAAAGACATAGAGAGATTTCTCTTTAATGAACATGGCAATGAGTTATTTCTGGTGTGCAATGCAATGCAATGCGAAAAGTGCATAAGCTATAATATTGCACAACGTTAACAACACACATATCTCTTTAATGAACATGGGAAGGATTTAGTTCTGTGTACAATGCAATGCAATGTGAAAAGTGCATATTTATTCTTCAGTGCACAACGTTAGATCTTTAATGCAATGCAATGCAATGCAATGCAATGCAATGCAATGCAGTGCAAAGCAAAACAAGGCAATGCAATGCAATGCAATGCAATGCAATGCAATGCAATGCAATGCAATGCAATGCAACCACACGTTATGTCTTTAATCAACATGGGAATGAGTTAGTTCTGGTGTGTAGTGCAAAGCATGCAATGCACCAACACACGTTATCTCTTTAATGAACATGGGAATGACAGTTCTGGTGTGCAATGCAATGCAAAAAGTGCATAACCTATATGTTATTCTTCAGTAAACAACGGTTAGATCGTTTGTGCAATGCAATGCAACAACACACATATCTCTTTAATGAACATGGGAAGGATTTTGTTCTGGTGTGCAATGTGAAAAGTGCATATGTTATTCTTCAGTGCACAACGTTAGATCGTTAATGCAATGCAATGCAGTGCAAAGCAATGCAATGCAATGCAATGCATTGCAATGCAATGCAATCCAATGCAATGCAATGCAATGCAATGCAATGCAACCACACGTTATGTCTTTAATCAACATGGGAATGAGTTAGTTCTGATGTGCAATGCAATGCAATGTGAAAAGTGCATGTTATTCTTCAGTGCACAACGTTAGATCGTTAATGCAATGCAAAACAAGTCAATGCAATGCAATGCAATGCAATGCAATGCAATGCAATGCAATGCAATGCAATGCAATGCAATGCAATGCAATGCAATGCAATGCAATGCAAAGCAATGCAAAGCAATGCAATGCAGTGCAAAGCAAAACAAGGCAATGCAATGCAAAGCAAAGCAACGCAATGCAATGCAATGCAATGCAATGCAATTCAATGCAATGCAATGCAATGCAATGCAATGCAATGCAATGCAATGCAATGCAATGCAATGCAATGCAAATCAATGCAATGCAATGCAATGTGAAAAGTGCATGTTATTCTTCAGTGCACAACGTTAGATCGTTAATATAATGCAAAACAAGTCAATGCAATGCAATGCAATGCAATGCAATGCAATGCAATGCTATGCAATGCAATGCAATGCAATGCAATGCAATGCAATGCAATGCTATGCAATGCAATGCAATGCAATGCAATGCAATGCAATGCAATGCAAAGCAATGCAATGCAATGCAATGCAATGCAATGCAATGCAATGCAATGCAATGCAATGCAATGCAATGCAATGCAATGCAAAGCAATGCAATGCAAAGCAATGCAATGCAAAGCAATGCAATGCAATGCAGTGCAAAGCAAAACAAGGCAATGCAATGCAATGCAATGCAATGCAAAGCAAAGCAATGCAATGCAATGCAATGCAATGCAATTCAATGCAATGCAATGCAATGCAATGCAATGCAATGCAATGCAATGCAATGCAACCACACGTTATGTCTTTAATCAACATGGGAATGAGTTAGTTCTGGTGTGCAATGCAATGTGAAAAGTGCATATGTTATTCTTCAGTGCACAACGTTAGATCGTTAATGCAATGCAATGCAATGCAGTGCAAAGCAAAACAAGGCAATGCAATGCAATGCAAAGCAATGCAATGCAATGCAATGCAATGCAACCACACGTTATGTCTTTAATCAACATGGGAATGAGTTAGTTCTGGTGTGCAATGCAATGCAATGTGAAAAGTGCATATGTTATTCTTCAGTGCACAACGTTAGATCGTTAATGCAATGCAGTGCAAAACAAAACAAAACAAAACAAAACAAAACAAAACAAAACAAAACAAAACAAAACAAAACAAAACAAAACAAAACAAAACAAAACAAAACAAGGCAATGCATTGGCAATGCAACTTTAATCAACATGGGGATGAGTTAGTTCTGGTGTGCAATGCAATGCAATGCAAAAAGTGCTAACGTGTGTTAGTGCAATGCAATGCAATGCAACAACACACGTTATCTCTTTAATGAACATGGGAATGACAGTTTGGTGTTCAATGCAATGCAAAAAGTGCATAACCTATATGCTATTCTTCAGTGCACAACGTTAGATCGTTTTTGCAATGCAATGCAATGCAATGCAGTGCAAAGCAAAACAAGGCAATGCAATGCAATGCAACCACACGTTATGTCTTTAATCAACATGGGAATGAGTTAGTTCTGGTGTGCAATGCAATGCAATGCAAAAAGTGCATATAGTTATCTGACAACGTCAGATCGTTAGTGCAGTGCAATGCCATGCAATGCAATGCAATGCAATGCGAAAAGTACATGTGTTATTTTCCAGTTCACAACGTTAGATCGTTAGTGCAATGCAATGCAATGCAATGCAATGCAATACACTGCAATGTGCAATGCAACCACACACGTTTATGTCTTTAATCAACATGGGAATGAGTTAGTTCTGGTGTGCAACCACAATGCAATGGTGTGCAATTTAATGCAATGCGAAAAGTGCATATTGTTATTCAGTCCACAACGTCAGATCGTGTGTTGTGTGTCAGATTAACACACATAGTTATGTCTTTAATGAACATGGGAATGAGTTTGATCCGGTGTGCAATGCAATGCAATGTAAGAAGTGCATAACCTATATGTTACTCTTCAGTAAACAACGTTAGATCGTTAGTGCAATGCAATGCAACAACACACGTTATGTCTTTAATCAACATGGGAATGAGTTAGTTCTGGTGTGCAATTTAATGCATTGTAAAAAGTGCATAACTTATATGTTATTCTTCAGTGCACAACGTTAGATCTTTAGTGCAATGCAATACAACAACACACTTTATCTCTTCTTTGAACATGGGAATGAGTTAGTTCTGGTGTGCAATTTAATGCAATGTAAAAAGTGCATAACCTGTATGTTATTCTTCAGTGCACAACGTTTGTGCAATGCAATGCAATAACACTCATAATGAACCTGGGAATGATTTTGTTCTGGTGTGCAATGCACTGCAGTGCGAGAAGTGCATAATCTGTATGTTATGCTTCAAGTTGCACAACGTTAGATCGTTAGTGTAATGCACATAATGTTATTACAATGGTACGCTTTTGACCTACTGAACATATTTCTTGCAAGGCGGTTGCTAGGGTCTTTTGGGTGGTTGCTAGGTGGTTGCTAGGGTGTTCTGGGTGGGTTGCTAGGCGGTTGCTATGTTGTTGCTAAGCGAGAGCTACGGTATTTTGGGTAGTTGCTAGGGTATTTTGGGTGGTTGCTAGTGTGTTCTGGGTGGTTGCTAGGGTGTTCTGGGTGGTTGCTTGGACGGTTGCCTGGGTGTTGCTATGTTGTTGCTAGGCAGTTGCTAAGGTATTTTGGGTGGTTGCTAGGCGGTTGCTAGGGTGTTGCTAGGAGGTTGCTAGGGTGTTCTGGGTGGATGCCATGGTGTTGCTAGGCGGTTGCTAAGGTACTCTGGGTGGTTGCAAGGCGGTTGCTAGGGTCTTTTGGGTGATTGCTAGGCGGTTGCTATGGTGTTGCTAAGCGAGAGCTAAGGTATTTTGGGTGGTTGCTAGGGTGTTTCTATGCGGTTGCTATGGTGTTCTGGGTGGTTGCTATGGTGTTGCTAGGTGGTTGCTAAGGTATTCTGGGTGGTTTCTAGGCGGTTGCCTTGGTGTTCTGGGTGGTTGCTATGTTGTTGCTTGGCAGTTGCTAGGGTCTTTTGGGTGGTTGCTGTGGTCTTTTGGTTTGTTGCTAGGTGGTTGCTAGGGTGTTCTGGGTGGTTGCTAGGCGGTTGCCTGGGTGTTGCTATGTTGTTGCTAGGCAGTTGCTAAGGTATTTTGGGTGGTTGCTAGGCGGTTGCTAGGGTGTTGCTAGGAGGTTGCTAGGGTGTTCTGGGTGGTTGCTATGGTGTTGCTAGGCTGTTGCTAAGGTACTCTGGGTGGTTGCAAGGCGGTTGCTAGGGTCTTTTGGGTGGTTTCTAGGGTGTTCTGGGTGGTTGCTAGGCGGTTGCTATGGTGTTGCTAAGCGATGGCTAAGGTATTTTGGGTGGTTGCTAGGGTGTTTCTATGCGGTTGCTAGGCTGTTCTGGGTGGTTACTATGGTGTTGCTAGGTGGTTGCTAAGTTATTCTGGGTGGTTGCTAAGCAGTTGCTAGGATGTTATGGGTGGTCGTTATGGTGTTGCTAGGCGGTTGCTAGGGTATTCTGGGGGGTTTCTAGGCGGTTGCCTGGGTGTTCTGGGTGGTTGCTATGTTGTTGCTAGGCAGTTGCTAAGGTATTTTGGGTGGTTACTAGGCGGTTGCTATGGTGTTGCTAGGAGGTTGCTAGGGTGTTCTGGGTGGTTGCTATGGTGTTGCTAGGTGGTTGCTAAGGTATTCTGGGTGGTTGCTAGACGGTTGCTATTGTGTTCTGGGTGGTTGCTAGAATATTTTCAGTGGTTGCTATGGTCTTTTGGGTGGTTGAGGCGGTTGCTAGGTTATTTTAGGTGGTTGCCAGGGTCTTTTGGGTGGTTGCTAGGGTGTTCTGGGTGGTTGTTAGGCAGTTGCTAGGGTGTTCTGAGGTATTTTGCGTGGTTGCAAGGGTGTTCTGACTGGTTGCTATGGTGTTGCTATGGTGTTCTAAGGTATTTTGGGTGGCTGCTAGGGTGTTGCTAGGCGGTTGCTAAGGTCTTTTGGGTGGTTGCTAGGCAGTTGCTAGTTTGTTCTGAGGTATTTTGGGTGGTTTCTAGGGTGTTCTGACTGGTTGCTATGGAGTTACTAGGGTTTTCTAAGGTATTTTGGGTGGTTGCTAGGGTGTTCTGAGTGTCTGCTGTGGTGTTGCTATGGTGTTCTAAGGTATTTTGGGTGGTTGCTAGGGTGTTGCTAGGCGGTTGCTAAGGTATTTTGGGTGGTTGCTATGGTGTTGATAGGCTGTTTTGGGTGGTTGCTAGGGTGTTCTGGGTGGTTGCTAGGCGGTTGCTAGGATATTTTGAGTCGTTGCTAAGGTTTTTTGGGTGGTTTCTAGGCGGTTGCTAGGGTGTTTTGGGTGGTTGCTAGGTTGTTGCTAGAATATTTTGGGTGGTTGCTAGGGTCTTTTGGGTGGTTGCTAGGGTGTTCTGAGTGGTTGCTAGGGTGTTCTAAGGTATTTTGGGTGGTTGCTAGGGTGTTCTGGGTGGTTGTTAGGCAGTTGCTACGGTGTTCTGAGTGGTTGCTATGGTGTTGCTAGGGTGTTCTAAGTTATTCTGGATGGTTGCTAGGTTGTTCTCAGTGGTTGCTATTGTGTTCTAGGCGGTTACACACACACACACACACACACACACACATTAACTCACATACATATACACACACACACATACACTAACTCGATAACACTTACACACTCAGAGTTTATATGCGTTACAGTTTATAAGTTAAAATGAAGTAAATTTAGTAGTTTGAAGTTGAAATTATCTTAAAGTTTATATAAGTTTGACGTTTAAAAAGTTTAAATTAGTTTAAAGTTTAATTTAGTTTGAAGTTTAAAGTATTTGAAGTTTAAAATAGTTTGAAGTAGATAGATAGATCTATCAACCACTCAAAAGACCATAGCAACCACTGAAAATATCCTAGCAACCACCCAGAACAACATAGCAACCGCCTAGCAACCACCCAGAATACCTTAGCAACCGCCTAGCAACCGCCTAGAAACCACCCAAAAGACCCTAGCAACCACCCAAAATACCCTAGCAACCGCCTTGCAACCACTCAGAATACCTTAGCAACCGCCTAGCAACACAATAGCAACCACCCAGAATACCCTAGCAACCACCTAGCAACACCCTAGCAACCGCCTAGCAACCACCCAAAATACCTTAGCAACTGCCTAGCAACAACATAGCAACCACCCAGAACACCCAGGCAACCGCCTAGAAACCACCCAGAATACCCTAGCAACCACCTAGCAACACCGTAACGACCACCCATAACATCCTAGCAACTGCCTAGCAATCACCCAGAATACCTTAGCAACCACCTAGCAACACCATAGCAACCACCCAGAACACCCTAGCAACCACCCAAAATACCTTAGCCATCGCTTAGCAACACCATAGCAACCGCCTAGCAACCACCCAGAACACCCAAGAAACCACCCAAAAGACCCTAGCAACCGCCTTGCAATCACCCAGAGTACCTTAGCAACCGCCTAGCAACACCATAGAAACCACCCAGAACACCCTAGCAACCTCCTAGCAACACCCTAGCAACCGCCTAGCAACCACCCAAAATACCTTAGCAACTGCCTAGCAACAACATAGCAACACCCAGGCAACCGCCTAGCAACCACCCAGAACACCCTAGCAACCACCTAGCAACAAACCAAAAGACCCTGGCAACCACCCATAATATCCTAGCAACCACCCAGAACACACTAGCAACCACCCAAAATACCCTTGCAACCGCCTCAACCACCCAAAAGACCATAGCAACCACTGAAAATATTCTAGCAACCACCCAGAACACCATAGCAACCGCCTAGCAACCACCCAGAATACCTTAGCAACCACCTAGCAACACCATAGCAACCACCCAGAACACCCTAGCAACCACCCAAAATACCTTAGCCATCGCTTAGCAACACCATAGCAACCGCCTAGCAACCACCCAGAACACCCAAGAAACCACCCAAAAGACCCTAGCAACCACCCAAAAGACCCTAGCAACCGCCTTGCAATCACCCAGAGTACCTTAGCAACCGCCTAGCAACACCATAGCAACCACCCAGAACACCCTAGCAACCTCCTAGCAACACCCTAGCAACCGCCTAGCAACCACCCAAAATACCTTAGCAACTGCCTAGCAACAACATAGCAACACCCAGGCAACCGCCTAGCAACCACCCAGAACACCCTAGCAACCACCTAGCAACAAACCAAAAGACCCTGGCAACCACCCATAATATCCTAGCAACCACCCAGAACACACTAGCAACCACCCAAAATACCCTAGCAACCGCCTCAACCACCCAAAAGACCATAGCAACCACTGAAAATATTCTAGCAACCACCCAGAACACCATAGCAACCGCCTAGCAACCACCCAGATTACCTTAGCAACCACCTAGCAACACCAAAGCAACCACCCAGAACAGCCTAGCAACCGCATAGAAACACCCTAGCAACCACCCAAAATACCTTAGCTCTCGCTTAGCAACACCATAGCAACCGCCTAGCAACCACCCAGAACACCCTAGCAACCACCTAGCAACCACCCAAAAGACCCTAGCAACCGCCTTGCAACCACCCAGAGTACCTTAGCAACCGCCTAGCAACACCATAGCAACCGCCTAGAAACAACCCAGAATACCCTAGCAACCGCCTAGCAACACCATAACGACCACCCATAACATCCTAGCAACTGCCTAGCAACCACCCAGAATACCTTAGCAACCACCTAGCAACACCATAGCAACCACCCAGAACAGCCTAGCAACCGCATAGAAACACCCTAGCAACCACCCAAAATACCTTAGCCATCGCTTAGCAACACAATAGCAACCGCCTAGCAATCACCCAGAACACCCTAGCAACCACCTAGCAACCACCCAAAAGACCCTAGCAACCACCCAAAAGACCCTAGCAACCGCCTTGCAACCACCCAGAGTACCTTAGCAACCATCTAGCAACACCATAGCAACCACCCAGAACACCCTAGCAACCAACCCAAAATACCCTAGCAACAGCCTTGCAACCACCCAAAAGACCCTAGCAACCATCCAAAATATTCTAGCAACCGCCTAGCAACCACCCACCACCCAGAATACCTTAGCAACCGCCTAGCAACACCCTAGCAACCACCCAAAATACCTTAGCAACACCCTAGCAACCGCCTAGCAACCACCCAAAATACCTTAGCCTCCGCCTAGCAACACCATAGCAACAACCAAGAACACCATAGCAAACGCCTAGCAACACAATAGCAACCACCCAGAACACCCTATCAACCATCTAGCAACACCCTAGCAACCACCCAAAACACCCTAGTAACCATCCATAACACCATAGCCAACCACCCAGAAGACCCTAGCAACCACCCAAAATACCCTAGCAACCGCCTAGCAACCACCCAGAACACCCTAGTAATCAACCATAACATCCTTGCAACCACCCAGAACACCCTAACAACCACCCAAAATACCCTAGCAACCACCTAGCAACCACCCAAAAGACCATAGCAACCACTGAAAATATCCTAGCAACACCATAGCAACCGCCTAGCAAACACCCAGAATACCTTAGCAACCGCCTAGCAACACCATAGGTTTTGTACTTTTTGCAGTGCATTGCACACCAGAACTAACTCATTCCCATGTTAATTAAAGACATAGAGAGATTTCTCTTTAATGAACATGGCAATGAGTTATTTCTGGTGTGCAATGCAATGCAATGCGAAAAGTGCATAAGCTATAATATTGCACAACGTTAACAACACACATATCTCTTTAATGAACATGGGAAGGATTTAGTTCTGGTGTACAATGCAATGCAATGTGAAAAGTGCATATTTATTCTTCAGTGCACAACGTTAGATCTTTAATGCAATGCAATGCAATGCAATGCAATGCAATGCAATGCAATGCAGTGCAAAGCAAAACAAGGCAATGCAATGCAATGCAATGCAATGCAATGCAATGCAATGCAATGCAATGCAATGCAATGCAACCACACGTTATGTCTTTAATCAACATGGGAATGAGTTAGTTCTGGTGTGTAGTGCAAAGCATGCAATGCACCAACACACGTTATCTCTTTAATGAACATGGGAATGACAGTTCTGGTGTGCAATGCAATGCAAAAAGTGCATAACCTATATGTTATTCTTCAGTAAACAACGGTTAGATCGTTTGTGCAATGCAATGCAACAACACACATATCTCTTTAATGAACATGGGAAGGATTTTGTTCTGGTGTGCAATGTGAAAAGTGCATATGTTATTCTTCAGTGCACAACGTTAGATCGTTAATGCAATGCAATGCAGTGCAAAGCAATGCAATGCAATGCAATGCATTGCAATGCAATGCAATGCAATCCAATGCAATGCAATGCAATACAATGCAATGCAACCACACGTTATGTCTTTAATCAACATGGGAATGAGTTAGTTCTGATGTGCAATGCAATGCAATGTGAAAAGTGCATGTTATTCTTCAGTGCACAACGTTAGATCGTTAATGCAATGCAAAACAAGTCAATGCAATGCAATGCAATGCAATGCAATGCAATGCAATGCAATGCAATGCAATGCAATGCAATGCAATGCAATGCAATGCAATGCAATGCAATGCAATGCAATGCAAAGCAATGCAAAGCAATGCAATGCAGTGCAAAGCAAAACAAGGCAATGCAATGCAAAGCAAAGCAACGCAATGCAATGCAATGCAATGCAATGCAATGCAATGCAATGCAATGCAATGCAATGCAATGCAATGCAATGCAATGCAATGCAAATCAATGCAATGCAATGCAATGCAATGCAATGCAATGCAATGCTATGCAATGCAATGCAATGCAATGCAATGCAATGCAATGCAATGCAATGCTATGCAATGCAATGCAATGCAATGCAATGCAATGCAATGCAATGCAATGCAAAGCAATGCAATGCAATGCAATGCAATGCAATGCAATGCAATGCAATGCAATGCAATGCAATGCAATGCAATGCAATGCAAAGCAATGCAATGCAAAGCAATGCAATGCAAAGCAATGCAATGCAATGCAGTGCAAAGCAAAACAAGGCAATGCAATGCAATGCAATGCAATGCAATGCAAAGCAATGCAATGCAATGCAATGCAATGCAATTCAATGCAATGCAATGCAATGCAATGCAATGCAATGCAATGCAATGCAACCACACGTTATGTCTTTAATCAACATGGGAATGAGTTAGTTCTGGTGTGCAATGCAATGTGAAAAGTGCATATGTTATTCTTCAGTGCACAACGTTAGATCGTTAATGCAATGCAATGCAATGCAGTGCAAAGCAAAACAAGGCAATGCAATGCAATGCAAAGCAATGCAATGCAATGCAATGCAATGCAATGCAATGCAATGCAATGCAATGCAACCACACGTTATGTCTTTAATCAACATGGGAATGAGTTAGTTCTGGTGTGCAATGCAATGCAATGTGAAAAGTGCATATGTTATTCTTCAGTGCACAACGTTAGATCGTTAATGCAATGCAGTGCAAAACAAAACAAAACAAAACAAAACAAAACAAAACAAAACAAAACAAAACAAAACAAAACAAAACAAAACAAAACAAAACAAAACAAAACAAAACAAAACAAAACAAAACAAAACAAAACAAAACAAAACAAGGCAATGCATTGGCAATGCAACTTTAATCAACATGGGGATGAGTTAGTTCTGGTGTGCAATGCAATGCAATGCAAAAAGTGCTAACGTGTGTTAGTGCAATGCAATGCAATGCAACAACACACGTTATCTCTTTAATGAACATGGGAATGACAGTTTGGTGTTCAATGCAATGCAAAAAGTGCATAACCTATATGCTATTCTTCAATGCACAACGTTAGATCGTTTTTGCAATGCAATGCAATGCAATGCAGTGCAAAGCAAAACAAGGCAATGCAATGCAATGCAACCACACGTTATGTCTTTAATCAACATGGGAATGAGTTAGTTCTGGTGTGCAATGCAATGCAATGCAAAAAGTGCATATAGTTATCTGACAACGTCAGATCGTTAGTGCAGTGCAATGCCATGCAATGCAATGCAATGCAATGCGAAAAGTACATGTGTTATTTTCCAGTTCACAACGTTAGATCGTTAGTGCAATGCAATGCAATGCAATGCAATGCAATGCAATACACTGCAATGTGCAATGCAACCACACACGTTTATGTCTTTAATCAACATGGGAATGAGTTAGTTCTGGTGTGCAACCACAATGCAATGGTGTGCAATTTAATGCAATGCGAAAAGTGCATATTGTTATTCAGTCCACAACGTCAGATCGTGTGTTGTGTGTCAGATTAACACACATAGTTATGTCTTTAATGAACATGGGAATGAGTTTGATCCGGTGTGCAATGCAATGCAATGTAAGAAGTGCATAACCTATATGTTACTCTTCAGTAAACAACGTTAGATCGTTAGTGCAATGCAATGCAACAACACACGTTATGTCTTTAATCAACATGGGAATGAGTTAGTTCTGGTGTGCAATTTAATGCATTGTAAAAAGTGCATAACTTATATGTTATTCTTCAGTGCACAACGTTAGATCTTTAGTGCAATGCAATACAACAACACACTTTATCTCTTCTTTGAACATGGGAATGAGTTAGTTCTGGTGTGCAATTTAATGCAATGTAAAAAGTGCATAACCTGTATGTTATTCTTCAGTGCACAACGTTTGTGCAATGCAATGCAATAACACTCATAATGAACCTGGGAATGATTTTGTTCTGGTGTGCAATGCACTGCAGTGCGAGAAGTGCATAATCTGTATGTTATGCTTCAAGTTGCACAACGTTAGATCGTTAGTGTAATGCACATAATGTTATTACAATGGTACGCTTTTGACCTACTGAACATATTTCTTGCAAGGCGGTTGCTAGGGTCTTTTGGGTGGTTGCTAGGTGGTTGCTAGGGTGTTCTGGGTGGGTTGCTAGGCGGTTGCTATGTTGTTGCTAAGCGAGAGCTACGGTATTTTGGGTAGTTGCTAGGGTATTTTGGGTGGTTGCTAGTGTGTTCTGGGTGGTTGCTAGGGTGTTCTGGGTGGTTGCTTGGACGGTTGCCTGGGTGTTGCTATGTTGTTGCTAGGCAGTTGCTAAGGTATTTTGGGTGGTTGCTAGGCGGTTGCTAGGGTGTTGCTAGGAGGTTGCTAGGGTGTTCTGGGTGGATGCCATGGTGTTGCTAGGCGGTTGCTAAGGTACTCTGGGTGGTTTCTAGGCGGTTGCCTTGGTGTTCTGGGTGGTTGCTATGTTGTTGCTTGGCAGTTGCTAGGGTCTTTTGGGTGGTTGCTGTGGTCTTTTGGTTTGTTGCTAGGTGGTTGCTAGGGTGTTCTGGGTGGTTGCTAGGCGGTTGCCTGGGTGTTGCTATGTTGTTGCTAGGCAGTTGCTAAGGTATTTTGGGTGGTTGCTAGGCGGTTGCTAGGGTGTTGCTAGGAGGTTGCTAGGGTGTTCTGGGTGGTTGCTATGGTGTTGCTAGGCTGTTGCTAAGGTACTCTGGGTGGTTGCAAGGCGGTTGCTAGGGTCTTTTGGGTGGTTTCTAGGGTGTTCTGGGTGGTTGCTAGGCGGTTGCTATGGTGTTGCTAAGCGATGGCTAAGGTATTTTGGGTGGTTGCTAGGGTGTTTCTATGCGGTTGCTAGGCTGTTCTGGGTGGTTACTATGGTGTTGCTAGGTGGTTGCTAAGTTATTCTGGGTGGTTGCTAGGCAGTTGCTAGGATGTTATGGGTGGTCGTTATGGTGTTGCTAGGCGGTTGCTAGGGTATTCTGGGGGGTTTCTAGGCGGTTGCCTGGGTGTTCTGGGTGGTTGCTATGTTGTTGCTAGGCAGTTGCTAAGGTATTTTGGGTGGTTACTAGGCGGTTGCTATGGTGTTGCTAGGAGGTTGCTAGGGTGTTCTGGGTGGTTGCTATGGTGTTGCTAGGTGGTTGCTAAGGTATTCTGGGTGGTTGCTAGACGGTTGCTATTGTGTTCTGGGTGGTTGCTAGAATATTTTCAGTGGTTGCTATGGTCTTTTGGGTGGTTGAGGCGGTTGCTAGGTTATTTTAGGTGGTTGCCAGGGTCTTTTGGGTGGTTGCTAGGGTGTTCTGGGTGGTTGTTAGGCAGTTGCTAGGGTGTTCTGAGGTATTTTGCGTGGTTGCAAGGGTGTTCTGACTGGTTGCTATGGTGTTGCTATGGTGTTCTAAGGTATTTTGGGTGGCTGCTAGGGTGTTGCTAGGCGGTTGCTAAGGTCTTTTGGGTGGTTGCTAGGCAGTTGCTAGTTTGTTCTGAGGTATTTTGGGTGGTTTCTAGGGTGTTCTGACTGGTTGCTATGGAGTTACTAGGGTTTTCTAAGGTATTTTGGGTGGTTGCTAGGGTGTTCTGAGTGTCTGCCGTGGTGTTGCTATGGTGTTCTAAGGTATTTTGGGTGGTTGCTAGGGTGTTGCTAGGCGGTTGCTAAGGTATTTTGGGTGGTTGCTATGGTGTTGATAGGCTGTTTTGGGTGGTTGCTAGGGTGTTCTGGGTGGTTGCTAGGCGGTTGCTAGGATATTTTGAGTCGTTGCTAAGGTTTTTTGGGTGGTTTCTAGGCGGTTGCTAGGGTGTTTTGGGTGGTTGCTAGGTTGTTGCTAGAATATTTTGGGTGGTTGCTAGGGTCTTTTGGGTGGTTGCTAGGGTGTTCTGAGTGGTTGCTAGGGTGTTCTAAGGTATTTTGGGTGGTTGCTAGGGTGTTCTGGGTGGTTGTTAGGCAGTTGCTACGGTGTTCTGAGTGGTTGCTATGGTGTTGCTAGGGTGTTCTAAGTTATTCTGGATGGTTGCTAGGTTGTTCTCAGTGGTTGCTATTGTGTTCTAGGCGGTTACACACACACACACACACACACACACATTAACTCACATACATATACACACACACACATACACTAACTCGATAACACTTACACACTCAGAGTTTATATGCGTTACAGTTTATAAGTTAAAATGAAGTAAATTTAGTAGTTTGAAGTTGAAATTATCTTAAAGTTTATATAAGTTTGACGTTTAAAAAGTTTAAATTAGTTTAAAGTTTAATTTAGTTTGAAGTTTAAAGTATTTGAAGTTTAAAATAGTTTGAAGTAGATAGATAGATCTATCAACCACTCAAAAGACCATAGCAACCACTGAAAATATCCTAGCAACCACCCAGAACAACATAGCAACCGCCTAGCAACCACCCAGAATACCTTAGCAACCGCCTAGCAACCGCCTAGAAACCACCCAAAAGACCCTAGCAACCACCCAAAATACCCTAGCAACCGCCTTGCAACCACTCAGAATACCTTAGCAACCGCCTAGCAACACAATAGCAACCACCCAGAATACCCTAGCAACCACCTAGCAACACCCTAGCAACCGCCTAGCAACCACCCAAAATACCTTAGCAACTGCCTAGCAACAACATAGCAACCACCCAGAACACCCAGGCAACCGCCTAGAAACCACCCAGAATACCCTAGCAACCACCTAGCAACACCGTAACGACCACCCATAACATCCTAGCAACTGCCTAGCAACCACCCAGAATACCTTAGCAACCACCTAGCAACACCATAGCAACCACCCAGAACACCCTAGCAACCACCCAAAATACCTTAGCCATCGCTTAGCAACACCATAGCAACCGCCTAGCAACCACCCAGAACACCCAAGAAACCACCCAAAAGACCCTAGCAACCGCCTTGCAATCACCCAGAGTACCTTAGCAACCGCCTAGCAACACCATAGAAACCACCCAGAACACCCTAGCAACCTCCTAGCAACACCCTAGCAACCGCCTAGCAACCACCCAAAATACCTTAGCAACTGCCTAGCAACAACATAGCAACACCCAGGCAACCGCCTAGCAACCACCCAGAACACCCTAGCAACCACCTAGCAACAAACCAAAAGACCCTGGCAACCACCCATAATATCCTAGCAACCACCCAGAACACACTAGCAACCACCCAAAATACCCTTGCAACCGCCTCAACCACCCAAAAGACCATAGCAACCACTGAAAATATTCTAGCAACCACCCAGAACACCATAGCAACCGCCTAGCAACCACCCAGAATACCTTAGCAACCACCTAGCAACACCATAGCAACCACCCAGAACACCCTAGCAACCACCCAAAATACCTTAGCCATCGCTTAGCAACACCATAGCAACCGCCTAGCAACCACCCAGAACACCCAAGAAACCACCCAAAAGACCCTAGCAACCACCCAAAAGACCCTAGCAACCGCCTTGCAATCACCCAGAGTACCTTAGCAACCGCCTAGCAACACCATAGCAACCACCCAGAACACCCTAGCAACCTCCTAGCAACACCCTAGCAACCGCCTAGCAACCACCCAAAATACCTTAGCAACTGCCTAGCAACAACATAGCAACACCCAGGCAACCGCCTAGCAACCACCCAGAACACCCTAGCAACCACCTAGCAACAAACCAAAAGACCCTGGCAACCACCCATAATATCCTAGCAACCACCCAGAACACACTAGCAACCACCCAAAATACCCTAGCAACCGCCTCAACCACCCAAAAGACCATAGCAACCACTGAAAATATTCTAGCAACCACCCAGAACACCATAGCAACCGCCTAGCAACCACCCAGATTACCTTAGCAACCACCTAGCAACACCAAAGCAACCACCCAGAACAGCCTAGCAACCGCATAGAAACACCCTAGCAACCACCCAAAATACCTTAGCTCTCGCTTAGCAACACCATAGCAACCGCCTAGCAACCACCCAGAACACCCTAGCAACCACCTAGCAACCACCCAAAAGACCCTAGCAACCGCCTTGCAACCACCCAGAGTACCTTAGCAACCGCCTAGCAACACCATAGCAACCGCCTAGAAACAACCCAGAATACCCTAGCAACCGCCTAGCAACACCATAACGACCACCCATAACATCCTAGCAACTGCCTAGCAACCACCCAGAATACCTTAGCAACCACCTAGCAACACCATAGCAACCACCCAGAACAGCCTAGCAACCGCATAGAAACACCCTAGCAACCACCCAAAATACCTTAGCCATCGCTTAGCAACACAATAGCAACCGCCTAGCAATCACCCAGAACACCCTAGCAACCACCTAGCAACCACCCAAAAGACCCTAGCAACCACCCAAAAGACCCTAGCAACCGCCTTGCAACCACCCAGAGTACCTTAGCAACCATCTAGCAACACCATAGCAACCACCCAGAACACCCTAGCAACCAACCCAAAATACCCTAGCAACAGCCTTGCAACCACCCAAAAGACCCTAGCAACCATCCAAAATATTCTAGCAACCGCCTAGCAACCACCCACCACCCAGAATACCTTAGCAACCGCCTAGCAACACCCTAGCAACCACCCAAAATACCTTAGCAACCACCTAGCAACACCCTAGCAACCGCCTAGCAACCACCCAAAATACCTTAGCCTCCGCCTAGCAACACCATAGCAACAACCAAGAACACCATAGCAAACGCCTAGCAACACAATAGCAACCACCCAGAACACCCTATCAACCATCTAGCAACACCCTAGCAACCACCCAAAACACCCTAGTAACCATCCATAACACCATAGCCAACCACCCAGAAGACCCTAGCAACCACCCAAAATACCCTAGCAACCGCCTAGCAACCACCCAGAACACCCTAGTAATCAACCATAACATCCTTGCAACCACCCAGAACACCCTAACAACCACCCAAAATACCCTAGCAACCACCTAGCAACCACCCAAAAGACCATAGCAACCACTGAAAATATCCTAGCAACACCATAGCAACCGCCTAGCAAACACCCAGAATACCTTAGCAACCGCCTAGCAACACCATAGGTTTTGTACTTTTTGCAGTGCATTGCACACCAGAACTAACTCATTCCCATGTTAATTAAAGACATAGAGAGATTTCTCTTTAATGAACATGGCAATGAGTTATTTCTGGTGTGCAATGCAATGCAATGCGAAAAGTGCATAAGCTATAATATTGCACAACGTTAACAACACACATATCTCTTTAATGAACATGGGAAGGATTTAGTTCTGGTGTACAATGCAATGCAATGTGAAAAGTGCATATTTATTCTTCAGTGCACAACGTTAGATCTTTAATGCAATGCAATGCAATGCAATGCAATGCAATGCAATGCAGTGCAAAGCAAAACAAGGCAATGCAATGCAATGCAATGCAATGCAATGCAATGCAATGCAACCACACGTTATGTCTTTAATCAACATGGGAATGAGTTAGTTCTGGTGTGTAGTGCAAAGCATGCAATGCACCAACACACGTTATCTCTTTAATGAACATGGGAATGACAGTTCTGGTGTGCAATGCAATGCAAAAAGTGCATAACCTATATGTTATTCTTCAGTAAACAACGGTTAGATCGTTTGTGCAATGCAATGCAACAACACACATATCTCTTTAATGAACATGGGAAGGATTTTGTTCTGGTGTGCAATGTGAAAAGTGCATATGTTATTCTTCAGTGCACAACGTTAGATCGTTAATGCAATGCAATGCAGTGCAAAGCAAAGCAATGCAATGCAATGCAATGCATTGCAATGCAATGCAATCCAATGCAATGCAATGCAATGCAATGCAATGCAACCACACGTTATGTCTTTAATCAACATGGGAATGAGTTAGTTCTGATGTGCAATGCAATGCAATGTGAAAAGTGCATGTTATTCTTCAGTGCACAACGTTAGATCGTTAATGCAATGCAAAACAAGTCAATGCAATGCAATGCAATGCAATGCAATGCAATGCAATGCAATGCAATGCAATGCAATGCAATGCAATGCAAAGCAATGCAATGCAGTGCAAAGCAAAACAAGGCAATGCAATGCAAAGCAAAGCAACGCAATGCAATGCAATGCAATGCAATTCAATGCAATGCAATGCAATGCAATGCAATGCAATGCAAATCAATGCAATGCAATGCAATGTGAAAAGTGCATGTTATTCTTCAGTGCACAACGTTAGATCGTTAATGCAATGCAAAACAAGTCAATGCAATGCAATGCAATGCAATGCAATGCAATGCAATGCAATGCAATGCTATGCAATGCAATGCAATGCAATGCAATGCAATGCAATGCAATGCAATGCTATGCAATGCAATGCAATGCAATGCAATGCAATGCAATGCAATGCAAAGCAATGCAATGCAATGCAATGCAATGCAATGCAATGCAATGCAATGCAATGCAATGCAAAGCAATGCAATGCAAAGCAATGCAATGCAAAGCAATGCAATGCAATGCAGTGCAAAGCAAAACAAGGCAATGCAATGCAATGCAATGCAATGCAAAGCAATGCAATGCAATGCAATTCAATGCAATGCAATGCAATGCAATGCAATGCAATGCAACCACACGTTATGTCTTTAATCAACATGGGAATGAGTTAGTTCTGGTGTGCAATGCAATGTGAAAAGTGCATATGTTATTCTTCAGTGCACAACGTTAGATCGTTAATGCAATGCAATGCAATGCAGTGCAAAGCAAAACAAGGCAATGCAATGCAATGCAAAGCAATGCAATGCAATGCAATGCAATGCAATGCAATGCAATGCAATGCAATGCAATGCAACCACACGTTATGTCTTTAATCAACATGGGAATGAGTTAGTTCTGGTGTGCAATGCAATGCAATGTGAAAAGTGCATATGTTATTCTTCAGTGCACAACGTTAGATCGTTAATGCAATGCAGTGCAAAACAAAACAAAACAAAACAAAACAAAACAAAACAAAACAAAACAAAACAAAACAAAACAAAACAAAACAAAACAAAACAAAACAAAACAAAACAAAACAAGGCAATGCATTGGCAATGCAACTTTAATCAACATGGGGATGAGTTAGTTCTGGTGTGCAATGCAATGCAATGCAAAAAGTGCTAACGTGTGTTAGTGCAATGCAATGCAATGCAACAACACACGTTATCTCTTTAATGAACATGGGAATGACAGTTTGGTGTTCAATGCAATGCAAAAAGTGCATAACCTATATGCTATTCTTCAATGCACAACGTTAGATCGTTTTTGCAATGCAATGCAATGCAATGCAGTGCAAAGCAAAACAAGGCAATGCAATGCAATGCAACCACACGTTATGTCTTTAATCAACATGGGAATGAGTTAGTTCTGGTGTGCAATGCAATGCAATGCAAAAAGTGCATATAGTTATCTGACAACGTCAGATCGTTAGTGCAGTGCAATGCCATGCAATGCAATGCAATGCAATGCGAAAAGTACATGTGTTATTTTCCAGTTCACAACGTTAGATCGTTAGTGCAATGCAATGCAATGCAATGCAATGCAATACACTGCAATGTGCAATGCAACCACACACGTTTATGTCTTTAATCAACATGGGAATGAGTTAGTTCTGGTGTGCAACCACAATGCAATGGTGTGCAATTTAATGCAATGCGAAAAGTGCATATTGTTATTCAGTCCACAACGTCAGATCGTGTGTTGTGTGTCAGATTAACACACATAGTTATGTCTTTAATGAACATGGGAATGAGTTTGATCCGGTGTGCAATGCAATGCAATGTAAGAAGTGCATAACCTATATGTTACTCTTCAGTAAACAACGTTAGATCGTTAGTGCAATGCAATGCAACAACACACGTTATGTCTTTAATCAACATGGGAATGAGTTAGTTCTGGTGTGCAATTTAATGCATTGTAAAAAGTGCATAACTTATATGTTATTCTTCAGTGCACAACGTTAGATCTTTAGTGCAATGCAATACAACAACACACTTTATCTCTTCTTTGAACATGGGAATGAGTTAGTTCTGGTGTGCAATTTAATGCAATGTAAAAAGTGCATAACCTGTATGTTATTCTTCAGTGCACAACGTTTGTGCAATGCAATGCAATAACACTCATAATGAACCTGGGAATGATTTTGTTCTGGTGTGCAGTGCGAGAAGTGCATAATCTGTATGTTATGCTTCAAGTTGCACAACGTTAGATCGTTAGTGTAATGCACATAATGTTATTACAATGGTACGCTTTTGACCTACTGAACATATTTCTTGCAAGGCGGTTGCTAGGGTCTTTTGGGTGGTTGCTAGGTGGTTGCTAGGGTGTTCTGGGTGGGTTGCTAGGCGGTTGCTATGTTGTTGCTAAGCGAGAGCTACGGTATTTTGGGTAGTTGCTAGGGTATTTTGGGTGGTTGCTAGTGTGTTCTGGGTGGTTGCTAGGGTGTTCTGGGTGGTTGCTTGGACGGTTGCCTGGGTGTTGCTATGTTGTTGCTAGGCAGTTGCTAAGGTATTTTGGGTGGTTGCTAGGCGGTTGCTAGGGTGTTGCTAGGAGGTTGCTAGGGTGTTCTGGGTGGATGCCATGGTGTTGCTAGGCGGTTGCTAAGGTACTCTGGGTGGTTGCAAGGCGGTTGCTAGGGTCTTTTGGGTGGTTGCTAGGCGGTTGCTATGGTGTTGCTAAGCGAGAGCTAAGGTATTTTGGGTGGTTGCTAGGGTGTTTCTATGCGGTTGCTATGGTGTTCTGGGTGGTTGCTATGGTGTTGCTAGGTGGTTGCTAAGGTATTCTGGGTGGTTTCTAGGCGGTTGCCTTGGTGTTCTGGGTGGTTGCTATGTTGTTGCTAGGCAGTTGCTAGGGTCTTTTGGGTGGTTGCTGTGGTCTTTTGGTTTGTTGCTAGGTGGTTGCTAGGGTGTTCTGGGTGGTTGCTAGGCGGTTGCCTGGGTGTTGCTATGTTGTTGCTAGGCAGTTGCTAAGGTATTTTGGGTGGTTGCTAGGCGGTTGCTAGGGTGTTGCTAGGAGGTTGCTAGGGTGTTCTGGGTGGTTGCTATGGTGTTGCTAGGCGGTTGCTAAGGTACTCTGGGTGGTTGCAAGGCGGTTGCTAGGGTCTTTTGGGTGGTTTCTAGGGTGTTCTGGGTGGTTGCTAGGCGGTTGCTATGGTGTTGCTAAGCGATGGCTAAGGTATTTTGGGTGGTTGCTAGGGTGTTTCTATGCGGTTGCTAGGCTGTTCTGGGTGGTTACTATGGTGTTGCTAGGTGGTTGCTAAGTTATTCTGGGTGGTTGCTAGGCAGTTGCTAGGATGTTATGGGTGGTCGTTATGGTGTTGCTAGGCGGTTGCTAGGGTATTCTGGGGGGTTTCTAGGCGGTTGCCTGGGTGTTCTGGGTGGTTGCTATGTTGTTGCTAGGCAGTTGCTAAGGTATTTTGGGTGGTTACTAGGCGGTTGCTATGGTGTTGCTAGGAGGTTGCTAGGGTGTTCTGGGTGGTTGCTATGGTGTTGCTAGGTGGTTGCTAAGGTATTCTGGGTGGTTGCTAGACGGTTGCTATTGTGTTCTGGGTGGTTGCTAGAATATTTTCAGTGGTTGCTATGGTCTTTTGGGTGGTTGAGGCGGTTGCTAGATTATTTTAGGTGGTTGCCAGGGTCTTTTGGGTGGTTGCTAGGGTGTTCTGGGTGGTTGTTAGGCAGTTGCTAGGGTGTTCTGAGGTATTTTGCGTGGTTGCAAGGGTGTTCTGACTGGTTGCTATGGTGTTGCTATGGTGTTCTAAGGTATTTTGGGTGGTTGCTAGGGTGTTGCTAGGCGGTTGCTAAGGTCTTTTGGGTGGTTGCTAGGCAGTTGCTAGTTTGTTCTGAGGTATTTTGGGTGGTTTCTAGGGTGTTCTGACTGGTTGCTATGGAGTTACTAGGGTTTTCTAAGGTATTTTGGGTGGTTGCTAGGGTGTTCTGAGTGTCTGCTGTGGTGTTGCTATGGTGTTCTAAGGTATTTTGGGTGGTTGCTAGGGTGTTGCTAGGCGGTTGCTAAGGTATTTTGGGTGGTTGCTATGGTGTTGATAGGCTGTTTTGGGTGGTTGCTAGGGTGTTCTGGGTGGTTGCTAGGCGGTTGCTAGGATATTTTGAGTCGTTGCTAAGGTTTTTTGGGTGGTTTCTAGGCGGTTGCTAGGGTGTTTTGGGTGGTTGCTAGGTTGTTGCTAGAATATTTTGGGTGGTTGCTAGGGTCTTTTGGGTGGTTGCTAGGGTGTTCTGAGTGGTTGCTAGGGTGTTCTAAGGTATTTTGGGTGGTTGCTAGGGTGTTCTGGGTGGTTGTTAGGCAGTTGCTACGGTGTTCTGAGTGGTTGCTATGGTGTTGCTAGGGTGTTCTAAGTTATTCTGGATGGTTGCTAGGTTGTTCTCAGTGGTTGCTATTGTGTTCTAGGCGGTTACACACACACACACACACACACACACATTAACTCACATACATATACACACACACACATACACTAACTCGATAACACTTACACACTCAGAGTTTATATGCGTTACAGTTTATAAGTTAAAATGAAGTAAATTTAGTAGTTTGAAGTTGAAATTATCTTAAAGTTTATATAAGTTTGACGTTTAAAAAGTTTAAATTAGTTTAAAGTTTAATTTAGTTTGAAGTTTAAAGTATTTGAAGTTTAAAATAGTTTGAAGTAGATAGATAGATCTATCAACCACTCAAAAGACCATAGCAACCACTGAAAATATCCTAGCAACCACCCAGAACAACATAGCAACCGCCTAGCAACCACCCAGAATACCTTAGCAACCGCCTAGCAACACCCTAGCAACCACCCAAAATATCTTAGCAACCGCCTAGCAACCACCCAGAATACCTTAGCAACCGCCTAGCAACCGCCTAGAAACCACCCAAAAGACCCTAGCAACCACCCAAAATACCCTAGCAACCGCCTTGCAACCACTCAGAATACCTTAGCAACCGCCTAGCAACACAATAGCAACCACCCAGAATACCCTAGCAACCACCTAGCAACACCCTAGCAACCGCCTAGCAACCACCCAAAATACCTTAGCAACTGCCTAGCAACAACATAGCAACCACCCAGAACACCCAGGCAACCGCCTAGAAACCACCCAGAATACCCTAGCAACCACCTAGCAACACCGTAACGACCACCCATAACATCCTAGCAACTGCCTAGCAACCACCCAGAATACCTTAGCAACCACCTAGCAACACCATAGCAACCACCCAGAACACCCTAGCAACCACCCAAAATACCTTAGCCATCGCTTAGCAACACCATAGCAACCGCCTAGCAACCACCCAGAACACCCAAGAAACCACCCAAAAGACCCTAGCAACCGCCTTGCAATCACCCAGAGTACCTTAGCAACCGCCTAGCAACACCATAGAAACCACCCAGAACACCCTAGCAACCTCCTAGCAACACCCTAGCAACCGCCTAGCAACCACCCAAAATACCTTAGCAACTGCCTAGCAACAACATAGCAACACCCAGGCAACCGCCTAGCAACCACCCAGCAACCACCCAGAACACCCTAGCAACCACCTAGCAACAAACCAAAAGACCCTGGCAACCACCCATAATATCCTAGCAACCACCCAGAACACACTAGCAACCACCCAAAATACCCTTGCAACCGCCTCAACCACCCAAAAGACCATAGCAACCACTGAAAATATTCTAGCAACCACCCAGAACACCATAGCAACCGCCTAGCAACCACCCAGAATACCTTAGCAACCACCTAGCAACACCATAGCAACCACCCAGAACACCCTAGCAACCACCCAAAATACCTTAGCCATCGCTTAGCAACACCATAGCAACCGCCTAGCAACCACCCAGAACACCCTAGCAACCACCTAGCAACCACCCAAAAGACCCTAGCAACCGCCTTGCAACCACCCAGAGTACCTTAGCAACCGCCTAGCAACACCATAGCAACCGCCTAGAAACAACCCAGAATACCCTAGCAACCGCCTAGCAACACCATAACGACCACCCATAACATCCTAGCAACTGCCTAGCAACCACCCAGAATACCTTAGCAACCACCTAGCAACACCATAGCAACCACCCAGAACAGCCTAGCAACCGCATAGAAACACCCTAGCAACCACCCAAAATACCTTAGCCATCGCTTAGCAACACAATAGCAACCGCCTAGCAATCACCCAGAACACCCTAGCAACCACCTAGCAACCACCCAAAAGACCCTAGCAACCACCCAAAAGACCCTAGCAACCGCCTTGCAACCACCCAGAGTACCTTAGCAACCATCTAGCAACACCATAGCAACCACCCAGAACACCCTAGCAACCAACCCAAAATACCCTAGCAACAGCCTTGCAACCACCCAAAAGACCCTAGCAACCATCCAAAATATTCTAGCAACCGCCTAGCAACCACCCACCACCCAGAATACCTTAGCAACCGCCTAGCAACACCCTAGCAACCACCCAAAATACCTTAGCAACCACCTAGCAACACCCTAGCAACCGCCTAGCAACCACCCAAAATACCTTAGCCTCCGCCTAGCAACACCATAGCAACAACCAAGAACACCATAGCAAACGCCTAGCAACACAATAGCAACCACCCAGAACACCCTATCAACCATCTAGCAACACCCTAGCAACCACCCAAAACACCCTAGTAACCATCCATAACACCATAGCCAACCACCCAGAAGACCCTAGCAACCACCCAAAATACCCTAGCAACCGCCTAGCAACCACCCAGAACACCCTAGTAATCAACCATAACATCCTTGCAACCACCCAGAACACCCTAACAACCACCCAAAATACCCTAGCAACCACCTAGCAACCACCCAAAAGACCATAGCAACCACTGAAAATATCCTAGCAACACCATAGCAACCGCCTAGCAAACACCCAGAATACCTTAGCAACCGCCTAGCAACACCATAGGTTTTGTACTTTTTGCAGTGCATTGCACACCAGAACTAACTCATTCCCATGTTAATTAAAGACATAGAGAGATTTCTCTTTAATGAACATGGCAATGAGTTATTTCTGGTGTGCAATGCAATGCAATGCGAAAAGTGCATAAGCTATAATATTGCACAACGTTAACAACACACATATCTCTTTAATGAACATGGGAAGGATTTAGTTCTGGTGTACAATGCAATGCAATGTGAAAAGTGCATATTTATTCTTCAGTGCACAACGTTAGATCTTTAATGCAATGCAATGCAATGCAATGCAATGCAATGCAATGCAATGCAGTGCAAAGCAAAACAAGGCAATGCAATGCAATGCAATGCAATGCAATGCAATGCAATGCAATGCAATGCAATGCAATGCAACCACACGTTATGTCTTTAATCAACATGGGAATGAGTTAGTTCTGGTGTGTAGTGCAAAGCATGCAATGCACCAACACACGTTATCTCTTTAATGAACATGGGAATGACAGTTCTGGTGTGCAATGCAATGCAAAAAGTGCATAACCTATATGTTATTCTTCAGTAAACAACGGTTAGATCGTTTGTGCAATGCAATGCAACAACACACATATCTCTTTAATGAACATGGGAAGGATTTTGTTCTGGTGTGCAATGTGAAAAGTGCATATGTTATTCTTCAGTGCACAACGTTAGATCGTTAATGCAATGCAATGCAGTGCAAAGCAATGCAATGCAATGCAATGCATTGCAATGCAATGCAATCCAATGCAATGCAATGCAATGCAATGCAATGCAACCACACGTTATGTCTTTAATCAACATGGGAATGAGTTAGTTCTGATGTGCAATGCAATGCAATGTGAAAAGTGCATGTTATTCTTCAGTGCACAACGTTAGATCGTTAATGCAATGCAAAACAAGTCAATGCAATGCAATGCAATGCAATGCAATGCAATGCAATGCAATGCAATGCAATGCAATGCAATGCAATGCAATGCAATGCAATGCAATGCAATGCAATGCAATGCAAAGCAATGCAAAGCAATGCAATGCAGTGCAAAGCAAAACAAGGCAATGCAATGCAAAGCAAAGCAACGCAATGCAATGCAATGCAATGCAACGCAATGCAATTCAATGCAATGCAATGCAATGCAATGCAATGCAATGCAAATCAATGCAATGCAATGCAATGTGAAAAGTGCATGTTATTCTTCAGTGCACAACGTTAGATCGTTAATGCAATGCAAAACAAGTCAATGCAATGCAATGCAATGCAATGCAATGCAATGCAATGCAATGCAATGCAATGCAATGCAATGCAATGCAATGCAATGCAATGCTATGCAATGCAATGCAATGCAATGCAATGCAATGCAATGCAATGCAAAGCAATGCAATGCAATGCAATGCAATGCAATGCAATGCAATGCAATGCAATGCAATGCAATGCAAAGCAATGCAATGCAAAGCAATGCAATGCAAAGCAATGCAATGCAATGCAGTGCAAAGCAAAACAAGGCAATGCAATGCAATGCAATGCAATGCAAAGCAATGCAATGCAATGCAATGCAATTCAATGCAATGCAATGCAATGCAATGCAATGCAATGCAATGCAATGCAATGCAATGCAATGCAACCACACGTTATGTCTTTAATCAACATGGGAATGAGTTAGTTCTGGTGTGCAATGCAATGTGAAAAGTGCATATGTTATTCTTCAGTGCACAACGTTAGATCGTTAATGCAATGCAATGCAATGCAGTGCAAAGCAAAACAAGGCAATGCAATGCAATGCAAAGCAATGCAATGCAATGCAATGCAATGCAATGCAATGCAATGCAATGCAATGCAATGCAATGCAACCACACGTTATGTCTTTAATCAACATGGGAATGAGTTAGTTCTGGTGTGCAATGCAATGCAATGTGAAAAGTGCATATGTTATTCTTCAGTGCACAACGTTAGATCGTTAATGCAATGCAGTGCAAAACAAAACAAAACAAAACAAAACAAAACAAAACAAAACAAAACAAAACAAAACAAAACAAAACAAAACAAAACAAAACAAAACAAAACAAAACAAAACAAAACAAAACAAAACAAAACAAAACAAAACAAAACAAAACAAAACAAAACAAAACAAAACAAGGCAATGCAACATGGGGATGAGTTAGTTCTGGTGTACAATGCAATGCAATGCAAAAAGTGCTAACGTGTGTTAGTGCAATGCAATGCAATGCAACAACACACGTTATCTCTTTAATGAACATGGGAATGACAGTTTGGTGTTCAATGCAATGCAAAAAGTGCATAACCTATATGCTATTCTTCAGTGCACAACGTTAGATCGTTTTTGCAATGCAATGCAATGCAATGCAGTGCAAAGCAAAACAAGGCAATGCAATGCAATGCAACCACACGTTATGTCTTTAATCAACATGGGAATGAGTTAGTTCTGGTGTGCAATGCAATGCAATGCAAAAAGTGCATATAGTTATCTGACAACGTCAGATCGTTAGTGCAGTGCAATGCCATGCAATGCAATGCAATGCAATGCGAAAAGTACATGTGTTATTTTCCAGTTCACAACGTTAGATCGTTAGTGCAATGCAATGCAATGCAATGCAATGCAATACACTGCAATGTGCAATGCAACCACACACGTTTATGTCTTTAATCAACATGGGAATGAGTTAGTTCTGGTGTGCAACCACAATGCAATGGTGTGCAATTTAATGCAATGCGAAAAGTGCATATTGTTATTCAGTCCACAACGTCAGATCGTGTGTTGTGTGTCAGATTAACACACATAGTTATGTCTTTAATGAACATGGGAATGACTTTGATCCGGTGTGCAATGCAATGCAATGTAAGAAGTGCATAACCTATATGTTACTCTTCAGTAAACAACGTTAGATCGTTAGTGCAATGCAATGCAACAACACACGTTATGTCTTTAATCAACATGGGAATGAGTTAGTTCTGGTGTGCAATTTAATGCATTGTAAAAAGTGCATAACTTATATGTTATTCTTCAGTGCACAACGTTAGATCTTTAGTGCAATGCAATACAACAACACACTTTATCTCTTCTTTGAACATGGGAATGAGTTAGTTCTGGTGTGCAATTTAATGCAATGTAAAAAGTGCATAACCTGTATGTTATTCTTCAGTGCACAACGTTTGTGCAATGCAATGCAATAACACTCATAATGAACCTGGGAATGATTTTGTTCTGGTGTGCAATGCACTGCAGTGCGAGAAGTGCATAATCTGTATGTTATGCTTCAAGTTGCACAACGTTAGATCGTTAGTGTAATGCACATAATGTTATTACAATGGTACGCTTTTGACCTACTGAACATATTTCTTGCAAGGCGGTTGCTAGGGTCTTTTGGGTGGTTGCTAGGTGGTTGCTAGGGTGTTCTGGGTGGGTTGCTAGGCGGTTGCTATGTTGTTGCTAAGCGAGAGCTACGGTATTTTGGGTAGTTGCTAGGGTATTTTGGGTGGTTGCTAGTGTGTTCTGGGTGGTTGCTAGGGTGTTCTGGGTGGTTGCTTGGACGGTTGCCTGGGTGTTGCTATGTTGTTGCTAGGCAGTTGCTAAGGTATTTTGGGTGGTTGCTAGGCGGTTGCTAGGGTGTTGCTAGGAGGTTGCTAGGGTGTTCTGGGTGGATGCCATGGTGTTGCTAGGCGGTTGCTAAGGTACTCTGGGTGGTTGCAAGGCGGTTGCTAGGGTCTTTTGGGTGGTTGCTAGGCGGTTGCTATGGTGTTGCTAAGCGAGAGCTAAGGTATTTTGGGTGGTTGCTAGGGTGTTTCTATGCGGTTGCTATGGTGTTCTGGGTGGTTGCTATGGTGTTGCTAGGTGGTTGCTAAGGTATTCTGGGTGGTTTCTAGGCGGTTGCCTTGGTGTTCTGGGTGGTTGCTATGTTGTTGCTAGGCAGTTGCTAGGGTCTTTTGGGTGGTTGCTGTGGTCTTTTGGTTTGTTGCTAGGTGGTTGCTAGGGTGTTCTGGGTGGTTGCTAGGCGGTTGCCTGGGTGTTGCTATGTTGTTGCTAGGCAGTTGCTAAGGTATTTTGGGTGGTTGCTAGGCGGTTGCTAGGGTGTTGCTAGGAGGTTGCTAGGGTGTTCTGGGTGGTTGCTATGGTGTTGCTAGGCGGTTGCTAAGGTACTCTGGGTGGTTGCAAGGCGGTTGCTAGGGTCTTTTGGGTGGTTTCTAGGGTGTTCTGGGTGGTTGCTAGGCGGTTGCTATGGTGTTGCTAAGCGATGGCTAAGGTATTTTGGGTGGTTGCTAGGGTGTTTCTATGCGGTTGCTAGGCTGTTCTGGGTGGTTACTATGGTGTTGCTAGGTGGTTGCTAAGTTATTCTGGGTGGTTGCTAGGCAGTTGCTAGGATGTTATGGGTGGTCGTTATGGTGTTGCTAGGCGGTTGCTAGGGTATTCTGGGGGGTTTCTAGGCGGTTGCCTGGGTGTTCTGGGTGGTTGCTATGTTGTTGCTAGGCAGTTGCTAAGGTATTTTGGGTGGTTACTAGGCGGTTGCTATGGTGTTGCTAGGAGGTTGCTAGGGTGTTCTGGGTGGTTGCTATGGTGTTGCTAGGTGGTTGCTAAGGTATTCTGGGTGGTTGCTAGACGGTTGCTATTGTGTTCTGGGTGGTTGCTAGAATATTTTCAGTGGTTGCTATGGTCTTTTGGGTGGTTGAGGCGGTTGCTAGATTATTTTAGGTGGTTGCCAGGGTCTTTTGGGTGGTTGCTAGGGTGTTCTGGGTGGTTGTTAGGCAGTTGCTAGGGTGTTCTGAGGTATTTTGCGTGGTTGCAAGGGTGTTCTGACTGGTTGCTATGGTGTTGCTATGGTGTTCTAAGGTATTTCAGGGGGTTGCTAGGGTGTTGCTAGGCGGTTGCTAAGGTCTTTTGGGTGGTTGCTAGGCAGTTGCTAGTTTGTTCTGAGGTATTTTGGGTGGTTTCTAGGGTGTTCTGACTGGTTGCTATGGAGTTACTAGGGTTTTCTAAGGTATTTTGGGTGGTTGCTAGGGTGTTCTGAGTGTCTGCTGTGGTGTTGCTATGGTGTTCTAAGGTATTTTGGGTGGTTGCTAGGGTGTTGCTAGGCGGTTGCTAAGGTATTTTGGGTGGTTGCTATGGTGTTGATAGGCTGTTTTGGGTGGTTGCTAGGGTGTTCTGGGTGGTTGCTAGGCGGTTGCTAGGATATTTTGAGTCGTTGCTAAGGTTTTTTGGGTGGTTTCTAGGCGGTTGCTAGGGTGTTTTGGGTGGTTGCTAGGTTGTTGCTAGAATATTTTGGGTGGTTGCTAGGGTCTTTTGGGTGGTTGCTAGGGTGTTCTGAGTGGTTGCTAGGGTGTTCTAAGGTATTTTGGGTGGTTGCTAGGGTGTTCTGGGTGGTTGTTAGGCAGTTGCTACGGTGTTCTGAGTGGTTGCTATGGTGTTGCTAGGGTGTTCTAAGTTATTCTGGATGGTTGCTAGGTTGTTCTCAGTGGTTGCTATTGTGTTCTAGGCGGTTACACACACACACACACACACACACACACATTAACTCACATACATATACACACACACACATACACTAACTCGATAACACTTACACACTCAGAGTTTATATGCGTTACAGTTTATAAGTTAAAATGAAGTAAATTTAGTAGTTTGAAGTTGAAATTATCTTAAAGTTTATATAAGTTTGACGTTTAAAAAGTTTAAATTAGTTTAAAGTTTAATTTAGTTTGAAGTTTAAAGTATTTGAAGTTTAAAATAGTTTGAAGTAGATAGATAGATCTATCAACCACTCAAAAGACCATAGCAACCACTGAAAATATCCTAGCAACCACCCAGAACAACATAGCAACCGCCTAGCAACCACCCAGAATACCTTAGCAACCGCCTAGCAACACCCTAGCAACCACCCAAAATATCTTAGCAACCGCCTAGCAACCACCCAGAATACCTTAGCAACCGCCTAGCAACCGCCTAGAAACCACCCAAAAGACCCTAGCAACCACCCAAAATACCCTAGCAACCGCCTTGCAACCACTCAGAATACCTTAGCAACCGCCTAGCAACACAATAGCAACCACCCAGAATACCCTAGCAACCACCTAGCAACACCCTAGCAACCGCCTAGCAACCACCCAAAATACCTTAGCAACTGCCTAGCAACAACATAGCAACCACCCAGAACACCCAGGCAACCGCCTAGAAACCACCCAGAATACCCTAGCAACCACCTAGCAACACCGTAACGACCACCCATAACATCCTAGCAACTGCCTAGCAACCACCCAGAATACCTTAGCAACCGCCTAGCAACACCCTAGCAACCACCCAAAATATCTTAGCAACCGCCTAGCAACCACCCAGAATACCTTAGCAACCGCCTAGCAACCGCCTAGAAACCACCCAAAAGACCCTAGCAACCTCCCAAAATACCCTAGCAACCGCCTTGCAACCACTCAGAATACCTTAGCAACCGCCTAGCAACACAATAGCAACCACCCAGAATACCCTAGCAACCACCTAGCAACACCCTAGCAACCGCCTAGCAACCACCCAAAATACCTTAGCAACTGCCTAGCAACAACATAGCAACCACCCAGAACACCCAGGCAACCGCCTAGAAACCACCCAGAATACCCTAGCAACCACCTAGCAACACCGTAACGACCACCCATAACATCCTAGCAACTGCCTAGCAACCACCCAGAATACCTTAGCAACCACCTAGCAACACCATAGCAACAACCCAGAACACCCTAGCAACCACCCAAAATACCTTAGCCATCGCTTAGCAACACCATAGCAACCGCCTAGCAACCACCCAGAACACCCAAGAAACCACCCAAAAGACCCTAGCAACCGCCTTGCAATCACCCAGAGTACCTTAGCAACCGCCTAGCAACACCATAGAAACCAGCCAGAACACCCTAGCAACCTCCTAGCAACACCCTAGCAACCGCCTAGCAACCACCCAAAATACCTTAGCAACTGCCTAGCAACAACATAGCAACACCCAGGCAACCGCCTAGCAACCACCCAGAACACCCTAGCAACCACCTAGCAACAAACCAAAAGACCCTGGCAACCACCCATAATATCCTAGCAACCACCCAGAACACACTAGCAACCACCCAAAATACCCTTGCAACCGCCTCAACCACCCAAAAGACCATAGCAACCACTGAAAATATTCTAGCAACCACCCAGAACACCATAGCAACCGCCTAGCAACCACCCAGAATACCTTAGCAACCACCTAGCAACACCATAGCAACCACCCAGAACACCCTAGCAACCACCCAAAATACCTTAGCCATCGCTTAGCAACACCATAGCAACCGCCTAGCAACCACCCAGAACACCCAAGAAACCACCCAAAAGACCCTAGCAACCACCCAAAAGACCCTAGCAACCGCCTTGCAATCACCCAGAGTACCTTAGCAACCGCCTAGCAACACCATAGCAACCACCCAGAACACCCTAGCAACCTCCTAGCAACACCCTAGCAACCGCCTAGCAACCACCCAAAATACCTTAGCAACTGCCTAGCAACAACATAGCAACACCCAGGCAACCGCCTAGCAACCACCCAGAACACCCTAGCAACCACCTAGCAACAAACCAAAAGACCCTGGCAACCACCCATAATATCCTAGCAACCACCCAGAACACACTAGCAACCACCCAAAATACCCTAGCAACCGCCTCAACCACCCAAAAGACCATAGCAACCACTGAAAATATTCTAGCAACCACCCAGAACACCATAGCAACCGCCTAGCAACCACCCAGATTACCTTAGCAACCACCTAGCAACACCAAAGCAACCACCCAGAACAGTCTAGCAACCGCATAGAAACACCCTAGCAACCACCCAAAATACCTTAGCTTTCGCTTAGCAACACCATAGCAACCGCCTAGCAACCACCCAGAACACCCTAGCAACCACCTAGCAACCACCCAAAGACCCTAGCAACCGCCTTGCAACCACCCAGAGTACCTTAGCAACCGCCTAGCAAAACCATAGCAACCGCCTAGAAACAACCCAGAATACCCTAGCAACCGCCTAGCAACACCATAACGACCACCCATAACATCCTAGCAACTGCCTAGCAACCACCCAGAATACCTTAGCAACCACCTAGCAACACCATAGCAACCACCCAGAACAGCCTAGCAACCGCATAGAAACACCCTAGCAACCACCCAAAATACCTTAGCCATCGCTTAGCAACACAATAGCAACCGCCTAGCAATCACCCAGAACACCCTAGCAACCACCTAGCAACCACCCAAAAGACCCTAGCAACCACCCAAAAGACCCTAGCAACCGCCTTGCAACCACCCAGAGTACCTTAGCAACCATCTAGCAACACCATAGCAACCACCCAAAAGACCCTAGCAACCAACCCAAAATACCCTAGCAACAGCCTTGCAACCACCCAAAAGACCCTAGCAACCACCCAAAATATTCTAGCAACCGCCTAGCAACCACCCACCACCCAGAATACCTTAGCAACCGCCTAGCAACACCCTAGCAACCACCCAAAATACCTTAGCAACCAACTAGCAACACCCTAGCAACCGCCTAGCAACCACCCAAAATACCTTAGCCTCCGCCTAGCAACACCATAGCAACAACCAAGAACACCATAGCAAACGCCTAGCAACACAATAGCAACCACCCAGAACACCCTATCAACCATCTAGCAACACCCTAGCAACCACCCAAAACACCCTAGTAACCATCCATAACACCATAGCCAACCACCCAGAAGACCCTAGCAACCACCCAAAATACCCTAGCAACCGCCTAGCAACCACCCAGAACACCCTAGTAATCAACCATAACATCCTTGCAACCACCCAGAACACCCTAACAACCACCCAAAATACCCTAGCAACCATCTAGCAACCACCCAAAAGACCATAGCAACCACTGAAAATATCCTAGCAACACCATAGCAACCGCCTAGCAAACACCCAGAATACCTTAGCAACCGCCTAGCAACACCATAGGTTTTGTACTTTTTGCAGTGCATTGCACACCAGAACTAACTCATTCCCATGTTAATTAAAGACATAGAGAGATTTCTCTTTAATGAACATGGCAATGAGTTATTTCTGGTGTGCAATGCAATGCAATGCGAAAAGTGCATAAGCTATAATATTGCACAACGTTAACAACACACATATCTCTTTAATGAACATGGGAAGGATTTAGTTCTGGTGTACAATGCAATGCAATGTGAAAAGTGCATATTTATTCTTCAGTGCACAACGTTAGATCGTTAATGCAATGCAATGCAATGCAATGCAGTGCAAAGCAAAACAAGGCAATGCAATGCAATGCAATGCAATGCAATGCAATGCAATGCAATGCAATGCAATGCAATGCAACCACACGTTATGTCTTTAATCAACATGGGAATGAGTTAGTTCTGGTGTGTAGTGCAATGCATGCAATGCACCAACACACGTTATCTCTTTAATGAACATGGGAATGACAGTTCTGGTGTGCAATGCAATGCAAAAAGTGCATAACCTATATGTTATTCTTCAGTAAACAACGGTTAGATCGTTTGTGCAATGCAATGCAACAACACACATATCTCTTTAATGAACATGGGAAGGATTTTGTTCTGGTGTGCAATGTGAAAAGTGCATATGTTATTCTTCAGTGCACAACGTTAGATCGTTAATGCAATGCAATGCAGTGCAAAGCAATGCAATGCAATGCAATGCATTGCAATGCAATGCAATCCAATGCAATGCAATGCAATGCAACCACACGTTATGTCTTTAATCAACATGGGAATGAGTTAGTTCTGATGTGCAATGCAATGCAATGTGAAAAGTGCATGTTATTCTTCAGTGCACAACGTTAGATCGTTAATGCAATGCAAAACAAGTCAATGCAATGCAATGCAATGCAATGCAATGCAATGCAATGCAAAGCAATGCAATGCAAAGCAATGCAATGCAGTGCAAAGCAAAACAAGGCAATGCAATGCAATGCAATGCAATGCAATGCAATGCAAAGCAAAGCAACGCAATGCAATGCAATGCAATGCAATGCAATGCAATTCAATGCAATGCAATGCAATGCAATGCAATGCAATGCAATGCAAATCAATGCAATGCAATGTGAAAAGTGCATGTTATTCTTCAGTGCACAACGTTAGATCGTTAATGCAATGCAAAACAAGTCAATGCAATGCAATGCAATGCAATGCAATGCAATGCTATGCAATGCAATGCAATGCAATGCAATGCAAAGCAATGCAATGCAATGCAATGCAAAGCAATGCAATGCAAAGCAATGCAATGCAAAGCAATGCAATGCAATGCAGTGCAGTGCAAAGCAAAACAAGGCAATGCAATGCAATGCAATGCAATGCAAAGCAATGCAATGCAATGCAATGCAATTCAATGCAATGCAATGCAATGCAATGCAATGCAATGCAATGCAATGCAATGCAATGCAATGCAAATCAATGCAATGCAATGCAATGCAACCACACGTTATGTCTTTAATCAACATGGGAATGAGTTAGTTCTGGTGTGCAATGCAATGTGAAAAGTGCATATGTTATTCTTCAGTGCACAACGTTAGATCGTTAATGCAATGCAATGCAGTGCAAAGCAAAACAAGGCAATGCAATGCAATGCAATGCAAAGCAATGCAATGCAATGCAATGCAATGCAATGCAATGCAATGCAATGCAATGCAACCACACGTTATGTCTTTAATCAACATGGGAATGAGTTAGTTCTGGTGTGCAATGCAATGCAATGTGAAAAGTGCATATGTTATTCTTCAGTGCACAACGTTAGATCGTTAATGCAATGCAGTGCAAAACAAAACAAAACAAAACAAAACAAAACAAAACAAAACAAAACAAAACAAACAAAACAAAACAAAACAAAACAAAACAAAACAAAACAAAACAAAACAAAACAAAACAAAGGCAATGCATTGGCAATGCAACTTTAATCAACATGGGGATGAGTTAGTTCTGGTGTGCAATGCAATGCAATGCAAAAAGTGCTAACGTATGTTAGTGCAATGCAATGCAATGCAACAACACACGTTATCTCTTTAATGAACATGGGAATGACAGTTTGGTGTTTAATGCAATGCAAAAAGTGCATAACCTATATGCTATTCTTCAGTGCACAACGTTAGATCGTTTTTGCAATGCAATGCAATGCAATGCAGTGCAAAGCAAAACAAGGCAATGCAATGCAATGCAACCACACGTTATGTCTTTAATCAACATGGGAATGAGTTAGTTCTGGTGTGCAATGCAATGCAATGCAAAAAGTGCATATAGTTATCTGACAACGTCAGATCGTTAGTGCAGTGCAATGCCATGCAATGCAATGCAATGCAATGCAATGCGAAAAGTACATGTGTTATTTTCCAGTTCACAACGTTAGATCGTTAGTGCAATGCAATGCAATGCAATGCAATGCAATGCAATGCAATGCAATACACTGCAATGTGCAATGCAACCACACACGTTTATGTCTTTAATCAACATGGGAATGAGTTAGTTCTGGTGTGCAACCACAATGCAATTTATGCAATTTAATGCAATGCAATTTAATGCAATGCGAAAAGTGCATATTGTTATTCAGTCCACAACGTCAGATCGTGTGTTGTGTGTCAGATTAACACACATAGTTATGTCTTTAATGAACATGGGAATGAGTTTGATCCGGTGTGCAATGCAATGCAATGTAAGAAGTGCATAACCTATATGTTACTCTTCAGTAAACAACGTTAGATCGTTAGTGCAATGCAATGCAACAACACACGTTATGTCTTTAATCAACATGGGAATGAGTTAGTTCTGGTGTGCAATTTAATGCATTGTAAAAAGTGCATAACTTATATGTTATTCTTCAGTGCACAACGTTAGATCTTTAGTGCAATGCAATACAACAACACACTTTATCTCTTCTTTGAACATGGGAATGAGTTAGTTCTGGTGTGCAATTTAATGCAATGTAAAAAGTGCATAACCTGTATGTTATTCTTCAGTGCACAACGTTTGTGCAATGCAATGCAATAACACTCATAATGAACCTGGGAATGATTTTGTTCTGGTGTGCAATGCACTGCAGTGCGAGAAGTGCATAATCTGTATGTTATGCTTCAAGTTGCACAACGTTAGATCGTTAGTGTAATGCACATAATGTTATTACAATGGTACGCTTTTGACCTACTGAACATCTTTCTTGCAAGGCGGTTGCTAGGGTCTTTTGGGTGGTTGCTAGGTGGTTGCTAGGGTGTTCTGGGTGGGTTGCTAGGCGGTTGCTATGTTGTTGCTAAGCGAGAGCTACGGTATTTTGGGTAGTTGCTAGGGTATTTTGGGTGGTTGCTAGTGTGTTCTGGGTGGTTGCTAGGGTGTTCTGGGTGGTTGCTTGGACGGTTGCCTGGGTGTTGCTATGTTGTTGCTAGGCAGTTGCTAAGGTATTTTGGGTGGTTGCTAGGCGGTTGCTAGGGTGTTGCTAGGAGGTTGCTAGGGTGTTCTGGGTGGATGCCATGGTGTTGCTAGGCGGTTGCTAAGGTACTCTGGGTGGTTGCAAGGCGGTTGCTAGGGTCTTTTGGGTGGTTGCTAGGCGGTTGCTATGGTGTTGCTAAGCGAGAGCTAAGGTATTTTGGGTGGTTGCTAGGGTGTTTCTATGCGGTTGCTATGGTGTTCTGGGTGGTTGCTATGGTGTTGCTAGGTGGTTGCTAAGGTATTCTGGGTGGTTTCTAGGCGGTTGCCTTGGTGTTCTGGGTGGTTGCTATGTTGTTGCTTGGCAGTTGCTAGGGTCTTTTGGGTGGTTGCTGTGGTCTTTTGGTTTGTTGCTAGGTGGTTGCTAGGGTGTTCTGGGTGGTTGCTAGGCGGTTGCCTGGGTGTTGCTATGTTGTTGCTAGGCAGTTGCTAAGGTATTTTGGGTGGTTGCTAGGCGGTTGCTAGGGTGTTGCTAGGAGGTTGCTAGGGTGTTCTGGGTGGTTGCTATGGTGTTGCTAGGCGGTTGCTAAGGTACTCTGGGTGGTTGCAAGGCGGTTGCTAGGGTCTTTTGGGTGGTTTCTAGGGTGTTCTGGGTGGTTGCTAGGCGGTTGCTATGGTGTTGCTAAGCGATGGCTAAGGTATTTTGGGTGGTTGCTAGGGTGTTTCTATGCGGTTGCTAGGCTGTTCTGGGTGGTTACTATGGTGTTGCTAGGTGGTTGCTAAGTTATTCTGGGTGGTTGCTAGGCAGTTGCTAGGATGTTATGGGTGGTCGTTATGGTGTTGCTAGGCGGTTGCTAGGGTATTCTGGGGGGTTTCTAGGCGGTTGCCTGGGTGTTCTGGGTGGTTGCTATGTTGTTGCTAGGCAGTTGCTAAGGTATTTTGGGTGGTTACTAGGCGGTTGCTATGGTGTTGCTAGGAGGTTGCTAGGGTGTTCTGGGTGGTTGCTATGGTGTTGCTAGGTGGTTGCTAAGGTATTCTGGGTAGACGGTTGCCTGGGTGTTGCTATGTTGTTGCTAGGCAGTTGCTAAGGTATTTTGGGTGGTTGCTAGGCGGTTGCTAGGGTGTTGCTTGGAGGTTGCTAGGGTGTTCTGGGTGGATGCCATGGTGTTGCTAGGCGGTTGCTAAGGTACTCTGGGTGGTTGCAATTGTGTTCTGCAACCAGAACCTTGCCAGACGGTTGCTATTGTGTTCTGGGTGGTTGCTAGAATATTTTCAGTGGTTGCTATGGTCTTTTGGGTGGTTGAGGCGGTTGCTAGGTTATTTTAGGTGGTTGCCATGGTCTTTTGGGTGGTTGCTAGGTGGTTGCTAGGGTGTTCTGGGTGGTTGTTAGGCAGTTGCTAGGGTGTTCTGAGGTATTTTGCGTGGTTGCAAGGGTGTTCTGACTGGTTGCTATGGTGTTGCTATGGTGTTCTAAGGTATTTTGGGTGGTTGCTAGGGTGTTGCTAGGCGGTTGCTAAGGTCTTTTGGGTGGTTGCTAGGCAGTTGCTAGTTTGTTCTGAGGTATTTTGGGTGGTTTCTAGGGTGTTCTGACTGGTTGCTATGGAGTTACTAGGGTTTTCTAAGGTATTTTGGGTGGTTGCTAGGGTGTTCTGAGTGTCTGCTGTGGTGTTGCTATGGTGTTCTAAGGTATTTTGGGTGGTTGCTAGGGTGTTGCTAGGCGGTTGCTAAGGTATTTTGGGTGGTTGCTATGGTGTTGATAGGCTGTTTTGGGTGGTTGCTAGGGTGTTCTGGGTGGTTGCTAGGCGGTTGCTAGGATATTTTGAGTCGTTGCTAAGGTTTTTTGGGTGGTTTCTAGGCGGTTGCTAGGGTGTTTTGGGTGGTTGCTAGGTGGTTGCTAGAATATTTTGGGTGGTTGCTAGGGTCTTTTGGGTGGTTGCTAGGGTGTTCTGAGTGGTTGCTAGGGTGTTCTAAGGTATTTTGGGTGGTTGCTAGGGTGTTCTGGGTGGTTGTTAGGCAGTTGCTACGGTGTTCTGAGTGGTTGCTATGGTGTTGCTAGGGTGTTCTAAGTTATTCTGGATGGTTGCTAGGGTGTTCTGGGTGGTAGCTAGGGTGTTCTAAGGTATTTTGGGTGGTTGCTAGGGTGTTCTGGGTGGTTGTTAGGCAGTTGCTACGGTGTTCTGAGTGGTTGCTATGGTGTTGCTAGGGTGTTCTAAGTTATTCTGGATGGTTGCTAGGTTGTTCTCAGTGGTTGCTATTGTGTTCTAGGCGGTTACACACACACACACACACACACACACATTAACTCACATACATATACACACACACACATACACTAACTCGATAACACTTACACACTCAGAGTTTATATGCGTTACAGTTTATAAGTTAAAATGAAGTAAATTTAGTAGTTTGAAGTTGAAATTATCTTAAAGTTTATATAAGTTTGACGTTTAAAAAGTTTAAATTAGTTTAAAGTTTAATTTAGTTTGAAGTTTAAAGTATTTGAAGTTTAAAATAGTTTGAAGTAGATAGATAGATCTATCAACCACTCAAAAGACCATAGCAACCACTGAAAATATCCTAGCAACCACCCAGAACAACATAGCAATCGCCTAGCAACCACCCAGAATACCTTAGCAACCGCCTAGCAACACCCTAGCAACCACCCAAAATATCTTAGCAACCGCCTAGCAACCACCCAGAATACCTTAGCAACCGCCTAGCAACCGCCTAGAAACCACCCAAAAGACCCTAGCAACCACCCAAAATACCCTAGCAACCGCCTTGCAACCACTCAGAATACCTTAGCAACCGCCTAGCAACACAATAGCAACCACCCAGAATACCCTAGCAACCACCTAGCAACACCCTAGCAACCGCCTAGCAACCACCCAAAATACCTTAGCAACTGCCTAGCAACAACATAGCAACCACCCAGAACACCCAGGCAACCGCCTAGAAACCACCCAGAATACCCTAGCAACCACCTAGCAACACCAGAACGACCACCCATAACATCCTAGCAACTGCCTAGCAACCACCCAGAATACCTTAGCAACCACCAAGCAACACCATAGCAACCACCCAGAACACCCTAGCAACCACCCAAAATACCTTAGCCATCGCTTAGCAACACCATAGCAACCGCCTAGCAACCACCCAGAACACCCAAGAAACCACCCAAAAGACCCTAGCAACCGCCTTGCAATCACCCAGAGTACCTTAGCAACCGCCTAGCAACACCATAGCAACCACCCAGAACACCCTATCAACCTCCTAGCAACACCCTAGCAACCGCCTAGCAACCATCCAAAATACCTTAGCAACTGCCTAGCAACAACATAGCAACACCCAGGCAACCGCCTAGCAACCACCCAGAACACCCTAGCAACCACCTAGCAACAAACCAAAAGACCCTGGCAACCACCCATAATATCGTAGCAACCACCCAGAACACACTAGCAACCACCCAAAATACCCTAGCAACCGCCTCAACCACCCAAAAGACCATAGCAACCACTGAAAATATTCTAGCAACCACCCAGAACACCATAGCAACCGCCTAGCAACCACCCAGAATACCTTAGCAACCACCTAGCAACACCATAGCAACCACCCAGAACACCCTAGCAACCACCCAAAATACCTTAGCCATCGCTTAGCAACACCATAGCAACCGCCTAGCAACCACCCAGAACACCCAAGAAACCACCCAAAAGACCCTAGCAACCACCCAAAAGACCCTAGCAACCGCCTTGCAATCACCCAGAGTACCTTAGCAACCGCCTAGCAACACCATAGCAACCACCCAGAACACCCTAGCAACCTCCTAGCAACACCCTAGCAACCGCCTAGCAACCACCCAAAATACCTTAGCAACTGCCTAGCAACAACATAGCAACACCCAGGCAACCGCCTAGCAACCACCCAGAACACCCTAGCAACCACCTAGCAACAAACCAAAAGACCCTGGCAACCACCCATAATATCCTAGCAACCACCCAGAACACACTAGCAACCACCCAAAATACCCTAGCAACCGCCTCAACCACCCAAAAGACCATAGCAACCACTGAAAATATTCTAGCAACCACCCAGAACACCATAGCAACCGCCTAGCAACCACCCAGATTACCTTAGCAACCACCTAGCAACACCAAAGCAACCACCCAGAACAGCCTAGCAACCGCATAGAAACACCCTAGCAACCACCCAAAATACCTTAGCTCTCGCTTAGCAACACCATAGCAACCGCCTAGCAACCACCCAGAACACCCTAGCAACCACCTAGCAACCACCCAAAAGACCCTAGCAACCACCCAAAAGACCCTAGCAACCGCCTTGCAACCACCCAGAGTACCTTAGCAACCGCCTAGCAACACCATAGCAACCGCCTAGAAACAACCCAGAATACCCTAGCAACCGCCTAGCAACACCATAACGACCACCCATAACATCCTAGCAACTGCCTAGCAACCACCCATAATACCTTAGCAACCACCTAGCAACACCATAGCAACCACCCAGAACAGCCTAGCAACCGCATAGAAACACCCTAGCAACCACCCAAAATACCTTAGCCATCGCTTAGCAACACAATAGCAACCGCCTAGCAATCACCCAGAACACCCTAGCAACCACCTAGCAACCACCCAAAAGACCCTAGCAACCACCCAAAAGACCCTAGCAACCGCCTAGCAACCACCCAGAACACCCTAGTAATCAACCCAAAATACCCTAGCAACAGCCTTGCAACCACCCAAAAGACCCTAGCAACCACCCAAAATATTCTAGCAACCGCCTAGCAACCACCCAGAATACCTTAGCAACCGCCTAGCAACACCCTAGCAACCACCCAAAATACCTTAGCAACCACCTAGCAACACCCTAGCAACCGCCTAGCAACCACCCAAAATACCTTAGCCTCCGCCTAGCAACACCATAGCAACAACCAAGAACACCATAGCAAATGCCTAGCAACACAATAGCAACCACCCAGAACACCCTATCAACCATCTAGCAACACCCTAGCAACCACCCAAAACACCCTAGTAACCATCCATAACACCATAGCCAACCACCCAGAAGACCCTAGCAACCACCCAAAACACCCTAGCAACCGCCTAGCAACCACCCAGAACACCCTAGTAATCAACCATAACATCCTTGCAACCACCCAGAACACCCTAACAACCACCCAAAATACCCTAGCAACCACCTAGCAACCACCCAAAAGACCATAGCAACCACTGAAAATATCCTAGCAACACCATAGCAACCGCCTAGCAAACACCCAGAATACCTTAGCAACCGCCTAGCAACACCATAGGTTTTGTACTTTTTGCAGTGCATTGCACACCAGAACTAACTCATTCCCATGTTAATTAAAGACATAGAGAGATTTCTCTTTAATGAACATGGCAATGAGTTATTTCTGGTGTGCAATGCAATGCAATGCGAAAAGTGCATAAGCTATAATATTGCACAACGTTAACAACACACATATCTCTTTAATGAACATGGGAAGGATTTAGTTCTGGTGTACAATGCAATGCAATGTGAAAAGTGCATATTTATTCTTCAGTGCACAACGTTAGATCGTTAATGCAATGCAATGCAATGCAATGCAGTGCAAAGCAAAGCAAAGCAAAACAAGGCAATGCAATGCAATGCAATGCAATGCAATGCAATGCAACCACACGTTATGTCTTTAATCAACATGGGAATGAGTTAGTTCTGGTGTGTAGTGCAATGCATGCAATGCACCAACACACGTTATCTCTTTAATGAACATGGGAATGACAGTTCTGGTGTGCAATGCAATGCAAAAAGTGCATAACCTATATGTTATTCTTCAGTAAACAACGGTTAGATCGTTTGTGCAATGCAATGCAACAACACACATATCTCTTTAATGAACATGGGAAGGATTTTGTTCTGGTGTGCAATGTGAAAAGTGCATATGTTATTCTTCAGTGCACAACGTTAGATCGTTAATGCAATGCAATGCAGTGCAAAGCAATGCAATGCAATGCAATGCATTGCAATGCAATGCAATCCAATGCAATGCAATGCAATGCAACCACACGTTGTCTTTAATCAACATGGGAATGAGTTAGTTCTGATGTGCAATGCAATGCAATGTGAAAAGTGCATGTTATTCTTCAGTGCACAACGTTAGATCGTTAATGCAATGCAATGCAGTGCAAAGCAATGCAATGCAATGCAATGCATTGCAATGCAATGCAATGCAATCCAATGCAATGCAATGCAATGCAACCACACGTTATGTCTTTAATCAACATGGGAATGAGTTAGTTCTGATGTGCAATGCAATGCAATGTGAAAAGTGCATGTTATTCTTCAGTGCACAACGTTAGATCGTTAATGCAATGCAAAACAAGTCAATGCAATGCAATGCAATGCTATGCAATGCAATGCAATGCAATGCAATGCAATGCAATGCAATGCAAAGCAATGCAATGCAATGCAATGCAATGCAATGCAATGCAATGCAATGCAAAGCAATGCAATGCAATGCAATGCAAAGCAATGCAATGCAAAGCAATGCAATGCAATGCAGTGCAAAGCAAAACAAGGCAATGCAATGCAATGCAAAGCAATGCAATGCAATGCAATGCAATTCAATGCAATGCAATGCAATGCAAAGCAATGCAATGCAATGCAAAGCAATGCAATGCAAAGCAATGCAATGCAGTGCAAAGCAAAACAAGGCAATGCAATGCAATGCAAAGCAATGCAATGCAATGCAATGCAATTCAATGCAATGCAATGCAATGCAATGCAATGCAATGCAATGCAATGCAATGCAAATCAATGCAATGCAATGCAATGCAACCACACGTTATGTCTTTAATCAACATGGGAATGAGTTAGTTCTGGTGTGCAATGCAATGTGAAAAGTGCATATGTTATTCTTCAGTGCACAACGTTAGATCGTTAATGCAATGCAATGCAATGCAGTGCAAAGCAAAACAAGGCAATGCAATGCAATGCAAAGCAATGCAATGCAATGCAATGCAATGCAATGCAATGCAATGCAACCACACGTTATGTCTTTAATCAACATGGGAATGAGTTAGTTCTGGTGTGCAATGCAATGCAATGTGAAAAGTGCATATGTTATTCTTCAGTGCACAACGTTAGATCGTTAATGCAATGCAGTGCAAAACAAAACAAAACAAAACAAAACAAAACAAAACAAAACAAAACAAAACAAAACAAAACAAAACAAAACAAGGCAATGCATTGGCAATGCAACTTTAATCAACATGGGGATGAGTTAGTTCTGGTGTGCAATGCAATGCAATGCAAAAAGTGCTAACGTATGTTAGTGCAATGCAATGCAATGCAACAACACACGTTATCTCTTTAATGAACATGGGAATGACAGTTTGGTGTTCAATGCAATGCAAAAAGTGCATAACCTATATGCTATTCTTCAGTGCACAACGTTAGATCGTTTTTGCAATGCAATGCAATGCAATGCAGTGCAAAGCAAAACAAGGCAATGCAATGCAATGCAACCACACGTTATGTCTTTAATCAACATGGGAATGAGTTAGTTCTGGTGTGCAATGCAATGCAATGCAAAAAGTGCATATAGTTATCTGACAACGTCAGATCGTTAGTGCAGTGCAATGCCATGCAATGCAATGCAATGGAATGCAATGCGAAAACATGTGTTATTTTCCAGTTCACAACGTTAGATCGTTAGTGCAATGCAATGCAATGCAATGCAATGCAATGCAATGTAATGCAATACACTGCAATGTGCAATGCAACCACACACGTTTATGTCTTTAATCAACATGGGAATGAGTTAGTTCTGGTGTGCAACCACAATGCAATGGTGTGCAATTTAATGCAATGCGAAAAGTGCATATTGTTATTCAGTCCACAACGTCAGATCGTGTGTTGTGTGTCAGATTAACACACATAGTTATGTCTTTAATGAACATGGGAATGAGTTTGATCCGGTGTGCAATGCAATGCAATGTAAGAAGTGCATAACCTATATGTTACTCTTCAGTAAACAACGTTAGATCGTTAGTGCAATGCAATGCAACAACACACGTTATGTCTTTAATCAACATGGGAATGAGTTAGTTCTGGTGTGCAATTTAATGCATTGTAAAAAGTGCATAACTTATATGTTATTCTTCAGTGCACAACGTTAGATCTTTAGTGCAATGCAATACAACAACACACTTTATCTCTTCTTTGAACATGGGAATGAGTTAGTTCTGGTGTGCAATTTAATGCAATGTAAAAAGTGCATAACCTGTATGTTATTCTTCAGTGCACAACGTTTGTGCAATGCAATGCAATAACACTCATAATGAACCTGGGAATGATTTTGTTCTGGTGTGCAATGCACTGCAGTGCGAGAAGTGCATAATCTGTATGTTATGCTTCAAGTTGCATAACGTTAGATCGTTAGTGTAATGCACATAATGTTATTACAATGGTACGCTTTTGACCTACTGAACATATTTCTTGCAAGGCGGTTGCTAGGGTCTTTTGGGTGGTTGCTAGGTGGTTGCTAGGGTGTTCTGGGTGGGTTGCTAGGCGGTTGCTATGTTGTTGCTAAGCGAAAGCTACGGTATTTTGGGTAGTTGCTAGGGTATTTTGGGTGGTTGCTAGTGTGTTCTGGGTGGTTGCTAGGGTGTTCTGGGTGGTTGCTTGGACGGTTGCCTGGGTGTTGCTATGTTGTTGCTAGGCAGTTGCTAAGGTATTTTGGGTGGTTGCTAGGCGGTTGCTAGGGTGTTGCTAGGAGGTTGCTAGGGTGTTCTGGGTGGATGCCATGGTGTTGCTAGGCGGTTGCTAAGGTACTCTGGGTGGTTGCAAGGCGGTTGCTAGGGTCTTTTGGGTGGTTGCTAGGCGGTTGCTATGGTGTTGCTAAGCGAGAGCTAAGGTATTTTGGGTGGTTGCTAGGGTGTTTCTATGCGGTTGCTATGGTGTTCTGGGTGGTTGCTATGGTGTTGCTAGGTGGTTGCTAAGGTATTCTGGGTGGTTTCTAGGCGGTTGCCTTGGTGTTCTGGGTGGTTGCTATGTTGTTGCTTGGCAGTTGCTAGGGTCTTTTGGGTGGTTGCTGTGGTCTTTTGGTTTGTTGCTAGGTGGTTGCTAGGGTGTTCTGGGTGGTTGCTAGGCGGTTGCCTGGGTGTTGCTATGTTGTTGCTAGGCAGTTGCTAAGGTATTTTGGGTGGTTGCTAGGCGGTTGCTAGGGTGTTGCTAGGAGGTTGCTAGGGTGTTCTGGGTGGTTGCTATGGTGTTGCTAGGCGGTTGCTAAGGTACTCTGGGTGGTTGCAAGGCGGTTGCTAGGGTCTTTTGGGTGGTTTCTAGGGTGTTCTGGGTGGTTGCTAGGCGGTTGCTATGGTGTTGCTAAGCGATGGCTAATGTATTTTGGGTGGTTGCTAGGGTGTTTCTATGCGGTTGCTAGGCTGTTCTGGGTGGTTACTATGGTGTTGCTAGGTGGTTGCTAAGTTATTCTGGGTGGTTGCTAGGCAGTTGCTAGGATGTTATGGGTGGTCGTTATGGTGTTGCTAGGTGGTTGCTAGGGTATTCTGGGGGGTTTCTAGGCGGTTGCCTGGGTGTTCTGGGTGGTTGCTATGTTGTTGCTAGGCAGTTGCTAAGGTATTTTGGGTGGTTACTAGGCGGTTGCTATGGTGTTGCTAGGAGGTTGCTAGGGTGTTCTGGGTGGTTGCTATGGTGTTGCTAGGTGGTTGCTAAGGTATTCTGGGTGGTTGCTAGACGGTTGCTATTGTGTTCTGGGTGGTTGCTAGAATATTTTCAGTGGTTGCTATGGTATTTTGGGTGGTTGAGGCGGTTGCTAGGTTATTTTGGGTGGTTGCCAGGGTCTTTCGGGTGGTTGCTAGGTGGTTGCTAGGGTGTTCTGGGTGGTTGTTAGGCAGTTGCTAGGGTGTTCTGAGGTATTTTGCGTGGTTGCAAGGGTGTTCTGACTGGTTGCTATGGTGTTGCTATGGTGTTCTAAGGTATTTTGGGTGGTTGCTAGGGTGTTGCTAGGCGGTTGCTAAGGTCTTTTGGGTGGTTGGTAGGCAGTTGCTAGTTTGTTCTGAGGTATTTTGGGTGGTTTCTAGGGTGTTCTGACTGGTTGCTATGGAGTTACTAGGGTTTTCTAAGGTATTTTGGGTGGTTGCTAGGGTGTTCTGAGTGTCTGCTGTGGTGTTGCTATGGTGTTCTAAGGTATTTTGGGTGGTTGCTAGGGTGTTGCTAGGCGGTTGCTAAGGTATTTTGGGTGGTTGCTATGGTGTTGATAGGCTGTTTTGGGTGGTTGCTAGGGTGTTCTGGGTGGTTGCTAGGCGGTTGCTAGGATATTTTGAGTCGTTGCTAAGGTTTTTTGGGTGGTTTCTAGGCGGTTGCTAGGGTGTTTTGGGTGGTTGCTAGGTGGTTGCTAGAATATTTTGGGTGGTTGCTAGGGTCTTTTGGGTGGTTGCTAGGGTGTTCTGAGTGGTTGCTAGGGTGTTCTAAGGTATTTTGGGTGGTTGCTAGGGTGTTCTGGGTGGTTGTTAGGCAGTTGCTACGGTGTTCTGAGTGGTTGCTATGGTGTTGCTAGGGTGTTCTAAGTTATTCTGGATGGTTGCTATGGTGTTCTGGGTGGTTGCTAGGGTGTTCTAAGGTATTTTGGGTGGTTGCTAGGGTGTTCTGGGTGGTTGTTAGGCAGTTGCTACGGTGTTCTGAGTGGTTGCTATGGTGTTGCTAGGGTGTTCTAAGTTATTCTGGATGGTTGCTAGGTTGTTCTCAGTGGTTGCTATTGTGTTCTAGGCGGTTACACACACACACACACACACATTAACTCACATACATATACACACACACACATACACTAACTCGATAACACTTACACACTCAGAGTTTATATGCGTTACAGTTTATAAGTTAAAATGAAGTAAATTTAGTAGTTTGAAGTTGAAATTATCTTAAAGTTTATATAAGTTTGACGTTTAAAAAGTTTAAATTAGTTTAAAGTTTAATTTAGTTTGAAGTTTAAAGTATTTGAAGTTTAAAATAGTTTGAAGTAGATAGATAGATCTATCAACCACTCAAAAGACCATAGCAACCACTGAAAATATCCTAGCAACCACCCAGAACAACTTAGCAATCGCCTAGCAACCACCCAGAATACCTTAGCAACCACCTAGCAACACCCTAGCAACCACCCAAAATATCTTAGCAACCGCCTAGCAACCACCCAGAATACCTTAGCAACCGCCTAGCAACCGCCTAGAAACCACCCAGAACACCCAAGAAACCACCCAAAAGACCCTAGCAACCGCCTTGCAATCACCCAGAGTACCTTAGCAACCGCCTAGCAACACCATAGCAACCACCCAGAACACCCTAGCAACCTCCTAGCAACACCCTAGCAACCGCCTAGCAACAAACCAAAAGACCCTGGCAACCACCCATAATATCCTAGCAACCACCCAGAACACACTAGCAACCACCCAAAATACCCTAGCAACCGCCTCATCACCCAAAAGACCATAGCAACCACTGAAAATATTCTAGCAACCACCCAGAACACCATAGCAACCGCCTAGCAACCACCCAGATTACCTTAGCAACCACCTAGCAACACCAAAGCAACCACCCAGAACAGCCTAGCAACCGCATAGAAACACCCTAGCAACCACCCAAAATACCTTAGCTCTCGCTTAGCAACACCATAGCAACCGCCTAGCAACCACCCAGAACACCCTAGCAACCACCTAGCAACCACCCAAAAGACCCTAGCAACCACCCAAAAGACCCTAGCAACCGCCTTGCAACCACCCAGAGTACCTTAGCAACCGCCTAGCAACACCATAGCAACCGCCTAGAAACAACCCAGAATACCCTAGCAACCGCCTAGCAACACCATAACGACCACCCATAACATCCTAGCAACTGCCTAGCAACCACCCAGAATACCTTAGCAACCACCTAGCAACACCATAGCAACCACCCAGAACAGCCTAGCAACCGCATAGAAACACCCTAGCAACCACCCAAAATACCTTAGCCATCGCTTAGCAACACAATAGCAACCGCCTAGCAATCACCCAGAACACCCTAGCAACCACCTAGCAACCACCCAAAAGACCCTAGCAACCACCCAAAAGACCCTAGCAACCGCCTAGCAACCACCCAGAACACCCTAGTAATCAACCCAAAATACCCTAGCAACAGCCTTGCAACCACCCAAAAGACCCTAGCAACCACCCAAAATATTCTAGCAACCGCCTAGCAACCACCCAGAATACCTTAGCAACCGCCTAGCAACACCCTAGCAACCACCCAAAATACCTTAGCAACCACCTAGCAACACCCTAGCAACCGCCTAGCAACCACCCAAAATACCTTAGCCTCCGCCTAGCAACACCATAGCAACAACCAAGAACACCATAGCAAATGCCTAGCAACACAATAGCAACCACCCAAACACCCTATCAACCATCTAGCAACACCCTAGCAACCACCCAAAACACCCTAGTAACCATCCATAACACCATAGCCAACCACCCAGAAGACCCTAGCAACCACCCAAAATACCCTAGCAACCGCCTAGCAACCACCCAGAACACCCTGGTAATCAACCATAACATCCTTGCAACCACCCAGAACACCCTAACAACCACCCAAAATACCCTAGCAACCACCTAGCAACCACCCAAAAGACCATAGCAACCACTGAAAATATCCTAGCAACACCATAGCAACCACCTAGCAAACACCCAGAATACCTTAGCAACCGCCTAGCAACACCATAGGTTTTGTACTTTTTGCAGTGCATTGCACACCAGAACTAACTCATTCCCATGTTAATTAAAGACATAGAGAGATTTCTCTTTAATGAACATGGCAATGAGTTATTTCTGGTGTGCAATGCAATGCAATGCGAAAAGTGCATAAGCTATAATATTGCACAACGTTAACAACACACATATCTCTTTAATGAACATGGGAAGGATTTAGTTCTGGTGTACAATGCAATGCAATGTGAAAAGTGCATATTTATTCTTCAGTGCACAACGTTAGATCGTTAATGCAATGCAATGCAATGCAATGCAATGCAATGCAATGCAATGCAATGCAATGCAATGCAGTGCAAAACAAGGCAATGCAATGCAATGCAATGCAATGCAATGCAATGCAATGCAATGCAACCACACGTTATGTCTTTAATCAACATGGGAATGAGTTAGTTCTGGTGTGTAGTGCAATGCATGCAATGCACCAACACACGTTATCTCTTTAATGAACATGGGAATGACAGTTCTGGTGTGCAATGCAATGCAAAAAGTGCATAACCTATATGTTATTCTTCAGTAAACAACGGTTAGATCGTTTGTGCAATGCAATGCAACAACACACATATCTCTTTAATGAACATGGGAAGGATTTTGTTCTGGTGTGCAATGTGAAAAGTGCATATGTTATTCTTCAGTGCACAACGTTAGATCGTTAATGCAATGCAATGCAATGCAATGCATTGCAATGCAATACAATCCAATGCAATGCAATGCAATGCAACCACACGTTATGTCTTTAATCAACATGGGAATGAGTTAGTTCTGATGTGCAATGCAATGCAATGTGAAAAGTGCATGTTATTCATCAGTGCACAACGTTAGATCGTTAATGCAAAACAAGTCAATGCAATGCAATGCAATGCAATGCAATGCAATGCAATGCAATGCAATGCAATGCAATGCAATGCAATGCAATGCAATGCAATGCAATGCAATGCAATGCAATGCAATGCAAAGCAATGCAATGCAAAGCAATGCAATGCAGTGCAAAGCAAAACAAGGCAATGCAATGCAATGCAATGCAATGCAAATCAATGCAATGCAATGCAATGTGAAAAGTGCATGTTATTCTTCAGTGCACAACGTTAGATCGTTAATGCAATGCAAAACAAGTCAATGCAATGCAATGCAATGCAAATCAATGCAATGCAATGCAATGTGAAAAGTGCATGTTATTCTTCAGTGCACAACGTTAGATCGTTAATGCAATGCAAAACAAGTCAATGCAATGCAATGCAATGCAAAGCAATGCAATGCAATGCAAAGCAATGCAATGCAAAGCAATGCAATGCAAAGCAATGCAATGCAATGCAGTGCAAAGCAAAACAAGGCAATGCAATGCAATGCAATGCAAAGCAATGCAATGCAATGCAATGCAATTCAATGCAATGCAATGCAATGCAATGCAATGCAATGCAATGCAATGCAATGCAATGCAATGCAATGCAATGCAATGCAATGCAATGCAATCCAATGCAATGCAATGCAATGCAACCACACGTTATGTCTTTAATCAACATGGGAATGAGTTAGTTCTGATGTGCAATGCAATGCAATGTGAAAAGTGCATGTTATTCTTCAGTGCACAACGTTAGATCGTTAATGCAATGCAAAACAAGTCAATGCAATGCAATGCAATGCAATGCAAAGCAATGCAATGCAAAGCAAAACAAGGCAATGCAATGCAATGCAATGCATTGTGCAATGCAATGCAAAGCAAAGCAACGCAATGCAATGCAATGCAATGCAATGCAACCACACGTTATGTCTTTCATCAACATGGGAATGAGTTAGTTCTGGTGTGTAGTGCAATGCATGCAATGCACCAACACACGTTATCTCTTTAATGAACATGGGAATGACAGTTCTGGTGTGCAATGCAATGCAAAAAGTGCATAACCTATATGTTATTCTTCAGTAAACAACGGTTAGATCGTTTGTGCAATGCAATGCAACAACACACATATCTCTTTAATGAACATGGGAAGGATTTTGTTCTGGTGTGCAATGTGAAAAGTGCATATGTTATTCTTCAGTGCACTACGTTAGATCGTTAATGCAATGCAATGCAATGCAATGCAATGCAATGCATTGCAATGCAATGCAATCCAATGCAATGCAATGCAATGCAACCACACGTTATGTCTTTAATCAACATGGGAATGAGTTAGTTCTGATGTGCAATGCAATGCAATGTGAAAAGTGCATGTTATTCATCAGTGCACAACGTTAGATCGTTAATGCAAAACAAGTCAATGCAATGCAATGCAATGCAATGCAATGCAATGCAATGCAATGCAATGCAATGCAATGCAATGCAATGCAATGCAATGCAATGCAATGCAATGCAATGCAATGCAATGCAATGCAATGCAATGCAAAGCAATGCAATGCAAAGCAATGCAATGCAGTGCAAAGCAAAGCAAAACAAGGCAATGCAATGCAATGCAATGCAAATCAATGCAATGCAATGCAATGCAATGTGAAAAGTGCATGTTATTCTTCAGTGCACAACGTTAGATCGTTAATGCAATGCAAAACAAGTCAATGCAATGCAATACAATGCAAAGCAATGCAATGCAATGCAATGCAAAGCAATGCAATGCAAAGCAATGCAATGCAAAGCAAAGCAATGCAATGCAATGCAGTGCAAAGCAAAACAAGGCAATGCAATGCAATGCAATGCAAAGCAAAACAAGGCAATGCAATGCAATGCAATGCAAAGCAATGCAATGCAATGCAATTCAATGCAATGCAATGCAATGCAATGCAATGCAATGCAATGCAATCCAATGCAATGCAATGCAATGCAACCACACGTTATGTCTTTAATCAACATGGGAATGAGTTAGTTCTGATGTGCAATGCAATGCAATGTGAAAAGTGCATGTTATTCTTCAGTGCACAACGTTAGATCGTTAATGCAATGCAAAACAAGTCAATGCAATGCAATGCAATGCAATGCAATGCAATGCAATGCAATGCAAAGCAATGCAATGCAAAGCAAAACAAGGCAATGCAATGCAATGCAATGCATTGTGCAATGCAATGCAAAGCAAAGCAACGCAATGCAATGCAATGCAATGCAATGCAATGCAATTCAATGCAATGCAATGCAATGCAATGCAATGCAATGCAATGCAATGCAAAGCAAAGCAACGCAATGCAATGCAATGCAATGCAAATCAATGCAATGCAATGCAATGTGAAAAGTGCATGTTATTCTTCAGTGCACAACGTTAGATCGTTAATGCAATGCAAAACAAGTCAATGCAATGCAATGCAATGCAAAGCAATGCAATCCAATGCAATGCAATGCAATGCAACCACACGTTATGTCTTTAATCAACATGGGAATGAGTTAGTTCTGATGTGCAATGCAATGCAATGTGAAAAGTGCATGTTATTCTTCAGTGCACAACGTTAGATCGTTAATGCAATGCAAAACAAGTCAATGCAATGCAATGCAAAGCAAAACAAGGCAATGCAATGCAATGCAATGCATTGTGCAATGCAATGCAAAGCAAAGCAACGCAATGCAATGCAATGCAATGCAATGCAATGCAATGCAATTCAATGCAATGCAATGCAATGCAATGCAATGCAATGCAATGCAAAGCAAAGCAACGCAATGCAATGCAATGCAATGCAATGCAATGCAATGCAATTCAATGCAATGCAATGCAATGCAATGCAATGCAATGCAATGCAATGCAATGCAATGCAAATCAATGCAATGCAATGTGAAAAGTGCATGTTATTCTTCAGTGCACAACGTTAGATCGTTAATGCAATGCAAAACAAGTCAATGCAATGCAATGCAATGCAATGCAATGCAATGCAATGCAATGCAATGCAATGCAATGCAATGCAATGCAATGCAATGCAATGCAAAGCAATGCAATGCAAAGCAATGCAATGCAGTGCAAAGCAAAACAAGGCAATGCAATGCAATGCAATGCAATGCAATGCAAAGCAATGCAATGCAGTGCAAAGCAAAACAAGGCAATGCAATGCAAGCAATGCAATGCAATGCAATGCAAAGCAAAGCAACGCAATGCAATGCAATGCAATGCAATGCAATGCAATGCAATGCAATGCAATGCAAATCAATGCAATGCAATGCAATGTGAAAAGTGCATGTTATTCTTCAGTGCACAACGTTAGATCGTTAATGCAATGCAAAACAAGTCAATGCAATGCAATGCAATGCAATGCAATGCAATGCAATGCAATGCAATGCAATGCAATGCAATGCAATATAATGCAATGCAATGCAATGCTATGCAATGCAATGCAATGCAATGCAATGCAATGCAATGCAATGCAATGCAATGCAATGCAATGCAATGCAAAGCAATGCAATGCAATGCAATGCAATGCAATGCAATGCAAAGCAATGCAATGCAATGCAAAGCAATGCAAAGCAATGCAATGCAATGCAGTGCAAAGCAAAACAAGGCAATGCAATGCAATGCAAAGCAATGCAATGCAATGCAATGCAATGCAATTCAATGCAATGCAATGCAATGCAATGCAATGCAATGCAATGCAATGCAATGCAAAGCAATGCAATGCAGTGCAGTGCAAAGCAAAACAAGGCAATGCAATGCAATGCAGTGCAAAGCAAAACAAGGCAATGCAATGCAATGCAATGCAATGCAATGCAAAGCAAAGCAACGCAATGCAACGCAATGCAATGCAATTCAATGCAATGCAATGCAATGCAATGCAATGCAATGCAATGCAATGCAATGCAATGCAATGTAATGCAATGCAATGCAAATCAATGCAATGCAATGCAATGTGAAAAGTGCATGTTATTCTTCAGTGCACAACGTTAGATCGTTAATGCAATGCAATGCAATGCAATGCAATGCAATGCAATGCAATGCAATGCAATGCAATGCAATGCTATGCAATGCAATGCAATGCAATGCAATGCAATGCAAAGCAATGCAATGCAATGCAATGCAATGCAATGCAATGCAATGCAATGCAATGCAATGCAAAGCAATGCAATGCAATGCAAAGCAATGCAATGCAAAGCAATGCAATGCAATGCAGTGCAAAGCAAAACAAGGCAATGCAATGCAATGCAAAGCAATGCAATGCAATGCAATTCAATGCAATGCAATGCAATGCAATGCAATGCAATGCAATGCAATGCAATGCAATGCAATGCAAATCAATGCAATGCAATGCAATGCGCCCACACGTTATGTCTTTAATCAACATGGGAATGAGTTAGTTCTGGTGTGCAATGCAATGTGAAAAGTGCATATGTTATTCTTCAGTGCACAACGTTAGATCGTTAATGCAATGCAATGCAATGCAGTGCAAAGCAAAACAAGGCAATGCAATGCAATGCAATGCAAAGCAATGCAACGCAATGCAATGCAACGCAATGCAACGCAATGCAATGCAATGCAATGCTATGCAATGCAATGCAATGCAATGCAATGAAATGCAAAGCAATGCAATGCAATGCAATGCAATGCAATGCAATGCAATGCAATGCAAAGCAATGCAATGCAATGCAAAGCAATGCAATGCAAAGCAATGCAATGCAAAGCAATGCAATGCAATGCAGTGCAAAGCAAAACAAGGCAATGCAATGCAATGCAAAGCAATGCAATGCAATGCAATGCAATGCAATGCAATTCAATGCAATGCAATGCAATGCAATGCAATGCAATGCAATGCAATCCAATGCAATGCAATGCAACCACACGTTATGTCTTTAATCAACATGGGAATGAGTTAGTTCTGATGTGCAATGCAATGCAATGTGAAAAGTGCATGTTATTCTTCAGTGCACAACGTTAGATCGTTAATGCAATGCAAAACAAGTCAATGCAATGCAATGCAATGCAATGCAATGCAATGCAATGCAATGCAATGCAATGCAATGCAAAGCAATGCAATGCAAAACAAGGCAATGCAATGCAATGCAATGCAATGCAATGCAATGCAAAGCAAAGCAACGCAACGCAACGCAATGCAATGCAATGCAATTCAATTCAATGCAATGCAATGCAATGCAATGCAATGCAATGCAATGCAAATCAATGCAATGCAATGCAATGTGAAAAGTGCATGTTATTCTTCAGTGCACAACGTTAGATCGTTAATGCAATGCAATGCAATGCAATGCAATGCAATGCAATGCAATGCAATGCAATGCAATGCAATGCAATGCAAAGCAATGCAATGCAATGCAATGCAATGCAAAGCAATGCAATGCAATGCAAAGCAATGCAATGCAAAGCAATGCAATGCAATGCAGTGCAAAGCAAAACAAGGCAATGCAATGCAATGCAAAGCAATGCAATGCAATGCAATGCAATGCAATTCAATGCAATGCAATGCAATGCAATGCAATGCAATGCAATGCAATGCAATGCAATGCAAATCAATGCAATGCAATGCAATGCGCCCACACGTTATGTCTTTAATCAACATGGGAATGAGTTAGTTCTGATGTGCAATGCAATGCAATGTGAAAAGTGCATGTTATTCTTCAGTGCACAACGTTAGATCGTTAATGCAATGCAAAACAAGTCAATGCAATGCAATGCAATGCAATGCAATGCAATGCAATGCAATGCAATGCAATGCAATGCAAAGCAATGCAATGCAGTGCAAAGCAAAACAAGGCAATGCAATGCAATGCAATGCAATGCAATGCAATGCAATGCAAAGCAAAGCAACGCAACGCAATGCAATGCAATGCAATGCAATTCAATGCAATGCAATGCAATGCAATGCAATGCAATGCAATGCAATGCAATGCAATGCAATGCAATGCAAATCAATGCAATGCAATGCAATGTGAAAAGTGCATGTTATTCTTCAGTGCACAACGTTAGATCGTTAATGCAATGCAAAACAAGTCAATGCAATGCAATGCAATGCAATGCAATGCAATGCAATGCAATGCAATGCAATGCAATGCTTTGCAATGCAATGCAATGCTTTGCAATGCAATGCAATGCAATGCAATGCAATGCAATGCAATGCAATGCAATGCAATGCAATGCCAAGCAATGCAATGCAATGCAATGCAATGCAATGCAATGCAATGCAAAGCAATGCAATGCAATGCAAAGCAATGCAATGCAATGCAAAGCAATGCAATGCAGTGCAAAGCAAAACAAGGCAATGCAATGCAATGCAATGCAATGCAATGCAATGCAATTCAATGCAATGCAATGCAATGCAATGCAGTGCAATGCAATGCAATGCAAATCAATGCAATGCAATGCGCCCACACGTTATGTCTTTAATCAACATGGGAATGAGTTAGTTCTGGTGTGCAATGCAATGTGAAAAGTGCATATGTTATTCTTCAGTGCACAACGTTAGATCGTTAAAGCAATGCAATGCAATGCAGTGCAAAGCAAAACAAGGCAATGCAATGCAATGCAAAGCAATGCAATGCAATGCAATGCAATGCAATGCAATGCAATGCAATGCAACCACACGTTATGTCTTTAATCAACATGGGAATGAGTTAGTTCTGGTGTGCAATGCAATGCAATGTGAAAAGTGCATATGTTATTCTTCAGTGCACAACGTTAGATCGTTAATGCAATGGTGTGCAATGCAATGCAATGCAAAAAGTGCTAACGTATGTTAGTGCAATGCAATGCAATGCAACAACACACGTTATCTCTTTAATGAACATGGGAATGACAGTTTGGTGTTCAATGCAATGCAAAAAGTGCATAACCTATATGCTATTCTTCAGTGCACAACGTTAGATCGTTTTTGCAATGCAATGCAATGCAATGCAGTGCAAAGCAAAACAAGGCAATGCAATGCAATGCAACCACACGTTATGTCTTTAATCAACATGGGAATGAGTTAGTTCTGGTGTGCAATGCAATGCAATGCAAAAAGTGCATATAGTTATCTGACAACATCAGATCGTTAGTGCAGTGCAATGCCATGCAATGCAATGCAATGCAATGCAATGCAATGCGAAAAGTACATGTGTTATTTTCCAGTTCACAACGTTAGATCGTTAGTGCAATGCAATGCAATGCAATGCAATGCAATGCAATGCAATACACTGCAATGTGCAATGCAACCACACACGTTTATGTCTTTAATCAACATGGGAATGAGTTAGTTCTGGTGTGCAACCACAATCCAATGGTGTGCAATTTAATGCAATGCGAAAAGTGCATATTGTTATTCAGTCCACAACGTCAGATCGTGTGTTGTGTGTCAGATTAACACACATAGTTATGTCTTTAATGAACATGGGAATGAGTTTGATCCGGTGTGCAATGCAATGCAATGTAAGAAGTGCATAACCTATATGTTACTCTTCAGTAAACAACGTTAGATCGTTAGTGCAATGCAATGCAACAACACACGTTATGTCTTTAATCAACATGGGAATGAGTTAGTTCTGGTGTGCAATTTAATGCATTGTAAAAAGTGCATAACTTATATGTTATTCTTCAGTGCACAACGTTAGATCTTTAGTGCAATGCAATACAACAACACACTTTATCTCTTCTTTGAACATGGGAATGAGTTAGTTCTGGTGTGCAATTTAATGCAATGTAAAAAGTGCATAACCTGTATGTTATTCTTCAGTGCACAACGTTTGTGCAATGCAATGCAATAACACTCATAATGAACCTGGGAATGATTTTGTTCTGGTGTGCAATGCACTGCAGTGCGAGAAGTGCATAATCTGTATGTTATGCTTCAAGTTGCACAACGTTAGATCGTTAGTGTAATGCACATAATGTTATTACAATGGTACGCTTTTGACCTACTGAACATATTTCTTGCAAGGCGGTTGCTAGGGTCTTTTGGGTGGTTGCTAGGTGGTTGCTAGGGTGTTCTGGGTGGGTTGCTAGGCGGTTGCTATGTTGTTGCTAAGCGAGAGCTACGGTATTTTGGGTAGTTGCTAGGGTATTTTGGGTGGTTGCTAGTGTGTTCTGGGTGGTTGCTTGGACGGTTGCCTGGGTGTTGCTATGTTGTTGCTAGGCAGTTGCTAAGGTATTTTGGGTGGTTGCTAGGCGGTTGCTAGGGTGTTGCTAGGAGGTTGCTAGGGTGTTCTGGGTGGATGCCATGGTGTTGCTAGGCGGTTGCTAAGGTACTCTGGGTGGTTGCAAGGCGGTTGCTAGGGTCTTTTGGGTGGTTGCTAGGCGGTTGCTATGGTGTTGCTAAGCGAGAGCTAAGGTATTTTGGGTGGTTGCTAGGGTGTTTCTATGCGGTTGCTATGGTGTTCTGGGTGGTTGCTATGGTGTTGCTAGGTGGTTGCTAAGGTATTCTGGGTGGTTTCTAGGCGGTTGCCTTGGTGTTCTGGGTGGTTGCTATGTTGTTGCTAGGCAGTTGCTAGGGTCTTTTGGGTGGTTGCTGTGGTCTTTTGGTTTGTTGCTAGGTGGTTGCTAGGGTGTTCTGGGTGGTTGCTAGGCGGTTGCCTGGGTGTTGCTATGTTGTTGCTAGGCAGTTGCTAAGGTATTTTGGGTGGTTGCTAGGCGGTTGCTAGGGTGTTGCTAGGAGGTTGCTAGGGTGTTCTGGGTGGTTGCTATGGTGTTGCTAGGCGGTTGCTAAGGTACTCTGGGTGGTTGCAAGGTGGTTGCTAGGGTCTTTTGGGTGGTTTCTAGGGTGTTCTGGGTGGTTGCTAGGCGGTTGCTATGGTGTTGCTAAGCGATGGCTAAGGTATTTTGTGTGGTTGCTAGGGTGTTTCTATGCGGTTGCTAGGCTGTTCTGGGTGGTTACTATGGTGTTGCTAGGTGGTTGCTAAGTTATTCTGGGTGGTTGCTAGGCAGTTGCTAGGATGTTATGGGTGGTCGTTATGGTGTTGCTAGGCGGTTGCTATTCTGGGGGGTTTCTAGGCGGTTGCCTGGGTGTTCTGGGTGGTTGCTATGTTGTTGCTAGGCAGTTGCTAAGGTATTTTGGGTGGTTACTAGGCGGTTGCTATGGTGTTGCTAGGAGGTTGCTAGGGTGTTCTGGGTGGTTGCTGTGGTGTTGCTAGGTGGTTGCTAAGGTATTCTGGGTGGTTGCTAGACGGTTGCTATTGTGTTCTGGGTGGTTGCTAGAATATTTTCAGTGGTTGCTATGGTCTTTTGGGTGGTTGAGGCGGTTGCTAGGTTATTTTGGGTGGTTGCCAGGGTCTTTTGGGTGGTTGCTAGGTGGTTGCTAGGGTGTTCTGGGTGGTTGTTAGGCAGTTGCTAGGGTGTTCTGAGGTATTTTGCGTGGTTGCAAGGGTGTTCTGACTGGTTGCTATGGTGTTGCTATGGTGTTCTAAGGTATTTTGGGTGGTTGCTAGGGTGTTGCTAGGCGGTTGCTAAGGTCTTTTGGGTGGTTGCTAGGCAGTTGCTAGTTTGTTCTGAGGTATTTTGGGTGGTTTCTAGGGTGTTCTGACTGGTTGCTATGGAGTTACTAGGGTTTTCTAAGGTATTTTGGGTGGTTGCTAGGGTGTTCTGAGTGTCTGCTGTGGTGTTGCTATGGTGTTCTAAGGTATTTTGGGTGGTTGCTAGGGTGTTGCTAGGCGGTTGCTAAGGTATTTTGGGTGGTTGCTATGGTGTTGATAGGCTGTTTTGGGTGGTTGCTAGGGTGTTCTGGGTGGTTGCTAGGCGGTTGCTAGGATATTTTGAGTCGTTGCTAAGGTTTTTTGGGTGGTTTCTAGGCGGTTGCTAGGGTGTTTTGGGTGGTTGCTAGGTGGTTGCTAGAATATTTTGGGTGGTTGCTAGGGTCTTTTGGGTGGTTGTTAGGCAGTTGCTACGGTGTTCTGAGTGGTTGCTATGGTGTTGCTAGGGTGTTCTAAGTTATTCTGGATGGTTGCTAGGGTGTTCTGGGTGGTAGCTAGGGTGTTCTAAGGTATTTTGGGTGGTTGCTAGGGTGTTCTGGGTGGTTGTTAGGCAGTTGCTACGGTGTTCTGAGTGGTTGCTATGGTGTTGCTAGGGTGTTCTAAGTTATTCTGGATGGTTGCTAGGTTGTTCTCAGTGGTTGCTATTGTGTTCTAGGCGGTTACACACACACACACACACACACACATTAACTCACATACATATATATATACACACACACACATACACTAACTCGATAACACTTACACACTCAGAGTTTATATGCGTTACAGTTTATAAGTTAAAATGAAGTAAATTTAGTAGTTTGAAGTTGAAATTATCTTAAAGTTTATATAAGTTTGACGTTTAAAAAGTTTAAATTAGTTTAAAGTTTAATTTAGTTTGAAGTTTAAAGTATTTGAAGTTTAAAATAGTTTGAAGTAGATAGATAGATCTATCAACCACTCAAAAGACCATAGCAACCACTGAAAATATCCTAGCAACCACCCAGAACAACATAGCAATCGCCTAGCAACCACCCAGAATACCTTAGCAACCGCCTAGCAACACCCTAGCAACCACCCAAAATATCTTAGCAACCGCCTAGCAACCACCCAGAATACCTTAGCAACCGCCTAGCAACCGCCTAGAAACCACCCAAAAGACCCTAGCAACCACCCAAAATACCCTAGCAACCGCCTTGCAACCACTCAGAATACCTTAGCAACCGCCTAGCAACACAATAGCAACCACCCAGAATACCCTAGCAACCACCTAGCAACACCCTAGCAACCGCCTAGCAACCACCCAAAATACATTAGCAACTGCCTAGCAACAACATAGCAACCACCCAAAACACCCAGGCAACCGCCTAGAAACCACCCAGAATACCCTAGCAACCACCTAGCAACACCATAACGACCACCCATAACATCCTAGCAACTGCCTAGCAACCACCCAGAATACCTTAGCAACCACCTAGCAACACCATAGCAACCACCCAGAACACCCTAGCAACCACCCAAAATACCTTAGCCATCGCTTAGCAACACCATAGCAACCGCCTAGCAACCACCCAGAACACCCAAGAAACCACCCAAAAGACCCTAGCAACCGCCTTGCAATCACCCAGAGTACCTTAGCAACCGCCTAGCAACACCATAGCAACCACCCAGAACACCCTAGCAACCTCCTAGCAACACCCAGGCAACCGCCTAGCAACCACCCAGAACACCCTAGCAACCACCTAGCAACAAACCAAAAGACCCTGGCAACCACCCATAATATCCTAGCAACCACCCAGAACACACTAGCAACCACCCAAAATACCCTAGCAACCGCCTCAACCACCCAAAAGACCATAGCAACCACTGAAAATATTCTAGCAACCACCCAGAACACCATAGCAACCGCCTAGCAACCACCCAGAATACCTTAGCAACCACCTAGCAACACCATAGCAACCACCCAGAACACCCTAGCAACCACCCAAAATACCTTAGCCATCGCTTAGCAACACCATAGCAACCGCCTAGCAACCACCCAGAACACCCAAGAAACCACCCAAAAGACCCTAGCAACCACCCAAAAGACCCTAGCAACCGCCTTGCAATCACCCAGAGTACCTTAGCAACCGCCTAGCAACACCATAGCAACCACCCAGAACACCCTAGCAACCTCCTAGCAACACCCTAGCAACCGCCTAGCAACCACCCAAAATACCTTAGCAACTGCCTAGCAACAACATAGCAACACCCAGGCAACCGCCTAGCAACCACCCAGAACACCCTAGCAACCACCTAGCAACAAACCAAAAGACCCTGGCAACCACCCATAATATCCTAGCAACCACCCAGAACACACTAGCAACCACCCAAAATACCCTAGCAACCGCCTCAACCACACAAAAGACCATAGCAACCACTGAAAATATTCTAGCAACCACCCAGAACACCATAGCAACCGCCTAGCAACCACCCAGATTACCTTAGCAACCACCTAGCAACACCAAAGCAACCACCCAGAACAGCCTAGCAACCGCATAGAAACACCCTAGCAACCACCCAAAATACCTTAGCTCTCGCTTAGCAACACCATAGCAACCGCCTAGCAACCACCCAGAACACCCTAGCAACCACCTAGCAACCACCCAAAAGACCCTAGCAACCACCCAAAAGACCCTAGCAACCGCCTTGCAACCACCCAGAGTACCTTAGCAACCGCCTAGCAACACCATAGCAACCGCCTAGAAACAACCCAGAATACCCTAGCAACCGCCTAGCAACACCATAACGACCACCCATAACATCCTAGCAACTGCCTAGCAACCACCCAGAATACCTTAGCAACCACCTAGCAACACCATAGCAACCACCCAGAACAGCCTAGCAACCGCATAGAAACACCCTAGCAACCACCCAAAATACCTTAGCCATCGCTTAGCAACACAATAGCAACCGCCTAGCAATCACCCAGAACACCCTAGCAACCACCTAGCAACCACCCAAAAGACCCTAGCAACCACCCAAAAGACCCTAGCAACCGCCTTGCAACCACCCAGAGTACCTTAGCAACCATCTAGCAACACCATAGCAACCACCCAGAACACCCTAGCAACCAACCCAAAATACCCTAGCAACAGCCTTGCAACCACCCAAAAGACCCTAGCAACCACCCAAAATATTCTAGCAACCGCCTAGCAACCACCCAGAATACCTTAGCAACCGCCTAGCAACACCCTAGCAACCACCCAAAATACCTTAGCAACCACCTAGCAACACCCTAGCAACCGCCTAGCAACCACCCAAAATACCTTAGCCTCCGCCTAGCAACACCATAGCAACAACCAAGAACACCATAGCAAACGCCTAGCAACACAATAGCAACCACCCAGAACACCCTATCAACCATCTAGCAACACCCTAGCAACCACCCAAAACACCCTAGTAACCATCCATAACACCATAGCCAACCACCCAGAAGACCCTAGCAACCACCCAAAATACCCTAGCAACCGCCTAGCAACCACCCAGAACACCCTAGTAATCAACCATAACATCCTTGCAACCACCCAGAACACCCTAACAACCACCCAAAATACCCTAGCAACCACCTAGCAACCACCCAAAAGACCATAGCAACCACTGAAAATATCCTAGCAACACCATAGCAACCGCCTAGCAAACACCCAGAATACCTTAGCAACCGCCTAGCAACACCATAGGTTTTGTACTTTTTGCAGTGCATTGCACACCAGAACTAACTCATTCCCATGTTAATTAAAGACATAGAGAGATTTCTCTTTAATGAACATGGCAATGAGTTATTTCTGGTGTGCAATGCAATGCAATGCGAAAAGTGCATAAGCTATAATATTGCACAACGTTAACAACACACATATCTCTTTAATGAACATGGGAAGGATTTAGTTCTGTGTACAATGCAATGCAATGTTATTCTTCAGTGCACAACGTTAGATCGTTAATGCAATGCAATGCAATGCAATGCAATGCAGTGCAAAGCAAAACAAGGCAATGCAATGCAATGCAATGCAATGCAATGCAATGCAATGCAATGCAATGCAATGCAACCACACGTTATGTCTTTAATCAACATGGGAATGAGTTAGTTCTGGTGTGTAGTGCAATGCATGCAATGCACCAACACACGTTATCTCTTTAATGAACATGGGAATGACAGTTCTGGTGTGCAATGCAATGCAAAAAGTGCATAACCTATATGTTATTCTTCAGTAAACAACGGTTAGATCGTTTGTGCAATGCAATGCAACAACACACATATCTCTTTAATGAACATGGGAAGGATTTTGTTCTGGTGTGCAATGCAATGCAATGCAAAGCAATGCAATGCAATGCAATGCAAAGCAATGCAATGCAATGCAAAGCAATGCAATGCAATGCAAAGCAATGCAATGCAGTGCAAAGCAAAACAAGGCAATGCAATGCAATGCAATGCAATGCAAAGCAAAGCAATGCAATGCAATGCAATGCAATGCAATGCAAATCAATGCAATGCAATGCAATGCAACCACAAGTTATGTCTTTAATCAACATGGGAATGAGTTAGTTCTGGTGTGCAATGCAATGTGAAAAGTGCATATGTTATTCTTCAGTGCACAACGTTAGATCGTTAATGCAATGCAATGCAATGCAGTGCAAAGCAAAACAAGGCAATGCAATGCAATGCAAAGCAATGCAATGCAATGCAATGCAATGCAATGCAATGCAACCACACGTTATGTCTTTAATCAACATGGGAATGAGTTAGTTCTGGTGTGCAATGCAATGCAATGTGAAAAGTGCATATGTTATTCTTCAGTGCACAACGTTAGATCGTTAATGCAATGCAATGCAGTGCAAAGCAAAGCAAAACAAAACAAAACAAAACAAAACAAAACAAAACAAAACAAAACAAAACAAAACAAAACAAAACAAAACAAAACAAAAAAAAACAAAACAAAACAAAACAAAAGGCAATGCATTGGCAATGCAACTTTAATCAACATGGGGATGAGTTAGTTCTGGTGTGCAATGCAATGCAATGCAATGCAATGCAATGCAATGCAAATCAATGCAATGCAATGCAATGCAACCACACGTTATGTCTTTAATCAACATGGGAATGAGTTAGTTCTAGTGTGCAATGCAATGTGAAAAGTGCATATGTTATTCTTCAGTGCACAATGTTAGATCGTTAATGCAATGCAATGCAATGCAGTGCAAAGCAAAACAAGGCAATGCAATGCAATGCAATGCAATGCAAAGCAATGCAATGCAATGCAATGCAATGCAATGCAATGCAATGCAATGCAACCACACGTTATGTCTTTAATCAACATGGGAATGAGTTAGTTCTGGTGTGCAATGCAATGCAATGTGAAAAGTGCATATGTTATTCTTCAGTGCACAACGTTAGATCGTTAATGCAATGCAGTGCAAAGCAAAACAAAACAAAACAAAACAAAACAAAACAAAACAAAACAAAACAAAACAAAACAAAACAAAACAAAACAAAACAAAACAAAACAAAACAAAACAAAACAAAACAAAACAAGGCAATGCATTGGCAATGCAACTTTAATCAACATGGGGATGAGTTAGTTCTGGTGTGCAATGCAATGCAATGCAAAAAGTGCATAACGTATGTTAGTGCAATGCAATGCAATGCAACAACACACGTTATCTCTTTAATGAACATGGGAATGACAGTTTGGTGTTCAATGCAATGCAAAAAGTGCATAACCTATATGCTATTCTTCAGTGCACAACGTTAGATCGTTTTTGCAATGCAATGCAATGCAATGCAGTGCAAAGCAAAACAAGGCAATGCAATGCAATGCAACCACACGTTATGTCTTTAATCAACATGGGAATGAGTTAGTTCTGGTGTGCAATGCAATGCAATGCAAAAAGTGCATATAGTTTTCTGACAACGTCAGATCGTTAGTGCAGTGCAATGCCATGCAATGCAATGCAATGCAATGCAATGCAATGCAATGCAATGCAATGCAATGCAATGCGAAAAGCACATGTGTTATTTTCCAGTTCACAACGTTAGATCGTTAGTGCAATGCAATGCAATGCAATGCAATGCAATGCAATACACTGCAATGTGCAATGCAACCACACACGTTTATGTCTTTAATCAACATGGGAATGAGTTAGTTCTGGTGTGCAACCACAATGCAATGGTGTGCAATTTAATGCAATGCGAAAAGTGCATATTGTTATTCAGTGCACAACGTCAGATCGTGTGTTGTGTGTCAGATTAACACACATAGTTATGTCTTTAATGAACATGGGAATGAGTTTGATCCGGTGTGCAATGCAATGCAATGTAAGAAGTGCATAACCTATATGTTACTCTTCAGTAAACAACGTTAGATCGTTAGTGCAATGCAATGCAACAACACACGTTATGTCTTTAATCAACATGGGAATGAGTTAGTTCTGGTGTGCAATTTAATGCATTGTAAAAAGTGCATAACTTATATGTTATTCTTCAGTGCACAACGTTAGATCTTTAGTGCAATGCAAAGCAACAACACACTTTATCTCTTCTTTGAACATGGGAATGAGTAGGTTCTGGTGTGCAATTTAATGCAATGTAAAAAGTGCATAACCTGTATGTTATTCTTCAGTGCACAACGTTTGTGCAATGCAATGCAATAACACTCATAATGAACACCCAAATGTTCTGTTCTGAATGATTTTGTTCTGGTGTGCAATGCACTGCAGTGCGAGAAGTGCATAATCTGTATGTTATGCTTCAAGTTGCACAACGTTAGATCGTTAGTGTAATGCACATAATGTTATTACAATGGTACGCTTTTGACCTACTGAACATATTTCTTGCAAGGCGGTTGCTAGGGTCTTTTGGGTGGTTGCTAGGTGGTTGCTAGGGTGTTCTGGGTGGGTTGCTAGGCGGTTGCTATGTTGTTGCTAAGCGAGAGCTACGGTATTCTGGGTGGTTTCTAGGCGGTTACCTGGGTGTTCTGGGTGGTTGCTATGTTGTTGCTAAGGTATTTTGGGTGGTTGCTAGGCGGTTACTAGGGTGTTGCTAGGAGGTTGCTAAGGTACTCTGGGTGGTTGCAAGGGGGTTGATAGGGTCTTTTGGGTGGTTGCTAGGGTCTTTTGGGTGGTTGCTAGGGTGTTCTGGGTGGTTGCTAGGCGGTTGCTATGGTGTTGCTAAGCGATGGCTAAGGTATTTTGGGTGGTTGCTAGGGTGTTTCTATGCGGTTGCTAGGCTGTTCTGGGTGGTTGCTATGGTGTTGCTAGGTGGTTGCTAAGGTATTCTGGGTGGTTGCTAGGCAGTTGCTAGGATGTTATGGGTGGTTGCTAGGCGGTTGCTAGGGTATTCTGGGTTGTTTCTAGGCGGTTGCCTGGGTGTTCTGGGTGGTTGCTATGTTGTTGCTAGGCAGTTGCTAAGGTATTTTGGGTGGTTGCTAGGCGGTTGCTAGGGTGTTGCTAGGAGGTTGCTAGGGTGTTCTGGGTGGATGCCATGGTGTTGCTAGGCGGTTGCTAAGGTACTCTGGGTGGTTGCAAGGCGGTTGCTAGGGTCTTTTGGGTGGTTGCTAGGTGGTTGCTAGGGTGTTCTGGGTGGGTTGCTAGGCGGTTGCTATGTTGTTGCTAAGCTAGAGCTACGGTATTTTGGGTGGTTGCTAGGGTGTTTCTATGCGGTTGCTAGGCTGTTCTGGGTTGTTGCTATGGTGTTGCTAGGTGGTTGCTAGGCAGTTGCTAGGATGTTATGGGTGGTCGTTATGGTGTTGCTAGGCGGTTGCTAGGGTATTCTGGGTTGTTTTTAGGCGGTTGCCTTGGTGTTCTGGGTGGTTGCTATGTTGTTGCTAGGCAGTTGCTAAGGTATTTTGGGTGGTTGCTAGGCAGTTGCTAGGGTGTTGCTAGGAGGTTGCTAGGGTGTTCTGGGTGGATGCTTTGGTGTTGCTAGGCGGTTACTAAGGTACTCTGGGTGGTTGCAAGGCGGTTGCTAGGGTCTTTTGGGTGGTTGCTAGGGTCTTTTGGGTGGTTGCTAGGGTGTTCTGGGTGGTTGCTAGGCGGTTGCTATGGTGTTGCTAAGCGAGAGCTAGGCATTTTGGGTGGTTGCTAGGGTGTTTCTATGCGGTTGCTATGGTGTTCTGGGTGGTTGTTATGGTGTTGCTAGGTGGTTGCTAAGGTATTCTGGGTGGTTTCTAGGTGGTTGCTATGGTGTTCTGGGTGGTTGCTAGAATATTTTCAGTGGTTGCTGTGGTCTTTTGGGTGGTTGAGGCGGTTGCTAGGGTATTTTGGGTGGTTGCTAGTGTGTTCTGGGTGGTTGCTAGGATATTATGGGTGGTTGCCAGGGTCTTTTGGTTTGTTGCTAGGTGGTTGCTAGGGTGTTCTGGGTGGTTGCTAGGCGGTTGCCTGGGTGTTGCTATGTTGTTGCTAGGCAGTTGCTAAGGTATTTTGGGTGGTTGCTAGGTGGTTGCTAGGGTATTCTGGGTGATTGCTAGGCGGTTGCTATTGTGTTGCTAAGCGATGGCTAAGGTATTTTGGGTGGTTGCTAGGGTGTTTCTATGCGGTTGCTAGGCTGTTCTGGGTGGTTGCTATGGTGTTGCTAGGTGGTTGCTAAGGTATTCTGGGTGGTTGCTAGGCAGTTGCTAGGATGTTATGGGTGGTCGTTATGGTGTTGCTAGGCGGTTTCTAGGGTATTCTGGGTTGTTTCTAGGCGGTTGCTATGGTGTTGCTAGGCGGTTGCTAAGGTACTCTGGGTGGTTGCAAGGCGGTTGCTAGGGTCTTTTGGGTGGTTGCTAGGGTCTTTTGGGTGGTTGCTAGGTGGTTGCTAGGGTGTTCTGGGTGGTTGCTAGGCGGTTGCTATGGTGTTGCTAAGCGAGAGCTAAGGTATTTTGGGTGGTTGCTAGGGTGTTTCTATGCGGTTGCTAGGCTGTTCTGGGTGGTTGCTTTGGTGTTGCTAGGTGGTTGCTAAGGTAATCTGGGTGGTTGCTAGGCGGTTGCTATGGTGTTCTGGGTGGTTGCTAGAATATTTTCAGTGGTTGCTATGGTCTTTTGGGTGGTTGAGGCGGTTGCTAGGGTATTTTGGGTGGTTGCTAGTGTTTTCTGGGTGGTTGCTAGGATATTATGGGTGGTTGCCAGGGTCTTTTGGTTTGTTGCTAGGTGGTTGCTAGGGTGTTCTGGGTGGTTACTAGGCGGTTGCCTGGGTGTTGCTATGTTGTTGCTAGGCAGTTGCTAAGGTATTTTGGGTGGTTGCTAGGCGGTTGCTAGGGTGTTGCTAGGAGGTTGCTAGGGTGTTCTGGGTGGTTGCTATGGTGTTGCTAGGCGGTTGCTAAGGTACTCTGGGTGATTGCAAGGCGGTTGCTAGGGTCTTTTGGGTGGTTTCTTGGGTGTTCTGGGTGGTTGCTAGGCGGTTGCTATGGTGTTGCTAAGCGATGGCTAAGGTATTTTAGGTGGTTGCTAGGGTGTTCTGGGTGGTTGCTATGGTGTTGCTAGGTGGTTGCTAAGGTATTCTGGGTGGTTGCTAGGCAGTTGCTAGGATGTTATGGGTGGTCGTTATGGTGTTGCTAGGTGGTTGCTAGGGTATTCTGGGTGGTTTCTAGGCGGTTGCCTGGGTGTTCTGGGTGGTTGCTATGTTGTTGCTAGGCAGTTGCTAAGGTATTTTGGGTGGTTGCCAGGCGGTTGCTAGGGTGTTGCTAGGTGGTTGCTAGGGTATTCTGGGTGGTTGCTATTGTGTTGCTAGGCGGTTGCTAAGGTATTCTGAGTGGTTGCAAGGCGGTTGCTAGGGTGTTTTGGGTGGTTGCTAGGGTCTTTTGGGTGGTTTCTAGGCGGTTGCTAGGCGGTTGCTAAGGTATTCTGGGTGGTTGCTAGGCGGTTGCTAAGATATTTTGGGTGGTTGCTAGGGTGTTGCTAGGCGGTTGCTAAGGTATTCTGGGTGGTTGCTAGGCGGTTGCTATGTTGTTCTGGGTGGTTGCTAGGATATTTTCAGTGGTAGCTATGGTCTTTTGAGTGGTTGATAGATCTATCTATTTACTTCAAACTATTTTAAACTTCAAATACTTTAAACTTCAAACTAAATTAAACTTTAAACTAATTTAAACTTTTTAAACGTCAAACTTATATAAACTTTAAGATAATTTAAACTTCAAACTACTAAATTTACTTCATTTTAACTTATAAACTGTAACGGGGTGGTGGTGGCGCAGTGGATAAGACACATGCCTTTGGTGTGAGAGACCCGGGTTCGAATCCACTGTGAGACACCAATGTGTCCCTGAGCAAGACACTTATCCCCTAGTTGCTCCAGAGGCGTGCGACCTCTGACATATATAGCAATTGTAAGTCGCTCTGGATAAAAGCGTCAGCTAAATGAATAAATGTAAATGTAATGTAAATGTAACGCATATAAACTCTGAGTGTGTAAGTGTTATCGAGTTAGTGTATGTGTGTGTGTGTGTATATGTATGTGAGTTAATGTGTGTGTGTGTGTGTGTGTGTGTGTGTGTGTGTGTGTAACCACCTAGAACACAATAGCAACCACTGAGAACAACCTAGCAACCGCCTAGCAACCACCCAGAACACCCTAGCAACCATCCAGAATAACTTAGAACACCATATCAACCACTCAGAACACCCTAGCAACTGCCTAACAACCACCCAGAACACCCTAGCAACCACCTATAATACCTTAGAACACCCTAGCAACACCATAGCAACCACTCAGAACACCGTAGCAACTGCGTAACAACCACCCAGAACACCCTAGCAACCACCCAAAATACCTTAGAACACCCTAGCAACCACTCAGAACACCCTAGCAACCACCCAAAATATTCTAGCAACCACCCAAAACACCCTAGCAACCGCCTAGAAACCACCCAAAAAACCTTAGCAACGACTCAAAATATCCTAGCAACCGCCTAGCAACCACCCAGAACACCCTAGCAACCACCCAAAACAGCCTAGCAACACCATAGCAACCACCCAAAATACCTTAGCAACCGCCTAGCAACACCCTAGCAACCACCCAAAATACCTTAGAAAACCCTAGTAACTCCATAGCAACCAGTCAGAACACCCTAGAAACCACCCAAAATACCTCAGAACAAACTAGCAACTGCCTAGCAACCACCCAAAAGACCTTAGCAACCGCCTAGCAACACCCTACCAACCACCCAAAATACCTTAGAACACCATAGCAACACCATAGCAACCAGTCAGAACACCCTTGCAACCACGCAAAATACCTCAGAACACCCTAGCAACTGCCTAACAACCACCCAGAACACCCTAGCAACCACCTAGCAACCACCCAAAAGACCCTGGCAACCACCCAAAATACCCTAGCAACCGCCTCAACCACCCAAAAGACCATAGCAACCACTGAAAATATTCTAGCAACCACCCAGAACACAATAGCAACCGCCTAGCAACCACCCAGAATACCTTAGCAACCACCTAGCAACACCATAGCAACCACCCAGAACACCCTAGCAACCTCCTAGCAACACCATAGCAACCGCCTAGCAACCACCCAAAATACCTTAGCAACTGCCTAGCAACAACATAGCAACCATCCAGAACACCCAGGCAACCGCCTAGAAACCACCCAGAATACCCTAGCAACCGCCTAGCAACACCATAACGACCACCCATAACATCCTAGCAACTGCCTAGCAACCACCCAGAATACCTTAGCAACCACCTAGCAACACCACAGCAACCACCCAGAACAGCCTAGCAACCGCATAGAAACACCCTAGCAACCACCCAAAATACCTTAGCCATCGCTTAGCAACACCATAGCAACCGCCTAGCAACCACCCAGAACACCCTAGAAACCACCCAAAAGACCCTAGCAACCGCCTTGCAACCACCCAGAGTACCTTAGCAACCGCCTAGCAACACCATAGCAACCACCCAGAACACCCTAGCAGCCTCCTAGCAACACCCTAGCAACCGCCTAGCAACCACCCAAAATACCTTAGCAACTGCCTAGCAACAACATAGCAACACCCAGGCAACCACCTAGCAACCACCCAGAACACCCTAGCAACCACCTAGCAACAAACCAAAAGACCCTGGCAACCACCCTTAATATCCTAGCAACCACCCAGAACACACTAGCAACCACCCAAAATACCCTAGCAACCGCCTCAACCACCCAAAAGACCACAGCAACCACTGAAAATATTCTAGCAACCACCCAGAACACCATAGCAACCACCTAGAAACCACCCAGAATACCTTAGCAACCACCTAGCAACACCATAGCAACCACCCAGAACACCATAGCAACCGCATAGAAACACCCTAGCAACCACCCAAAATACCTTAGCTCTCGCTTAGCAACACCATAGCAACCGCCTAGCAACCACCCAGAACACCCTAGCAACCACCCAAAAGACCCTAGCAACCACCCAAAAGACCCTAGCAACCGCCTTGCAACCACCCAGAGTACCTTAGTAACCGCCTAGCAACACCAAAGCATCCACCCAGAACACCCTAGCAATCTCCTAGCAACACCCTAGCAACCGCCTAGCAACCACCCAAAATACCTTAGCAACTGCCTAGCAACAACATAGCAACCACCCAGAACACCAAGGCAACCGCCTAAAAACAACCCAGAATACCCTAGCAACCGCCTAGCAACACCATAACGACCACCCATAACATCCTAGCAACTGCCTAGCAACCACCTAGCAACACCATTGCAACAACCCAGAACAGCCTAGCAACCGCATAGAAACACCCTAGCAACCACCCAAAATACCGTAGCTCTCGCTTAGCAACAACATAGCAACCGCCTAGCAACCACCCAGAACACCCTAGCAACCACCTAGCAACCACCCAAAAGACCCTAGCAACCGCCTTGCAACCACCCAGAGTACCTTAGCAACCGCCTAGCAACACCATGGCATCCACCCAGAACACCCTAGCAACCTCCTAGCAACACCCTAGCAACCGCCTAGCAACCACCCAAAATACCTTAGCAACTGCCTAGCAACAACATAGCAACCACCCAGAACACCCAGGCAACCGCCTAGAAACAACCCAGAATACCCTAGCAACCGCCTAGCAACACCATAACGACCACCCAAAATACCTTAGCAACTGCCTAGCAACACAATAGCAACCACCCAGAATACCCTAGCACCCGCCTAGCAACCACCCAAAATACCTTAGCAACTGCCTAGCAACAACATAGCAACCACCCAGAACACCCAGGCAACCGCCTAGAAACAACCCAGAATACCCTAGCAACCGCCTAGCAACACCATAGCAACCACCCAAAATACCTTAGCAACTGCCTAGCAACACAATAGCAACCACCCAGAATACCCTAGCAACCGCCTAGCAACCACCCAAAATACCTTAGCAACCACCTAGCAATACCATAGCAACCACCCAGAACACCCTAGCAACCATCTAGCAACACCCTAGCAACCACCCAAAACACCCTAGTAACCATCCATAACACCCTAGCAACCACCCAAAAGACCCTAGCAACCACCCAAAATACCTTAGCAACACCCTAGAAACCCCCCAAAATACCTTAGCAACTGCCTAGCAACAACATAGCAACCACCCAGAACACCCTAGCAACCGCTTAGCAACCACCCAGAATACCCTAGCAACCGCTTAGCAACACCATAGCAACCACCCAGAATACCCTAGCAACCGCCTAGCAATACAATAATGACCACCCATATAACATCCTAGCAACTGCCTAGCAAAAAACATTCTGGTCCAAACTTTCTCAAGCCAACTTAAAGTTTGTCTCGTTGAACTTTCGCATCTAGCTATTATTATCTTAATAATTCTATTATTATTTCTGGTCAAAGGTTCCTCAAAAGTTTTTAAACTATGTAAAATTATAGACTCCATCTGATGATAAATATGTCTAACCTCTCCAAGTCAAAATGTTCTAGTGACTGGTCACATCTAAATTTTTGAATTGGCCCAAGTGCAATTCTTGTTGCAATAGTCTGTTAACATTGGCCTAATGATAAATAATACGTCAGACTAATTGAAAAATTTTGATGTGACCAGTCACTAGATATTTTTGACTTGGGGATGTCATTTTTTTTTACAGTGTAACATAAGAAAGAGTCCACTAGTATATATAAATTTCAGTATGTCAAAAATGGACTTTTGTCAAAATGAAATAACATCTTTAAGGAATCTTTGGCCAGAAATATGTTCAGTAGGTCAAAAGCGTACCTATGTATAGCTCATTGTTATAACATTATGTGCATTGCACTAACGATCTAACGTTGTGCACTGAAGAATAACATACAGATTATGCACTTTTCGAATTGCATTGCATAGCACACCAGAACAAAATCATTCCCATGTTCATTATGTGTGTTGTTGCATTGCATTGCATTGCACAAACGATCTAACGTTGTGCAGTGAAGAATAACATACAGGTTATGCACTTATTGCATTGCATTGCATTGCAATGCACACCAGAACTAAATCATTCCCATGTTCAATGAAGAGATAACGTGTGTTGTTGCATTGCATTGCACAAACGATCTAACGTTGTGCACTGAAGAATAACATATGCACTTTTCGCATTGCATTGCATTGCATACCAGAACTAACTAATTCCCATGTTCATTAAAGACATAACGTGTGCTGTTACTTTGCATTGCATTGAACTGCACTAACGATCTGACGTTGTGCACTCAGATCGTTAGTGAATAAGTGAATCGTTAAGAATAACAATATACACTTTTCGCTTTGCATTGCATTGCAAACCAGAACTAAATTATTCCCATGTTCAATAAAGAGATAAAGGTGTGTTGTTGCGTTGCATTGCATTGCACTAACGATCTAACGAAGTTTACTGAAGAATAACATATAGGTTATCCACTTTTTATTATTATTGTTATTGCACAATTGTTATTGCATATAGGTTATGCACTTTTTACATTGCATTGCATTGCACACCAGAACTAACTAATTCCCATGTTGATTAAAGACATAACGTGTGTTGTTGCATTGCATTGCATTGCATTGCATTGCATTGCATTGCATTGCATTGCATTTGCATTTGCATTAAATTGCATGGCATAGCATGGCACTGCATGGCACTGCATGGCACTGCATGGCACTGCATGGCATTGCATTGCATAGCATTGCATTGCTTCATTGCTTTGCATTGCTTTGCATTGCTTTGCATTGCTTTGCATTGCTTTGCATTGCTTTGCATTGCTTTGCATTGCTTTGCATTGCTTTGCTTTGCATTGCATTGCACAGGGGCGGCAGTGGCTCAGTGGTTCATGTAGATTGTCTACAAACCGGAAGGTTGGTGGTTCAATCCCCGGTTCCACCTGACCAAGTGTCGAGGTGTCCTTGAGCAAGACACCTAACCCCAGCTGCTCCCGACGAGCTGGATCGCCTTGCATGGCTGACACCGCCGTCGGTGTATGAATGAGTGAGTGAATGGGTGAATGTGAGGCAATATTGTAAAGCGCTTTGGTGGCCATTGGGTCTGTGAAAGCGCTATATAAATGCAGTCCATTTACCATTTACCTTAGCAACCGCCTAGCAACCACCCAAAAGACCCTAGCAACCACCCAAAATACCCTAGCAACCGCCTTGCAACCACCCAGAATACCTTAGCAACCGCCTATCAACACAATAGCACCCACCCAGAACACCCTAGCAACCGCCTAGCAACCACCCAGAACACCCTAGCAACCACCTAGCAACACCATAGCAACCACCCAGAACACCCTAGCAACCATCTAGCAACACCCTAGCAACCACCCAAAACACCCTAGTAACCATCCATAACATCCTAGCAACCACCCAAAATACCCTAGCAACTGCATAGCAACCACCCAGAACACCCTTGCAACCACCTAAAATACCCTAGCAACCGCATAGCAACCACCCAAAAGACCATAGCAACCACTGAAAATATCCTAGCAACCACCCAGAACACCATAGCAACCGCCTAGCAACCACCCAGAATACCTTAGCAACCGCCTAGCAACACAATAGCAACCACCCAGAACAGCCTAGCAACCGCCTAGAAAGACCCTAGCAACCACCCAAAATACCTTAGCAACCGCTTAGCAACAACATAGCAACCACCCAGAACACACTAGCAACCGCCTAGCAACCACCCAAAAGACCCTAGCAACCACCCAAAATACCCTAGCAACCACCTTAAAACCACCCAGAATACCATAGCAACCACCCGAAATACCTTAGCAACCGCCTAGCAACACCCTAGCAACCCCCCAAAATACCTTAGCAACCGCCTAGCAACACAATAGCAACCACCCAGAATACCCTAGCAACCGCCTAGCAACCACCCAAAATACCTTAGTAACCACCTAGCAATACCATAGCAACCACCCAGAATACCCTAGCAACACCCTAGCAACCACCCAAAACACCCTAGTAACCATCCATAACACCCTAGCAACCACCCAAAATACCCTAGCAACTGCATAGCAACCACCCATAACACCCTAGCAACCACCCAAATACCCTAGCAACCGCCTTAAAACCACCCAGAATACCATAGCAACCACCCGAAATACCTTAGCAACCGCCTAGCAACACCCTAGCAACCCCCAAAATACCTTAGCAACCGCCTAGCAACACAATAGCAACCACCCAGAATACCCTAGCAACCGCCTAGCAACCACCCAAAATACCTTAGCAACCACCTAGCAATACCATAGCAACCACCCAGAACACCCTAGCAACCATCTTGCAACACCCTAGCAACCACCCAAAATACCCTAGCAACTGCATAGCAACCACCCAGAACACCCTTGCAACCACCCAAAATACCTTAGCAACCGCCTAGCAACCACCCAAAAGACCATAGCAACCACTGAAAATATCCTAGTAACCACCCAGAACACCATAGCAACCGCCTAGCAACCACCCAGAATACCTTAGCAACCGCCTAGCAACACCATAGCAACCACCCAGAACAGCCTAGAAACACCCTAGCAACCACCCAAAATACCTTAGCAACCGCTTAGCAACCGCATAGCAACCGCCTAGCAACCACCCAGAACACACTAGCAACCGCCTAGCAACCACCCAAAAGACCCTAGCAACTGCCTTAAAACCACCCAGAATACCTTAGCAACCACCTAGCAACACCATAGCAACCACCCGAAATACCTTAGCAACCGCCTAGCAACACCCTAGCAACCACCCAAAATACCTTAGCAACTGCCTAGCAACAACATAGCAACCACCCAGAACACCCTAGCAACCGCTTAGCAACCACCCAGAATACCCTAGCAACCGTTTAGCAACACCATAGCAACCACCCAGAATACCCTAGCAACCGCCTAGCAACACAATAATGACCACCCATAACATCCTAGCAACTGCCTAGCAAAAAACATTCTGGTCCAAACTTTCTCAAGCCAACTTAAAGTTTGTCTCGTCGAACTTTCGCATCTAGCTATTATTATCTTAATAATTCTATTATTATTTCTGGTCAAAGGTTCCTCAAAAGTTTTTAAACTATGTAAAATTATAGACTCCATCTGATGAAAAATATGTCTAACCTCTCCAAATCAAAATTTTCTAGTGACTAGTCACATCTAAATTTTTTAATTGGCCCAAGTGCAATTCTTGTTGCAATAGTCTGTTAACATTGGCTTAATGATAAATAATACGTCAGACCAATTGAACATTTTTTATGTGACCAGTCACTAGATATTTTTGACTTGGGGATGTAATTTTTTTTTACAGTATAACATAAGAAAAAGTCCACTAGTATATATATATAGAAAGGTCAAGTTTCGAGTACTCCTTGGCCAGAAAAAAATTCAGTATGTCAAAAATGGACTTTTGTCAAAATGAAATAACATCTTTAAGGAATCTTTGGCCAGAAAAATGTTCAGTAGGTCAAAAGCATACCTATGTATAGCTCATTGTTATAACATTATGTGCATTGCACTAACGATATAACGTTGTGCACTGAAGAATACCATACAGATTATGCACTTTTCGCATTGCATTGCATAGCACACCAGAACAAAATCATTCCCATGTTCATTATGTGTGTTGTTGCATTGCATTGCATTGCATTGCACAAACGATCTAACGTTGTGCAGTGAAGAATAACATACAGGTTATGCACTTATTGCATTGCATTGCATTGCAATGCACACCAGAACTAAATCATTCCCATGTTCAATGAAGAGATAACGTGTGTTGTTGCATTGCATTGCTCAAACGATCTAACGTTGTGCACTGAAGAATAACATATGCACTTTTCGCATTGCATTGCATTGCATACCAGAACTAACTAATTCCCATGTTCATTAAAGACATAACGTGTGTTGTTGCTTTTCATTGCATTGCATTGCATTGCATTGCATTGCATATGACGTTGTGCACTCAGATCGTTAGTGAATAAGTGAATCGTAAGAATAACAATATGCACTTTTCGCATTGCATTGCATTACACAAACGATCTAACGTTGTGCACTGAAGAATAACATATGCACTTTTCGCATTGCATTGCATTGCACACTAGAAATAAATCATTCCCATGTTCAATAAAGAGATAAAGGTGTGTTGTTGCGTTGCATTGCATTGCACTAACGATCTAACGTTGTTTACTGAAGAATAACATATAGGTTATGCACTTTTTACATTGCATTGCACACCGGAACTAACTCATTCCCATGTTGATTAAAGCTATAACGTCTGTTGTTGCATTGCATTGCATTGCACAAACGATCTAACGTTGTGCACTGAAGAATAACATATTCACTTTCGCTTTGCATTGCATTGCACACCAGAACTAAATCATTCCCATGTTCAATAAAGAGATAAAGGTGTGTTGTTACGTTGCATTGCATTGCACTAACGATCTAACGTTGTTTACTGAAGAATAACATATACGTCATAACGTGTGTTGTTGCATTGCATTGCATTGCATTGCATTGCATTGCACAAACGATCTAACGTTGTGCACTGAAGAATAACAATATGCACTTTTCGCATTGCATTCTTCAGTGCACAACGTTAGATCGTTAGTGCAATGCAATGCAATGCAATGCAATGCAATGCAATGCAGCAACACAGGATATCTCTTTAATGAACATGGGAATGACTTAGTTCTGGTGTGCAATGCAATGCAATGCAATGCAATGCAATACAATGCAATGCAATGCAATGCACTGCAACAACACACGTTATGTCTTTACTGAACATGGGAATGAGTTTGTTCTGGTTTGCAATGCAATGCAATGCGAAAAGTGCATAACTTCTATGTTATTCTTCAGTGCTCAACGTTAGATCGTTAGTGCAATGCAATGCAATGCATGGCAACAACACACGTTATGTCTTTAATCAAAATGGGAATGAGTTAGTTCTGGTGTGCAATGAAATGCAATGCAATGCGAAATGTGCATATGTTATTCTTCAGTGCACAACGTTAGATCGTTAGTGCAATGCAATGCAATGCAATGCAATGCAACAACACACGTTGTCTTTAATCAACATGGGAATGAGTTAGTTCTTGTGTGCAATGCAATGTAAAAAGTGCATAACCTATATGTTATTCTTCAGTAAACAACGTTAGATCGTGAACAAGGAAATGAGTTAGTTCTGGTGTGCAATGCAATGCAATGCGAAAAGTGCATATGTTATTCTTCAGTGCACAACGTCAGATCGTTAGTGCAACGCAGTGCAATGCATTGCTTCATTGCACTGCAATGCATTGCTTCATTGCACTGCATTGCACTGCATTGCACTGCATTGCACTGCATTGCACTGCATTGCACTGCATTGTACTGCATTGCACTGCAAACGATCAGACGTTGTGCACTGAAGAATAACATATGCACTTTTCGCATTGCATTGCATTGCATTGCACACCAGAACTAACTCATTTCCTTGTTCACGATCTAACGTTGTTTACTGAAGAATAACATATAGGTTATGCACTTTTTACATTGCATTGCACACAAGAACTAACTCATTCCCATGTTGATTAAAGACAACGTGTGTTGTTGCATTGCATTGCATTGCATTGCATTGCACTAACGATCTAACGTTGTGCACTGAAGAATAACATATGCACATTTCGCATTGCATTGCATTTCATTGCACACCAGAACTAACTCATTCCCATTTTGATTAAAGAGATTACGTGTGTTGTTGCCATGCATTGCATTGCATTGCACTAACGATCTAACGTTGTGCACTGAAGAATAACATATAAGTTATTCACTTTTCGCATTGCATTGCATTGAAAACCAGAACAAACTCACTCCCATGTTCAGTAAAGACAAAACGTGTGTTGTTGCAGTGCATTGCATTGCATTGCATTGTATTGTATTGCATTGCATTGCATTGCATTGCATTGCATTACATTGCATTGCATTGCATTGCACACCAGAACTAACTCATTCCCATGTTCATTAAAGAGATATCCTGTGTTGCTGCATTGCATTGCATTGCATTGCATTGCACTAACGATCTAACGTTGTGCACTGAAGAATGCAATGCGAAAAGTGCATATTGTTATTCTTCAGTGCACAACGTTAGATCGTTTGTGCAATGCAATGCAATGCAATGCAATGCAACATCACACCTTTATCTCTTTATTGAGCATGGGAATGATTTAGTTCTGGTGTGCAATGCAATGCAAAGCGAAAGTGAATATGTTATTCTTCAGTGCACAACGTTAGATCGTTTGTGCAATGAAATGCAATGCAGTGCAATGCAATGCAATGCAATGCAATACAATGCAATTTAATGCAATGCAATGCAATGCAATACAATGCAATATAATGCAATGCAACAACACACGTTATGTCTTTAATCAACATGGGAATGAGTTAGTTCTGGTGTGCAATCCAATGCAATGCGAAAAGTGCATATGTTATTCTTCAGTACACAACGTTAGATCGTTAGTGCAATGCAATGCAACAACACACGTTATGTCTTTAATCAACCTGGGAATGAGTTAGTTCTTGTGTGCAATTCAATGTAAAAAGTGCATACCTATATGTTATTCTTCAGTGCACAACGTTAGATCGTTAGTGCAATGCAATGCAATGCAACAACACACAGTTTATTTCTTTAATTAACAAGGAAATGAGTTAGTTCTGGTGTGCAATGCAATGAAATGCGAAATGTGCATATGTTATTCTTCAGTGCACAACGTCAGATCGTTAGTGCAATGCAGTGCAATGCAATGCAATGCAATGCAATGAAATACAAGAACACACGTTATGTCTTTATTGAACTTGGGAATGATTTAGTTCTGGTGTGAAATGCAATGCAAAAAGTGCATAACATTATAATCAGTGCACAACGTCAGATCGTTAGTGCAATGAAATGCAATGCAGTGCAAAGCAATGCAATGCAATGCTATGCAATGCTATGCAATGCAATGCAATGCAGTGCAGTGCAGTGCAGTGCAATGCAATGCAATGCAATTCAATGCAGTGCAATGCAATGCAATGCAATGCAATGCAATGCAATGCAATGCAATACAATGCAATGCAACAACACACGTTATGTCTTTAATCAACATGGGAATGAGTTAGTTCTGGTGTGCAATGCAATGAAATGCGAAATGTGCATATGTTATTCTTCAGTGCACAACGTCAGATCGTTAGTGCAATGCAGTGCAATGCAAAGCAATGCAAAGCAATGCAATGCTATGCAATGCTATGCAATGCTATGCAATGCTATGCAATGCTATGCAATGCAATGCAATGCTATGCAATGCAACCACTAATTGCTAGGGAGCTCTTAGTGGTTGCTAGGGTGCTGTAACTGGTTGCTAGGGTGTGGCTATGAAGATTTTAGACCATTAATTATTGGTTGCTTGATAATATAAATCCTCTGAGGGAGAGAGAGAGGGAGAGACGCAGAGGTGTCAGGCCCTTTGGAGTCAGTGTGTGTGAAAACGGCGGTTTGGATTTGAATTTTTTAGAATGCTCAATGGGACTTTTTTGGCCGCTTTTTCGTCCGCTGTGCGAACATCGTACACCCGTTCGCTTAGAAAAGTCATAGCACACCTCTCCTCAATGAGCCGGTCGATTTGATGCCTCACTCATGGGTCTGTGACAAATGGTGCGGGGCGAGTTACGCGCCAAACTTTTGAGCGGAATAATATGAGCAATAACAATAGTGTTGCTTTAAAAAAGCACCACTAACTAGAATGTACATTTCCTGAAGAAAATGTGAAGTGGTGCTTGCAGTGGCAAAATTCACCACTGGGCAGATGCTAACACAATTACCATGTTGTGATACCATGATATACCACGTTTTAGTATTATTTACCACGATTTACCATGTTTCTAAGATGATTTACTATGATTTACCACATTCCAGCATGATTTACTATGATTAACATGTTGTTAGAATGATGCTAGCATGATTAGTATGTTGTTAGCATGATGCTACCATGATTTGCATGTTGCTAGCATGCTTTTAACAAGATGCTAGCATGATTAGCATTTTGCTAGCATGTTTTTAGCTAGATGCTAACATGATTAGCATGTTGTTAGCATTATGCTAGCTTGATTAGCATGTTGCTAACATAATGCTAGCTTGATTAGCATGTTGATAGTATTATGCTAGCTTGATTAGCATGTTGGTAGCATGATGTTAGCATGATTAGCATTTTGCTAGCATGATGCTAGCTTGATTAGCATGATACTAGCATGATGTTAGCTTGATTAGCATGTTGCTAGCATGATGCTAGCATGATTAGCATTTTGGTAGCATGATGCTAGCTTGATTAACATGATGCTAGCTTGATTAGCATGTTGCTAGCATTATGCTAGCATGATTAACATGTTGCTAGCATGTTTTTAGCAAGATGCTGTTGCCAGGTGGTTGCTAGGGTGTTCTGGATGGTTGCTATGGTGTTGCTAGGCAGTTGCTAAGGTGTTCTGGGTGGTTGCTAGGCAGTTGCTAGAGTATTATTGGTGGTTGCTAGGCAGTTGCTAGGGTATTCTTGGTGGTTGCTAGGGCGTTGCTAGGTGGTTGCTAGGGTGTTCTGGGTGGTTGCTATGGTGTTGCTAGGCAGTTGCTATGGTATTCTGGGTGGATGCTAGGGCGTTGCTAGGCAGTTGCTATGGTGTTCTGGGTGGTTGCTAGGCAGTTGCTAGGTTTTCTGGGTGGTTGCTAGGCAGTTGCTAGGGTGTTCTGGGTGGTTGCTAGGGTATTTTTGTTAGTTGCCATGGTGTTACTAGGTGGTTGGTAGTTGTCAAAGATGGTTTCTATGGAGTTTTTATAGAGTTCTTAAAATCTTTAATAACGAGTGCCTTCAGTACGGCCTATGGCCCGAATAGGTACAAGCATGGAGCGATATCGCAAGGCTACGAGTGTGATATTGCTTTAAAAATAAAAAAATACAAATAAATGTTTTTTATTGGTTTAGGGTGGTTGCTAGGGAGCTCTTAGTGGTTGCTAGGGTGCTGTAACTGGTTGCTAGGGTGTGGCTATGAAGATTTTAGGCCATTACTTATTGGTTGCTTGATAATATAAATCCTCTGAGGGAGAGAGAGAGGGAGAGAGAGAGGGAGAGAGGGGTGTCAGGCCCTTTTGGAGTCTGTGTGTGTGAAAACGTCGGTTTGGATTTGAATATTTTTAGAATGCCCAATGTTAAGTCAATGGGACTTTTTTGGCCGCTTTTTCGTCCGCTGTGCGAACATCGTACACCCGATCGCTTAGAAAAGTCATAGCACACCTCTCCTCAATGAGCCGGTCGATTTGACACCTCACTCAGGGGTCTGAGACAAACGGTGCGGGGCGAGTTACGCGCCAAACTTTGTATGGAATAAGTATGAGCAATAACAATAATGTTGCTTTGAAAAGCACCACTAATAATAAGTATGGAGGATAACAATAGTGTTGCTTTGAAAAGCACCACTAATAAGTATGAGCAACAATAACAATAGTGTTGCTTTGAAAAGCACCACTAATAATAATAAGTATGAGCAATAACAATAGTGATGCCTTGCTTTCAGCAAGCACCACTAATAAGTATGAGCAATAACAATAGTGATGCCTTGCTTTCAGCAAGCACCACTAATAATAATAATAAGTATGAGCAATAATGCCTTGCTTTCAGCAAGCACCACTAATAACTAGATGCAAAAGTTCGTCAAGACAAACTTTAAGTTGGCTTGAGAAAGTTTGGACCAGAAAGCTTTTTGCTAGGCGATTGCTAGGATGTTATGGGTGGTCGCTATGGTGTTGCTAGGGTATTCTGGGTGGTTGCTATGGTGTTGCTAAGCGGTTGCTAGGGTATTCTGGGTGGATGCTAAGCGGTTGCTATGGTGTTGCTAAGCGGTTGCTAAGGTATTTTGGGTGGTTGCTAGGGTGTTTCTAGGTGGTTGCTAGGCTGTTCTGGGTGGTTGCTATGGTGTTGCTAGGCGGTTGCTAAGGTATTCTGGGTGGTTGCTAGGCGGTTGCTAGGGTGTTCTGGGTGGTTGCTAGGCTGTTCTGGGTGGTTGCTAGGGTATTCTGGGTGGTTGCTAGGCGGTTGCTAGGATATTTTCGGTGGTTGCTATGGTCTTTTGGGTGGTTGCTAGGCGGTTGCAGGGTATTTTGGGTGGTTGCTAGGGTGTTCTGGGTGGTTGCTAGGCGGTTGCTAGGATGTTATGGGTGGTTTCTAGGATGTTTTGGGTGGTTGCTAGGGTGTTGCTAGGTGGTTGCTAGGGTATTTTGGGTGGTTACTAGGGTGTTCTGGGTGGTTGCTAGGCGGTTGCTAGGATATTTTCGGTGGTTGCTAGGGTCTTTTGGGTGGTTGCTAGGCGGTTGCTAGGGTATTTTGGGTGGTTGCTAGGGTGTTCTGGGTGGTTACTAGGGTGTTTTGGGTGGTTGTTAGGCGGTTGCTAGGGTGTTCTGGGTGGTTGCTTTGGTGTTGCTAGGTTGTTGCTAAGGTATTTCGGATGGTTGCTAGGGTGTTCTGGGTGGTTGCTAGGCTGTTTTGGGTGGTTGTTAGGCGGTTGCTAGGGTGTTCTGGGTGGTTGCTATAGTGTTGCTAGGCGGTTGCTAAGGTATTCTGGGTAGTTGCTGGGCGGTTGCTAGGGTGTTCTGGGTGGTTGCTAGGCTGTTTTGGGTGGTTGCTAGGGTCTTTTGGGTGGTTGCTAGGCGGTTGCTAGGGTATTTTGGGTGGTTGCTAGGGTGTTCTAGGTGGTTGCTAGGCAGTTGCTAGGGTGTTATGGATGGCTACTAGGATGTTTTGGGTGGTTGCTAGGGTGTTGTTAGGTGGTTGCTAGGGTATTTTGGGTGGTTACTAGGGTGTTCTGGGTGGTTGTTAGGTGGTTGCTAGGGTATTTTGGGTGGTTACTAGGGTGTTCTGGGTGGTTGCTAGGCGGTTGCTAGGATATTTTTGGTGGTTGCCGGGTGGTTGCTATGGTGTTGCTAGGGTATTTTGGGTGGTTGCTAGGGTGTTGCTAGGTGTTTGCTAGGGTATTCTGGGTGGTTGCTAGGCGTTGCTAGGGTGTTCTGGGTGGTTGCTTTGGTGTTGCTAGGTGGTTGCTAAGGTATTCTGGGTGGTTGCTAGGTGGTTGCTAGGGTGTTCTGGGTGGTTGCTAGGCTGTTTTGGGTGGTTGCTAGGGTCTTTTGGGTGGTTGCTAGGTGGTTGCTAGGGTATTTTGGGTGGTTGCTAGGGTGTTCTAGGTGGTTGCTAGGGTATTTTGGGTGGTTGCTAGGGTGTTCTGGGTGGTTGCTATGCGGTTGCTAGGGTGTCCTGGGTGGTTGCTATGAAGATTTTAGGCCATTACTTATTGGCTGCTCGATAATATAAATCCTCTGAGGGAGAGAGAGAGGGAGAGCCACAGGGGTGTCAGGCCCTTTGTGTCTGTGTGTGTGAAAACGTCGGTTTGGATTTGAATTTTTTAGAACTCCCCTATGTTAAGTCAATGGGAGTTTTTCCGAGTTTTGATCGTCATTTTTAGGAAAACCGTAAGTCCGATCAGTTAGAAAAGATATAGCACACCCAGGCAGATCAGTTTGAGTGTCTGAGCCGAGTTTGGAGTATGTGGAGTTAAAGCTCTAGGAGGAGATACATATAGAAATTTTAGTATTAGAATATCAGTAAGTTGGCTTTCTCAAGCCAACTTAATAAGTTTAAGTACAATATCAGTAAGGTGGCTTTCTCAAGCCAACTTAATAAGTTTAAGTACAATATCAGTAAGTTGGCGTTCTCAAGCCAACTTAATAAGTCTAAGTACAATATCAGTAAGTTGGCTTTCTCAAACCAACTTAATAATAATGGATATAATTTCAATCTCAAGAGAGAAGTGCAGCAGAAACTTTTTTGCTTTGTGTGATTTTGTTTGGACTTTTTTTATTCACACTGTCATCAAAACACTTTTTGACAAACTAATCAAATAATATAGTATACAAATAAAACTAAACATACATTTCTTTAAAAAAAAAAGAAAGAAAGAAAGAAAGAAAGAAAGAAAGAAAAGTAATCTTTTCCATTACCACACTGAAACAATTGCTATTGGTTGTTTCACCTTCTTTGACCATGATTGGTTAATATGACTGTCAACTACGTAACTGGCCAATGACTATGGAATGCCAACGCTGCCAATATTAAAAATAAATAAATACATAAATAAATATACAAATAAATGTAAAAAAGAAAAAAAAAAAAATATATATAAATAAATATACATAGAAAAGCAAAAAAACGAAAATAGATAATTATTTATACATTTATTTCCTTATTTATGTATATATTTATTTTTTTCCATATTTATTTATTTATTCTTTTATTTATTTATACATTTATTCATTTATAAATTTATTTATTTATACATTTATTTATTTTTACATTTATTTATTTATACATTTATGTATTTCTACATTTATTTATTTATTCATTTATTTCTTCCTACATTTCTTCCACCGTAGGGTAATGAGGAGGGTGTGGTTTACCTCAGACATAGCAATCGAGCTCAGAGTAAACGAAGGCGAAGGGTTGAGGCCACAGTGACACCCTGTGGCGAAATACAATAAGTATAGCTCACTGATATTGATGCGGTCTGTGACTGCGAGGTATATAAATTCTAAATCTTACTGTGTGACATGGATAGGCTACTCTTTATTCCGGACATGGCCGTAGAACATCGTTTGTCTGGATTTGTAAAATGTCCTGGCCTGGGCTAACAAACATGAAACAGGGACTCTGAAACGGAAGCGCTTGATATTTTCCATTTTTCGGTCAGAACTCACGGAAAGGAAGCAGGGCACAATAGGCTACAGCAGAGGTGGGCAAACTACGGCCCGCGGGCCACATACTGTTGGGCTGTTTAATCCGGCCCGTCGAGTGTTTAAAAAATTGTCTGAAGATCGCATTCATTTTGCCTCTTTCTTGCAATACTTTGCGTTTTATATATATTGCGTTGCAAATATTTGACAATCGGAATATCAGATATTTCATGCCATAGCTAACAAATGTAAAAAAGGAAAAATGACATAAAAGCAGATCATCATTCATTCAGCGCTGTTGTGGCTGCGGTGTGTCACGTAACAAGCTAGACGCGTCACCATGGAAACCAAACAGACAGCAACTTAAGCGCATAGATTTGGTGCACATTAATGTTTTTTTCTTTTTTTTGAAAACTCACAGAGAAAAAAATGTTTGGTAACCGCTTGCACACATGTTTAGTTTTTCCTTTGATTTGTCTGCTATTTATTTTTGCTACTCTGGATTTGTGGATGTATCCTCCTTTATCGCCCGGCTTTCTAACGTTACGCTCATCCCCTGTCTGCCATGTAAGTTACAGAACCCGGTTTTCTTCATTAAATGTTCTGATCCAAGCTCGATTGCTATGTCTGAGGTAAACCACACCCTCCTCATTACCCTACGGTGGAAGAAATGTAGGAAGAAATAAATGAATAAATAAATAAATGTATAAATACATAAATGTATAAATAAATAAATGTAAAAATAAATAAATGTATAAATAAATAAATGTATAAATGAATAAATGTATAAATAAATAAAAGAATAAATAAATAAATATGGAAAAAAATAAATATATACATAAATAAGGAAATAAATGTATAAATAATTATTTATTTTCGTTTTTTTGCTTTTCTATGTATATTTATTTATATATATATTTATTTATTTTTTCTTTTTTACATTTATTTGTATATTTATTTATGTATTTATTTATTTTTAATATTGGCAGCTTTGGCATTCCATAAATGACAACCGTGCGCGCCTTTTTACTGGTCAAGTTTGAAAATATGATGATGACGTGTGTGTGCTACTGCTCGGCAAGATTACTCGGTCTTTCCTTATGCCTGTTAAATTATTATTTTAAACTAATTTGCGTTGTGACATGTAACGGAGGAGAACAGAAGCTGATATGTGAACACAGAGGAAGGTCGGTCTGGATGTGCGAGTCCTGCAAACATTTTGGCGATATCAGGTAAGAGAACATTTTTCAGTCTCTATTACGTAACGTTTATGTTTCGTGTTCATGTCCTATATCAGTTTAGAAAAAACAGAGATCAATTAATATATATATATATATATATATATATATATATATATATAAACGTTTAGGTATTACATTAAAATAAGTGGATAATAATGTTAATATAGTTCATGGTAGAATATATAATGCAGGTAAACAAATCTTGTGTTAATGGAGTTCATTAACTTCCCAGAAATGTTCTGTGTAACTGTAACTTAAGTTAACTTTTACACACGGATAACGGACGTACTACAACCAGCAGCTGTGTGTGTGTGTGTGTCATTGATTTGATTACAGTAAGATGCTAATCGTGATTAGCGAATTAGCACTTTGTAGCCTCTGATGTCAATGTTAAGCCGCTTTCCGACCGGAGGAACCTTCCCAGCTAACAAAAAGACGTCCCTAGAACGTCCCTGAACGTCCTCTGCGAACGTCCTCTGGACGTCTTCGTGTAGGGTTCTTTAAACGTTAGCAGGACGTCGCGGGGGACGTTCGCAGGACGTTTGCAGGACCGTTGTGCGACGTCCCGACTCAGTGGGACGTTTGGAAAACATTCGGGGACCTTTACAGAACGTTCATTAGAAGTCCTTTTAACATCCATTTATCATTTTATTTTATTTCACTTCTGGCTAACCAAAGAAAACAGACACGTTGTAAGGAACAAAGTATTTATTTGAACAATTGTAAAGGTGTTGTGCTCTTTCCGTGTGTGTGTGTGTGTGTGTGTGTGTGTGTGTCTTCAAACGCGCTGGCAGCTGTGTGTGTGTGTGTGTGTGTGTGTGTGTGTGTGTGTGTGTGTGTGTCTCGGTCGGTCAGCTGTGGGGTTAGTCCGTTGGCAATTCTTCCCCCTGGCATCTAAAACAACAAAATGAACACATTCAGTAGTGTTATGATTTTATATGTCTATGAATATGTGAAATATAACGTCGTCTCATTTCAGCAACATTTAACGTTAGTTTCGTAGTGTTAGCATAACGGTTAGCAGTGGTAGGGTGAATTGCCCTAATGTGGGACATTTTTTGCACTTCAGACTTCTGTGACATATTGCGATGTGTAACCAAAACATTAAATCCACACCCAATACCATTTAAAAAAAAACAGGATGTATCCTAATCAAATCAAAAGAGAACATTCAGATAACCCATTCATAAGATAAATTATAGACATATTAGTGCTCTTATTGCAAATCATCTGAGAAAATCTGCAGCTTCCTAATGTGGGACAGAACGTGTCCCCAATGTGGGACACTGAAAAATCTATGATAAAAGACCAAAAATCACATTGATACATGTAGAATAGTAAAATCTTTTATTTTAGATTCACTGGAGAGTAGATTTAGGGACATTCCATGCCCTGGCCAACAGTCTCAGCTGAGGGACCCCATCATCCTCAACAATCTGCCTATACTCCTCTATGGCTCTTTTCATCCTGTCCTGCCTCCACTGATTAAGTTTCTTTCTCTTATCCTTTCCCTGTTTCTGCCTCTCTTTCTGCGTCTGACAATCTGTCCCTGTCTTTCTCACCTTTGCCATTGTGATCTAAAATACATTTCATTTCATTAATCAGATGCATAAAATAAAGTGGAATGGCTTTATTGGTTTTGTACTGCATTTTTAAATTTGTAGCTATTTTTCATTTTAAGTCAACTATACCTTTTACACATACATGACACATAGATGACACACACACACACACACACACACACACACACACACACACACACACACACACACACACACACACACACACACACACACACACACACACACACACACACACACACAGAGAGAGAGAGAGAGAGAGAGAGAGAGAGAGAGACACGTATGTAGGCATGCACAAGCACACAAAAAAAGAGCCTTCAAACTGCCCTCCAAGAATAAAAAATGCACATGACTGTAAAAATCTGCATTAACAGTATTGTAATATTGCATTACAAGACTAAAACCATGTAAATAACCATGTTTGTCCCACAAACCTTGCCCCACCACAAATTTTTTACTCATTGAAGTACTGTCCCACATTAGGCTGATCATGCTGTCCCGGATTTGGAAACCACATTTCCTAATGTGGGACACTAAGAAATTTGATAAAAATATAAAATATATAGTTTATACACACAAAGTTAGACTATTTTTTGATGGACAAACATTTCATAAGCAGATTAGGCTAAAAAGTAGCAGGATTGCATTGTTTAAAATGTATTTAACTCCTTAATATTGTAGCAACAATGACATCTGCTTTTCGCATTAAGTAGATCATGTGATGGCAAAACACATCGTCTTTGTGTTTGCTGGTTAATAATTGCCCCACGAGGACCAATTTGCCAGCGCCAGTTTGGCTGGTACACCCATGTGACTCGTATCCCCCGACTTTACAGCCTCATGACATTCCACACACACACACACACACACACACACACACACACACACACACACACACACACACACACACACACACACACACACACACACACACACACACACACACACACACACACACACACACACACACACACACACACACACACACACACACACACACACACACACACACTCGTGGACTTTCAACCAGAAACCCACCACGAGATGCACATTTCCATACATGGACTTCCACATATTAAATTTCATTTTACCACTCATTACAAATTTATAATAGAGTTGTGACTTGCTAGAGTAAAATCTTGAATTCTAAATGTTCACTGAAAGAAGGTTCCTCAATAGTGTCTTGTAAACCGACCCCGACATGGTCGTAAACTTTATGACTCCAAAGCTGCATCTTATCCAGTTCCTATGCAAGCCAACATTCCAACACATGGAACTTTTCAGGGAACTTTTCAGAGAAAACCCTTCAAATGTTTGATACGTATTCCTTTGTTTCCCAGGTGCCTTCACTTACCTTAACGGAAACACTGACAATTTTATTGTGTGTTTAATCAAACTTTATTTGTGTGTAATCATGCATATAAATGTAACGTTATGTTTCCCCAATCTTTACCTGTCATAATGGATATCTATGTAATCCTCTCCATCTCACGGAGACGAATCTTGACTGCAAGGTACAATAATACTTAAACTGTTCCAGGAAATATCACATTTCTAAGTATGAATCCTTTCCCTCATAAGACATATGGTAAAAGGGGGCGTGTTTGTCTTCACACAAGGAAGACTTCTTCCCTCTACACATCAGAAGTTTTGATTCGCTCTGTCACCAAAACAGGGCGTAAACAGATGTCTGTTAAAAGGACGAGACCCCCACTTCTCGCTCTCTTCTCTCATCGATCCCACCTCTTCTCTTCTCCGGTCGCTCTCATCCCTGACCTCTCACCCTTCCTCCACTCCCCGGCGCAGCGCTTCTCCAAGGATCATCTGAAGAAGGCCTTAGTCTTCTCTATCGAGCGAGCACATGTCCGAGTCGTAGCTGCGTCCCTTGCAACAAAGACTTTAAACCTCTCCCATCCAGGGAGATGAATCTGATTTTCCGGTAACTTTACATTCAGTGAGCCTTTTCGAACTTCGCGGCACCGGAAGACCCAGCAAAAACAGGACGCCACCCTCAGCATCAGCCTCACCCGAAAGGGCACAGAATCGCAAGTACATTGTCTGATAAAAGCTGTTTCCCGGTGTCTCGTGAACCTAGGTTTCTGTATGTAATAATTACTAGCTTTTCCCTTCTCTATATTTCTTTCTTGCTTTCTTTCTTTCATTTCATTTCATTCTGATCACTTATGTTCTTGTTTGTTTAAATGTTTGTTTGTTTATTGTTTGCATTTTTACGTACGTTTATATTCGTAGCTCATATAATCTCTAGTTTTGCATTTATTAAAATTCATAAATACTTTTCACTGCCTCTGTGTTTGAAGAATCCACTTTTTATGAAGTCAATGAAATCAAAGATCTTATTTAAGCTACAAGCTCGATATTAGACTACATTCAGTAGTTTTAATTTATAAACTCAGAAAGTTGGGTGTCCGTGGCCAGGACATGAAACTCTCTTGAAGTTTGTGAATACCTCTTCTTGACTGTAATGATTTTACATTTGTTTCGCTGGACGAATTAAATGTTGGTCAGATAGTTATAGAACAAGGTAAGCTCGATAATTGATCAAATAAATGTACATGCGACTTATGAATTATGACCATGAGTCATAAATATTAATATTCCCAAGATTCCCCATATTCTTGAGCTAATTCATATTTACCCAGAGTCGTATTCGCTACAATATCAAAATTGTTAAAACTCTATGTCAATGGCCTTCGGATGGTCTTCACACAAGGTGCCTCCTGTTTGATGATTGCTCCACCCTCAAATATGATTGGACATTTGATAGGTCATGTTATTTTGATCCCATGACACCACAGCTTTGTCTAACCCATAGTTTCACTGTCATTCATGTATTTATGGGGGACCTACAAACACTAGACCTTAGGTGTCCCACATTAGGCAGTGTCCCACATTAGGGCAATTCACCCTACATGGCGGACAACTTCAGCAAACGTTTTAAAAGGTCAAATTTTCATAATATGTAATGATGTATAGTGGTTACGATAACTAATGTATACTAATCTAAAAATTAAAAATACCTTTTAGACTGTCGAAAGAGAAAACACAAGGCCGCGTCTGAGGAGGACCGTTAACTGTCACTTCGCAGCTGAGCGTTGCCATGGATACAAGGATACATGCTACGTGCCATAATGAATGACGTCACTCGCTTAGGTGCATTTGATTGTCACTTGCTAGTGTGTTATGGAAGGCATATTCTGCCAAAATTATAGTGTGGGCCAGCTATATGACACTTTTTTTTTTTTTTTTTTAAATGCAATGTGCTATCAGTCTTAAGTGCAATAATTAGAATAATATGTTTCCTAAAATAACTTATTTTGAATAAAACCAGTCCTTCGATCGCCTGACCAACATTTTTACAGGTAGCCTAAATTAGGATGCTTTTATTTGTCTTACCTGTGTTATTTTCCACTTTCTTTCCAGCAATGTGCTTTTCCATTCTTCACATTTTCCTTGGCTGCATTCATCATGTGAAGTCGATGCATTATTTTAGAGCTCCTGAGATTCAACCTTATTTTCTTCATGCGGAATAATAAATTGTAGGCTATTCAATTGAATCACTTCTCATGTTTTTGATGTTTAAATTATATTGGCTGAAAACAGACTCGTGATTTGATTACATCTTTAATTAGTGATAGAAGTTATAAGTAACATGAAAGTTATTATCTTAACATTAAAATTAAAACACTAACATTTTTAACATTAACTTAATTTTACAATTAATTCAAATAATATTTTTACTATAGTTTATTTGCAGTTATAAAACTGTCAATCTGCAAAACAAAAAAACATGGTTTTTAGATAAAATCCATTATCACAGTTAATTTTAATGGATAAACAAATCCCCATCCAATATGGGTTTATATTTTAGTTTAATTATTCGTTTGTCTGAGTTGCAAGATGTCCGGTCTAATGATAAAAATCAAAGGCATGGGCGACTGGATTGTGTTGTCATGGAAATGGCAGGTGAGGGACGAAATAGACGTTCGCAAACATGGCCCGGACAAATGTCATCAGAACGTCCATCAGCGAACGTTACAAAGCGGACCAAATACGGACGTCCTCCGAAGGTCCGCTCGGGAACGTTACAAAGCGGACCAAATACAGACGTCCTCCGAAGTTCCGCTCGGGAACGTTACAAAGCGGACCAAATAAGGACGTCCTCCGAAGGTCCGCTCGTGAACGTTACAAAACGGACCAAATGCGGACGTCATCAGAATGTCCGTCAGCGAACGTTACAAAGCGGACCAAATGCGGACCTAAGGGGACGTTCGAAAAGTCCGGGGGACGTCCCCTGTTAGCTGGGTTTTCACAGTTCCTAGAACTATTGGCTAAAGTACCCGGATGTCGGCGTGCACCGCAGGAACTAGGAACAATTTTCTAAACCAGCGCTATTCGGTTGTTAAGTCGTGACGTAACCACTCTCCGATAATACTCTTTCCGGGTCCAAAGTCCAGGTCCTCTCTACCTACCTACCGCTTTCGCTAGTGTTTTGGTTATTATTGAGTGTTTTTACAATGCCGCAGTGCTGTGTCCCGTGTCCCGAGCTAACTCACTTCAACCTCGTAAATCTTCTTTTTCATTGATGCCTGGACTCTACCCTTAATTATGCCACCTGAGTGATGAGCTACACTAACCACTCTGTTGGTGTTAAAGGAATTTAAACCCTTTTTGACCGCCAAGGGTGCCTCACTAAGAAGGACGTGATCGTAAATAAATGTACAGGTTCCACCGTTGTTATTTCTGGACGAGAGGAGCGCTTGGACCCAAAACGTCACGCGTGACGTCAGACTTAACAATCGGATAGGAACTACCCGTGACGTTAGTGTACGCTGATTGACCGAACGCACGCGGAACACCAGCACCCGCCATTTTTAAAACAGCTAGAATGTAAACACACAGATTATAGCAGGGTGACCATACGTCCTGTTTAACCAGGACATGTCTGGCCAGGATTTCGAGATCGCCCAAAATGCCCGGGATTCGGCTTTTGCTCTCTACAGTCACCATTCATTATGTTTACATTATTACATTATTTGACACTGACACGTACGTGCCAGCTTTGCAGGTCATGCATTCTGCTTCACACGGATCCCGATCAAGACGAAAACACAGGAATTTTCTTAGCAATGCTAAAACGCACATCAACCGATCACTGTTTAGCGTTCATGTAAACACTACATTCAGATTCACCAATCGGAATTAATTCAGTCCTACTGAATCAAAAGGTGTGCATGTAAACAAAATGAATGGCGACGAGAAAGCAAAAGCCGTATCCCGGATATTTTTGGGCGATCTCGAAATCCCGGCCGGACATGTCCTGGTGGAGACGCACGGTAATTCAGCAGAGCTAAATAAGGATCTGATTGACTGTCCACTGCTTTCTTGAGTAGTAGTTTCATTATGTGAACTCCTTTCTCTGCCTTTCCATTCGACTGTGGATATAATGGGCTCGATGTCACGTGTTGAAACCCATATTCCTCAGCAAACTTCTGGAAGTCCCTTCCACTGTAGCATGGCCCATTATCACTGCAAACCACCTGCGGAATGCCGTGTCTCGCAAAGATGGATTTCATGTGTGTTATCACACAAGCAGAAGATGTATTGGAAAGCAACGCAATCTCTGGGTAGTTTGACAGATAGTCTATCACCAGCAAATAGTTTCGTCCGTCCAGGAAGAATAAGTCCGTCCCAACTTTCTGCCATGGTTCATCCGGTGGATCAGTGATGATCATTGGCTCCTTTTGTTGCTTAGCATGATGCTTCAAGCACGTATCACAGGTTGACACCATCCTGTCGATGTCTGCGTTTATTCCGGGCCAGTAGATTGCAGTTCTAGCCCTTCTTTTACATTTCTCGGCCCCAAGGTGTCCCTCGTGCAGTTTTTTTAACATCTCCTGTCTCAGTGACTGAGGGATAATGATCCTGTCTTGTCTCAGCAGAAGTCCCTTAACAACACTCAACTCTGTTCTGATGTTGTAGTACTGAGCACATTTTCCTCTAGGCCAACCTTCATTCAGATTTGTGATGACCAATTGCAGACATTTATCTTTTCCAGTCTCCACTGCAATCTGTTTGAGTTTTGTGTCTGTGACTGGAAGAGCTTCAGCTACCATGTTCACCTGCTGAGTCACATCAGCCTCTGTGGAACTTTCACATTTTCCACTCTGTTCCACAGCTCTGGACAGAGCATCCGCCAGAACTAGATGCTTCCCTTGAGTGTACATTAGCTCCATATCATACCTCTGCAGTCGCATCATCAGTCGCTGGATTCTTGGAGACATTTGGTTCAAGTTCTTTTTAATGATGGCAATTAATGGTTTGTGATCTGTCTCTGCCACAAATGTCGGTAAGCCGTACACATAGCCGTGAAATTTCTCCAATCCATACACTAAGCCCAGGCACTCTCTTTCAATCTGTGCATAGCGACGTTCCGTCGGAGTCATCGTTCTCGAGGCATATGCGACTGGCCTCCAATTCTCTCCATCCGCCTGCAGTAGAACTGCACCCATTCCATCTTTGGAAGCATCCGTCGAGATCTTTGTCTTCTTTGTCGGGTCAAAGAACGTCAGAACAGGCTCTGTAGTGAGGAGAGTCTTCAGTCGTCCCCATTCTTGTTCATGATCAGCTGTCCATTTGAACTCGCCTTTATCGCACAACAGTTCTCTCAAATAAACAGTTTTTGAAGACAGGTTAGGTATGAACTTCCCAACGAAATTGATCATCCCCATCACTCTCAATACAGCTTTTCTGTCTGTGGGTCTGGGCATTTTGAGTATAGCCTGTATCTTACTCTTGTCTGGTTCCACACCCCTTTCTGACAGCGTATCTCCAAGGAACGTGATTTCCTTCGCTCCAAACTGACACTTGTTCCTATTTAACTTGAGCCCATACTTCCTTACACGCTGTAGGACGTCCATGAGCCTCTTGTTGTGCTGTTCTATTGTGGATCCCCACAATACAATGTCGTCCACATAAACACGCACGCCCTCGATGCCTTCGATTACGTGTTCCATAGCCCTGTGGAATACTTCAGGAGCTGAGGAAATTCCGAACGGCATCCTCAAGAAGGAGTAACGGCCAAAGGGCGTGTTGAATGTGCAATACCTTGTGCTGTCCTCATGTAGTTTCAGCTGCCAGAAGCCCTGAGATGCATCCAGCTTCGTGAAAAACTTAGCACCTGCCATCTCACTTATAATTTCCTCCCGTGTCGGAATCTGATAATGTTCTCTCTGTATGTTTGCATTTAAGTCCTTTGGATCCATACAAATACGTAGATCACCATTGGCTTTCTTCACACACACCATCGAATTAACCCACTCCGTTGGCTCTTCCACTTTTTCTATGACTCCCATTGTTGTCATTTTATCCAGCTCTTGCCTCAGCTTTTCACGAAGTGGTGCTGGAACCCGTCTTGGTGCGTGAACTACTGGCTGTGCATCTTGTTTCAACTGTATTTTGTAGGTGAATGGTAATACTCCAAACCCTTCAAAGATGTCTGGAAACTGTTTTACGATTCGTTCCACACTGTTCTGTGTTTCTCCATTATTTATGGTGTATATTCTTCTTACCAGACCCAGATCTTCACATGCCTTATCTCCCAACACAGAATCATGGCCATGTGGAACAACCACAAACATGAGGTAATGTGCTCTGTTTTTAACTTTTACTCTGAGAGTGCATGTTCCTTTTGTTGGAATGTTCTGGCCGTTATAGGCTTTGAGTTGCACAGTTTTCTGACTTATGCGCGGCTTGATTTTCATTGCTCTGACATCATACTCTGAAATCAGATTCACTTTTGCTCCTGTGTCTAGCTTGAGTGATACTGTTACTCCATTTATTTCCAGAGCAGTCATCCACTTGTCCCGTGCAACACTATTCACATCAGCCTGTTCTGTTCTTTATTGACTGATATCTGCCTGCTGCACCATTCCAACGAAGAATGTGTCACTGAGAGATGTTTCTTCTCTGCATGCACACGCTCTCTTTGACTTTGTCCACCTTTCGAAAAGCATTGTTTGGCAAAATGATTCTGCCCTTTACATTTAGCACAGACTTTGCCATAAGCTGGGCACTGCTTTGGCAGGTGTCTTTTGCCACATCTCTTACAGTTAAACAGTTCTTTCTGCTGTTTCAGTTTACTCATTCCGCTTTTCTGCATCTTCTCTGTTACTGCAGCTACGGCTGAATTGTCACTCCCGCTCATCTTTGTGTGTTCACCAAAGGTTTTAGCATGCTGAATAGCTATCTCACTGGCATGACATATCCGCACTGCTTCATTCAAGGTTAGCTCCGTCTCTCTCAAAAGCCTCTCTCTCACTTTTTTATCATTGATGCCGAACACAATTTGGTCACGGACCATTGAATCTTGCAACAGTCCGAAATTGCATGTTTTAGCTTTCAACTTTAAATCAATTAAGAAACTGTCAAACGTCTCTCCTTGTTGTTGCAGACGAGAGCGAAAAACATACCTCTCAAAAGTCTCGTTTTTTCTTGGTGTGCAGTGCAAATCAAACTTTTCCATCACCACGTCATATTTGCCTTTGTCCACGGCTTGTGCAAACACGAGTGTGTTAAACACTTCTATTGACTGAGGTCCCGCGAAGGTGAGAAGCAATGCAATCTTGCGTGCATCCGACGCTTCATCCAAGCCCACTGCTTGCAAATACAGCGTGAATCTCTGTTTGAACATACGCCATTCGTGATCAATGTTTCCAGTCCAGTTTACAGCGTCAGGCGGTTTAACACTTTCCATGACGACTGTCAATGTTGGTGATTATCACCACTCCTGGTACCATGTAATGTTTCTTATTTCAATGAAGAAACTGTTTGTAATTAAACTTATCTTTTAATTCACTTTCAGGTCGCTAGCAGGAACAGCAACAACACATGTGATCGTCTAACTCACTGTCTGTATTCTGCAGGTAAGTATAATAATACTGACACCTAGTGGTTAGTTTCTGCATATACAACTATACTATCACTACAGCCGCGTGCAGGCGGGGAGGAGCTGCAAACGGAGACGTGAAGTCGGACACTTTCTGGTTCCCGTAGTGACCGCGCTCACGTGGTGTTCGCGTACTTTACCACAGCTGAAGTTAAATAAATGCAATATTTGCCAAATAATACACAGATGTTTCAGAGACATTTTCATTCAATAGGCCTACTTTATGTACTGCTTCATACAGCGTCTGTTTGAACAAGAATAAAGTTCAACATAAGCTACTATCAATGAAGTGGAGTCTATACGTTTTTTAATCAGTTTTAATTTGATAAACATGACACAATATAACATCGCAACGACATGAAAAGAGTGTTTACTGTTATAAAAAAACTGATTTGTGAGCTTTAGATGAACTAAAGGTGTTCGAATAAACACGAAACACACGTGATCGTTGTCATGCGGTGAATCCGGCCAATCGTGTAACAGCTGTGTCGTCATCAGCCCTCCTGCACATAGACATGTATAGAAAGGCTAGATAGCTTACCGGCGCTGAGAGCCAATGGGACCCGACGACGTCACACGGCGGCCATCTTAGGACAGGACCGCTCGTCCAGTTATAACATTAAAGTCTATTGTGCATGTAGTGCTGAAATAACTATATTTTGCTCAATTTTCAACCGATTTTCAAACGGCTTGGTGTGTCATAAACGTCAGGGATGCGGCTATTTAACTGCATACTTGTGAAAAATATATATTTTAAACATCGGCATCAGCACAAATCATAGCCACGTTAATAAGGTTTGTAATAAACCAAACCGTTTGTAAATCCGTCAAGAATTCAGCAAGTTACGAGCATTTTAGTTGGCGTATGTCACTCACCTTCCGTCCACAGCAGCAGGGAGCAGCAGCGCAGTCTCCTGACCTAAGATGGCCGCCAAGTGACGACACAGCTGACTCCGCCTTGAGCCATCTAGCCTTTCTATACATGTCTATGCTCCTGCAGCCCAGTGCAGCCGCTCTTGAGAAGCTGCGCTGGCTGAGTTCTCCGGCTACTCTCGAATCGCTCTCGTGGTACTTTGATGGCATACGTCACAGTCACGTGGCGTCGGCGCTGTATCAAGTCGGACAAAATTTCTAACCGGCATGCACTGCTTCAAGTCAGCCGCCGATCGGTCTGCGCAGAGCTGCATGAAGTCGAACAAGCCCTTTCTCTCCAGTCACGTGCGCGTTTCGCTTTGGGTGTCAGAAGGCTCGAACTCCAGATCGTATTTAACGAGTCGTTGCCTCAGTCTGGTTGATGTGTTAGTGAGGAGAGTGCTGTAGCCTACTTTGAAAGTTAAACAATATATTACATTTAAATAAGCTAAATTTATTTTTCGCTACTTAGGCTATTATTTTCTGTTGTTGTGTCTTTTTGTTTTTGTAAAATCTTTGCACTTTTTGGTGATTTTAGGTAATTTGGTGTTGGTATTGGGGTTTAGGGTGGGATTAGGGGAGAGGGGTGTTGGTGTTTGGTGAAGGGTTTGTATTTACAGCAATGGCAACATCCAAAAATATAAAAATAATTAAAAACTTTATCAACTTTCTGTCATTCCTACAGTTGATTAAGCACTATCAGTAACAAGTGTCATAAGCACAATGTCCTTATTCATTGTGTGTGTGTGTGTGTAGAGAGAGAGAGAGAGAGAGAGAGAGAGAGAGAGAGAGAGAGAGAGAGAGAGAGAGAGAGAGAGAGAGATAGAGAGCCTACATTAGATCTTATTGAATCATATAAGCTCATTTTATATTTTAATTGTCACACTTTAATGGGTAAAATAATTTATTTAATGAACAAATCAAACACAAACATGTAAGGTTTTTATTTGTACACATAACATTGAAACTATGGAGTGTGTTGTGGTTGCTTCATCTGCCAGAGCTTCTAACAGGCTTCTGGCTGCTTTATTTTAAATAAGCACCAGATGGCGCTGCTCTCAGCGCTGTTCTCGACACTCTCGAAGCTTTGAATCTTTTCCCGGAACAGTCAGGGGAAAGGCTCAGTGATTCACGAGGCTTCATTCCCCCATCCCTATTATGTTTATCTGCCCAGCTAATCCCCCTAATTTTATTAAATGTATGCTCCATCTTTCATTTCAAATTCTTAAATTTGATCAATATATTCAATTAAATTAATAAGACACTAGGCTGTTACCAATCAAATTAAATAATTTACATTGAAAATGTATAACTGTATTAAATTAGATTATTTTAAATATTTTTGAATATACAAATAAGGAATGTTGAAAAGAATGATACTTTATGAAACTAAACCGCCAGTAGGAGGCGGCAGGCGACCGTCTTAATGAGCGAGTCACTGAGTCATTCATTCAAACGATTCGTTCAAACGACTGTTTTATTCAGAATGAGGCATTTATGAATGGGTAATTGAATCTTTGACTCAAACGATTCATTCAAAACGCTGAATCATTCAGTAATGCAACAAGTGTTGCTATGCTGTGAGATTCGCGATGGTTCTGCTGTGATCTTTGTTTGGAACTATTTTCGCTGCTGAAACAGAACAAAAACAGTCATTGTGTCTAAAATGTAAGTGACTTAATTTTAACTATTTGTTTATTGAACTATTGTGAAATCAGTCTCGGTTTCAATTTTGATGGCATTCAGGAAAACAGCTCTCTGGTCGTGTGTAGCCTAGGCTATTGTTTCTTAACTTTAATATGTTATAAATAACTGCGCGAGCCTCAACAGCGCAACATTACCGTCAGTACTTTTACCCCATCATTTAAAGCGCTAAAACCAGCTGTCAGATGTTTTCGCGCCACTCCCGGTTGCTGAGCAACGCGCGTGAGTTTGACAGCTGACAGTGACTCAGTCGTTTTTTAGGATTGTATAATCTAGTAAAAGAAATGGACAAATACAAGCAGTGTGTGGACAGTGCACAGTAAAAGTGTACAGCGTGTGCGCAGCTTTCATAATACGATATTTAATTAACTTTTTTTTTTTTTCTGCAATTTTGCGCCCCGTCCAGCAGATTGCGCCCCAGGCGGCCGCCTGTGTCGCCTGTCGGCAAAGCCGGTGTGGCGAAGTATTCAGTCACTCTGAAATATTCGGTCCCATAGACAGTATAAGAAATGGACAGAGTCATCTCATTGGAACTCAATTGAGGCAAGTGAAGCCCATTTTCAGCGATTTTTTTGGACTTCCGTTCCTGACGCGCAGACTCAAACTGAGCTTGACGACGTAGATGTGACGTGAGCAACCCGTCTGTCTTCTAGTGGCTGTGGCATGAGAAATCTGAATCATTCCCTTCCGAATCTTGCAGAGACGGAGATCGTGAGTAGGAGGTGTCCATGAGCTAGGAGCAGGAGAAACTTTTGCTAGGTATTCTGATTAATTATTTTGTCATTTTGCCTTCACGTCCCCCCGATTGCCCGCGAGCTTCTCCCCAGCTAACAATTTTACGTTCTGGGAACGTTCTGGGAACGTTAGTTTTTGGTTCCCAGAACGTTCCCTATTGGTTAGCCAGGAAAGTTTTCTTTACGTTAATAGAACGTTCCCTATAGGTTAGGGGAAAATGATAGGTCTACAAACAACATATTCTACATTGTTTATTGTTCAAACACTTAAAAAATCCTATGAATATATTATTACAATAAATAAACTATCATTAATAAGTAAATCAATCAGTTTGTATTAAATAAATAAATCAGCACACAATCCATGTTTTTGTTGATTCATTGTTTAATTATCAACCTAAAATAAGTCATCAAAAACAGCGTTAGCAAAATGTATTCAGGAACAGTAATTTACATTTAATATTTCAAACATGAAAATATTTCAATAAATAAAACTGCACAAACATTTTAATTAAAACTATCTTTTTGCAAACTGTAGCCTATAACTTAGAACAAAAATTGAAAAAGTCTTCATTTATATACAATATACATGAATGTGCCAATCTTCACTCCGCTCAAAACATTTAAACTCCCAAAACCATCTGCAAATTTAACAAGAAAATAAAAAGACAACGCGTTACATGTACACACAATCCCATGCCAAAATTCAAGCCCTGTAATGGCATTAAAATTAATCAGGAGCAAATGAAAAGAGTGAGGTGGGATTGTGTGTCACAAGCTGTAGGATATGAGAGCACGAGCACTGCTGGTATCGTGTATTTATTCAGATATTTCAGCATCAATGTGTATAGAAAAATTTATATATTTGAAAACACTACATTGCATTTATTTATATTGCACTATTTATTATTTCAGACTACAAATCAAAAAAGGAATGTTTTATATAGGGGTAAGGATATCCATTAAGCCTATGTACCCTTTAAGCCCACTTTCAACTCTGAAGTCAAATAAAAAACAGAGAAAATAATATTCAAGTCTAGTGAACTCTGACCTGCGAATTCGCTCTGCATATAACGTATAAGTCTCACCTCCAATGAAGAATTTGAAAACCTGTAACTGCTGTGTTGTTTATGAGAGAGAAAGAGAAAAAAAGTTTGAAACTACTATCATTTTTTTTTTTTTATCTGTGACTTTACACCTACAAATTCCACTGTCACAGGTGCTCAGTTTTGCTATAATAATGCCCTCACAGAACATGGTAATAATCAGCCATCCATGCAAAAGCAAAGGTCGGTGTAGTTTACAGGAACATCTGTCCAGGCCAACATCTGATGCCTTGATGCCTTCCGCTGGGATCCCAGAAAACCTGAAAAAAAAAATATATATATTACAGTTCAAAATCTATCATACATACATCTCATCTGGTATCACAAATTATCATTCCAAGTTCACTTTAAGATATGCTCAATATTAGGGCTGCACAATATTGAAAAATTTAGAGTTTATTTAGAGACATCAGCCGTATGGTTTAGTGCATGCGCGGCTCCAGGTTTGTATCTCATAAATTACCCCACTAATAATGCCCAGAATGGCACCAAATTTCTACAGTAGTACAAATAGGTTCTGTACTCATTAAACCAGGCATTGGAAAGTTTGTAAGTACATCAGGAGTTTATTTAAATAACATTTGCCTGATGGCGAATGCTACTGCTGACGCGAATGTTGATGTCACTTTATGAGTACAGAACCCATTTGTACTTCTGTACTACTCATTTTCCCCGACATAGAGCAGATCGGCACACAACAAAAACTGCTGTTCGGATGTTCCCTTTTCTGATATTTTAGCATTCGTAACATTTTAATTAAAACAGAAATAAGAATTTTAGTGTAATAAGCGAAAATTAACAGTAAACCGAGATCACCTACCGCTGCAGATGTGTACAGAAGTGAAAAGCGGAAATGCTTAGACCTCTTTCCGGTTCGACCGCTGGGCGCTCCGCATAACCCCTATTGAGGGGATTTTGTAGAGGAGTGAACCTGCATAGAAAATTACAATAGATAACAAGCATAGATAAATACAATAGAAGAAAAATACAGTTGAAATAAGCAGTGCATTATGTTTTTCAGTTAAATCTGAAAACATCAGGTACAGAAATTGAATTATCAAAATGTAAAATAAGTCTTCACTGTAAAAATAAAATAACTATAAATTAATTAAATGTATCTTTGCTAAAGCTACAAGTCATTTTCTCTTTTGATGTTTGATCACCATTGGCGACACAAACAGCTGCGGGTACGTTAGGCTACTGTCCCTTTAAGACGAATGCGCAGACCTAATATAAATGACACGCATCTGTTTTCTTTCTGTTTAAAACACACAAGACTGTTTACGAGGAAACTCGCCAAGATGGGCATTTTGACAAGATGGGCTAAACTCACCTTCTTCATCTACTGACTATGGATGGCATCAAGGTCTTGTCCTGAAGAATCACAGGGCCAAACAATAGGGATTATATCTCATCTGGTAACAAGAGCAAAGCCATAACTTTAAGAACTCTAATGATATATTTACCCCCTGATATTGCATTGGGGATATCAATTCAAACATTTTTAAAGGCTAAGAGTATGAGCCACAGCTTCCCAAGATATCTGTGAAAAATAACTGCCTAAAGTTGTCGACCCCCTGAACCACATTCAGCATTTAAAAGTACAAAGAATTTCAGTATTGATCAATAAAAAAAAACATACAAATACATAAATACCTTTGAGTTAGACAGTATGGTGTCAGTCTCATTGGCCAACACAATTCAAAACAGACCTAAAGAAATAAAATAAAATATACTAATGATCAGGATATCATGTTATCATAATAGTTAAATGAATTATTATTATAACTATGACCATTATAATATTGTATTAGTCGCCTATTATTTAGCTGATTATTTAGCCTACAGGCTTCTCAAGGACAATCTCACTGAAAAACCCTGGGGTTAATGATTTTAAAATGTGAGACTTATTTCAAAAGCATAAATCTTACAGACCCCACACCTTTGAACAGTAGTGCACTGTATTTTTGAGGTGGTTTTGCTTACTAGTCATATGGTTCATAGCCATGGAGATTGTCTTGGACAGGGGGTGCAGCAGGCCATCACAGCATGATGATCTAGGAACATAATAAGCTATTTGTCACAGAGCCAACAATATTACATGGGATTGGTTTAATAAAAGGAACCAAGCTAGAACAGAGGTGAAATGCAGAAAAGAGAAATATATAAAAATCTTAAGATAATATATTGTGAAATAAATGCATATGGAATTATTATCATTATTAAACAATAACTCACCCCTTGTTGTAGAGGATTTTTTTTCTCTCTCGCTATTCTGAAATCACATTTTAGCAATATTGGTAAGTGACGTCACTGATTAAGTTAACAATACAGTGCATTCTTTTAGGTTAAATAAATTAGCTTACTTCCAATCACCCATTGACAAATTACCAGCAAAACTATAAAAAACTGTTATCTACACTAAATATGTGTTTAAAAACCCAAACTTTCATAAATAAGACCTTAACTTAACGTAACTTAGGCCTAACGTTCTCTTCTGAAACCGGTTAGCTTAGATGCTAACGGACTTTTTCAAAGACAAAACCATTTCTTTAAAGTAAATATTCAACAGAAGCGTGTCAATTACACGTAAGAAATGTGTCAGGGACGTTTGTGTGTATTATTTGTGATATTTTGTTGACTAAACTTACCTGAAAGCAGTGAAACCAACAGCGACAGACGGGAGTTTTGTTGTTTGTCATTTGTTGATGACGTTTCTGGTTTCCATCTGCTGAGGAGCGCACGTGCGCGCTCCAGTGTTTGATTACGCGCATGCGCATTAATACACTTCAAAGTCACGCAGCATTTAAATAAACATATAGAATTAAAATGTATAACATAATTTAAAATATCATTAATAAAAAGTTATTGCGAATAGATCTGAACGTTGTTGGTTATCTTATAACCTTAGGGGACCGTACTGACGACGTTGTCAGTTGGTAATCTGCCTGTTAAGTGATATTAAAATAATAACCTGCAGAGAACGTTCCCAGAACGTTCTCTTTAGGATATACAAATAAAACCTAAAAATAATTAACTAAAAAAGACTGCCTACCAATGAGCAAAGTTATTGATTACTTAGGCATTATCTACTGCCTGATAATGGTCATGTAATTAAGCATTTGATAAATGGTGTTAAAGCACAAAACATTGCAAACCATTCAATTGGTTTAAGAAAAATAGAACCTAAAAATAACTTACAGGGAATGTTCTCTTTAGGTTATAAATTAAACCTAAAAATAACCTACAGGGAACGTTCTGGGAACGTTCCCTTAAAGTTATAAAACTTGGTTGGACGTCACCACGACAGACCGGTACATCGACCGCATTACTGCAGAAGCTGCACCGATCCGTCTGTCAATCTCCCGTTCCATCCTTCCCTCACTCGCGAACAAGACCCCAAGATACTTAAACTCCTCCACTTGAGGCAGGAACTGAACCAACCTGAAGTGGGCAAACCACCCTTTTCCGACTGAGGACCATGGTCTCGGATTTGGAGGTTATAAAAAGTTATAAAATTAAACCTAAAAAATAACCTACAGGGAACGTTCTGGGAACGTTCTCTTAAAGTTATGCAGATAGAACCTAAAAATAACCTACAGGGAACGTTCCCAGAACGTTCTCTTTAGGTTATAAAATTAAACCTAAAAATAACCTACAGGGAACGTTCTGGGAACGTTCCCTTAAAGTTATAAAAATAGATCCTAAAAATAACCTACAGGGAATGTTCCCAGAACGTTCTCTTTAGGTTATAAATTTAAACCTAAAAATAACCTACAGGGAACGTTCTGGGAACGTTCCCTTAATGTTATAAACATAGATCCTAAAAATAACCTACAGGGAACGTTCCCAGAACGTTCTTGTTTGGTTCCCAAAAAAATAACCAAATGGGAACCAAACGGGAACGTTAGGGGAACGTTCTGTGTTTGCTGGGTCCTCCCGTCAATACGGTAATCTCTCTACTGTGCGACAGAGAGTCGCGTGGTTATGACGCAATCGTTAGCCTACTTTTACAAAAACTGTTTTTACGGGGCCATAACGTAAGCTACAAGGTAATGGAGCATTTTATACATTGTCGTGTTTCTTTAGAAATAAATAATGGACAAATGGAGTCTTCAAACGCCTCAGATGTAAAGTTATTCACTGTCAAAGTGACGTCAAAATGAATGGGAGTCAATGGGATGCTAACAGCAGGTGAAGTTCTGCTACAAGATGGTGGCACGCGGCCGGCTTCAACTTCCGGTCGACTTCCTTCCCGCTTGTTCGGTCCGGGCTGAGGACCCAATTAGTATGCCAGTAGTATGCCTGATCTAAATCTGTTCTCGCGATAACTTGTAGCTAACGTGAGCTATTTTAGTGTTATTATGTGGTAGCTTTATGTAGAATGCTAAATCCCGCTGCTATATGCAAGGTAAGATTAAATTAAATTGTATATTGTATATGTAAATTGTGTATATTCTATAGCTAATATTTAAAATCTCAAGTAGCGTCAATAGCAGGAGAAAGACCGTGAAATTAAAAAATACTACTGTTAATGTGTCACGAAATGTAGTTTTAAGAGTTTTTCAGTCGATAATGTAGTTGTTTCAATCACAAATATGTTGTTTGTTTCTACAGATAGCGCCTATTTAAAAAATTGATCTGACGTTTTCGGAGATGTGAGATCCAAGCTATCACCGGGTTCTCAGCGCTCATGTATCCCGCCTGAAACAGCCTTAACTCGGCTAAATCTACTGCCGTCTGCCGCTGGTTTATGTCTCTAGTCTAGTGGTTAAACATGAGATATAATTCGTCTTGTGTAGGCTATATCTAACGGACGATCTTAGATATCATTAATCTATAATTTGTTCCCTGGCAAATCGTTTTGGCTGAGGGCAAAGTTTTAGCTTCATAACTTTATATAGCGTTAAATTATTTAGGCTATTTATCTTTAACGTTGTAGCCTGCTGACTTACGTTTGACTGAATCGTTTTACTTACTTTATTTCTTGACTTGTATAGCTTCTTATACCTTTTAGGCTGCTTTTATAATGGCTATTATTGATCAATAAAACAGAAATTTAACAAAAAGAGACAGGGTTGTGTCATTTTATTTTATATAGCCTATGTAAGAATATTTTAATATATATAAAATATGATATCACCAATACGGCATGTATTTTTTTATTTTTTTCATGTATGGGATGGGAAGTATTTCAGGTGTCTTGAAAGAAAGAAATCAAGTATCACTGACAAAGGCTCAAAAAGAGACTATGACTTTCTAAAAGATCTTTTAAAAACAGATTGTTTGTGTTTTTTGTTTTACTTTTAGGACTGGAGAACATCTGTCAAATGGGCTGTCACGACTTCTTTTCTGTTTGTTAAATGCTCAGTTAGGTTTGGGATCTCTGCAAAGGAGTACCTTCTCACAACATAGCGACACTTTATAGTTAACTTAATGAATTACTAACGTAATGATAGCAGTAGCACCAAAACGTACTTTGCAAGATTAAGCGCTGTTTTATATGGATTAACCCTTTCATGCATATTGGTCACTACAGTGGACGGCTATTAAAAAAGCATTTGCTTAAATTTGCACGGGTTTTGATGGCTTAGTTGCACATCATCCTCTTCAGTGGACCCACCCTGGTGCATCATCCTATACATTGCAACCAAGTGGCAAGCCGTTGTGTTTCGATTTTTTCCCCCCTCCAAACCAAGATGGTCAATGGTCAGTCAGAAATGCCAAGTTGCTCCGGAATATCCAACCATTCCTTCTTTCCTAGGAGACTCTTGTAGGTAAAAAAAATATTGCAGCATCAAACAATATCTAATGAGTCATATCACAGTTCAATTTTCCAAGTTTTGATTTTAGATTGGGAGAAAAATCTGATTAATCATCTGTCCACTGTAGTGGACCTCATGCATCAATGGCTATATTTCAGCTACAATTCTTATACTGTGAATATTGTTCTTGAAAATACTTAATCTGCAGTGACATTTATGTAAATAAATGTATTATTAGAATGTAACGTGCTTACATAATGTATGTGACTTGTATTGCATTAATTTACTCGTAACATCAAAAAGAGATCTGATTATGTAATGCATGTTACTTGTAATGTATTACTTTACTTGTAAATGAGTAATAAATGAGAAGAGCTGTAAATGAGAGATAACTTCTTAATGAGTTTGTCTTATATAAAAGCCCTTAAAGTGATGAAAAAAAAAGAATGCAATAAATATTGTTTGCATTAAAGAAGAATATGATTTACAAAACAAAAACACAACCAAGCCCCTTTAACCTTTCAATCTTTTTTGTTTAATACTATGATAATCATTTTTCTTGTTTAATTTGTATTTCTTTTATGCACCTGTTCTGTATATTCTAATGCAAAGATGTAATGATATTGCCATTCCATTTGTACATGACAAAAAAAAAAAAAAAAAAAACGTATTAGAGATAACGTTTTTTCACCAATACAATATTTTTGCACACATCGAAATGTTACAGAGGTTTAAAAAAAACTATTTAACGCGACTCATCAATAAAATATTGTCATTCTTAAAGACACTTGAAAATGACCAATGAGAATGTCTCATCACTTTTTTTTTTTTTTTAAATGCGGGACTATATATACGATTGCCATGTTTCACAGGTCCCTTTCGTCAGAAATTCTACAAAGAATCTCTGCGAAAATTTCATCTTTGGACATCTGTGCATCTCTCTGGACAGTTTCATATCTGTGACCAAAATATCTCTGGACGATTTCATCTCTGCGACCAATACATTTACCTTACTTAATTCAAAAATACAATTTAATTATCAATTTAACTTTACATTAATTATTGTGTTTTTTTTTTCTTCTCATCATCCAACATTTCAGTAAGTATATCCATCACCCGGTGTATTTTAATAAAGTTTAATTGTAGTTATATTTTAATAAAAACGAAATTATCGGCCTGTAATAATTTTTACCGTTATAGATACAGTTCAACATTATTGCATGAGCATGCTTTCGGAAAAAAAAAAATATTTGCAATGTTATAGGCCTAATACAATTTGGACGAAAGTCTTTGTTGCCGAATGAAGAATTAAAAATTAAAGGCCTCAGCTCTGTAGGCACTTGCATAAATAAGTTACATCAAAGCGAGTTTAAGCACCTGGGCACAGTTGCATTGAATATATTAATAACTCGTGCTATCAAAGTTAACGCATGCGATTATTTTAGTCCAGTTTAACGCAATAAAAATAACGCAGCATTCTTTTTTTTTTCTGTCATTCTTTAGCTAGCGTTACATTTAACATGCACTTAAAGCAAATTGTTTAAAAACATTCGAGCGCGAAAAGACACACACATGTCCTGACAGTCACGCGCACCATATGGTGCGCACTGCGCAGCAGTAATTGGCAGTCGGCAACTGCAGGTCTTAAAGGGACAGCACCCAATAGGCGGATCTTTTGTGACGTCATTGTTTATGTTTGTCGCGTTGCATCATGGGAATCGTGTGGCAGGAAACACCGCTAGATACCTGTAATTTGATTGTTTTGCACGTTTGGAGGAGGATTTAGAGAAGAGGATGGTTCACTCTTGCTGTGTGGTCGAGTACGGCTCGTTGGGGGCCTGATAAAAAGTTTTTTCGAATTCCCTCCGAAAAGGATCGCGAAAAACGAAAGAAATGGTTGCGTGCAATTAGGCGATTGAACCTGGACGCTCCGAAGAAAGCCTGAATTCCTGCAGCTAACGTTACTGATCGAGTTTGTGAGGCTCATTTTGTTCATGGTAGGCCTAAGTCTTAGTGACTATGTATTTATAGAAGATTGAATAAAAAAAATAATAAAACTGAGTCAAATCAACCGAGTCATATGTTTTCGCGTTCTGATTCAGGTGTCCCAAACCGCGATCCACAGCACCCAGACTATGTTCCTCACATCAAAATGGGCTATTCTGGATCGCAAAACTTAAAAGCAAAAGAAAAGGCTGTTCTAACCTCTGCTTTTAGCACGATCACTGCTTTCTGTTTGGCAGAAAAGATCGGCCCAACTTTTCGAAAAAACAAAATAATCTTTTGAAAGCCTTTAATCTTTCATGAGTGAAGGGTCCAGGGGTTTCTATTAAATAAGAATAAATGTCTCCCCAGCAGATTGGTGGCCAAGACACGGGCGAGTCGGACCAACGTTTTTTGTCATCCCAGATCTCATATGGGCTTTGAATAACTTCGATTTTGTCACCAATACAAATTTTGAGCTTCTCTCCAAACCTCCTCCGGTCTTCAGATGTTAAAGTGCTTATATATTGTGGATTTCGCCCGCTAACTCTCTTGAAAATGCTCGTCGCGTCTTTACTGCCCGCAATACTGTTTGTTTTGTTGCCACACAACCACTCGCGCATGCGTACAAAGATGTCAACAAAGATCCTCCTATATAGCGGTCTCACACGAGGTCAATCAAATAACAATGGGAACAGAGAAAATGACTCACTGCTCATAACTAAAGAACTTTTGTAGATTTAATAAGGATTCATTTATATCTAATTTATAAATGATGCAGTGCAGAGTGTTTTACGCTTTATTCAATTTCTTTTTATTTCTCATATTTATCAAGACATCAGTAGCTGTAACGTTATTAGTATCAGTGATACTGGCCTTCATTTATATATATAAAAAAATGTCATTAAACAAGTATTTAAAATATAATGTCTTTATTTAGTTAGCTACATTAATCTGGAGATTAAATGTGAAATGATTAAATGATAAAATATAGTAAAAACGTATAGACTTGGGTAACACTTCATAATAACGTTCAGTTGTAGGTCATTAATAAGTGGTTAGTTAATGATGAACTAATCATTTACAAAACATGCATAAATGATTAGCATGTGATATACTAACATTTTATGTATGTTTTGTAAATTTCATTACAAGTGATTAGTAAATGATTAACTAATTATTTACAAAATATGACTATGCGTTTCATAAATGTTCATTATGTTACATTTTTTTGTATGACGCACTTAATCAGAAAAAAGTGTATTTAATCTAGTAAATTTTTTGGATCGATTGACTGCACAATTAATACGTTTAATCAACCTAATATCATTACTTTTGCTTTGCATTAAAGTTATGTTACAGTTTGCGTTGCATGCTGAGGTGAAGGAGTACCTGCAGCGTGGAGTTTACCAAGGGAACGCCGACACCGGACGGAAGAGAATTGTCAGGCGTTCTGCTAAGAAGTTCATTGTGCAGGGGAAGTAGAAAAAATATCATTGCCTTTTAATGTGTTAAATGTATTCTGTGATTTACAGTATCCGCTACGTTTGCTTATGATAAAACAACTAATTTTACATAATATTTTCTTCAATAAATAACATGATTTAAATACTGTGTGTTGCGTTCCCTCACATTACCTCTTTATGTCTCTAACACAGGTGGACATCTTTATTACAAGACTGCAGACGGATCAAACCGTCTAGTTGTCATGGATGAGCAACAGAAGGAACGAGTCCTTCGGGACTGCCATGATAGCCCAGCTACAGGTGGGCATCAGGGGATAACAAGGACATTTAATAAGATTGCAAGCGCATACTACTGGCAAGGCATCTTTCCGGACGTCACGAAGTGGGTAAGATAATTGTAGACTCAAATTCCTGACCCACGAGATGGTTTCATACAGCCCCTCAAGTGTAAATAATGAACTCATTGGTACGTTATGTAGAGGCCACCACATATTATATTGAGGACCACAACATCATATTCTATTAAATACTTAATGGTGTTAAGTTGTGTCCTCAAGATCCTATGTTGAGTTTGAGACCCCCTGATGTAGTTGTACAAAGTAATGTGTTTCTGTTGTTTGTAATGTTACAAACACCTACATTTTTTTTTTTTAGATTGCCCAATGTCCACAGTGTCAGTGTAATGATACTATTACAACAGTGGCTCCAGTGTTGCACCCTATCAAGGTCACTAAAGCCTGGAATGTAATAGGAATGGATTTGATGGGACCATTTCCAACCAGTCCTCAGGGGAACATTTATGTCCTCACAATGACTGACCTCTTCACCAAATGGGTTTTCGCCAAATCCCTGAAGTGTAAGACCGCAGTTGAGGTGGCTAAAGGGGTCTTACAAGCATTTAATGCATATGGACTGGTTGAAAGAATAATCACAGACCATGGGAGGGAGTTTGTGAACCAGGTTATTATTATTTAGTTAAGAAGATTTTATTATTAATTTTTTTGGCTATATGTTATAAGAATGTACCATGTCTTTGATACCTTTTTGATAACAGCTAAATGAGGACATATTTAAGGAATTGGGTGTGAAGCAGTGTGTCACGTCAGCTTACCACCCTCAGTCAAATGGACAGGATGAGAGGACTAATCAGACTATAAAGAGGTCATTGTCAAAGTACTGCAATGACATGCAGAATGACTGGGACGAAAAACTGGAGGATGTGGTGCATGCCATCAACACCTCAAAGCAGGTGATTGGAACTGCTTAAAAAAGAAATGACTATATGCAATTGATTATGTAAATGTAATTTGTTGAAACACTTTTTTTTAGGGCTCTACAAAGTATACACCATTCTTTTTGATGTTTCACCGGCACCCAAACACGCCAGAGGTTCTAAACACAAAGGTAGTATCTGAGACAGATTGCTTTGTAGCAGAGGATCCGAATATTGTAATGCCCACACGGATGGTAGAGGTGACAGCAGTACAGGCAAAGGTAATTGTCTCTAGTATGAACTATAATTAAGTAATAATTCACATTATTTAAGGTATTCTATTAAGTCTGTTTATTGTACATTATCTTCATAAGGTGCGGGATCACATTGCAAAAGCACAGGGGAAGCAAAAGGCAGAGTACGAGTCCCGGAAAAGAAAAAAATGTGAAATCATTTCACATCCACGAAGGAGAGGAGGTACTCAAAGCAAACAAAAGAAAAGAGGGACGCAAAGGTGGACGTTTAGAGGGGAACTGGACAGGCCCTTTTGTAGTCGAAGACATTACCGGAAAAGGGGTTGCTACACTTGCAGACAAATCAGGCAACATTCTCCGCCAGAAAACCAATGTGTCCCAACTCAAACCATTCCTGCGGCGTGACATTAACCTGAATGGTGAGAAAGGCAGTACATTACAGTAGATGGTCCACTTTTTGAAATAAATGTTTATGGCAAATTTAAAATATTACATATACAACCTTTTTCAGTGAAAATTCATGATGACCATGATTCTTACTGCCTGAAGACAGACATGGCAGGAGGTGATGCATCACGCACAGGTATGCTTTATTTGATTTAATTTTAAAAAAGTACAATAAGTAACTTTGACAAAGATTTGTGACTGATCCAAATGTGTTTACAGAAATTGAAAAAAAAAAATCAGTTTTCAGTGGATCGCTTTCACATCTTGGAGCTAGAAGAGGTAAGATGTTAAATAAATGGAAGTCTGTTATATATTATATAATATTATATATGTAAGACAATTACAAAGCTTTTTTTTTTTCTAGGAAATGTATATGAGAATTTTGAGTGAGGAAACCGACAGAAAGCGGCCACTCATTCAGTTTCCGAGATGCCAGGCCACAGTTGAAGATTTCGAGACACTGTGTCCACAGAATAAAAGTTTCCCATGGCTGAATGACGACGTTAGAATTTTAATTTGCGAGTCTCTATTTGCCCCAATGGAATAAATGCTTTGTGGGATCTCCATATCTCAGCTCTGGAAGGCTCTAGAGCCTCCAATCATGCATTCATGTCTATGTCTCAGCACCCTCTAACAGAATCCAAGATTTCAAGAATATCCAAGAAACTTTATTTTTTGACCCAAAATATCACCTTATAGTTTTTTTGGGGCAAAAAATAAAGTTTCTCGGATATTCTCGAAACCGTGGATTTTGTTAGAGGGTGCTGAGACATAGACATGAATGCATGATTGGAGAAATTTTGGGACTCAGGCGAGCCCTCCATATGTGTCCAATGGCAGCTTATTTATATGGTCTTTTGTACACAAACCTCCTATATGTACTTCTTTTATTATTCAACAACATTTTATTGAAATCTACTATTTCTTTTAGATTCTTGACACAAGGATTGCACAGCTCTGTAAAGCACATGGTGGAACTGCTTTACAGGTGCACACGTTCGTTCTCTGGTGGCGATCCTTCACTATCAAGAAACATGTGGATGACAGTCACATTTCTTGTCTGAAGGTAAATGAAAATCTATGAAATAAATTTCAGGGCCAGGGGACACACTTACTTACTTATTTACCTAAAAATATTTTAAAGGACCTTGATGAGAATGACACAGTCCTTATTCCAAGAATTGTTGGTGGACAGAGCCCCGAAAAGGGAAACCACTTCATTTTGTGGGTATGTATGGATAAAAAAAAAATACATTTTTGCTCAACAGTTGTTACTCTGGTTAAAGCGGTTTCTGTTTATGTTGTAAAGGTCTTGGATGGTTTGCTGAATCGTATTCGAGTTTACGACCCCACTGGCAACTACAAGTCAATTTCTGCGATGGACCTGGCTATACTATGGTATTTTGTGCTTTGTAAATGTCAAAACTGTTATCTTTATTTACTAATGTACATTTCTTAATTTCTTTTTTCTTTTGTGCAAAAGCAATGCCTTCCGAAATACTTGGGACTTGGGAAAATGGACTGTTGAGTACCCAGAACAGTGGAGGCTGGCTGACTCTAACAACTGTGGGGTTTTGGTTTGTACAGTAAGTTAAATAAATGCTTTTATTTATTCATTTTATTTTATTTTTATCTACATTACTTTAACAACTGTGTTTATTTCATTAGATGGCAGAAATGGAGGTGAGGGACAAATGGACCTCTATGAAAAACGAGGTGATACAGGGAGACGATCTGTGGCATCTGAGAAGATATCACGCATCATCTATGGCAGCATATGCTGTTCAGCATATGACGTATAAAAGGTATGTGTAAAATGTGTGTCCTCATTCATATAAATCAACTTAAAATTGTAATAAATCAAGTAGATCGATGATTTTTAAAATATAGGACAGTCGAGGAGGTGGGAAAAAAAGGAATTTGTTCTCTTGTCAGTGATACTGAAATTCAGGTACATATAAGACTTTACACAAAATTTAAAATGGCTAGATATTGTTTGCTATACTAAATATTTTTTTCAGGAGTTGTTTCAAGGAATTGTAAAAGGCTCACTGAAACCCACATGGAACAAATGGTGGCAAATGAAGACTGGAAAAATGGCAAAACCTAAGAGCTTTCATCCTGCCTTGTCAGCACATGTTGAGGAACTTCTGGGACACATCGACAACATTGTGTTTGAGCAAAAGAAGGACAAAAAACTTGAACATTTCGACCTTTTAATGTGTGAATTGATTCCTGAGGTAAGCATTTTATGGGATCGTGTTGGTACAAATAAGTACTTGAATTTTTTATATCACCAAAAAAACACATCATTTTCTCACCCTGGTATCATTTGATAATATGTTGGGAGAAACTGTGTTTTTACAGAGTTCCCTCAAGCCAGTCCATCCATGACACCCCAGGTTCAACGAGCTAACTACGTTCTGCTGCGTTGCACCTTTGGGCTTGCATATCAAAGTAAATTCATGTTGTATATGCAGTCAATTCTTTGTGGAACCATCCTAAGGCCTAGATGATGCAGTCAGTCAATTTCCCCTTTAGATGGTGGGGTCGTGACCTGTAGGCGAGGAGGCTGGACTAGGTGTCATGGACTGGCTTGAGGGAACTCTGTAAAAACACACAAACATGCTGCAACACATCATGTTCAACTGGACATTTGCACAGTCTTTAGTGCAATGGAACATCACTCACTGTTTTTACTTTGATATGCAAGCCCAAAGGTGCAACGCAGCAGAACGTAGTTAGCTCGTTGAACCTGGGGTGTCATTGATGGACTGGCTTGAGGGAACTCTGTAAAAACACACAAACATGCTGCAACACATCATGTTCAACTGGACATTTGCACAGTCTTTAGTGCTATGGAACATCACTCACTGTTTTTACTTTGATATGCAAGCCCAAAGGTGCAACGCAGCAGAACGTAGTTAGCTCGTTGAACCTGGGGTGTCATGGATGGACTGGCTTGAGGGAACTCTGTAAAAACACAGTTTCTCCCAACATATTATCAAATGATACCAGGGTGAGAAAATGATGTGTTTTTTTGGTGATATAAAAAATTCAAGTACTTATTTGTACCAACACGATCCCATAAAATGCTTACCTCAGGAATCAATTCACACATTAAAAGGTCGAAATGTTCAAGTTTTTTGTCCTTCTTTTGCTCAAACACAATGTTGTCGATGTGTCCCAGAAGTTCCTCAACATGTGCTGACAAGGCAGGATGAAAGCTCTTAGGTTTTGCCATTTTTCCAGTCTTCATTTGCCACCATTTGTTCCATGTGGGTTTCAGTGAGCCTTTTACAATTCCTTGAAACAACTCCTGAAAAAAATATTTAGTATAGCAAACAATATCTAGCCATTTTAAATTTTGTGTAAAGTCTTATATGTACCTGAATTTCAGTATCACTGACAAGAGAACAAATTCCTTTTTTTCCCACCTCCTCGACTGTCCTATATTTTAAAAATCATCGATCTACTTGATTTATTACAATTTTAAGTTGATTTATATGAATGAGGACACACATTTTACACATACCTTTTATACGTCATATGCTGAACAGCATATGCTGCCATAGATGATGCGTGATATCTTCTCAGATGCCACAGATCGTCTCCCTGTATCACCTCGTTTTTCATAGAGGTCCATTTGTCCCTCACCTCCATTTCTGCCATCTAATGAAATAAACACAGTTGTTAAAGTAATGTAGATAAAAATAAAATAAAATGAATAAATAAAAGCATTTATTTAACTTACTGTACAAACCAAAACCCCACAGTTGTTAGAGTCAGCCAGCCTCCACTGTTCTGGGTACTCAACAGTCCATTTTCCCAAGTCCCAAGTATTTCGGAAGGCATTGCTTTTGCACAAAAGAAAAAAGAAATTAAGAAATGTACATTAGTAAATAAAGATAACAGTTTTGACATTTACAAAGCACAAAATACCATAGTATAGCCAGGTCCATCGCAGAAATTGACTTGTAGTTGCCAGTGGGGTCGTAAACTCGAATACGATTCAGCAAACCATCCAAGACCTTTACAACATAAACAGAAACCGCTTTAACCAGAGTAACAACTGTTGAGCAAAAATGTATTTTTTTTTTATCCATACATACCCACAAAATGAAGTGGTTTCCCTTTTCGGGGCTCTGTCCACCAACAATTCTTGGAATAAGGACTGTGTCATTCTCATCAAGGTCCTTTAAAATATTTTTAGGTAAATAAGTAAGTAAGTGTGTCCCCTGGCCCTGAAATTTATTTCATAGATTTTCATTTACCTTCAGACAAGAAATGTGACTGTCATCCACATGTTTCTTGATAGTGAAGGATCGCCACCAGAGAACGAACGTGTGCACCTGTAAAGCAGTTCCACCATGTGCTTTACAGAGCTGTGCAATCCTTGTGTCAAGAATCTAAAAGAAATAGTAGATTTCAATAAAATGTTGTTGAATAATAAAAGAAGTACATATAGGAGGTTTGTGTACAAAAGACCATATAAATAAGCTGCCATTGGACACATATGGAGGGCTCGCCTGAGTCCCAAAATTTCTCCAATCATGCATTCATGTCTATGTCTCAGCACCCTCTAACAAAATCCACGGTTTCGAGAATATCCGAGAAACTTTATTTGACTTTAAGTTGAGACAGGAGTTTGCATGATTTATATTATAGGTTTAGCTTATATTATATTTTATATTATTTATATATATATATTTTTTTAATAAATTTCCTGTAATTGAGATATTCATCTATATTTTCTTAAAACCGACTTTTATGACACATACTCGTTTCGGCTAGGTGACTGATATTGTGAATCTTACTGTAATTAGATGGCTAGCTAACTTTTCTCACACAAAGACAAACAATTGAGGAGACAGTGGTAAGTAGCTGTTAGAAGGGGAGATTTTTCCGCAAGCAAGTCCTCTGTGCTATGCAGTGGGCACTTCAAGTCGGAGGACTTTGACAGGACAGGTCAGACTGTCAGAATTAGGGATGGAGATAAACCATCAGTCTTCAGTTTCACGACTCATTTACAAAGAGTAGGTTTATTATCACTAGATTATAAGGATCTGATAGAGATCACATAATTTGTGATTTGTTTATATTTTTAGTTCCTTTTTAGCCCGTGGCAACCAGGGCTACATAAGCCTCAAGGAAAGCTGAGGAAAGCCTCAATGGACAGTTCTCAGCATTTCCAAGGGACTGATCCTCCTCTGCCTAATGCTGTGAGTATTTGTTCTAGTTAAACCCAGAACAGCTGTGAGCCTTATGGCCCAGGTCATATTCAAACCTCTCTGTCTCTCACAGAAAAGGAAAATTTGATTAAAAGAAATAGAAAATTTGTCATAATTTACTCCCTCTAATTCCATCACAGACGTGTATTACTTTCATTGTTTATCTGAACACAACTGGAGATTTTGTGTGTGTGTGTGTGTGTGTGTGTGTGTGTGTGTGTGTGTGTGTGTGTGTGTGTGTGTGTGTGTGTGTGTGTGTGTGTACTTTGTTTTTAGGGGGATGGAATAACAGTCCTACTGCAGGTCATTTTCCGCCGTCTCATGGTCCAATGCAGTGTCTCTCCAAGCACTTCAGGGAACGTGGCACCACAGGATGAGACAGTGTCCCTATCAGCTGTTGAGATGTCATCTTCTCACACTGTAAAAGAATCTGAGGAGCTTCCATCCCCTTTTGTAAACATTTCTGCACTTGTGTGTGAACACAGCTACCTGCCAACCTGCCTTTTGGACAATGCCCTTGCCATGTATGTAAGAATAAATGCCTTCCCTGATCTTTGAACACCCCTGGTTGCAGCTAATTTGGTTGCAATATCCTCCCAGTTGTTTTTTTTCTTTCCTAATTTGTATGGTGTCCTTTAAATCTGTTGAAAATAACATCTTTGTTTCGCTCTATGTCATGTATTTTGTATGGCTATGCTACCCGTACCTGGGTGACGTCATTCACAAATTCAGTTAAAGCTGCAGTAGGGAACTTTTAGAAAACGTTGACTTAGCCTGAAAATTTGAACAAGCACAGCTTACAGGTCACTCCCCCTCGCTCTCTGCTGCGATACAGCCCTCCCTCCACAGCTCCTCCCCCACGACGGAGCCTGCCGTGAACGCGCAGGCTAGTAAACAGGGCCTGTGATGACTGCGGATAAACAGTTATCGCACATTCACTGGTAGGGACGAAACATCAACAATATGCTTTACATTGACTATGGCCTGCCCATACTTTGACTACAAACTTGGTCCTCAAATCATTACGTATTTTGCAATGCATGTAATGTCTTCATAACATTGCACTCTTTCTATAAGTTATAAATAGCTAGCAAGATAATATAATGGTAACGTTACAGTATCTAAGTAATTATTCTAGCGATGTGTAATGCTAAATAAGGTTTGCTAGTACATTATTTTAGCAACATGACAAGCCAGTGAATTAGCAGGTTTCAATTGTTGCTTAGCACACTGTGTGACATATTATCTGTATGTTATGCGGCTATAGTTTTGACACTGAGTCAATGGGCTCTGACGCGCTTGTTTATCGTCATCAGTCATTTTCTGTTTACCTGTCTTTGTTGTATGAGCAGGGGCCTGTACCATGAAGGTAGCTGAACAAACTCGGGGTTACAGGATTAGTTTTGAGTTGACAAAACCAAACCGATGCAATCAGGCTTTATTGGTACCATGATGCAGCTCATCAACTTTCTCTGTCAACTCAGGCTTTGATCCTTAAGCTATGATTACTCCACGCGCGCGTGCACATAAAAGAGTGACGTCGACACTGAACAACCAATCGCAGGTAGAGCGTGAGCGATATAATTTCCCGCGGAGGAGCAAGAGATAATCATTCAGAATTACGATGAATTTAAATATGTATTTCAAGCTCGAAACAATACGGTCTCTGGTGCCAAAGCAAGAGAAGACTGTTGGAGAAAGATTGCTGATTGTTAATGTGTAAGTTAAACAAATACGTTCTATATTTATGTAAAATTATGTATGTATGTATGTGTAGCCTATATGTGTAATATAGCCTATAGCCTATTTTTGTAATATATAAAAAATTATACATGCACATTTTTTATATATTATAAAAATAGGCTATAGGCTATATTACACATAGGCTACACATACATATATACATAATTTTACATAAATATAGAACGTATTTGTACTACTAAGAAAGCTAGGGAATCCTATCATAAGATTAACAGAATAATAATAAAGATTTAAAATAATTCTTAACATGTATTATATTGTATAGTACATTTGTGCAATTTGCTTTTTGAAAAAAAAATAAAAATAAAATGTGTTCATGTGATGTCACCCTATCAATATATCTTAAAGGCAATTTTATAAAAGCCCTCTTTTATGGACATGGCCGATAAATGTCCGGGGAACACTATTAATGAAACCATTCATGTACTCCTGCAGAGCGAGGACCACCTTACGAATGGTTCGACAAACCGTGTTTTCCCCGAGCTTCTGTGCGTCACCCACCGTGCAGGAATGTACCACTTGCAACAAAAAAAACGCAACGCAATATTTGCGGTACAGTAAGTGCATGAATTCGACGTGTTAAATTCTTTATGTGCGGCTCAAGAAGTTCGCAAAGATAAGACATTCCTTCCGCGGAAAATCTGTATCTTTCATACAAGTAACTATCAGGAAAGGCAAGGGGATTTTGTCTGGCTAAAAACTTTCTCTACGAAGTGCTCGTCAAACAATTTGCGCTGAGATGTCCACAGGATTTGGAAGAAAAGGTGAAGTCATTGCAACAGACACTGGGAATAAGTTACGTCACCTATATTTCTTTGCTCTCAGCTGATTGGTCAAACTTCAGTCTGAGATCTTGAATCCAGAACATAACCTGCCCCGGAGCAGGTTAGCCGTGCAGCGTAAGATACCATGGCAACGAACACCGATTAAAGCCGAGCTACTTTCATAGTACCTAAAACCCAGGGTTGGCGGAAACTAAACTGAAACATAGCTGGCTAGCCACCTAAACCGGCTTCATGGTACAGGCCCCTGGTGCCACTCGAGAAATTGGCAGTTTTGGTTGTTTGTCCGCCATTAGCACAGCTGCGCGGCACACCGGCAATCTTGATTTTGAACGATGGTGCGCGCAGCGCGCTGTGCGAGAGAGGGGTGTGATCAGCGCGTACACAAGCTTGACTGACACTGTTAAGACACTCCTCCTGGCTCTGATTGGTTGTTTCTTACTGGGAGCGGTGTATTTCTGCAAATGGCAATAGGACCACTGGGAGGAGCCTGAGGAGCTTGATTTTTTTCACAGATTATCTGTCTCATATTCTACTGTCAGGACATAATGCCAGTTTTAACAAATATGTAAAAAAAAATGTTTTACAAAAGTTACCAACTGCAGCTTTAAGTAAACAATGGAGACCCTACTGTGAAAGTCACCTCGTGTCTGTGTCGTCTTATTCTTCACTTTAAGTATATAACATACATAACATGGTGTCAGAAGACGGATCAAAAAAATAAAAGAAGAAGAAAAGAAAAGCACAGCTGAAAAGATGTCGCTACTGCAGCCACCATCAGCTTTGTCTCTTCACGGCAATCTGGCGGAGAATTGGAAGGTATGGCTTCAGAAATTCGAGTTGTACCTCATTGCGAGTGGCCTGGCAGATAAATCAGAGACAGTGCAGTGTGCTACTTTTCTTCATATTGCGGGTGAAGAAGCCATTAAAGTGCACAACACATTCCAGTTCACGGAGGGAGAGGTGAATAAAATAAATGCACTAAAAAGGAAATTCAAAGAATATTGTGAGCCCAGAAAGAATATGCCGTACATTCGCCATATGTTTTTTACGAGATCGCAAAGTTCTGAAGAAACAATTGATGCATACGTCACAGATCTTAAACACAAGGCGAAAGACTGTGAATTTGGCGATCTAACTGATTCACTTATCAGGGATAGAATCGTATGCAGGATAAGAGACGACAATGTGCGTGCAAGATTGTTGCGTGAGGCAGACCTCACGTTGGAAAAAGCAATCGACACCTGCCGGGCCAACGAGCTAACGTCAAATCAGACGAAAATGCTAGTTGAAGAAATAGACGTGAATAAAATAAGCAGTGTCAAAAACATAAAGAAAAAAGGAGGAAAAACAGTGCAAAGTGAACAGAGAAGTAAACAGCATGCAATGGAAAGTGGAATGGAATGGAAACACAAAGCAAATGTGAAATGTTCAAGATGTGGTTACCAACATGAATACAAAAAATGCCCAGCTTATGGACAAATTTGCAAAGCATGCAACAAAAGAAACCACTTTGCGAAAATGTGCAGAATGCAAGTCTCCACCAGGAAAATACAGACTGTAGAACAAGCTGAACAAAGTGATGAGCAAGATGATTTCTTTGTTGGAACCATTGATGTGCAAACAACACAAACAATGAAAAATGTGCACACAGTCACCACTGAAACACAGAATGAAAAAGACAAATGGACTGAAAGCCTGAAAATAAACAACAAGAACGTTTCATTTAAATTAGACACAGGGGCAGCATGTAATATGATACCCAACAATATGTTCAAGTCACTGGAAACTCGAAGAAAACTACAAAAATCCACCTGTCACCTAATTACATATTCTGGCCACAAGATGTCACCTGTGGGACAAGTTCAACTTACCTTCACCTACAGAAACCAAAAGCATAATATTCAATTTCAAGTGGCCGATGGTAATGTAACCTATGGGAAAATTGGATAATATAGACCTGAGTCAGTGGTTTGTTAAATTTGTTTATTTTCATATTGTATATTTTTCCAGTTCTGTAAAAAGAAATGTAAATTGTTATTGTTACAAGACATGTAAGATGTTTACTTTATTTTATAAAGTGAAAGTTACATAGGCTTACTGGTTGTGTTGTGCGAGTGCCGAAGAAGAGAGGAATGACGTCAGACGACGAAGAGAACAGTGTAAAAAGAGCACGAGGAATAGAGACCGGAATATGTGAATTACAAATTTCTCTGGTAACATCTGATAGATTAGGGTGACTAATCCTGACGAACTATCGGGTGATATCTCAATGCTGAACAGTGCTTTGACGAAGAGCTCAATTCAGTTTGTTTACGGACAGTTTGAAGTTTGACGCGAGCTGCTGGCTGCGAGCGCGTGCGCGGCGTGGGAGGAGAGACTGCCTGTTTGTTGACTAAACGGACCGGGGCTGGGACATTCGATTGCATCGAGAGAGCTGCATTGGGACCGAGACAACGCACGCGATCGACGGAGACGGTGCTGTTGTGCAACACACAAGTGGTGAGCGCATTCTTTTTTTTTTTTTTTTTTTGTGCTCTACGGAGTGAAGCAGCCACAAGTTTTAGGCTACAACGAACCCGAGCGTCGATTCAGGCCTGCTACGAGAACTGTGGTATTTTTTTGTATTGGATTATTAGATTTTTGCCGGCTATTAGTTTTAGGAATTACACTGTCAATCATCTTTTGGTTGTTTACTAATTCATATTCTTGTGTGATTATTTTATTTTATATTCAGTAAAGGGCTTTATTTGTTTCAATTGTTGTTGCTATTGTTATTTCATTTTCATTTTATAACTCGGGTTTATTTGAGAACCACAGCAACCTGATTAATCAGTTGCCCTTATAAAAATAAATATAGAATTTGATTGGTTACTAAATCTAAAAGAACTCAGGTTAGCCTTCCCCCATAAACAACTGTTGGGGGCGCTACATAACGTACCTGCACTTCTTGGACGCACAACCCATGGTGAGAAGAATATATGAAGTAAAGATCAAAGATGACCCTTTGAAAAACTTTGACGACCTGTTTTCTGGCCTTGGTTGTTTACCAATTGAGCATCACATCAAAACAGACCACAATGTCTCACCAGTGATTCATCCACCAAGAAAGGTTCCTGTAGCACTCAAGGACATGGCTGGACTGGCCATTGGGCATACCGGGCATTTTCCCGGTGGGCCGACGTGCTTTTTGGGCCGATAAATCTCATACTCATACATAATTTTTATTATTATTATTATTATATATATTTTTTTTTTAACGGCCCATAAAATTTGTACATCGGCGGCCCATTTGTTTTGCTTAATTGGCGGCGCTGGGTTTGTGCCGGTGTAATGCATTGGTCAAAAAAAGTCAGTGTTAGTTTTTTTTTTTTCTGACAGACCAGCCCATGAAACACGTAGATCAGCGGCCCATTGGTTCTTTTCTTGATTGACACTGGGCTGGCCCAATCACAACTTTAAACAAGTGAGCGAGAGTGCAGCAATGTCAGTGTGTATCTGTCAAAATAGTCAGCGAGATAGAGAAGAAACGCAAGGAATGTGCAGAGAAATAGCGTGAAAAAATAGAACCAGGCCCTTAAAGCAGACGCTTTATGTGTCAAAATATATGTTTTCTGCCCTTCATCAGCTCCTGTGGCAGATGATGATAGTGAGGAGGATCAGGAGAGAGATGAGAAAGTGTAGAGTCCGCGGTAAGCAGAACTACTTTCAAAACACTTAGGCTATGTCATGAGTGTAGGAATCCATAACCCAGTTACAGATTATTTCCACATCTGCATAGTTGACGATTACGTAATTCACTAGAAATTTAATGAGAGGCATTTGTAAACCATGTTTTCCGCCAAAATAAAAGCTTGATGCAGTTTGCGTCAAAATAAAAGATCCTGTGCTTATCTCTTTCAAGTATAGAAATTGGTACAGAACTAATTATGAAAGTTTCCTTTATTTTTTAGTGCATTTGTTTGACAAAATATGGCTATTACTGTCATTGGATTAATATTATAACTATTATTATGTAGTAGGTGTAATGTAAATAGACATACTAAATAGACTGTAACTAAAAGAGGTTTGAATTTTTCTTTGTTTAATTTGCACACTGAATATGGGTTGGAGCTTTTAATTTTGAACTCTCAAAGTGCACCAGATTGATGAATTTAACATTAAAATGCACAAAATTTTCTCACGGGGGAGCATTCCCCCGAACCACCCTAGAAGGACCGAGGTCCACCCACCACAGTTTTACTAAAAATCCTGTAAGAAACACTTGTATTGCTATGCCAATGCAGCTTATAGCTTATTTTAGGATTCACCACTGTGGAGTATAGTTCAACTGTATTAATAAATGTCAATTTTTTACTTATTTCATCTGTTAACTCTCACTCGTTCCTATACTCACTCATTACATGGCATTAGTGGTTTTAACGAATAGGAGTTGGTATGCATATAATTAAGGGGCGTGCAAAGATGGGTGGTGTTTATGATCATATAGTGGGCCGGTCTGGGCCAAAATGCCCGGGCCGATTTTTTGTCCCAGTCCAGCCCTGCTCAAGGACAAGATAGTTCAAGAGCTACACAAGATGGAAAGCATGGGAGTAATTGTAAAGGAAACCGAACCGACTGAGTGGGTGAACAGCATGGTAACAGTGGTGAAACCAAACAAGATACGCATATGCATAGATCCACAAGACCTTAATAAAGCGATAAAACGTGAACATTACCTTCTACTGACAGTGGAAGAAGTGGTATCCAGCATGCCAAAAAGCAAAGATATTTTCAGTCCTAGATGCAAATCAAGGCTTCTGGCAAATAAAACTGGATGATGAGAGTTCGAAACTCTGCACATTCAACACGCCAATAGGGAGGTACAGATTTCTTCGCTTACCATTTGGTGTGTCTTCAGCCAGTGAAGTCTTCCAGCGTGCGGTCGCGCAGATGTTAGAAGGTCTTGAAGGTGTGGTCAACGTCATTGATGACATCCTAGTATGGGGAGAGACAACACAAGAACATGATCAAAGACTCATCAAGCTGCTGGAAAGAGCAAGAGAATGGAATCTAAAACTAAACAAAAGCAAGTGCCAGATAAGAACATCAAAAATAAAATATCTTGGACACATCATCTCAGAAGAAGGTCTTAAGCCAGATGATGAAAAGGTGAGAGCCATCGTGCAAATGCCACATCCTGAAAACAAACAAGCACTCATGAGATTCATGGGTATGGTGCAATACCTATCCAAATTCATTCCAAATTTATCTGATGTCAGTGCTCCTCTTCGAAAGCTGTTAGAAGATGACGTTCAGTGGCACTGGGAGGAAGAGCAAAGAGAAAGCTTCACAAAAATGAAGAGCTTGCTGACAACACTGAAACACTGAAATTCTTTGATGTACAGAAACCAGTGACACTTTCAGTTGACGCCAGCTCAGAAGGCATCGGAGCAGTCATTCTGCAAGATAAAAAAACCAGTGGCTTATGAATCGCGTGCACTCACGGATGCCCAAAAAAGATATGCGCAAATTGAAAAAGAGCTACTTGCCATAGTTTATGGATGTGAGAAATTTCATCAATATATCTACGGCAAGGAAGTGGAAGTTGAAAGTGATCACAAACCACTGGAAAGTATTTTCAAGAAATCACTGCACCAAGCTCCACCTAGATTACAGCGCATGCTTCTCAGACTTCAGAGGTACAGCCTAAAGGTAGCCTACAAACCAGGCAAAGAGATGCACATTACTGATGCACTAAGTCGTGCATATCTGAATGAGCATACAGAAGACTTGCTTGGTCAAGAGCTAGAGCTTTGCTGGATAACAACATATCTGCCTGTGTCTGAAGAAAAGCTAAGTGTTTCCCGCACTACAACGGCTGCTGATCAAGAAATGCAACTACTGCGCAAAATGACCATGGATGGATGGCCCAAGGAAAGAAGTGAAGTTCCGAAACTGATTCAAGCCTACTGGACATTCAAAGAAGAAATAAGCTTCACATCAGGACTTCTTTTTAAATCTGCAAAGCTCATAGTTCCAAACAAACTGAGACAAGAAATGCTGAGGAAAATTCACAAATCACACCTTGGAGTTGTAAATGCAAAGAAAGAGCCAGGGATGTTCTGTATTGGCCGAACATGTCAACGCAGATTGAAGAGTTTGTCTCCCAATGTCCAGTGTGCAACACACACAAGAACAGTAATCCAAGAGAACGTACTCGGTTACTAACGTAACCTCGGTTCTCTCTAGAAGAGGGAACGAGTACTGCGTAAGTATCTTACGCTAGGGGAAAATCCCTTTTCCGCGAGATATTGAAGCCAAAAAATTATCCTTAATTTTGTATTATTGTAAAACGCGTTGCGGCAGCATACAGACATAGGCAAGACGGCTCGTGTGCCTATTGGCTGTTCTGCGGCAACTGCAGCAGCCTATCAAGCGAGGCCTAGCGTGACGTCAGACCCAATGAGGGTGCTTCGCGCCCACTGCGTCACATCCCGACGAAACGGGCGTGGCTTAGGCCTATAAATCCAGCTCGCAGGCAGCTGATATCTGGTTTTTCATCGCCGAAGCTAACCAGAGCGTGTGCATGCACGGCAAGATACGCAGTACTCGTTCCCTCTTCTAGAGAGAACCGAGGTGACGTTAGTAACCGAGTACGTTCTCTTACGAGAGGTCTCTCGTACTGCGTAAGTATCTTACACTAGGGGACCCAATGTAAAACGCCGTGCGTGCTAGGATCTGACACCAAAGACCCAAGGGTGAAAGCCCGGGGTTCATATAGTGCATAATCACCAGGGGAACTCACAGGGAGTCCGGGAAGAGGGAGGGGCGGAGCCGCGCTCTTCCACATATAGCAGCGTCCCTCAGACGCAAATTACATCATACAGACAGGGCGGAGTACGGCCTGAACTGATGGAAAATTGTGGGTCTTATTCATTTGCCCATAAGCATTTTGCGGTCGATCAGCGAGCAGTGCTCATCGAGCAGTGCTCAGCAGACACAGTATTCTGAACCGATTGCATCAGAACAGACAGTACTGGTATATTTAGACCGACAACAGCCTGGCCTGTAAGGCGGGAACCTCTAGGTTATAAAACCTTATAAATGTAGACGGGGAGGCCCAGCCTGCCGCCATACAAATGTCTTGCAAGGCAATCCCACTTGACCAGGCCCACGAAGAGGCCATGCCTCTCGTGGAGTGCGCTCTGACACCCAACGGGCACTGCATGCCCTTGGAGGCGTATGCCAGCGCTATAGCATCAACTATCCATCTGGATAGGCTCTGTTTCTACGCGGCTAGTCCCTTAGAACGTCCGCTAAGCGAAACAAAGAGCTGCTCCGTCTGTCTGAAACCAGACGAGCGAGACACATAAGCTCGTAATGCCCTGACTGGGCAAAGGAGGCTCGCGTCTCTTTCCCCATCAGGGACCGGTAGGGCTGACAGGGAGATAACCTGCGCCCTAAACGGTGTGTTGAGGGATTTTGGAACATAACCGTGCTTAGGTTCGAGTATAACTTTTGAGTCATTAGGCCCAAACTCCATGCACGCCGCGCTCACAGAGAGCGCGTGTAGGTCCCCTATGCGCTTCACTGAAGCGAGAGCCAGCAGAAACACAGTCTTGAAAGACAGGTGTTTCAAATCGATTGACTGTAAAGGCTCAAATGGCGCACCTTTCATGGCTTCCAGAACCGTAGAAAGGTCCCATACGGGGACTGAGGGAGGTCTGGGAGGATTCAGTCTCTTAGCCCCTCTAAGGAAGCGGATGACTAAATCGTTCCTTCCTATTGACTGACCAAGCGTTGTTTCTGAGAACGCTGCTATAGCCGCCACATAAACTTTGAGCGTGGAGGGGGCCCTGCCCCCATCCAACAGCTCTTGTAGGAAGGAAAGCACCTCCGCCACACCACAGTCTGTGGGTGACACACCACGGGCTGTGCACCAGCCCGAAAACACTGACCATTTCGAGGAATAGAGTCGTCTCGTAGACGGAGCTCTAGCCTGCGTGATCGTGTTTAATACTCCTTTAGGGAGTCCAACATGTACCCGTTGATGGCCCAGACATGAAGGGACCATAGTTCCGGGTGAGGATGCCAGATCGAACCGTGGGCCTGTGAGAGGAGGTCTCTCCTCACTGGTACTGGCCACGGGGCAGTACTTGCTAACTGCATCACGACTGGGAACCAAGGTTGGTTTTTCCAGAACGGTGCCACCAGCAGTACTGAGCATCCTTCTTCCCTGATCCGTTCTATCACCTGAGGCAGGAGAGAGACGGGGGGAAAAGCATAGAGCGGGCGGCGGGGCCACACATGGGCCAGCGCGCTCCTGCTCTTGGAGAAAAATTCCTGACAGTGAGCGTTTTCTTGAGACGCAAACAGGTCTACTTCCGCTCTGCCGAATTTCTTCCAAAGCAGTTGGACTGTCTGTGGGTGTAGAGACCACTCGCCTGCCGGAACATTGTTCCTGGACAGTCTGTCCGGTCCTATATTCAGGAGCCCTGGCACGTGCGCTGCTCTGAGCGAGCGCAGGTTGCACTGAGCCCATACCAGGAGGCGTTCTGCCAGCCTGTACAGGTTCTTGGACCTGAGGCCGCCCTGGCGATTTATGTAGGACACCACAGACATGTTGTCCGAACGGACCAAGACGTGGCGTCCTTTTATCTGGGGACAAAAACGCGTCAGCGCGTTGTCTACTGCCAGCATTTCGAGGCAGTTTATGTGTAGGAGCTTCTCCCGTTCCGACCACTGGCCGAAGAACGGTCTGCCCTCGAGCAGCGCTCCCCATCCCGAGGTGGACGCGTCCGTGGACACCACTTTCACCCTCGAGGAAGTCCCCAGGCTTACACCTGATTGGTACCAGTCGTTCGCTCTCCAAGGTTTCAGAGCTGTGACGCACTTCTGATTGACCCTGAGGCGAAGCGAACCGGATGCCCACGCTCTGCGTGGGACTCGCGCTTTCAGCCAAAACTGCAGCGGGCGCATGCGGAGCAGGCCGAGCTGGAGCACTGACGATGCTGAGGCCATGAGACCTAGCATCTTCTGAAATTTCTTGAGCGGGACAGACGCGCCGCAGCGAAACGCGTTCGCTGTGCGTTGAATGTCTACCGCGCGCTGTGGCGATAGTCGCGCTATCATGGACAGCGAGTCCAATTCTGTGCCCAGGAAAGATATCTTCTGACTGGGTAACAGAGAGCTCTTCGCCCAATTGACACTGAGACCCAAATCCTCGAGGTGATCGAGTAAAATGGTCGTGTGTTCTATGAGCACTGCGCGAGATTGCGCTAGAATCAGCCAATCGTCCAAATAGTTCAGCACTCGCATGCCTCTCATTCTGAGGGGTGCGAGCGCCGCGTCCATGCACTTCGTAAATGTACGGGGTGCCAGGGACAAACCGAATGGCAGGACTGTGTACTGATATGCCTGGCCCTCGAAGGCGAATCTCAAATATCGCCTGTGACGTGACGCTATCTGTATTTGAAAATACGCATCTTTCAGATCTATTGACACAAACCAATCTCCTTGGCGAATCTGCACAAGGATTTGTCTGGTCGTGAGCATCCTGAACTGTCGCTTCACAAGCACTTTGTTCAGTTGCCTTAGATCTAGTATGGGTCTGAGACCCCCGTCTTTTTTCGGTACCAGGAAGTATCTGCTGTATAGCCCTCCTTCGCTCTGGACTTGAGAGAGGGGCTCTATGGCCCCTTTGCTCAATAGTTTCGCCACTTCGGCTCGAAGTAAATGTGCTACTTCTGTTTTTACCGTGGTCTCGACGCGCGCCACATAGCGGCGAGGGCGTCGGCGAAACTGCAGCGAATAGCCTCTTTTTATAATGTTCAGCACCCACTTCGAAACCCCGGGCAGCTTTGCCCATGCGTCTGCATGGATAGCTAGGGGTTGAATACGAAGCGCGCTCCGCTCGCTCAGCGATGGAGAAGCTTCGGCGTGCTGCAACACAAGCATCGCGCTCGTGACATTTGAGGCATGGGACGCGCTGATAACAGCGGGCAGATTGCCCGCGCTCGACTCCTCTGCGGTGGTCAGCCGCGAGGGGGAGGGCTGGGCGGTTCCCGTGGGAACTGTCATGTCTATGTGTGGATGTGGGCGCGGGACAGCGGGCACATTTATCACACCGAAAGCATCGTTCGCTTGCGTGAAGCGAGTGCACGTTGGTTTCGTTTTTACAGAAACCGTGAGACATGCATAACGCGGTGTTAGTGGGCACTGGGTAGTGGGCACATTCACCATGTTTGAAGCGCAACCGATCTGAGTCGGTTTTATGTGCGCGAGCCCTGTGTGACAGGCTGTGCTTGTGTGTAGGGATGGGCACTGGGCAGTGGGCATTCTTACTACACATAAAACACCATCGGCCGTGGCCGGGACACCAGAAAATACACTCTTTTGGGGATTTATCTGGGTAGCCGTGAAAACGGCATTTGTGTGCAGGCAAGCGGGTGACAGAACCGACTTGTTGGCTGCAGAAAACACTGGAACAGTCACATTTGCTGGAACTGGACGAGCGAATAGCTTTGGTGTGAGTCTGGCCGCAGCGGGACTTAAACACCGTCGTTTTCCTAGCTGTGCTAGGACGACTTCGGGGCCTCGGGCTTCACCTAATCCTAGGTCGCAAGCCACGTACAGCGGGGCGGCGACCGGATGAGCGGGAGCGCGGTCTCGCGCTTCGGGCCTGGCGGCGCTGTGAAGTGGAGGCAGTGGACGGTGGCTGTGGCTGTGAGCTCTGAGCAGACGGTTTCGCACGGCCTGCTGCAGAGCTGGAGCGCTTCGGGAGGAAGTGCTTCATAGCCTGTGACGCTTTCTGTACCTCTGCGAATCTCTCCGCGAAATCCTTGACGGAGGATCCAAAGAGGCCTGTGGCGGAAAGCGGGGCGTCGAGGAACGCGGTGCGCTCAGACTCGGCCATTTCCGAGAGCGTCAGCCAAAGATGTCTCTCAGTCACGGTGAGAGAGGCCATATTCCGTCCAATGGCTTGCGCTGCAGACTTAGTAGCACGGAGAGCGAGGTCCGTGGCACTCCTTAAGTCCGGCACGCAGATCGCGTCAGGTCCTTCCTCATCCAGCTTACGGAGGAGATCGGCCTGGAAGATCTGAAGCGTTGCCATGGTGTGCAGCGCTGACGCAGCTTGCCCGGCGGCGGAGAAAGCGCGGCGGAGCAGGCTTGACGTCGTGCGGCAAGCTTTAGAGGGTAGGGCCGCGGCCTGTGCGAGTACTCGCATGAGCTCCGTCTCGATGGACGCTCTCTTGCCTGACGACGTGCGGGCAGGGGGCGTGGGGTCCTTAGAGCCCCCCCAATCCTCACTGCCTGACGCCAGGATAGAGCAGGAATCATCCTCTCCCAGCAGGGCTTCCTCATCCACGATGTCAACGGAAGCGAGGCTGACGAAGCCGGGGAAGCAAGCGGGCGAACCGGCGAGCTTTGGCGGCTGAGGGAGGGTTCCGGGGCCCACTGGGCGCGGCGCTTTTTATGGCGCGGCGGGCGGGGGAGCAGTCTCGGTGAAGAAGGCTAGGCGAGTCCTCAGAGTCGCCATTGCCATCAGCTCGCAGTGAGGGCAGCCGCCGTCAGCGAGCGCGAGAACTGCATGTTCCTCACCCAGGCAGGAAACGCAAACCACGTGGCGGTCCCCGTCGCTGAGTGTGGCTCTGCACGAGCCGCAGGAAGGCATCTTTAAAAAGACGCTAGCTCTTTTAGAATGTGTGTCGCGGCGGCGACACACACACACACAAAAGTACAGTGTAATAAGGAAAGGATATAAGCGCCGGAAAGCGCAGCAGGAAGGCAGGAAGGCGGCGCGGCCAGCGACTTCAGTGACTCGTCCCGCTGAAGGTGCTCTCTCTCAGACGGCGCGGCTTCTTCTCCGGCTCCAGCGATGCGTGTGCTTCGCTTGAAGGATGAAAAATCAGATAATAGCTGCCTGCGAGCGGTATTTATAGGCCTAGACCACGCCCATTTCGGCGGGACGTGACGCAGCGGGCGCGAAGTGCCCTGATTGGGTCTGGCGTCACGCCAGGCCTCGCTCGATAGGCTGCTGCAGTTGCCGCAGAGCAGCCAATAGGCGCGCGAGCTGTCTCACCTATGTCTGCATGCTGCCGCAACGCGTTTTGCATTATTACAAAATTAAGGATAATTTTTGGCTTCAATATCTCGCGGAAAAAGGATTTTTTTTTACGCAGTACGAGAGACCTCTCGTAAGAGAACTACATTTCGTGACACATTAACAGTAGTATTTTTAAATTTCGCGGTCTTTCTCCTGCTATTGACGCAACTTGAGATTTTAAATATTAGCTATAGAATATACACAATTTACATATACAATATACAATTTAATTTAATCTTACCTTGCATATAGCAGCGGGATTTAGCATTCTACATAAAGCTACCACATAATAACACTAAAATAGCTCACGTTAGCTACAAGTTATCGCGAGAACAGATTTAGATCAGGCATACTAATTGGGTCCTCAGCCCGGACCGAATACTTCAGAGTGACTGAATACTTCGCCACACCGGCCCTGGCCCAGCTAGCAACACGGCATAGGCTAATAACCTTTTTTTCATATACTGTGTACTTTCTATAACAGTTCTATCTAATAACATATTAAACAGTACTGTTAGACAGATCGCTAACTAATAAACACAGAGAATGCGAGCATTGTTTGCTCTGGCGTTCTCAGCGCCGCCAAAATAAAGGTCCGTCGTGCCGTCAAAATAAAAGTCACCGTGCTTGCGTCACTCCCTTACCCCTCCTACCAGTTCCTATGGCCACTTGGCCAAAACCGAGTTTGGGGGAGAGTAGTTCTAAGAACGCTTGATTGACAGGTGATCTGACCAATCATAGCGCCGATATTTTGTGCCCCCGTGACTATCCGCCATTTTGCCCGACAAACAAACAAGTCCGGCGTACTTGACTAGCATCGGCGATTAACTTTGAAAATGGTGAAACGGTGCTCGTATGGGACTTGCAACGCAGACAGTAGGTACCCAGAAAGGCTGGGCAATGTACAATTTCACCCGTTCCCTAAACCTGTCAGTAACCTGGAGAAGTGCATGAAATGGATACGTTTGTGTGGACGGCCTCACCAGCAACTGAGTTTGGACAAGATGAGAAATCGTTCCACAGCCAAACACATCTATGTGTGTTCAAAGGTAACGTTAAAGGACAAGTTCGGTATTTTACACTTAAAGCCCTGTTTACAGATCGTATCTGATGAAATAGAACGGTTAAGATTAAAATTTGGACACATGCTGCTGTCCCGAGAATTTTAGGTTTATTTCGCTTCCCCGCCCCACCCCCACAATGGTTGTCTATGTGCACTGGAAGATTCCGTCCTAAAAACACATTAAACTTTCGTTTACAAAGACGTGAAACTCACCGAGTGGTCAGGGGTGTTCACTGATATGTTCACTCAAAAATCGCTGAAAAAGATGCATTCTAACAGGTTTTATCGTAGTTTTTGTCCAACTCCATTGACTTAATAGGACGTGCTGTGAGACCGCAGCACCTTTACGGTATTGCTCCGCCGCTTCTTCTTCTGCTTCTTCTGTGTATTCAATGAAATGCCCGTGGTTTGCTTGCAATTGGCAAAGGTGCATTATCGCCACCAACTGGGCTGGAGTGTCTATTATTCAAGCTCTCAACGGAAGAATCACGGGTGTGACTCGTTTGGCAAAATAGGTCCACAAAAGCGAAATAGACCTAAAATTCTCGGGACAGGAGCATGTGTCCAAATTTTAATCTTAACCATTCTATTTCATCAGATACGATCTGTAAACAGGGCTTTAGGTGTAAAATACCGAACTTGTCCTTTAACTCAATTATACTCACTGCAACCTTTTACTGTGTAGCACAGTCTTTGTTTTATTTTGAACATGTTTTTACAATTTGTCGTCACCGGAGAAATGTATTGTTAAAAGCTTAACGTAACTAACTTACGGTAGCTTAACAGCCTAAAGAAGTTTTGCCTGACATGTCTGGCCTTTGTCTGTGTACTGAATGTGTTATGGATCTGTGAAGGAGGACTCAAATGCAGGATGACAATTAACAGCTTTATTGACAAACAGATGACACGACGAGGTGGGAGAGGGTAGCAATCCAAACAATAGGTAGAGATGAGACAGTGACAACAGCAGAGCAGCAGATGTAATGAGGTGTCCGTAGGCTGGAGTGTAGATATGGCAGATCAGAGTGAGACCAGAGGTAACCAGCTAAAGCCAGACAGGAACTTCTTACAGCTTGGCGCTCAGGAACCTCAGGCTCAGAACAGGGCTGCTTGCTGGACAGGACTTGGACAGGAACAGGGAACAAGACAGAGCCAAAAGGCAGTAACCAGAGCACTAACAGACTTTTACAACAAAACACTAAAGACTTAGAGAAACGATACTGAGACACAGTAGTACTCTGAGGTACAACATTTAACAAACTGGCAAACACAAGAGGGAAAGAGCAAACATATAAAGGGAGCTAAGAACATGAGGAACAGGTGAGCACACTCAGACAAACAAGGACTTAACGAGGAGACAGGTGCTAACACTCAAACAATGACTCAACTAAACAAGGGGGCGTGGTAACGGGAAACGAGGAGGAAGAGACACATGGCAAACACAAACAAAGACACAGCCATGTGTTTAAGCACAACATAAACATAGAAACATTAAACAGAGACAAGACAGACAACGCTGCCAGGGCAGAACCCTGACAGAATGAATTTCCTTTTAAGATACTTAAGACGTAATTTAGAATGAATAAATCCATTCCTCTGTCATTAAACTCCAGCACTTCGTTGATGGCCTGCCGACACCCACTCACCCTGATCCACTGTCTGCATTGACATATGACCATAGTAGCGTTACACCTGCGAGACGTCCGCCAAAGTTGCGACCACTGTCAGTGGCACCAAGGAAAAGACGAGTTGACAGGATGCCAGATAATACTGAAATCATCAGGTGATTATCTGATATGGGTCACTGACGTGATGATTCATTTTTTGGTCATTCATATCAAGAAAAAGCAAATAATAACAATAATGCAATATTTTTTATTTTGTACATATGACATTACAAATTACAATCACATCAGATGTTATGTAGCCTGCTAAGCATATTATATTGGAAATATCAAATGTGTATATATCATATTAACAGTGTCGGGTGTGATCTACAAGACATGGGTACAGGAGAGATGGCAACAGAATCATTGATGGAGGATACCACTACAGGGGAGAGCACTCTGGTCACTGAAATGGGTATGTGTTTTGTTTTTTGTTAGTGATGTTTAACTGCACAGGGCTGGTAGGAAATGCTCAAAAAAGAACCAGTCTAGTTTAGATTTAATTTCCCCCCACATTTCTGCATCAAATTGAATGCGTTCCAGATGGTAGTCATTGTCACATTTCACAAAAAAGTCACACCATGGCATCCCAGTTATTCCCATCTGTCCTATAACTTGGTAATAGTACTCATGATTACGTTTGAGACGGTATGTGTCACCACTTTGCTTTTGGAGGTATTTATAACCTGTGTAGCTGTACTGGTCTGGGCACTTTATTTCTAAAAGTCCATAGCTTTTGTCACAGCCACGCTGAAGGACTTTCCTGTCAGGAGATGTACCTAAATGGCGGGTGTTGGGATTGACGACAAAGCCACACATGTACACTTGATTTCCTGTGACCCCTGTGTATTGGGCTGCAGCAACTGGCTCAAGCTCCAGGCCTCTCTTCATTGCTGAGGTTTGCAGTGTCTTCTTCCTCAGCATGCTGGTGGTAAGCTTCTCGTAGTCTGCTTTCCTGGAGTATACTCTCTTGAAAGAGGATGAAGTAAGATGGTGAGAGTGGACACAATGCCAGATGTTGTTGATGCTCTGTTGTCTGGTTTGTTTCTCCAGTGCCTCAGATTCAGACCTTGAGACCATCATGGTATTATAGCATTTCATCTGATCTTTTGTTAGGACCGTGCAGAAAGTGCTTGGCTGTGGTGGCAAAGGGAATACTGGAAAATCATCAGTAGGGTTTGATAGGGAGGATCTTGGCAAAGTGTTGTCCAATAATGGGAGCTACACACACAAGAAAGAAGAAAAAAGTATATTGCAATGTTTTTTAGTTATTTACACTTTGTTTATGTCCTGTGTTAATAAAACACTAGTTCTAATCATTTCATTCTTATGTTTACAGAGTGCACAGATGACCAACCCCAGATGAAAGAAAAACAGGAGGAACTGGAACGACTGAAGACTCTTCTTGCTCAAAAAGAAAAAGAAAATGACTTGCTAAGGGCGAAAATACAAACTTGTCAGGCTCCTTACCCACTAACAGCCGAGGTGATAAATAACAGCGGTGTCCCTAACTACTTCCGATACTGCACTGGGTTCACTTACGATGAGTTTAACAAACTGTGTACATTTTTCAGACTACCAGATAACGACACAGTACCACAAACACACATCCCCTTAACATATGAGAAATTGAACAGGCACATCCAGCATATGCCTTTACGTCAACAATTTCTACTTGTACTTATGAGACAAAAGACAAAACTTCAACCTCAAAGAGCTAGCTTTCAAATTTCAAATTGATATGCAAAGTGTTAGCACTTTATTTAGTTCATGGATTGACTTCATGTATGGTAGGCTAGGTAATGTGTCTGTTTGGCCACACAGGGACATCATCACAGAAAACATGCCAGGCAACTACAAATCAGAGTTTCCAACAACTTTTGCAATTCTGGATTGCACAGAGATAAAGATAGAGAAGCCCAGCTCACTGTTAGTGCAAAGTCAGACTTATTCTAACTACAAGTCTACTAACACACTTAAGTCTCTGATAGTCTGTGATCCTCGTGGCTCCATTATGTTTGCATCTACACTTTACACAGGATCCATTTCTGACCAAGAGCTATTCAGACAGTGCAAAATCAAAGATTTACTGAAAGGTCTTCTTCAGTGTGGCTACCTTAAGAAAGGTGATGGGCTCATGGTGGATAAGGGGTTTCTCATTGAGAAAGATGTGAAGGAGCTTGACCTTAATCTAAACATTCCACCATTTACAAAGTCAAATCTTCAAATGCCAGTCCCAGATGTTGAGAAGACAAAGAAAATAGCCAAACACAGAGTGCATGTAGAAAGAGCAATAGCCAAAGTCAAAAAATGTAAGATCGTATCTGGTAGGATCCCTAATTCCATGTTAGGAAATATAAACCAGATATGGTTTGTGGTGTGTATGTTGTCTAATTTCCAGCAGCACATTATTCGGGCATAGGCTGCTAAAGAAACCACATAGGGACAGCAAAGTGCTGCAGTTAACTCATGTGGCCTTGATTTCTGTCTGCCTGTCACACAAGTTATTAGAATGAATAAAATGTAATAATACAAATCTTGATTTGGAATAATGTAAATGTTTAAATTAACATTAAGATTAATAAATGCTGTAGAAGTATTGTTCATTCTTAGTTCGAATTTTTGTTACATTGTGAATGTTTTTATTTTGTAATGAACTGTGGCTGCCTGCAAATGATAATAAATTAATCTTAATCTGTATCAAGTTTTAATCTGTCACTGCTTTACCTGGTAGCTCAAACCACTTCCAAGAGGGTACATTTCCTGACCTACTGCTACATCTATTGGTGGCCTGTTTGCTATGTAGCTCATAGGTGTCCCTGTCAATCCTCTCAGTAACTCCAAATCCTCATCTGTCACCTCAGACAAGGCTCTGCAATATACAAAATTCATGTCTACTTGTATCATAAAAGTCCAGATTACTGGTACTCTGGTGCGTTCACACCGGACGCGAATAGCGCGTCAGGCGCGAGTGATTTCAATGTTAAGTCAATGCAAAGACGCGCTATGCGCGTAAAAAATTCAAAAATAAATGACAAAAACAAAAATAAATGACAGATTAGGTGGGTGCGGGCGAGGGTGAACCTCGCGCCGGGCTGTAGAGCGCGGGCTCGTCAGGCAGCGACCACTCGAGGCCGAGGCCTTACGGCCTACGCTGTCCTCGTCAGCGTCCTCACCGTTAGGTCCACCAAACCTAGCTCCTGGAGCAAATTGTGAAACTCCTGAAACCCTCTGGAGGGTCTGGTAGACCCGAGTACAGCGTCAGGCGCGAGTGATTTCAATGTTAAGTCAATGCAAAGACGCGTTACGCGCGTAAAAAATTCCTGCGGCGCGAATGAGGCGTAGAGCGCGGCGCGGTAGACGCGAATACGCCTCGTTCGCGCGAATGGCGCGAATTGAGCGTCTGGCGCGTTAAGCGCGTTACGCTCTAATGTTTTATGTAGTGCTTTTTGTGCATTCTCGTGTTTGACGCGAATTCGCGTCTGCCGCCCGAGTTGAAAAATCTGAACTTCTGCGTCAATTCACGCCGCGTTAACCAATCAGGAGCCTGCTTGCTGCTGTCACGTGGTGAAGTGACAGTTTATAATGTTATTTTATGTTTGGCCTCAATAAATTATTTTGTAATATGACTAAAATGCACAACAAAGCAAATCTTTCACATAAAAACTCGATTTCAATATATGAGAGATACTCATTTTGTATTGAATGCAATTTATTCCATATCTATATGAAACATTATTAATCTAATGTGAAGACAACAAATACAATTTAGTGTATACAAACTAAAATAAAAATCACAGGACAGGTTTCACTTTTGGAGGCTGGCTCCATTTATTATCAAAACAAAAATAAATGACAGATTAGGTGGGTGCGGGCGAGGGTGAACCTCGCGCCGGGCTGTACAGCGCGGGCTCGTCAGGCAGCGACCACTCGAGGCCGAGGCCTTATACGGCCTACGCTGTCCTCGTCAGCGTCCTCACCGTTAGGTCCACCAAACCTAGGTCCTGGACCAAATTGTGAAACTCCTGAAACCCTCCGGAGAGTCTGGTGGACCCGAGTACAGCGACGATGTCCCCTACACAGCTGTTTCTGCTCTCCAGAGCATATACGAGCGGTGACTCTCTCGATTAATGCTAATGCTCGATAAACATCTAAAAAAGATGGCCGTCAACGGGTTTCGAAACTTTCGCCTCTGACGCGCGTAAATTTCGCTTCAAACTTTTGTTTTTACGCGCGTCAATCTCTCTCTTGACACGCAAATGTACACGTGGTCAAGCGTCAAACTAGACGCGGTAGACGCGAATTTGACGCGCTATTCGCGTCCGGTGTGAACGCACAGTAACGCCGCAGTAAGTTATTGTTACAGGTACCGGCTGGTATCATGTAAACAGCTTATACGTCCGTTTCTCATCTCGCTCAGCAGAAAGAGAGCCAAGAGGATTTATTACACAATCACAATTAAAATCCTACTTGGTTACAACACACAATGTCTTCTGATGAAATAGACAGTTTCAAAAATAAAATACAATTTGTCTTTTCTCAACTTTCAGCAATTACTGAGATATAAATTGTATTTGATTAAATAAATCAAAATGATAACCACTGTTACCTTGTAAGTTGTCTCTTTTCAACTTAATATAAAACCTAGCTTATGTTACCACTTGCATATAATTCCTAAATGCATTTTCCATTTTCAATTAGCAATCATTTTGACTCTTCCACAATGCATGAGCTGACAAACTTCTAACTTGTTTTTAAACCACTTTTAGAATATATAACGTTTGGTTTTAACACTAGCTTTTCACATATTACACAATATCATACATTTCAAAACTATTAAACCTTACAAAAATGTTCAAAGAACTAAAAATAAAACTCTGTTCGACGTGACGTAAATTACAGATGACGTCACCGGGCGCGAAAGTACAACTGCTACTATATATACTGTAGCGTAAACGACTCGGGGTAAATGTGAATTAGCTCAAGAATATAGGGGATATTAATATTTATGACTCATGGTCATAATTCATAAGTCGCATGTACATTTATTTTATCAATTATCGAGATTACCTTGTTCTGTACTGTCTGATCATTACAGTTAAGAAGGGGTTATCTCTTTTCAAACTCCAAGAAAGTTTTATCTTCTGGCCGCGAATATCAAACTTTCTGAGTTTATGAATTAAAACTACTCAAGGTAGTCAATATCGAGCTTGTAGCTTAGATCTTTAAAATTTCATTGACTTTATAAGGTGGGTTTTCAAACACAGAGACAATTAAAAGTATAAATGGGTTTATTAATAAAATGGCACACACTAGAGATTATATAAACTACAAACATAAACGTACGTAAAAATGCAAACAAACATTTAACCGAACAAAGACATAAAATGAAAGAAAGAAAGATATAGAGGGAAGATAGAGGGTAACTTAAATCACAGACCTAAGACCTAGACACCTGGAACAGCTTTTATAGGAATCAATATACTTGCGAGTTGTGGTACTCTTTCAGTGTGATGCTGAAAAGGGGACGCGCGCGTGCGCGTGTCCGGCTGGTTTGCGTCTAGCTTTGTCTTCTGGGTCGTTTCGCAAAACGATGTAAAGGCTCACTTGAATTTAACGTTACCGAGAAAGTTCAGATTCGTCTCCCGGGATGGGAGAGGCTGGAAATCTTAGTTGCAAAGACCGGCTGTTACGACTCGAACATGGGTTCGTTCGATGGAGAAGGCCAGGGCCTCCTTCAGATGTTCCTTGGAGAAGCGCTGCGCCGGGGAGGAGGGTCCAGAGAAGTTGGATGAGTTGAGAGGAAGAGAGCGAAGAGGAGAGAGAGCGAGCGTCTGCTTGTGTTTTGGTTTTAAAGCAGCGCGGGGTAACGCCCTGTTTGATGACGGGACCCAATGGAATCTTTCGGTTCTGAGGCGGGAGCGTTTCATTGTTTGTGAAGGAACGCCTCTTCTGATCGTACCCAGAAAAATGCATTAAAACTTTAATACCACATTATGTATAGAAATATAAACATTTGTGCGGAATATAGTTTATATTTCTGTATAAAGAAGCTCAGTACGATCCGTAGGATATCATACCCGACATTAATATCAGTTAATGAAACAGATACATCTCAAATGTATCAACACACGTGTCCATTACATCTGCAGAGGTGCATAAATATCTCAATTTATCCCATCACAACCCATAGACAAGAAAACTACATAAAAACATTTCATGCGTGTGTGTAACTTGTAGTTTAGGAGTTTCAGAGTGGTTTGGTGTGTGTGTGATTCAGAGCGGGTTTTCTGTTGAGATCGGAATGTCAGTAATGTCTTTGAAGCTCACACTGTCGAGAGGGGGGAAGCGAGTCGTAAACGGGGGTTCAGTTACAGAGTTCGCCAAGTCTGTGGGACTTAGAAAGTGTTTTCACTTTTAATTAGTATATAAATTAAAAGTCCATTTTTACCCATCGAGCCATAGTCGTTACAATACATATATGTCCACATTTTCATAAAACAGCCTTGTTACATGGACATTGAAACATTCAGCGACATGTAAACATATTACATTTCAGTTATTTAACTTAATTTACCAATCTACCAACCTGAAACAGGAGAAATAAATGAGACAGGGCAAAGTCTGCGTCCGTTTCTCATCTCGCTCAGCAGAAAGAGAAAGACCGCAAAGCGGGACAAACTGACGTAACGCCCCGGGAGCACAATAAGCGCCACACTGCCCCCTGCTGACGAACTCCAGAATTACTCCTGATTTCTATATAAAATATACTAGCGCAAATAAATGGTAGAAACAGGTTAATTACCCCTGAACAAAGTTCAAAAACATTTCTTTATAAAATTACAAAAATTACCACAAATGTGATAACAATTTACTGGGCATCACACGCTCCCTGACAAAAAAAAAAAAATGGCTTCTGACATTTCCAAAAATCTTTATCTCAAAACTGTTTAACCCTTTTAACTCTTAACTTTCATTCTCAAATCTCTATTCAATGAACAAGCATAGTAGGTGGAATGTATGTGGCTGGAGCTTGGTAAGGATATGGTAAGTATGGTGTCTGAAGGTAATGGAGTGGATACGGATATGGCATACAATAAGGCGATATGTACGGAAAGAGTGAGTGCGCAGGTGTAGTGTGATGAGATGCTTCTATGACAGGTACATAAGGTGCTGTGTAACCAGTCATTGAATTAACTGTGGCGTGTGCCTGAACTGATGGTTCACCTAATGTCTCATATGTGAGGAAATGGCGTGGCCTTCTCTCACGAGCGGACCTTCTAACATCTGACTGAGTGTTTTCTACAGGAGGGGTCAAAGGTCGAACTTATGAGTCAGAGTCTTGGTATCCATTATTTTCTTCTTCCTCCACAGGTTCAGTGCATAAAGGTAGGTTTTCATCACCGTTGTGTCTTGTCTCAGTCGGGTTTTGTAAGTGTTCAGGTACAGTATGACTTTCTCTTCTTACAGATGTCGGTCCTGACCCCCGAATCTCTGGATACCTGGTGCGTTGCTCCTGGTAGATAACAGGTCTTTCCTCTGTCCTTACGATTGGTCTCCTTAGCCAGTATCCCGTGCCAGAATCAGCATCTGAATCATTTTCACTATCCTCACTCGTGTCTGCTTGTCTTTGAGTGTCTGTCATTCTGTCTTGATTTTGTCTGTTATGTGTTTTCTTCTCAGGGATAGGTCTGGTGTCAGATGAAGTAACCTCAACCGGTAAGTCGTTCACCAGCAACAGGAGATTACGGTGCAGTGTCCTGCTTTTCTGTTTGTTTCCAGTTTCAGGGCAGACAACGTACACTGGATTCTCGCCAAGTTGACGTTCGACTATGTATATAGTCTTCTCCCAGTACGCCCTTAGTTTCCCTGGTCCTCCACGTTCACTAAGGTTCCGGACCAGAACTCTGTCCCCTGGTTGCAGTACCACCCCTCTTGTCTTCTTGTCATATGTCACTTTTCCCCTTGCACTGGACTTTCTACTATTCTCACTAGCAATGCGGTAGGCTTCTGTCATCTTTTCAGCCCATTTCTCTGCAAATCCTCTAGGTGAGTATGGTTCCCTTTCTCCAACCAATCCAAACAGCAAGTCGACTGGGAGATGTGGGTGACGGCCGTAGAGGAGGAAAAACGGTGAGTAGCCGGTTGACTCGTGTCTGGTGCAATTGTATGCGTGTATAACATGCGGGAGGTGATCCTTCCACCGTAGTTTCTCACTATCAGTCAATGTTCTAAACATCTGGAGAATGGTGCGGTTCAACCGCTCAGCTGGGTTGCCTTGTGGGTGGTAGGGCGACGTCCGCGAGTGGCCAACCCCTGATAAACGCTGCAATGATTGGAACAGTTTGTTCTCAAATTCACGACCCTGGTCATGATGTAGTTTGGAGGGACACCCCAACCGGGGTATGAAATCATTGAAGATGCGCTCAGCAGCTGTTTTCCCGCTCTTGTTCTTTGTGGGGTATGCCTGAGCAAATCTAGTGAAGTGGTCAATTACTACTAGGATATATTCATATCCTCCACAACTGGTTTCCAGATGCAAGTAATCAATACACACAAGCTCTAAAGGGAAATTAGATGTGATACTGCCCAAAGGAGCTCGAGTGTGTGTTGTGGGTTTCTTAGATCTGATACAGGGACATCTTCGGGTGACATGGTCTTCAATTTCTTTCGCCATAAAGGGCCAGTAAAATCTTTCCCGAGCAAGATGGAGTACTCTTTCTGTGCCTACATGACCCATCTCATTGTGTAAGTACTTCAGAGCTATTGACCTGTGTTTCAGAGGGAGGACTAACTGCTTGTGCTGGGTCATCCTTCTGTACAGGAGGCCGTCTTCAAGGTGCAACTTACTCCACTCATGCAGCAGCTTTCGGGTGGCTCCACTTACAGTTTGGCGTATGTCATCCGTCAGTTTTGTGTTTGACTCCTTTAATTCAATAATCTTGCCTATTGCTTGATCCTCTCTTTGAGCTTTAACAAGATCATCATGGTTGATAGTTGGCAGGTGACAATGAGGTTGCGGAGGATTCGGGGAACGCATGTTAAGTGCTGCAACCCAGGCCACATCCTTCCGTTCTGCTGCCTGACTCCCATCCCATGTAGCACGTACTGCCTCGTTCGAGAGCTCCTCTGTACAAACCACCTCATATTTCCCCATGTCCAATGGGAGCCGAGACAGTGTGTCTGCATCTCCATTTGATTTTCCAGGCCTATACCTTATGTCGAACCGGAAGTCTGATAGTTCTCCCACCCACCGATGACCAACAGCGTTGAGTTTTGCTGTACTCATGATATAGGTCAGGGGGTTGTTGTCTGTGTACACAGTGAAATGGGGAGCGTAGTACAGGTAGTCCCGGAACTTTTCACACACCGCCCATTTCAGTGCGAGGAACTCCAGTTTTCCACTGTGCAGGTGATAGTTACGTTCAGCCGGTGTCAAAGTCCTCGAGCCATAGCCAATGACTCTCAGCTTTCCATTCTGGCGCTGATAGAGGACAGCCCCCAGGCCCTGGTCTGAAGCGTCTGTATGCAGCGTGAAAGGTAGGTTGAAGTCAGGATAGGCTAAAACAGGTGGAGTTATAAGGAGGTCTACCAGTTGCTCTAAGGCTTCCTGATGTTGAGGAGTCCAGTCAACAGGCTCTCGGGAAGGCAGCTGTGGGCGTTTGGTGGTTTTCCCACGTTTTGGAATCTGGGCTTTCCCTGGCTTGATTTGGAGCAACTCATAGATTGGTTTTGCGATCCTGGAAAAATCCTGGATATATGAGCGATAATATCCTAAGAAACCCGTCAGTTTCCTTACCTCACCAACTGTCTGTGGTGTCTTGCTTGTCAAGGTTTTGACTGCCTCAAAGTCCCTTGGGTCTATCTTGACACCATCAGCTGACACAAGGCGCCCGACGTACCTGACTTCTTGTCTGAACAGTTCACATTTTTCAGGCCTCAGTTTTACTCCATGTTGTTGAAGAGCCTGGAGCACTTTACGGAGAGCCTCCACATGCTCATCGAATGTTCTGGCATAACAGAGCACGTCATCCAGATACGGGATGCAGCACTCATCCCTGAGTGTGCCTAGCACCTCCTCCATGCTCCGCTGGAATGCTGCTGGGGCGTTTGAGAGTCCGAATGGGATACGGACCCATTCGTAGAGGCCCCACGGGGTGATGAAGGCAGTCAAGTGACGTGAACCCTCGGCGATGAAACCCTGATGGTAAGCTTTTCCCTGGTCGAGGATGCTAAACTAGGTATAGCCCCCCAGTGTATCTGTCAGATCTTGTATTCTGGGCAGCGGATGTCGATCAGGTACAGTCTTTTTGTTCAGGAGGCGATAATCAATACAAAGCCGTAGGCTGCCATCTTTCTTCATCACACAGACAACTGGGGCAGCATATGGGGACTTGGACTTGACTATCCAGCCTTTCATCAGCAACTCATGCACGTATTCCTTTACCTCTTTAAACAGTGGCTTCGGGACTGCTGAGTATGCTCTCTGCACAGGAATTTCATCTGTGAGGGTGATCGACATTTGTAGGCTTGGTAAACATCCAATATCATTGCTGTCACGTGCGAAAGCTCCGGCTTCTTCACACAGCATTCTGTTGACTTTTTCCCTTTGTATCTCATCAAGGTGACTGAGGTTGATGGAAGGTTGCCATGACGATGGATGGGCGTCCACAGGTGTTGATACAGCACTGTTGACAGTCACTGTGGGCTTGGGTGTTTCAGGTGAGTCTATGGCGGTCACTTTTTCAACGCAGTGGATGCTACCAAGTGCTGTCTTTCTCGGCAGATTTACTGTATGTTTAGTGTTGTTACCCACGGGTACAGCTACATAGGGTTTTCTTGGATTTTGTACCTCCAACAGACCTTCACCCACGTCCAGTTCTGTCACTTGCACATTGTTGTCATCCGGCTCAAATAGGAAGACTGTGTCAGATGTACTCATGTGTGGAGGAAGTTGGCACTTGACCCAGACTACCTGACCTGCTGGGATAACAATGTCCTGTCTGCCTGTCCGTAGGTGCCCGCACTGCACAGAGGGTTTGCTGGCTTGGATGAAGCTCACCATTAGCTCTGCCTTCTCTGCTGGTATACACAAGGCATTACAGAGTAGGACGACGAGGGTTGAAATCAGCTTTTCAGGTTGTTCTTGTATCATCTCTTCCAGCACGTTGAAACCTAGCAGTGGTCTCTCCAGAGCAAGACTGCTGACAAGAAAAGGCACAGTGATTGACAGATTAGGGTCCTCATTCCCCATCAAATTGACTGTAAGGGCAACCCACCCATCAAACGGGAGGACGTCACCGTTCACCGCATACACTCTTAACTCGTCTTCTTCGCCAATTATTTCACTGAGTGGTCTGACAGGAGTGTCAGGTAAATATCTACTCTTCCAGTCTCTATCAATCATGCTAACTTGAGCGCCAGTGTCTAGCAGAGCACTGACTGCTAATCCATTTAGGTTACAATGGGTGAGAGCTCTCCTTCCAATTAGTTTGGCTAGGCGTTCCCTTTTGCTGTGTGGTAAGTCTGGAGTGAATGGACTGGTTTTCTTGTTTGGTTGTTTCTGTTTCTTTTCTGTGATTTTATCTTTTGTGTGTGTTTGAGTCTTTTGTCAGTCTTTCATTTTCAGGTTGATCAATATAACAAGTGTCGGGTTGGGACAATCGCTGAGACCCGGTCACTGTTTGTCCCTCGGCAGAGACCGGTTCCAGTTTCCCTGACGTGTTGGTCTCTTTAGGCAACCCACTGCCCGGTGGCCTTCTTCACCACAGTGAAAACAATGAGGACAGTCGGGACGATTTTCTTCCACACACTTGTCACAGCCATATGGTTTCTCTCTCCTGCGGTCTCCTCTGCCTTTCCCATTGTAGCTGAACTGTCCTGCCACCGGTGTCTGCATTGACTGTCTCATGAGCTCAACCATACCTGTAAGCTGTTCAAGTTTTTCTGTTAACTGCTGGATCACATCTGTTTTCGGCACCTTGTCCTTTACACTAGAACACTGTGCAGCGTTGACTTCAGACTGAGCACTGTGCACATTTGTTAGTCTTTGGCGGGTGGCGGGACCTAGCCTTCGCTGCCTTTCACTTTCATCACACATTACCTTCTTCATCTGTTTCAGGATTGCCTCATCCGATACTCTGGTGTCTACAAGCAATGGCTTCAGCTCTCTGCGGACATCATCATGTTTATGACCTAGGCCCTGATACACGGTGTGGAGAAACACATCCTGCACTGTGCATGCACTGTACTTGACATCTGTGTCAGCATGTTTGGAGGCCAGCATGATCTTCTGCTTAAGTCCTATGACTCTGTATAGGAACTGTTGGGGTGTCTCAGTGTCTTTTTGTTTGGTGCACATGAGCTCCTGGAACAGCTCGGTGTTACTTTGCTCACCCAGGTGGGAATGGAGGAAGGCTTTTAACTCTTCTACAGTCAGATCATCCTTATTCATCAACATGTCTTTAAAAGTTCCTGGCTTGATGACTCTGAGGACAGCTCTTACAACCTCTGCATCACTGAACTGCTCCTTTAAACCATCTTCCATCTGCCGACAGACACTATTATAGCTGAGATCTGACCCCTGGTCCCCAATCTGACCCCCCTGAACCTTCAGTTCCCTGCGATGAAGGTAAGACAACTCTCTTAAGGAGAGCAACTGTCATGTGTCAATGGTGTCGAGTTTTCACTTAAACCTCTGGTGCCTGCTACATTACTACTCTGTGAGGGGAGTCCTATCTTTACAGATGACTGAGGTACAGACTGTGGAGTGGGTGTGTATTTGCACTGCATCATTTTCTTACTCAGCTCCTCACAACTAGTAAGTATTTTCTGCAGCTCTGTGTCATGTGCGTCACTAGCCGTAGAGGGTGTCACGTGGGTTGTACTAGAAATCCCAAAATCAGTAGCATCACTTCCATCAGTTGGGTTAACATTATCATTAACATGACTTACATCCCCACTGCCCGATACATCAATTGCTACTGCAACTTGTGAAGTACGACCCTGAATAACTGTGTTGATTACCTCCCTTAAGTTTAATAGATGTGCCATCCCAGAATCCTCTAACTCTAGTAAAGCCCCACTGGACATGAAACTGCAAATGTACTCAAAACAACCCTCCTCATCTGTAGGATTGACGCGAGACTCATCCGTTCCTGGCACTGCACCCACTGACTTGGCAATCTGGAACAGTTCATCTACGGAAAGAGTGAGCAGGGTCTTTTTGATGTCCCACACCAACCTTTTCCTCTCACTATCCGCCATAACTGCTTCCCAATTCCACGCACTTGGTCACCAAAGTCCAGGATTACAATTCACGCGCTGTTCTTGTCGAGTGGTGATTTCAGCACTGCACAGTCATCATTCGTTGTTCATTACCGGTAACCTCTTCATTAGTAGACAGGATCGATGTTATTTGTAGATTTCTTTCACTGGCTGCAGCTCGCTGGTTGCATCAGGTCACTTTTGGTCCGAGGTTGCAGTATCACTGGATCAGCTTCCGGCCACAAGATGGGAGTGATCCCGGACAACGAGCCCCCAATAAACTGTTACAGGTACCGGCTGGTATCATGTAAACAGCTTATATGCTCTCGCTCTGAAACAGGAGAAATAAATGAGACAGGGCAAAGTCTGCGTCCGTTTCTCATCTCGCTCAGCAGAAAGAGAGCCAAGAGGATTTATTACACAATCACAATTAAAATCCTACTTGGTTACAACACACAATGTCTTCTGATGAAATAGACAGTTTCAAAAATAAAATACAATTTGTCTTTTCTCAACTTTCAGCAATTACTGAGATATAAATTGTATTTGATTAAATAAATCAAAATGATAACCACTGTTACCTTGTAAGTTGTCTCTTTTCAACTTAATATAAAACCTAGCTTATGTTACCACTTGCATTTAATTCCTAAATGCATTTTCCATTTTCAATTAGCAATCATTTTGACTCTTCCACAATGCATGAGCTGACAAACTTCTAACTTGTTTTTAAACCACTTTTAGAATAACGTTTGGTTTTAACACTAGCTTTTCACATATTACACAATATCATACATTTCAAAACTATTAAACCTTACAAAAATGTTCAAAGAACTAAAAATAAAACTCTGTTCGACGTGACGTAAATTACAGATGACGTCACCGGGCGCGAAAGTACAACTGCTGCTATATATACATATATCAGAATCAGAATCAGAATCAGAAAGAGCTTTATTGCCAAGTATGCTTGCGCATACGAGGAATTTGTCTTGGTGACAGTAGCTTCCAGTACACATACAATATAAAGTGACAAGACAAGTGACAAGTAACATAGGTATAAATAAAAAATAGAAAAAATAAAAATAAAATAAAAATAAAAGATTATAAATTATAAATATATATAAAGTTATAAGGTGCTATAATGAAATGTCTGAGGGAAGTATTGCACATGTTTGTTCCACAGTAGGGGAACATTTAAGTGTTCATGAGGTAGATGGCCTGGGGAAAGAAACTTTTCCTGTGTCTGGTTGTTTTTGTGCTCGGTGCTCTGTAGCGTCGACCAGACGGTAACAGTTCAAACAGAAAGTGTGCTGGGTGTGACGGGTCCAGAGTGATTTTGCGAGCCCTTTTACTCACTCTGGATGAGTGCAGTACTTTGAGTGTGGGAAGGGTAGTGCCAGTGATTCGCTCAGCAGTCCGAACTATCCGCTGTAGTCTACGGAGGTCGGTTTTGGTAGCAGAGCCGAACCAGACGGTGATGGAAGTGCAGAGGATGGACTGGATGACAGCTGAGTAGAACTGTACGAGCAGCTCCTGTGGCAGGTTGAATTTCCTCAGCTGACGCAGGAAGTACAGTCTCTGTTGGGCTTTCTTCACAATAGAGTCTATGTGAGTGTCCCACTTCAGATCCTGAGAGATGGTGGTGCCCAGGAACCTGAATGACTCTACTGCAGTCACAGTGCTGTCCATGATGGTGAGTGAAGGGAGTGCAGGGGGGTTTCTCCTGAAGTCCACGATCATCTCCACTGTTTTGAGCGTGTTCAGCTCCAGGTTGTTATAACTGCACCAAAGAGCCAGCTGCTCCACCTCCTGTCTGTACGCAGACTCGTCACCGTTCCGGATGAGTCCGATAACAGTAGTGTCGTCCGCAAACTTCAGGAGCTTGACAGAGGTGTCTTTAGAGGTGCAGTCATTTGTGTAGAGGGAGAAGAGCAGTGGTGAGAGAACACATCCCTGTGGAGCACCGGTGCTGATGGTGCGGCTGTCGGACGTGATTGATTTTGCCCATTCTGACTAGCTGTTGTCTGTCTGTCAGAAAGCTGGTGATCCATTGACAGATGGAGCTAGGGACAGAGAGCTGGGTCAGTTTGGTCTGGAGCAGTGATGGGACGATGGTGTTGAAGGCAGAACTAAAGTCCACGAACAGAATCCTTGCATAGGTCCCTGGTTTGTCCAGATGTTGTAGGGTGTAATGCAGTCCCATATTGACCACATCATCCACAGACCGGTTTGCTCTGTAGGCAAACTGCAGGGGGTCCAGCAAGGGTCCAGTGATGTCCTTCAGATATGCTAACACCAGTCTTTCGAATGACTTCATGGCCACAGATGTTAAGGCAACAGGTCTGTAGTCATTGAGTCCTGTGATCTTTGGTTTCTTCGGGATTGGGATGATGGTGGAGCGTTTAAAGCAGAGAGGGACTTTGCACTGCTCCAGTGATCTGTTGAAGATCAGTGAGAAGATAGAGGCCAGCTGGTCAGCGCAGGTTTTCAGACAGGCTGGTGAAACACCGTCTGGGCCTGGTGCTTTCCTTCTCTTCTGTTTCCTGAAGATCTGACGCACATTATCCTCACTGATCTGAAGTGCAGGGGGGGAGGGGAGGGGGATGGCTGGAGGTGTTGATGGCTGTGTAGAGAGATGGTCAGGGCGGGTATGGGGTGTCTGATCGGGGGTCTCAAATCTACAGTAAAAGACATTCAGCTCGTTCGCAAGATGCTTGTTGCTGTCGATGCTGGGGGATGGTGTCTTGTAGTTGGTAATGTCTTTCAGGCCTTTCCACACTGATGCAGGGTCGTTGGAGGAAAACTGGTTTTCCAGCTTTTTGGCATAGCTCTTCTTAGCCACTTCAATCTCCTTTGTCAATGTGTTCCTGGCCTGATTATACAAGATCCTATCCCCACTCCTGTAGGCATCTTCTTTGACCTGACGAAGCTGTCTGAGTTTTGGTGTGAACCATGGTTTATCATTGTTGAATGATAAGTAAGTCCTGGTAGGGATGCATAAATCCTCACAGAAACTGATGTATGATGTTACAGTCTCTGTGAGCTCGTCCAGATCGCTGGCAGCAGCTTCAAAAACACTCCAGTCAGTGCATTCAAAACAGGCTTGTAAGACCTGCTCTGTGTCGTTGGTCCATCTCTTTACAGTCCTTATTACTGGCTTAGCAGTTTTAAGTTTTTGCCTGTAAGTTGGTAGAAGATGAACCAGGCAGTGATCGGAAAGTCCTAGAGCTGCTCTGGCGACGGAGCGATATGCATCCTTTGTTGTGGTGTAGCAATGGTCCAAAATATTATTGTCTCTGGTGGGGCATGTAATGTGCTGTTTGAATTTAGGCAGTTCACGTGTGAGTTTTGCCTGATTAAAGTCTCCGAGAATGATAAGAACAGAGTCCGGGTGTTGTTGTTCTGTTTCTGTGATCAGATCAGCCAGCTGTTGCAGCGCCGTACTCACGTGTGCTTGCGGTGGAATGTAAACACTGATGAGAACGAGCGAGGAAAACTCCCGCGGCGAGTAGAACGGCTTACAGTTAATGAAAAGCACTTCCACATCAGGACAGCACATCTTCCTTAACACAGTTACATCAGTACACCACCTTCTGTTGATGTAAAAGCATGTCCCACCACCGCGCGTTTTCCCCGTTGACTCCATATCGCGATCCGCTCTGAACAGCTGAAAGTCCGGTAGATGTAACGCGCTGTCCGGAATGGCTTCGTTCAGCCAGGTTTCCGTGAAACACAGAGCAGCAGAGTTGGTAAAGTCCTTGTTTTTGCGTGAGAGCAGAAGTAGTTCGTCCATTTTGTTAGGGAGAGAGCGGACATTCGCCAGATGGATGCTAGGCAGCGCCGTTCTGAATCCGCGCTGCCTGAGCTTCACGAGTGTGCCGGCTCGCTTCCCACGCCTGCGCGTCTTATACTGTTTCCACAGTGCAGCGGCGCAACCGACGACAATGTTCCGCAAAACGCCAGAAGAATCAAAAACTGGTTGGTGATCAGTTGGTGTGCACTGCCGAATGTTCAGCAGTTCGTCCCTGGTATAACTGATAGCGAATGACAAACATAAAACAGGACAAACTAACAAAAACAGTGTAACAACTGGAGAGCTCAACACCGAGGCAGCCATCCGCGGCGCCATCTTGGATCAATGATCGCGCCATCTTGGATCAATGATCGCGCCATCTTGGATCAATGATATATGTCCACATTTTCATAAAACAGCCTTGTTACATGGACCTTGAAACATTCAGCGACATGTAAACATATTACATTTCAGTTATTTAACTTAATTTACCAATCTACCAACCTGAAACAGGAGAAATAAATGAGACAGGGCAAAGTCTGCGTCCGTTTCTCATCTCAGGACCAGCGGGCAGCATACTAGAGGCACGCAGCTCGCAAGTGGTTTTCTCTAGAATACCTTGTTCTCCTGATATTTCAGTGCTATATTTTAGTCAAGGTAAGGCCATCTTCGATTCTCTTGTTCTTTTGTAAATTTTAATTTCACATAATCCTGTATTTCAGTTAGACGCATTGGCACTTTAGAGAAATAGCCGCGAACGAAACACATGTAAATGTTTATAGCAATCTAATTTGCACGTAACTTAAGCCCTTGCTCCTAGCACTTTAGATTTGACACATTTTGCCGTTATTGACTTAATTGCCCGAACGAAACAGCATCTGTAAGAATTGATAGATATAAATAGAAGGGCTTCAGATCACTTCAATAGGACCAGCGGGCAGCATACTAGAGGCACGCAGCTCGCAAGTGGTTTTCTCTAGAATACCTTGTTCTCCTGATATTTCAGTGCTATATTTTAGTCAAGGTAAGGCCATCTTCGATTCTCTTGTTCTTTTGTAAATTTTAATTTCACATAATCCTGTATTTCAGTTAGACGCATTGGCACTTTAGAGAAATAGCTGCGAACGAAACACATGTAAATGTTTATAGCAATCTAATTTGCACGTAACTTAAGCCCTTGCTCCTAGCACTTTAGATTTGACACATTTTGCCGTTATTGACTTAATTGCCCGAACGAAACAGCATCTGTAAGAATTGATAGATATAAATAGAAGGGCTTCAGATCACTTCAATAGGACCAGCGGGCAGCATACTAGAGGCACGCAGCTCGCAAGTGGTTTTCTCTAGAATACCTTGTTCTCCTGATATTTCAGTGCTATATTTTAGTCAAGGTAAGGCCATCTTCGATTCTCTTGTTCTTTTGTAAATTTTAATTTCACATAATCCTGTATTTCAGTTAGACGCATTGGCACTTTAGAGAAATAGCTGCGAACGAAACACATGTAAATGTTTATAGCAATCTAATTTGCACGTAACTTAAGCCCTTGCTCCTAGCACTTTAGATTTGACACATTTTGCCGTTATTGACTTAATTGCCCGAACGAAACAGCATCTGTAAGAATTGATAGATATAAATAGAAGGGCTTCAGATCACTTCAATAGGACCAGCGGGCAGCATACTAGAGGCACGCAGCTCGCAAGTGGTTTTCTCTAGAATACCTTGTTCTCCTGATATTTCAGTGCTATATTTTAGTCAAGGTAAGGCCATCTTCGATTCTCTTGTTCTTTTGTAAATTTTAATTTCACATAATCCTGTATTTCAGTTAGACGCATTGGCACTTTAGAGAAATAGCTGCGAACGAAACACATGTAAATGTTTATAGCAATCTAATTTGCACGTAACTTAAGCCCTTGCTCCTAGCACTTTAGATTTGACACATTTTGCCGTTATTGACTTAATTGCCCGAACGAAACAGCATCTGTAAGAATTGATAGATATAAATAGAAGGGCTTCAGATCACTTCAATAGGACCAGCGGGCAGCATACTAGAGGCACGCAGCTCGCAAGTGGTTTTCTCTAGAATACCTTGTTCTCCTGATATTTCAGTGCTATATTTTAGTCAAGGTAAGGCCATCTTCGATTCTCTTGTTCTTTTGTAAATTTTAATTTCACATAATCCTGTATTTCAGTTAGACGCATTGGCACTTTAGAGAAATAGCCGCGAACGAAACACATGTAAATGTTTATAGCAATCTAATTTGCACGTAACTTAAGCCCTTGCTCCTAGCACTTTAGATTTGACACATTTTGCCGTTATTGACTTAATTGCCCGAACGAAACAGCTGTACTCACTCAAGCGGTGAGAGCATTATCTGTATATCTGTGTAATTTGCACGCTGTCGCGGAAGCGTCAGCGGAAGCGTTCAGGCTCCTCGTGTGAAGACCGACTCGGGTAAAGACCAGCGACTCTACCTGCGCGACTCCACCGAGCAAGGACACCTGAAAGGCACTTACGTATCTCCTCTTCCCTTTTTCTTCCCTCTACTTATCTTATTGTTCACCTTAATCAACATGTGCTTTCAATACATTCCTGTTATCTCTCGGCAACGTCCTTTCATCACGCGCAATAGACAGCGCAATATTGCCAATCTGCGTCCCATCCTCACATACTCCTCTCTCTCTTTCCGTGGGTCTATGGAATTGTCAGTCAGCAGTCAATAAAGCTGACTTCATTCCAGCCTTTGCATCTCATTCTACTCTTAGTATCTTGGGGCTGACTGAGACCTGGATTCGTCCAGAAGACTCAGCAACCCCTGCTGCTCTCTCTAGCAATTTCTCCTTCTCCCACTCCCCTCGCCAGTCTGGGAGAGGTGGGGGTACAGGGCTTCTCGTTTCTAACAATTGCAAATACTCCACGCTCTCTTCTCTATGCAACAACAACTCATTTGAATATCATGCTATTACACTTACAACTCCCATTAAAATCCATATTGTAGTCATTTATCGCCCCCCCCAGGTCAGCTGGGTAACTTTGTAGATGAGCTGGATGTGCTGCTGTCCACTTTCCCTGAGGACGGCACCCCACTACTAGTCTTCGGTGACTTCAACATTCATCTCGAAAAGCCACATGCAACAGACTTCACCTCTCTCCTAGCCTCTTTCGATCTCAAACGACTCATCACCACAGCTACTCACAAATCAGGCAACCAACTGGACCTGGTTTACACACGCTACTGCACCACAGAAAACATCCTGGTGACACCTCTCCACGTTTCAGATCATTTCCTCATTACTTTCAGTCTACAACTCTCTACCCCTGCACCACCACCCCCACCACCAGTCACTTTCAGACGAAACCTGCGCTCACTTTCCCCCTCCCATCTTTCCTCTGCCGTATCATCCTCTCTTCCCCCACCCTCACAATTCTCATCTCTGGATGTGAATACCGCAACGGACACCTTATGCTCCACTCTAATCTCTTCTCTAGACATTATCTGCCCTCTCTCCTCCAGGCCAGCACGCGCTACTCCCTCTAACCCCTGGTTATCTGAGGTTCTTCGGGAACACCGGACCGAACTCAGGGCAGCGGAGAGGAAATGGCACAAATCAAAAGACGCATCTGACCTGAGTATGTATCAATCTCTCCTCTCCTCCTTTTCTGTTGATGTTCATGCTGCAAAATCTTCATACTTCCACAACAAGATCAACAGCTCCTCCAACACACGATTACTCTTCAAGACATTCAACTCTCTCCTCTGTCCACCTCCACCACCACCCGCCTCCTCCTTAACTGCTGACGATTTTGCGCACTTCTTCACCAACAAAACAACAGCTATCAGCAGTCAGTTCTCAGCTCCACACACACAGGAACCCAGACCGACCCCTTCCACAGCCAATACCCCTCTGTCCTCCTTTTCTTCGCTAACCGAGGAAGAAGTATCTACACTTCTCCTCTCCAGTCACCCTACCACCTGCCCGCTTGACCCCATCCCCTCACACCTTCTACAAGCCATCTCTCCCACACTTCTACCATCACTCACACACATCATCAACTCATCCCTCCATACTGGCACCTTCCCTACAGTATTCAAGCAGGCTCGGGTTACTCCACTGCTCAAAAAACCCACGCTAAACACATCATTTGTAGAGAATTACAGACCTATCTCTCTCCTACCATTCATTGCGAAGACACTTGAAAGAGCTGTCTTCAACCAACTAACATCCTTCTTGTCTCTAAACAACCAGCTGGATGTCAACCAATCTGGCTTCAAGAAAGGACATTCAACTGAGACTGCATTACTGTCAGTCACAGAAGCCCTACGGATCGCAAAAGCTGCTTCTAAATCTTCAGTCCTCATTCTCCTGGATCTGTCTGCTGCCTTCGACACGGTGAATCATCAGATCCTTATGTCCACCCTCTCATCACTGGGCATCACAGGAACTTCACTCCACTGGTTTGAGTCCTATCTCACAGGTAGGTCCTTCAAGGTCGCATGGAGAGGTGAGGTATCCAGAGCACATCAGCTGACCACAGGTGTTCCCCAGGGTTCAGTTCTTGGTCCCCTCCTCTTCTCCATCTACACCACATCACTGGGACACATCATACAGGCACACGGTTTTTCCTACCACTGCTATGCTGATGACACGCAGCTCTTCCTCTCCTTTCAACCAGATGATCCCACAGTAGCTGCACGGGTCTCAAGCTGTCTGGCGGACATCTCCACATGGATGAAGGAACATCACCTGCAGCTCAACCTGGCAAAGACTGAGCTTCTCGTCCTCCCTGCCAATCCGTCTCTACAGCACGACTTCACCATCCAGCTAGAGTCATCATTAATCACCCCATCAAGATCGGTCAGAAATCTTGGTGTAACGTTTGATGACCAGCTGACCTTCACAGATCACATTTCAAAGACAGCTCGATCATGCAGGTTTGCACTGCACAACATCAGGAAAATCAGGCCTTTCCTAACTGAGCATGCAACACAACTTATCGTCCAGGCCCTGGTCATCTCTAGGCTTGACTACTGCAATGCTCTTCTGGCTGGACTTCCAGCATGTGCAACCAAACCCCTACAGATGATCCAGAATGCTGCAGCTCGTCTTGTCTTCAACGAGCCCAAGAGGGCCCACGTCACTCCTCTGTTCATCTCTCTGCACTGGCTACCTCTCGCTACTCGCATCAAGTTCAAGGCACTGACGCTTGCTTACAGAACTATCACAGGCTCAGCTCCCTCCTACTTTCACTCACTCCTACGAGTCTACATCCCTACCAGACACCTACGATCGGTCAACGAGCGACGTCTCGTGGTTCCATCACAGAAAGCCACAAAATCACTTTCCAGAACATTCTCATTCACAGTTCCATGCTGGTGGAACGCTCTCCCCACCCTCATCCGGAATGCAGAATCCCTGACAACATTCAAAAGACAGCTGAAAACCAATCTCTTCCGTGAGCACTTAACCTTATAGAAAAAAATAAATAAAAAAAAATGTCCTTTCCCTTTGAAACATCACTTATCAGGCTTATGCTACTCTGAATAATACCTGAACTTCGTATTTTGAGCACTTCTTGCGTTGTTGTTGCTTTTGCCTCTTTATGATGACTCGCTGAATTTTGTCCTAATTTGTAAGTCGCTTTGGACAAAGGCGTCTGCTAAATGACTAAATGTAAATGTAAATGTAAATCTCGCTCAGCAGAAAGAGAAAGACCGCAAAGCGGGACAAACTGACGTAACGCCCCGGGAGCACAATAAGCGCCACACTGCCCCCTGCTGACGAACTCCAGAATTACTCCTGATTTCTATATAAAATATACTAGCGCATATAAATGGTAGAAACAGGTTAATTACCCCTGAACAAAGTTCAAAAACATTTCTTTATAAAATTAAAAAAATTACCACAAATGTGATAATTTACTGGGCATCACATTATTAGTTTATCAAATTTGGTATTTCTATCTGTATTTATGAAGCATAAAAAACTACTCACCTGTCTTTGCTGTAGTGACAGAAGATGGGTTTCTGTTTTCGGTCCGTCTTCGCCTTCGCCACCACAACAGCTGTTACGGGCAGCGGTGTTATTTTTTTGCTTCTTGGTTTATGCCACTGTTGTGGCAGGCTTGTGGAGGACTGGGCTGACACACTGTTAATATTTTGGGCTTTACATAGGTCCAGGGTATAGATAAGACCAACGACATGGGCGCAGAAACCTGTGGAGCTAACCACACGTTGTGTCGTTACAGCACACTACTAATGTTACGGTTAGCTAACACTTTGCTAGAATGACTTACTGAATGTGACGTTATAAATGTATACTGCTTTTGCTTTTTTATTATTTTAATAGTGAATAGATAGTTATATACCCAGCTTTACAGGAACAGTGTTGTTCTTTAATGTTATTATCCTCAGTCTCAATCGCCAGGTGATGCGGTGGTTCACTTTTTCCCTGTGACCTGTAGGCTATAGCTTTAATATTTATTTTGTTTTCATTTCGAGTCACGTTCACGTCCTGAATATATCCCTCGAAAGCATATTGTAGACCTTTCTGTCTGCTTCTGTCTGAAATCGAGTAATTTTTCCAGAAATGATTTACAATTTCCACAGGGAGTGTACAAATTGACAGCGGGAGCGCCATGGCTGGAACCGGTAGCTTGTCGGGCATAGCGACAGTAACTAAGGGGGGCGGGACTTTGCGAAGGGTGAATTATCCTGCCGTGTGAACCAGGCTTTACTCGCATAAGTTGCGCTTTACCCTTAAGTGGAATCCTTATGTTTGTTTGCCCAGAACCTAATTGTTTTACTTTATAAAGTTTTAAATATGAATATTTTTCTAACACAAACTCATGGCTTCGCTTCAGAAGGCCTTTATTAACCCCCCGGAGCCGCTTAGAGTTCTTATATAATGGATAGATGCACTTTTTTGAGCTTCAATCTGATGGTTGCAATGGTTGCAATCCACTGCCATTATGCAGCTTGGAAGCGTCAATGTGTTTATTAATATAACTCCGATTGTATTCGTCTGCAAGAAGAAAGTCATACACACCTAGGATGAGTAAATCATGGGCTAATTTTCATTTTTAAAGTGAACTACTTTAATACTATGTGTAGTTAGGATTCTGAAATAAGTGTAATGTTTCTCTACATATCAGAAATATACAGAGCCACTTATTAGGGGTGGAACGCTAAACAGAAGTCACGGTTCGGTTCATACCTCGGCTCAGACATCACGGTTTGGTACGAGTTTGGTACAATGGAGGAAAAAAGCAAAGCAAAACAAAAATGCAGAAGGCTTGTATGGGATAAAATTCCCGCCAAATATATAGCGGTCACGTATAAAAAAATAATAAGCGTGAATCAAAAATTTAAAAACACATGTAAAAATATATTGCACAAACTGAAAAAAAGAATGCAAAATGATCAGAATAGCAAACAACGTGGTCACGGATCAAAATATAATAAGCGTGAATCAAGAAATAACAAGCATGAATAAAAACTTTAAACACATTAAAAGTTATTTTGCAGAAAACTTAAACTTATGGTCATGCTTTCTTAAAAAGTATGTTTTCCTTGGTTTTATTACTGTGTTCTTTGTGCTTTCTTGCATTTTCTGCTCATATTTTACTCTTTTTGTACGCTTGTGCTGTTTTTCTCTTCGCTCTTCTTTCTATGTTCTGCGCTTGCTTTCCCAAATGTTGCAGTTCGAGTTTCATGTAAATTAGGGCGGGCTTAAGCGTCACCATTGGTCCACTAGTTCTAGATTGACAGCTACTCCTCTAGCCAATCAATCGAAGAGGGGAGTTGACGTCACACCAATGCGACTCGTGGCTACTGATGCTTATGTAGGAGTACAAGCTGTTTATGTTTGTACAATTTCTTCAATTCCATTATAATATACTAAAATGTTATTTTTCTAATACTTTTATATACTGTTCAATTTCTTATTTGTGCTTTGTTATGTGCATTTATTAAATTAATTATTTTCGCTTGGCATATGCACTTCATTCTGAGTAAATATAACAACAAAGAAGCACTGCTGCGCTCTCTTTTATTTCATTTTTCTTTAATCCTTACTCTTTTTCAGGAGTGCTGCACTTACTTATACAGGGGAAGACGGCAGTTCAATTTAACTTTACAAAGACTTTCAAGCAGTAAAGCTATCTGAACTCTGGACATGAATAATTAAATTCATCTTTTTTGAGATACATGAGAATGTTAATGTGCACACTGGTAATTGGTGTTAAACAATATTACTTGGCTCATGATGTCAATATGCTAAGGCTGCTGTAAGTAAAACATCCTGCAGTTATGAAACACTACAATTCGTTGCAAAAACGAAGTTAAAAACGGCCATTGTCTGAAGACTTTAGGACTTTGACCTGTCATCGCTACGCATTGCCTACCTTTTTTTATTAACCACGCCAAATTTGACAAGATTATTGAAAATGATTGTGTTACAGAGAAGATATACAGAAACCAGTTGAATTTAATACAGTGATTTATTACAAACGTATTGTGTTTACTTACATAGCTACATAATTGCATATTACTTTAGGATTAATGTTTTAAATATAGCTTAAAATTTGAATACAGCAACATCTCCATCAGCGATAGGTAACGTTGTTTCTAGAGTGCCGCTGTCCTGCAGATTTTAGCGTCAACTCCGATTAAAAACCTGACCTGTCTTAAATATCCTAAAGACGATGATTAGCTGGTTCAGGTGTGTTTGATTAGGGTTGGAGGAGCTAAACTCTGCACCCAGGACCGACATTACCCATCCTTGTTATTGATTAAATATGAAAGTAAAACGGCCAGTAGGTGGTGGCAAGTTACTGCTCGGAGAAGATCGACGCTCGCGGTGCCAGGTCCAGTGCATTAGAGGTGAATGATGGATAATCAGACAGGCATAACTGTAACAGGTCATCGTTAGGATGACGAATTTAACGATACCATATTGCCAGGTATACGTATATACCGGCAAAAGGTTGAGTTGCAGGCACACATGCAGTTTAAAGGTGTCCTGCCACGGACATTTTTTTGCCAACTGAGTTGACATTCATCTTCCCCTGTATAACAAGTAAGCATCAGTAGCCACGAGTCGCATTGGTGTGACGTCAACTCCCCTCTTCGATTGATTGGCTAGAGGAGTAGCTGTCAATCTAGAACTAGTGGACCAATGGTGACGCTTAAGCCCACCCTAATTTACATGAAACTCGAACTGCAACATTTGGGAAAGCAAGCGCAGAACATAGAAAGAAGAGCGAAGAGAAAAACAGCACAAGCGTACAAAAGAGTAAAATATGAGCAGAAAATGCAAGAAAGCATGTTTCTAAGTTCTAATTTTTCTGCAAAATAACTTTTAATGTGTTTAAAGTTTTTATTCATGCTTGTTATTTCTTGACTCACGCTTATTATATTTTGATCCGTGACCACGTTGTTTGCTATTCTGATCATTTTGCATTCTTTTTTTTCAGTTTGTGCAATATATTTTTACATGTGTTTTTAAATTTTTGATTCACGCTTATTATTTTTTTATTCGTGACCGCTATATATTTGGCGGGAATTTGATCCCATAGGCTTGTGCATGTCTCAGGCTGGACCACCAAAGGAAAATAAATTACTTAAGCCTTGTATTTTTTAAATAAGTTTTATTTATAAAGTAAGGCATAGAACCAGTTTATTTGTAGTGCACTGACAATAGTTTTATATAATTAGTTTATTAATTAAATTAATAAAAAGACAAAGACCTTGAGATATGTTTGGTAATTGTACCTGAATGAATTGCATTGAATTAATTTGCTACATTTCAGATTAATATATTTGTTTTCCTTAATTTTAATTAACAGTAACTTAAACACTTTGCAGTTTGAATGATGTCCTGTATTAACAAAATGACGGAGTATGTTTTTATGTTTACACTGTTCGATCGCACCCCTCACACACACACACACACACTCACAAATTTCAGTAAGCACTTAGCGACTTTTCGATCGCCTCTCTCTCCCTCACACACACACACAATATATTCCAGCATTGCAATCTTTACATCGCAGCCAGCTTCAGAGCTAAGGGGCTACAGATTAGGTGTCCCTAAAGAACCCACATATCTAACAGTAGTTCCGCATTACATTCATTAATTTGCACACAAGTTTTATTAATTTTTATACCGTGTATTCTCCATGTAAATTTATGCGCCGAACCGTGACGCCAGTACTGTTTCGGTTCAATACGAATACATGTACTGTTCCACCCCTCCCCTACCACTTATATTATCAGAAATTAGAGCTGAAATTGTTGAAAGATTTTGATCTCGATTCAAATACCCACGCAATATTTTCCTAAATGACAACGATTTGTCTTAAACCTTTGTCAAGTAAGATCACAGGGAACATTTATATCTGCGTTGGCGCTGTCAGTACCCACATTTACATGGAAATGTTTTGTTTCGATCAGAATGAAATCATTCTGATTGATGAATCTGAACATAGTTTTTACATGAATGCTAAGTCATCAGGTTGATGTGCATTTATAAGTCACAAGCTTCAAATCTGATTTAATCTTTTTGATGTGAACATAATATGCAGTTTCCTGCTGTTGTCACAAACTAACCATCCTCCGTTGTTTTAAAAAGCAGACTTATATTTACCTATTTCAGGTCCTTATTAGGAGACGCGGAGTACACAAAGCTTTGCCGTGTTGCTTATATTAATCAAGCAGTAAAAAAAACAATGCCCAGATGCCCAAAACAAGGCATCTGCAGATGAGAGTCCGAAACAAGCACTTGTTGGACAACGTTGTCCTGCACTATTTCACAGAATGATGAGTGGGAAGATCATTTTAGATTGACACAACAGTCATTTATTATATTCTTAAATATTACAACAACATCAGCTCTTAATTCAAATGATCACAGAAGTACTGAGATAAAAGTTTATAGTTCAGATATAAACACGGTCTACAGTAGCAATCAAAATAGAGTAAATCAACTTTTGCAAGAAACTTGACACTTGAAACTTTAATCATTCATTCTAGAGATTCGTTCAAAAACGCTGATTCATCCAGTAATGAAACACGTATTTTAGTCATTAAATCATTCATTCAAACTTTTTTTTTCATTCAGATTAAACATTTTAAATCGATTGCAGAAATTAACATTTGTCAGAACCTCTAGTAAATTACATGTTATGTTGTTAATTTATCTGTTCAGAATCGTGATCTCTGTCTGAAACACTAAAAGAATCAGATTCTCATTTTAACTTAATTCTAACTTGTTATTAAAACTGTGACTCTTAAGTCGAGCCATCCTGGAAATTTAAGAATCATCCACACCTGTGATCACCTCAATTATTTTCCAAAGAAGAATATTTTTTATATTTTTACTTTAAAAGCAATCATAAATCATTAGCAATAAAAAATAATTAAAATACTTTAATTATGCATAATTTTGTCGGCCCATTCTATCATGGACTGAGAATCTGATTGTGAGAAACTACCTAATATTAAAATGTCTTGAGACAAATAATGTATTATTATTTTTGTTTATAATTTTTTTTTAAGGGTTAACTTGTATCAATTAATTAATTGATGCTTTCAAACACATTGCATATTCATACTTTATAAACTGGTTTTATTAATACAAAATTAGTCTGAATAAATAAACAGTAATTCTCTGTTGATTTCCCAAATGCCCTTCCAGTGACATTCCAATACCATGACCATTCCAATTAAAGTTTAATGCTGTTTTTGTTTTTTTTATCCTGAGTAAAAGTTGTTATTCTTTCATAAGGTATTGTGACATGTGTAGTAAGTAACATGATTTCTCTAAAATCATAATCTCTAAAAAAACAAATTTGTTTTGCAGAGGCTCTTAAGAAGACTGCACAGATCAACTGGCAAGAAACTGAGAGGGAACTCTCAAAATAGTCTGGGACAAGAGATGGAGGAGGACAGTGTCCAGAATGCACAAATGACTGTCTGCAGTGTAAGCTGTACTGATACATGTGTAGTTGCTGCTTCTTCTAACTGTCCCCTATTTATTTCCTGTTCAAATGTTCAGTAACTTAAAAATAGTGGTCAAAAGTCAAGTTTGAGCTCAAGATTTTTTTATGTACATAATTTTCATTACTAAAACATCTATTTGCCAGATCAGGTCTTGTGTTCACGAAATGAAAAGAACAAACATACGGTCGCTTCGGTGGTTTCTTCAAATCCACCGGTGGTTTCTTTCTTTAACCACAGGCGAAGGGATTCCTCATTCTTCGGCGGGGGGTAACGTTAAATGTCGTAGGGCGCCTCGCAATTACATTCAGCTCTCGTACGCGTTCGATGATTAAAACACTTCTCCAAGTAAATCTTACTTTTGTACCAGTTATTATGACAACCTCTAACTGCACAAACAATCCCGGTCTTCCTCAAAGCCATAACGATGAGTTAGTTGTTACGAATACTTGTTTAATTAACCTCTACGGTGAAAAGTGAGTGACTGGAAGTGCCTGAAAGGAAGTCTCGCACAAAAAAACATCAACTGGCTGTGTCCGTATTTCCGTTAAAAATAAGGTGAATACACGTTGACGTGCAATTACATATGCAGAGGGAGCATGTGAAACCCGAGCTAGGGGTTCTAGCAGACCAATCACAGCCCTTGTGGTCCGCGTAGAATAGACGCATTACATTTTTGGAGAGGTGCCCGTCAGAGTACGCCAAAGCTACGGCGTGATTTTGACGCATAAGTTTAAATTGGGTTTAACGCTCGAGAACGTGCTCTACGCTACTTAAGAGAAGACCATTGGCGAAGTGCTGAAATATAACCTTATATGGAATCGTATCCTGAGCGTTTAATCTAATAATCATCATCGGATGTGGATTAGCAATCAAGACAAGTCTATATAAAGCACTTACCAACAGGCAGAGGCACAGACAAAATGGCTGAAAAAAATAAATAAAATAATAAAAACAAGCAAGAAAAGATACCTTTCAAAAAGATGAAATGTCCTTCTAGAGTGTTATGTATGTTATATACTTAAAGTGAAGAATAAGACGACACAGACACGAGGTGACTTTCACAGTAGGGTCTCCATTGTTTACTTCATGGTTTACTTGACTGAACTTGTGAATGACGTCACCCAGGTACGGGTAGCATAGCCATACAAAATACATGACATCCCCCCTCTTAAGTTTAGAACTATTCAGCTTGTAACCATTATTACATATCTGAAATAAACAGTTATACAACCAAAATATAATTTCTTTGTTTATGAGCAATCTTATGAACATTGAGCTCATTCTTTTAACTGTACAAATTATTCAAACAAAAACAAAACTCAGGTTACTACAGCGTATTTGTATAGTACAAACCACTGTTCAGTCCTTCTACCTTGAGGGTATTTTCACTTGTCTACCTGACCTGGTAATGTATTCATGTGGCTGAGACTCAGGCAATTCTGTGTTTTGTGTGTCCTTGTCAATTGTAGATGACTGAGTGTCAGTGACCTGTGAGTCCATCTCACTATAAGTGTCATTGACTGTGTTGTCTGTTGCTGTTGTTGTGAGACTTTTTTCTCCAGTCTTTAGAAGATGTTTTCTGTTTCTCCTGTATGTTTTCCAATCTGGAGTTTGTATGATGAAGGATCTTGGTTGCTCATGTCTTTTTACAATTACTGCAGGTTTCCAGACATCTCCTCGTTGCACTCTCACTCTTTCTCCTATGTGGACATCTGGAAGCAGTCTTGTTTGTCTGTCAAAATAGGCTTTTTGCTTGTCTTGTCTTAGTTTCAGGTTGTCTTGGATCTGTATGTTGCTCTTGGGTGATAACAAGGTGACTGAGGTAGGTATTTTGGATTTCAACCGATGTCCCATTAGTAACTGTACTGGTTAGTACCCAATACCATCCAATGGCGTGTTTCTGTATTCCAACAGAGCAATGTAGGGGTCACTTTTGCCACTCTGAGCTTTCTTTAACAAGCTTTTTATGGTTTGAACTGCTCGTTCAGCTTGTCCATTCGACTTGCGTGTCCTGGGCTGGACGTTCAAACTCCCACACTTTTGAAAAGTTACTGAACTCTGTGCTGGCATACTGTGGACCATTGTCCGAGACTACAGTATCTGGTATACCATGCCTCGCGAACATCGATTTCATGGCCACGATTACACTCTGAGCAGTTGTGTCAGACAGTTTGCTGATTTCTGGGAATTTAGAGTAGTAATCAACAGACAGTAAGTAATCTGAACCATTGTAATGGAATAGATCTGTGCCAATTTTTGACCAAGGTCTTCCTGGTATTGGATGTGATATCAATGGTTCTCTTACGAGAGGTCTCTCGTACTGCGTAAGTATCTTACGCTAGGGGAAAATCCCTTTTCCGCGAGATATTGAAGCCAAAAAATTATCCTTAATTTTGTATTATTGTAAAATGCGTTGCGGCAGCATACAGACATAGGCAAGACGGCTCGTGTGCCTATTGGCTGTTCTGCGGCAACTGCAGCAGCCTATCGAGCGAGGCCTAGCGTGACGTCAGACCCAATGAGGGTGCTTCGCGCCCACTGCGTCACGTCCCACCGAAACGGGCGTGGCTTAGGCCTATAAATCCAGCTCGCAGGCAGCTGATATCTGATTTTTCATCTCTTCAGCGAAGCACACGCATCGCTGGATCCGGAGAGAAGCCGCGCCGTCTGAGGAAGCATTTGCAGCGGGTAAAAACAGAAGTAGCACACCTACTTCGAGCCGAAATTTTAAACTATTGAGCAAAGGGGCCATAGAGCCGTTATCTCAAGCTCAGAGCGAAGGAGGGCTATACAGCAGATACTTCCTGGTACCGAAAAAAGACGGGGGTCTCAGACCCATACTAGATCTAAGGCAACTGAACAGAGTGCTTGCAAAGCGACAGTTCAGAATGCTCTTGACCAGAAAAATCCTCGCGCAGATTCGCAGAGGAGATTGGTTTGTGTCAATAGATCTGAAAGACGCGTATTTTCAAATACAGATAGCGTCACGTCACAGGCGATATTTGAGATTCGCCTTCGAGGGCCAGGCATATCAGTACACAGTCCTACCGTTTCGACTTGTCCCTAGCACCCCGTACATTAACGATGTGCATGGACGCAGCGCTCGCACCCCTCAGACTACAGGGCATGCGAGTATTGAACTACTTGGACGATTGGCTGATTCTAGCTCAATCTCACTCGGTGCTCATAGAGCACAGGACCATTTTACTCGATCACCTCGAGAATCTGGGTCTCAGAGTCAATTGGGCGAAGAGTTCTCTGTCCCCCAGACAGATAATATCCTTTCTGGGCACAGAACTGGACTCGCTGTCTATGATAGCGTGACTGTCACCACAGCGCGTACTAGAAATTCAGCGCACAGCGAGCTCTTTCTGCTGCGGCGCATCTGTCCCGCTCAAGAAATTTCAGAGGATGCTAGGTCTCATGGCCTCGGCATCATCAGTACTTCAGCTGGGCTTGCTTTGCATGCGCCCGCCACAGTTCTGGCTGAAAGCGCGAGTGCCGCGCCGAACGTGGGCTTCCGGTCTGCTTCGTTTCAAGGTCAATCAGAAATGCATCGCAGCTCTGAAACCTTGGAAAGCAAACGACTGGTACCAATCAGGTGTAAGCCTGGGGACTTCCTCGAGTGTGAAGGTAGTGTCTACGGACGCATCCACCTCGGGATGGGGAGCGCTGCTCGAGGGCAGACCGTTCTTCGGCCAATGGTCAGAACGGGAGAAGCTTCTACACATAAACTGCCTCGAAATGCTGGCAGTAGACAACGCGCTGACGCGTTTTTGTCCCCAAATACGAGGACACCACGTCCTGGTCCGCTCGGACAACATGTCAGTGGTGTCCTACGTAAATCGCCAGGGCGGCCTCAGGTCCCGAAACCTGCACAGGCTGACAGAACGCCTCCTGGTGTGGGCTCAGCGCAACCTGCTCTCGCTGAGAGCAGCGCATGTGCCAGGGCTCCTAAACGTAGGACCGGACAGACTGTCCAGGAACAATGTTCCGACAGGCGAGTGGTCTCTACACCAACAGACAGTCCAGCTGCTGTGGAAGAAATTCGGCAGAGCGGAAGTAGACCTGTTCGCGTCTCAAGAAAACGCTCACTGTCTGGAATTTTTCTCCAAGAGCAGGGACGCGCTGGCTCATGTATGGCCCCGCCATACATGAGCGGATCAGGGAAGAAGAATGCTCACGGATCAGGGAAGAAGGATGCTCAGTGCTACTCGTAGCGCCGTTCTGGAAAAACCAACCCTGGTTCCCAGTTCTGATGCAGCTAGCGAGCACTGCCCCATGGCCGGTGCCAGTGAGGAGGGACCTCCTCTCTCAGGCCAAGGGCTCGATTTGGCATCCGCGCCCAGAGCTGTGGTCCCTTCATGTTTGGGCCATCAACGGGTACCCGCTGACCTCCCAAGCGGAGTGTTAAACACGATCCCGCAGGCTAGAGCTCCGTCTACTCTACGTCTCTATTCCTCGAAATGGTCAGTGTTCTCCAGCTGGTGCACAGCTCGTGGTGTGTCGCCCCCAGACAGTGGGGTGACGGAGGTTCTCTCCTTCCTACAAGAGTTGTTGGACAAGGGCAGGACCCCTTCCACGCTCAAAGTTTATGTGGCAGCCATAGCAGCGTTCTCAAAAACAACGCTTGGTCAGTCAATAGGAAGGAACGATTTAGTCATCCGTTTCCTTAGAGGAGCTAAGAGACTGAATCCTCCCAGACCTCCCTCAGTCCCTGTATGGGACCTTTCTACGGTGCTGGAAGCCATGAAAGGTGACCCATTCGAGCCTTTACAGACGATTGATCTTAAACACCTGTCTTTCAAGACAGTGTTTCTTCTGGCTCTCGCTTCAGTGAAGCGCATAGGGGACTTACACGCGCTCTCAGTAAGCGTGACGTGCATGGAGTTTGGGCCTAATGACTCAAGAGTTATACTCAAACCTAAGCACGATTATGTTCCAAAATCCCTCAACACACCGTTTAGGGCGCAGGTCATTTCCCTGTCAGCCCTACCGGTCTCTGACGAGGAAGGAGACGCGAGCTTCCTTTGTCCAGTCAGGGCATTAAGAGCTTATGTGTCTCGCTCATCTGTCTTCAGACAGACGGAGCAGCTCTTCGTTTCGTTCAGCGGGCGTTCCAAGGGACTAGCCGCGTCGAAACAGAGCCTATCCAGATGGATAGTTGACGCCATTGCGCTGGCGTACACTTGCAAGGGTATGCAGTGCCCGTTGGGTGTCAGAGCGCACTACACGAGAAGCATGGCTTCATCGTGGGCCTGGTCAAGTGGGATTGCCTTGCAAGATATATGTATGGCGGCAGGCTGGGCCTCCCCGTCTACATTTATAAGGTTTTATAACCTAGAGGTTCCCGCCTTACAGGCCAGGCTGTTGTCGGTCTAAATATACCAGTACTGTCTGTTCTGATGCAATCGGTTCAGAATACTGTGTCTGCTGAGCACTGCTCGATGAGCACTGCTCGCTGATCGACCGCAAAATGCTTATGGGCAAATGAATAAGACCCACAATTTTCCATCAGTTCAGGCCGTACTCCGCCCTGTCTGTATGATGTAATTTGCGTCTGAGGGACGCTGCTATATGTGGAAGAGCGCGGCTCCGCCCCTCCCTCTTCCCGGACTCCCTGTGAGTTCCCCTGGTGATTATGCACTATATGAACCCCGGGCTTTCACCCTTGGGTCTTTGGTGTCAGATCCTAGCACGCACGGCGTTTTACATTGGGTCCCCTAGTGTAAGATACTTACGCAGTACGAGAGACCTCTCGTAAGAGAACGTACTCGGTTACTAACGTCACCTCGGTTCTCTCTAGAAGAGGGAACGAGTACTGCGTATCTTGCCGTGCATGCACACGCTCTGGTTAGCTTCGGCGATGAAAAACCAGATATCAGCTGCCTGCGAGCTGGATTTATAGGCCTAAGCCACGCCCGTTTCGTCGGGATGTGACGCAGTGGGCGCGAAGCACCCTCATTGGGTCTGACGTCACGCTAGGCCTCGCTTGATAGGCTGCTGCAGTTGCCGCAGAACAGCCAATAGGCACACGAGCCGTCTTGCCTATGTCTGTATGCTGCCGCAACGCGTTTTACAATAATACAAAATTAAGGATAATTTTTTGGCTTCAATATCTCGCGGAAAAGGGATTTTCCCCTAGCGTAAGATACTTACGCAGTACTCGTTCCCTCTTCTAGAGAGAACCGAGGTTACGTTAGTAACCGAGTACGTTCTCTTGGATTACTGTTCTTGTGTGTGTTGCACACTGGACATTGGGAGACAAACTCTTCAATCTGCGTTGACATGTTCGGCCAATACAGAACATCCCTGGCTCTTTCTTTGCATTTACAACTCCAAGGTGTGATTTGTGAATTTTCCTCAGCATTTCTTGTCTCAGTTTGTTTGGAACTATGAGCTTTGCAGATTTAAAAAGAAGTCCTGATGTGAAGCTTATTTCTTCTTTGAATGTCCAGTAGGCTTGAATCAGTTTCGGAACTTCACTTCTTTCCTTGGGCCATCCATCCATGGTCATTTTGCGCAGTAGTTGCATTTCTTGATCAGCAGCCGTTGTAGTGCGGGAAACACTTAGCTTTTCTTCAGACACAGGCAGATATGTTGTTATCCAGCAAAGCTCTAGCTCTTGACCAAGCAAGTCTTCTGTATGCTCATTCAGATATGCACGACTTAGTGCATCAGTAATGTGCATCTCTTTGCCTGGTTTGTAGGCTACCTTTAGGCTGTACCTCTGAAGTCTGAGAAGCATGCGCTGTAATCTAGGTGGAGCTTGGTGCAGTGATTTCTTGAAAATACTTTCCAGTGGTTTGTGATCACTTTCAACTTCCACTTCCTTGCCGTAGATATATTGATGAAATTTCTCACATCCATAAACTATGGCAAGTAGCTCTTTTTCAATTTGCGCATATCTTTTTTGGGCATCCGTGAGTGCACGCGATTCATAAGCCACTGGTTTTTTTATCTTGCAGAATGACTGCTCCGATGCCTTCTGAGCTGGCGTCAACTGAAAGTGTCACTGGTTTCTGTACATCAAAGAATTTCAGTGTTTCAGTGTTGTCAGCAAGCTCTTCATTTTTGTGAAGCTTTCTCTTTGCTCTTCCTCCCAGTGCCACTGAACGTCATCTTCTAACAGCTTTCGAAGAGGAGCACTGACATCAGATAAATTTGGAATGAATTTGGATAGGTATTGCACCATACCCATGAATCTCATGAGTGCTTGTTTGTTTTCAGGATGTGGCATTTGCACGATGGCTCTCACCTTTTCATCATCTGGCTTAAGACCTTCTTCTGAGATGATGTGTCCAAGATATTTTATTTTTGATGTTCTTATCTGGCACTTGCTTTTGTTTAGTTTTAGATTCCATTCTCTTGCTCTTTCCAGCAGCTTGATGAGTCTTTGATCATGTTCTTGTGTTGTCTCTCCCCATACTAGGATGTCATCAATGACGTTGACCACACCTTCAAGACCTTCTAACATCTGCGCGACCGCACGCTGGAAGACTTCACTGGCTGAAGACACACCAAATGGTAAGCGAAGAAATCTGTACCTCCCTATTGGCGTGTTGAATGTGCAGAGTTTCGAACTCTCATCATCCAGTTTTATTTGCCAGAAGCCTTGATTTGCATCTAGGACTGAAAATATCTTTGCTTTTTGGCATGCTGGATACCACTTCTTCCACTGTCAGTAGAGGGTAATGTTCACGTTTTATCGCTTTATTAAGGTCTTGTGGATCTATGCATATGCGTATCTTGTTTGGTTTCACCACTGTTACCATGCTGTTCACCCACTCAGTCGGTTCGGTTTCCTTTACAATTACTCCCATGCTTTCCATCTTGTGTAGCTCTTGAACTATCTTGTCCTTGAGCAGGGCTGGACTGGGACAAAAAATCGGCCCGGGCATTTTGGCCCAGACCGGCCCACTATATGATCATAAACACCACCCATCTTTGCACGCCCCTTAATTATATGCATACCAACTCCTATTCGTTAAAACCACTAATGCCATGTAATGAGTGAGTATAGGAACGAGTGAGAGTTAACAGATGAAATAAGTAAAAAATTGACATTTATTAATACAGTTGAACTATACTCCACAGTGGTGAATCCTAAAATAAGCTATAAGCTGCATTGGCATAGCAATACAAGTGTTTCTTACAGGATTTTTAGTAAAACTGTGGTGGGTGGACCTCGGTCCTTCTAGGGTGGTTCGGGGGAATGCTCCCCCGTGAGAAAATTTTGTGCATTTTAATGTTAAATTCATCAATCTGGTGCACTTTGAGAGTTCAAAATTAAAAGCTCCAACCCATATTCAGTGTGCAAATTAAACAAAGAAAAATTCAAACCTCTTTTAGTTACAGTCTATTTAGTATGTCTATTTACATTACACCTACTACATAATAATAGTTATAATATTAATCCAATGACAGTAATAGCCATATTTTGTCAAACAAATGCACTAAAAAATAAAGGAAACTTTCATAATTAGTTCTGTACCAATTTCTATACTTGAAAGAGATAAGCACAGGATCTTTTATTTTGACGCAAACTGCATCAAGCTTTTATTTTGGCGGAAAACATGGTTTACAAACGCCTCTCATTAAATTTCTAGTGAATTGCGTAATCGTCAACTATGCAGATGTGGAAATAATCTGTAACTGGGTTATGGATTCCTACACTCATGACATAGCCTAAGTGTTTTGAAAGTAGTTCTGCTTACCGCGGACTCTACACTTTCTCATCTCTCTCCTGATCCTCCTCACTATCATCATCTGCCACAGGAGCTGATGAAGGGCAGAAAACATATATTTTGACACATAAAGCGTCTGCTTTAAGGGCCTGGTTCTATTTTTTCACGCTATTTCTCTGCACATTCCTTGCGTTTCTTCTCTATCTCGCTGACTATTTTGACAGATACACACTGACATTGCTGCACTCTCGCTCACTTGTTTAAAGTTGTGATTGGGCCAGCCCAGTGTCAATCAAGAAAAGAACCAATGGGCCGCTGATCTACGTGTTTCATGGGCTGGTCTGTCAGAAAAAAAAAAAACTAACACTGACTTTTTTTGACCAATGCATTACACCGGCACAAACCCAGCGCCGCCAATTAAGCAAAACAAATGGGCCGCCGATGTACAAATTTTATGGGCCGTTAAAAAAAATATATATATAATAATAATAATAATAAAAATTATGTATGAGTATGAGATTTATCGGCCCAAAAAGCACGTCGGCCCACCGGGAAAATGCCCGGTATGCCCAATGGCCAGTCCAGCCATGTCCTTGAGTGCTACAGGAACCTTTCTTGGTGGATGAATCACTGGTGAGACATTGTGGTCTGTTTTGATGTGATGCTCAATTGGTAAACAACCAAGGCCAGAAAACAGGTCGTCAAAGTTTTTCAAAGGGTCATCTTTGATCTTTACTTCATATATTCTTCTCACCATGGGTTGTGCGTCCAAGAAGTGCAGGTACGTTATGTAGCGCCCCCAACAGTTGTTTATGGGGGAAGGCTAACCTGAGTTCTTTTAGATTTAGTAACCAATCAAATTCTATATTTATTTTTATAAGGGCAACTGATTAATCAGGTTGCTGTGGTTCTCAAATAAACCCGAGTTATAAAATGAAAATGAAATAACAATAGCAACAACAATTGAAACAAATAAAGCCCTTTACTGAATATAAAATAAAATAATCACACAAGAATATGAATTAGTAAACAACCAAAAGATGATTGACAGTGTAATTCCTAAAACTAATAGCCGGCAAAAATCTAATAATCCAATACAAAAAAATACCACAGTTCTCGTAGCAGGCCTGAATCGACGCTCGGGTTCGTTGTAGCCTAAAACTTGTGGCTGCTTCACTCCGTAGAGCACAAAAAAAAAAAAAAAAAAAGAATGCGCTCACCACTTGTGTGTTGCACAACAGCACCGTCTCCGTCGATCGCGTGCGTTGTCTCGGTCCCAATGCAGCTCTCTCGATGCAATCGAATGTCCCAGCCCCGGTCCGTTTAGTCAACAAACAGGCAGTCTCTCCTCCCACGCCGCGCACGCGCTCGCAGCCAGCAGCTCGCGTCAAACTTCAAACTGTCCGTAAACAAACTGAATTGAGCTCTTCGTCAAAGCACTGTTCAGCATTGAGATATCACCCGATAGTTCGTCAGGATTAGTCACCCTAATCTATCAGATGTTACCAGAGAAATTTGTAATTCACATATTCCGGTCTCTATTCCTCGTGCTCTTTTTACACTGTTCTCTTCGTCGTCTGACGTCATTCCTCTCTTCTTCGGCACTCGCACAACACAACCAGTAAGCCTATGTAACTTTCACTTTATAAAATAAAGTAAACATCTTACATGTCTTGTAACAATAACAATTTACATTTCTTTTTACAGAACTGGAAAAATATACAATATGAAAATAAACAAATTTAACAAACCACTGACTCAGGTCTATATTATCCAATTTTCCCATAGGTTACATTACCATCGGCCACTTGAAATTGAATATTATGCTTTTGGTTTCTGTAGGTGAAGGTAAGTTGAACTTGTCCCACAGGTGACATCTTGTGGCCAGAATATGTAATTAGGTGACAGGTGGATTTTTGTAGTTTTCTTCGAGTTTCCAGTGACTTGAACATATTGTTGGGTATCATATTACATGCTGCCCCTGTGTCTAATTTAAATGAAACGTTCTTGTTGTTTATTTTCAGGCTTTCAGTCCATTTGTCTTTTTCATTCTGTGTTTCAGTGGTGACTGTGTGCACATTTTTCATTGTTTGTGTTGTTTGCACATCAATGGTTCCAACAAAGAAATCATCTTGCTCATCACTTTGTTCAGCTTGTTCTACAGTCTGTATTTTCCTGGTGGAGACTTGCATTCTGCACATTTTCGCAAAGTGGTTTCTTTTGTTGCATGCTTTGCAAATTTGTCCATAAGCTGGGCATTTTTTGTATTCATGTTGGTAACCACATCTTGAACATTTCACATTTGCTTTGTGTTTCCATTCCATTCCACTTTCCATTGCATGCTGTTTACTTCTCTGTTCACTTTGCACTGTTTTTCCTCCTTTTTTCTTTATGTTTTTGACACTGCTTATTTTATTCACGTCTATTTCTTCAACTAGCATTTTCGTCTGATTTGACGTTAGCTCGTTGGCCCGGCAGGTGTCGATTGCTTTTTCCAACGTGAGGTCTGCCTCACGCAACAATCTTGCACGCACATTGTCGTCTCTTATCCTGCATACGATTCTATCCCTGATAAGTGAATCAGTTAGATCGCCAAATTCACAGTCTTTCGCCTTGTGTTTAAGATCTGTGACGTATGCATCAATTGTTTCTTCAGAACTTTGCGATCTCGTAAAAAACATATGGCGAATGTACGGCATATTCTTTCTGGGCTCACAATATTCTTTGAATTTCCTTTTTAGTGCATTTATTTTATTCACCTCTCCCTCCGTGAACTGGAATGTGTTGTGCACTTTAATGGCTTCTTCACCCGCAATATGAAGAAAAGTAGCACACTGCACTGTCTCTGATTTATCTGCCAGGCCACTCGCAATGAGGTACAACTCGAATTTCTGAAGCCATACCTTCCAATTCTCCGCCAGATTGCCGTGAAGAGACAAAGCTGATGGTGGCTGCAGTAGCGACATCTTTTCAGCTGTGCTTTTCTTTTCTTCTTCTTTTATTTTTTTGATCCGTCTTCTGACACCATGTTATGTATGTTATATACTTAAAGTGAAGAATAAGACGACACAGACACGAGGTGACTTTCACAGTAGGGTCTCCATTGTTTACTTAAAGCTGCAGTTGGTAACTTTTGTAAAACATTTTTTTTTACATATTTGTTAAAACTGGCATTATGTCCTGACAGTAGAATATGAGACAGATAATCTGTGAAAAAAATCAAGCTCCTCAGGCTCCTCCCAGTGGTCCTATTGCCATTTGCAGAAATACACCGCTCCCAGTAAGAAACAACCAATCAGAGCCAGGAGGAGTGTCTTAACAGTGTCAGTCAAGCTTGTGTACGCGCTGATCACACCCCTCTCTCGCACAGCGCGCTGCGCGCACCATCGTTCAAAATCAAGATTGCCGGTGTGCCGCGCAGCTGTGCTAATGGCGGACAAACAACCAAAACTGCCAATTTCTCGAGTGGCACCAGGGGCCTGTACCATGAAGCCGGTTTAGGTGGCTAGCCAGCTATGTTTCAGTTTAGTTTCCGCCAACCCTGGGTTTTAGGTACTATGAAAGTAGCTCGGCTTTAATCGGTGTTCGTTGCCATGGTATCTTACGCTGCACGGCTAACCTGCTCCGGGGCAGGTTATGTTCTGGATTCAAGATCTCAGACTGAAGTTTGACCAATCAGCTGAGAGCAAAGAAATATAGGTGACGTAACTTATTCCCAGTGTCTGTTGCAATGACTTCACCTTTTCTTCCAAATCCTGTGGACATCTCAGCGCAAATTGTTTGACGAGCACTTCGTAGAGAAAGTTTTTAGCCAGACAAAATCCCCTTGCCTTTCCTGATAGTTACTTGTATGAAAGATACAGATTTTCCGCGGAAGGAATGTCTTATCTTTGCGAACTTCTTGAGCCGCACATAAAGAATTTAACACGTCGAATTCATGCACTTACTGTACCGCAAATATTGCGTTGCGTTTTTTTTGTTGCAAGTGGTACATTCCTGCACGGTGGGTGACGCACAGAAGCTCGGGGAAAACACGGTTTGTCGAACCATTCGTAAGGTGGTCCTCGCTCTGCAGGAGTACATGAATAGTTTCATTAATAGTGTTCCCCGGACATTTATCGGCCATGTCCATAAAAGAGGGCTTTTATAAAATTGCCTTTAAGATATATTGATAGGGTGACATCACATGAACACATTTTATTTTTATTTTTTTTTCAAAAAGCAAATTGCACAAATGTACTATACAATATAATACATGTTAAGAATTATTTTAAATCTTTATTATTATTCTGTTAATCTTATGATAGGATTCCCTAGCTTTCTTAGTAGTACAAATACGTTCTATATTTATGTAAAATTATGTATATATGTATGTGTAGCCTATGTGTAATATAGCCTATAGCCTATTTTTATAATATATAAAAAATGTGCATGTATAATTTTTTATATATTACAAAAATAGGCTATAGGCTATATTACACATATAGGCTACACATACATACATACATAATTTTACATAAATATAGAACGTATTTGTTTAACTTACACATTAACAATCAGCAATCTTTCTCCAACAGTCTTCTCTTGCTTTGGCACCAGAGACCGTATTGTTTCGAGCTTGAAATACATATTTAAATTCATCGTAATTCTGAATGATTATCTCTTGCTCCTCCGCGGGAAATTATATCGCTCACGCTCTACCTGCGATTGGTTGTTCAGTGTCGACGTCACTCTTTTATGTGCACGCGCGCGTGGAGTAATCATAGCTTAAGGATCAAAGCCTGAGTTGACAGAGAAAGTTGATGAGCTGCATCATGGTACCAATAAAGCCTGATTGCATCGGTTTGGTTTTGTCAACTCAAAACTAATCCTGTAACCCCGAGTTTGTTCAGCTACCTTCATGGTACAGGCCCCTGCTCATACAACAAAGACAGGTAAACAGAAAATGACTGATGACGATAAACAAGCGCGTCAGAGCCCATTGACTCAGTGTCAAAACTATAGCCGCATAACATACAGATAATATGTCACACAGTGTGCTAAGCAACAATTGAAACCTGCTAATTCACTGGCTTGTCATGTTGCTAAAATAATGTACTAGCAAACCTTATTTAGCATTACACATCGCTAGAATAATTACTTAGATACTGTAACGTTACCATTATATTATCTTGCTAGCTATTTATAACTTATAGAAAGAGTGCAATGTTATGAAGACATTACATGCATTGCAAAATACGTAATGATTTGAGGACCAAGTTTGTAGTCAAAGTATGGGCAGGCCATAGTCAATGTAAAGCATATTGTTGATGTTTCGTCCCTACCAGTGAATGTGCGATAACTGTTTATCCGCAGTCATCACAGGCCCTGTTTACTAGCCTGCGCGTTCACGGCAGGCTCCGTCGTGGGGGAGGAGCTGTGGAGGGAGGGCTGTATCGCAGCAGAGAGCGAGGGGGAGTGACCTGTAAGCTGTGCTTGTTCAAATTTTCAGGCTAAGTCAACGTTTTCTAAAAGTTCCCTACTGCAGCTTTAACTGAATTTGTGAATGACGTCACCCAGGTACGGGTAGCATAGCCATACAAAATACATGACATAGAGCGAAACAAAGATGTTATTTTCAACAGATTTAAAGGACACCATACAAATTAGGAAAGAAAAAAAACAACTGGGAGGATATTGCAACCAAATTAGCTGCAACCAGGGGTGTTCAAAGATCAGGGAAGGCATTTATTCTTACATACATGGCAAGGGCATTGTCCAAAAGGCAGGTTGGCAGGTAGCTGTGGTCACACACAAGTGCAGAAATGTTTACAAAAGGGGATGGAAGCTCCTCAGATTCTTTTACAGTGTGAGAAGATGACATCTCAACAGCTGATAGGGACACTGTCTCATCCTGTGGTGCCACGTTCCCTGAAGTGCTTGGAGAGACACTGCATTGGACCATGAGACGGCGGAAAATGACCTGCAGTAGGACTGTTATTCCATCCCCCTAAAAACAAAGTACACACACACACACACACACACACACACACACACACACACACACACACACACACACACAAAATCTCCAGTTGTGTTCAGATAAACAATGAAAGTAATACACGTCTGTGATGGAATTAGAGGGAGTAAATTATGACAAATTTTCTATTTCTTTTAATCAAATTTTCCTTTTCTGTGAGAGACAGAGAGGTTTGAATATGACCTGGGCCATAAGGCTCACAGCTGTTCTGGGTTTAACTAGAACAAATACTCACAGCATTAGGCAGAGGAGGATCAGTCCCTTGGAAATGCTGAGAACTGTCCATTGAGGCTTTCCTCAGCTTTCCTTGAGGCTTATGTAGCCCTGGTTGCCACGGGCTAAAAAGGAACTAAAAATATAAACAAATCACAAATTATGTGATCTCTATCAGATCCTTATAATCTAGTGATAATAAACCTACTCTTTGTAAATGAGTCGTGAAACTGAAGACTGATGGTTTATCTCCATCCCTAATTCTGACAGTCTGACCTGTCCTGTCAAAGTCCTCCGACTTGAAGTGCCCACTGCATAGCACAGAGGACTTGCTTGCGGAAAAATCTCCCCTTCTAACAGCTACTTACCACTGTCTCCTCAATTGTTTGTCTTTGTGTGAGAAAAGTTAGCTAGCCATCTAATTACAGTAAGATTCACAATATCAGTCACCTAGCCGAAACGAGTATGTGTCATAAAAGTCGGTTTTAAGAAAATATAGATGAATATCTCAATTACAGGAAATTTATTAAAAAAAAATATATATATAAATAATATAAAATATAATATAAGCTAAACCTATAATATAAATCATGCAAACTCCTGTCTCAACTTTCACAGCTATCTAGTGATATCGCTAACTATTTTAGTTTGACTGACTCCGTCCGGTGGCCAACTACTATAGGTATAATTATATAATGATCAAATACAACCAGAAACAAATGTTCAGTCTTACATGTGAAAGGTAATTCCCGGAGACCTGTTTTCTATCTGTTATCAGTTTTCAGAATCAGATTGAGATTTATAGCCAAGTATGCTTACACACACTATAATTTATCTTGGTGACAGAAGCTCCATAGTACAGTGAACAGACAGAATGACAACAACAAGACACAGATAATAAAAAAAGTGGAAAGAAAAAAGTGATTTTATATATATACAGTAGACAAAATAGACAATATATACAGATTCATTCAATTCATTCTTAGCTTTATTCCACTGAGCAAGCAGAGTACAAACAGTGTTTTCAAGTGATGACATTTGAAAACAGCAAAGTACTGAGTCATCAAAAATAAATTAGCAGTGAAAAAAAGAAAAAAAGAAAAGAAAAATAAATAAATTGACAGGGGGGTGTTACAGGTCTACCAGGTTTCTACACTACACTTCCCATCACTCTCCTCTGTTCCCACCTGCATCTCCAGCGTCTTCATCTCCATTGTGTCCAGCGTCTCCAGTGTTCTTTGTTCCAGCCATCCATCTCACTCACGATCAGTCTCCATACCTGTAAGAAGAACCATTCCACTCATCGTCTGCACACCGCTGTCCAAAGTGTCATTGTTCATATCACTTACCTGCATTCTGTCTCCGTTCAGTGTTGTCAATAAACTCCTGTTAACTTCATTATCCATCTCTGTAGTCTGCTTCCGTAACAGAAGACCGGACCAATTACCGACAGACAACAATACGGGCATTCTCCTCAGTCCCCTCGACACGGCCGATGTGCTTCTTACCATCTCCCAGGACCACCGCCCGATTGAGACGTACATAGAGGAATTCCTCCACCTCGTTCACCAGGTGTCCTGGAAAAAGGCAACCCGGAAAAAGGCAACCCTCAAATCCCTCTTTTGGATGGGTCTGGACGATCCACTCTTCAGGCAGTTTCCATCTATTGCCACCACGTGTTCCTTGAAGGAATACATCGACAACATCTTGTGTGTGAGTGGATCGTCCTACACCATAGGAGAAGCAGATTCGGATTCCCTTTCCGTCATGGCTGCTGCCCTTCCAGAACTTTGTCCCGTCATGGCCAGTCTTGTCTCGCCGAGACCGCCCTTCCAGAGTCTCGTTCCTTCGAGACCACCCTTCTAGAGTCTCTTTCCGTCAAGGCCACCCTTCCAGAGCCTTGTCCCATCATGGCTGCCGCCCTTCCAAAGTCTCGTTCCGTCGAGATCACCCTTCCAGTCTCGTCCCGTCGAGACCATCCTTCCAGACATAGGCGGAAATCACGGGGGGGGCGGGGGGTTCAGGACCCCCCCATCTAAGGGTTGTCCCCTCCTTAAAATATAATTAAAATCTGTATTGTAAATAATATAATGATATATACTTAAAATAATTGTTTAAGTAGTAAAACAATACAAATGCAAACAGGGCAACAACAAAAAAACGTTCCGTCGAGACCACCCTTCCAGAGCCTTGTCTTGTCATGGCCGCCGCGCTTCCAGAGTCTCGTCTCGCCGAGACCACCCTTCCAGAGTCTCATCCCAAGATGGCTGCCGTCGCACCTGAGCCTTCATCCAGGATGGCCGCCACCGCGCATGAGCCATTGTGCAAGATGGCCGCCGCCATGCCTGAATTTCCAGTCTCTGTCCTCCTCCAGAGTCCAGCGGGGAGCCCGCCTGAAGGGCCGTCTCTGCCATGGCCGTTTTAGCTGGTCACCTGCTAATCCGACATCGCACCCACCTGCTTACACCAGTCTAGGCTCCAGGGCACCTGCCCCCCCTCCCCGGTTAGATCATCTACAGTGGGGGAGTACTGTTACAGGTCTGCCAGGTTCCTGCACCACACTTCCCATCACTTTCCTCGGGTCCCACGTCATTCCTGATCACACACACCTACACCTCATCACTATCATCATCATCACCACCACTATAAAGACACACTCTTCACCTCTGTTCACGGTCCGGTCTCGTTCATACGAAGAGGATTGGATTACCCTGCTATCGCTAAGCTTATTTCTCCAGCGTCTCCACTCCAGCGTCTTCATCTCCATTGCCTCCAGTGTTCTTTGTTCCAGCCATCTGTCTCACTCACAATCAGTCTCCATACCTCGCCTGCACACCGCTCTCCAAAGTATCATTGTTCATATCACTTACCTGCATTCTGTCTCTCCACTCAGTGTTGTCAAACTCCTGTTAACTTTATTATCCATCTCTTGAGTCTGCTTCTGTGACAGGTGGAGGTTAAAAATTTATAAATATGTGATATGTATTATAAATATACTGGTATACTTATCTACGACATTAGACTTTGTCTAATGTCGTCACTCCTGTGGTCGCTGTACTAATGATTTTATAATGTCTAAACAAAATCTAAACAAGGGACCCCACTGTCACAGGGGGACGAAGGGCCCTCGCACTATATTAATAGTGCAGCTCTAGTATGCCATAAATGTTAATCTTTTTTTCTGTTTGAAATTGATTTTTTTCAAAGACCGTTGTAAGTGCAACACTATGGAGGACGAAACCTGCAAAAACAATAAATAAATAAATTAATTAATTCATAAAATTCTACATAGAAAAATATATAAATACATAAATGTGCAAATAAATTCATAAATCCACATATTCCTGCATAAATAAATATATCAATAATTAATTAATTGTGCAAGGAGATAAATAATTAAATAAATAAAACGAATGTTAAGGAAATACATTTTTTTTAAAGGAAATGCTAAACTGAAAGTTTACATGCTAATGAGAGGGTGTCAATCAAACATCAGAAGGCGGTCTCTATGCTACACTGCCGGTGGCTGACACTGTTGAAAATAGTAGTAGGCTATGCTATCTGCTGATTATAATCTCTTCATCAGAGTAGATGCATATATACACGCTTTAGGTTAGGGCAGTAAAGTTAGTTTTAGGTTTGATATTCCTGCATATTCGCCTAGGCTGCTAAAGGGACCGTCTGCAAATTCCACTCACAGTCCATAAACGTCCAATCATTCATTCAAATGAACGATATTTACAATTATAGTAAATGACTTGTGGGAACTGACTTACTATATATGAGCTTCTGCCAATATCTTGCTTGTACAGTAAACTATTATTTTTATTATATTTAGAAATAAGCCTACTGCAACTCACCAAAAGTTTTTTTTTTTTCCATGTTTCAAAGGTTCGAGTATGTTCCTAGTGACTAGACTGACTTACTACAGGTTAAATTGTGCCAATACCTATCTTAATGTATGTACAGTACACAATTCTATTTTAGAAAAAAAAATACTGTAATTCGCCAAAAGGGTTTTTTCATGTTTCAAAGGTTGTAATACGTTCCTAGTGACGACTGTTAATTAGAGTAATTTTTTATGAAAAAAAAAATAAAAAAAAAATAATTGTACTGTAGATACATGAAGGGAGGTATTGGCACAATTTCACCTGTAGTAAGTGAGTCACTAGGAACATAAAAAAAAAATTAAAAAAACCTTTAGATGAGTTACAGCAATTTTCCCCCAAAAAATAATAGTTTACTGTACAAGCGAGATATCGACAGAAGCTCATACAGCAAGTCAGTCTTCCCCACAAAAAGATATTTGCATTTAATACCTAGTATATGAGCTTTTTTTTTTTTTTTCATGTTTCAAAGGTTGTAGTAGCCTACATTAATGACCAGATTGACTTACTATAGGTGAGATTTTGCATTTCTCACCAGTCATAAGAAATAAAGTCATAAGTCAGTCTGGTCACTAGGAATGTACTACAACCTTTGAAACATGAAAAAAATAAATAAAATAAAAATAATAATAATAACAGGTTACTGTATAGGCATACAGTACCTAACAAAAATATTTTCAATGGATAATGCTAGAATTACCCACTTACCCCAATTGTGGACTTTGCTACTAAAACAATTACCTACAAACTAAGCAAAAATCTTTGTTTTGTAAAAAGTTTTGCAGATTTCCGTGTGCAGCGCGCCCTCTGCCGTCTGCAAATCTCTCTCCAGTGTGATTAGTAACACAGCAACGCTGTTCCGTTTCCAAGCGCAACCTAAAAGCAAAACAGTACTCTTCTAGCTACCGTTCATTGCAAATCTTTCAGTCGTGAACATCATTCCCACTTTATTTTCATGTCTACTGATTATCGAGCCTTATGTTAACGCAATATATTTCATTCTAGAGTCGTTTATTTTCACTCCTTGTCACGATAAAACTCCGCATCACCCTGCTGTAATGGTAAGTAGCTTAGCCAGCTAACATTAGCTAATCTGATGGGAAACTAAATAATAAATCATAGCCTATGTGTGGCTACATTTTACCAGTTTATTAGCATACGCGTTATATCTGAATATTAAATGGATGCGATCTAAAAATAAGCAGTTTAAGAGTGGGAAAAGAGTGAATACTACTAGCCCGATCTAGAAGATGACACCAGTAGGTAATGTTTTCAGGCCATTGAAACCAGTAAATGCAATGTGAGTTTAGTGTAACATAATACTGATATATTTTCTTTATTATAAGCAATATCAAATCATAAGCTGTTCAGAAATCAGCGTAATTTGTGCGAAGGGGTTATATATAGGCCAGTGCAAACAGTAATCACTCCCCTATAATGTCATTATTGATATAATTAACCAGTAAAAGTGTTTTATTTAAATGCTGTTTTAATAAAAGACACCTATAGATAACAATACATTTAAAATGACTGAATTGGAAAATGCAACTATCACATCAACTCCTAATTTGCTTGTTTGACATAAGTGTATTCATTTAATTATGTGTACATTTTAAAATCTTTGTAAGTCAGCTTCAAGGTTGTTTGAATTTTACAATGATATAATATTCTTATAGCTCTTAGTACAGTGAGTTGGTGTTAAAGTGTCATTCAGCCAGAAGAGGGCGCTGTTTCTCTGTAGTAAGATTTCTGCCACAAACTTTGTCTGTAAAGCTGTTAGCCATTAAATACAATATCCTGTGGCTTTCCCTATAGGCTGATTTTGGGTTTAATGAGCTCCATCAGAATGAGGTGATAAACTACATGCGCTTTGCCCGCTCTAAACGGGCCTTGAGACTGAAGACAATCGACTCCTGCTTCCAAGACTTGAAGGACAGTAGGTGAGAGAATGCAAGCCTATGTCGTTTGTGTATTCACAATTACTCTCTTTCCATCTTTAAATGTTCTTCTCTGACTCCCCCCTCTCTACTTCCATATTAAAGGCTCATAGAGGAGACTTATACAGTGGATGAGGTGTCTGACATGCTTGACGGGCTGCAGGTGCTGGTGCGTGGAGAAGTGGAGATGGAACTCATAAACACAGCTCACACTAACGTGCTTCTGCTGCGACAGCTCTTTTCCCAGGCGGAGAAATTCTATCTGAGACTGCAAACAGACATTTCTGAGCTGGAGAACAGGTGAGGAAAAGGAAGAAACGATTTGTTGTTACTTCCATTTCATTGCAACTATTTAGAGGAGAAACAAACGATCTGATAATAGAAATGTATAGAAGTATAGTAAAAGTCTTTTTCTTCTCAAATAATAAAATAATTTTATAAATTTAACAAGGTTTCTGCGGTCCTTCTTAAAATGTCTTAAATTCTTTAAAAATAGTTAAAGGGCATATCGCAGATTTTTTTTGTGTGCAAAATTAATATATAACCTTGTATGAAAATACCATATGAAAAGTTAATGCAGGATTAAAATGTTTTACAAGACATGAGGGCACAAATTTAGTAGAAAAAGTGACAGTGTCCTTGACCGTTAAAATGTGTTTTTTTTTGTTTTTTTAATCTGGCATATTACGTAGTTTGCCGTGCTCTGCGTTTGCTCAGTGCAGAGTAGGTTGGTGTTCAGTAGGAACGATCGTGATTCAGTGTATTTTCCGTTACACATAGGCCTGTCGCGATAGTCAATAAATCAATTAATCGCACGATAAAAAAAATGAGCTCGATAATTTTTCCAGCCGCGATAATTCCATTTGCATGCTTGTTTGTTTTCCTCGTCTCTCTCTCTCTCTCTCTCTCTACCAAAGATACTGGATGACCACTCTCGGTTCCTTTAGCGTATTCATGGGTTTCATCAGGTCCCTTTCCACAGGTGTATAAAATCAAGCACCTAGATTATGAACGCAGACTGCATTGTGCTTGATTAATACACCTGTGGAAAGGGACCTGATGAAACCCATGAATAGGCTACGTGCACAAGCGCCGTGACGAACTTCTGCTATTGTCAGAAGTCGGCATATCAGTTTCCGGTTTACGACTGTCTTCATCGGCATCCGCTATAAACAAACAAGATGAGTGCTGCTGTTGTACGAAAAAAAGAGATATAATGTGCGTGACACATCTAAGTTTCTAAGAACTGTAGGTGGATCTAACGCCCGTTTCACACATACTCCCGTGTGCGGTGCAGGAGCAGCACGCGCTATAGTGCTTCACATATGATGCGTTTGCAGTGAATAACTGATCCGCGGCAGTACCACAAACACTTACTTACTATTTTTATTTAAAATCCAGAAGTTATGCTGCAACTTTTATTTAAAAAAAAAGTTTTGTCAGCATTGCGATTCTCTTTGTACACATATACACTCTTTAATGGACGCATGCACGTTTAAACACAATTTAAACAACGTAGGGCTATTATTCCATGCATTACTTATACTTATATTAAGTTGCTCAAGCAAGTGGTCAAATATTTAACTGTAAATTAACAAAAACAGCCGACTCTCATGTCTTTTCTTTTGCATTTAAATTTTAATAAAATAAATCTTGCATGTCACAAAGAACTTGTTTTTCCACCTCCACCAATGAGACGAGTGTTGTTCATATGTCACCTTGTTGAAGTAAATTGTAGTTTTCCTTGCTTTACCCAGGTCTTCTAAAAGTAAAAAGATGACTGTGAAAAATAGTAGTATATAATTAAATGCATTTATGGTGAGATTACTACATTTTATTTAATTAAACGCATTTATGGTGAAATTACTACCTTTTCAGGTCAATCTTTGTTCATTTTGACCACGAAACATGCGCTGTCACTTTAATTCAGCGCGTGCAGCACAGCAGAAATAGACTCGGTGTGGGAACGATCTCTGCACTGCTGTATACATACCGCAACTGGAACGGATCGACGGACTGCAACCGTGTGCAGTGTGAAAGCTCTGACCTGTTAACATGGGTACGTAAGAAGCACTGCTGTGTGTCACTTTGCTCTGCTTCAAGTCGCTAACCGCAATTTAAGCTTAAATTTCGCTGCACGAAACAGTCATTTTGGGCGACGCGCAAGTAAACCGGAAACTGATATGCCGACTTCTGACAATAGCGGAAGTTCGTCACGACGCTTGTGCACGTAGCCTATAGGAGGAGTGAACCCTCTTGTCAGTTGCATGGTCTTTGTGTGGGGAGGCGGCGCTTGTCAGTCACATGGTCTTTGTATGGGAAAGCGCCGGCGGGACTGCTTGCGGCGACTGCCGGGAGAGAGAAAAGACGCTAGTGAGTTGGAGGAAAAAAAAAGAAAAAGATGGAATTGGTTTCAAAGCCAAACGCGACAGCGAGCCCGATCTCATGAAAATGCCTATCTATACCACGAATATTATTTCTCGTGCCATTTATACGCCAAAAATAGTTTTTGCGTGCATATGATACGCACTTTATGGCGTGTAAAGCCTTGGTTATACTTTCGCCTGGCTCCGCAGCGCGAGTCACCGCAGACTGCGCGCGCACCTCCGCAAACGTACGAGGCGTTTATACTTGACGCGCTCGCCGTTGTACTATTCTGTGAAACGATAGGGGGCGACTCGAGTAATTGTCCTCTAAACCATCAGGAATCAGCGGTGAGAAGAAGAAAGCTACACACGTGACAATGTTTATTTTAGTATACCACCACCAATACCACACTACAAAAAGAATCGTGTAAAACCCAGTAAACCCTGAGATTATTACTCGTGACAATAAAACAAAATATATGGATATGAGAATGTGTATACAATATAACTAAATTAACAATCTCTAACATATTTTCTAATTTCACTAAACATTTCATTAAGTTTCGTGAACATTTTTATTAAACATGGACCTTTATGTTAATTAAAAATACTTTTTATGCTATTGAATGCTCATTTTTTTAATGTAAGCAACTAATTTAGACGTGCAAACTGGGTGCCGGTGTGGTGAAAAGTTTGAGCTCGGACAGATTCGGCTCGAAGTCGTTCATCTTCGGATGCGGCGCCGCGCGCGTTGTTACAAAATCTGCCGTGCACACCGCCAGGCGAAATGGGCCCTTGCGCACCCAACGCGTCGAGTATAAACCAGGTTTAATACGCACGCACTCCTCACCCCTAATCCTAACCAAGTATTTTCAGTGCGTAGCATATACACGCAATAAAGTGCGTGTAACAGTAAGTTACACAATCACTCGGGCGTTTAGTCGACAAAGTAACAGGAGGACAGTGCAAAATGGTGTGATATGGCCTGTTGAGGCTTTTTAAATTTTTTTTACAAAGGTCCTAACCGGCAGTTTTGCCTGTTATGGAATGTATCACTATTTATGTCTGAGCCTAATGTTTAATATTTTTTGAAGTGCAATTTTGTTTACATCCATTTTATTTATTGTTTTTGGTATTTATTCAAGTGAATTTTTTTGTTAACAGACACTGAGAGTCCATTGCTTTTATTGTTTTTGGTTGTTTTGTTCATTTTTTTGTGGATATTTAAAAAAAAATCCGTTTTCAATGTTTAATATTCTTAAGAAATAAAAGTTTATAGATCTTTGAAAAGGTGTACCTGCATTATTATGCCATTATCATTAAATTAGATGAAAATGGTCTCGAACGACAATATTATCGTTTATCGCAATAATTTCTTGGACAATTTATCGTCCAGCAAAATTTGTTATCGTGACAGGCCTACATTAGGTGTGTTTCAGCTGCGGCTGGATGTAACCGGGCGGTGAGAGTTGCCGCGTGAAGACGGGGAGGAGCTGAAAACGGAGATGTGAAGTCGTACACTTTATGCTTCCCGTAGTGACTGTTCACGTGGTGTTTGCATACTTTATCACAGCTAAAGTGAAATAAATGCAATATTTGTCAAATACACAAATGTTTCAGATATGTTTCCATTTAATACTTTATGTACTGCTAAATACAACGTCTATTTGTACAAGAATAAAGTTCAACAAAAGCCTATACTATTTAAATACCAATGTAGTGGGGTTTTATTTTGATAAACATGACACAATATTACATCGCGACTACGTGAAAAGAGATTTTACTGTTATAAAAACAGATTTGTGAACAGTAGTGGAACTGAAGGTGTTCGAATAAACACGAAACACACGTGATAGTTGTCATGTGGTGGATTCGGCCAATTGTGGAGCAGTTGTGTCGTCATCAGAGCTCGTGCAGCCGCTCTGGAGAAGCTGCGCAGAATGAATCAGCCGGCTGCTTTCGTGGTACTTTGACGGCATACGTAAAGTCATGTTTCGTCGGTGCTGTCTCAAGTCAGACACAACTTCTAACCGGCATGCAATCGGTCTGCGCAGCGCTGTGTGAAGTCGAACAAGCCTATTGTATTTCAATTTAATATCGTCATGGTAAATTATTGTGTTTGTGGCGGTTGCAGGTTGTCGAGTCCACAGGTTTCCTATCAAGAAAAAGGACGGTGCTATCTTCTGTGCCTGGAAGCGTTTTGTGCAGGTGAAGAGACGGTACTTCACTTCTGCATCTGCTTCGAAAAACGCGGTAGTGTGTAGCGTTCACTTTAGACCGGAAGATTATCATCCTGGCAATATAATGGAGTTCAACAGAGTCAGACACTGTACATTAAGTCTGGGGGTGACATTCTCCACTAAGGCCCTGTATGCATCCACCTCCCTGCAGCACTGACTTTCCTCATAAGCACCTATGAAACGAAAATGTGTATCGGGAAAATGTTTATCTCTCCCTCCCACTCTCTCTCTCCTCTGGTGATGAGAAACTGCTATATCATGTAACGTTAGTGTGGACGGATATTAACGAGTGTGACATACTCCTGATCAAAGCATATTAGTTTCTGTTAATGGTAAGTATCAATACTCCTAGATGACCAACACTAGCTTTGCTATTGCCTGATACATGATAATAATCTGTACAATATTCTGATCTGAGCATAGTGTTACATATCGTCAGCTAACGTATATATATACAGTCGTGCTCAGAATTAATCATACCCCTGGTAAATATGATCAAAAATGGCTGTAAAAAATAAATCTGCATCGTTTATCCTTTTGATCTTTCATTCAAAAAGTTGGCAAAATCCTAACCTTTCATTTAAGTAAAAGAATTGAAAGTGGGGGGGAAATCACATTATAAAATAAATGTTTTTCTCCAAAACACATTGGCCACAATTATTCATACCCTTTTATTAAATACCTTTTTGCAATCTCCTTTTGCCAAGATAACTGCTCTGAGTCTTCTTCTGTAATGCCTGATGAGTTTGGAGAACACCTGACAAGAGATCAGAGACCATTCCTCCATACAGATTCTCTCCAGATCCTTCAGATTCCCAGATCCATGTTGGTGCTTCTTCTCTTCAGTTCACTCCACTCATCAGGTCAGGGAACTGGGACGGTCATGGCAGAAGCTTCATTTTGTGCTCCCTAACACATTTTTGTGTTGATTTTGATGTTTGTTTTGGATCGTTGTCCTGATGGAAGATCCAACCACGGCCCATTATAAGATTTCTAGCAGAAGGTGTCAGGTTTTGATTTTTTATCTGTTGATATTTGATAGAATCCACAATGCCATGTATCTGAATAAGAAGTCCAGACCTCCAGCAGAAAAATAGGCCCACAACATTAAAGATCCAATGGTATATTAAATTGTCCACATGGGGTACTTTTTATCCTTGTGCGCACCAAACCCATCTAGCGTGTTTGCTGCCAAAAAGCTCTTTTTTTAGTTTCATCTGACCACAGAACCCTGTGCCGTTTGAAGTTCCAGTCGTGTCTGACAACTGAATATGCTGGAGTTTGTTTTTGGATGAGCAAGGAGCATTTTTCTTGAAAACCTCCCAAACAACATGTGGGGATGTAGGGGTTGTTTGATGTTTTTTTTTTTTTTTTTTTTTAATAGGCTTTCTGACCCCAAGACTCAAGTAATCTCTGCAATTCTTTGGCCACTCAAACTTTCATCCTCACCGTCCATTAACCTTTAATCAGTGTTTGGGGTCACACAGACCCCAATGGATTTTTCCTTCATTTTTTAAAAGTGTTAACTTCATCTCAGGGGCATGAAACTCTGGAACTTTTCCTAAATAATCTATCTAAACATGCACAAAAAAACTGGGCTTGATTTGGTTGTTCTAAAGGTGTGTAAAAAATTTTTTACCTTTTAAGGTGTTTGGGGTCAAAATGACCCCACATTGAAAATGAATGGGAAAATGAAAAAAATGACTTTTTTTTATTTTATTTGTCAAAAAAATAAAAGTAAATCCATTATAAATCTGAAAATTTCTACATAGAAACCAAGGTCTGGTCCTAGAGCATAAATAAAAAGTAGAGCGAACTTTCTATCTCATACACACACACACACACACACACACAAACACATAAACAAACACACAAATGTTATGTGTTTGCAACAGAGAGCATTTTTACAGAAATTGGCAAATAAAATAAACAAAACTGGCATAAATCTAAAAGAAATTACATTTAAATCAAGGTCTGGTCCTAGAGCATAAACCCAAAGTGGAACGAACTTTCTATCTCATACACACACACACACAAACACACACAAACACACACAAACACACACATGTATGTCACTGCAACAGAGAGTATTTTTATAGAAATTGGCAAATAAAATAAACAAAACTGGCATAAATCTAAAAAAATTTACATCTAAATCAAGGTCTGGTCCTAGAGCATAAACCCAAAGTGGAACGAACTTTCTATCTCATACACACACACACACAAACACACACAAACACACACATGTATGTCACTGCAACAGAGAGTATTTTTATAGAAATTGGCAAATAAAATAAACAAAACTGGCATAAATGTAAAAAAAAATTACATTTAAATCAAGGTCTGGTCCTAGAGCATAAACCCAAAGTGGAACGAACTTTCTATCTCATACACACACACACACAAACACACACAAACACACACATGTATGTCACTGCAACAGAGAGTATTTTTATAGAAATTGGCAAATAAAATAAACAAAACTGGCATAAATCTAAAAAAATTTACATTTAAATCAAGGTCTGGTCCTAGAGCATAAACCCAAAGTGGAACGAACTTTCTATCTCATACACACACACACACAAACACACACAAACACACACAAACACACACATATATGTCACTGCAACAGAGAGTATTTTTTTAGAAATTGGCAAATAAAATAAACAAAACTGGCATAAATCAAAAAAAAATTTACATTTAAATCAAGGTCTGGTCCCAGAGCATAAACCCAAAGTGGAACGAACTTTCTATCTCATACACACACACACACAAACACACACAAACACACACATGTCACATATGCAACATGGAACAAGCTTGTTGAATGAATGATTCTCTATGGCCCTCTATGGGATATCTTTGGCCATTGCACTTTAATTCCTTTCCTATAAGAAATAAAGTTTTTCAACTAACCTTTAGATGGCAGTGTTCTATCCCTAACACATTGAGCAATGTCCAGAAACTATTTATATTTAATTATGATCATCATTTAAGTGATTTTTTCTTTTAAAAATCATTTTTCATGAGCCAATTTATGGCCTAGTTATGTATTTGTGCAGTAAATAGGTAAAAAACTTCAACATTTCCACAAAAACACAGCATAAATGGATAGTTTAGAAGTAAATAAAAAAAAAGATATATAGTTTTCCATATAAAAAATTATATTTCCTTATGCAATTGCTCTTTAAAAGTTTGGGGTCAAAATGACCCCAAACACCTTAAGTGTTGTCCTTTTTTAACAGTGATTAAGGGTTAAGACAATATAGACACACGTCCTCTTCCAGGAGGATTCGTAACACCTTTAGTTGATTATAAATTCTTAATTATTGCCCTGATGGTCAAAATGGGGATTTTCAATTCTTTAGCTATTTTCTTACAGCCACTCTCTATTTTGTGATGCTCAACAATCTTTTGCTGCACATCAGAACTATATTCTTTGGTTTTACTCATTGTGATGGATGATTAAAGCCACACTAAGTAGAAATTATGTTTTTGTCAAACAGCGACCCCTAGAGTCGCTGTGGAATACTTGCACTGTCGTAAATTATATTATAACATTTTTACATGATTGCAGCTAAATCACAAGTAAATAGTCTATAGTCTAGGCCTACTGTATAATTTAATTTGTGTTGTTTTTATTGGGAATGTAAACATTACAAAATGCCAGATAACATCAATTAAGTTAAATGTACGTCGCATTATTTCATAACATTGGCCGTTATGATGTCATTAGACATGATTATTGCAATTTATCATAGTAGTTTGCAAATTGTGCTCGTTTACACTATTTACAACCTCTACGTTAGGCTTATTTATGAAAATTATGTGAGATATTGAAAGCTGTTCTCATGAAAATCGCAGGAATCAACGTCAACAGTGTCGTCTGATATATCCCTCAGGACTACGTGATAAATACACCTCACAACACCTGAGTTCAGCTGGCAAACTAATTCGTGAGGCATAGCTATCTGATTTATCAAAACGATTCCATTTACACCTGGTCACATAAATGTATTTTTGCGAAACGGATTTAAACTCGATCTTCAATTCTCGCGCTATATGCAGATTTAAAGGTCCCATGACATGCTACTTTTTGTAGGCTTTAATATAGTCATTAGTGGTCCCTAGTACTGTATCTGAAATCTCTTTCCAAAAATTCAGCCTCAGTGCAGAATTATAGCCACTACAAGCCAGTCCCAGAATGAGCTTCCTTCAGACAGGCCGTTTCGGTGTCTGTAGCTTTAAATACTAATGAGGAGGAGAAAGGCGGCGCAAGGTGGAGGGTGGGTGTGGCCTTGACCATGTTGCGCAACGGTAACGTGGCGTGCATGTTTACGTTTGATATAGCAATGGCACGAAGACACGCAGTCTTTCAAGCATTTCAGTTTGACCCAGAATCTGATCCAGATGGAGAAGCAACGGATGAAGAAGTTGCAACTCAGCGGCTCCAGCAGGACGTTTCCGAATGGTTAGTTTAAAATATTATGTCTGGATACGGTACTTTCTTCGGATGGTTTACAGTTATCATCATGTAGCTAACGCTAACCTACTGTTGCCTTTTCATGAGAGATCTGTAACGTCTGTATTTATCTTATTACAATTACATCAAGCTCTGCGATCTTGAAATGCGGATATCGCGCGCACCATATAACCAACAGGAAAACGGTTATCCAAATAACAAAGACGTGTACAACACTCGCGTTACAGTGGGTGTATTCACACACATAAACTGCATAGCTAATGTTTCAGCCACATTCTACGAGTAAAATCTAGGTAACCATAAACAGTAAAGCAACACACTTATATATCATTAGTTGACTTACTTGTCCGAGGTGTGTAGCTGAGCCAAAGAGAGTGATCCAGACTTTAGTTTCAGACGTTCAGCAAGCCCAGCTCTGTATTGACCCTTCGGTGTTCATTTGTACATCCAATTATTGAGCAATTGTTATGCTTCGCTCGCTCAAAAGCCATGATATCTCTCGTGGACAAACTAAAATCGCGCGCACGCGCGTTCTACTTCCTAGCTCATTTTCTCATGGGCGGAAAATATTCTCTGGGCGGGCAAAGCAAAGACAGGGGAGGTAACATTTCCTCCTTATGACGTCATAAGGAGGAGATTCAAGATCAGCGCATATGAGCCTCCATTTTCTCAAAGGCAGAGAAAGATAGCAAAAGCATGATTTACACCAATTGAAATTTTTTGAAACTTGGGGACCATATACAGGCTAGGGGAACTCATATTAATGTTAAAAAACCTCAGAAAGTGAAAATTTCATGTCATGGGACCTTTAATGGAGTGCACGTCACCGAGATATGAGCTGCATTTTATAGATCATCAGCTAAAATTTCTAAATCAAAGACCGCAATAAGAGAGAGCAGTAACAGCCCTGGTAAGATCATTTCGTTTCTTTACTTTTAATGATGAAGATTGTGTGTTAAGCGTCTGCGACTTACTTTCACTTTGATTTGCGATAGTTGGCACGTTGGCTTGATGCAGTTGCTCATCTGCGGTGATGCGTGTTCCAGCGCGTCGTCATATCTGGATATAACATATAGCCTATACAACGCTCTCACACGTTTTTTTTTAGCATTTTTGGGAGGAGTACAATTTACATATGTGGTTTCAACAACCATATGCATTTACACTTGTCCAGTTTCGTCTGGAATGCGTCTCAGATCTCCTCCTGAAGTGGTTTGAGGGATCGGATTCAAATCCGTCTCAAATGCGTTTCGGAGGGCATTTAAACCTGGACTTTTCACGATCGGATAGCTATCCGATCTGAGAAAATGCATGAAGTGGCCAGGTGTAAACAACCCCCATGACAAAAACATACGCACGAAAGCCGAAAACAAACGCTGGTTGGCCTCTCACGTCCAAATTTGACGAAGTGGTGGGGGAAGTGACGTATGCCGTAAAGCAGTCGAATTTTGTAGTTGTTTTTGTGCTCTTGTTACTATCCGAACACCGAAGTTACATAGGCTGCGTTCCAGTCCAAAGTTGTCATGCCCTTCACTTGCTAACTTCCCTCCGTCTCGTTCACTCGGATGTACGTCATTGCGAGTGCCCACTACTGGCGGAAACTGCAATGGGCTGAATTGGAACGTCCTAAGCCCTTGATCACTTGGAATCAGCTATGTAGTTGATTTATTATTTACATTTTTTTCCCTTTAAGAATTTGTTTAATGCAGCATCCAAATGTTTATATGTGTGTTTGGGTTGTTTTAAATAAATATATATATATATATATAATATATCATAGAGTTGTCTGTTGTGGTGGTGATAAAACGAGATCTGTGGTGACGTCACAATCGTACTGCATTGTGGGACATATAGGTGCCTGAAGTGTACATATGAAGTAGACTCGTTCCCTCGGTCAAAATCGAGGGAACGAGGGTCTGTCCATCTAAACTTCCCTCGTCCACTTCAAGAAGTGGAACGCACTTCAAAATGGCGGCAGGGATTCCCCCGAGGGGAAGTGCTTATGCTGGGTACACACCAAAAGATTTTTTACATCTTATAAGATTTTCAAAATGTGACAGACCACAAACATGAGGACAAAAAATCCTAGATTTAAGCGTTTTGCTCCTATAGTGTGTGGTGTGCCATGATGTGACAAAGACAGCACACCACACACAAACAGATTTTCAACCAGAGTCTCGACTATGAACACAGGAAATCTCGCAAAATATCGTGAGACTTCAGAATAAGCATGACGGACGATATGCAGGAAGAAATTGCGATAGTGTTTGGAATGATTTTCACAGAAAATTCACGTGAAAAAACCATTGTACCTACCATTATATATAACCTTTTATACAGAAATATATTCATTCTTTATTGTCTTTATTTATTCTTTATTGGATTTATTGTCTCTTTAGAAAAAGTTATTTAATCCCTCTAGTCTATAGAACCTCACTGAACCCTTAACACTCAGCTTTTTTTTTTTTTTGATTTTTTTTTTTTTGATTTTAAGAATTATACAATTACAGTCAGGGGGGTACAAAGAGTAAAGCCGATAAACAAACATAAAAAGACATATACATAAACAGTGACAAACTTAAAAGTTAAACAAAAATTTGAAAATGTTTACAGATTGAAACGCACTTTGCAGCTTTCTTATTTTTCAAACCCAATATTGTGTTTAGGTATTGTAAAATTTCTGCTCTTAAAATGAAAAACAAAGGCTTGTTTCCTCGAAATTTACACTTATGAATACTAAATCTTAACATTAAGCTTCCTGCAAGTGTGTGTGTGTGTGTGTGTGTGTGAGAATGACCGTGTCTTCCATCATCTCGCTTTCTGATTGGATATTGTTTCGTTTCACGTGATAATCTCCAGAGCGTGCGCGTGTTTGTCCTCGGAGTTCCCCCCACACATCAGGATTTCTGATCGTAAATATTAAACATGTTTAATATTTACGATTCGCGATCGGAGTGGCTCCGACGTTCTTCCGAGCAGGTTCGGACACTCTTAACACACCTCACACCAAGGGAAAATCTGATAAAATAATCTGTTAAACCATCAAGATAATCGGGACATAGCTCGGATTGTCGGAAGGGGAGAAATCGGCCCAAAATCAGCCCGATTATCTTTTGGTGTGTACCCAGCATTAGGGAAGTTCGCAAGTGCATGTCTAAAAGTGGACTGGAACGCAGCACTTGTGCCAGTAAAAGCGATACAGACCCTGTCAGGCTATGGCAGACGTGTCATTCAACCTATTGTAAGTCGATGTACCATCACAAGGATCTTGGAAATATATTATGAAGGTTGAAAAGTTACATAGTGTCGCTTTAAGGGAATTTGGCCTTTGTGTTTCCTCATATTTAAACTCCTGTGAAACAAGAAGTCATAGCTGGACACCCTGGTGTGCTAAAAAAGGTAAATATTAATGGGAATATACTTCAGAGATATTTTATTCATAAAAAAATCTAGGGGTATGAATAATTGTGGCCAACGTGTTTTGGAGAAAAACATTTATTTCATAATGTGATTTCCCCCCCACTTTCAATTCTTTTACTTCAATGAAAGGTTAGATTTTTGCCAATTTTTTGAATGAAAGATCAAAAGAATAAACGATGCAGATTTATTTTTTACAGCCATTTTTTATCATATTTACCAGGGGTATGATTAATTCTGAGCACGACTGTATCTATGAGCTAACTGGTCTCTCACCAAGACACCTGCCCTGTTCTCCACAGGTTCTCCTCACACCAAAACTCAATTTGTTTCCTCTGACCGTTGTTCTGTCTAATCCTGGCCTGTCCCTGCTCCCTTGGCCACATAGCAGGCTCATAATTGTATGGCTGTGGTCCGTCAAACGAGTAAACATTTACAATTTCCTCAGCATCCAAACTGTCATTGCAATCCATTGTTTTCCTATTGTTTAAATTGGCCGCACTCTCTCCCGTTACATCACTTCCAGTTTGGTATTTTTCAGATACGGAAGTAAAATTTTCTCACAAAAACGACTCAAGAAGTCTTAATAGCGTATATATTTAAAGAAAATTTTGTTTTCTATACAATGACTCACTGGGGGCTCTAACCAGCAATATGCCCTTTAATGTCCAGCCGTTATTAAACTTCTAAACGCTATGATTGAATTAAATAAAAATGTTCTCTGTATTGTCAGTAAGTAAAATGTGCTGCCTGTTGCACATTCAAGCTTGTATATCAGTCTTGTTTATAATTAAAAGTCTCACAAAATGCACAAAATCTTTTGTCTGGATATTTTTGGTATTGTACAATAATGATTGTACAGTAAACTGTATCTGACATTTAATTCAGCTTAAAATCTCCCAAGGCTGCCCTGTCACAGGAAGGAAAGACTTACTACATTATTTAACACATTTAAATGTATTAATTGGCTTTCCTTAAAAACATAATAAATAAAGTTTAAAGGGGACATATCATGCTAAATCCAATTTTTTAGCCCTTAAATGCATTTTGTTGTATATTTGGAGTGTTTAGAAGTACAGAAAAGTTGAAATTAGTCTCTTCAGGTGCTTCGTTGATATCTTTATATTCTGTTTTGGTCATAATTTTCAACCTGTTCCGATTTTTCTATTCTCTATTACGTTTTTTGAACTATTACGTCACAGTATTTGCAGCGGAACTGCCAAATAAGGACACCTACTCCCGGCCCAACACTTCGAGCAATCCTCCATTTTTATTTCTCGCTGTGATTTTGTAGTCTGAGCTCAAGGATGCAGAAGTTACGAGAGAGTAAGTCAAAATGTTCGGTTGTTGGATGTAGTATCCCACACGCTTCATTACACCATCTCCCAGCATCAGAACCTCTTCGAAGTGCCTGGTTGAGTTTTATTTTTAACGGAAATGTACCCATAAAGTCATTTTTGTGTGCACGAACGCGAAGCAGTTCAAGGATAACTACTTCAGCAACAACAGGGTTTTTCCTGCATTGAACTTGTTTTAGCGCCTGCCAAAGCGTTTTTTTTTGTCCCGCCAAAGTCTTATTTGATCGGTGAGTAATGTAGATGAACTGCCGCGCTTGTGACAGGGCGCATGTTTAAAGTCGACATGAAATCAAAATTGAACCTATTTACTTTGTTAGCTGTTAGCGGTTGAACCTATTTACTTTGTAACCTATTTACTAGTCTTGTGGTGAACAATTAATCCGTGCAAGTTAAGACACAGAAAAAAATTGTTTGCAGTGGTAATCTTTAATCAAAGTCTGAAAAGTTACTTCCGGTCTGGAATGGCGGTCCCTCTCTGATGACATAGGCTTGACGGCTTGGGTTGAAAAACGCTTAACCACTCCCCTTTAGTCTGCTATGAGCGAGAGATGGAGAGGAGGAGCGCTAGAGTAAAACCCGCCCTCTGTTCAATATTCCGTTTCACTGGGAAATACGTCACTACACTGGAGAAAAGTCGTTTGCAACTTCCGGTTCACGGGGACTTTAACTGAAAGAACGAGCAGAGAGAGAGAGACCCGGTCACACTCTCTCTCTTCCGAGCCAGGCGAAAGTGTAAACAAGACTTCGCCGTCTCCAAACTAGGCGCTGTCTTGCTCTCTCTCCCTCGCACATATTAATAAAAATAAATCGACACGGTGGTAAAAGGTCGGAAGACCAAACTTTCATGTGGAGCATTCGGAGATATTTTCTTCCTGAATTACTGTCTGAATTACTGTGTGAATTGTGCTAAATAAGTTGCCTTATCTTTTCTGAAAAGCGTTCCGGGCATTAAGCTGACATAAATCAACACTTTAATAAAACGAAAAAACTATCCAATGATGAAATGTTTTCTGTGTTGACACAAATCTTGGATGTCCAAAAGTTTCTGTGCCGCTAGATAATCGTATCTCTGCTATCAAACTACAAAAATGGCCGAACGGGGTGGAGTTGAACCGAGTGTCACCTCTGCAACCTGGAGAGGGGGCGGGGTATGAAGTGTCTCATTTGCATTTAAAAAGACCGCACCAAAACGAGTTGCTCTCAGATGCACATCAGAAAAGGGGTAGAAAAGGGGCCTGTGGAGCTATAATAATGAGGAATTCAGACCCAAGCATTACAGTTCCGCTTTATATAGACCACAAATGTATGATTTATATGTAAAAAGGAACGATTTAAAAGCATGATATGTCTCCTTTAAAATAAGGCTGTGGCAGGGGCCAACTAGCGGTAGTGCTGTGGTTGGGAATATATATATATATATATATATATATATATATATAATTAACTAAATTAAATGCATTTTTATATCAATTTATTTTTATATGCATATATATATATATATATATATATATATATATATATATATATATATATATATATATATATATATACATATACATATACACATATATATATATATATATATATTAAAAATTGTCTCAAAACATCCATTTCGTAACAAATTTCTAAATAATTAGAAAGTAAAAAACATTTGTTGCAAGTCCTTGATGCACTTCGATACCCTAGTTCTTCACAAAGTTATCTGGTTCTAGTTTGATAATAAAGGAGTGGATTGTTCATCATTAACTGACTGTTAACAAAATGACTGGCTATTCGCACTAAGTGCAAATAGCAATAGATTCTATTTACACCAAGTTAAAATAGCATATTTTCTTAGCGATAGATGCTATTTACACTAAGTGAAAATAGCAATAGATTCTATTTACACTATGTAAAAATATTTTCTTTGCAATAAGTGTAAATATTAGTTATGCTATTAATACTTATAAATAGTAGCAAATACCATTTGCAGCTCAGTGTTGTTGTACGTTATTTATGCAATAATACAATTTATTATATGGATGCTACCTTATTGGGACAATTAAGCCCTCCCTACTCCTACCCAATAAACATTTTATTATTAAACACACCTTAGACCTTTTATTTCCATTTTCTATTTTTTCTATATTTTGTTTTCATATTTATTGAACATAAATGCCTTTCAGATCTGATATGTGATGGGAAAAGGGAGTGGTGCGGACTCGCCTTTCTTCGTCGCGCCTTTCTTCCTCGCGCCTTGCCCCAACACTATAGCTATGTTGACAATCTAGTGACAACCTATCATCTTCTGTAATTTTGTCTGGCACAACCAGACGTCAGAGGGCAGAGTTAGTGTAAATGGCCTCTGCCAACAAGGCGGGCTATTTGCACAGTGTAAATAGCAAGCAAGCAAGCAAATATTATTTATATAGCACTTTTCCAAACAAATCAATACAGTTCAAAGTGCTTTACAGGCAAAAAAATAAACAATAAATACAGTAGATAGTAGACCCAGTAAGATACAAAAATAAGAATAAAGTTTATAAGGATTTATAAGGCATACAATAGTTAAAAATGAAGAAAAACATATAAAATATCTAAAAAGCATTATAAGATATTACAGGTAGGCCAGACTAAAGAAATATGTTTTTAATTTAGACTTAAAACTATTTATATTTTCAGCACGTCTTACTTCTTAAATACTTACTTAGCATAAATAGACACTCCGTAACAAAATTGTCTTGGTTTTGTAATTGTTTTTAATTTGACTCATGCTAACCACTAGATTGAATTAGAATATTTTGAAGGGCTTAGGATCGTGATCTCATATTTGTGACCCATGCACTTTTGCTCCACTGTCAGAGTCAAAACCACATCCTTCCTACTCCTCTGGTCGGGCCTCATGCTTAAAGGTCAGCTGAAAGTTAAACTTTCACTCTCTGATTTTTATGTTGATGATGAAGACATCTGAGAGGTCGTCAGGCTAGGACATCTGGAATGCCTAGTGGTCTTAAGGCCTGTTCGCACCAAGGACAATAACTATAACAATAATGATAAAGATATTTTTCTAAAAATCATTCTAAATACAAAATAATAGCAGAGTCCACACCACAACTATTACAATAACGGCACATAGAAAAGGTATTATTGAAATAACTTGCAGATTTTTTTTTTCCAGCTGATGAATGATAAAAATATTGACAGCCAATCAGAAATCATTCTGCTTTAGAGCTGGAGCATTTAAAGTGGCAGATGACTAAACTGTAGCACACAATTAGAATAAATAGAATGATATTGTCCACAGGTGTGGACGCTAATATAGTTATATTTATTTTTAGTTATCATTGAAATCCAAATTTTTCTCACTTTATTTATAAAGCACCTTAAAAAACACAGTGTACCAAAGTGCTGTACAGTTTCAAAGGAATTAAATAAAACAATAAAAATACAAAGAAAGAATTAATCAAATAAAACATGAGAAAGAGATAAAATATTATAAATGCATCTAATCCAAACCAATAGTCCTTACAAAGTAGCAAAGGCCTCATCAAACAAATTACGTCTTATGGGTTTTAAACATGTTACAGAGGTAGATGATCTGATAGACATTGGTAAACCATTCCACAACTTTGGGGGAGCAAATGAGAAAGCGCGATCTCCTTTGCCTTTTAAGCGTGACCGAGGAATTTCAAGGAGCAGCTGGTCTTGGGATCTCCGAGATCTCTGTGAGCAACGAAAGTTTATAAGCTCAGAAATATGTTTTGGTGCCAGTCCGTGTATAGGCTTTAAAAGTATACAAAAGCACCTTGTACTTTATCCTAAATTGAACTGGTAGCCGCTTTGAGGAAATGATGTTTAGAACCACTTTATCCACAGGGATACTTCACTAAAATTAAGTCATCATTAGGTGGTTTACCTAATGGTTGTTTGAACCCATTTGGTTTTTTCATTCTAATCCTCACACAAAAGCTATTGTATGACTTTCGAAGACTTGGAATATAGTGTGATAGGCTGCTTTTATTATTGTTTTTGTTGATAATGAGTAGAATATGAATTTTTGTCCTTTTAAAATTATGCACTGTGCAAATTGCAAATTATGCACTGTGGTCAGTACTGAACTAAATTTGACCAACAACAGTAAAAATCACAAACACAGTTCTGAGAGAGCTAAGCAGCAATCACACACGTAAACACTTTTTTTTTTTTTTACTTTTGTTTACTGTAACATGTCGCTTGTGCAGTATGATGGTGTTTGTGGCTAAGTGTGTTTTGTCTCCATTACTTGCATAAACAGCTGTATGCGTTTGTGTATGATCCTCCCTCCTTGGTACATCAGGGATGGGCCTCACACAGGGAAAACACCCATATCTGCATGTGTACACCGCAATCTTCACAGACCGCACGCACAGCCAAATGTTTTGCCTACCACAAACTGTTTTCAGAAGGAGAAGGAGGGGCTTTATTTTCCATTTAGAATCATGTAACTGACATGTACGTATGTGTTTTTTTAGAGGCTCTTCTTCTCTTTCCCTTCTTTGACTCCACCCACAACAGAGAATCCGAGCAGGTGCATCTGCTTTTGTGTCATTGATGTGTCTTTTCTGTGGCTTACATCAACACATAACATCAACTTAAATTAATTAATATTTTTCATACATCTAAAAAAGTACTTATACATTTTTCATTATTTATGTTTTCCTTAATGTCCATTAAAAGGTCCATTATGTATTTTGAGCTAAAGCAGTCATCCTCCTTTGAATATTAGAATTAAACGGACCATTTGACTAAAGTGATCAAGAAAAATTTATTTCAGCCACTCTTTCCTAATATTGATGTTCATTTTCCTACATAATGTTCAAAAGTATTCTGAAGAGAAAGACTGGAGAGAATGGACGGTCGAATGGGCTACTTTTATGATTGTTTTTGTCTTTTTGGAGCTTGACAGCCCTAGTCCCCATTCACTTGCGTTGTATGTAAAAGCAGCTTGGACACTCTGTTCAAAGTATCAAGGAAAAGTGTGATTTCTTATGGTTTGACTCCTTTAAAATTAATTATAACAAGGATAACGCTCATATATTGTGCAACATTCATAATGAATCCTTACATGTCTCTCATTCCCCCCCTTTTTAATTTCTTCTCTTATTAGAGAGTTACTGGAGCAAGTAGCTGAGTTTGAGAAGACTGATTTCAAACCTAACAGCAAGGTGAGCTCATTGCAGGTCTTGACAGGAGACTTCGGTCTCTGATAGGTGTAGTCAGTTATTAAGTTGTTTTATTTGTAGCAGCATGCACAAAATTCACACATTTTGCAGGTTAAAGTGTGACATACGCCTTTTGTCGTTCTAGATTGTCATGGTCACAGTTCTTAAGAACAGCTTGTCATGCTAGTCTAATGATAACAGCAAATATAAACAGTCAAAACATAACTTCCTTTAACATCTTGTGGCCATATAACTTTAGTTTCTGTCATGGTCAGAATCAAATGAAAAATTCCATGAAATGCATTGTTTATTTAGCAAATTTAGAAGTACATTAGATGAGCATATTTAAGGCTTCAAAGCTAATGAACCACAATGCTAATTCTGATGATAATTTTTTTTATTTCATATGTCCTAAATAAACAAAGACAAAAACAAGGACTATATTTTAAGAATGCTTCCCCATGGTGAGCTACTACCTTCAACATTTTCTTTGTGTGCTTTTAGGTAAATCAGGAGTCCAGTAAGCCAAAATTAGCACCGTTGAATGAAGGAGGTGTTTCTGAACTACTCCAGAAGGTCATTTCTTATTAAATTGGAACAAGTACACATGTACTGTAAATAAATAAACACTAACAGAGAAAGTCTTTAACTTTTTAATTTTAGGAGATTTCCAGACTACAAGAGGACAATGACAAATTGAAAGCTAGACTCAGAACTTTGGAATCTCAGGTAAAGAAATGATGAAAATAATAATAGTAAAAACCCAGAATGTCTTAGTATATTGGTAAACGTGATATATTCTGTGGCCTCAGAAAGTATTTGCACACTAAAAAACATTTTCTCATATAAAACCCAACAGACATATTTTTGTGAAATGTTTAGCTTTAAAAGTGAGCTTGTGCTGTGTTTCTTTAAAATAAAAACCACTTGCTTTGATATTTTGTATCTAATGCCATGCCATTCAGACATTTTTAATTGTGGCTTAAGAGTCCAAATAGTTTTGGGCACCACTTTATAGTACATTATTATCTCTCATGCCTGTATAATGATTGCTTTGTAGGCCATGAATGCTCTAGATGACAAGTCCAAAGCAGAGAGAGCCTTGAAAGCCCTTCAAAAAAGCCAAGGAGATCATCAGGTATAAAACACTTAGCCAAGTTGGCTATTTTAGCCTTCAGCTTCATTATCGGTAGACCTAAACTTTATTGTTTTGCAAATATATGTGGCATGGATTTGATTCCATTGTAGACATTTGGATTGTGTTTGAGCCTTTGTCAATGCCCCTGTGAACACACAGAGAGTGATTTCCCTTCGTTGGCATATGACTTCTCATATTTTGTTTTAGTGCTGGGCGGTATGACCAAAAATCCACATCACGGTATTTTTCTAAATTACACCGGTTTCACGGTAGGAATGACGGTTTTTTTTTGTTTTTGTTTTTTTAAGCATGACTGGGTATAAAACCCATTTTTCACTGAGTGAGAGAGGAAATACTGCAGTAGATTGACTTAGAATGCCCTATTTTACTGTCATGAGTGAATATTGTAGAAGAAAAAACCACACTAGTACAAAGAGGTGCCAGCAGGAGGCGCTTTAGGAGCGGCAGAAATAGCGGTTTCCCCGGTAACGGCTGTACACAAAGCAGCAGCGCTCATAAACGCTGCTTTATCAGGAAAGATAAAGAAAGATTCAATCGTAATAACAAAGAAACTTTTCTAAAGACCGTCAGTTCACTTCAGATACATTCATATAAAAACACCCGCGCCGCGTTTTGATTTTGAAACGTGCAGTGCTCATGTTTATTCAACGATGTCAATGCCAACCACAAATAGATTTTCCAAAAGGCTGTGTTGATATTGTGAACCAATGTATGGGAAACACTGTAATATAATTTGACAGCTATCAATTATAGTTTAACCTATCCATCTTCAAAGTCACGCTTAGTAACACGTGCATCACCACAGTGAAAAAGGACCACGCCGTGTTCCGATCGTTATTAAAGCGACATACACCGGTATTGCGGTAGTTTAAAAATTCATATCATAACAAAAATAAACACCGGTATTCGGTATACATGGATTTCTCGGCGACGTCATCACTGCAACCAGGAGGCAAAAAGACCCGCGGTCTTCGTACCGGAGTAAAGGGTTTAGGCATAGTGGTGGTGTTGTCGTTAAGTCAAAATGCCAAGGAGTTGTTGCGTAATTTATTTACATGCAGGCCTATCTGTTGTGTTTTATCTGCTCATTTAAATTATACACGTTGCAAGTAATTCCAAATCTAGGCAAATGGAAGAGTGGGACAGAAGGAGGAAGTTGTATGTTATATTCTTTCTATTCATAATTTGACGAACTGCACGTGACCACATAGCACGTAGTTGTATGCATCAAGGGATTTGTACGCTCTAATCATTTCTCTTGTATACACACTTGGTGTCTGAATAAGATAATTATATATATCAGGCCATACAATTGCTGGCCACTTCTTGTCATCCACAATCCAAAGATCGTCATGTATTGCGTAGGTAGGGATCCGGCAAGATCTCACCATTGCTGAGAGTAAGTTTTTTAATATATTAATCGCCACGGTCGGAGGTACTAAAGCTTCCCACAAAATCCATCGTCAAATCTTTGATTTACAGTAAAGTAACGTTATAGCCTATGTGTGCAGTCATGAAATGTTGCAGGTCGTAAAGTAAACAAGGTTAACTTATATAAAAGCAAATTCGGCTCTATAGATTCTGCACTGCTAACATTGGCTAACTTACTAACTTAGTCAAACATAATTCATACATGCATCACAGTATGTCCGGATTTTGATTCGTAAACAGTTGGACGTTTTACATAATGTTATATTAATATGAAACACAAACAAACAGATCCAACTCTGAAATTGCAGTTTATTATTGAGTCAACAAGAAATTACAAACAATGCGAAATCTACGTTAATTACAATGTTCTTTTACAACTCTGCATAACAGATAGCGTTTTTTTGCCTCCTGGATGCGCGCGCATCCGGTATTGTTTGTATACAAGAAACCCGTGTATGAACCGGTACACCGCCCAGCACTATTTTGTTTATAAGATTTTATTTCTCACCATTTCCGTTATGACTTTCTGTTTGGCTTCATGGGAACTCTGTGGTATGTGCTGTTTTATTTATTTATATATGTATCTGTCAAGTGCACAGTACTATATGTGTTGTAAAGTTTTTTTTTTGTGTGTAAAGTTTAGAAACAGCAGTAAAATTGACAAAATATTTACAGACCTTTTTTTCATTGGTAGTTTGCAATGTCTGCTCAGGAGATCGCAAATCTGGAAGGCACAGTTGCAGCAATGCAGGCTGACTTTGAAAAGACTCTGAATGCAAATGTTGCTTCTCAGAAAGACCTGCAAGACAGCCTGGTATCCGCTAAACATGACTTACTCCGTGTCCAGGAGCAACTTTCCCTTGCTGAGAAGGTATTAAGGCCACCACATTGCAAATTCTGATTCAGCGCTGAAGTGCTTATCAGACACTAATCTGAATTCTGACCTGACTGTTCACACTGAAATCACAATGCAAAAATCAGGTACAAATTCAGTATATTTCCACATATGAATGAAATCAGGGCCCGTATTTATCAAGCCTCTGAGTATTACTCCATAGAACACTGCTAAGAATTGAGTAAAAAAATTCTTGGCTCAAAGCTGCGCTTAAAAGTTAGTTATCAAGCATCTCAGTTGTAATTTATGTTAAGTGTAGGAATAAATCTTAAAGGATAATTCCGGTATTTAACACCGTCTATTTTGTAGTTTGTTTTGGATGAACTAGAGTGGTGGACACAGAAATTTTGACGATTGGTCCTGTCTCGACTTTTTGACTCTTTTAGAATCGCCTTTGACCGCTTCAGAGTGGCTGTCTATGGACATGCACGAACGTCCTTAAAACAACCCTTAACGTTCGTTTTCAAAACTGTGCAACTCATCGAGTGGTTAGTGGTGTTCGTTGATGATTAAAAACAAATATATCGGCGCAATGTATGATTTCAATCCGTGTTATTTGCTATAGTGGAACTATTTTTTCAGATACCCCACAACCGCGTATAAACTTCCGCTCGATATTTGAGTCTGAAGCGTTAGCACACTCCCGACCACTTGATGGCGACAACCACTTTGCCGTACAAGGACGCTGTACGGAACTCGGTGTCTAGCGCTAAGAGCACAGTTGCTCTGCTCACGCTAGCATAGCTGCCAACTCTCACGCATTCACCGTGAGACTCACGCAATTGACACTCTTCACACGCGCTCACGCCACACATCCATTTTCTCACGCACAGAAAAATCGCGAAGCAAAGAGGACACGGAGACCGACAGACTAGACAGAGCAGGTTACTTATGATATTAAAAAAATCTCAGCTCTCAGATTCTGTCACTTTTATTACGAAATTCAGACAATAAATACCGTTTTGGCGCTTGTAAATGTGACGCGACAGATCCCTAGCGGCACGTGAACCGATCATCTCTAGCTGATAGTAAATAACTTTAAACACGAATGAACACTGTTGAAAGATACAGTACAACTTACCGAAATGTATATTCCTCATACATAATATCGACCAATCAATCAAACAAAGGTGTCAATAAAACAGCTGGAGAACAATCATGTCACATAACATTTACCTCAGGAAAGCCATTTAATGACCATAATATAGGCTATAGCACGTTAGTTGCCTAGAAAAAAAGAGCTATAGAGAGTATTTGGCTAAATATGTGTACTATATTGCATATTTATTATATTTTTACTTATATCATTAAATAAAGTTGTTATTATAATAAAAAAAACGCATTATATTTCATTTGTGTTATTTTTTAACCTTAAATAATACTGCCAGCTGATAGGGCTCTCTGTATGTTTACAGCATTAGGTGAGTTGTTTTTTTCTTGAGAAAAATGAATGCCTATCTTGTGTAGCCTACCTAATATTTATCCAAATGAGTCAATATTAAATCAAATCACAATAACTGAATTGAATTGAAATAATAAAAAAGCGTAGCTTACCAGAAATTGAACCATGTAAACATTGTAACATGTTGTCGCTAAACCTAATAAAATTCAGTTTAGTTACTAAAATGTTTTGACAATCACAATACACTTATTGTGATGCAATAATTTTTTTTATTGAAAAAATAAATAAAAAACAACCCCCCCCCCCCCCAAAACATAAATCTCACTCCAAGCAAAACTCAAAAGTTGGCAGCTATGCGCTAGCCTTCTGAGAGACGGAGAACTGAGCAAAAAGACTACAACCAAATGTAAACAGCCCCCTTTTCCATTTCCGGTAGCGCAGTAATATCAACGAGCAATGAGTCCTCCAACAGAAATCAATGGGATTTTACAAAATGACAAATAAAACACGACAGAAACTGTATTTCGCTACGCTATTTGTTTTTAATCATCAACGAACACCACTAACCACTCGGTGAGTTGCACAGTTTTGAAAACGAACGTTAAGGGTTGTTTTAAGGACATGTTCGTGCATGTCCATAGACAGCCACTCTGAAGCGGTCAAAGGCGATTCTAAAAGAGTCAAAAAGTCGAGACAGGACCCATCGTCAAAATTTCTGTGTCCACCACTCTAGTTCATCCAAAACAAACTACAAAATAGACTCAAGGTGTTAAATACCGGAATTATCCTTTAAAGGGATACTTCACCTCTGGAAAGATGAATGTGTATTTAAAATAAGTAATTTATGTAGAAGAAATGTGAAATAATTTTTGAATTTGGAGCTTTCTAGACTGAGAAAAGCCAGAAAATGTATTTTTGGCTTATGTGGATGAAAGACAACAACTCCCAGAATGCACTTGCTTCGCTGCCCTAGGAGGCCACTCCCAAGCCACGCCTACCGGTAAGAGAGCGCAGTTGAAAACAGCAAGGCTAGGCTACTAGTGAGACTCCGTGACGAGTTTGCCCGGCTGGGATTTCGAGATCGCCCAAAATGTCCGGGATTCGGCTTTTGCGTTCTACAGTCGCCATTCATTATGTTTACTGTGGCGAGCAGGACGAGGCTGAGGGGCGCGGGAGAACGGCGCGAGCCCGGTGGCGTGATTACTGAGACGCACAGGTCTCGTATCTCTCACGGAGGAGCGGGAATTTTCTTAGCAATGTTAAAACGCACATCAACCGATCACTTGTTTAGCGTTCATGTAAACACTACATTCAGATTCACCAATCAAAATGAATTCAGTTAGATTGAAACTGCAGCCGCCTCCTGTTCCTCCATAGCCCTCAGCTGCTCGTCGCTATATTGTGGCTCATAAAGGTAGCCACGAACATCCGTTTCTACCATAACTTCTTCAAAATCCCAATCCTCCATATTGCATCTGTCTGCGTATTCAGTACCTTCGTCCATGTTTTCTGCAGGTTTCTGCCGGTGAAATCAAACGCACTGGCACTGATCTGTGATAGGTCTGTTAGCGCATTAGGTCCAAGCCGCTATGGGCGGGTTTGAAAGGGTGGGAACTAGTGCTTGTAGTCTCAACAGAAATCCCCCCCTCTTACACTTCCTCCGACAATGACGCAAAATGACGATTTTTGCGTCATTGTGGGAGGAAATGTAAGAGGTAAATACGGATTTCTCCCGTCTCAGGGGAAAATGAGAGAGTGTTGCACGACCATTCAATAGTAGTGTTGCACGGTGTACCGATACTTCAAAAGTATCGCGATACTCGGAAATTAAAAAGGTCACGATACCTACATTTATCAGTATCGATACTTAAAAAAATTTTTAAAAAAAACGCCTCCCTATGGACGTCTGTGTTTTTTTCCTGACGCACGCAGCAAAGAACCTACCGCTGTCAGTGTCATGTGACAAAACACTACAGCGAGATGGCTGCATGTGCGAGCACAAGTGGTCTATGAGGTGTGATTTGTGCACTTTTTGGCGATCGCTAAGCAAACTGAGAGGTGAACTAACGTGTATACGCTCGCCAGTCGTCTGGCCAAAATCCCATAGTAATAAGGCGTCAGACGTAAGATATGAGACGTTAGACGACACGGTCACGTGTTGGAGCTGCGCTCAAAGTGCGCGGCGACGTGGCGGCGACGGAGCTGAGAAAGGATTTTTTTTTACTTTGTGTCTGGATAACGTACGTGTGGACAAACGTCTGGATAACGTACGTGTGGATAAACGTCTGGATAATGTACGTGTGGATAAACGTTTGAATAACGTACGTGTGGATAAACGTCTGGATAAACGTCTGGATATTAACACTTAGGCTAAATTCTATTATCTTTCCTATTGTACCTTTTTAATTTGGGATATGATCATAACACAATGTTTTCATGTTTTTATGGGTTGTACTACAGTGTAGACACTATTAGTAATATATATCTCATTTATATATGTTTATTTATTCATTTATATATGTATTTATGTGTGTGTTTAAAGGTAATATTGCTGCCTATGTAAATCAAAAACAGAAGAAAGGTAAAAAAAAAAAAAAGAAAGGTAGCCTATAAATAATTTTTTTAACTGGTCATTAATTTACCTGTTAAACGTAATGTTTTATGGGTTTCTCTGTCTGTTCTGTATATGCTGCATGTCTCCTCAATCAAAACCATCTGATTCAGATCAGCTCATTAATAGGGACTTTACAGAAGAGACATGTAAAATGTGTGTTGCTGGGGTGACTTCAGGACTCAGGGTTGGTAATCCCTGTGTACCAGCCCAACAAGCATATATAGTCTGGAATAAATATGCAGGGCACAACACTGTTTGAATGTACTGTGAATGCATGGCCACGGGAAATAGGGGTTCTGAGGGTGCTGCAGCACCTCTGCTGACAGAACGAGAATTTAAAATGATATGACTTGAAATAAAGTTTTTGTTTTTCAACAGGTTTTTAATTTTCCACCTTTATTCATAAAATTGTTCAAAATATAATTTCGTTTTTATATGATGTCAAATGTGGTTTTGTGATTTTGAGAAATATATTTCAAAAGTCGATCTGACGTAAATGACGTGACGTGACTACGCTAAAATTAGAATATTCAAACGAGAAAACAAACTCCGCTAACTATATGAGGAGTCAGAAGAGAATATCTGATTTCTTTACAAATCCATCAGAATAAAAAAAAAAGCAAATCTAAAAATGAATCGGACTATGATATGATTTGTTTAATTGTCATCTTATGTCAGGTTTCTTAAATTAAATCAATAAATGAAATCAGAATGCAAAGACACTGTGTATGTTACTAATACAATGAAATCAGTAGCCTATCAATACAATCCATAATTGGATGGATATCCATCTTATTTCTCCATTTTATTTTTCGTGTTCGCATTTATGAGGAAAAAACAATGTTATGGGCTGAGTTTCCCGATAACGTTGTCTCTTAGAAGACTCTTAAGGTATAACTTAACTTATAGTGCAGGTTTGAGAAGCCCAGACTCACACCTCACACCCGCTCTGATGTGCACTTCACACATCCACCATCACCTCCTGCAACCCCTCTCCTCCCCCCTTCTGCCATCCAACCTGAGCTTAAGGTCTGTGTGGAGGACGTGAGCCGAGTCTTCAAAAAACAGAAGACTAGGAAAGCTTCAGGCCCAGACGGCATCTCATCTGCTTGTCTAAAAGCCTGCGCTGACCAACTGGCCCCAGTCTTCACGCAGATCTTCAACAGATCATTGGAGCAGTGTGAAGTTCCCTGCTGCTTCAAACGCTCCACTATCATTCCGGTTCCCAAAAAAACTAAAATCACTGGACTTAATGACTACAGACCTGTCGCTCTCACGTCTGTGGTCATGAAGTCGTTTGAAAGACTGGTGTTGGCCTATCTGAAGGACATCACTGGACCCCTTCTGGATCCCTTTCAGTTTGCTTACAGAGCAAACAGGTCTGTGGATGATGAAGTCAACATGGGACTGCACTATATCCTGCAACATCTTGACAGACCTGGGACTTATGCACGGATCTTATTTGTGGACTTCAGTTCGGCCTTCAATACCATCATCCCTGATCTTCTCACAGCCAAACTGACTCAGCTCTCCATGCCATCCTCAATCTGTCAGTGGATCTCCAGCTTCCTGACAGACCGGCAGCAGCGAGTGAGACTGGGGAAGCTCACATCCAGGACCCTCACCATCAGCACTGGCGCCCCCCAAGGGTGCGTTCTCTCCCCACTGCTCTTCTCCCTGTACACTAATGACTGCACTTCTAAAGACCCCTCTGTCAAGCTCCTGAAATTTGCAGACGACACCACCGTCATCGGTCTCATCCAAAATGGTGACGAGTCTGCTTACAGACTGGGGGTTGAACAGCTGGCTGTCTGGTGCAGCTATAACAACCTTGAGCTGAACACGCTCAAAACAGTGGAGATGATTGTGGATTTCAGGAGAAAATCCCCAGCACTCCCCCCTCTCACCATCATGAACAGCACTGTGGAAGCAGTGGAGTCATTCAGGTTCCTGGGCTCTACCATCTCTCAGGACCTGAAGTGGGCAAATCACATTGACTCCATTGTGAAAAAGGCCCAGCAGAGACTGTACTTCCTTCGCCAGCTGAAGAAGTTCAATCTGCCACAGGAGCTGCTGATCCAGTTCTACTCAGCCGTCATTGAGTCTGTTTTAAGCACTTCCATCACTGTCTGGTTTGGTTCAGCTACCAAATCGGACATCAGGAGACTACAACGGACAGTCCGGACAGCAGAGAGGATTATTGGTGCCCCCCTGCCAACCCTCCAGGACCTGTACTCTTCCAGAGTGAGGAAGAGAGCAGGTAAAATCATCACAGACTCCACTCACCCTGGACACCCCCTGTTTGAACTGTTACCGTCAGGACGGCGACACAGATCACTGGCCACAAGAACATCCAGGCACAGGAACAGTTTCTTTCCACAGGCCATTTCCCTTCTGAACACTTAACATGCCCCCCAAGGCATATGCCTGCAAGTGCAATACTCCCACTGTCTAGTGCAATATTCTCTTAACTCAGGTGATATTTATATTTATATTATTCATACTACTCAAAATACTGTAAATATGTTCATAATCTGTAACACAGCACTAGACTCCCACTGTCTAGTGTAATATTCTCTAACTCAGGTGATATTTATATTTATATTATTCATACTTCTCAAAATACTGTAAATATGTTCATAATCTGTAAATGTTTATTCAGACTAAACCCAACTGTGACCCCTTTTTTTTACTTTTTATACTATTTTATTTTATTTTATTTTTTTATATATTTTATTCTTAGAATTTGTATTACTATGTTTCTTGTTGTATTTGTATTTGTATATGTGCACTGGAAGCTTCAGTACCAAGAAAAATTCCTTGTGGGTGCAAGCACACTTGGCAATAAAGCTCTTTCTGATTCTGATTCTGATTCTTAACTGAAGGTATACCATTTCTAGGCGTGTTCCCCGAACTATACCTTAGGAAGCTGCTTAAGATATACCTTCTTACGTGCGACGTTACCGGGTGCTGTCCTGGCGATGGTGCTGAATCTGCTGATATCGACGACTCGAGAATCAGTTATTCTCTCGTCCAGGGGCTGTTTATCTGAGAAAGCGGTGTTCTTTATAAAAAAGCACTTTAGAAATAGTTGAAATTGCATTTATTAGGACTCATGGGATATTATAAAAAGTAATCCAAACTATAATAGCATTGCCTACATATTTTAAAATTGTATCATATATTGCTGCCATAATAACCATTTAAATTTGTATGTGCTTTCTTCTCTTTCCCATTTTTGTTCGCTGAGGTGGAGCTGCGATGAAATATTGTTCTTGTAAATACTTTCAAGCATTTCAGTAATAAAAGTTTACATCGTACGTACGGTGCTCGGCAGTGATCAAAAAGGATTTAAACAGTGAATTTTGAATCTCTTCTTGAAAACGCAGAGATGTGGATTCAGATGGCAATTAAATTACCACACGACCTGTTTGTCAAAAAACAGTAGGTACTAATTTGGCCAGGGATTTTTACGCGGGTTGGGTGAGAAAAAACACTGATATTATGGATTCGGACGGCACTAAAATCACAGACTTACCCCTGTAAATGTTTAAAATACCATACGAGCCCATAATAAACAATATCAGCGTCCGAATAGGACTTAACTGACAGTAGCCTATGCTTTCACTGGCCTTTAAAAGCGCTCTTTTATTAAAATACATTTATAAAATTGTATTATATATAATAATATAATTAAAATTCTAACAACAATCAGTGTAATGACAATTTTATTCTTTGCATGAAAACACTTGAATTAGCCTAACTGAACACTGTCTGTGTGTATTAAAACTTCAGAATTATATTCATATAGCCCTGCAACAGTGATAAGGTGAAGCTAAGAGTGGTCCAGACCAACCTTCCGAAAGTATGACTTACTAAGAACGTTTCGGGAAACACGTATTACCCATAAGGTACAGCTTAAGGTGTAACTTAAGAACGACGTAGCGTTAAGAAGGTTTCGGGAAACTCAGCCATGGACAGTTCTCCGTTACGGACGTGAGCGCTCTGAAAGCGGCACTAAAAGACTGCTTTAAAACGTTCACAGAGACCTCAAACAGAAAGCACAAAGCCTGTCTTTAAATTTAATTTTGTTTTGTATTAATTGTATCTTAATTTTAATCAATGTTTCATCAACCAATTGGCTGGATTTAATAAATAAGAATATAGCAGACATATAATCACGACACGGAGGCGCCGGCGCGTGAACTGGAGCTTGTCTCATAAATTAACGAGCATCTTAATTGAATCTTTGTTTTATTATTTTATTAGTTTTAACTAATTGTTAACTCAACAAATTTAAATAATCGCGTCAGCGCCTCCATGTCATGCAGTGCGCGCTCCGCACAAACACTTGGATATGCACCTAATAATAGCGAACATTTATCTGGATTAACCTTAGGTTAGGTTAGTGGTTCTCAACGGGGGCGTTGGAAGCAAGATTTTTGAAAGGGAGGCGTTGTGTTAATGTGTTCATGAGTTTAAATATAGCCTATAACGCAAATTTTTGTTCATTTGCTTTTATTCATTTTAAGCATTTAGTAATTTAGTTGTAATAAACACTTTAAGTGGGCTATTTAAAACGTGTTAGGACTATGTATTTGTTCAATTATGTTGTAAAACATATGCACAGACAGAGTGTGATATCATATTGTGTGTGCACGCGCATCTATGCACGTGAAAGAATACGTCAGCAGCGCTTAAAAAAAAAAGAATTTGTCCGCAGCAGCTCTACTCCTGACCGCAAGTCCACCGTCAGTGTTGTGTTCATCTCTATTGCATTACGATTGAAAGCCGTATCAATAATGTCAAAAATATGATGTGCAGTCAAGTTCGATTTGACCCCCCGATCCCCCCTAGAAGGCCCGAGGTCCACCCACCACAGATTTACCAAAACTCCTGTGAGAAACACTGGTATTGCTACACCAATGGGGTTTAAAGCTTGTTTTTTGAATGAATCACTGTGTAGTATAGTTCAGTTGTATTAATAAAAGATAATTTTGCACTTATTTCATCTGTTAACTCTCACTCGTTCCTGCTCGCTCATTAGTTTGGGGGTGGGGGGCGTTCAGGGACTTGGATATTGGATAGGGGGCACTGGCCCAAAAAAGGTTGAGAACCACTGGGTTAGGTTAACGTTAGAGCGAGCGGCCATGCCAGACGGATAAGTCCTTTTCATGTTTAACAAATCAAATCATGCAACTGCCTGGCTTGCCCGCCCTATTGGGTGCCTCTGCATATTTTATATGGTTTTAAACATTTACTTAATCATAAATTCTGAGTGTTCACATATAACTATGCCCTCATTCATTTGTATGATAATCTGTAAATGAGTGTTGTTTGTTTGGGCTGGTTACTATTGGGATGTTGTTAAAAATCCAACACCCCGATACAGATCCCATCCCCTTTAACACCTTTTTTAAACTAGGCATTTCATTTAGACATGTTTACTAAATGTACATGCTTGTAGGCAGTAAAATCTGTCAAATACCAACTGCAAGACTTAATTAATTGATTTACCTTTTTCTAACTGGCAGCCTTAAGTAATATAGCTAACACTTGTTGCAGTCCTACTAGGCCTATATTAAAACTTGCGTAAATATAATTATACTAATTAGGCTATTATTATTATACTGATTAATAGTGTCTACACTGTTGCCCAACCCACAAAAACATGAAAACGTGTGTGTTATAATCATATCCAAAATTAAAAAGTACAATAGTGAAGATAATAGAATATAGCCTAAGTATTAATCCAGACGTTTATCCACACGTACGTTATCCAGGCGTTTATCCACACGTTTATCCACACGCACGATATCATACGTCATTGGTCACGGCAAGGTACGCGACGATCGACACGATGATAGCTTAGTTTGCAAAGTAAATGCACAAATCACACCTCATAGTGGTCCACGACTCGTAGAAAAAGATGACGCGAGGAGTGACATATGGAAGTACGTTGTCTACCTTGCTCTGTTGCACGGTGCACCGATACTTCAAAAGTAAATCGGAAATTAAAAACGTCACAATTCCTTAATTTATTAGTATCGATACTTCTAAGAATGACCGCGTTCCAGATTTGTAAGGCCGGCGACACACTGGCTGCGTGTCGTGTCCGTTTTTATTTCGGCTCCCATGTTAACTGCCTGCGTGACACGCGTCTGGGCGCAGCTCAGCTCGAGACGCGCGGAAAACGTGTGCATGCTAGAAATAGAACTGACGCCTATTTTTCACGCGACACGCAAAAGCGTGTTGGAAGCGTTTCCAGGCAAAATAAAATAGGAAAAGATGTTTCTGTCATTTTGACACGAATACATATTAATAAATGACATTTTCATGTTTGAAAGTTTTGACATAAATACAATATAAATGTAATTGAAAAAAATATTATCGATTTTTAAATATTGCACCTCTCAATACAGAACGAATTATTCTGTAGCCTATTTTGCTGTCAACACTGCCGACGTTGTCTTTGCTGCTATATATTTATGTTTAACATTAAGTATAGGCCTTCCACAACTCTCTCCCCACATGTCAAATATATCACCAATGAGGCTTATCATATGTTACCAATATTAAACATTGTTTAATATAATCGCTGTTCATATTTTTATTCAAAGTTCAGAATCAAGATAAAGCTCTTATGTTTCTTATGATAAATGAGATAATGCTGCTAAATTTATAAAAATGTTTACCTTGAATGTCATTGCTCTAATTTATTTTTGATATTTCATATTTTGTTCAAATGTTTAATATATCTGCTGTTCATTTGTTCATTTATTAGTGTGTTATATGATTAGAATGTTGTCCCGGTTTTAAAATAAAGCACAGCAATGATATTTGAGAGTGTTTCTCCCTTTTCAGGAAAAGTATCGAAAATGTATCGAAATCGCAATACTTGACTTGGTATCGGTATCGAAACAATAATTTTGGTATCGTGACAACACTATTCAATAGTATGACTAGGTTTCTAACAATGCAAAGCTTAATGCAAATTAAGAGATGATCTTAGAGATGATTCACGACACTTTGCTGTGCCACAAACAGGATTTTGGATGATGACATTGGCATGGACCAATCACTGAATAGATTTCCTTATTTAAGAATATTCTCAGATAAATTCATATTGAATGGTGAAATTCCTAAGAGGAGTTTACACACATTTGACAATAAATAATTTTCAAGAGAATACATAATGATATCCAACCTGATCTCATGAAATGCGTCTCTATAGCACGCATTGTGTTTATCATGCAATTTATACGCGAAAATGAGTTTTTATGTTCGTATGATAGGTACTGTAAACCCCTTGGGTAGGATTAGTGGTGTGGGGTATGTGCGTATTATACGTTTGGGTAGGGTTATTGGTGTGGGGTACGTGGGTATTACACGCCATAAAGTGCGTATCACATTTTCGCTTATAAATTGCACGGTATATAAACAATTCCGTTTGATTAACTGCTAGTCGTCAAACATTCAAAACGTTCTTCCCCTCCTAAAAGATTTGCGCACGTCTCTGTCTCCTCAGTGCCATCACAAGCCCCTACTGGCTACTCCTAACCACTTGAGAGACCTCTCAAGCTGTTTTAAATAACTGGGAGAGTAAGAGTGATTCTTAGCTTTAAGAAATTTGCTAACTTGCTTTTATACTTAAGGTTGAAAGTAGGAGTAAATTTCATGAATTCCCAGCAGTTAAGACTAAAATGGTACTTTGAGAAGCTTGATAAATACGGGCCCTGATCACAATTGGAAATTTTATTCAGTTTTACTTTGGCTACTCACCTTAAAAAAACAGATGACAGTAAAAAAATCAGCTTCAGTCTCAATCTTTAAATTTCACTCAATTAATTAATTTATTCTGACAATAATACATTTTAATATATATAAATGTAATTATATATGATTATAATTAATTATTATACATAATTACACATTATTTAATATTTATATTTTTTATAACTTACAATAGCTGAAAAAAATCTTTAGAACTTTTAAGGTATCATAAGTCAGTGGTTCATAAATAGCAAATCAGTGGTTTATAAATCAGTGAAGCTTTATGCGTTTGATAATACATTTTGTGTTTATTTACCAATTAAGGAACTGGAAAAGAAATTTCAGCAGACGGCTGCATACCGCAACATGAAGGAGATTCTCACTAAAAAGAATGAACATATTAAAGATCTGAGAAAGAGACTACAAAGGTATAATTTCACTTCGGATGTTATGACCATCACTAAAATGTCATAAAACTTATTTGTTTTTAAATGACACATTTTGTGAATTTGTTGCATTTTATTCCCTTCACAGGTATGAATCAGATGAGTGAACATTTAACCCACAGGACACATATGAGGAGGTCAACAGAGGGACTTTTAATACATATTAACGGAAGTGGTCATTTTTGTCTATAAAGGTATACATTTCAAAAAGGCAAAGGACCAAAGTATGATCAACAAAAATGAGCTGAGATTCTTACACAGTTCTATGCCTTCTTATGTAATTCCTCATCGGCGAGATGATCACTACGTATCAGCTACAACTTGTTGTACAATTTAATGGTTTACAATAGTTTAGAAATTGTATTCAGACGTGACACAACAATTGCTTAGGTATTTATCACCGGTTCTCTCTGTATTCTTCATTGTCTACGGCTGGCTACCTGAGAGGTGCTTTTTGCAAGTACTTCCATGTTTTTGCACAGAAGATTGTGGGTTCACGTTACTAAAGAGGAAATGTAATGTCCAAGGCTTTGTTCTCACCTTTCCTAGAGGAATACAGCTTGACTCTGCTGTCAAATTCTTGTTTTTAGGTCCAACATACTTTGTTTTCAAAAAAGTATAGCAATTTTTTCATTGTTTTCTATTTTTTATGAATAAATGAATCTACTAGAACCTTTATCTGCTACCACAAGGACATAACCTAAACAACAATTTGTAGATTATAACATCTTGTAGGAAATATTGGTAATTTTGGAATTACCAAAATTGAAATGATGGCAATTATGCCAATATTGAATATTGAAATTATGGCAATTATGGTAATATTTGAATACATTGCAATTTTGATGAAATTGTGTATATAATTAAGAATAGTTCATTCTTTTGTTTTATTTGCCTGGCTATATACTTCATTAAAATATGTTTATTCCCATTCTGACTCACAGTGAGGCACTAGTCCACATACTTTGTTTTGACACTTACTCCTCAAATTATTGTGAATCTTTTAAGATATTCTGTAAACTCAGAGACCAGTGAAACGTATCTACATATTAACACTACAGGCCAATTAGAAGCTGAATGCAGTCTTTACGTCACTGGAGACACCAGTGCTTTTAAATATTTCCTGTATTGCGCATTCATTGTATATTTATATGCTATCCACAGTATATTTTTGTAAGACCTTTGTCCTTTCCCCTTCAATCAGTAAGGGTCACTGTAACAGCCATGTAGGAGTGATATTAATATTTCTAGTGATGTAATAGTGTGAAATGCAATGGTTCACTTGAGCTCATAAAGTTTGCTTTTGCAGCATTTTTGGTCTGATTTATGATTATTTATCATCAGTTAGTACTTTAGCAGTTGTTTGTAGACCTGGCAGTTACTAGTTGTAATTATCTGAATAAACAATTCACTTTTAGTTTAAATAAGGGTATATTTATGTGGCAGGTGAACAAACACCCATCACATGCATTATTTAATATTTTTTATTAATCTGTTTATTTAAATGTATTAAATTTATTTAAACATGCATCATTAAATCAGCTGTGGGTCACTTTGACATGCCTTACCAATCCGCCACGCATGCTATGGGACATGGGCTAAATTTAGCCAAAGTTGAAGTGGCCACAAATGGAACGGACTGAGGTGGCTTAACGATGAGGCTGCCATCATCAACCCAAATGTTCTTTGAAAACCCTTTAAAGCAGGGATGGGCAACTTCGGTCCTGGAGGGCCACTGTCCTACAGAGTTTAGCTTCAACCCTAATCAAACACACCTGAAAGCTAATCAAGGTCTGAACAAGGTAATCAAGGTCCTCAGGATTACTAGAAAATTACAGGCAGGTGATTTTTTTCAGGGTTGGAGCGAAACTCTGTAGGACAGTGGCCCTCCAGGACCGAAGTTGCCCACCCCTGCTTTAAAGGCAGTGATTTTCCTAGTTCGATGAAGTGAAGGAGATGATCTAAATTTAAGGCACTTCCTTGATGGTGGGTGCCCGCATTGAGACTGAGTTTAGCTCTATTCCCAGGAATGAGATACTCTGAGTGGGCTGCAGTACGCTCTTTGTGTATTGATTACAAGCCAATCATCCAGGTGATGTCATATAATGGGATGGCGGAGGTGACATCAGCTCCCTTGTCATACCTATTACTAGGTACCGGATCTAGTTGAACACGTGCAATTTAGCAGCGCAGATCTTAGAGGCACTACCTCTATTGTTCATTTTGTGAGAAGTGTGTGAATCTCTGCTCATGTTCTAAGCTGATACAACAGACATAATAACTGCATTGAAACCGGGCGGTCTGTGAATACTCGCTTATCACTGTCTTTTTTACATTTACATTTGGCAGGCGCTTTTATCCAAAGCGACTTACATTGCATTTCAAGGTTCACATTTTTACATTCTTATCAGATCTTGCTTTCCCTAGGAATCGAACCCATGACCTTGGCGTTGCAAGCGCCAATGCTCTACTGTTTGAGCTGCAGGAAAGCGTGCTTAGACAGAGGTTGAAGCACTTTGTTCTGAGTACCGAGCAGTTTGCTGCTTGAAGCTTCTTTTACTGTGTAAGTGAGTAGTACACTGTGACATCAAGGCAATTCCTATTGAGCAACTTTCTGTTGTATACAAGGCCATTAGCCTTTAAAGATTAAAATTAAGCCTTTTAGCGATTAAAGAAAGAAGAAAAAGACCCTGATATTGATAATCTTTGTTTATTTTAACTATTGAATTTCTTCATTTGCAAAATGGTAAAAGACAGTCGGCTCTGTTACCCAACATGAGAACGTGAGACACAGTCTGAAACCGACATGCAGATTGTACAGCGGCTGTAAGCATAATCAGCACTATACTCCCTTATGGAAACAGACACACAGCAGGTGCTTTATCACAGAAAGGCTATGAACGGCAGCAATGTTGGCGTATATATATCGGTTAGTGCCCAATGTGCCGCACAAGTCCTGAAAAGTGAAGCCAAAATGTTTCGATCACCCCCAGGTGGCTGGATGCAATATAGGTTAGAAACCCCGCCATCTCCATATAATCTAATGGGACGTGAGACAAACTCAGCTACCTTCAAATAAATCTTTTCCAAAGATGTTTCAAAAAAGTTTGGTTTTAGTTAGTTATTTGATGCTATAAAAAACGGAAGTGTGATGTCATGATTGACCGCTGAGATTGACAGCTTCTCTGAGCGAAGTAGTCACTGAGGCACCAACATATTTTTTCCCCTGGGATATTCTGGAGGATATTGAAGCTTTAACTTTAATTTCTACATTTCCGTAACTTGACTGTTCTGCAGTACTAACCGATTCTGCAGGAGTGTGGGTGAGGCCTTGATACCGTGGCTCCACCTCGCGTTCACTACTGCACTAGTCTCAGCCTCAGACGTCACGCCCACGGAACGTTGGCTAAACGTCTGATGCATATGGTACACTTAACTGGAAACACTTCAGGAATGTCGAAGTCGTCATCTGATTGGTTGAATTTTATCGGATTTCCGGGGGGCACGAGTGTCGCGTTTATTTTCGGTCCGCCGGGAAACAAATGTCATGACGCCAAAACCCCTCGTGGAAAAAGAAAGCCGTTGTTTTTACAACTGAGACAATGAGCGCTTACCACGATCAACTAAACGCTGTATTTTCAAAAGTATGTGAAGTTCGCGGCTCCATTGATGCAGTAAACTTGCACAAGGTTCTTGAATGAATAATTTATTAGATGCACGTCGGTCTGTTATTGTAGGGACATCAACATTATATTGTCACGCCCCTAAATATGACGCGGTACAAAACAAACTGTGATTGGTTGTGTTACATGTCAGTCAAACGTCCTCTTGGGCGGTCCTTGGCCAAGAAATGCTGCGATAGAGTCCAGACCTTCTGCCGTCAGTCTGAAGGTCTGGCTATGCGAGACTACTACTCCACAGACTTGGGCTCCGAGTTCACTACTACGCAGTCTAGGGCTCCAAGATGTCAGTGCCATATTGGGACATTGGCAGATTCACTTTTCGACATTGGAAGAGAGTGAAGGTGCGTCGTCCATCTTTTTTTACAGTCAAATGGTTAGTGCAAGCAGAACTACACAACCTTATGAAAACAGTGGCATAGCCAGTGTTTTATCATAGCAAGGCAATATAGTATATAGTGGTTCGTGTAAGCAACACCACGCAACCTTATGAAAGCAGCGGTACAGTTGGTGCTTTATCATAGAGAAACAAATAAATGGGGGCAGCGCCGGTGTACATAGTGGTAGTGTAAGCAACACTACACGTCCTCTCGTGCAGGCTGAGGCTGCCTGCTTTGTATACGACAGCTCGTCACTGAGGCCGGGGGGCTGGTTATATGATATGAACAAGTAAGCAGCTGCAGCAATTTGTGCCCTATACAAGGTAGAACGCCACGCTGAGGCTGCTTTTATCATAGGCACATTCTGAGAGCAGGGGGCATGCGGAACCTTTTTACATCATGTGATTGAATGAGTGACTCAAACATTTTGTGCTAATAAGGCAAAACGCCGCTCTGAGGTGCCGCTTTGCCGGCATGTTTGTTTGTTTGTTTTATTTGGATCCCCATTAGCTTCAGCCTAAGCTAAAAGCTATTCTTCCTGGGGTCCTATCTTCCATGGGACAATACAATTTATGACATCACATTACACACCATACACACAAGACATTACACAACATTTGAAAATACATATTGTACAGTTAACGCCATTGATCACAAAAATAATAAATAAATAATAAAACATAAATAAAAATAAAATGTCGCTACTCCGAATAGATCTATATCAAGAATAAGATAACTAAGAACCCTATAACAATATCTCCTTCAATTAAATTAATATTAACTATTTAAATTTCTTTGAAGGTAATATTTCTTAAGTAATGTTTTGAAACCATACAGAGTGTTTTGTTGTTTGATAGTATTTGGGAGAGAGTTCCATTCACACATCGCTCTGTACCTAACTGAACGTTGAATTGATTTGGTTTTCACTATAGGTCAAATAAAACTACCTCCTACTGCATGCCTCGTTGGATAATGATGTGTATCAATACTAAAGGATAGTTTTGTATATAAAGTGAAAGGTGTTTTGTTTGTTGTAACATTATATAAAAATACCATTAGTGAAAACACCAATCTATTTTTAACTTTAAACCATGAAAGGCTTTCATGCATTTTGTCAACATTTGATCTAAACCCACATGAGAGAGCCACACGTGCAGCTTTATTCTGAATCACTTGTAGTTTTTTTATATTAGTTGATGAAGTATTTGACCAAACCAGAGCAGTAATCAAGGTGTGAAAAAAACAAAGCATGAAGTGCTTGTTTAACGATCTGTGGTGTAAAATGTTTTGCACACCTTTTAATAACAGACAAAGTGTTACCCATTTTAGTTAACAATTTCTGAACATGTCTGTCCCAACACAATCTATTATCAATCATCACTCCCAAAAGTTTAGCCTCTTCTCTTTGCTCAACAGAATTTTGCTCTATGCTGAGTTCAAGTTTCGGTTTGGAAAGTAAAGAAAAAGGAGTTCCAACCACTAAACAGGTAGTTTTAGATACATTGAGAATCAGTTTGTTACTCCTTATCCAGTCCACCACTAACTGTAACTCTCTTTGTAGTTTTGTATTTAAATCGTTTTGTAATAAATTCCACTTTAGAACCTCTAGAACCTCTGACACTCTTGAATTTAAAGCTACATGTTTTACCTTCCATCATCTTATTTATCAGTGTATTTGATAAATCTGTCTTGTATGGCTGTGTAGTATTTTTAAGTTTATTTATTTTATTTATGAAATAATCATTAAGATGATTCGCTATATCACTTGGTTTAGTATAAAATTCACCTTCATGTTCTAAATAAGCTGGAGTTGATTTATTGTTTCCTCTTAATATATTATTCAGTGTATTCCATAATTGTTTACTATCATGTTTTATTTCTATAATTTTCTTAGTATAATACAATTTCTTTTTCTTCTTATTTGCCTTAATTACAAAATTTCTAAGTTTACAATATATTTGCCAGTCCGATTTGAATTTAGATATGATTGCTGCTTGTTTAGCTAGATCTCTCTTTCATAAGATCTTTTCATTCTTGATCCAACCACGGAGTGTTGACGTTTCAAACAGTAAACTTTTTTTATTGGTGCATGGTTTTCTACAATTGTCATTAAAGTTTGATCAAAAAGCTGAAATGCCTTCTCTGGATCCTAGAATTACCTCTGACCAGTTTATATTTCTAACATCATCTTCATATTGTAAATGATTGAATCTTCTAAATGACCTTTTCATTATTATTTTTGGACCCGATTTAGGAACTTTTGTTTTCCTTACAATTGCAATAAGATTGTGGTCACTAAAACCAACTGGCACTGATAAGCAATTTGAGCAAACTTGTAGTCTATTTATAAACATGTGGTCGATACAGGAAGCTGATCGAGTGCCATCCCTTTTTTTACACATTCTAGTCGGTTTATTAAAGGTGCTCTAAGCGATGCCACGCGTTTTTTAGGCCAAAACATTTTTTGTCACATACAGCAAACATCTCCTCACTATCCGCTAGCTGCCTGTCCCCTGAACACACTGTAAAAAAACGCGGTCTCTGTAGACACCACAGGCTCCACAAACGGCAACAAAAACAAACTGGGCTCAGCTGCACCACGAAACACAACAAACAGTGTTCCAGCCAATCACAGACAAGAAGTATTTGAGGGTGGGGTTTGGGGGGTTAGTGCGCGTACACATGAAGGGGGTGTGGAGGAGAGACGAGAGAGAAGCATGAAGAGGGAAGTTTGAATTATGGTCAACACACGACCAAAGAGACGATGTTCCGATGAACAAATTGCAAAGAAGAGGGACAAGGATAAGAAACGCGCGAAGTACCGAATTTACATCGGAAAAATCTTCGAAAGGTGGCGAGAACTCCGCCGACAGAAGGGCTTCCAATCCGACATTCAGTTGCTCTGTTTTTGCAGAACAGGTGGGTAAATCCATTTTTCTTTCTAAACAGACGTTCATGTTCGCCAAACCAACACAAGGATGTAATTAGCTAGAACGGTGAATACACAACATATATGTTTCTAGCAGCTAGCGATCAATCTCTATTGTAAATTCACAGTAGGGCGACAATTTGTGTGAATGATGTTTTCATCCACTGTTATGAATTTGAATGTTCATTTATAGGCTATTGACAACTTTGACTAAATTTGTTTACGACGCCGCCGTTGTTTATGCTCACTGGGAAACGCGAAGCTAACGTTATCTTGCTATTATTGTGTCCTTGTATGGGAGCTATAGTTATAACCTCAGGTGGCAAAACGATTTTAAGATAATGTTTCTCTTTTTCTGCATTCTGTTCTGCAATATATAAAAGCATTTATCTAACTTGGTGACATTACACATTGAATGAAGTATCAGTAAAACTTAACTTTGTAGTGTCTACTTTGACTTTCCTTTATGCCGGAAGGGAGGGGAGGAGGGAGGAGACGGGATGAGGAGGAGGGAGGCTCTAGCTAGCCTCCGTTTTGTTTGACAACAATTCAAATGTCAACAAGAAGTTACGACTCCCTGCATCGCTTAGAGCACCTTTAATTATCTGTGATAATCCACATGCTGTTGCTGTGCTCATTAATTTGATTTTCCTAGGACAGTCAGAAGAATTCCAATCTATGTTGAAGTCATCCATTAAGTAAGTTTCCAAATTCATACTGCTAGCATGATCTAACATATCACATATTTTGTCCAAATATTCACTATTAGCATTTGGAGGTCTGTAATAACACCCTATGAGTATTGGCTTTAGATGTTTCAGACTAACTTTTAACCAAATTACTTCAATACCAGAATACATTAAATCTGGCATCACTTGGACAGGTATATGATGTTGAAGATAGCAACTCCTCCTCCATATATATTCCTATCATTCCTAAAAATGCTGTATCCATCAATCATTAAAGTTGCATCATCGAATGTAGAGTCTACATGAGTTTCAGACACTGCCAATATGTGCAAATTATTTGGTTGCAGTATATCTGTTAAATCACTCAATTTATTTCTAAGACTGCATATATTAATATGGGCAATTTTAAGACCTTTCTTTGGTAATTTATGTAACATATTAAAGATCATATTTCTTTGGATTCATACTGTTAGATTCTATATCGGAGCAAAACAGTTTACAAAAAACGACTAAATTAAACCACATACATACTTAATTACCAGACAGCGTCGGTCCAATCACTTGATTGTAGTAGATGTCTCCCGATTTCTGATCTTGGAAGTATTTTGTGTCTCCATTAAATGTTATAATCAGTGTCGCCGGATAAATCAAACCGTGTTTTATTCCTGCCTGATGTAATTTAATTCTCAGATCTTTAAACAGATCTTTAAACTCTTGGACACTTCTGCTGTTAAATCCGGAAAGATTTTGACATTCATCCCTTTGAAATGTAGGACTTTTTCTTGCTTTGCTATTTGTAAAATAGCCTCTTTCGCCGCATACCTCTGCATCCTGATGATCATCGGTCTCGAACCATGTTTTGTAACAGGCCCCACTCTGTGCGCAATTTCCACTTCAGGTTTATAAAGCAGTTTATCTTTAAATACCTCATTGAAGAGGGACTCCATGAATTCGGTGGGTTTTCCTTTTTCCATATCCTTGTCGAGGCCAAATACTCGGAGGTTAAATCTTCGGCTGTGACTCTCCAACTTTTCAGTTTTATCTCTCAGTTCTTTGTTTTCTTTCTGGAGAGCTTTACACACACGCTCCGCTTCATCCATTCTGTCGTGCATGCCGGACAAGCCCGACTCCACATCAACGAGTTTGTCTTTACAATCCTTCAGTCCGAGTTTTAGTACATTAAACTGAGGTTGTAATTTAGTCATTGCCTCGTTTATTTCTTCCTTTATTATTGCACGGATCAAGGCAGCTAATTCAGCTTTATTCACCTGCGCAGCGTCGCTTTCCATTTCACTCTCAGCTGATCCTCTCCCAGCTGGAACAGGTGAGGTAACAATAGGGTTGGAGATAACCTGCGGTGCTTTTTTCCTCGGCATCCAGTGATCCTTTTCCTCGTCTTTACTGGACTGATTTTCCTTTGCATCAATAGTTCTTCATCAGGAGGAAACTTTGGAATCTTTAATTGTTTTAGGAGTTCAGCGTCCTTGGTGTTCCACGCGCTCACTCTCTGCAACCGGACATGACGTCACTGCTGTTCAATGTGGAAACATGTGACGTTGTGACAGCAATGTGAACCCCTTGCTGTTATAGCCGCTCGCAGCTCCACCACAATGGGTGGGAGCATTTGAAGCCATGTTTGTTTCTTGAAGAATTCGGTGAGAGGAATGCGGTCACTTAGTTGGCGTGACCTCATAACCTCAGTTCTTAAGGTTCACATCTGGTTGAAAAACAAACTCATGCAGCACTGCTTCTGAGATAAAATCACTGAAAGAAAAATTGTTGCAGGGGAGCAACAATCCGGCCACTGATATACACAGCGTATATCAACAGCAAGCTGTAGATGGATTCTTGAAGACAGTTCAGCTGTCTGAAGGAGAAAGATTCTGAGGCAATGACTATTCAGTGCCTCCTTATAAAGGCCAATTCATACTGCACCGACAGACACAGAACAATACCGACAGACACAGAACAATGCCGACAGTCACCAGATTACAGCACATCACTTATTAGACATTCTAAATCCAATTCAGCATATTCAATCGGTGAGAACAAGCTCCAACAGACACTGACAGGGGTTACGCACTGATCCGACAAAACCTGACGAAGTGTCCATTGCCTTCTGTTGGTGCAGTGTGAATTGGCCTTATAGCGCCAAGGCCCGCCTCCAATTGACCTATCGTAAGCCCCGCCCCCCCCTTAGTTACTGTTGCGACAGCTGTCAGTGTGAAAATCTTGTCCCAAGATGTTTTTGATGAATGTTGGACACAGAAAGACCACCTCTCATAGAGGAGCATTCATGTGGGACCTAACTATGCCATGGAGGATATATAAAAGATTTTAAAATAAATATGGCGGGTAACAACATTTATTTGGCAGCGAGGGTTTACAGATAACAATGCAAGCGGGAAAAGCCTCATGTTACAGTCATCACGATCACAGATGGCAACATCCAGGATCAACACTGTTCATGTACTGCAGGGTAAGATTAAATTAATTTTTCTTTTAACCAGTTTAATATGGAGAGACAATGAATTGTAGACCAGTCTGTACATGACGTGAGAACAGTTAGCTATTTAGGTTTGTACGTTAGCATGGACTCACTAAATTTAATTGTAACTTATAAGAGTAAGACAACCAGAAAATTAACGTTTTCGTCTTCATTGGGATTGGGGTTGAATCCTTAGGGAACCAGGTTACTGTGCCCACATCATTGGATTAATACTGCTTAATCCAAAGCAGACATTTTGCTCTGTCTTGTTTGGGTTTAGGAAATGGAATAAAATAAATTCCATTGCCCATCCTCTCAGGATAGCTGGAATCAGTGATACAAGTACCACAGATACATTGTTTTACCATTTTTGTAGCATAAACACCATCAAACCGATGAGAGCTTTTGGATCTTCCAATGTTTCTCTAGGCGCTGAAACCTAAATATGTCTGTGTTCTGGTCCCTATGCAACGGTTACGTTTGAGGGGAGGAGCTTACCAATAGGTCAATTTGTGTGCTTGAACATCATTAGCCAATCGTGCAGATTGGTGTAATTCAATAGGGCTTCAGTATTTCTCTGACACTGAAGTTTCCCTAAAGCATCAGCTGTACTGACACAATGTCGAGTGGACCGAAGTCAAAAGGGAACAGTAGTTATTCATCATTACTAAGCCCTTCAACCCTGTTACAGTAAGTTTGATTTTATACTGTAACCGTAATTTCTGGTAGTATTGCACCCATGACAATTCTATAATTTGTGCCAACTGTCTAAAATGCTAAATGTTCTCATGCTAATGTGCCATGTTTAGTAATCTGGCCCCTATCTCCAATTTGAAGCTACTTAAGGTAAATAGATTTTGTGGGTTCAGTTTAAGGCCTTTGAACTAATACAAACTAATACACACCACTGTTCATACATATATACTCATACAGAGCCATCAAAACCCACATGCACTCATATTATAAATCAGGAGAGCTGGGTTACTTGACAGCAGACTGTGGCTTTGAAAGTTTCACTATAAACATTCACTACAAACATCAAGGGGCTTACCACTTGGTACTCTTTTTAACCCTGCCAAAAACACTTAAAAGGCTTGAGCTACAGTGTGTGGTTTTATATCATGGTGTTCAGAAAGGCCAGTCTTTACCTCTGTGTGCCATTGTAAAGTCTGGAACACGTTTTTTACAGAATTACCCTTCACAATACAAAACACATGTGACCCATCAGAAACATAATAGCCATCATGCTTTCACAAAGGTAAACGAACACATGCATTATTATGTAAACAGGAAAATTGTGTGTCAGAAACATGTCAAGAAGTAACTAAATGTGTGCTCTAGCCCCCTGGTATGGTGAGACGCTGTACAGTTCAGGCGTAATCATGGGACAAGTTGTCAGGAGGATGCTGTTGCAACGGAGGCGTTGAGCACGGGCTGGACAGATCAGCTTTTTGTGCCTGGATGGATACAGAAAAAAGTGTGACACATAAACTGCCTGGAACTGAGAGTAGTTCATTTGGCATTAGAATACTTCCTCCCCCAAGTGCATCACTGCCATGTTCTTAGAAAATGGACAGCACGGATACACTTATGATGCCTGCAAAAGCCAGAGAGAACCCCTTCTATGTGCCAATCAATATCGTCTCTCTATCTGAGCTGTGCATGTTTCCAAGCGCAGGCTTAGTATGGCAGTCCAGCCCAGAGCTGTGGAACTTGCATGTATGGTCGGTCAGCAGAGCCTGCCAATATCACAAAACTCATCACATTGAGTACTGTGCACAGGAATGGACTCCTTTTTCTAGGTGTTTATATGCTCATAAATGGAGAGAGTTTATGAACTGGTGTGCAGCACAAAATGATGACCGGGTAAATTGTCCCATGTCAGCCATATTATAATTTTTACAAGAGTGCTTAGATTGCAGCTGTGCGTCTTCTTCGCTCAAAGTCTATGTCAGTGTTTCCCAAACGGGGTCATGATGAATAGTGCAATAGAGTCAGAGAAAGCACTGAAAGCTAGCTATCTTGTGGTTGAAATAGTAGCCATGTAAAAAAAACTCCACACAATTGGTTGCTGAGGACTGTGATCTTACCAAGTCAAGTCAAGTCACCTTCATTTATATAGCACTTTTAACAATATGGATTGTTTCAAAGCAGCTTTACAGAGATAATAGGAAATTACCGTAACAGATTGTTTAGGCTTTACAACAGCTCTAGAATAAAGTTATAGTCCAGCTAAAGTTAGTTTTGATTGATTGATTCTTTTCCGTTGCGAAGATCATTAGTTATAAACTTAGGGGCTGCTAACAACACCGTTCTAACAGGAAAATCCTTAACGCGCTCCGGCCGCCTATCCGCACAAAACAGTGCCTGGTGTCTCGAGAACACACTCCCTGAAATAGGTTTGAAGGTGCAAACGATTATCCGTTATCTCTGTGCAAACCTCAAAAACGCAAACCCACGAAAACGCAGATGCGTATTACGTGTTCAGTCCAAAGGCATGCGCGTTTGAATATATATGTGCGCAGGCGTGTAGTCCTTCTTTACAAATCAACCCTCAATAAACTACTTGTCTGACTTTAAAAATGTATAATACAGAAAAAAAAATTGTTGTGTCTGCGTAGCCACGCGAACCGGAACTATCCCGACCTCATTTTATCTGTACTGAGGTAAAAGGGAAGGGAAGGAGGCCTTCACAGGGGATGGACTGATTGACACTTCAGAACTGCGTTGTCATCGTGTCCAGGCGCAGGTCCTTAGATCTGGATATGGCCTGTATCCGGTGGACTGCGGTAAAGCCAATGCGACATCTAGTGTATATATCTATACCCGCCCGCGCTCTCAGATCATTTGGACGCAGCTGTGTTCAAGAGGTAAAAACGATATAAATACTGTTCGTTTTCTCACACAAACCGCTCATTTCGTGTCTTGGGCCATCAATGTGTACTTATGATGGGGAATTGTTTAATTTGGACGATGGGGAATTGTTTTAATTTGGACTCTGTGCATGCTCTTTGAGACAGTGACCATCGACCTGCATTATATGACTGACAGACAAGAACGGTTTGACCTAAAAATATCAAAATTGAAACTACTGCGGAAAAAAAGACACCTACATCTTGGATGCCCTTGAGGTAAGCTAAAACATACCAAAATTTTATTTCAAAGTGAACTATCCCTTTAAGCACCAACACTTCAAATTAATTATATTTGAAACTAGACTTCTTAGTAATTTTGAAAACATTACTATAAATGACTATCCTGACGTCGTCATACTCAGATTCTAGTCAGAATATGAGTCTGATACTGCTCCATTGGGCTGTGATTATGGGGCATGTTTCAACTGAACCAGGAAAGAAAATGCCTCTGCACTCAATTGGATAGACCTACAACCAATCAGAGCAACGGAGTAATTGACGTATGTTCTTCATTCATCTTTCCGATCGACAAATGCCTTGATCGTGGTTCTCTGTTCCTCTTTTAAAATTAATGCGCTGTCGATATCTTCTATAACAGATGCGATGGCGGAATCTACACATCTCAATTCTCCAGCGGCAGCCATTTTAGTTGTAAACGAATTCAACCCAAGCGCTCTTTGGTGACGTGGATGATTACGTTACTGTTGATCATCTGTCCATCATCGTATAAAGCCCGCTCTGACAATTTGATTGGTCCGAACAGCTCTGGTTCGAGGATAGTTGCTCCACAACGGATCAAGTCCAGACCGAACTTCCCAACCTCAAATGTTGTGGCCGGGGCTAAGTTCGGCTGGCATCCAGGCTAATAAATTACAGCAACATGTAACCCTTTGCCTGTCAGACGAGGTTCATGTTTATAACCGTAATCTTGTGGGGTGGACTCATTTAAAGTAATGTAATTGTTTGGTTTTAGCCAGGTTTCTGTCAAACACAGCACATCTAGGTTATAGTTTGTAATCATATCATTAAAAATAAATGCTTTTGGAGTAAGGGATCGAATATTCAGCAACCCAAGTTTTATCATTTGGTCATTTGTATTATATCTGTTTTTTATTTGTTGAATATCAATTTTTACCCTTAGATGGGTTCGGAAGTTTTTGGTATTTACTAATTCGGGGAACAGACACAGTCTCTATATGATATCTAGGTGAAAGAGGCTCTATGTGATGGGATTTATCTGTCCTTGGTGACGTGAGACGGCTGGCAGACGGTCGGTTTAGCCAGTCTGTCTGCTTCCTGTCTGAGCCCAAATTCATGTTTGAGCTCTAAGGGTGCTTTCACACTGGGCTCGTTTGCTGCAGTCCGAGCCCGAGCGCGATTGTTCCCCGGCACCCCCCGCAGCGTTGGTCTGGTTTCACACTCAAATTGATTCTATCGAACGCTGGTGCGTTTGCGTGCATCTTACGCCATCGCAAACGTACACGGCGCATGATAGAAAACAGAACACGGTTCAATATCTTGTGTTTTTTATTTTATTAATTTGGTGCTATTATGCACAGCTGAGTGAACAACACATGTTTACTGTGTGTGTGTGATGCATAAGGTGGTTTTCTACTGTTTGCAAACATTTGCAGCGTTCACATTAGCGATTTTTCATGCGAACCGTTCCCCGTTCCGAACTAAATTGCCAGTGTGAAAGCGCCCTAAGACTATGTGCCATATTACTAGAGAGAAGAGCAGCACCATCCCAGGAGGGATGAATACCATCTCTTTTCAAAAGGTCAGGTCTGCCCCAAAAACTTTTCCAATTGTCTATGGATTCTATATTATTTTGCGGACACCACTTAGACAGCCAGCCATTGAGTGAGGACAATCTACTAAGTATCTACTAAGGCCAGAGCAAATTACAGTGCCTGAAATCGTACTTGCGAGTTCACACACCTCTTTAACATTAATTTTGGCGATCTCCGACTGGCAGAGTCGAACATCATTAATGCCGACGTGAATAATAATCTTAGAGAATTTACGATTAGCATTAGCCAGCACTTTTAAATTTGCTTTGATGTCAGGCGTGCTGGCTCCCGGCAAATATGTGACTATGGTGGCTGGTGTCTCTATTTTCACGTTCTGTGTAATAGAATCGCCAATAACTAGGGCACATTCAACAGGATTCACAGTGGGTGTTTCACTGAGAGGGGAGAACTTGTTTGTTATGGTAATCGGAACGGAAGAGTGGTGTTTTGTCCCCGTGACTACAGCGTCTCACCGTCTCACTGTCTCACCGTCACCCAATTGCCCTGCTGCAGGGGCTCTACAGCCAGAACCGAACAATGTACAGAGTTCACTAAGCTAGTCGCATCCAAAGCAGTATCTAAAAGCCCTTGCACTCTTACAATTAACCTGCAAGTGACAATAAGAGGTCACATGACTCACTATGTTTGTTGACTGATCCTACTCACCTAAGGTTTGATGAACTCAAAGAGAAAAAAAAAGAGCGCACGGATGGCACGCTAACAGGCTAGCGAATTACTAGTGTGTTGTGCTAGCAATAACGATTTAGATTGAAGCTAGCGATGTCAGGTTAATGTGTGGTGTTGAGTAAACAACAAGGAATGATAGTAAATAATGATTCAAAACAGAAAGATATACAAAGCTTACAGACGCAAACCAACTCAACAGCAGCAACGAGGCAGACAGGAGCAATCAATCCTTTTGGAGTTAAGAATTTTACCAGCATGCAAAGCCATTGTCAACACCATGCAAGCAGCGAAAGAAATGGCAAAGGTTCCCCTATAAAACAATATAATTATCACGTGAATAGATGATCTTCAATGTTGAAAGTGTGGTTTAGGAAAAAATCTGATCCAGTGGGACATTTTCCTTGACGTGAAAGTGAAAGTGACAATAACCCATACTTGGAATTTGACCTCTGCATTTAACCCATCCAAGTTAGTGCACACACATTAGGAGCAGAGTAGTGAACACACACACTGCAAACATGGATACACACCCGGAGCAGCGGGCAGCCTGTGTGGCACCCGGGGAGCGATTGGGGGTTAGGTGCCTTGCTCAAGGGCACCTCAGTCATTTCCTGCCAGTACTGGAATCGAACCAGTAAACTTTGGGTTACCAGTCCAACTCTGTAACCATTAGGCCATGACTGTCCCAGACTGCCCTTGGCGCTGGATGAATCGACTGACTTAGTGGCTCTCGAATTTTCTGTAAAAAACAGTCCAAACTTTATTATTGCCATTTCTTCTTGCCTGTCGTCCGCCATGTTTGTTTACTTTAAAGTCACCGTTTGACCACAAGAGATTTTGCGAGATTTCCCGTGTTCACAGTCGGGGATCTGGTTGTTTGTGAAAGGAATCTGTTAGTTCAAATTCTACACTATAAGAACAAAGCTGTTAAATCTACGATTTTTTTTTATCGTCATGTTTGTGGTCTCTCACATTTTGAAAATCTGATAAGATTTTAAAAATATTTTAGTGTGGGCCAGCATTAAACAGAGACGATACTTTGTAAGTCTGTAACCAATTTTAGAGGCCTCAGGAAGTCAAGTAAAATGCCTAAATAACCCTACAGCACAATGGAGATGACTCACTCATTTTACTATTAATCAAACTAATTTAATTTGAATTCAATCATTAACATGTAAATCAGATATACAGTGGGGAGAACAAGTATTTGATACACTGCCGATTTTGCAGGTTTTCCCACTTACAAAGCATGTAGAGGTCTGTCATTTTTATCATATGTACACTTCAACTGTGAGAGACGGAATCTAAAACAAAAATCCAGAAAATCACATTGTATGATTTTTAAATAATTAATTTGCATTTTATTGCATGACATAAGTATTTTATCGCCTACCAACCAGTAAGAATTCCGGCTCTCACAGACCTGTTAGTTTTTCTTTAAGAAGCCCTCCTGTTCTCCACTCATTACCTGTATTAACTGCACCTGTTTGAACTCGTTACCTGTATAAAAGACACCTGTCCACACACTCAATCAAACAGACTCCAACCTCTCCACAATGGCCAAGACCAGAGAGCTGTGTAAGGACATCAGGGATAAAATTGTAGACCTGCACAAGGCTGGGATGGGCTACAGGACAATAGGCAAGCAGCTTGGTGAGAAGGCAACAACTGTTGGCGCAATTATTAGAAAATGGAAGAAGTTCAAGATGACGGTCAATCTCCCTCGGTCTGGGGCAACCATGCAAGATCTCACCTCGTGGGGCATCAATGATCATGAGGAAGGTGAGGGATCAGCCCAGAACTACATGGCAGGACCTGGTCAATGACCTGAGGAGAGCTGGGACCACAGTCTCAAAGAAAACCATTAGTAACACACTACGCCATCATGGATTAAAATCCTGCAGCGCACGCAAGGTCCCCCTGCTCAAGCCAGCACATGTCCAGGCCCGTCTGAAGTTTGCCAATGACCATCTGGATGATCCAGAGGAGGAATGGGAGGTGGTCATTTGGTCTGATGAGACAAAAATAGAGCTTTTTGGTCTAAACTCCACTCGCCGTGTTTGGAGGAAGAAGAAGGATGAGTACAACCCCAAGAACACCATCCCAACCGTGAAGCATGGAGGTGGAAACATCATTCTTTGGGGATGCTTTTCTGCAAAGGGGACAGGACGACTGCACTGTATTGAGGGGAGGATGGATGGGGCCATGTATCGCGAGATCTTGGCCAACAACCTCCTTCCCTCAGTAAGAGCATTGAAGATGGGTCGTGGCTGGGTCTTCCAGCATGACAACGACCCGAAACACACAGCCAGGGCAACTAAGGAGTGGCTCCGTAAGAAGCATCTCAAGGTCCTGGAGTGGCCTAGCCAGTCTCCAGACCTGAACCCAATAGAAAATCTTTGGAGGGAGCTGAAAGTCTGTATTGCCCAGCGACAGCCCCGAAACCTGAAGGATCTGGAGAAGGTCTGTATGGAGGAGTGGGCCAAAATCCCTACTGCAGTGTGTGCAAACCTGGCCAAGAACTACAGGAAACGTATGATCTCTGTAATTGCAAACAAAGGTTTCTGTTTCAAATATTAAGTTCTGCTTTTCTGATGTATCAAATACTTATGTCATGCAATAAAATGCAAATTAATTAATTAAAAATCATACAATGTGATTTTCTAGATTTTTGTTTTAGATTCCGTCACTCACAGTTGAAGAGTACCTATGATAACAATTACAGACTTCTACATGCTTTGTAAGTGGGAAAACCTGCAAAATCGGCAGTGTATCAAATACTTGTTCTCCCCACTGTAGCTTTTATCAAAATTATAAATATGCAGTTTGAGTTTATTCTTTGAGCATGAAACTAATCTAAATAAAGTCATATTAAAAAGTCACTTTATAAAAAACAGATATGGAAACTTCAGTGCTGCTTGATGCTTGAAACTTTAATGCTGCTTGATGCTGTTAAGGCACTGGGCCAGAGCCTGAAACTTCTAAATGGAGACATACACATACGAGAAAGCTATTTTGGCGTCTTAACTTTTTAATTTGTTTCAAACTAAACACACTAATGGTTTTACTCAATGCCAAATAAAAACTTCCGAGCATATGCCTTATCGTCAATACATCAATCTGAGAATCAAATCTCAGCACAGAGTGCACACAAGAAACAGGAAGTGGTTTATTGCTGCTGTGCTTCTCAATTTTATTTCCTTAGTGGCACAAGATTTTGAAGTAGGCAAATTCCAGAAAAAAAAAAACAATAATGAAAAATAATAGGGTAATTCTTAAGGGTAATTTTTGAAGTGCTCACGAATTCTGACCATTATTACTGCTCTTACGCGGTACAGTTCTCTGTACTGTGCCAAAAGACCACTAGAACTCTAGGGGATTTTTGAGTCACCAAAAACAACTCAGTTTTAGATACAGTGGCTTCACAATGAGCTTTTGTGCTAGTGGACACTTTCATGATGCGATTAGAAAGTGTTTTGGTGTGGTTGAATTTTATTTAGTTGTCTGGCCAGCAGGGAGTATTTATTATTATTATTATTATTATTATTATCTCTATTATAGAACTTGAACGAACTAAGTACATTTTCTAAATTGTGGAGCTAAATCCCTTTGGTTTGGGTACCAAGCAGTAATTTTAGTTTTTGAGTTTGTTTAGCGTTGTTAAATACAGTGATGGGAATAACGGCGTTATAAATAAACAGCGTTACTAACGGCGTTATTTTTTTCAGTAACGAGTAATCAAACTAATTACTGTTTCCTCCGTTACAAAGCTTACTGTTACTGTCAATAAAAATGCGGCGTTACTATAAGCTCACTGAAGCGGTTTTCATCCGAGTAGGCTCTCTCTCAGCCATAGGAGCTGCAAAGTTTTTTCTCTGGTGTGTGTGTTTATGAGACTGGACAAAAGCGAGGCGAACGCCGCGAGCGTGCTCGAGAGACCGAGTGTGTCCGAGAAAGCGCTCGGCAGTGCGCGAAAGAGATCGAGTGTGTCCGAGAAAGCGCTCGACAGTGCGCGAGAGAGACCGAATGTGTCTGAGCAGCATAAATACTTTATTTATAAATAAATTACACATTTCAGCATTAGAATAATCTCTGTAGCATGTTTTATTTAGTTTATATAACATAAACTCCAAAATAACCTGCAGGGAACGTTCAAAGAAAACATCTTTGTTTGACCGGTTGTGAACACGTGCGGCAAACACGACTAGAATTTGTCTAAAATAACCTCTGATGATGACGTTCGCTGTAGGTTATAAAAATAAACACCCAAAAGATTATATTTTATTATTATTATTTATGCTGGTACATTGTTCAGTATTATATTGAGAGAACTTTTTGTTAAACTTAGCCTACTATTGTGAGGAAGAAAATACCTCAAGTAGGCTATACAGTATGTCTACCAGTTGAGTTTTATAATTTTAATTATATGCACTAGTGTATGTGTATGTATTTTTTTTATTACTATTTATCTATTTTTGGTACATTTCTTTAGAAGCATCCTTTATTTTTAGACTTATTTGTTGGCCAGTTGTGGTCTGTGCAATAAATATTAAAAGTTCTAAACCATCTATTGTGTTTTGTTGTTCCACTATAGTAATGATAATATTTTAATATTTAAGTTAATAGGTGTCTCTCACATTGTCCCATAGCAACATTAATAGTGTACAATGTTTTATAATAATAAGATGTTATATTTAGTGTCCATTTCATTCATTTAACATTTCACATTGGGGGTATCCAAGACATTTCTTATATTTAAACTTTTTTTTTTTTTTCTAAGTAACGCAATAGTTACTTTCCCTGGTAATTAGTTACTTTTGCAATGATGTAATTCAGTTACTAACGCAGTTACTTTTTGTGAGAAGTAACTAGTAACTATAACTAATTACTTTTTTAAAGTAACTTACCCAACACTGGTTAAATATACTGTAACTTTCAAAAGCGGATGTTGACTACCGAGAGCTACCACTTTAGCTAAAGAAATAAGTACGGTGGCCGAGAGAGCTCAACGCGCTGCAACTGAAGAAGACACATGCAAATTGAAAAACATCCGCAAATTAAGAAAACATCTTCATCAGTTTTACAACACATGTGTGCTCCAAATACTCACACCACAAACAAATACAGAAACAGGCTGCAAAAGTTCACAACACAACCAAGTACAGAAACGCGCTACAAAAGTTCACAACACAACCAAATACAGAAACGCGCTGCAAATAGCACAGACCACAACGGAAACATTTCCTGGTTACTCCAATAAATGACGAACCCGGCTGGGACATGCTTATTGCTCGTGAGCATCCCTATGTCCTACTCCCTTCGAAGGGCAGACAGCAGAGCCCTTGAAGTGGGGACTTTGGAGTGAGCAGGGCTGCGTTTGTGTGCCATTATGTAGCCGTTTGGAACGCACTTGATGAAAGGAGCAACGAAAGACAACATAATTTCCTCATTATTTTCACCTGGGATGTTCCCATGACAACGCAGCACCATGTCCATCAGCTGAATAGCTGTTATTACCAGAATTTTCTGTATTTGGTTGTGTTGTGAACTTTTGTAGCGTGTTTCTGTACTTGGTTGTGTTGTGAACTTTTGCAGCGTGTTTCTGTATTTGTTTGTGTTGTGAGTATTTGGAGCACACGTGTTGTGAAACTGATGAAGATGTTTTCTTAATTTGCGGGTGCTTTTCTATTTGCATGTGTTTTCTTCAGTTGCAGCGCGTTGAGCTCTCTCGGCCACCACAAATAAGCCATGTTACAATTTTGCCAAAATGTCGCCACAGTCACAGTTTTTCCAATGAGCCCAGGTTGGTGAAATACATTATAAAGCAAATGTTAAAATCAGACAAAAACAAAAAACAGCTTGGTTACTTGGCAAACTTGATCTGTCTTCCAGGTCTTTTCAGGTCACAGCTGCTTTATGTGCACAAGGAGTAGGAGACCAGTGGTTCACAAATATTCTGTGTTTTCATTGCTCAGGTCTTAAAACGGTCGTTGGAGGCCATTGTTGTTTTACCTCAGTCTGTTTGTGGTTATGCCCTGTGCAGAACAGGTCTCGATCTCATACCAAATCTAGTATTTAGATGAGTCAGTGCATGCATGCCATGCGACTGAGCTTTCAGTTTAACTATTGTGAATAAAATGTGGCGTAACGACTACAGATAAGTTTCACAAGTAGTTTCTCACAGAAACAGTTTCTAACTCTAAATCTCTCTAACCTCTGACAGATACACACTGTACGATTTTGGCCACGATTTGGCCATCTGAGACAAATTTTGCAAATCCCAAAAGATTCCTCTGATCCTAGAATAAAATCAGAAGTTTTTAAACATTAGTTTCACACGTTCACCGATAGCCTATTAATGACCGTTGCGATCAAATTTGACCTCTCAGAAGACTTGACTCACAGTCCTGCAGTGTGACGTTTCCAATGACGACCGTCAAATTGTCTTAATTTTTCAAGACAAGCCATGAACAAAATTGACATTAGAAATTTCTTTGTAGTCTCCATTTCAATCCCACTTGTAATGCACCGCACTGTCACCGAACGTGTCATTGATTGATGATATAAAACTCTGAGTTTTCTTGTGTGCGTCTGTTTTTAATGCCTTGAATCTATTCTTTCTGCTAATCACAGGTGATTTCTTTTGGCTTATGCACACTTCTATTAGCATTGAACATGTCACATCCTGTGAGAACACTTTCCCAGACCCACTGCCCGGTCCCGGACATGGCCGTTTCATTCTGAGTCACTGTGGTCTAAACTGAGAAAGAAAAACGACAAACCTGTGGGCACGACACCTCACCATCTTAATACCATGTTGGGTTCCTTCGCAGAAAAAACAACGTTTTGTACCTGAAACTTTCAAATCAGGTTTTGGTGCTGAAACCCCTGTGCGTATGGGCAACTTTCACCACAAGCAGACTTGGCACTGTTTCTTGAGAAAAGTTAGAGCACTAGAAAAAGGTGACAACATTAGGTTACACCAGCAAAATACATTTTTAACGGGTCAGATCAGGTTTAAATAGCTAACAATTGTTGCAATGTTCTTACAACATATCTGCAATCCTCATCAACACCAGTGACCATTTAATCCTGAGTTGTATTGAGTAAAGATCTGTTTAATCCGTTTTTCAAAAGTGCTGTGCCTCATGACAGGAAACATACAGAAGGAACTAAGAAGGAAAACAAAGTCCAGAGAAGAACAAGAGAAAGTGGAAGTGAACATGGCCTAAGGGTTTTCAAACCTGTCCTGGAGCACCCAGGACTGCACATTTTATGTCTCCCTCATCTAACTGTAACGCAGGGTCAACATAGTAGGGATCCATGTGCAGATTTGTTGTAAACAGAAAACGAGGATGAACAAATAAGAAATGAGAAGGACCCAGTGCTGGGGGTGCTCCAGGACAGGTTTGAAAATGCCTGGCCTAAGGCCTTAACTCCAAATTGAATTTTCCAAATCTGTTGTATCTGACTGACTATTATATAGTGGTGTTATAAATAGTTGTAAAGGGGCAACTCAGGCTAGTTGTCACATACATAAGTTATCTACTTAACTGAAAGGTTCTGAGTAAAAATCCTATTACCCTTTTGTGGTTTTAAATGATGTTTTCAAACTCCTCAGGGTATTTCTATGAATGTCAAGGAGCAGGTTGTCACGTGGGTTTTATATGTTAAAAATGTACTCCAGTCTATTAATTATACGGTCATTTCTATTTATCAAAATAATGGTCTGAAAAGGGTCCATTATATATCAATGCTTTTACGTTACTCCGCAAAACTTTTCCACTCATAGTAAATATAGCCATATATTGCCATAATCTGAATCGAGTATTCAGACAGACAATGACATAAAGTGCAATCAAGGACATGACCAACACTGGACAGTTAATCTTCATGTGACAGCTGTTTATTACTGTTCACGTGACAGTTAACGGGTAATCAGTGCTCAGAGGTATGTTTAGTTCTAGAGAACGTTAAATCAAAACTCCCAATGAGGGGAATTCTTGTACATTACATGAATGTTAAATCTAAAAAATGTTGTTTCACTTTCCTCTTGTTTTTTATTTTGTTGGTTTCTTTTCCTCCTCTCAAAGCCCTAGTTCTAGTATTCCTATATTAAATTATATTGAACATACAAGCATAATAGGTGAGTTGACTTATTGCATTAGTTCAAATAGGCCTACAAAAATGTGTTAGTGTTTTAATCTGTTCGTTATCAATTACTAGTGACAACTGTTTGCAAGGTTTATTTACATCATTGTCATCGATTTTGATGTCACATTTAGTAATGTATTGTCTTGTGATGTGCTTGTTCCTCTTTTTAAGAGATCAGTTACCCTTTTGTTTACCCGATTGTTGTTGTGTTTCATGTTACATGTACCATGTGTCTCATGTGTAAGTCTTAAGGTATATAAATGCCATGTATCATGTCGATGGTATAAAACAGTATTTGCTCCACATTTAATCTGAATGATAATGAAAGCAGATTTTTAGTCTTGACAATTTAAGTTGAGTCAAGACATGTATTTAAATAATTAATAATCTACACTAATGAACACTTCTGTCTAATAAACACTTCATTAACTTTTTCTTCAAGTACATGTTGAAAGCAGCCCCAAGTCAGAAGGTTTCACCTTTTGAGTCATGGGGATATGTAATAACAAATAACGCATCTCCATAAAGCAACTTCAGTCAAATGACAAAGGATGGATGCAACAGTTCAGAGCAGAAGGCAACGTATCTGTTTTTCACCAAAATGCATTTTTTTTGTACATCATCTTTGCAGAACTGTCATATGACACCGACGTGTGGAGCCTCGGAAGGGGCCGACGTTACTATGCCCTGACACGTGACTTTGTGGTTTTATAAACAAGTTAAAGACAGCAGGGGAAACTTATTCATCACTGAACCGTTGTAATACTCTTGGTTATCTGTTGTGATTCTCCTGAGAGACAGAACATGGATGTCTCTACAACCTCAGGCTGTAAGTATCAAAAATCATTTTATTTTTTGTGTATATAACACATTGTTTAAAGACTTTAGGAATATTGGCATATTAGTTCATTATGTGAGACCTTTTAGCTGCTTTGGTCTTATTATGTGACGAATTTAAATCATTGAATCAATGTGATTCGAAAATATTCTTTGTGTATATATTGCCTGAGTGATTTGTGGTTACATTAAACAACACTTTGTTCATTCATTCATTCATTGCTGAAGGGCTTTGAAGAGACTGTTTCACTCTTCCATATATTTTCTAATCACATATTTTGTCTCTCAATAGATGAAAGTGATGCGTTTAATTTCACAGATTTGACAGACATGGTGAGTATTATTATATATATATATATATATATATATATATATATATATATATTATATTATATTATATTATATATATATATATATATATATATATATATATATATATATAAAATACAATTTTTACACTCAGTAAATATAGTATTATTTATTTATTTACATTACTGTCGTAAATGTGTTATATTTTGTGAATTTGTGTAAAAAAGTTTGATGACATATCTAGTCAAATTTTGCATCAATAACACTTTTAAACTTTAAAGTTCTAAAATGTCATCAAGCTATTTTGTCATAACGCAACTCTTCAAGTCAAAAGTTAAATGCCGCCCACAGCAAATGTTTTCAGTAAGCAGAGGTTAAGCTCTGTTTCTTTTAGTGCTGCATGCTTTTTTGGACATTTGATGTGTCAGTCAAGTGAAACTACTTATACTAATCCATATCTTTGTCCCTTATTATCTGATCCACCTCTTGGATTGAGATCATACAGACAGATTTGGCAGTTACCACATTGTGCAGTTTTTAAACAACACAATGAAAAATGTTTCCATGGTGTACGTCACATATCCTTTATCTGTTATCTGTATGTATGTCAGGATGGAACAGAATCTAGTGTTTGACATGCTCCGAAGGGGCTGTGTTTATGTCGACCCCCAGGGCGGGTGACGCTCTATCTGTTTGTGCACGCTTCAGAAATGGGTTAAAAGAGGATGTGGATGCGGTGTACTTGTGTGGTTTCTCCAATAGAGACACCTGCACCTGATCTGAGCTGCGGAACATGTTTCGTAAATTTAGATTGTCAAAGTTCGCAGGGGCGTGATGTCACACTGATTCACGCTTTACTGATCAACTGGATTACAGCTGCAAAATGGTGAGAGACTGTTGTACCACTGTAGACAGGAAGTGGCTGTCAGTTGAGTGGAAGATCTGTCTGAAAAGACAGTGGGAAACAAATTTCTAAGCTTCATAGTCAGCATTCTGAGAGGATTTAGATGAAAAACTAATAAGAGAATTTAAAGGAATATTAAACCCAAAAATCTTTTAAATGTCATGTCGTTTCCATCCCATATGACTTTCTTTCTTCTGTGGAACATGAAAGAAGATATTTTGAAGAATGTACATTCCACTCTTTACCATATAATGAAGATGACTGAAGGCTCTGTTGACCTCTAAAATTATGATGAATGCAATAAAAGTCGTTAACATGACTCATTCATATAATATTCCACGTCTTGTGAAGCTCAACCCGAAGCCATATAACTGCTGAACAGACGAAAATTATATTTAAATATTTTTTTCTCCGCTGTTAGCATCCATTACAATATGTGCCTTAAGACAAAACTAAATTATGTTGTGATGTTAATGGAACATGACTAATTGTGACACAGTTTAATATTAGTGAAAGTGCAAATATTTCAGAATATAGCGCAATATTTATTTTCATTACGGGAAAAACAAAGGCCATTATGTCCCTCAAAACTTCTCCTTTTGTGCTCCATGAAAGAACATTCCTTTAGATGATTGGTATGTTTTGTTTTTAAGTAAATCTGTAAATCAAATGAAATGGAAAGTGCACAGAATTCGAAGTCCCTGAATATATCCTTTTTTATTTTTATTTCAGACGACTGATACTGATGACTATGAATCAGACCTGGATGGAATATGTAACAAAGAACTAGTGCGACAGTTCAGTAAGACCTTCGAACCCCCTCTCTACTGGATCATCTTTGTTGTGGGGGCTTTGGGCAACCTACTGGTCGTCTGTATCTTCACAACTGTGAGAAACCGGCTCAAAACCATGACCGACGTCTACCTGCTGAATCTGGCAGTGGCTGATCTTCTCTTTCTTGGCACATTGCCCTTCTGGGCAACAAATGCCGCTCAAGGCTGGGTGTTCAGCCAGGCCATTTGCAAAGGAGTTTCTGCAGTCTACAAAATTAACTTCTTTGCCAGCATGCTCTTACTCACTTGCATTAGCGTGGACCGTTACATTGCCATCGTCCACGTAACCGAAGCACACAATTACAAAATCAAACGCATGCTGTATAGTAAGATAACTTGTGTGTTTGTGTGGCTCGCCTCTTGCGTCTTAGCTCTACCGGAATTTCTCTTCGCCAAAGTGAAAAATATAAGCCCCCAGCTCAGCTCCTGCGTCATGGTATACTCGATCACAGACAACAACCATACTAAAGTCTTGGTGTTGGCTTTACAGATCTGTGTTGGCTTCCTACTCCCATTGCTAGTCATTGTTTTATGTTACTCAGTCATTATTCGTAAACTCATGCTGGCTCGAAGCTTTGAAAAACACAAAGCTCTGAGGGTCATCTTTGCAGTTATGGCTGCTTTTGTTCTGTCACAGTTGCCATTAAATGGATATCTGATTATAGAAGCAGGCCAAGCCAACAATGCTACAATAACAGACTGTGAAGTCTCGCAAAGCTTAGATATGGCTGGGCAAATTGTGAAATGTCTTGCCTACACACATTGTTGCCTGAATCCTTTTCTGTACGTCTTTATCGGGGTTCGCTTCCGGAAGGATCTCTTGAGCCTGCTTCAGCGCATGTCCTGTAGCCTTGGACTGGCCGACAACAGCAAACTCCAACAAGTTCCCAAGAGGCCTTCTGTTATGTCCGACACTGACACCACCCCTGTTTTTTCTTTATAGACCTGTCTACTGTACTTACTGTATCGACAACTTTTTCAAAAGCTTTGTCTTCATCTACAGAGTGTGTCATTTGCATGGTAATGGCATGATAGACTTATTTTTCAGAGTTATAGGTCCTTATAACCACAAACATTATTGTTCAAGGTCTATGAAATGTGCTTTATCATGGTACTATTCCTGTATAGTTCTCTGGGAGTACATGATGGGATATTGTGGAAATGTATGTACATAAATTCTGTTCATGAGCTTTTAACCAGCATTTTGAGGATGATTCCTGTTAGAGCAGTATAATGTGTCCTAGAGGTATACTATTATGCTTTTCATACTTTTCTAGCAATGAAATGTTGCAAAAATATTGTAAAGTGTACATATAATTTGAGAATTTGTTGAGTGTAATGGATTTCATTTTGCATTAAAAAAGTGGGATAATAACACGTTGAGTTCTGATTTATTTTATTTTATTTTGTTTTATAAAATCTCTATTTACTCATGGGTGATTCATCAACTATAGAGCCATGCAGCTTTGGTCCCATGAACCTTTAGAAAACTCTCTCAAAATTATATATATATATTTTTTACATTCTTACTAGTTTAAATTGTCGACTTAAACTGTTGGTTGTAGAAGAACTGTGGGACAATCAACAATTTAGAAAAACTTTCACAATAAATATTGGAACTGTTTATGATTATTTCAGTATCAATCACGTAAATTCATCAGTTTCTCCCAAAATACAAAAGTGTCTAGTGAACTGGGAGAAGAGTAAAATGTATAGTTTCCTACACAATGTGTATATGCAATGAATAAAACACTTCAACAAATTATAGCCTAATTGAAAAGATTATTATTGCAGCTTCCATAGACATCAGTGTATGGAATTTGTAAATACAAATTAAATAAACTTAAACTTGTTAAATAACAAACTATACTGGTTAATTTATGACTGTACAAACAGATGGTGTGCCACAAGACACAACCACAAGAAATAAATGGCATGAATACAGCTTGCTGAAAGAATCTGACGGAAAGCTTGCTAAAAATCTTGCTTGGTTCTGAAAATAATTTATAGGGATAAATCAGGATTCAACCAGGGGTGAATTCAGGTTGATTGGGACACTTTTTGCCATTGAGATGACTGGAAAAAAGTATCCCAAATAACCTGAATTTACCCAGCAGGAAAGTAAATATATAAAAGTGTTTCATGTTTTATAAGAAACATGAAATTAAATGGTTATAATTTACTTCCCTTCCTGTCGTTCCAGACCGTATCATTTTCTTTCTTCTCTGGAACACAAAAGATAAATTTTTATGAATATCCTGGCCCTGGTTTAAAAAACATATTTCAATAATATTTCCCATACAAATGTTGCAAATTATATTTTCTGTTAATAATGATCTTGCTAATTATCATATGATTTTCAAGGCCCCCAGGTCTTGTTTTTGTTCAATCCCATGAAAGCCACATGGTGTTTTTTTTAGCTGTGTGTAACGTATTTTCTGTGGTAATCGAAAGGTTTCTGAATGTGGCTTCTGTGCACTGCCATGTCTTCACTATGACTATTATGTCTGGTGTGGATTGAGAAAACGTTGAATAATGAAAAAAGGTCTGGTTGCCATGCACGTTGGGTTATGGTAAAGCAAAAGTGACACAGCAGTTTCAGATGGTAAGATGCATAATGATACCATGCATGCAGAGTATATTGCAATGACATATCAGCTGCCACAGCAGAGATATGGAACTGTAGGAAAAGACCATTGTAACGCGGCCGGATCGCTGTAGGTTAATACTCAGCAGGATTTGATGCAGAGAGATACACCTTCATAATTTTGGTTCAACAACCAGAAGTCCATATTCACAGTGGCTGCAACAGTTAAAGAGAAAATGACTACATGAAACAGGTGTTAACTCTTTCCTCGCCATTGACAGAAATGTCCGTCATTTGTGAGACAACGCTTCCCCGCCGTAGACGGAATTTTCCAGCAATCCGTGTTTTCACTGTTATACAGTAGGGGGCGCTATAACACATCTTCTGAAAGAGTACTGTAACTACTGATCAAAACGTGCGAGGAAGATGCAGAAACAAGCGATGTCACATGTAATCATATGCATATGTAAAATAACACGATCAACAACATTAAACAGCATATAAACCAAAACTGTGTAATGTTACTGAATGAAATGTCGGCCCAGGATGAGCTAGGGGTGTTGATAGACTCAATCTACTTCATCTGGCTTTTGATCATCATTCTGCATCCCATCCAGACGTAGTCTTTGACAAAAACGTGATTTTCTCAGCTTGTTGCTCAAAACGTTGCTTTTTTTTTGAGACACTTACCCACATTCAAGTGTTGAAAAAAAAAGTAATGCATGAAGCTAGAATAAAACGTTTTTTATTTGTTCGAAAACAGAGGGTCTGTTATTTCTTTTGATAAATTGAATATTCGGATATTCATTCAACAAAATATTCTGGGGGCCATGAAACATAATCTTTGCGAAAATTACAAAAAACGCTGACCGTGGCTGGGAACTTTAAAAAAATGCTGGCATGGAAAAAGTTAAACAAGTGAGAACTTTCTATTTTCTTTCTTGCAAATAAAAACAAAAGGAAAATAATGAAAACTGATAACAGCAGTTTCAAATAAACATTTCACAAAAATGTGTTCTTTATAATGGACCTCTTGAGTTTAGTTGCTTTTTGAGGTAAGATACTATCTTATATATTAATTTCTATTCACTTATTTTGAATGCTATTTGTAACAATTCATAATATTTTCTCTTCCAATCAAATAACTATTTATTATTATTTTAAAACCTAATTTATTTATTTGTCCTGGAGCCAAATTAGCTGTATTAATTAATTTATTCTATGAATTAGGTTAATTAGATCACTTACTCGTTTAGTTAAAACTTTAATCTTCTCTAGTTAAACTTTTTTCTTTACCTTACCTCACCTTTGGAACCAATTTCACTTGCAGTGTTGGTCAAGTTACTTGGAAAAAGTAATTAGTTACTGATTACTGATTACTTCTCCAAGAAAGTAATCCAGTTACTTTACTGATTACTTATTTTCAAAAGTAATTAGTTACTTTACTAGTTACTTTACTAGTTACTTTTCAAAAACATGATGCACGAAATGAATACGCTATAAAGCAATATACCTTTCAGCCTAATTCTATTCTTTCTGCATATTCCATCATCTAAAATTGAATCAAATGAAACATTCTTTTTTAAAACTTGTTTTATTAGTGTCAGTATTTTAACTTTATGCACATTGCATCAATGACTCACTCATTAAGACGGTTGCCTGCCGCCTCCTACTGGCGGTTTATAAATATTATTTCTATGCACAAATAATATTTCTTATTTGTATATTCAAAGAATATTTTAAATAATCTCATTACATTATTTAATGCAGTTTATTTGATTGGTAACAGCCCTTTAGCATCTTATTATTCTATTTTAATTTATTGATCAAATTTACGAATTTTAAATGAAAGATGAAGCAAACGATTAGGGAAAAATGCCCTTTATAAAGGTTAAAATATCATACATATGCCGATTTATATATGTTAAAGATGACTGAACTGATGAGAATACTGATTCGGAATAAATTATATTTACAACACACACACACACAAAAAAAATCACATTTTTTTCCTGTTCAAACAAATGTTTTTACGCAGACAAGTGAATGACCGACCGAAGGACAAATGAAAAGGCTTAAATGTTGAGCCCTGGTATATATAAACCTGTCTTTAGGAAGCCATAAGTTACAGTGGCAAGAATAACTTTGTGAAACCTTTGGGGGTGGTGGACAGGGTTTACATTAAGACAGGAGTTTGCCTTAATCTAGTTGATCATGCATTTCTTTTCTTTTATTCCACAGCTGATGTGTGCAGTTTTTTTTATTGCTTGCATTAAAATAATTTTCTCTTGTTTTGTTTTTTAATTGCAGTATTTTTCTTCTGCCATTCATGCTTATCAGCTCCATGCAATCTTAAGCTTTTCTTGGTTCAGCTGCACACAGTCTGAAAAGGTTTTTTGGCAGTTTACTAAAATAAAAGAGCCATTCTAAGAGCTGTTGACTTTTCTACCTTAAGAACGTTAAACGAACAACTTAAAAAGGCATGACAAATCATAACATAAGACTGACATCACTCACAACGTACCAATTCATTATCCCTCATGAACAAATATAACGTCTGATGTTTGCATGCATGCATACCAGTTTACCATTACGACATCGTTCATGAATAAACATGACGTCTGAACACGGACAAACGGTGCGTGTTGACGCGTCAAAATTCACGCGTTTCGTTTAAAGACTTTTGAACGCGATTGCTTGCCATAGTGTTTACCACTGACTTCGCGGCGCTCATGTCATTGTCACTCACGAGTCACGGCTCACGTCACGAGACAGTCTCGCAGTATAACGCAGTAACGCAGCCTGCTTACGGGGAAGTAACAGTAATCTAATTACTGTTTTTGCAATTGTAATCCCTTACTTTACTCGTTACTTGAAAAAAGTAATCGGATTACAGTAACGCGTTACTTCTAACGCGTTACTGCCCATCAGTGTTCACTTGGAGTACCAAATGTAACACTTGTTACCCAATGTTATTCTAAATATAACCTTTGGATTGCTTCTTTTACAGAATCCCTTTTATAAAAAAAAAAAAGAAAAAAAAAAGAGAGAAAGGATTCACATGTAAGATGACCTTGTTAGCATCAACTAAATGCTCATTCAATTTTGATGTTCTTGTGTAATGCATACAGAGTGTCCAATGAAGAAGCAAATTGGAACTCAAATTCAGTCCCAATACGATTGTTAACTCTTTTTCTAGTTTTCCGCTCCTATTCTGTTGTGTTTCAGCACTCTGTTTGGTTTACAGAACAATATAGTCCTAGAAGTTGGTGTGGCACCGGAATAGAATACAGTTCTTGTTCACTACTGAGGTAAGTGTTCAGTGATGTATAAATGTATAGTCCTACTACTCTTGACATTTTAGTATATTACACTTCCTTTTCAGGTTCAGGCATATGATGGGTGGCTGGCCAGTCCTTGCACAGCATTTTGACACTTTTTTGCTCATCCGCTGGAACAATTTGGATCCGAGATTTCACCAGAAAAGTACAAAAACAGCTTATTCGCTCCTACAAACTGCGCTAGGCGCACACACCGACACGCAATGAGCGTCTGGCGACGGCGCACCAGGATTAAAAAAAGAGAACTACAAAACAGCATTTTAACCCTTACGAAATGTACCATAATCATTTTTAAGTAATAAATATCCATAATATCCAAATATCCAATGGTTCACAGCCGTCGAACTAGGTTGACAGTCAGGGCCGGAGTGGGGCCACTTTTCAGCCCGGGAGTTTCAGGCCCAAGACCGGCCCACTTTTTCCATGGTGGAATTCCAAATATTAGCACTTTTTCCAAATTGGATAAATGAAGCAACAGTTCAGCTCTTACTATTGTGTAGTTTGTATTAATGCCATGGTTCAACAAATAATGTAAAGGTTAAATAATAATTCACTTAGACTTTATAACATGCAATTGCGACTTTATTTCACACAATTGCGACTTTATTTCACGCAATTCTGACTTTATAACACGCAATTGCGACTTTATTTCACGCAATTCTGACTTTATATCTCGCAATTCTGAGAAATAATGACAGAATTGCGAGATAAAAAGTCGCAATTATCTTTTAAAATATTTTATTCTGTGGCGGAAACAAGCTTCCATACCTCCTGGCCTCTTCCTCCAACACAGTCTCACCCCAAAACGTCATATACTGACGGGTCTTGACCATACTGCAACATACGACGAAAAGGGTACCCCTTTAACGTCCATGTGTGACGATTCGGGTTATGGGTAGGTTTAGGTATGTGTTAGGGTACCGCTAGGAGGCGCTGCTGGTGCGCTTATGTCTGCGTCTCATATTGACGTTATAGGGGTACCCTTTTCGTCGTATGTTGCCGTATGGTCAAGACCCGTCAGTATGTGACGTTTTGGGGTGAGACCGGGCTGCTTCCTCCCATCCATCCTCCCCGACGCGTAGCTATCGTTACGGTAGGGCCGGCCCGCGATATTTTTTTCCCCAGGATGGTAGGGTAAGACTCATTAATATTCATTAGGGAAGTCATCCCTGATTGGTCTTAACCCCAGTGACGGTAGGTTTAGGGCGGGGTTAGGAGTAGGTCTAGGGTGGGGTTAGGGGTAGGTCATCAGACCCCCAGTGGCGGGTAGGTTTAGGGGTGGGGTTAGGGGTAGGTCATCAGACCAATCAGGGATGACTTCCCTAATGAATATTAATGAGTCTTCCCCTACCATCCTGGAAAAAAAAATATCGCGGCCGGCCCAGCTATCGGTAGGCGCCGGAAGTGGTCTAGGGTGGGGTTAGGGGTAGGTCATCAGACCCCCAGTGGCGGGTAGGTTTAGGGGTGGGGTTAGGGGTAGGTCATCAGACCAATCAGGGATGACTGAAAAATCATCCCAGCAAAAATCATCCCAGCATCCCAGCAATTGCACAGGGATGATGAAAAATATCGCGGCCGGCCCAGCTATCGGTAGGCGCCGGAAGTGGTCTAGGGTGGGGTTAGGGGTAGGTCATCAGACCCCCAGTGGCGGGTAGGTTTAGGGGTGGGGTTAGAGGTAGGTCATCAGACCAATCAGGGATGACTTCCCTAATGAATATTAATGAGTCTTCCCCTACCATCCTGGGAAAAAAAATATCGCGGCCGGCCCAGCTATCGGTAGGCGCCTGGAAGTGCCGCGGTAGCCTACCTGAGAAAACGTTTTGGAAAAGACGGGCTATGGACCCAACCAACTCTATAGGAGGGGAGGGGAGAACTCCCTCACATGGTACAACCCATGCAGAGGCTGTGCGCTGCGGTGTCAGAATGCGGAACGTGTGTAGCCTAATGTAACTAACGTGACAAATGTGAAAAAAAATTAAAAATCCTCGACCGGCCCAAAAGTGAAGCGGCCCACCGGGAATTCTCCCGATTACCCACCCCGGACCTGTTGACAGCCAACGCTAGGCGCCGCTAGATGCTAAGTATCGGGAAGCGCGGATTGAGTGAGAGCGAGTGGATCACGTGACATGAAGCAAGCTCGGTCTCTGCCTCAATGTTGATAATTCAAGACAGCATGAGAACTGACTGCGCATGCGCAAATCTACATAAACTACGTTCTATGGACCAAAGAGGCACTGCTAACCTCTGCCTCAATGGCCATGGCCTTGAATTTCCTGCATGAAACAATGGTTCTCTTACGAGAGGTACTCTCGTACTGCGTAATATCTTACGCTAGGGGAAATCTCTTTTCCGCGAGATACTGAAGCCAAAAAATTATCCTTAATTTTGAAATAATGTAAAACGCGTTGCGGCAGCATGCAGACATAGGCGAGACAGCTCGCGCGCCTATTGGCTGCCCTGCGGCAACTGCAGCAGCCTATCGATAAGGCCCTATCGTGACGTCATCACCAATGGGGGCGCTTCGCGCCCCATACGTCACGTCCCGCCGAAACGGGCGTGGCCTGGGGCTATAAATATAGCATCGAAAGGCTAGCTTACCGATTTTTCATCTCTTCAGCGGAGCTCACGCATCGCTGGATCCAGAGAGAAGAAGCCGCGCCGTGGAAACAGCATTTCAGCGGGACGAGTTCGGTACCTGGAGTCGCTGGCCGCGCCGCCTTCAACCACCGTTCCTGCTACGCTATCCGGCGTTATATCCTTTCATTGCTTTGTGTGTGTTCGCCGCCGCGACTCACACTCCCTTTCTAAAAGAGCAGAGCGTCTTTTTCAAGATGTCTCGTCCATCCTGTGGCTCGTGCCGAGCCCCACTCAGCGACGGGGACCGCCATGTCATCTGCGTTTCCTGCCTGGGTGAAGGACATGCGGCTCTAGCGCTCGCTGACGGCGGATGCCCTCACTGCGAGCTTATGCCTATGGCGACTCTGAGGACTCGCATGGCAACTTTCCACGAGCCTGCACCCCCCGCTTCGACGCCGCGCCGTAAAAAGCGCCGTGCTCAGCGGATCCCTGAGCCTCCCACCGAGAAAAGCTCGCCGGTGCGCCTGCCAGCTTCGCCGTCTGCTTCTCTCGAGTCTCTCACTCCCGGACAGTGGCCGCCGCTTCCGCCGGAGATGACAAGGAAGAAGCGGCAGTTTTCGAGGAGGACAACTGCTCTATCCTGGCTTCGGACAGCGAGGATTGGGCGAGCTCTGTGGACCTCGCCCCTTCTTCTGCCCGCGAGTCGTCAGGAAAACGGGCCAGCATTGAAGCTGAGCTGATGCGTCTGCTCACACAGGCCACAGAGAGCCTCGGCCTCGAGTGGTCCGCGCCCGCCGAGCCTACACGCAACCGTCTGGACGGCTGTTTTCTGCAAGGGGACCGCGTTTCCACGCCCTCAAGACCCGCCCCGTTTCTTCCTGAGCTTCATGAAGAACTGGCAAAGTCTTGGAGCGCCCCTTTTTCAGCCAGGCTACGTTCCTCTGCTTCGGCGGCATTCTCCGTGGTGGACGGTGCCAAAGACAGAGGATACCTCGCTCTCCCTCTAGTGGAGGAGGCGGTAGCAGCCCATCTTTGCCCGCCCTCTGCTGGACGGCGGACTAAGACGGCGCTACCTTCAAAAGCCTGCCGCGCTACTTCCACCCTGCACAGTCGCGCTTACACCGCCGCTGGGCAGGCTGCATCAGCGCTACACACTATGGCCACTCTCCAGATCTTCCAAGCTAACCTTCTCCGAAAGCTGGACGAGGAAGGCACGGAAGCAATCAACGTGGCGGATTTAAGGAGCGCTACGGACCTCGCACTCCGCGCTACGAAATCCGCTGCACAGGCCATAGGGCGGAACATGGCCTCTCTCACCGTTGCTGAGAGACACCTCTGGCTGACGCTTTCAGAAATGCCGGACTCGGAGCGCTCTGTGTTCCTCGACGCCCCCGTTTCTGCTACTGGCCTCTTTGGATCGTCCGTCAAAGATTTCGCGGACAGATTCGCTGAGGTACAAAAGACGTCGCAGGCCATGAAGCACTTTTTGCCAAAGCGCTCTAGCTCCGCATCAGGCCGCTCTAAACAGCCGTCTGCTCGCAGCTCGCAGCCACCGCCCCCCGCCGCCGCTTCACAGCGTCGACAGGCCCGGGACCAGAGACCACGCTCTCGCTCTGCCGGCCGCCGCCCCCCACAGCGTGGGACTCGGCCGAAGGTTGAGATGAAGCCCGAGGCCTCAAAGTCTTCCTAGCCAGCTTAGGAAAACGACGGTGTTCAAGCCCCGCTGCGGCCGGGTTTCCACCAAAACTTCCCGCTCGTCCAGTTCCATTACATGCGACTGTTCCAGTGTACTCTGCAGTAAACAAGTCGGTTGCATTACCCGCTTGCCTGTACACAAACGCCGTTTTCACGGCGACCCAGATAAATCCTGTAAAGAGCGTATTTTCTGGTATTCCGGCCACGGCCGACGGTGTTATGAGTGTAGTAAAAATGCCCACTGCCCAGTGCCCATTCCTACACACAGACACAGCCCGCCCCACAGGGCTCGCGCACATAAAATCGACTCATGTCGATTGCGCACAGAATGTAGTGAACGTGCCCACGTCCCAGTGCCCACAAACACTACACGCTGCATGTCTCTTGGTTTCTGTAAAAACGAAACCAACACACATACAACCGACTCAGGTCGATGGTGTTTTCAGTGCAAATGTGCCCGCTGTCCTGCGCCCACATTCACTCACAGACATGACGAATCCCTCGGTTTCCCCCACGCTCGCCGTCTCTCAGCTACCTGCCGTGAGAGAGCCGAGCGCGGGCGAACCGCCCGCTGTGATCAAAACACTCCCCGCCTCGAGCGCTGCAAATGCGGTGTCTATAATACAGCATACCGAAGCTCCCCGGTCGCCACTATGTCACGACCAGAGCTCCAATCTCATTCAACCCTTAGCTATGCACGCACATGCGTGGGCAAAGCTTCCCGGTGTATCAGAATGGGTGCTGAACATTATAAAAAGAGGCTATTCGCTACAGTTCGCTCGACGTCCCCGCCGTTGTGCGGTGCGAGTCGAAACCACGGTAGAAAAGGAAGTAGCAAGTGTACTTCGTACCGAAATTGCGAAGCTGTTGAGCAAAGGGGCAATAGAGCCTTTATCTCAAGCTCAGAGCGAAGGGGGGCTATACAGCAGATATTTTCTGGTTCCGAAAAAAGACGGGGGTCTCAGACCCATTCTAGATCTAAGACAACTGAACGTAGCGCTTTCAAAACGCAGGTTCAGAATGCTCACAACCAAGAAAATCCTCGCGCAAATTCGCCACGGGGACTGGTTTGTGTCAATAGATCTGAAAGACGCGTATTTCCAAATACAAATAGCGTCACGTCACAGGCGATTTTTGAGATTCGCCTTCGAGGGCCAGGCTTATCAATACACAGTCCTACCGTTTGGCCTGTCCCTAGCACCCCGTACATTCACGAAGTGCATGGACGCAGCCCTCGCTCCCCTGAAACTTCGGGGAATGCGAGTTTTGAACTACTTGGACGATTGGCTGGTTCTAGCTCAGTCACATACGGAGCTCATAGAACACAGAACCATTTTACTCGAACATCTCGAGAATCTGGGTCTCAAAGTCAACTGGGCAAAAAGTTCACTGTCTCCCAGTCAGAGAATATCTTTCCTGGGCACAGAACTGGACTCGCTGTCAATGACAGCTCAAATATCGCTACAGCGCAGATTGACTATTCAGCGCATGACAGAAACCTTCCGCCGCGGCACTATAGTCCCGCTAAAGAAGTTTCAAAGGATGCTCGGTCTCATGGCAGCAGCATCCACAGTTCTCCAGCTGGGTCTGCTTCGCATGCGCCCACTGCAGTTCTGGCTACAAGCGCAAGTACCGCGTCGAGCATGGACTTCAGGTCTCTTTCGTCTCAAGGTCGATCAGGAATGCGTCTCAGCACTGATACCCTGGAGAGCGACCGACTGGTACCAGTCAGGTGTAAGCCTGGGGACTTCCTCGAGTGTGAAGGTGGTGTCCACGGACGCCTCCACCTCGGGATGGGGAGCACTGCTCGAGGGCAGACCGTTTTTTGGCCAGTGGTCAGAACGGGAAAAGCTTCTGCACATAAACTGCCTGGAAATGATGGCAGTCGACAACGCGCTGAGGCGCTTTCGTCCCCAAATAGCAGGACACCACGTCTTGGTCCGCTCGGACAACATGTCAGTGGTAGCCTACATAAATCGCCAGGGAGGCATCACATCCCGAAACCTATACAGGTTAGCGAAACGCCTCCTGGTATGGGCTCAGCACAATTTGCGCTCGCTCAGAGCAGCGCATGTGCCTGGCCACCTGAATGTGGGACCAGACAGACTGTCCAGGAACAATGTTCCAGCAGGAGAATGGTCACTGCATCCGCAGACAGTCCAACTGCTGTGGCAGACATTCGGCAGAGCAAAGATAGACCTGTTTGCGTCTCAAGAAAACGCTCACTGCCCGGAATTTTTCTCAAAGAGCAGGGATGCGCTGGCCCACGTCTGGCCCCGCTGCCCGCTCTATGCCTTTCCCCCCATCACGCTCCTACCTCAGGTATTAGAGCGGATCAGGGAAAGCAGATGCTCAGTGTTACTGGTTGCTCCGTTCTGGAAGAACCAGGCTTGGTTCCCAGTTCTTATGCAGCTGACGAGCACTGCCCCATGGCCAATACCAGTGAGGAGGGACCTCCTCTCTCAAGCCAGGGGCTCGATCTGGCATCCTCGCCCGGAGCTTTGGTCCCTACATGCGTGGGCCATCAACGGGTACCCTCTGATATCCCAGAGGGAGTGTTAAACACGATCATGCAGGCTAGAGCTCCCTCTACGAGACGGCTCTATTCCTCAAAATGGTCAGTGTTCTCCAGCTGGTGCACAGCACGCGGCTTTTCACCCCTGGACTGTGGAGTGACGGAGGTTCTCTCCTTCCTACAAGAGCTACTGGATGAAGGCAGAGCCCCATCCACGCTCAAAGTCTATGTGGCGGCTATAGCAGCGTTTTCCAAACCAACGCTTGGTCAGTCACTAGGAAGGAACAATCTGGTCATTCGGTTCCTTAGAGGAGCTAAGAGGTTAAATCCTCCCAGACCTCCCTCAGTCCCCATATGGGACCTTTCTACGGTCTTGGAGGCCATGAAGGGTGCCCCATTTGAGCCTATCCAGTCAGTAGATATCAAACACTTGTCTTTCAAAACGGTGTTTCTTCTGGCTCTCGCTTCAGTGAAGCGCATAGGGGACTTACAAGCGCTCTCAGTGAGCGCGACGTGTATGGAGTTTGGGCCAAATGACTCGAAAGTCATACTCAAACCAAGGCACGGGTACGTCCCTAAATCCCTCAATACACCGTTCAGGGCCCAGGTAATTTCCCTGTCTGCCCTGCCGGTCTCTAACGAGGAGAAGGACGCCAGCTTCCTTTGCCCAGTCAGGGCGCTAAGGGCTTATGTGTCCCGCACGTCTGTTTTCAGACAGACGGAGCAGCTCTTTGTTTCACTCTACGGACGTTCTAAGGGACTCGCCGTTTCGAAACAGAGCCTATCCAGATGGATAGTCGATGCTATAGCGCTGGCTTACACCTCTAAGGGCTTGCAGTGCCCATTGGGTGTCAGAGCGCACTCCACGAGAGGCGTGGCCTCGTCGTGGGCTTGGTCTAGTGGGATTGCCTTGCAAGATATCTGTATGGCGGCAGGCTGGGCCTCCCCGTCTACATTTATAAGGTTTTATAACCTAGAGGTTCCCGCTCTGCAAGCTAAGCTGCTTTCAGTCTAGAAATCGGTACTGTCTGCCCCGAGTACGTCCGGCCCAGAATACCAAAATAGCGCGAGCAACGCTCGTTTAGATCGCGCAGCTCTATGGGCAATGTGTAAGACCCACTATATTCATCAGTCCAGGCCGGGGTCGCCCTGACTGAGTAAATACCATCACTATAACTGTTCTTATAGGATGCTGCATTACAGGAATGATGCTATTCTAGCCACTCTTCCTGGGCTCTCTGTGAGTCACTTATGATCATGTACTACATGAGCCCGGGCACCTGCCCTTGGGACTTTGGTGCTGGATCATAGCATGCACGGCGTTTTACACTGTTTCCCCTAGCGTAAGATATTACGCAGTACGAGAGTACCTCTCGTAAGAGAACGTACTCGGTTACTAACGTAACCTCGGTTCTCTCTAGAGAGGAAACGAGTACTGCGTATCTTGCCGTGCCTGCGCACGCTCCGGTTCGCTCCGGCGATGAAAAACCGGTAAGCTAGCCTTTCGATGCTATATTTATAGCCCCAGGCCACGCCCGTTTCGGCGGGACGTGACGTATGGGGCGCGAAGCGCCCCCATTGGTGATGACGTCACGATAGGGCCTTATCGATAGGCTGCTGCAGTTGCCGCAGGGCAGCCAATAGGCGCGCGAGCTGTCTCGCCTATGTCTGCATGCTGCCGCAACGCGTTTTACATTATTTCAAAATTAAGGATAATTTTTTGGCTTCAGTATCTCGCGGAAAAGAGATTTCCCCTAGCGTAAGATATTACGCAGTACTCGTTTCCTCTCTAGAGAGAACCGAGGTTACGTTAGTAACCGAGTACGTTTTAGGAGCAAACAATGGCAAAATTTGTATATTATATGTGTATTCCTGAATGTATTCCTTGTTACAAAAATTTATATTTGGAATAAAATAAATGCAATTAATAATGTGGTGAATTAATAAAGCTCTTGGAATTAATAAATGTTATGTCAACATTTCCTTTGGTGAGGCACTGCCTACCCTGCCTACCCTGACCGCACGTCCCTGAATCAAGACCAGGAAAATAGAAGTACAGAAGAAAAAAAATCACATTCTGCGGCTTGATCGGTAGTCAATAAATGTAACCGCTCAAGCATGCGAAGGGGAGGCCAACTTTAGGACTCTCTGTAGAAGGATAGCCCTCTTGCTCAATGAGGCGTCTACCTCCGGTCAGCCGCTCTTCCTTCACACCACCCCTGCAGGGCCACGGAGTAAGAAGCAACGGCCTCTCGTACTGGATACCGACACTGGCAGTGGCGAGCTTACGCTGGCTCAGCGCTCGCGTTCCTCCCAATCCCCAAATCAAATTGTAAGATTGGTTGGCTGGCCACATGGAGGACGATTCCCACCGCAGTGACGTAAATGTGCCCCCCAAACATAGAGGGTACGAGCTTCTCCGCATTATTTCCAAGGCAGATGAAGAGCCTGGTCTGAACAGGCGCCCTCCTACAGAGCCAGAATACAGCAGGCTGCTTCGTTGCCAGAGTGCCAGCCCCCAAAGGCCCATCCCTTTCTTTCCTGAGGTGCATGACGAGGTGTCCAATATGTGGCATGCCCCATATTCGGCACATGCCCACATCTCGGGCTTGTCACTTCTTTCTTCTGCAGATGGCGCTGATCTTTGGGGCTATTCTAAACTCCCCCCGATTGGGGAAGACATCAAACATACAAATATGCAAATAACGTCTCCTTTTTTCAGCTTTTAGCATGGCTCTAGTAACCTGGGTTACACCATGACAACATTACTGACACAAATATTTATAAATTATTTCATAATCACAGATTGGTTGTTTTTGTCCTAACAACAAAATATATGATGGTGTTACAAGACCTACTGTACAATACACATTATTATACTATATAAAAATACAGGAGTATACAGGTCAATAATCATGAAGCTTAATTTAATATTTCAAAAACTGGAAACACTTCTCATTTGTTAACATTAGTTAATTAAAAATAAATTAACAAACTAACAATGAGCAATATATTTTAAAACTTTTATTAACCTTTCTTAATGTTAGTTAAAATGTTCATGTTCATGTTAATTCACAAATGTTAACTGATACAACTTTTGATCTTAAGAAACGTATTAGTAATTGTTGAGATTAACTAAGATTAATAAATGCTGTAGAAGTATTGTTCATTCTTATTTCATGTTGACTAATGTAGTAAACTAATGTTAATGATGCATGTTAATGTGATGTAAATAAAATCTTATTGTAAAGTGTTACCAAAAAAATATATAGGCCCTATAAATTTTATTTCTCACTAAAGTGGTTAAAATTTACATAATTCATATGATCAATTTATCAATTTACTATATTCATTGCAATTTTTTGAAATGTCGTTGTGTGTTTTTCTTTGTGGTATTGATAACATTCTTTTTCCAAAGCACGAGACAAACAAGTATGATGTTATTGAGGTTTAGAGAGAGGCTGTATCCTGCAGCCTTCAGGTGAGACCACAGCTTCAACACTAACATCTCTCCATCTGCTTTCTCTCTGTCACACTCCACTGTCTTTCTATATCTTGTTCACTTTCTCACTCTCTCCGCTTTACTTTCTTCTCACGACAGGAAACTGTCAATCATGTCAACAATGTTCTGTACACATGCTAATGCTATACCTGTGCTTCTATGCTAACACCATACTGACAATATTTAGTGAATTACTGAAATATGTGAACTTTTCTAGAACTCCTTCTGGAGCCCATCCCTTCTGAACTGAACCTCAGAAATTTAGAAAGTATTTCTAAAATACTTTAGCACTTTTTGAAGTAGTCATCACAATGAGTAAAAGTAAAAAAGTGAGAATGCTGTACACCAGAAATGCTAACTGTGTTTGTTAGAGAACTGTCAATCAGAGTTTCAGTTCAGGTGTGTCTCATTAGTCTCATTAGTTCATCTGTTTGCAGTTTATTTAAGCCTTGTGTTTCTTTCAGTTCTTTGTCAGTTCTACGTTGCATTAAGTTTGTTGTTCTGTTCTTGTTCCTGAGAATGTTTGTGAAGTTCTGAGTTTGTTTTTGAATAACGCTACTGCACTTTCATCTCTGCTGCAACCACCTTGTAACAATCACTATGTTGCAGAATTTCAACGCCATCAGCATTGATTCCATGTGACAATATTAGATCTAAAGTATGATTACGACAATGAGTGGGTTCTGACACGTGTTGCCAATCCCAATGCGTTTTTTTTCATTATCTATATGGATATTAAAATCACCAACAATTAGGACTTTTTCTACAGCCAGTACTACCCCTGATAGAAAATCAGCAAATTCTTTGATAAAGTTTGTATGGTGGCCTGTGCCGATGATACTCAGCTCTATATCTCTTCGTGCCCCGATGAAACTTGCCAATTCAAGTGATAAAAATGATATAAAATATACAAATATTTTTATACTGATATAAAAATTTGAATGACTAGTCATTTCCTTCTACTTAATTCTGAAAAAACAGAGTTTCTAATGATTGGACAAAACCTCTGCAGGTACTAACCTAGAAAACTGTCTAACAATTGATGGCTGCTCTGTCAAGTCTTCGTCGTCCGTTAGCAACCTGGGTGTGCTCTTTGATACCAATCTTTAATTTGAAAGCCACGTTTCTAGCATCTGTAAAACCGCATTCTTCCATCTTAAAAATATATTTAAATTACGACATATGCTTTCAATGAAAAATGCAGAACAGTTAGTTCATGCGTTCATAACCTCTATGTCTATTGTGATCTCAAAATTTTGGCCAGTTGAAAATACCTAGAATATCAAAATAAACTGCTGGCGGTAGATCCTTTTCCTATTTAGCACCTAAACTCTAGAACATTCTTCCTAACATTGTCCGGGAAGCTGACACACTCTGTCAATTTAAATCTAGACTGAAAACACATCTCTTTAACCTGGCATACACATAGAAAACTATACATTCCTATTATTCAAATCAGTTTCATGATTAGTAGGCTGCATAAATTAGGTCAGCCGGAATTTCAGGGATGCGTTGTGGTCATGTCTAGGCGCAGGTCCTCCATCTGATCTGGATACGGCCCGGATCCGGCTGAATACAGTAAACCTCGGAATAAACAGAGAGACTAACATTAGCATAAATGCCATTCTTCTTATGATGTAACGAGTACATCGGGTGTTATAGGAAGTGTTCCTGGTGTCAGCAGAGACTGTGTCAACTAGACTATCCCCTGAAATAGGCTGATAGCTTGATAGCTGTCACAAATCAAGCCTCTGTGGTTCCTCCCACTCGCCACCAGAGGGCTCCATCTCCCGAATATTAACATTACACATTTTCACTCCATTTCCCATAACCCCATGCCTGGTACTGATTATCTGCGGGTATTACCAACGATTTCTGGGGTTTGCTAACTTCTACAGACGATTTATTAGAGGCTTCAGTACAATCGCAGCTCCCCTGACATCCATGACAAAGAGAGTAGGACGAAGATTAATATGGTCACCAGCAGCTTTACAAGCTTTGCAAGACCTCAAGAACCGGTTCACCGGTGCTCCCATATTGCATCATCCTAATCCCGAGCTCGAGTTCATTGTACAAGTAGATGCATCCAACACTGGCATCGGTGCTGTTCTCTCTCAACGCCAAGGCACACCTCCTAAGATGTTTCCCTGTGCCTACTTTTCACGTAAGCTCACCACCACTGAACAAAATTATGATATTGGGAACCGTGAACTGTTAGCCATGAAAGCAGCCGTAGAGGAATGGCGACACTGGTTGGAAGGAGCCAAGAATCCTTTCCTGGTAATCACTGACCACAGAAACCTTGAATATCTACGTTCCGCGAAAAGACTCAATCCAAGGCAGGCAAGGTGGGCGTTGTTATTTACACAGTTCAATTTCACAGTCACCTATCGACCTGGATCAAAGAATATCAAGGCTGACGCTCTCTCTCGGCAACATGAATCATTTCATCAACAACCATCCGACGAATCCATCATATCACCCACTCTCATCCTTGCTCCGGTTCAATGGGACATTCTTACAGTATTGACAGAGGCCCAAAGATCAGATCCACCTCCACCAGACTGTCCATCCGACAAGACACAAGACAAGACACCACCCTTACGCAAGAAGGTCACCCAACACGTTCATTCGTCACTCAGTTCTGGCCATCCAGGTATCACAGCCACCCTTTAACTCCTCACAAATCGCTTCTGGTGGCCTTCCATGCAGAAAGACACTATCTCCTTTGTCCAGAACTGTTCTACCTGCAATATATCCAAATCCTCCAAACAACTACCTGCCGGACTACTACAACCATTACCCATTCCTCAACGTCCCTGGTCTCACATCGCAATAGACTTTTTCACTGATCTCCCCAATTCCCAAGGCCACACCACCATACTCGCAGTAATAGATCGCTTCTCCAAAGCTTGTCTACTCATTCCCCTACCCAAACTGCCCACGGCTCTTGAAACTGCTGAACAGCTGTGCAATTATGTGTTCCGGTTCTATGGCTTACCTGAGGACATCGTTTCAGACCGAGGACCCCAATTCACCTCTCGCGTATGGTCAGCATTCTTCCGTCAACTTAACATTAATGTCAGTCTCGCATCTGGTTATCACCCACAATCCAACGGTCAAACAGAACGCCTCAATCAAAAACTCACACGATTTCTAAGATCCTACTTTCACCAGAATCAAGCAGACTGGAGTCGCTACCTGCTATGGGCTGAGTATGCACAGGACTCTCGCAAATCTTCTTCTGGCATGACTCCCTTTCAATGTGTCCTCGGCTTCCAGCCCCCTTTATTCCCATGGTCAGGAGAGCCCACTGAACCTCCCACAATCAATGACTGGCTACAAAGAAGTGAAGCTACCTGGAACGAAGACAAAAGGAACAAGCTGATCGCCGTCGTCCCGATCCCACATACCTTCCCGGTCAATGGGTCTGGCTCTCTTTAAGAGACCTTCGTCTTCAGCTGCCGTGCAGAAAACTCAGTCCCAGGTACGTGGGTCCTTTCAAAATACTTAGGCAAATTACTCTGGTTTCATTTCGATTGGCTTTACCCTCTAGTTACCGTATCTCACCCACTTGTTCATGTTTCCTTGCTCAAGCCCACTGCTGGTCCGAGAGGGGAGGTAGAAGAGGAAGTCAGTTACCAGGGACCCCCTCCCATCATCATAGACTGTGAGGAGGCTTATCAGGTGCAGGAACTCCTGGATTCCAGACGCTGGGGAGGACTGGGAGGGGTATGGCCCAGAGGAGAGAAACTCGACCCATCTCTTACTGCAGAGTTTCATTGGACCCATCCGGGAAAACCAGCCCCTCGAGCTCGAGGAAGACCCCGGCGTCGACCACCTCCTCACGTCAGGAGCCGCTCACAGGGAGGGGGCTTTGTCACAAATCAAGTCTCTGTGGTTCCTCCCACTCGCCACCAGAGGGCTCCATCTCCCGAATTTACATTACACATTTTCACTCCCTTTCCCATAACCCCGTGCCTGGTACTGATTATCTGCACACCTGCCACTCATCACCCAGACTGATTATCTGCACACCTGCCTCTCATCACCCAGACTATTTATAGTCATCACCTCCACTGCTTCAGTGCGAAGTCTTGTTTCACCCTGGTTGACATTTCTGAGCGGTTTCCCTGTTTATACTGATTCCTCGTTTACTGATCCTGGACTGTTTTACTCGTTTCGACCCTCTGCTTCATGCCATTGTGACCCTGCTTTGTTTGACTGGATTTATACTTTACTGTTTGCTGCCTGCCCCGATTATCTGCCTGCCCATCGACTACGATTGTGGACTGCCTCAGATATTTCCTTTGCTGGTGATTGACCCCTGCCTGATTGTGTTACGTTTACTATTACCAATAAAGATACTGCAAATGGATCTCAACAATACTGCCTCATCGCATTGATGAAACTGGAGTTGTCCAACGACTCAATTACTTCAATGGGGACTTCCCTGACGCTGATACATGTGAAGATCACAGCCCATCTTTTGTCCTGTGCCAGACCTCCTCTTGTCCGACGTGTATAGATGGACCATGGGCCAAATACATCTAGGCCTACGTTGGTGAACGGAGGATCTGTACATATACGATCCGCTGGGAGAGAAGCCAGCTTCTGAATCTGGAAGTGGCCACAAAGTTTTCGATAAAGGACACAACGGTACAGGATGTTATTCACAAGCCTCTTGCCTCTAGTTATCCATAGATCACCTGCACGGAAAGCTCCTTCGGTGAGCAAGCGTCCTTGATGTTGGGTTTGTTGGTGATAATGCAGTACCAATAAGGATCTAACATGGTGCATGCAAGGAATGATTAAGGGATTGTTTTAATCCTGATCCAGTTTCGCTGCTGAAATGCAACCTCCAACTCTCAGAAGGCCCTGTTCATCAATGAATGGATTCAATGAAGTTATTGGACTACTTTTAGGAAGATTTTTGCGCAACTAAAGCAACAGCTTTGGTGGAAGCATCTGAAAACCCCAAGCTTAACTCTTGCAGAATAAATTTACCTTGGATAGTTACTGGGGCCGCGGATCCTAAAGGGTCGAACAGACTATTGGTGGTCAACAAAACTCCTCGACGTGTGAATGGCTTCATTCCATCAGGTACTTGAAAAAGTAAATGGTCTGTTTTGAGGTCCCAGTTTAGGCCCAGACTGCATTGTATGGGAAGATTATCTGTGTCAAGATCCAGTGCCCGGTTGCATAAAGCACCTTAAGTTTTTCCCTTAAGTATGATACTTAAGGGGCGATTTCCCCTTACCTAAGAGAATAACTTAAGGGTGTTGCATATAATCTCTTAAACGGTTCTCTTAGGCAAGGGAAACATTTAAGTGTTTCACGACAGCAATCCTGGATTCACGTTACAAAAGTCTGTTGTTGCCATAGATACGCAAAACAACACTAGCACCAGCAGATTCATTAAATAAAATAAGCTATCAGAATGGATAAAGAAAACAAAAAAAGAAAGCCTAATTGGACAGAGGAGGATAAATGTATTCTTCTAGATGAATATGGTAAAAGAAAAACAATTTTGAAAAGCAAACTAAATCCCAATGTAACTGTGGCAAAAAAACAGAAACAGTGGGAAGCAATAACGGAAAAAATTAATGCACGGCATTTTGATGTGAAGAGGACGGTTCAGGAAGTCATAAAAAAATACGAAAACATCTCTGTGGTCGCAAAAAAAGAGCTGAGCGCTTATAAGAAAGAAGCCAATAAAACAGGTAAGATTAAGCAAGGCTACGCTTTCAAGATTGTATGCACCGCACCGTGGTGAAGAGTTCACTTTAATGCTGTACAGTGTTAAGACCTAACGATTACAAAACTGACCAACAGGTGGAGGACCCCCACCGGCTGAGTTGTCGGACTGTACTATTATGGTACAAAACATCATTGGAGCTGACTCACCTGTCCTGTCTGGCATCTGTGGCGGTTTAGAGAGTGAAGCTGAACCAGTGCAACAGTGTAACACAGAGTGAGACATTATTGTCCTGTATCAGCATAGAATATCTAACACTAGTGGGCTTAGAGGATACATTATTATTTTTACATCATTAGAGACATAATGTTATAGCATAATGATATAACTTGCCATTCCTTTCACACTTAGACCCTTACAGCACTCTGAAAAACAACTTCAGCACCATCAGATCGCCAGCAGAACGCCGATACGGGCAACCGCTAAGTAATGATTTATGTGTTAACTATCGCTTCAGTTAATCGCTTCCTATTATTAATCCAACGTAGAACAGCTTTGAAGTTATTTTTAAGATTTTCTTAATTTTCCCCATCACTTGCGTATTTCAGAACACCGCAAACATCACCTGCAGCCACAACAAGAGAAGGTGTGCTGGAACTGCAGAGAGAGGTTCTACAGCTACAAAAGGAGAAATTGCAGCTGGAGATTCAAAAACTGAAGAAGGAGATGGAAAATCAGGAGCTCTATCATTTTATTCTTAATAACAAACTGTTACAGCTAAAGGATGAAGGAAAAATAACAATAACTGAAATTGAGTGATTTTTTTTTGAAATATTTGTTAATTAAATTAAATTATTTGTGTGTGTAGGCTATGTTATAATAATTAAAGTCGGCATGAAATCAAATTTGACAAATCTTCTTTTTATATGTAATATTGTAGTGTTTATTATAAATGATTTATCTGTGCACTTCATTATTTTTAAAAAATTCATTTACCCTTATAATCTTTAATCAAATACATTACCCTTCCCTCCCCCCTCGAAACGACCTCTCTTCTCTTTCGGTCACGTGCCATGGCGAAAGGGTGCGGCCAGAGCCGATGAGGGTGCGGCTATCGGTGTCTGTCTCGTTTTGAGTCAAGTCAAGTTATCAGTCAAGTTCACCCTCGAGAGCATCTCGAAGTGTCCGAATGGTAGGCTATCTATCTTATCTAAATCTAGTTATTTACTTATCGGACACGTCGAGATACTCTCGATGGTGAACTTGACTGATAACTTGACTTGACTCATCTTGGTTCGCGGGAGGCTCATATAAATATGGGCTGATTCCTTCCTGCAAATTTAGCTGCTCGTCCTCGTTCTCGTCGCCGGGCTCCTCAATAAAAAATCCTTCATGGGAGGGTAATGGTGGGGAGTCCGGTGGAGAGAAATCCTACACAACTGAATGTAAACTGGCATTCAAATCTGCCTCCATTTTGTTTGCAACGCCCAACCTCCAACGATCCAATCAATTCCCGAAGGACGAAATCAAGCCCCGCCCTACATTTTTTTTCTAATTTCAGAAGCCGTTTCACTCGGATATACGTCACAACAAGGAAAAAATGACAATCTCAACTTCCGTTTCATGCCGACTTTAAATATTTGTTAATGTATGTAAATTATTTTTGTGTGTATGTTATAATAATAAAACTACTACTACTACTACTTATTAAGATTACTACTATTACTACAAATCAATTAAAGAAAGCATTGACAATGGCATCTCTAGCAGCATATCCAGCCTGTTGGAAATCTTGATTTTGAATCAGATGCAGTTCTTCATAGCCCTCTTCATTCCCGTGCTCATCCTCTTCTTCGATAGCAGAATACGTCTTGGAAAGGTTGAAGAGCACAACACAGGCTACAATAATTCTGCATGCCCTTGAAGGCTCAACACGCATTTCGCTGTGGAGGCAGTGAAACCTGCGCTTCAGCTGTCCGATGGTCCTCTCAATAATCGACCTTGTGTGGGTCAGCGCATTATTGTACCTTTCCTATTCGAATAGAAAAAATAAAGATGTTTAGGCTACTATAGTATCAACAGTGCTTTAAGATACTATGAAGGTAATTTATTGCATGAAATATTTTAATATACCTATAATTCAGTAAACTACTGCTAATATTTCTTTAATGCACACAATTTGATTACCATTTTCCATGCAAATATTTTAGGCACCAAATTCTACCTTCATAGGAATATTCATACGTATTAATTAATTACTGTACATGCCTGTGCAGCATTACGGGGATTCATGAAGGGCGTCATGAGCCATGGATGGCAGGGGTAACCACTGTCCCCGAGCAGGAGACCAGTGTGCTCTCCAGCTTCAAAATCTCTCCCTAGTTTGCTCTCCGTCAAAATCCTGGAGTCATGTGTACTCCCGGGTGTAGCGATAGTGGCCCATTATTAAACATTTATGTTACTTTTATATTTAATTTGGTTTGTTCGGGCGCCAGCCAGGCATATAATCCTGGCAATAAATAAATTCTCACGACCCACCAGCTACATATGAAGACATTGAAAAAGGGAAACTCAAATCAAACTTATAGTAACCAACAGAGTCGTTTAACCATTTATTTTAGGAATTCAGCCCCAATTAAATTCCACACAAAGCAAAAAACATTCCAACATCACTGTTGTGACAGTAACACACTTCCATGGAAAACAAGAAAAAAGAAAAAGAAAGAAAAAAAAACGATCAGTATAAACTACAAAGACATATACATTTCTCTATAAAAGAGGGAAAAACACATGATTTGCACGGAAACAGCGATGATGTTGACACTGGCAAATTTTATGAACTTTCTCAGACAGTCACAATATAAGAGGTAAAAGAAAGTCTGTCCAAGCAACCCATCAACTGATGAATTCACAACTTAGTTTCGATTCACACTCTTTTTTATACTCTCCGACAGTCAAAGAAAAAGTTCGATTAATTGTGTGTGTGTGTGTGTGTTGTGGGGCATGTGCATTTACTGTGGGTGTGTCAAGTCTGTACCCGATGCTGCTGGTCTTCGTTTTGGGCCTTTGGTAAGTACAGGAACTTCGTTTTTCAGCACAATCCAGGAAAACGCGTTGAAGATTAGTCCAAGGCAACGTACCTCTACCGACAGCCGAGATAGAGAGCGTCCAAGCCGCTCACAGTTTCACTTTCATTCCCACCGTCACGTCATCCGCACCCAGATAAATCACACCTCCAGGATACTGAAAACTTCCGTCATACTTCTCTCCCAGGCCGGTCAATTTCTCGTACCGAAGCAGGATACTTCTGCACGTTCCTCGAACAAACTGCACGCTCCTCGAACAAACTGCACGCTCCTCGAACAAACTGCACGCTCCTCGAACAAACTGCACACTTCACTTCCCCATTACCAGTTCCCTTCCGCTCACAATTCCCCTCCTTAAATAGTTCGTCACACTGATCATCCTCTTCTAATTGGTTAAAGAGAAAAAAAAAGCTAAAAAATAAAGTGGCTAACGAATTTCGTTCTGCCACACTCCCTCCCCCAGGGAAAAACAACTCCTAGTTGTTGGACTAAGAGATACCTTAAAATCCCAGGAAATCTTCTTCCTCATCCGAGGTTTCCTGAAAAATCTCTTGTAGTCTCTCCCTGTTGCGAAACTCTAATTCCTCCGCAGTAGGAAAACAGGGTTTCAAATTGCACACATGGACATTACGCACATCCTCTCCTGTGGACTCTAGAGCCACTCTGTAATTTATTGGACCCAACTGTTGGATAATGCGGTATGGCCCTTTCCACTTAGGTGCCAACTTGGCACTGAAATTGCGCTGGGCATTAGATTGCGGAAAATTTCGGATCCATACTCTGTCTTTCTCTTGGAAGGCTACATCTCGTCTGTTTTTGTTGTAATTTCTCAATTGCCTTATTTGTGCTTTTTTACAGTTTTCCTTGGCCTTCTTTTGGAGTTGAGACAACTGATGGACTATGTCGTAGGAAGGACCAGAAGGAGACAGGTTACGTCCATGCAACAGTTTATCCAATGGGCTATGAAGTTTTCTACCCAGATGAAGCTCAGCAGGAGACATTCCGATGGATTCCTGCACTGCAGTATTGAGTGCGAAACGGAGTTCTGGTAGGTAGATATCCCAACCTTTGTGATTGTCTTCCACAAAAGCAGATATCATGGACTTCAGAGTACGGTTGACTCTTTCCGTCATATTAGTCTGCGGATGGTAAGCTGTGGTTAACTTGTGTGTCACACTCCATTTTTCACACAGTTCAGTGAACAAAGCTGAGACAAACTGTGACCCTCTGTCTGACAAAACATAGTCCGGCACCCCCCATCGGGTAAGTACTTCTTTCCGCAGGATTTCAACAATAGCTGGAGCAGTAGCATGTCGCATGGGGAATAACTCTACCCATCGTGAGAAATAATCAACAAAGACGAGTAAGTATGCGTGTTGTTTGGAGCTTTTTGGTAGTGGACCCATTATGTCTACTCCAAGCATTTCATTAGGTCTTGACGTGATGATTGGTTGAAGTTTTCCTGCTGGTTTTCTATTGTCACTCTTGAGTGTTTGACATTTCACACAACTCTTGACATACTTCTTAACATCAGTCCACATACCATGCCAGTAGGCAACATCTTGTACTCTCTTATAAGTTTTAAAGATTCCAAGGTGTCCACTGAGGGGGCTTGAATGATAGAATTGGAGAATGGTGGGAATAAGGATGCGAGGTACAATAACACGGTATTGAATTTGACCGTCAGTCAGGTGAGTAACGTGATATAACTTGTCTTCTACCACAGCATACTGTTCCTTCTCCGTAAGTTCATCTTTGGCCAAAACTTGAAATATTTTTGTACATTCAGGATCACGGTGTTGTTCGTCCCAGATGCGCTCAACAGTGATGGGAAATTCTGGATCTTCCTTTTTGCTTGTGTACACATTACACTCAGGTAAATGATACATCCGTGACAGAGCATCAGGAGCAACGTTCAACTTTCCTTTCCGATATTCCAACACAAAATCAAATCTTTGTAGTCGAAGAGCCCATCGAATGAGTCGACTAGTTGTCTTAGTGGAATTCATTACCCATTGCAAGGAAGAATTATCCGTAACCACGGTGAACAAACGATGTTCCAGATAGTGTTGCCACTTATCAAGTGCCCACACCACTGCTAGGCACTCCTTCTCTGTGGTGGAGTAGTTAATCTCTGCTTTATTTAAGGTTCGGCTGGCATAAGCGATGACTTCTTCACTGCCCTGCTCCTTTCGCTGGGTCAACACCGCGCCCAGGCCGGTGTCGCTGGCATCAGTGTACACTGAAAAAGGTAGTTGGAAATTGGGATGTCCAAGAATAGGTGGTGATGTGAGGCATGCTTTTAAATACTCAAAAGCTTGTTGGCATTGTGATGTCCAAATAAATGATTGTCCTTTCTTTTTTAGGGCGTTGAGAGGCTCTGCAATCCTAGAGAAATCTGCCACGAATCGATGGTACCACCCCGCCAAACCCAAGAAGCGCTGGACCTCTTTAAGGTTAAGGGGAACTGGATAAGTGCGAATTGCTTCGACCTTGCTTGGATCTGCGGTAACACCTTGTCCATTCACAACATGACCGAGGAAAGTAATCTCCTGAAGGCAGAACTTGCATTTTTTTAGATTCAATGTCAGTCCAGCTGTTTGTAACTGCTGAAGGATGGTCTGGATGTCTAGAAAGTGCTGGCCCATTGATGGGGAGTAAACGATGATATCGTCGATATAGACGAAACATATGGTTCCAAGTAACCCTCTCAGGACGATCTCCATCAGCCTTTGAAAGGTTGCTGGTGCATTTTTTAGACCAAACGGCATGACATTGAAATGGTACAACCCTCCTGACGTGATGAAGGCGGTTTTTGTCTTGCTCTCAGGTTCCATGGGTACCTGCCAATATCCGCTATTAAGATCTAAAGTTGAAAAAATGGCTGCACCAGAGAGCGACTCCAGGATGATGGGAATTGGATATGCATCACTTTCAGTGAGAGCATTGATCTTTCTGTAGTCAACACAGAACCTGAGACTCCCATCTTTTTTGGGAACCAAAACCACAGGTGATGCCCATGCTGAATAAGATGGTTCTATGATGCCAGCCTGTAACATATCTTCAATCTGTTCTTTTACAATCGTTTGCTTTGCGGGTGTGAGCCGATAAGGCCGCTGTTTAACAGGTACTTGATGACGCGTGTAAAGGACATCATCCTCCAGGAAACTGTCCTGGTTATGCCTCTTCTAATCAATCATTTCAACAGTCACAGCCATCTCAAAGTAAGAGACCCCATTAACCTGTTAACCCTCACCAGTGCGTCGGCGCACTGAAGCGTTTTTTTATTTATTTAGTTCAAAGTTACTATCAGATTAAATGTTATACTTTGACAAACTATACATCATTAAAAAGATATAAGACTCAAGTTTCAGTATTTGACCACTATTGTATTCTGAGAAACTTATAGTGACAGTTATGTCTTAATTTGTGTCAGGAGTTATGAAATGAAAAAATGCATCGATCCCTTTAATATGAATTATGACCGTCAGCTGGTCCATTCATAAAAAAAAACTCCGTGCTGTTGTCATGACAGTGCTATACAAAACAACGTTCCTCAGGACTTTTAGCTAAAAAATGTGCAGACTTGGAGAAATATTGATATATTCTCATAGATTCACATCATATTTCTATAGACAGGAATAATATTTATTGAATTTATACCCAAATGCGTCGATGTAATCATTATGAGCGCTTCTTACTGAGATGTGCTGTGTTTTCAATTCATACCAATAGCCTGAGGGCGCTATATGCACAATAATACTCCATATATGGAACATGAAGAAGAGCCATAATCATGTGACCTTCAAGGACGTCACTGATAGCAGCAGCTACACACAAAGCTAACACAGAGATCGCTGTAATATGCAGATACAGACGTTTTGAAGACAATAAAAATTATTGCAATGATATTTGATTTGCCTGTGTTCTTCAAGCAATGCCAGGTATTTTTATAATAATAGATTATATTTATAATGTAATGCTAATCGATATAGACTTTATCATTGTACATAATTCTATAAATATATTTTCTGTCTGATTTTTTTTTATCTGAAGCCAAATTAGATCACAGAAGATTATTTAAAACACTCGAATTGCGTTATAAAGTACGTTTGTAGCACAAACATGGTTTTAATCTCATAAATGGTCGTGTATTGATGGTGTGCTAAGCTAACATGCTAGCTAGGCCCAAAATAAAGCAATTTGACATGATCTTGAAAAACATTTAACTAAATACAGAGTTTTAGACTTATCATTTTCAGATTTTAAATATAACATGGTCACACATATGGCTTTAGCTGCAGTGCATTTCTAGATTGCTCCAGGGCCCACTTCAATTTTATTTTCATGAATATGTTTCATAAAAATAAATTTCTAATAACTTTACAAAACTTTGAAGCTATTTAAAAAATGTTTTTTCATTATGACAATTATTAATTCTACATTTACAATAAACTACCAGGTGTCAGCTTTCAAATGAGATCATACTTGTGCTTTTAGTGCAAAGGGTTCATGAACTGTATCTGTTTCAGTTTGGGTATGTCATTTCTGGGGATTTTTCAAAAGTGGCGTTGCAGCTTAACAGGTTAAAGTCCAAAACAAGGTGGTCAACCCTCCAATAATGCTGTCTCGGTCGTAAAAACCGAACCAACAATGACCCATGTTGCTAACAACCCACAATACACAATACCGCAACAACTAGTTGTTCCTATTAATATTGGTGCCTGGAAAGGTAAGGCTATTTTAGACACCGGAGCCAGCTACACCCTCATTCATGAGAGTTTGTGGAGGGAACTTACACCCCAAGAGAGTCTTCATCCATGGACCTCAGGACCCCTCTATTTAGCGAACGGTGAGGCAGAAGTTCCGCTGGGATGGGTAAATGTACAGATTCTCCTACATAATCAGAGTTTTTCTTTGAGGGCTGCAGTCCTTACCTCAACCTCTTTGACATATGCAGCAGTCTTAGGGCTGGATTTCATCTTTTTAAGTGGACTGAATTCAACTCAACATTGTTGATAGGAAATATTTTTTTAAATGTGCACCTGAAGTGGGATACTTTTTCCAACCGGGACAAGCAAGCATACCTATGAGCAGAGTTCCAGGTCAACAAAAAACAAAGAAATCTAAAAGTTTCCAGCAAAATCTTTCTTTAATGAGTTCTGTCCCTCCTCCCCAACCTCTATTGGCCTCTCGAGATGCAGATCCTACACATACAGAGGATCAAGTCTTAATTGACCGTGCATTAAAAGAAGTGACTTTACCACACGATGAGGAAGGCCAATTGCGTCACATTTTGCAGATCTATCAGGGTGTGTGTACTCGCCGACCAGGACGTACGAATGTTCTTCAGCACTGCCTTTACTGCTCATAGGTATGCTTGCTTGTCCCGGTTGGAAAAAGTATCCCACTTCAGGTGCACATTTAAAAAAATATTTCCTATCAACAATGTTGAGTTGAATTCAGTCCACTTAAAAAGATGAAATCCAGCCCTAAGACTGCTGCATATGTCAAAGAGGTTGAGGTAAGGACTGCAGCCCTCAAAGAAAAACTATTATGTAGGAGAATCTGTACATTTACCCATCCCAGCGGAACTTCGGCCTCACCGTTCGCTAAATAGAGGGGTCCGGAGGTCCATGGATGAAGACTCTCTTGGGGTGTAAGTTCCCTCCACAAACTCTCATGAATGAGGGTGTAGCTGGCTCCGGTGTCTAAAATAGCCTTACCTTTCCAGGCACCAATATTAATAGGAACAACTAGTTGTTGCGGTATTGTGCATTGTGGGTTGTTAGCAACATGGGTCATTGTTGGTTCGGTTTTTACGACCGAGACAGCATTATTGGAGGGTTGACCACCTTGTTTTGGACTTTGATGGGGTCTCTTACTTTGAGATGGCTGTGACTGTTGAAATGATTGATTAGAAGAGGCATAACCAGGACAGTTTCCTGGAGGATGATGTCCTTTACACCGCCAGCACTGAACTGGTATCTTGTCTATCTGTCGAACCCCAGGGGCTCGGGGTGACATAGACTGTTGTTTGTGTTGAAAGTTGCTCTCATATTGGAGTTGCTGTTCATTATCCTTCTCCAGTTGGTGCCCTAGCTTCACCAATTCCTCCACTGTAGATACTCGACTACGGAGCTGGCTGGCAAGGTAAGGTTTAATATTTTTCAAAATCAGTTTTACAATTTCATTCTCTGTTAATGTTGACTTCCATTTCTTGCATAAGGCTCTGTATGAAAAAGCAAAGTCTCTGATGGATTCTTTCTCGCCTTGAGTTCTTACTCTAACTCGTTCTGCCAACTCGTCCTCATAATCTTCGGAAAGAAATGCAGAGAGGAAAGCTGCCTCAAATTCAGTCCAAGTGACTACAGAGGTACGTGCAACCTCCCACCAGTCGCGGGCAGTTCCATACAAGACTGTACGGAATGTAGCTAGTAGATCCACATCTGACAAAGGATGCAATGCCAGAAAATCTTGACATCGAGTTAAGTAGTTCAACGGATCTGGATCCTCATGTGGTTTTCCGAAAGTGGGAAAGGTAAGTCGTAGATGATCACTTTTAGCTATAGGTACAGATGTAGTGGTAGTAGTAATTGGTATACCACTTGGTGAGGAATATACATTGGCTGGTGATACTTCCTGTTGGTTAGTAGTCATTTATTTCATCTTTTCAACCTGGGTTTGTAATTGTTCAGACATGTCTGACTGAAATTTTTGAGAATCACTGCAAAAGGCATCCATTTGGTTTTTGTGTTGATGAAATTCTGTGTTGAACTGTTCTTGACTGTTTTTCAGACTCTGGAATGTGGCTTTAAAGTCCTGCTGCACTTCCGCTTGAAGCTGTTGAACCAGGAACCGTACTTCAGACACGACAGAAGCCTCCACTTTACTTAAATCTTCGGAGATCAGTCGCTTAGTGGTTTTAGACCATTGCTCCATCTCAGTTTTCATTTTTTGTTGGTTATCAGTGATACACTTCAGTAATTGTTGTTGATTGTCCTCCATTTTGACCACTGTTGTTGAAAGATGAGTTGAATGTGTTACAAACTGAGCTTTCACCACCTGGTTAAGTTCTGAAACTGCAGTCTCCTGTTGCTTGATGAATCGCTTTAAAGTGTCCAAGTCTTCTTGTATTTGTCTGGTCAGTAGCTGAATTCCTCTGCCAGGTGTTTGAAGTTCACGTGGTAACTCCTGCCGTCCCACAGAAGATGAAGTTTCAGGGGTTGTGCAAATCTGCATAGGATCTGATTGTGGTTCCCAGGTGAGGTGTTGCACTGGAGGCCTGCCAGTCAAAGTGGAGGATACAAACTGCCCTCGTGATCCATGTTGATCCATATGGGTAAAATTGGGAATATAGGGATATGAAGTGATAGGGATTTGTGGCTGCCAGTGGGGGGTTTCCACTTCTGGTACTTCCATCTCAACAAAAGTTGAGGGGGATGGTGGAGTGGTAGTCATGTCAGTATGTAAAAATAAATAAAAGTCTGTGTGTCTTTTGTTGGAAGGGAAAAATAACAAACAGGACAAAACAACAAACTTGACCAAAAATAACATATGTTAATTGATTCAGGGCAACATAACAAACTGACAATATTCAAATTATAAACCAAACACGTTAACTGACAATAAACCTAGGTCAAATAAACCAACCCTCAAAATTCAGCAGTTCAGTTCACAAATGCCAAAATGCAAATGAAGAGTTCAGATGCAAAAGCCTCTAAGTGCCATCTGAAATTTTCTTCTAGAATGATCATTTTTATCAAGCTCATATATTTAAGGTCAGTAAATTTACTTAAATGACAATTAATAGGTAATTTTCATTCCCATTTAAGTGAAATTACTGAACTTAAATATACGAGCTTGATAAAGATGATAATTTTAGAAGAAAATTTCAGATGGCACTTAGAGGCTTTTGCATCTGAACTCTTCAAATATAAATAATACAAAGCGCTTAAGTTCACACTGACGGGAATTCAAGTTCACAATAGAGTCCACACTTTGCATTCAAAATCACAAGCAAAAGGCAAAAAGGAAAAAAAAACTCAATTTTCCCAAAGCTCGAGTTCAGTTCTCTTCACACACAGTTTCATTCAATTAATTTCCTTCAAATTAATAATCAATCAATAGTCACTTCTTGAATTAAATGACCCATATTAAATGTCTGTTACACTTAATTTTGACTCTGTTGGTTCAGTTCAATTTGGTTCCCATTTAAGTTTCAGATTACTACTTCCAACATTTCAGTCCCTGTTCGGGCGCCATTTCTGTAGCGATAGTGTCACAGTTCTGTTCTGTCTGAGTGTTTTTGTCACTGGTCACATGTTTTCCTTTGTTCTGTTTTCCCGCCACTCCTTGGTTTCCATGGTTACCCTCATTAGTTAATTTGTATCACCTGGTTTCTCGTTAGTCTTGTCAGCTGTGTCTTGTTTCCCTGATCTGTTCTCCCTTGTATTTAAACCCTGAGTTTTGCCTTGTTCAGTGTCGGTCAATGTTTTATGTTAGGCTTTCTTTGCCTGAGCACTTCCTTGTTTTTGTTATATTTGAGAATTAAAACCTTGGAATACTTCATCTTCGAGTTTGCCTCCTACTTCATCCACCCAGGAGCCTGACAGATAGTGGCCCATTATTAAACATTTATGTTACTTTTATATTTAATTTGGTTTGTTCGGGCGCCAGCCAGGCATATAATCCTGGCAATAAATAAATTCTCACGACCCACCAGCTACATATGAAGACATTGAAAAAGGGAAACTCAAATCAAACTTATAGTAATCAACAGAGTCGTTTAACCATTTATTTTAGGAATTCAGCCCCAATTAAATTCCACACAAAGCAAAAAACATTCCAACATCACTGTTGTGACAGTAACACACTTCCATGGAAAACAAGAAAAAAGAAAGAAAAAAAACGATCAGTATAAACTACAAAGACATATACATTTCTCTTTAAAAGAGGGAAAAACACATGATTTGCACGGAAACAGCGATGATGTTGACACTGGCAAATTTTATGAACTTTCTCAGACAGTCACAATATAAGAGGTAAAAGAAAGTCTGTCCAAGCAACCCATCAACTGATAAATTCACAACTTAGTTTCGATTCACACTCTTTTTTATACTCTCCGACAGTCAAAGAAAAAGTTCGATTAATTGTGTGTGTGTGTGTGTTGTGGGGCGTGTGCATTTACTGTGGGTGCGTCAAGTCTGTACCCGATGCTGCTGGTCTTCGTTTTGGGCCTTTGGTAAGTACAGGAACTTCGTTTTTCAGCACAATCCAGGAAAACGCGTTGAAGATTAGTCCAAGGCAACGTACCTCTACCGACAGCCGAGATAGAGAGCATCCAAGCCGCTCACAGTTTCACTTTCATTCCCACCGCCACGTCATCCGCACCCAGATAAATCACACCTCCAGGATACTGCAAACTTCCGTCATACTTCTCTCCCAGGCCGGTCAATTTCTCGTACCGAAGCAGGATACTTCTGCACGTTCCTCGAACAAACTGCACGCTCCTCGAACAAACTGCTCGCTCCTCGAACACACTGCACGCTCCTCGAACAAACTGCACACTTCACTTCCCCATTACCAGTTCCCTTCCGCTCACAATTCCCCTCCTTAAATAGTTCGTCACACTGATCATCCTCTTCTAATTGGTTAAAGAGAAAAAAAAAGCAAAAAAAATAAAAATAAAGTGGCTAACGAATTTCGTTCTGCCACACGGGCCATGATGCAACAACATTTGTGATTTTGCAGAGATGGTCACACACTAATTGTACATTTATTGAATGGTAGCCTTTTCTGTTTACATACTGGTCTTCGTGTGTTTGGGGCGCCTGTATTCTGAGATGTGTGCCGTCAATAACACCACATATGCGAGGAAAACCTGCTTTCCGAAAAAAACTGGTTTGAATGACCTCTTGCTGGTCATGACGGGATGGAAAATTGAGCCCCCGCAACCCGGTGAACCACTCTGCTGACAGTCGATTTATGCACGTGGAAAATATCTCCCACTACCGTCTGAAAACTCCCAGTTGCAAAAAAACGCAGTGCTATAAGCAGTTGTAACACCGCAGGCAAAGAGTGGTTGCGATGTGTGACAGGTTCAAGGTCGTCTATCTTGTTAGCGATGTCAAATATTGCGCGTCGATCAAATCGATATTCTAGCAGCAATTTTTCATCGCTAAGATGGTCCAAAGGGTTCTCCCTATCCCTAAAAATTCTTCTTGGCACATAATAATCTTCAGCTGGTTCTATAAATTCAGCCATGTCGTCTTATTTTTGTCCGCGTTACTCTTAAGGTTACGATTCTCAAACCTTAAATTATACTTAGGGAAATGACCGTTAAGGGGTTTTATGCAACACTTTTTAAGGGATTACTTAAGTGAAAAAACAGCGTTTAAGGGAAATTCTAAGTGTCTATGATGTTTCACTTAAAGAAACCCTTAAGTAACACTTAAGGGTTTTTTTCTGCAACACCCTTAGGTTTAAGGGAAACATAAGGGCGAACTTAAGGGAAAATTATACTTAAGGTGCTTTATGCAACCGGGCACAGATCTTTTAGATCGCTTATGTAATCTTGTAATGGAAAGGACCCATGACCTCTCTCCTATTTGAGGCAATCTTGTGCAACCTCACATTTGATCTGTGCTTACCATCCCGAGTCCCAAGGTGCTCTCGAAGTTCATGCTGGGTAAATATTGTGCCGAGTCAGGGAAAGACTGGGATGAGGGGTTGCCTTTTCTTATATGTTTGCTGTCCTTGAGAGTGTTCAGGAGTCCCTGGAATTTAACCCAGCGGAATTGATTTTTGGACACATGGTAAGGGGCCCACTCAAAATGTTGGGAGAAAAGTGGCTGGCTGAGCAATGATCGTTTTGTAATCTGCTGGAATATATCAGTTCCTTTCGAGCGTGACTGCATAATGCTTGAACACAGACTGCTCTGGAGAGTACACAAACGAAAATAAAAAAGCGTTTTGACATGAATGCTGTTTCTCGTTCGTTCTCTGTGGGGGACTAGATCTTGGTTTTATTGCCAATCCAGGGTGCTGCATTGCAGGCTAGCTTATCTGGACCATATGTCATTGACAGGAAGCTGAGTGAAACAAATTATATTGTTCAAAGAAAAATTATATTGTTCTTGTCGACAAAGAAAAACCTGCGTGTGTCGTAAACATGCTGAAGCTTTATGTGAATCGTGGGGAAGATATTGAGTCAAAATGCTCTGTTACCACTCCTGTAGCTTCGATCGTGGTTGCTTCTGACAGTGACATTGATGCAGATGGGTTGAATCTGCAGAGTTCCCTAGTCTCGGCTGGCAGATTGAATAATTCCAAGGTTTTGGAGAATTTAAATTCTCAATTGGTGCATCTATCTGACCCTCAGCAAACTGATATCGTAAAGATGATTCACTTTTTCATGAGTTTGTTCTCAGACGTTCCCACTGTAGAAGTTTTCACGATTAATACCGTTCCAAATTATCCTACATCCTATTCAGGATATATGGATAATCCCGCGGTAACTAAAGAGCCTATCCTTTAGTCGTGCTTTAAGAGTTAGGCGATCAGTCTCTACAAATTCGTATTCTATTATGAAGATAATAAATTATAAAAATAATAGATTTCCCCTTTGTAGTATAAGTCTACCTGTTAAGGTACTCTTCAACCGTGTTCGCTATACAACAATAACCCTGTCGTAAACTGCCTCTTTGGCTAGGCTATTTAATCAATCAAATCTCACAGTGATTAATCTCATCAGAAATCATGCTTACCCTCCTGTCGTGTCCTCCAGTTAGGATCTCCCTGATCCAGAGAAAAGAAGGTGACACGTACTCAAGAATCCAAGGTCCAGTCAAGATGATTTAAAATAAATGTTTAACAATATTTATTAAAAGAATCAAAATGAAAAAGAATACTTGTTACAGATTCAAAAGGAGTACTAAACTAACAGAGAAATATTAGCTAGGCTTAAAGCTTCTTGCATCCGAAAACTGCTGGCGTTCCGGATTGGAGATTGCAAGGACGAGCAAGTGAGTACTGTCCAGGTTTCTTCCTTTATAGTTTGAATTCAGAGGTCGTCATCATAGTTACTGTAAGGCACATGACTGTTAGCTCAATATCACGTGTACAACTGCTGGTCCCAGCAATTGTAGTCCTGCTATTCCTGTACAAGCATAACTTTGTCCAGTCAGTGGCTTGTTCTCCGATGATACAACAGTTCCTTTGTATTTGTGGACAAGGACCCTTGTCACTGCTCTCTCACTTGACTTGAGAGAGAGACAGAGATGACAGAAACCTCTTTATTCAGAACAATATTTTTAGATGGTTATATGTTTTAGTAAGCCAGACAGTACATTGGTGGCATTCTCATTTACAGACTTCTTATTGTGGCCCTTTCTGCGTTGGCGTCGAGTTTGAGGGGTAACTGAAGCGAAGGAAATGCCACTCTCAGGTGGACCCCCCTCACAAATCAAGACACCACCCGCACTTAAGTGCAGAAACATGATGTTGAAGTAGGTGATCATCCACCTATTAAGTGCTTATAAAGTGAACCCTGTTAAATGTAGAGTTATGGAGGTTGAGGTAAAATACCTAGTTGAGAATAGATTCGCAGTTTTAGCGCCTGGAGTTAACAGTTTATTAGTTCCGAAATCTGACGGCACACAACGGTTCAGCACGGATTATAGAAGAGTAAATGCCATGACGAAACCAGATTCGTTTCCCCTCCCGCTCATGGAGGATTGCATTGAAAAGTAGGCCCTGCACGCTTCGTCACGAAGGTCGATCTGCTAAAGGGGTACTGGCAAGTTCCCTTGACGAAGCAAGCAGCCGAAATATCTGCTTTTGTTACACTGGATGAATTCCTTAATTATAGGGTGATGGCGTTCGGTGATGGTACAGGTCACCACCTGCTGTCCTTCTGCAGGATTGTGAAAACGGGGTTGAGAATCCTGTTGGGTACTTTTCAAAGAAATTCTTGAAACATCAGTAAAACTAAAGTACCATTGAGAAGGAGGTGTTAGCTTTCCTAATGGCTTTACAACATTTTGAGGTGTATATTGGCTCTAGTTCTCTTCCGGTGGTCATGTATATATTGATCACAACCCATTTGTTTTCTTGTCTCGTATGAAAATCTCAAATCAACGAATTATGATCTCTTTTTGTCCAGGATTTTAACCTGGAAATTCGATTTAAGAAAGGCAAAGACAATGTGTTGGTTGATGCACTGTCATGGTAGTTTAATTCTGAGTAAAACTACTGTAGCCTATGTAGATTCTTTGTGTGTGAGGGTGTTACGACCTGCGTTCTTTGATCTGTTCTATTGTGCTGTGTTCTCTTTCTCTATTCCCCTAGACACAGGGCGTAATATATGCTATACATGTGGCACAGAGTGCAAGTGACAAAAATAGAAGACGACATATCTCAGTAGCCGCGTTTCCATTACCCTTCAAATGGAAATTGTGCAAATTGAAATTACGCCCAATTTCGCAAAAACTCCCATTTATCACAAAAAAGTTTTTACACTCGCATGAGGTGGTTTTTCAGGCAATTCGAAAAAGAAATATTTCGCAAAACTGCAATGGAAACAGTTTTTGCGCGTTTACAGGTCACCTGACATGACGCGGTATGTTTGGACTGAATACGAGACTTTACGAGTTCTTTATTAAATTCATAAAAGACAGAAGAATTACAGGAATACTGGATTCTAAACCTCAAAGAAATGCCACAATCAAGACCTCGAAGCAGAAATGAGTGAGAAACACCTCATATGTGCCGCTCTCAAGTATAGGCTAAGGGTCTTTCCTTGCCATTAATGATTGGATAATACACATACGTCTCCTTTGATTAATAATAATGGCCAGTGCGTTGGCTGAGATACATAAACCTAGCAATGTCCGTTGCTATGATTTTTAGTCGCATAACATCAGTTTTGCGCAAATCTGTAATGTAGTTCTGCCAGGAAGACTCAAATGCTACGTCAATTATTACCTTCACATCTAACCAATCGTGTTCTAATACTTGCAGTATAAAAGATCGGTACTTATTCATGTCTGAGTTCGCAGATGCTGACGCCATCAATTACCTCCATCCTCCCCACCACCACCAGGATGGTCCCTGTCTATACCCCCAGGGGGTCGGCTGTGCCCCTGCCTTCATCTTCAGGCAGGAAATGCAGATTTCGTTACCCTCGGATTGCGAGCTACGGACGGGGCTTGTTGCTATTATGGGATTTGTTGCTATTATGATAAATCAATTAAAATATGGGCAATTATGAAAGTAAATATTCATATGCCTGTCATAGAATAGTTTCACCTTTCAGATGAATCTCTTTTACTGGTATTCTGCTTTGCCCGTCATCGGTTATGCAATTATTATCAATTAAATTGTCAAAATACAATTGCGCAAATGTTATATAAACTTATATCTAAATATGTGTTTTTCAGTCAAGAGCATTGAGAGACGTTTCTTTGTTATTTGATTAACATTGAGAACACAGACAGCAGCAGGTATAGGCTACTATCATTTTAAGACATAATGCAATACAATACATCTGATTACTTTCTCAACCGTTTAAGTTCACTTAAGACTACCCGATTGTGATGAGGAGACTCAACAAGAACGATTTTTTTGAGGTGTGTGTATTTATCTGTTCAAGCGCAAGAAGACATGAAAGAGTGTGAGTGCCCTTTGGGTGTGTGTGCACACTGCACAGAAAACAGCAGACTAGTAGCCTACAGTATTGTGTTCACACTAGTAGCCTACAGTATTGTGTTCCCTTTGGGTGTGTGTGCACACTGCACAGAAAACACACTACAGTATTGTGTTCTCTTACGCATCTTCTTGCACTTTCCTATCACATATTAATACCTTTTTGTTCCACAAATATGAATTTTTTACCCTTGCCCTATAATTCTGTGAACAAAACAAAAGCTATTATGACATTTCTACTAGGTTTTAAACTTTTTTAGAGTTAGGGCTATATTCAATTTATGGGATATAGCTAAGATAGTTATTGGTGCATTTGATTAGGACAATACGAGTATTTGAAATATTTCATATGAGATAAATGTTTGTGATAATACTGCCCTTTAGATTTTATTTCCAAGTCTGAATGGAACACTTTCTAGTTTTTATTTTTGTATTATATTTGGTCCCAACCAACCCAATATAGCTTACAATATAGGCTACACAAAATATTTGGATTTCTGATCGCCGTCTTTCTAACAACATTTTAAAAATTATATTTCCCATTCAGCTAGTTATGGTCCATTTTTGCTAACATGCAGTGTCGGTATGTTAACGTGTTAAGGGAGACGTTGAGGCACTCATTAGGGCCCCCTCCAGCTGGTGGCGCCCAAGACAATTAAATAGATCAAAGAGTTGGTAAAACTGTCTGACTCGGTTCACAATTCAGTTTGAATTATTTGGACAGATCACTAGTGCATTGAAATAGTTTGGAATACGCTCTCACAGCGTAAACATTAACGCAATACTTGGACGCAAACCTTGAAAAATGTTCTATCGTTTGCCAAGGATGTGGAAGGTATTTCTTAACCATGTCATAACTGTTACGTAACGTGGTAGTGAAATTAGCACAAAGACGAAGGTGGATGATAATAATGGTCTTTAATGACAAAACTCAGAAACCAGGAGAAAACCACACTTAACATTAACGAGAACGGACGAAGACTGAAAAACAAACAAACAGAGTTCGGGGTAAAAACAAAAGGAGTCCATGGAGGAGTGGATGGTGGGAGGAGCCAGTGAAGAGCCGGGAGCCAGATGTTAGGCCAGATACAAGCCAGGACGAGGCCCCAGGGCGGGAGGATCCATGGTGGAGACGACTTATTGGAATACACCCTGGGGACGACTGACGGAGATGGCACCACAGATGATAGGGACCCTGGTGGAGCTGACCAGCCGATGAGCCCACGCGACGCTGATGGCACTGGAGACCGAGGTGGAGCCATGGCTATGAGTGTCTGAGGGGGAACCGGAAATCCAGAGGACAGAGGCTGAGCCGGTGGGACCGAGGACAGAGGACGGAGGCGGGGGGAAGACGGAGCCAGACGGAGCCGAAGGTGCAGTCAGGGTGACGGCTGACCAAGGCGCAGCCGGAGGGACGAGGGAGCCCGGAGAAGCCGTATGGCCGATGGTTTCCAGTTGAGCCGAGGGAAGGAGGAGCCAGGGTGGAGCTGATGTGTCGACAGGCCGAGGTGGAGCGATGGGCACAGAGGCTGGAGGCGGAGACAGGGTATCCTCTGTGCTTGATGGAGCTGGTGGCCTTAAGACATTTGGCAGATCTTCACAGCAGGAGGGAGCTGGCGAGGTACTGAAGGACATCAGTGGAGGAACTGGCTGAATGAGGAGGTGGGAGAGAGAGGCTGGGCGGGAATTCTGGAGACACAGGGGGTGCTGGAGAAACAGGGGGCACTGAAGATTCAAGGGACGCTGAAGATACAAGGCGGCGCTGGAAATACAGGGTGTAACCTCCCCACAAAAGTCAATAAGAAGAAAAAAAAAAGAAAGAAAAGGAAAGTCCTTTAGTTCCTCAAAATATATGCTAGAGTTCAACATACACACTTTCATCATGGTAGGGTTGTGGGTAGGGCTATCCTCCCCAGCCCTCAAGCTCCACAATCACTCCCTCGATGCACGGTGTTGTCGGCTCATGCACCTGGTCAGACTCTGTCGGTGGTCGTCTGTCTCTGTGGCGATGACGCTCTCTGTCCTTATCCTCAGTACGGTCCTGTCACTCACAGGTGGTCAGTCTCCACTGTCTGCGGTGGGCTCAAGCAACATCTCCGTCACGTCGTTCGCTGGTGGTGGTTGGCTGGTCTCTGCCGGCGGAGTGGGACTGGTAATGCTGTCATCCTCAGCGGGGCCGATGGTAAGTGGCAAGTTGTTATTTACCCACTCCACGAAAGTGGCAAAATCTTCCAGGCTGGTCCGTCCTGCTGGAAAGCGTGCCTTCGACCGCTAGCTCAGGCTGGCTTGGTAAAATGCACAGACGGTCTCCCTGCTCCAGGCACAGTAGCTGAACTGCAGGTTCCATAATCTGTATTGGTCCGTTCTTCTGTTACGTAACGTGGTAGTGGAAATAGCACAAAGGATGATGATGATGATGATGATGATGATCTTTAATGACAAAACACAAGAACCAGGAGAAAACGTCTCGGGTCACGACAGTAACTGTAACAGTAACCTGAGAAGGGAACGAGACGCTGCGTCGAGAATTGACACATTGGGGAACGCCTTCGGCATGACGCGTCTGAAGTCTGTATAGAACTAGTCCAATCTTGATTGGTGTTGCGTCATGACTTCACTCGTGACGTCGCATGTGATGGTGATGCGGAAGCTGTAAAAGGACGCCAGCACATAACAGCGTCAGCTTCTGATTGGTCGAAGCAAGTCGTTCTCAGGAGCACGCAAAGTGTGGCCGAGGGACGCAGCGTCTCGTTCCCTTCTCAGGGAACAAGGGTTACAGCCGTAACCCGAGACGTTCCCTTTCGAGGGAACTCGCGCTGCGTCGAGAATCGACACATTGGGGAATGAAATGCCCACTGCGCCACACTGAGAGATAAACCCCCTGGTGTGAAGCAATCTGGCACACTCAAGACAAGAGCACTTGTGAACCCGGTGTAGAGGGTAGATCCAGACTGTAATGTCTTATGAAGGTGTGTGGGGAGGCCCAGCCGGCAGCATCACAGACCTCTTGAAGGCAAGCCCCTGCTAGCAGGGCTTTAGAGGATGCCACTCCTCTGGTTGAGTGGGCTCTTATTAGCAGAGGCAAAGGCAAACCGCGTGCCTCGTAAGCTGAAGAAATAGCCTCTACTATCCACCTGCTGATAGTTTGTTTAGAAACAGGGGAACCCTTCTTAGGTGACCCAAAACACACAAGTAACTGATCCGACTTTCTCCAGCCCGAGGTTCTTCGAACATAGACCTCCAGGGCTCGGACCGGGCATAATAGGTGTAGCCTCTCTTGCTCATCCGACACATGCGGTGGAGGATGGAATGCCTGAAGAATTACAGACCGTGCCACATTTGTGGGCACCTTAGGTACATAGCCAGGTCTGGGGTGGAGAATAGCTCTCACTCTGCCGGGAGCGAACTCGAGGCAAGAGGGAGCAACAGATAGTGCCTGCAGGTCACCCACTCTTTTTAGTGAAGTAATAGCGAGCAGGAAGGCTATCTTAAAAGATACAAATTTCTCAGACACCTCGTCCAGTGGTTCGAAGGGTGCCAGGGATAACCCCTCAAGAACCACAGCCAGGTCCCACGTGGGGACCCTGGACTGGACGACAGGCCTCATCCTCCTAGCTCCACGAAGGAAACGTACAATAAATGGGTGTCTTCCCAAGGTGTCAACCCCTAACGGCATGTGGAAGGCAGCTATGGCCGCCACATAGACCTTAAGCGTGGACAGGGAGAGCCCATCAGAGAAACGACTCTGGAGGAACTCCAGCACTGAAGCCACTGGGCAGTTAAACTGGGTTCAACTGATGTTCTCTGCAACATAAATTGAATACATTCCATTTTAATGCATACAGTTTCCTTGTGGAGGGGGCTCTAGAGTTTAAGATGGTCTCAGCAACCTCAGTTTAGAGACCAGCATTTAAGAGTTGGGTCCCCCTCAGGGGCCAGACCCATAGTTTCCACAGCTCCGGCCGAGGGTGGAAGATTGTGCCCTCGGCCTCAGAATGAAGGTCCCGCCTGATTGGGATTTGCCACGGAGGGCCTGCTAGAAGAGACATGATGTCCGAAAACCATACTCGGGCCAGCCAGTACGGGGCTACTAGGAGCAAACTGATTCCGTATCTCTGGACCCTCTCTAGAACCCCTGGGAGCAGAGCGATCAGGGGAAATGCGTACAGACATTGCCTCGGCCACATCTGTACCATGACATCCAGTCCTAAGGGAGCTGGATGAGTGAGGGAGAACCAGAGCGGGCAGTGGGTGTTCTCGTGAGAGGCGAACAGATCCACTTCAGCTTGACCGAACTTCCTCCATATTAACTCCACCGTCTCGGGGTGGAGTCTCCATTCCCCGGGCCTCAGCCACTGCCTCGACAGGATGTCTGCTCCCACATTTTCGTCCCCAGGGATAAACATGGCTCTGACTGAAAGAAGTTTTCCCTGGGACCACAGAAGAACCTGATGTGCCAGTCTGCATAGAGGGCACGATCTCAGGCCCCCCTGTCGATTTATATACTGTATGAGACCACCGACGTATTGTCTGTTCGTACTAGAACATGATGGCCTCTGAGGTCCGGAAGGAAATATCTGAGTGCCAGAAATACAGCCAGCATCTCCAGGCAATTGATGTGCCAAGAGAGATGGTGGTTCCTCCACAAACCCCTGGTGTAGCGGCCTTCCATGACCACTCCCCAACCTGTGAGGTCCCCAGCCTGTGAGGCCCACAAATCCGTGGTCACTATTTTTCTCTGACACGGTGCTCCCAGCACAGGGCCTTGGGACAGGAACCATAGTTTCTTCCACATCGTCAAAGAACGAAGGCTTTGTAACGACTGCGAGTATGAACCAAACACAGACTAATCTTCTTCCAGAAGATTAATTCAAACTTTCCACTTCCTGCCGAACAAAGAGGAAGATTTGGTCAGGACTTCGTATCCTCATCAATCTTGTCATGGGGCCAGGCGCCAACCAGTCGGGCTATTTAAAAGAGCCCCCAGCACTAACACATAACTGGTCAAATGCTAGCTTTGTTGCCAAATTACTGATTGATTAAGAGAAAGACAGAGACCAAGGTCTGACACAAGAGTCTTCACATCCCAGAGCCATAACTCACCCAGGCTCCAGAGAGTCTGTAACCAAAGACTTTTATTGGTTAACTGAAGAACTGGTCAACTTCGATAGTGTGCAAGACGGATCGATACCAGCAGATGTTGTTTTCCCCCACAACATTCCTGACCCCTTCCCCGTTGGGACCTCTGAACGAACAAACAGAGTCCTTTTCCCTCTAAACCAGAAAACTGAGATTTTTCCTACAGTATACATAAAACTCATTCAGTAACAATTTTCAATGGACTTATAAACATCATACATCATTCTATGTGTTTCTACGATATATGTGTCCATTTAATATGCCTTGATCCCATATAATTCATGTAATTGTTATAATTATTATAGGTGTGTGACTGAAAGTGTGTACTGTTTCATATCAATGCTATCTTACGAACACCACTAGTAAGTTGGCTGGATTGAAATCTGTGTAAAATGTTTCATATTCTTATAATACTGATCATGTCTAAACTGTGGCATCTGTTCTCTCTGTTAGTAAGGAAACCCCCCAGATAAGATAATTTACGATCAGAACTGAGAAGAATGCCACCTCCTAAATTTAGCCAGTGTCTAATTGGCCAGAACTCATCCTGGAGGTTGGACAACTTTGAGTTTAAAATCTTAGACCCAAAACTCTGCTCTCTCTGCTCTCTAACTCTGCTCGTTCAAAATGTTCTGATAGAGAAGAGCTCGCTCTCTGCTCTCTGCACTCTGCTCTCTATCTCTGGGTTCACCCCCAAGAAACGTTCTGCTACCACTCTCAAGAGAGATGGGCAGAAAAAGATGAAGATCTCAATCAGACTAGCAACCATGTAAACGCAGAGACAAAGAACCCAAATTAAGATCAGAAGAACGGGTTTAACAGCTTTATTCAAGCCATCTTACTACTCTCGTCTAAGTTGTCTTTTCTTTTCTAAGTTTTCCTTTATTTTCCGTTGTGAGTCTCGGTTCTAAGTTAAGTTTTGCGACAAGATTTCGAGCCACGTTTCTTCTGTAAAGCCAGCTTCAAACAAAGACTTTCATTCCGCCAGCACACCACGTGACTGGCCGCCCCAGACCCAGGCACAAGGACACCAGCCAACGAACGGACCGGGAAAACCCCTTTCACGCAACAAAAGGGAATCCCCAAAAGCAAAGACAAGCAAGTATCTCCAGACTAAGAGCTGAACTGGTGTACGGATATAAATTGAATAACCTGTCTAAGAAACGATAGAAGGGTTAAATTAATGATTGATGGTTTGTTCCAGGTCATGTCTTATAAGTGCATAAACTTGGGATTTCATCATCTCACTCTTAAACTCACTCTTAAAACTTAATCTTTCCTTACTCGTTTTCCTTCTGCAACTCGTATGAATGTGTATGTGTGTGTGTGTGTTTGTGTTAGATATTAGTTTTATGTGTTAGTATATAATCAATAAAGTATTGTTTGCATTTGAACAAAGAGATTACTTGTGTTATGCTTACACATTTTATTGTCTTGAACTTCGATCTAAGTTACCGATGCTTTTACCCGTGATTATTTCTTAATTTATTGTTAGCTGGGGATTAATTCTTTCTTGGCCAGGAAGATATTATATTTCCTAGAGTTAATACTTGTTTATGCTTTCTGTTCATTGGATGAACTGATAAAATGATCATACTATTGATTCTGCTACAGTAAATTCTGAAGATAATTAAAAATAATTAAATGATTAATTATTGATCATAATTCGTTATGAATAATAATTAATTAGATTTATACATGGGCGTATAAACGCTGCAGCTTAATGCTCCACTCCCAAACAAACTACACAGAGCGAGTGTGAATCACCCTCGCTCAAATAGCGCGGGCAAGGGGACGCACACTGCCTGAACTGTTTGTTTTTGCTCGCCATACTAATAATGAGGGACAAACAACACCAAATAAGACATACAGCAGACACAGAACGCTTGCTGAAGACCAGAAAGCTGATGCTGTTATGTTCCAGCGTCCTTTTATAGCTTCCGCATCACCGTCACATGCGACGTCATGAGTGACGTCATAACGCAACACCAATCAAGGGCTGTTTCTCAATATGCGTTCTTCAGTGATCTTAGGCTTGTTTGAGATGAGCAAAATCTGCGCAGAACCGATCACCGGTGATCAGCGCGAGATGCATGCTGGTTAGAAATGTGTCCGAGTGCGGTCCGCCTGGCTCTGATGTCATGCTGACGTATGTCAAAAATCTCTCGCGAGCGCAAGGCGCATGTGTCGGATTTTGCAGTCGAGCGCAGTTGCTCTCCACCGACTGCGCTGATCAAAAGCACGATGGGAAACGACTTGCTGACGACACAGCTTAATGCTCATTGGTTTAAACAACTGTGATGTATTGTTCTCTTTTAAAATGTTTGATTTTAAAACTCTAATATCAGGTTTTATGTGTATATGTTATGTGTGAATATTCCCAAACTATCTGACAGTGCGATCTCTTTGGGTTATGCAATTTAATTTTTATAAAAAAAGAAAATAAATTAAAACACATATGTCTGTATTAAAGAAAAAAAATATTGATAAACATGTATTTGGAATGTAATTAAATAACAAGTACTTTGGGTGTCTTGTTCATTTTATTTATTTTCATATAAAAGCAACAGAACTTGAATTACATCCAGTTTATTAGCAACACTGCACGAGCGTGAATCCCGCGATATCCATCTTTGATCTCGCAATGGTCAGATCCACTACGAGAAGAGAGATCTGTCCGGCTTGCCTGCGCTTTTTTCACTCCTCCCCTCACTGCAGCCGCCTACTCTCGCATACATTTCAGGCGAGGCAAGGCGCATCTCAAACAAGCCTATTGTGTCCTTGTGTTCTCGTACTACGTCATCATCAACCGTCGAAGTTCAATTCCAATACTCAAGTGCTGTGTTCCAGTCCACTTTTAGACACGCACTTGCGAACTTCCCTAAGCACTTCCCCTCGGGGGAATCCCTGCCGCCATTTTGAAGTGCGTTCCACTTCGTGAAGTGGACGAGGGAAGTTTATATGGACAGACCCTCGTTCCCTCGATCTTGACCGAGGGAGCGAGTCTGCTTCAAATGTACACTTCAGGCACCTATATGTCCCACAATGCAACACGATTGTGACGTCACCGTATATCTCGTCTAATCACCACCACACAGTCAACTCTATGATATATTAATTATATATTTTTTTATATTTAAAACAACCCAAACACACCTATAAACATTTGGATGCTGCATTAAACAAATTCTTAAAGGGAAAAAAATGTAAATAATAAATCAACTCCACAGCTGATTCCAAGTGATCAAGGGCTTAGGACGTTCCAATTCAGCCTATTGCAGTTTCCGCCAGTAGTGGGCACTCGCAATGACGTACATCCGAGTGAACGAGACGGAGGGAAGTTAGCAAGTGAAGGGCATGACAATTTTGGACTGGAACGCAGCAAAGAACGCAAGTACAGAGGACGCATGAAGTGCCCGGATGTGTCCTTGATATCGAGGATGCATCAAATGCAGACTTGAGAGAATCGAACCGCTAAAAATCCCAGAAGACGCTGCGGGCAGTCGACGTACGGAAGGCTGTAAGCTTTAAACTTCTCGTTCTCACTTAAGAGATTCCCGCTGCAAGCTCGAAATACGTGAGTCGTGACAGCTCGTGAAAGTTTACATTTGTCGATCTCTTTTGCTTCATTTTAATAAAGTGATAAAGACCTTAAGAAAGCGGCAGTATTTTTATTGGCATATTAAAAAGAATCTTAACATTGACAAAACATAGGTAACACATAGGCTACTTATAAATACACACGGTAAAATAAAAAAGATATAAACTATGAAAACAATGTCTATAATAATATGAAATAAATGTTTAATAGGTTGTGACATTTGTTTGTGATGTTGTGTTGTATTTATTGCGCTTTGGTCGTGAATCGCTATTTGCCGAGATGGTCAGTTAAGCAGCAAGATCGCAGCACATCTCAATTCTCATAAAGATGCGTTCTGTGTTCTCGCGTCCTTCCAAATTCGTTCTTTCAAGGTCGCCTGGCAAGACCAGTCTCAAAGAGAACGCAAGTCTGTTCTTTGCGTTCTTGGAATTGAGAAACAGCTAAGATTGGACTAGTTCTATACAGACTTAAGATGCGTCATGCCGAAGGCGTTCCCCAATGTGTCGATTCTCGACGCAGCGCGAGTTCCCTCGAAAGGGAACCACACTTAACATTAACGAGAACAGACGACGACTGAGGGAGAACACAGGGTCTAAATTCACAGAGCAAACAAAAGGAACTAAATTAGATAATTAACAGGACACAGGTGAAGGAGATGACTACGGACCCCCTAAAGGGACGTGGTGGTGGAATTTTTTTTAGGTTGGGAGATTATTATTTTTTTAAATCTTTTGCGTTCCCTCGCAAAACTTTTGCGTTCCCCCGAGAAACTTTGCGTTCCCTCGCAAAGTTATTTGCGTTCCCACGCAAAAGTTTTGCGTTCCCTCGCAAAGATATTTGCGTTCCCTCGCAGAGATATTTGCGTTCCCACGCAAAACCTGTTTTGAGCTCGGACAGACACGTCCTGTTTAATGTCCCGCTGGCAGTGTTTCAGAGCTCCGTACGTTAATGGAGCGTTTATAGTGTTTGAACTTGGACTCAAATATAAAGAAATGCGGTCAGTGCTTAAAGGTACAATATGCAAGAATTTTTGCCGCTAGAGGGCGCTACATTCCAAACAACAACAACGGCGTAGCTTGATGACGATGTGAAGGAGCGTGGAATGATGGGAACTGTCGTTTTAAACTCCACCGTGGATGTAAATCAGTCATACGGGAATCGAAAAATCATGTTCATGGATGAGGCTAAGTTCTATTTTTATAAATGTTGCGTTTAATGACATGCTTTTTGTGGCGAGGGGGGCGTGGTTCAGCGCGGTCTGTGATGGGAGAGAAAAGAGACGAGCAAGTAGGTCAAGTGCAAATGCACCTGTGTCTTATTGCAGTGATCGGCGTGGAGAGACCGCTTATAAGCCGCGCTGGAACGAGAGAGAGACTGGGGAGAAAATTGGACGCAGAGGAAGAAAACCGGTGGATCCGAGCTCTCATTTTTGAACTGTTTTGTGCCGTCGCCACAGTGAATGCGCGTTGTGCGCGGCTTTTGTTTGTTTTGCTTTATTTTAATAAAGTACGAGTCCCAGTCACGACGACGCGTCTTCTTCCTTCCTGACTCTTAAACCTCATCACACTTTTATTTCATTAAAATGAATTAACCGCAAGAAAAGTAAGGTTTAATACTTCATAGATGTTACTGTATTTGTTGAATTCATTGTTGTGATAACGCTGCGCAGTTTTACATGTTCTAAACAATTGTTGTAAAAGTACATTCGAACATGCCCACATCATTTGCCAAAATACTGATTAATCTTTATGTATAACACATGCTATGTTTATTTACATGGCCATAAACACCAGACGTGATAAACAATGTCAATAAACTAAACACAAATCTAAAGCAATAATACTTTCCTTACATAAACATAACTATTACCGAATGCTACATTTGGAAAATATAAAATTAAGCATGCTTTGTCGACAGAACCAGCAGCAATCGGTAAAGAATAATTGTGTACCATAACGACTGCAAGAAACAAGCTAAAGTTTGTAGCTTGATAGACGCTACAACTAGGCCTACAACTTCCGCATTTGTCCAGGACTCCACGCAGTACGAGCGGAAACCGAGGGTGACGCGGATATGACGCAATTGACTGGCGACTCCCAGCTCCCCCCTGCTCTAACGCCCCGTTTCCTTGGTTAAAATCGCAATTTTCTCACGATTTAAAAATAGTTGGAAACATTTGGGATATTGTAAGTAATCAACTTAACAAAATATATAACACTGGCCTTGAGATTTTGGGATATTTTAATGCAAAATTCTTACATATTGTACCTTTAACTAAAGGAGTTCAGTGAAGTTGGCAATATTCACATAGGCTATTCGAATTTCCCTATTCTTGAGCTAAACGTTGTTGAAACACAAACAACACCTATTTATAATCACAGTAACCTAGACAACGAGCTACAACCCGATTGTCATCAAAACAAGCTTTATAATATTGATCTCTATGAGCAGGCGGCTGAGAGACAAGTTAGAAGGGACCGTCTGCAAAGTGCAATATAACCCAAAAACGACTACAGCATCAACTCACAGTAGAATCATTAACTTCAATGTTACAAACTGTAGTGCCACCCAATTCAGTTTCAGTGGTGACCCACTGGTCATACTACACTGCTTTTGCACATTTTATATTATGAAAAATATTCAATAACTTCACTGTAACACAACAAATTTAGTTCACACATGACACATCACTGCTCTAATGTTGGTTATAGGCCTACAACAAATAGTTTGGGAAATAATTGCACATAAAAAATAAGTAGGCCTATTCTTTACACAAATTATATTGGTAGGCTATACGCAGCTTTTGCATTATATTTGCTTACTGAATTTGATGGCATTACACTGTAGCCTACACTGTATGTAAGCCTACACTTCACAGAGTGTGAAGTTATTTAATATTTATTTCTAAAAATGTCTAAAATTGCTTTTATTTCATAATAAATAATCATAAAAATTCTGCATTTTTTATCAAACTAAGTAATGTAGTATAACCAGCAGGAGAGCAGTGATGTGTGAACTGAATTTGGTTACAATTCTGCACCTTTTATATTATTAAACATATTCAATAGCTTCACTGTGACACACTGTACAGTGTGTCACAGTGAAGCTATTGAATATGTTTAATGATATAAAATGTGCAGAAGGGTTTTGAGATTTGCACTTTACAGACGGCCCCTTATTTGGACTTGAGAATTGGGTTATAGCTCGTTGTCTAGGTTACTGTGATTGTAAATAGTTGTCGTTTGTGTTTTAACAACGTTAAGTTCAAGAATAGGGAAGTTCGAATAGCCTATGTGAATATTGCCAACTTCACTGAACTCCTTTAGTTAAGCACTGACCGCATTTCTTTATATTTGAGTCCAAGTTCAAACACTATAAACGCTCCATTAACGTACGGAGCTCTGAAACACTGCCAGCGGGACATTACAACAGGAAGTGTCTGTCCGAGCTCAAAACAGGTTTTGCGTGGGAACGCAAATATCTTTGCGAGGGAACGCAAATATCTTTGCGAGGGAACGCAAAACTTTTGTGTGGGAACGCAAATATCTTTGCGTGGGAACGCAAATATCTTTGCGTGGGAACGCAAATAACTTTGCGAGGGAACGCAAAAGTTTTGCGTGGGAACGCAAAGTTTCTCGGGGGAACGCAAAAGTTTTGCGAGGGAACGCAAAAGATTTAAAAAAAAAAAAAACTAACTAGATGACTAATTAGACAGACTGGGGAAAACTGGGACACAGGACTAAACCAAAAACACTATGAAACATGGAAGGCAGACCATACATGTAATGCCCCCTCCCAAAAAGGCATGCAATTTTCTGTTACTGAATGTCAGTACGATTTTTTTTCTGAGATAGTTACATTCATTAGCCTACATTAACTAGCTAGACTAATTACATTTTAAAATGAAACAACACTCATAGAGAAAAAGGTTGTGACTTTATTTGATTCATCTAGACCTGATTTGGTCATAAAAAGTTTTTGAACTACTTTCCTCCTTGAAACCCTGCCAACAGCTACTATTGAGGAGACATTTTGACCAGGACAGGGAGGCTAAAGTTCAAGAGCATCTCGCCATATTCCACAGGAAACCCTCCTTAAAATTATTAATGTTTGCATTAGATTACTGGTATCCCTTATCAGTTTTTAAAAGGATGCATTACCCAAAACATCAGCCTATCTGAAAAGGAAAGTTGTTTCAGTAGCATAAAAAGTTATTAGATTTTGATTACAAGAAATGAAACAAATTTTTTTTTCTTTGCAACAACCCCCCCCCCCCCCCCTTTTTTTCTTCATTTTTCTTTGCTTTAAATTTAGACCTCAAACACATCTCTTTAACCTGGCATACTTGCAGCACATTATCAATTTCTATAATTAAAATCATATAAAATGATTGTTAGGCTGCATAAATTAGGCCAGCTGGAACTGGAAACACTTCCTATAACACCCGATGTTCTCATTACATCATAAGAAGAATGGCATCTACGCTAATGTTAGTCTTTCTGTTTATTTCGAGGTTTACAGTAGTCAGCCGGATCCAGGCCGAATCCAGATCAGATGGAGGACCTGCACCTAGACACGACGACAATGCAGCCCTGAAGTGTCAGCAGAGATTGTGTCAACTAGATTCTCCCCTGTGAAGGCCTCATCGACACGACAGCCAGTGGCACAGTTCCTCAACAAACCTGTCTCCATACTGGTGTAATGAATCCGATCTTTAACCAGATAGAACTAGATTAAATATTTTGAATATTCCGAATATTCTGACTTCTGGCCTGAATCATAATCATACACTGTTCATTTGTTGGCCAGAGGAGAACTGGCCCACTGACTGAGCCAAGGTTTTTCTTTTTTTCTCTCCATTCTGTCACCTGATGGAATTTGGGTTCCTTCCCACTGTCGCCTCTTGCTTGCTTAGTTGGAGACACTTATTATTCTTAATATTTTGATCAGCCTGCTTTGACAACATTGCATGAGAACTGAACTGAACTGAGCTGGACGATGACATCACTGTTTTCTCCAGATAACTAATGATTTTTACATCGGAAATGAATCAACGCTGAACTTACTTGACTTTCTTCAAGCTGCTGTACAGCCAAAACAATCTTTGTTGCATTCATTTCCTGTTATCACTGTAAAGGTGCTTTTAAACAATCTGTATGGTAAAAAGCGATATACAGTATATATATATATATATATATATATATATATATATAATATATAAAGGTGACTTTGCAATAACATGCACTGGTGAATTGTGGAGATACGGGGGAGTACTCTGGATTTGGGCTAAATTCCAAGCTTGGAGCCTCCCCTCGGACAGAACAGCAAATTATTATGATAGGAAAGTGAGAAGACAGGAAGCGAAGTGGAAGAGAGAAAGGGGGCATAGGTTCAGAAAAGGTCCATGACGATGAGCCAGAACGCAAACTCGTGTCACGTAAGCTGCCCACAAGGCTATGTGTGCAGACGATGGGACATTATTTTTTAACTTGACTGCAATGTTTTATTCCCCATCATTCAATGCATATTGTCTGTACATACATGAACCGTTATGTTATGTCATCGCAGATTAAAATCTGTAAATCAAGATATTTATTTTGCATTTATAAGGGGAGAAGGCTTAGCACCCAAGGCTCTTTCGCCTATTGCCTCAAAGGGATACAGTGTCTTTGGGTGGATTGCTGAGGCGGATTGCCAGCAACAGCCATTTTAGGATTGTTTGTGATCTGGTCTTAGTGACTTAGGAGTCTTTTTGATTACCCCTAACTTTTCACAGATTTAGGAGCTGGTTTTAGCACTAAAATAATTTGTGAAATACTCTTAGAGCAGTCCTAAAATTAGGACTGGCACATCTATTATTTTTAAGAGTTTCTCCTAAATCGGAAAGTTAGGAGCGACTTTTAGCTTTAAGATGTTTTGTGAATACAGCCCCAGGAATATGTATTAAGAAAGTAAATGGGGGTGATTTTGATGTACACTCACCAAAAGGATTATTAGGAACACCGGTTCAATTTCTCATTAATGCAATTATCTAATCAACCAATCACATGGCAGTTGCTTCAATGCATTTAGGGGTGTGGTCCTGGTCAAGACAATCTCTTGAACTCCAAACTGAATGTCAGAATGGGAAAGAAAGGTGATTTAAGCAATTTTGAGCGTGGCATGGTTGTTGGTGCCAGACGGGCCGGTCTGAGTATTTCACAATCTGCTCAGTTACTGGGATTTTCACGCACAACCATTTCTAGGGTTTACAAATAATGGTGTGAAAAGGGAAAAACATCCAGTATGCGGCAGTCCTGTGGGCGAAAATGCCTTGTTGATGCTCGAGGTCAGAGGAGAATGGGCCGACTGATTCAAGCTGATAGAAGAGCAACTTTGACTGAAATAACCACTCATTACAACCGAGGTATGCAGCAAAGCATTTGTGAAGTCACAACACGCACAACCTTGAGGCGGATGGGCTACAACAGCAGAAGACCCCATCGGGTACCACTCATCTCCACTACAAATAGGAAAAAGAGGCTACAATTTGCACAAGCTCACCAAAATTGGATAGTTGAAGACTGGAAAAATGTTGCCTGGTCTGATGAGTCTCGATTTCTGTTGAGACATTCAGATGGTAGAGTCAGAATTTGGCGTAAACAGAATGAGAACATGCCTTGTTACCACTGTGCAGGCTGGTGGTGGTGGTGTAATTGTGTGGGGGATGTTTTCTTGGCACACTTTAGGCTCCTTAGTGCCAATTGGGTATCGTTTAAATGCCACGGCCTACCTGAGCATTGTTTCTGACCATGTCCATCCCTTTATGACCACCATGTACCCATCCTCTGATGGCTACTTCCAGCAGGATAATGCACCATGTCACAAAGCTCGAATCATTTCAAATTGGTTTCTTGAACATGACAATGAGTTCACTGTACTAAAATGGCCCCCACAGTCACCAGATCTCAACCCAATAGAGCATCTTTGGGATGTGGTGGAACGGGAGCTTCGTGCCCTGGATGTGCATCCCACAAATCTCCATCAACTGCAAGATGCTATCCTATCAATATGGGCCAACATTTCTAAAGAATGCTTTCAGCACCTTGTTGAATCAATGCCACGTAGAATTAAGGCAGTTCTGAAGGCGAAAGGGGGTCAAACACAGTATTAGTATGGTGTTCCTAATAATCCTTTAGGTGAGTGTATGTTGACTTCAGTAAGTTTTGATTGGCATAGGTCTACTTCTATTCTTCCAAAGTCAAACTATGCACATAGCAATTATTTTACTTTTAAGTCTGCTTATTAGATAACATTCTTTAAAAATGAACACAAACAACTTAAGGGAGCCACAATTATGAAATAACATTGAAGCTCTAATGAAACCATTTTGTGCAAATGACACATATTTTTTTTCACCGCCCAGCAACTGTTTTGTTTTCTGTAAACTGAGATGAAAAAAAAAAAAAAAAAAAAAATCAAATGACGCACACTTCTCAAGTTTCCTAGCTCTGTTGGAGCCACATAAGTCCTTAATGTGGTCCTTTTTAACCATACTGCTCGTGCTTATATGCATGCACTGTGAAAAGTGCAAGCAACATCGGGCCTCCTCTGCATATATAATGTGTGTGATATCTGTAGGTGGTAGTAAAACCTAAGAGGTTACCCTCATTAAAATCTATATTAAAGTCTCACCTTGTAATTGCATTTTTGTTGCATTAAGCATTCATTTTCTTGTTTTATGGAAATGGAAAAGTTTTGAATAATCGTTTAATATTTAAAAGACTTGTTTATAGAACTGTTCTATAAAATCAATATAATTAATATGAAAATCAACATATTGCTTTTAATAATACAAGTTATCTACAATCTACACAAAAATGTAAATACTTGTAATTCACATTATTCACCGATAGGTGGCATTGTACTCCATAAGTATGAATGAAATCACAGCAAATTTCAATCATAATAGCTCCACCTAGTGGTATATACAGTATTTAGGTTGGGTTTGAGTCTGTGCTAAAGCTCAGAAAAACGGAAAACCAGAATAAAACAAAAGACAACAACGCAACATAGTATAGGTGTAGGGGCTAATAAGGGTTTAGTTTTTTACTCTCAAAGCATATTTCTCTGCCTTTAACTGTCTTGCTCTCTTTCTCTCTGTATCTGGTCTATTACACAGGAGAGGGAAGCGGCACAGAGGGCAGCCCAAGAGCTATGCAACGAGAGTGTATTTCAAAAGTGGAGCAGCACCTGTGCCTCAGAGCATCCCATTCATTACATAACTCCCTAGAGTATGTGTGTGAGCATGCACGATTGTTTATGTGTGGGATTTGTATGTTTGTCTAATTTCGTATGTGCCTGTGGCTTAAAGGGATAGTTCAGCCAAAAATGGAAATTCTGTCTTTTACTCTCCCTTATTTTGTTCCATTCTCTCTCTCTCTCTCTCTCTCTCTCTCTCTCTCTCTCTCTCTCTCTCTCTCTCTCTCTCTCTCTCTCTCTCTTTATTCTTAGGGTAGAGTGATATTATGTTCCCCAACCTTTACATAAGCTCTCAACTGGTTTGACACCCAGGCACCTTGTCATTCCAAACTGCAGTGCTGTTTCTATACGCCCTTATCTACTCATCCTCTCAATTTATAGAATCTTTCCCTCACATTTCTCTCAAACTATTTCATCTCAGTCATGCTGCCGCCTGTGTCTGTATTACCTGCACTGTGATAAGTTTGTGATGGACGACCGGTGTCATTTGTCTCTGTTCTCCTCAGAGTTACACACACACACACACACACACACACACACACACACACACACACACACACACACACACACACACACACACACACACACACACACACACACACACACACACACACACACACACACACACACACACACACACACACACACACACACACACACACACACACACAGGCCGATGTGATGATGAGTGTGAGATTCCTGTGGTCCAGCATACTGGGGACCACAAACAACAATGAATTGTGGGGTACCCACTCCAGACTATTGTATGATGTAGGTGAGAACTCATTCTTCCTTACAAACACTTCAGAACTGTACTCTTGGATGGCCTCTCTTTTCATGCTGTGAAAGGCTGATGTGCTCTCTGAATATCGTGATTCTTCTACATCTGTTCTGCTGTGATCCAGTTTTGTATACTTGAAAAAATGACATATACTTAAAAATACATTTGAAATTTACAGTTATGAAAATGAACTTTTTGTAAGGGTGGGGGAAAAATCCCAAATATGATCTTCATTGTATATTCTAGGCAGATTAAATGGAGCATAAATTGAGATGTTTGTGTAGATCTTATATTTTTTTTCTTCTGAGAAAAACACTGTAGGACTGTCTCCTGAAAGATGCATCTCCTGCAGTTTCAGAAGAGAGCTCATCGTTGTTTCTCTCAAGGCTATATGCACAGATTTGCCAAAATAAAAATATGCATAAAAAAACCCCCATTATTTTTAAAACTGTATTTTTTACAACTGTAACTGTTTTAAACAATTTAAACACATGTAATAATAAAAACCCTCAGAGGAAGTTGAGAAACTGACATAAAGTGCATAAAAAGTGTTTTTATGTTGGGTATGTGCTGCTGTCTTTTATCGTGAAAGTGTGCAGGTCAAATTGAGCTGTGATAGAGCAATTTCTGAGCAATAAAATGAATCCATATCATGATTTGGAAACTAAATTGACTTTGATAAGATGTTAATTTATTTGTTGCCTGCATTTACAGTCATGTATCAGAGTAATATGTGCTTGAGAGGTCATAACCCTGCCTCTTCAGACCACCCTCTCCTCTCTGTCCAAAAGACAGACTGATGTTTTAGAGTTTTTTTTTATTTTTTAAACTTCTCCTTATGTTTTTAAGGCAAACACAATAGTTTAGGATCCAATACAAAAAAAAAAACACCAAAAAAAAAACACCATGTGTGCTTTAAACAAGAGTTATGTCTTTGATGTTGACCGTGCAGGCAGCAGTTTGATGAAATATTGATAGCAATTCTCCAATTGATAGCAGCTCCAGAGGGACGTTAGTTTGCCTTTCAGCAAGAGGAGTCCGTGTAGTGGACCTGCACACTACAGTATGAGATATGTGATTCATCAAGTATCACAGCATCAGAATGGGTGTCTGTTATTGGACCTAATCACTCAACTGATCAACACAATATAGTACTGGCTATTGTGATCAAACAGAAGACACTACCCACAAATCAAACCCACACATAGTAAACGTTTGATTTTTTTTTGCCTGTTTGGACAAACACAAATGAACCTATTAGAGGTCTATCCCAGCTAAGAAAAATATGTTCTTAGAATGTTTTGCTAACATTCCCATTAAATTATGAAAACATTATTTCTGAATGTTTTTTTTAAACGTTGAAAACATCCAGTTTTTTATAATGTATTTAGAAGGGTTTTTTTTTTCTTGGTTAATTTGAACGTTAAAGGAACATTCCATTCTATAATTTTGAAAATGTTATGAAAACGTTATTTCTGAAAGTTTTCTGAACGTTCCAAACATCCGTTTTTAACATATTTAGAATGTTTTTCTTGGTTTATGTGAACGTTAGAGGAACATTCCATTCTACCACAGTCCGCCGGATCCAGGCCATATCCAGATCTGATGAAGGGCCTGCGCCTGGACACGATGACAACACAGTCCTGAAGTGTCAACCAGTCCCTCCCCTGTGAAGGCCTCCTTCCCTTCCCTTTACCTCTGTACAGATAAAAAGTTCTGGATGGCACGTAAGGCTATGTTCACACTTAGCGTCTTTTTTGACAAGAAAAAGTTGACAACGGCGTTTTTTTAGCAAAAAAAAAAACGCTGGCAGCGTTCGGTTACAAATAGCAGCCGAGCGCGTCTTTTGTTGCTATAACTAACACGGCTGTAACACAGTCTCACCCCAAAACGTCATATACTGACGCGTCTTGACCATGCGTCAACATACGACGAAAAGGGTACCCCTTTAACGTCAATATGAGACGCAGACAGAAGCGCACCAGCAGCGCCTCCTAGCGGTACCCTAACGCATACCTAAACCCATCTATGCCTAAACCTACCCATAACCCGAATCGTCACATATGGACGTTATGGGGGTACCCTTTTCGTCGTATGTTGACGCATGGTCAAGACGCGTCAGTATATGACGTTTTGGGGTGAGACTGAACAAGAGCTGCAACAGTAGCCTAGTGCTGTGTGATGCAAAAAATGTCGAGAAAGAGAAAGTTGGCTCTTGCGTTGGCTTTTGAAGTTACCGGGGAGGAGAATGTCGGTTCACAAAGACGTTTGTGGGTGCACGACAGACAGTTGTTCTTGTTGTTATGGAAACGACAGGTCTCGCTACTCGCTTGTCATTGGTCAGCTGTCAAAAAGGCGCTTGACGTAGGGCGTTCTTTTCAGAAAAGTTGAACTTTTTTCAACTTAAAAAGACGCTCTGAGCTGCAGAAAAAGACGCCGGCGGTGGCGTCTAAAAAAGCGCTCAGGACTTTTTTGAAAAAACGGTTTACTCCATAGGGTTATAATGTAGAACAGACGCTGGCAGTTTGAAAAAAGACGCTAAGTGTGAACATAGCCTAAGACTGGAGTAATGAGTTTATGATGAGGGCCTGATCCTCCTAATGTTGTAAAAGGTATATCTTTGTTAAGTTCAGTTGATCATCAATCACAACTCCAAGGTTCCTGGCTGACCTTGATGGAGTTATGGGTGACGAACCTAGCTGAATGGAGAAGTTGTGGTGTAATGTTGGGATGACCGGGACCACAAGCAGCTCTGTTTTCGCAAGGTTTAATTGAAGGTGGTGGTCCTTCATCCTGCAAGAAATGTCTGTCAGGCAGGCTGAGATGCGGGCAGCTACCGTCGGATCCTCTGGTTGGAATGAGAGGTAGAGTTGTGTGTCATAAAAAAAAAAAACATGTTTCTGAATGACAGGTCCTAGTGATCAGAGGTGTAAAGTCCAGGGGTCAGAAAGTAAAAGTCCTGCCATATGTTTATTCCACCCATGAACTCAGCCAGCTGATTTCACTAATTAGTTCTATGTCCTGGCTGAAAAACTGTGGTAATTAGCAAATCCAGGTGATTGGAACAAAATATGGAGGAAGACTTTTACTTTCTGAACCTGGACGTTACACCTCTGCTAGTGTAGTTTATTGAGGGTTGAGGGTTGATCCGTTGCAAAGATCATTAGTTATTAGCTTAGGGAACGCTAACACAACACTGTTCTAACAGGAAAACCCTTAACGCACTCCGGCCGCCTATCCACACAAAACAGTGCCTGGTGTCTCGAGAACACACTCCCTGAAATAGGTTCGAAGGTGCAAACGATTATCCGTTATCTCTGCGCAAACCTCAAAAAGGCAAACCCGCGAAAACACAGACGTTGCGCATATGCGCATTACGTGTTCAGTCCAAAGGTATGCGCGTTTGAATATATATGTGCGCTGGCGTGTAGTCCTTCTTTACAAATCAACCCTCAATAACTGTCATCACATGTAGATGGAGAAGACTTGACTTGAACCATTGGAGTATGGTTCCCGAGATGCCCTTCGTCTTTAGGATTGAGAGGAGGATTTGGTGGTTAACTGTGTCAAACGCAGTAGGAAGCAGGAAGCTGCTCTTGCCAGTCTCAGAGATTCAATAACCAAGAGCAGGGCAGTCTCAGTTGAGTGTCCTGTGAACTGTGGTGGAAACTGGAGTACCTGGAGGACACCCACACTGATACACAGAGAACCTGCTTTCTCCTGGCTCAGCCAGGACTCGAACCGATCCCACTGAGCCATTGTGCTGCCCTGTTTATATTTAAATTTAATTGAATTCAAGTCATACAAATAGGCCTCTTACACTGTCAGTGAAATGTGACCCAATTCCGTAATGATGATGGCCCTTTTCATCCTCCTCCACCTCAAAATCATGGTGATGTTTGCCGAACTTTGCATAGGCTACATCGCATAGCTTGTAGCTTTAAGCATGCACGATGTTTCAGATTGTATGGCAAGTGTAAACACATGAATCGGATATGGGTCACAATTGAAAGAACGTGCAAACGGACGATCGAAAAAATCGGATAAAGGTAACAAATCAGAATTGGGCATCAAGACCTGCATTGTAAAAGAGGCCATAGATAAAATGTAAGCAATTAAAGGGTTAGTTCACCCCAAAAAATTTATTCTGTCATTAATTACTCACCCTCATGTCGTTCCAAACCTGTAAGTCCTTCGTTCATCTTTGGAACACAAATGAAGATATTTTTGATGAAATCTGTGACCTTTCTGGCCCTCCATTGACAGCAACGTCATTGCAAGGCCCAGAAAGGTAGTAAAAACATCGTTAAAATAGTCTATGTGACTGCAGCAGTTCAACCTTAATGTTATTTACCCCCCCACCCCCCGAAAATAACGTGAAATGTCGTTATTTTGGGGTACCAAAGACATTTAAGTGTAAATGTAAGTGTAAATTATAAGACACATAAGTGTTTATATTTTTCCAGAGTATTAAGTAAGTGCATTAAATATTTGAATACAAAAATAGCACATAAGACTTTACTTCAAGATTCACATTTTACTGTAGTAGTACACTAAACTGTGCAAGAGTCTCTGGGAAGTACACAGTCCAAAACATGGAATCATAAATAGCAAAGCTTACATTTTCTAAACCAAAAACACAACCCCACCAAATTAAACAAGGGAAAAAAGAATACAAACTCAAACATACAACTAGACAGCACACAAGTCAAATCTAACAAGACATGTGAAAAACAACACAATAGAAAAAGAAAAGAACACTAAATTGTGTTCTGTGTATATGAACAGTTTCGTATGGAGCTTCATACATTGTCAATTTACAGATGCTTCAGCTAGGCTGAAGAGAGACCTTAGAGTGTAACGGTTGTCTGCAGAACCTGGAAGTTTGGTTTAAAAATGGTGTGAAATGGAGCGCCATCGCAGAGTTGTGAGTAATAGAAAGACAATGAGAGAATTTTGTTCATAATCTGATGACATGATGTTACAGAAGTGTAAGGTTATGGCATGAGGTTAAATCCCAGCTAAAAAGGAACATTCCCATAACTTTCACTAACGTTCTTTAAAAGTTATGTAAATATTAGATCAAAATGTTCTTAATTTTTTTTTTAAATTGGATGTTTTGAATGTTTAAAAAACATTCAGAAATAACGTTTTCATAACTTAATGGGAATGTTAGCAAAACATTCTAAGAACATATTTTTAGCTGAGATGTCAAAGTATTATTTCTGCTTGCCTGTTATTTTATATACAACTTGCATTCATTGTTGATTCCTTATGCATGTGTCTTGTGACTTCATGTTCACTTTAATTCTCTTTATTGATCAAACAAGTAGTAACGTTTAAAACATGTTCGATGGACGTCCAACTAAACCATTTAAAAAATCATTTAGCAAATATTAATAACATCATAAAGACGTCCAGAGAATGTTGCTCTAAGAACATTTCTCTCAATGTTATGAAAATGTTCATCAAGTAAAAATAACATTGTAAGGACGTTCCAAAAACTTTGTTACAGTGGAGGGGACATGTTCGGTTCACTTAGTTTTGTCATGGCCACGACATGTTAATTCGTGAGAAATATTAGAGGGCTATCAATTTCTGATAATTCCAGACTGCTATTGTATGTTTATGGATTTAACTTGTGGCCATGAGAAATAGATGTCATTCATAAACAATCTCATGGCCATGACAAAACTAAGTGAACCGAACACATCCACTCCTGGTCACCGTACGTTGTAAGAGCGTTTTCACTCAACATTATGAGAACATCAGTTATGTACAAAAAATGTCACAAAGACATTCCTATAATGTTGTTTTAAGAACGTTTTCTCTCAACATTATGAGAACATCAGTCAAGTAAAAATGGACGTTCCAAGAACTTTGTTATAAGAATGTTTCCTCTCAACGTTACGAGAATGTATTTTAAATATGAAAACATAATATGACTGTTCCTGAAATATTATTTCAGGAACGTTTTTAACTAACATTTACATAACGTAAGTGAAAGTCATGGGAACCTTCCCTGTAAGCTGGGATGATTCTTTCCTTGCTTTGTGCTTTTTATGCTATTATGTTTGTAATATGTGACAAATATCTGACATTTCATTGTTTCGTTCCATGTCTTAGCTTTTAGAAGTAGGATAAGTAGCCTAAGTCCCTCCCCTCCGCTTCCGGCTCATGGGACCTTATTTCGGAAAAAATATGTATGGTAGTCAATGGTGAGAGACAACTTATCTTTTTATTCCGTCTGAACTGTGCCCTGAATTACACATATGATGTTTGTCAATTTAAAAGATAATTATGAAAGTCAAGAAAGTCACAGTTTGTCATAAAACAGAAGAGTAACATTTAGTTTTATGTGAAAATCGCTCAATGAACATCTCTCGTCTCGCACTATGTACGTATGTGTGCAGTCTGGTACAAAACACTCAGGCATGACGGCGTAACGTTACGATTATAACGTAAGACTATAGAAAAAATGACAGACGTTAGCTTCAGTAAAGTTAGCTTCATTCATTGTGAGAAAAGGTATGACGTCACATGTGCGCCTTTTGGGTTTGTAGTCTTTGTAATTACGTATTTTCACAGTCGTATACCTCAACAGTTTTACATCAAACTGCGACTTTCTTGACTTTAAAATGTATATTTTAAATTGACAAACATCATATGTGTAATTCAGGGCACAATTCAAACGAGATCAAAATATTTGTTGTCTCTCGCCACTGACTACTATACAATATTTTTCCGAAATAAGGTCCCATGGTGGTCTACCGGAAAAGGGAGGGACTTAACATTTCAATTAATTGTTGGCTTACCAGAACCAGTCAGAATTATCATATTGGTGCATCCCTATATAAAGGAACAAAGTAGTTGTCATCTGAAAAGTAGTTTTATGGCAATAATTTTGCATTATGTTCCATAATAACACTTCCATGACCAATTCCATAATGTTCCTAATTATATATTCTCTACTAAAGTGGCAAAAGACGCTAGTGAGAATGAAATGAGCACTTTTTGACCCAATATTCAAAAACTTCCTATCAGTATGAGCGTGAAATAAGATTTCCAGTTGTGGCTCAAAAACTTTGATTCGAGTTGGTGGTAGAAGTGACCCACATTTTTATGGCGACAAAGAAAAAGTCCAGGCATGAAAAACACTTCTATAAAATATGAATATTGATAACTGCCTTGAGTATTTTTGTTTTTTATATTTGTCTGTAGGACAGTACTTTAGGCAATGCACTCCTATCATTACAAAAGGAGAAATGACAAAAAGGGAAAACAGAGGGATTAAGTTGTGCACGCTTATATGCACTGCGTTTATACATAGATATGCTAATGTGCATAATAACCTCTGTGGGGCATCATTGTGACCAGAAAGAAAGATGAAACAAAAGTGAGTCTGAGACTGAAACACATGAATAAGTGGGAGAAGTTGAGTAAAGCCAGGGGCGCATAAAGGTCTCATGCTTTAGCGAAAATTAGCACGCTTTTCCACCGCCGTCCATTAGATAATCAAATTCATGCCACACAAGGCTGGGCAACCCCTCCTTTTCATTACTCCCCTATAATCCTTGTCGATAAGACACAACTCGCATACCAGTTTCATTATACTGTCATTTCAGAACCGACATGGAATCCCCCTCGGGATACTATCAGACAGAAAATAACTTAACAAGTTGAAGTGGATACAGTTTTGCGTTTATTATTTTTGACAGCCTCAAAATAATCTCACAAATATCCCATTCCGATTTTAGGGCAGGGTGAGGGGCAGAGAGTGCGCCTGTTATCAGCCCAACACACTAATGGCTTATATTCGCAGACACCAGATATACCTCCAGCAGTGAGACAGAGAGATCCCAGTTTTGTGAGAAGCGTATAAAATGAAACACAATAAAGAAAGCAACCAACTCCAAAAGGGCGTGTATTTGACACGCGCTGGCTGTTTTAGGCTGTACGAGCGCGAGGCCTTCTCCTCTTTAGCCTTTGAGCATACAGTGGATTAGTACTCGATAATCTCTCCTTTGTGAAGTGTTTACTGAGCTCAAGACTAAACACTTCAAGATGAGAAACCTCAGTCTGCGAACCAGCTGGTAATCCCCACTCAATCTTTTCAACAAAAAGCAAAGCAAACATGCAAGAGCACAAGTTAAATAGCTGACTACCAATTCATGAATGGCAAGACTGGTGAAATCTGAAAAAAAAAAAAAAAAAAAAAAAAATGTAAGTGACATGACGTGTAATAAATGTTCATAATGTAACCCACATTAAAATATGGTATAAATGAGCATTCATAAATACGTAAATGCAATAATTCGTAATATTGTAATATGAGATACAATAAATATATTTCATAATGCATAAATAAGTTTAAAAAAGGTATACATTTAATTAATAGTTCATAAGGGAAATTGAAGCAAAAATACCTACAAGAAATTGTACTGACGCTTTTTATCCTTTAAATCTCATCTTTTATCACCAAAATGACATATTTAAACTTTTTTCCTTTGGTAACCCGAGACGTTCCTTTTTAAAAGCTACTCTCAATGCTGAGCTGGTTCAGTACTTTGGGAACGAGAATACCAACGCCGCCATACTGGAAGTGTCTGAGTCCCTCAAGTTTGTGTAGTGTGTGCGCACAAACACGAGAAAGGCCTCAGACATGAGTTTTGGATGTTGACTCAAGGATGTGTGAGCTCATAGTAACATGAACTTCCAAACTATAGAATCTAATGAATATGTGCGAAGAGGACCAGCCTGCCGTATCACATTCATTTTGCAAGGGGGTGCCTTTTGCTGGAGGATGTAAACAACTTGGTGGAATGAGCCCTAACTCCTAGAGGTGAAGATTGGCCGCGTGCTTCATAGGCTAGAACAATAGCATCCCTCACCCAGTGTGACATCGTTTGCTTGGTGGCGGCCATCCCCAGGTTGCGGCCCACAGCAAATTAAAAAAGTTGCTCTGACTTACACCACTGTCTAGTGAGGTGGACGTAAGTCTGAAAAGCATGAACTGGACACAGTAGGTGAAGTTTCTTCTGCTCCGGTGTAGTGAATGGCAGAGGACAGAAGGCTTAAAGAAGGCTTCATGTGTGGCGTTTCCATTCCCCTGACAGAGAGTCTGCTCCCACATACAAATTTCCAGGGTTGTTGGAACACGCCCCCTGAGGGACGGGAACTTGTCATGAGTCCAAAGCAGAACCTGCTGTGCTAGCCTGTTCAGACAGCGCAAACACAGTCCGCCCTGGCGATTTATGTTGGCGGCTACTGTAGTGTTGTCCACCCACACTAGGATCAGGTAGCCCCTTAACTGTTGGAGGAAGTATTTCAGGGTCAAACATACAGCCATCAATTTAAGGCAATTGATGTGCCAATCGAGATGACAGCCTCTCCAGAACCCTTGGGCTGTTCAGCCAAGTCAAGTCAAGTCACATTTATTTATATAGCGCTTTTTACAATACAGATTGTTTCAAAGCAGCTTTACAGATAAAACAGGAAAATAATGCAACAAAGATTGTTTCCAGAAGAAAATAGCATCACAGTCCAGTTTAAGTAAGTTCAGTGGTGTTTCATATTTGTTGTAAAAAAGTTATTAATTTAGTTCATTTATATATATAGCTGCTCTGGAGAAAAACGTGATGTCATCATCCAGCTCAGTTCAGTTCTCATTTAATTGTGTGAATGCAGGCAGATCAATATTGTTGTTGAATATTAAATTAAAAGTTAAATTTAATGTCCCCAACTAAGCAAGCTAAAAGCCAATGGCAACAAAGGTGGAAAAAGGCAACAAAGGCGAAAAAGGCGACAGTGGCAAGGAAACAAAACTCCATCAGGTGGCAGAATAGAGAAAAAAACCTTGGGAGAAACCAGGCTCTTTTGGGGGGCCAGTTCTCCTCTGGCCAACGAACGAACAGTGTATGATTATGATTCAGGCAGCATAATAGGTCAGAAGTAAGATTGGATTGGAACAATCAGAATATTATTAGGGCTGAACGATTAATCGCACTTTACATGTAATCGCACTTAAATCGAGATGGCTTGTCGCTATTTTAAAATCTAAATCTAAGCCTAAAATCAAAGGCTGCGATTATTTTTTATGCGCAGCTTGTCATTGATGTACGGCTCTGTAAACGCTGCTCTATCTGAAAGCACTGTGAGTTTGAGTCACTTATAACGTGCATTTGAAAAAAACAACACGCGTCAAACATCTTTCCAAAACATGAGAAGCATTTATGAACCTATTGTCCAGCAACCCCTCTTGTTCAAATGGGGCAGTATTTACTACCAATCAGCCACACTCCACTGACAAGCTGCACATGAAATAATTGCAGCCTTTGCCAAATCGCGTGCGGTTTTATTGCGATTAATCGTTCAGCCCTAAATATTATCCAGTTCCATCTGGTTGAAGATCGGAGTCATCACGCCAGTATGGAGATGGGTTTGTTGAGGATCAGTGCCGATGGCTGTCGTGTCGATGAGGCCTTCATAGGGGAGAGTCTAGTTGACAAAATCTCTGCTGACACTTCAGGGATGTGTTGTGGTCATGTCTAGGCGCAGGTCCTGCATCTGATCTGTACGGCCTGGATTCAGAGTGTGTCTGCTTCCCGGACAAAGTTAGGGAGACTGTTCCAGAGTTTAGGTACTAAACAGGAAAAGGATCTACCGCCAGCAGTCGATTTTGATATTCTAGGTATTATCAACTGGCCAGAATTTTGAGATCGCAATAGACATGAAGGACTATAATGCGTTAAGAGCTCGCTCAAGTACTGGGGAGCTAAACCATTTAGTACTTTGTAAGTAATCAGCAATATTTAAAAATGTATACAATGTTTAATAGGGACCCAATGCAGTGTTGACAGAACCGGGCTAATATGGTCATACTTCCTGGTTCTAGTAAGAACTCTAGCTGCTGCATTTTGGACCAGCTGTAGTTGGTTTATTATGCGTGCAGGGCAACCACCCATAAGAGCATTACAATAATCTAGCCTTGAGGTCATGAACGCATTAACTAACTGTTCCGCATTTTTCATTGAAAGCATACGTCGTAATTTAGATATATTTTTCAAAATGGAAGAATGCTGTTTTACCGATGCTAGAAACGTGGCATTCAAATGAAAGTTTGGTATCAAAGAGCACACCCAGGTTCCTAACCAACTACGAAGACTTGACAGAGCAGCCATCGATTGTTAGACAGTATTCTAGATTAGTACGTGCAGAGGTTTTTGGTCCAATCAGTAGAAACTCTGTTTTTTCAGAATTAAGTAATAGGAAATGACTAGTCATCCAAATTTTTAAATGAGCTATGGATTCCGTTAATTTCTTGAATTGGCAAGTTTCGTCTGGGCTCAAAGAGATTTAGAGCTGAGTATCATTGGCATAACAGTGAAAACTAATCCCATGCTTCCTAATGATATCTCCCAAGCGTAGCATGTACAGAATGAACAGCAACGGTCCTAGCACTGAACCTTGTGGTACTCCATACTGAACTTGTGATCGATAAGACATCTCTTCATTTACTGCTACAAACAGATAACGGTCAGATAAGTATGATTTAAACCATGCTAATGCTATTCCACTAATGCCAACATAATTTTCGAGTCTATTTAAAAGAATATTGTGGTCAATGGTATCAAAAGCAGCACTAAGATCGAGTAACACTAATAGAAAGATACAACCACGAGCGGATGATAAGAGCAAATCATTTGTAACTCTAATGAGAGCAGTCTCAGTACTATGGTACGGTCTAAATCCTGACTGGAAATCCTCGCAGATACCATTTCTTTCTAAAAAGGAACATAGTTGTGAGGATACTGCCTTTTCTAGTATCTTTGACAAAAAGGGTAGATTTGAGATCAGCCTGTAATTGACTAATTCTTAGTCAAGTTGCGTTTTTTAAATATGAGGATTAATAGCCAGCTTACAAGTTTTTGGTACATATCCTAGTGACAAAGATGAATTAATGATATTAAGAAGAGGCTCTACGACTTCTCGAAACTTCATGACTTCAGCCCATCATTAGCATCCTGCGAAGACAACACGCACCTAGAGTGGAACCCAAGGTGAGGAACCGGGGTGTGAGGCACATAGAAATGGTACAAAGCCCTCAGCGCATAACTTTTACCATAAACATGGATTTTATAAAGTACACGAAGTGCTCAGCACGTGCACTTACCATAAAGCACTCAGCGTGTGCCCAGTGTAACCATAGTTACCAGGGAGTAATAGAGAAAAAAAAAGATTGTTATTAATATAACAATGTGAGAATTATTGAAAACTATTCAAAAGAAGTAACTTCATAAAAGAAAATAAAAATGTTATACAAACGTATATTTTCATTTGGGTATTAGTGTGACCAATGGTGATGAGTATTGAACTTGAGACGAGCCAATGTGAGCGTAGAATGTGGCGCAGCGGAAAAAAATATTTCCAGGTTTTGCACGAGGTTTAGGTGTGGAGTTAGATGCAGCTCTCTCTCATGCACGTTTGTCTGATGAGCGTGGTGTTCGTTGACGCTCCGGGAAACAGAAAGAAAGAAACGACCTCCTATATGAATTCTATCGATGGATTTGTGTGAGTGAAATGACAAACTTTATTTTGCATTAGTTATGAGTGACATTTACAGGGGCATCATACAATCTGAGACGTTGCAATTGTTTTCTGACGGGTGATATGGATCATGTTAGGAGGGGTCAGGGGGTTTCTCCCCCTGAATTTTTTTTAATTCTGGCTGCTAAACATACCATTTCAATGCAGTTTGGGAGGGACAGAAATACCTTAACGGAGCTAGCAGCAACCCTCCTCTATCTGAGGACTAAGTTAAAGTATCTATTTTGTAAGTTTATGTAAAAGACAGGTTGATGAAAGAACTGTAAGCTCAAATTCAAAAGCTTTTGAAGTCTACTTCATTAAAGCATGTTTACACACACACTTACTGTACACTTAGGCCTACTACACATGATTTTAAAAACAGTACCATTGCAGTTTTTATGTTATGATAATTGGTATGTGACCTAAGAACGATCTTACATTAAAGGTACATAAAGGTGCTGAGGTCTGACTTTGTGGTGCTCTGAAATTAAGTTATTTTAATATTAATATGTGATGAAGGACTTTGAAAGAAGTTTGACAGATTTCAGTGCTGAATAAGGTTAACACTACCCCGTTTATTTGAAAATGGTTAATATTTGACAGAAATTTAAAAAAGTAATCAAATCAAATGTAATATAATATGTAACATTACTTTAGTAAAATCATTGAAATACTGTAGTTACACTGCTCATTATATTTTAAATAAGGAACTTGTAAAGAGTAATTTAGAGCTGCCTGATCCGTTAAGAACCGTGAATAACAGTCTATGGGAGAAACATCAAGTCGATGCCTTGATAACGTTAGGTTGGATTTTGAGGTTAGCCTACAACAAATTTAACACCCTCGTTTCTATGAAACTGAAAACAATTGAACCAGCTGGAGACTTTGACACAAGACAAAACAGAACAGATGTTTCAAAACCGATCAGATAACGTTACTATGGCTTTGTATGGCAGTAACGTTAGCCAACTAGTTTACGGTTAGACTAGGCTAGCTATCGATAATGTTACACTGACACAACTTAAGTTAATGCTCTGAATTCGCAGCTAATATCAAATCCATAACTTTTTGATCAAGTTAAAATTTCCAGGTCAACCACAAATAATCCCACTACCTTTTAATATCATCCGATAACTAATTCAATGCCGATTTGTTGCTTTGCCCACTTACCACTTCAAGACCATCTGTAAAACATTGCCAGCTCAACGTGCGAGACGAGTGAGTTGCTTGAACATACACAGCAAAGATTCTAGAGCGCTACGCGCGTGTCTGAAGTCAATTATTCCGCTTATACTACAGTTACCACACCTCGAAACATTGTTCAGATTATGTATTTCAAGACGTTTGTAAAGTTTTTGTCATTAAAATGCTCTTGTATGTAGGACTAATTTCTTACGCATCTAATCCCATGCCTCCGTTGCTAATTCCAAAACGTCATTTTAGAGTTAGTAACGGAGGTTTGAGCCACTGATAGCAGACTAATGCTGGGGACACACGACTAGCTGACACATTCTCTGACTGTTTTCATCGACTGCAGCAGATTTTAAACACCAACTTTGAACACAGACTGAGTTTGGGCATGATCAGTCATAAGTATCAAATTACATTCATTATGCAGTTATTAATGCAGTTATTAGAGAGAGATGTTGCAATAATGAGACAGAAAAGCATGTGCGTCAATATTATTATTTATTTATTAATTCAATTCGTTTTAATTAATTCGTTCATTCTTTTTTTTTTTTCATTATTGACAGATGACAGTAGACTATAGCCAAATAAATGAAACACAGAGCCCTTTTAACAAGTAGGCCTATCAATAATTATTTATTTGTTATATTATCTGCAATAAAAATCCGTGCTGCAGGACTATCCATTTATTTAGCCTATATTCAGTTAAATTTTCTATTGATTATAGATAGGACTATATACTTTATTTATTCAAATTAAACTGCATGTTTCTATTGATTGTGAAGCTAGATATTGAAAATTGCAGATCAAGCGCATGGGGCTAAATGCTTTTTCTTGTTATGAATTGTATCCTATTTTCCGTTATTACAGTTGACTACGCGAAGTGATATGGAACTGTAATGCGGTTAAGACCTGCCTGGAACTACTTTAGCCGTGCGTTTCCCTGAAAATAATGCACACCTTAGAACGTTTGTCAACCAATCAGATTCAAGCATTCAACGGCCCTGTAGTATAAATATATATATGTTCTGGTGCCTGTATTCTGGATTTGTCCCGGCCTTCCAGTGGTCTTGAGGAGGGTTTGGACTGGCGAGCCCCCATTGAGTCTGTTCTTGGATTTTCTGTTTGAAAAAGACAAGTTTTCTGAGCTCTGCGAACAGTAGGAACAGTTTCCTTTCAGATGGTTTTTCCTTGTCGACAGAGAAAGACATTTAAATATCTCTACGGACAATTTAAATAACTGTTTTCTTGAAAGACTGAGCATTTGAGGGTTTTGAGATCACAGGATATCCATTGTATTTCAGTGAAACGTGTTGATTTTCTGTTGTGTTGACAAATGTGGTTGTATATTATTTGGGTTTTGATACTTGAACACTGTTAACTTTTTCTTTAAATCAATCAAAGTTACTAGCTATAAGTGTTCACATTTCATCTCATTAGAGTGAATCAAATACTCATTGTTAAAGTGAAAGAACAAAGAAAAGTATATGAACTTACCTTGTTGAAAACCAAGGGAAAAGTTTTATGAGATCTAAAAAAAAGAAAAGAAAAAAAGAGTGATAACAAAATTTAGAAAACAACAATTTCATCTGTGGATTTTTTTTTCCTGTCTTCATTGCTTAAGCCGCGTTTCCACCGCAGGAACTTTCCCCAGGAACTAGGAACTTTGGGCTGGTACTCGATGTGTTTACACCGCAGGAACCAGGGTCTAAATTAAGTTCCGGGTAAATATTTCCCCCTCCGATAGTCCCTGCTCATGAGGTAGTACTTTTTCAAAGTTCAGGAACTTTCAGGGGTGGGACTTGTGCGCTGCACAAGCTGATTTGTTGTGTTCACGCCGCATTTTGGTTGGATGATTCCACGCAGCATTTTATTTATTTTTAACCTCCCTTTTTAAAAAAATCTATTGCGGTTCGTGTTGTGGCTTCATGCAGTAAGAGTTGTCTGTCTGCAAATATGAAATTTAATAAAAAAACTGGTGGACTGGCGACGAGTTTCAGGCTTTATTAAGGGTATTTGCGGAAGAGGAAACTTTCTGCGTGTTCGTCCCAGCCATCTCACGGTCAATGTCTGCAATAGCTGATAACATACAAATTTTATATCTAACGTTAGCATTACGAGCTTACTGAACATGCTTTATCAGTGCTCGTCTCTTTTCTGCCACAGCTTTTATTATTAAGTCATTATGTTTACACATTGTCATCTATTGCAAGGCACTCCAAACCATGTTACAAATTTACTATAACAGGATTGAAATAGCGCTTTGAGGTTAGTAACAAACAACTATTTACAAGACTGTCACTATTTATGATTGATAGACGGGGTTCAGGCTTTTTTTAAGCGTATTTGCGAAAGAGGAAATTTTTGCGCGTTCGTCCCAGGCATCTCACAATAACTGATAACATACGTTGTCTAATTTTATACGCATACGAGCTTTCTGAACACGCTTTAGTATCAGTGCTCGTCTATTTTGTTTTGTTAATTACCTCGTTAGTAAACCAATACATAACTGCAGCACAGTTTGAATCTCCTCTATACTTATTATAAATGTGGCGCTCAAAACTGATTACTGTCCGTCGCAGACTGGGAGGAGCAGTTGCGCGCAGTTTACCTTCCCGGTACTTTAGACCGCGGTGTAAAAAAAGCAACCGGTCTGGGGCAAAAAAAGTTCCTGGGAAAAAAGTTCCTGGGACAAATTGTTCCGGGTAATTTCGGTGGAAACGCGGCTTTAGTTGATGCAACTTACCTGTTGTGTGCTGTTAAAAAAAAAGAAAAAAAGTTGTGAGTTCAAACAAATTTCCAGTGCCTGAGTCTTTTCACTGTTATTGTGGCATCTTTCTCAACAGCAAATCTATTCTTCTGAGACGCTGGTCCATAGATTGGCATTATAACATTAGACAAGTTATTAGCCAGAGAGTAAGTGCTACAAAAAGTTGGCAAGCCAGCCAGGAGATTGATTGCCTAACAACAACAGTGACCTCTCAGTACGCCAAAACAAAGATAATTATTATTGTGAAACAAGCTATCTAATAATATGGATATAATGGAAAACGTCAATGTTTCCAATGCTGTCATAGTTGGTGGCATAACACAGAGTGAATCTGACCAAAACTTAGAAGCATGGCTGGTGCGGTATGGCAGTATTAGACGTACTCTGCATACTGATGACCCAACATCTGAATTTCATTGGCAGGCTATGAGTTTGCACATTGCTCTGCAATGAAAAACCTGGAGCCTCTGTTGCCTTTAAGTATTGTTAGCACGTCAGATGCAGATGATATTCACTCCCAGACTCTGGGACTCTGCACCACCAGCTCACTCAATGACCGTGGGTCACCCGTCATGTCACCAAGAATGGGAGAGAGCAGAGATTTGACGTTCTCGCCAGACGTTTCCCCTTTGCTGTTTTTTTTTATTTTTTATTCCACGCCCACCAGACTTCGAGACATGGCGAGCAAGTGTGGAAGTCCTACTGGATGATCCAGACTTGTCTCGTACAAGAAGAATCCTAGACAGCTTGCTTCCACCTGCTGCTGATGTAATCAAACACGTTAGTCCACAGTCGTCACTCTCAGTGTATTTAGAATTGCTGGAGTCAATGTATGGATCAGTGGAGGATGGGGAAGAGTTGTTGGCAAAGTTTATGACTATGCTGCAAAATCATGGAGAAAAGCCTTCCAGCTACCTGCATCGATCACAGGTGATGTTAAGAGCAACGGCCAGGAGAGGTGGCACTGCAGAGAGTGATTGTGACCGCTGCTTAATGGCTTAATTGCCAGTCTCCAGCTGGAAAGGAGGAAGACTAACCCACAGTCCTTTGCGGAACTGGCAATGTCTGTCAGAACATAGGAAGGCAGACAAGCTTCAAAGGAGGATCGGATGAGGAATCTAAGAAGTCAGATGGAAGAAGGGTCAGTGGCTATGAAGTAGAATCTCTGGATGGAACTGTCTGCATCCTACTACCAAGCCTTATAGAATGTAACAACATTCCCAATAACAGAGACAAGATTCCAACCCCTGACGTGGCTCGCTGTCACGCACACCTAAAGTCTGTATCACACCTCATTCCAGAACAGGACCCACAAGCCCCAATTATGCTTATCTTAGGTCAGGACATCATAAGAGTTAATAAGGTCTGTAAGGTGAATGTCTCACACAACCTCAAGTTGGATCCGGGATGGATCATTGTCGGCAATGTATGTCTGGGAAACAATAATAATAATAATAGTAATAATAATATACATTTATTTGTATAGCACTTTTCATACATAGAATGCAACTCAAAGTGCTTCATATGCATAAAATCAAATAATACAATCACACAATGTAAATATAAAAATATTCGAAAACAACTATAAAGGTTCAGCATGTCAAATAAAGTAAATTGGGAATATAGTTTGACCTCAATATCGATATAAAATAAAATAAATAAAACAACGAGAAAAAATTAGAAGGTAAAATAGAACATAAAACTGACTTACACACAGCTTTGTTATATTACAACACCATATTGTTATATTGATAAGCAACTTTAAAAAGATATGTCTTAACCCGCTTTTTATATGAATGCTAGGAGCTTCTTTTACTTCATCTGGTAGACATTTCCAAATTTTTGGAGCATAGTGGCTAAAAGAAGTACCACCAGATCGTTTATGCTTTACTGTATATTGTGGCAGAAGGCTAGCACTAGAGGATCTTAAACTACAATTCGGGACATATCTCAACAGACAGTCGAGATATGAATGAAACCTGAATGACCCAATTCCACCCATTGTGGTGGAACTTGGGAAAGAATGATTGGGATTGCAGGAAGAATTCTTGACTCCGTGTTCCTCCAGCTGAAAGACAAAATTACCCACAAAGTGCTGGGGACCTTCATGGCAGAGGCAGCAGCCATTATCAATCCCAGACCTCTTATTTCCGTGACAACAGACCCTGATGAGTCATTTATACTCACTCCAGCGTTTTTTCTCATACAAAAAGTGAACTTTGCTGCTGCACCTGCAGGCGAGTTTGGAGTTGCTCATGCCCGCACAATATGCCCTGTCAAAAGTTCCCAAAATAAAGATTTTTTTTTAAATTACTTGTCGACTCCTGTGAATATTTATCGTTTGTCTGCAGAATTTTCTCACCACCCTGACACTAACTTTACTAATTATTTACTGTCCGGTCTCGAGCACGGTTTCGAACCTGGTGTGGAAAGCTTCCCCACACAGAGTTTTACTTGCAGTAAAGACTCTCGCCAAGCCTGACAACAGTAGACAACCTAATTAAAAAAGAAATCGAATCAAGATTTATGATCATCCCGTTTAACACTCCACCTTTCGAGTGTTTCCACATCAGCCCCATTGGAGTAGCTACCAGAAAATGTACACGTAAAAAAAACGATTGATGATCGATCTCTCAACCCCACAATTCACCGTTTCCAAGCATAAACAGCCTCATCTCCCTCAAAGAATTACCACAACATCGATCAAACTATAACCTTGATTAAAAACGCGGGGCAAGGCGCTTGGCTCGCAAAAATTGATATCACTGGTGCATTCAAAGTGAAGCCCGTCCACCAAGATTCATGGCACTTATTCGTCGTACGCTGGCATGAACATTTTTACTTCGCTGTCCGCCTAACGTTCGGCTGTAAAAGCAGCCCCATGATTTTCAACATGTTATCGGAAGCTATTTGCTGGATTCTCTCTAACAGTCATGCAATTCCTTATGTTATTCACCTGCTTGATGATTTCTTAATCATCTCGCCTCCCGATGCCATTCCAGCCATGCCATGCCATTGCATCTTTCCACAGTCCAAAAAGTTTTTGCCGAGCTCGGGATCCCAATAGCCCAAGATAAAACCATGGGTCCAGCCACGTCCATCGAATCTTATGGCATCAACTTAGACACAGTCAATTTCCAAGCCTCACTACCCAAGGAGAAAATCGACAGGATAATCCTGGTCACATCCACCCTCATAAACAGCCCAGATTGTTCCAAGCGCGAGCTGCTATCTTTGCTCGGCCACTTAAACTTTGCAATGCGAATAATTCCGCAAGGCCGCCCTTTCATCTCGTATCTCCTCTCCCTTGTGTCATCAGTTTACGCACTAGAGGATAAAATATCCCTAACTAGTTTGTGCTGCAACAAGCTCAGTCTGTGGATAACCTTTCTCAAACAATGGAACGGTCTATGTTTTTTTAAATAATAATCTGGTTTCTCTCCCCTAGGACTGTTTACAGAGGCAGCTCCCTCTATCTCTTTCAGGGGATTCTACCAAGGACGTTGGTTCACGTCCACTTGGCCCCCACAGCTGTTAGACCCATCGCAGTCACTAACATCCTCAGCGTTGTTTGAGTTGTACCCTCAGGTCATAATTGCCTTCCTGTGGGGGAAAGAATGGTCCACCAACAGCATTTTAGTGCATTGTGACAATGAAGCAACCGTGCATTGCATAAACAAAGGCCGTTCACATTCCTCCGCACTAATGCCTCTCCTAAGACGCTTGATCTGGATTTCAGCCTGCAACCAATTCATCATAATTGCAAAACTTATCCCAGGGTCAAAAAATCAAATCTCCCTCTCTCATTTTGCGTTCCAGAAATTCAGGCTGCTGGCACCAGAGGCGGACCCATTCCCAACAACAGTACCTCACTATTCAGAGCTGATATTCCCATAAATCATCCACTGAAACTCCTCTTTGATCTCAATACAATTCTCTAAGCCGTTTCCCTCAGAACCCTACAAACCTATCTAACAGCATGGAAGAGTTTTAAGTCTTTCCACTCCACCTACAACCTGCGTTTTCCTGATTGTTCCCTGCTCACCATCACTTCATTCATTTCCCATCTCAACAGCACCAAGAAATTCCAAGTCAGCTCCATCAAGGGTTACCTAAACAGAATCCAATTTTTCTACAAACTTATTTTCAGTTCACCCTCCCCAGAAATAGCAAATTCACAGACGTCCATGCTTATTAAAGGAATCCAAAGAACTCAACCCACCCGCTCAGACGCCAGACAACCAATAACTTTAGAAATACTCACTAAATGTATTTCCACCCTCCGCCGAGATTACCACTCCATCAACACCACCCACAACCCTGACGCAATGTTCATTTTGGCTTTTTTCGGTTTCCTCAGATGCTCAGAACTCACCATCAAATCCAGCTTCAATCAAAAAATCCACACCAGAATCTCAGATCTATCTGTGCGTGACAACAAAACCATCTCATACTTCATAAAACAAAGCAAGACAGTCTCGAGAACGCACTCCCTGAAGTAGGTTCGAAGGTGCAAGCGATTATCCGTTATCTCTGCGCAAACCTCAAAAACGCAAACCTGTGAAAACGCAGACGTCGCGCACATACGCATTACGTGTTCAGTCCAAAGGTATGCGCGTTTGAATATATATGTGTGCAGGCGTCTAGTCCTTATTTACAAATCAATCCTCAATAAACCACTTGTCTGGCCTTAAAAATGTATAATACAGAATTTTTTTGTCACGTCTGCGTAGCCACGCGAACCGGAATTATCCTGACAACATTTTATCTGTACTGAGGTAAAGGGAAGGCAAGGAGGCCTTCACAGGAGAGGGACTGGTTGACACTTCAGGACTTCGTTGTCATCGTGTCCAGCGGAGCACATTTCTAGGCATTTATTTTGCATAGGTGCAGCAACCACAGCTGCCCAAAAAGGACTTTCCCAGCAAAAGATCCAAACTCGGAAGATGGGTCATTAGAAGCTTTCAGGAGTTACATCTGATCTCCACTGCCACAGCAGTGATTGTTCCTTTACACTCCCACAGAAGCTCAGTTCTCCAGCAAAATTCTTCAATGACACATCTGTGACGTTTCCCTCTGCTCCCACAGGAGTTCAGTTTCTTTGAAAAAAAACAAGAAAACAATTTCTCCACTGGCGCAGCAGTGATGTTCCTTCATGCTCCCGCAGGAGCCCAGTTCTTTGAAAATTTCTCAACTGCCGCAGCAGTGAGAAGACCTCTCCAATCCAATAACTTACCCTCTCACTACGATTGGCACACCTTCAGCTTTGCGCTCTGCCATTTTTTTGGGGGGGAGAGCAACATCATTTTCCGCCTGCTGTCAGCATTAGTTTGCATCTCCTTGGGGAGTACTCTCAAATTATCAGAGCCCTCTCCTCGGACAGCACGCCAAATCCGCATTTCATTTTCCATCTGACTTATTTGTAAGTGTGAACTCGTGAAATTATGTTTCTTTAACAAAATTCGGGAGGAGCACGTTCAAATGATCAATCCAATCAACTTGTCATCAGCAGTTACCACGTCTGTCCCATCAGCATGAGAGGAAGCCTATATATATACACTTTCGACTCACCTACATTCCTCTACAGTTTCTCAGCATCCCTCCACCGCCCCGATTCCTCACTTTTGGCTTGTTCCTTTCAGGAATACAAAGGATTACTCTGGGTTCGAGCCGATCACCACTCCTCATTTTTGGTTTGTTCCTACCACAACCAGGAATACGGGGGGAGTACTCTGGGTTCGGGCCAAATACCAAGCTCGGAGCCCTCTCCATTCAGCTAGACTCGTCATCCATAACTCCATCAAGGTCAGCCAGGAACCTTGGTGTGGTAATTGATGATCAATTGAACTTCACAGACCACATTGCTAGAACTGCCCGGTCATGTAGATTTGCCTTGTACAACATTAGGAGGATCAGGCCCTTCCTATCAGAACATGCTACACAACTCCTTGTCCAAGCGCTAGTTTTATCCAGACTGGACAATTGTAACGCTCTCCTGGCTGGTCTTCCAGCTTGCACGGTCAAACCTCTGCAACTGATCCAGAATGCCGCAGCTAGAGTGGTCTTTAACGAGCTGAAGAGAGCACGTCATTCCTCTCCTCACAAAATTGCACTGGTTGCCAGTTGCTGCTCGCATCAAATTCAAGTCACTGACGTTTGCCTACAGAACAACCACTGGTTGTCTGCTCTCTTTTACTTAAAGGGATACTTCACCTCTGGAAAGATTAATGTGTTTTTAAAATGGGTCATTTATGTAGAAGAAATTATTTTTGAATTTGGAGCTTTCTAGACTGAGAAAAGCCAGAAAATGTATTTTTGGCTTATGTGGATGAAAGACAACAACTCCCAGAATGCACTTGCTTCGCTGATCTACGAGGCCACTCCCAAGCCACGCCTACCGGTAAAAGCGCGCAGTTAAACAACAAGACTAGGCTACTAGTGAGTCTCCGTGACGAGTCTTCCCGGGATTTCGAGATCTCCCAAAATGTCCGGGATTCGGCTTTTTGCGTTCTACAGTCGCCATTCATTATGTTTACTGTGGCGAGCAGGACGCGACTGAGGGGCGTGGGAAAACGGCGCAGGCCAGTGGCGTGATTACTGATGAGCGTGTGAGACGCACCGGTCTCGTATCTCTCACGGAGGAGCGGGAATTTTCTTAGCAATGTTAAAACGCACATCAACCGATCACTTGTTTAGCGTTCATGTAAACACTACATTCAGATTCAGGCCCTTTAAAGGTGCAGATATGACAATATGCAGATTTAAATATATCAGAGCTGATTTAACACAGATGAGGATATTTCTTCAGAATAAATTATATTTACAGCACACACACACCAAAAACATTCCGGACAAGCAACTTTTTTACTCGGACAAGTGAATGACAGATTTACTTGTCCAGAGGACAAGCACATGAAAAGGCTTAATGTCGAGCCCTGAGTGAGTCGGAGTTGATAGCAATGACAAAGTGCCAAGGTTATTATTCACCTTATTAGGGCTAAGGGCTATGGTTAGGATAACTCAAGGGCTAGGGTTAAGATAAGGACAACTGAAACTCAACTCGACACTACAAAAAAAACATAATTGACAATGACAATAGGCCTACTTAATGATAACAATTAAACATTAGTGTACCTAATATGTATGATGGGTGTGACAGTGTCACACTTATACCTTATAGTAAGTAGTAAGTGGTGCTTTACATACCCCACCCACCCCACCACACCCCCAAAAAAAGGGCTGCTGCTTGATGTCGTGATGGTAGTAAAAAATATTGTGGAGGTGGTAAAAAAGGTAGTAAAAGGTAGTAAATTCATCTCTATGATTCCTGCATATACCCTGTTAAAGTCGCTTTACTCTTGAAAGCTGCATGAAGATTAGGCATAGAATAGGTTAGTGGGTTGTTAGGTAGGGTAGAAGGGGAGAAGTTGAATGAGTGTTTTTGTCCGTTGCTTATTAGGGTTTTTAATGCACTTACTTTAAGTTGAGAGTGTAATTAACAAGTTAAAGGTTAAAATGACATCCGTTGAAGAATTTGTTAAAGCTCCGTCGGAGGACGTGTTAAATTCGTTTGTGAAGCAACAATTGTGGGAACTTGTAGAGCTGTTTAAAATTGGTGATGTGGATAAAAAAATAAAGAAGAATGAACTTCGTTCTATTGTGAGAGATTGTTTAATCGAAAATAATCTTTTGATCGTTTCTGCAAAGAAAAAACATGACGTTGAAATAAAAACTTCTTCGTTAGATATTTTTTCAGGGTTGTCTTTCGAACAGAAAAAAGAGATTTTGCACATGCAACAGATTCACGATAGAGATTTGGTCATGGAAACTAAACGGTATGAGTTGGAGATTGAAAAATTAAGAACAGATAATTTACTCAAACAACGCGAAATTGAATTTGCACAGAAAAAAATTGAGTTTGAAAAATCAGAACGGGAGTTTGAGCTGCAGGCGGAACGTTTGCAATTAATAAAGGAGGGTATATTATCCCCAGAGGGTGGTGAAAAGTTACATTCGTCTGGCAGTTTTGACTTTGCCGGTAATTTAAGACTGCTCCCTAAATTTAACGAACGTGACCCTGATGTTTTTTTCTCTTTATTTGAGACCATAGCGGAGGAGCAGAAATGGCCAAGTGCGGTCCGAGTTATTATGCTTCAAACTGTCATTACAGGTAAAGCACAGGAGGCATACGCAGCGCTTACGTTGGAGGACAGAAGAAACTATGATAAGGTAAAAGTGACTATCCTAAAAGCTTATGAGTTAGTTCCTGAGGCATACCGCCAGCGTTTTAGGAATTGGAGAAAAGGTGACCACCAAACACATTCTGAGGTGGTAAGAGAACTTGTTTCACATTTTGATCGTTGGTGTATTGCTTCCGATGTTGATCATTTCGAGAGGTTGCGTAACTTGGTTATTTTAGAACAATTTAAGAACATTGTACCTGACTATATTGCTACATATATAAACGAAAAGAAGCCAAATGACGCGAGTGAAGCTGCAGTCTTGGCAGATGATTACATATTGACGCATAAAAATGTGTATCAAGAGGATCGACCAGGGCGTCAGTATGGTAACTTTAGTGAAAATAGGGTGGCATCAAAGAGATTTGAACAAACCTATGTTTAAAATTTTGAGAAAAAGGGTCGTGGGAGGAGTGACCGAGACTTAGTATGCAATTACTGTTTCAATGTTGGTTATTGGAAAAATAAGTGTCCTATTTTGGCCTCAAAGTTGAAATTTAGTCCAAAGAATAGGACAAATGCAAATGTTAGTCCAGTGTTGATGACGGAGACTACAGGATTTAATGATTTTGCGGGTAGTGCTTCAATGGAAGTAGGTAATGCAGTGTCTGAGTCAAAGAGTGACAGCACAAAACACTTTGCACCATTCATTACGGAGGGTTTTGTTTCTTTGATTAATTCTGATAAAAAAGTTCAAGTTAAGATTTTGAGAGATACCGGAGCTTCAGAATCCTTTATTCTTGAATCGGTCCTGCCTTTTTCTGATGCATCAAGTGAAGGGAAGAATGTTTTAATCAGGGGAATTGGATTACAAACTCTTTCTGTCCCTTTGCACAGGATAAACTTGACTTCGGATTGGTCTGTGGAGAAGTAACCCTGGGAGTGCGTCCATCATTGCCAGTGGAGGGTGTCATGGTTATACTGGGGAATAATTTAGCTGGAGATAGGGTATGGCGAGAGGTAATTCCACCACCTGTGGTAGTGTCCACTCCATTGATTGAAAAGTCTGATGTACTAAACCAAGAATTCCCTGAGGTATTTGTAACGTGTGCAGTAACTCGTTCGAGGAGTCGTGAGGCATCTTGTGAAGAAAAAGAAGTGTTTAACTGTGTTGTGCCTGGTTTGTCTACTCTTTTTCCTATTACTCATAGGGAGTTGATGACTGCACAACAGAATGATCCTGGGTTACAACAACTGTTTGAGAATGTTATTCCATCACAGGAGGTAAGAAGTGCTGCCAGTGGATATTTTATCCAGGATGAGATACTCTTAAGGAAATGTATTCCCTGTAAGAAAGGTTTGTTGGAGGAATCTGTAATTCAAGTAGTGGTGCCAAAGCAATTTCGAGAGGTGGTAATGCGAATTTCGCATGGTGAAGTTGCTGGTCATTTCGGAGTAAATAAAACGTATAACAGAGTTTTGAGACAGTTTTATTGGCCATGTTTGAAAAAGGATATTTCGGCCTTTATTAAAACGTGCCATACCTGTCAGTTAACAGGGAAACCAAATCAATCTTTGAGACCAGTGCCTCTGTGTCCGATTGCGGTTACAAGTAAACCCTTTGAGCATCTAATAATTGACTGCGTGGGTCCATTACCTAAATCTAAATCAGGTAATGTATATTTGCTGAGATGTGATGTGTCAGGCAACTCGATACCCGGCAGCTTATCCGATCAGAAGAATTACTACTAAAGCAGTTGTGAAAGCATTAACCCAATTCATCTCTATTTTTGGGATACCGAAGATTATTCAGAGCGATAAAGGGTCTAATTTCACTTCACGTATGTTTGCTGAGATTTTGAGAGTGATTAAGGTCAAGCACAATCAATCAAGCCCATATCACGCCCAAAGTCAAGGTGCGCTCGAACGGTTTCACCAAACTTTGAAAGCGTTATTACGTGCTTACTGTGTGGAGTTGAACCGCGACTGGGAGGAGGGTTTACCCTGGTTGTTACTTGCAGCTAGAGAGGTACAACAAGAGAGTTTGGGTTTTAGCCCGAATGATCTTGTGTTTGGTCACAGTGTACGTGGTCCTCTTTCTGTTTTGAGGGAGGGATTGGGTGAAAAGGATCCTCCTCAAAATTTGTTGGAATATGTAGATGGTTTCCGTAGACGTTTATTTTTAGCTGGAATGAGTGCTCAGAAAAATCTTGTCGGAGCACAAGATAAGATGAAGAAACACTTTGACAAACATACCGAATGCCGTGTTTTTATACCGGGTGATCAGGTGTTGGTTTTATTACCTTCATCTGGCTCTCCTTTTTGCGCACGGTTTACTGGTCCGTATACTGTTTTTCGAAAAATGACTGACCAAAATGATCAAATTGCAACTCCAAATCGGCGAAAGGCTAAACAGTGTTTTCACGTAAATTTACTTAAGCCTTATCATTCTCGTAATTCTGACACTCAACTGGTTAAGCCAGCTGTTACTGTTGCTGCTGTCCCTCTGGATAATTCTCAACCTTTTTTTGTAGAAGGAGGGGAGGATGTGATTGTACCAGGAGACTGTGTCTTGCTTCCACGGTTAAAGAATTCAGAGACCCTTCAGAATCTAGATGCTTTGCTTTCACATTTGTCAGAGTTAAAAAGGTCAGAATTGATAGAGTTGTTGTTTGATTTTCCTAGTTTGTTTGCAGATGTGCCCACCCGTACGCATCTGATCCAGCATGATGTGGATGTGGGAGATGCGCGACCTATTCGGCAGCGTTTTTACAGGGTTCCTATCAATAAGCGGGATGTGCTGGAGTCCTCGTTTGGAGTGCAAACTGTCAGAAGGCTTTTGAACATGTTAAACTGTTATTAACTGTTGCTCCTGTGTTAGCTGCCCCTATGCTGGATAAGCTATTTAAGATACAAGTAGATGCAAGCCAGATTGGTGCTGGAGCTGTTCTATTACAGACTGGTGAGAGTGGACTTGACCATCCTGTAAGTTTCTTTTCTCGTAAGTTTAATACTTACCAAAGGAACTATTCTGTAATAGAGAAGGAAGCATTATCCTTAATTTGGGCTCTTCAACATTTTGATGTGTACGTAGGGGGCGGATTACCTGTGGAGGTTTATTCTGATCATAACCCTCTAACGTTTTTACACTCTCTACAGTCCCCGAGTCAGCGGTTAATGCGCTGGATTCTCTTTTTGCAGCCTTACAGTTTAACTGTAAAACACATCAAGGGGACTGATAACGTAGTGGAAGATGCGTTATCTCATGTTCCTGATTAGATCGAATAGTGTACTGTAAGTGTTTGGACAGTTGTTACTATTTTTCTGTGCTCTCTGTTTGTTGCCTTAATATGCTTTCAGGATCCAGATTGCTGGGGATAAATTGAGTAGTCTGGGAGAATGGAGGTGACGGTGAAAACACTTGTTATACGGGAATCGGATTTCATAAAGAGTGCTTTTGAAAGGAAAGTATGATTTGTTAAATTATTTTTATTTACTTTCTTTTTGAGAGGTTTTGAGGATCCTTATAAGATATCGGATCTTTTAAAGGGGGGTGTGTGACGGTTCAATGAGTCCTTGAGCAGTGAGTGCTTGTGTGTTTGTCCCTAAGTTACAGGCTGATTGCTGGAGGGCGTGGCTTTACACCTGAACCAGATCATGGTACTTTAAAAGACACTGGGTCAAACAGAGAGGTAGACGATGGCTCGCTGGTGTTGTTGCGGCTCTGGAGGCTTCCGGAGAGCTGACGGGAGGTGTGGGCTATGGGAGATCACAACCGCTTCGGAGATCTGATGTGATATACTTCCCTGATGACGATATTTTGATTTGGACTTCTCGTTATGTTTGGTTGAACTGATATCACTTGAGCTTGCTACTTACAGTTACATACTGACACACTGACTAACACTATACTGATCTCTTGACATTTCATGTTTATTACTTTATTTAAATAAATCTATTTGTTTACGTAGCGGTTGTGTGGCGTCTCCCTTACTTTGTTGCGATCTTTGAGAAGAATCGTAACAAACAGCACTTGATCCAGTAATACTAACACTTTCTCTACTATTCTATTCTATTCTATTCTATTCTATTCTGTTCTATAATAATAATAATAATAATTAAAAAAGAAAGAAATTTACATTTACTGCATTAGATTTAACTGAAAAGGGTCATAGCACTTGCATATTGTTGTCCTACTGTTAGTTTAACTGCTTCTATTGTTCTCATTTGTAAGTCGCTTTGGATAAAAGCGTCTGCTAAATGAATAAATGTAAATGTAAATAAATGTAATGTGATCCTTTGTTTTCTCTTTCATTTGGCCATGGTCCCTTTAAGAATCTTAGGTTTCAATAAGAAGTCATGTCATGTGACCATTAATCAGAAAGTAATCGAGCATGGCAAAGAGAGCAGTATGTTTATTGTATCTGAGCTAATCCTGTGACATCTGCATACATCTTATGCCTTTTGTAGCATCGTGGGTATGTTTGATTGTTTTTTACAATATCTACGATCGCAGATAATGATTTAGGAACTGTGTTACATTCTATAAAGTTGACAGTTAGAATTCTGTAATTTACTATCTACATTACTATTGTGCTGATGTAATATTATATGCTCATGGTTGTACTGTTCCTAGACTGCAGTACTGTTGAAAGTCCATATTACAGATAAATAAGTGATTGACTACAGGTTAAAATATGATGCCATATATAACATTCAGAAATGCCTACTAAATACATACATTTAATAACAGTAAAAACACAGGGATTTAATTCATATAATTTGAGTTGGTATATCTGTACATGTTAAAGGGCAAGCTGATTATTGTGCTGATTATGTCGGGTTCAATAAAGCAGGATTCAGTTGCGAGTGAATAAACAGTATATTTATTTGAAAATGTCCAACAAGAGTAGTAGCAGTGGGTCGGCTGAAACAAGGTGCATGGAAGTCCCTCCTTGACAGCGCAGGGACGCAAATGGGCAACCAGCCTTCCAGGGAACACGAGGAACCAGACGATCAGGAAGACAAACACTGGATCCAGATACAAGACGAAGGAACACTGAGACAACCAGGACCAGGACATGAACACAGGAAACTCCAAAACGATCTGACAAACACAAGGTGGATGGCATGACATTAAATAGACAACCAAATCAGCAGCAGCTGGCGCTGATCATCAGATCAGCAGCAATCAGTGGCCACGCCTCCAACACACACACACACACAGAGAGAGAGAGAGAGAATGAGACAGTGAATTCATGAACCGTGACAGTACCCCTCCCCCTAGGAGAGCCTCCTGGCGCTCAGAGCAGAACTTACCCGTTGATTGTAATCATCGATAAGGGAGTGATCCAGAATGTCCCACGCAGGAACCCAACTTCTCTCCTCCGGACCGTAACCCTCCCAGGCCAATGAATTTGGGAGAGAGCTTGTTACAAACGGAGCGGAGAGGAATGTTCTTGGAAGAAAGCCACACTTTTTGACCAACGACGTAGATGGGAGGCTTCGACCGGTGGTGATCGGCCTGAGCCTTGGTGCGCGCTCCCACCTGGAGCAGAGTGTCACGGGCTCTGTTCCATGTGCGGCGGCACCTCTGGACAAAGGCGTGAGTGGAGGGGACCGCGACTTCGGATTCCAGACTAGGAAAAATTGGTGGCTGGTAACCTAAGCTACATTCAAACGGAGAGAGACCCGTAGACGACACTGGTAACGAGTTATGTGCGTACTCAACCCATGAAAGTTGCTGGCTCCAGGAGGAAGGATTCTTGGAAACCAAACATTGCAACACTCTCTCTAAGTCTTGGTTGGCCCGCTCAGTTTGGCCATTGCTCTGGGGGTGGAAACCCGAAGACAGACTTACATTCGCCCCCAGTAATCTACAAAACTCCCTCCAAAATTTGGACACAAATTGGGGCCCCCTGTCAGAGACCACGTCCATCGGGAGGCCATGTATACGAAAGACGTGATCTATAACAACCACCGCTGTCTCCTTGGCAGAGGGTAATTTGGGCAAGGGAATAAAATGAGCCGCCTACGAGAACCGGTCCACTACGGTCAAAACAACCGTCTTGCCCTGAGAGGGCGGTGACAAAATCGAGCGCAATGTGGGACCAGGGTCTCGAAGAGACAGACAGCGGTTGGAGTAACTCATCTGGAGGTCGATTGGAAGTCTTACCACAAGCACAAACCGAACAGGCCAAAACAAAACTCTGAATGTCACGAGCCATCCCCAGCCACCAGAATGTTTGCTTTACCAAAAAACTGGTACGATTAACTCCTGGATGACATGCTACATTGGAACAATGACCCCATCGAATTATGTCGGACCGCAATCCCTCTGGCACGAATAACCGACTCGGTGGGCCACCAGGCAGAGGCGTTACCCCTTTTAAGGCCGACTTGACCTTCAACTCGATCTCCCATATGAGAGTGTGGAGATAATGAGTCTCTCTGGTAAAATGCACTCAGGAGTGGACGGGCGTTCGGATCGGTCAAAAACACGAGACAAAGCATCGGGTTTGATGTTTTTAGAACCCGGGCGGTACGAAAGAGAAAAATCAAAACGACCGAAAAAAACAGCCCACCAAGCTTGCCTGGAGTTGAGTCTTTTGGCGGATTTGATATATTCCAAATTCTTTTGATCGGTCCAGACGATAAAAGGTACCCCCGACCCTTCTAACCAATGACGCCACTCTTCCAATGCTAACTTGACTGCCAACAATTCTCTGTTACCAATGTCGTAGTTACGTTCGGCTGGCGATAAGCGATGGGAGAAAAACGCGCAAGGATGCATCTTGTCATCCGAGGAAGAGCGCTGGGAGAGAACTGCACCTACCCCCACCTCTGACGCATTGACCTCCACCACGAACTGACGTGAAGGATCAGGGGCAATCAGAATGGGAGCCGAAACAAAGCGGCTCTTGAGTTTGGAAAATGCAGCTTCGGCTACACCAGACCACCTGAACATTGTTCCGGGGGAGGTCAAGGCTGTCAGAGGAGCGGCTAATTGGCTGAAGTTACGAATGAAACGTCGGTAAAAATTGGCGAACCCCAGAAACCTCTGTAGGGCCTTACGGAATCTGGACTTGGCCAATCCACCACAGCCTTAACCTTGTCAGGATCCATGCGTATTCCCTCGGTTGAGATGATATACCCTAGGAAAGGAACAGACTGTGCATGAAATTCGCATTTCTCCGCCTTGACAAAAAGCCCATTCTCTAACAACCTTTGGAGCACTCGTCTGACGTGCTGAACATGCTCCTGGAGAGACGAAGAAAATATCAGTATTAGACAGCCCAAAAGGCATGACCAAATATTCAAAATGACCCCTGGGGGTGTTAAACGCCATCTTCCACTCATCCCCCTCTCTTATGCGAACCAAATGATAAGCATTACGTAAATCCAATTTTGTGAAGACGGATGCACCCTGCAACCTCTCGAAGGCTGAAGACATCAACGGCAAAGGATAAGTATTCTTTACCGTGATGTTGTTCAACCCTCGGTAATCAATACAAGGTCGCAGAGAACCATCCTTCTTACCCACAAAAAAGAACCCCGCCCCCGCTGGAGAAGAGTGGTGGATGAACCAGGTTGCTAGAGAATCAGAAATGTATTTCTCCATGGCTTCCCTTTCTGGAACAGAAAGTGAGTATAACGTGAGACGTACCTGGCAGTAACTCTATAGCACAGTCATAGGGACGATGCGAGGTAGAGAAGCAGCCCGGGACTTACTGAACACTTCCTTCAGGTCGAGGTACTCCTGGGGCATGTTTGACAAATTCACCGGCTCATCCTGCAACACAGAACTAGACACAGACGAACAGGCAGACACAAGACAAGAGGCACAGCACTGATTACTCCACTCAGAGATGGAGCTGTGACTCCAATCAACCCTGGGGTTGTGTCGCACCAACCAGGGATGACCAAGGACTACGGGAACCAACGGAGAGTCCGTGATCATAAAGGTTATCCTCTCCGTGTGGTTCCCTGACGTGATGAGAGTGATGTCGGTAGTGGATGAGATGTCTGGAAGTTTCTGTGCATTAAGTGCACTGACGGAAATCTTGTGAGTGAGGGGAATGATAGGAAGCTGAAGGTTAAGTGCCAAAGTTCTATCCAGAAAATTACCTTCAGCTCCCGAGTCCAATAAGGCCTGGCATTGGTGAAACTTGGTTGCCCATTGCAGTCTTACCGGGAGGAGAGTTGATGAGGATTTCTCCACGGAGAGTCCACCCGACAGTAACCTCAGCCCTACTGCCGGGCTTGATCTTTTACTGGACAGTCTCTTAAAAAGTGCCCGACCTCCCTGCAGTACATGCAGAGGCCCCTCATCCTCCGCGTTCTCTCTCCTCCCAGGAAAGCCGAGCTCTAACCACCTGCATGGGTTCATGATCTAAAGCTGGGCTGACCGTAATCTTACCGCTGGCTCTGGAATACTCCGGGTTCTCGGAAACCATCGCCTGGTGAGTTCGCCTCTCCAGTCGCTGTAACTGTGCGTCCACTCGTAATGACAGATCGATAAGTCCATTAAGATCCTTAGGAAGTTCCAGCGTAAAGATCTCCTTCTGAATACGGTCAGCCAACCCATGCAGGAACATGTCCCACTGCGCCTCCTCGTTCCATTTGCACTCTGCCGCCAATGTCCGGAACTCGTTGGAATAGTCCGAGACGGGTCTGTCGTTCTGGCGAAGATCGGCAAGTAAGCGAGCCGCCTCGCGCCCCACTACCGCTTGATCAAAGACCCGCCTCATCTCCTCGGAAGAGTGCTTGGAACGAGGAACAGCAGGGATCTTGGTTCTCCCACACCGGCGTCCCCCACTGAGTCGCACGTCCAGATAACAACGTGATCACCAAGGCCACTTTCGTTCGTTCCGTGGAGTACGTCAACGGCTGAAGAGAAAGGAATAGCGAACATTTGGTTAAAAATGCTCTACACAAATTAGGCTCACCAGCATAAGTCTCTGGAGTGGGTAGACGTGGCTCATGCTGATGGTCAACACTAGGAGGATTGTGGGGAACAGACGGTGGGGGTGGCGCAGTGGGAGCTCTCAGTTGTTGTAGTTGATTGGTGAGCTCGGACACCTGCGCTACCAAGGCTTGCACCGCTCGACCCGTCACTGCCATTTGTTCCTCTTGATGTTCCATACGAGCTCTGTTGCTTACCAGGAACTCCCAAATATCCGCAGCACTCGCTGAATCCATCGATGGTCAGATCTTTATGTCGGGTTCAATAAAGCAGGATTCAGTTGCGAGTGAATAAACAGTATATTTATTTGAAAATGTCCAACAAGAGTAGTAGCAGTGGGTCGGATGAAACAAGGTGCACGGAAGTCCCTCCTTGGCAGCGCAGGGACACAAATGGGCACCCAGCCTTCCAGGGAACACGACAAACAAGACGATCAGGAAGACAAACACTGGATCCAGATACAAGACGAAGGAACACTGAGACAGCCAGGACCAGGACATGAACACAGGAAACTCCAAAACGATCTGACAAACACAAGGTGGATGGCATGACATTAAATAGACAACCAAATCAGCAGCAGCTGGCGCTGATCATCAGATCAGCAACAATCAGTGGCCATGCCTCCAACACACACACACACACACACACACACACACACGGAGAGAGAATGAGACAGTGAATTCATGAACCGTGACAGATTATGCCTATGTATGTTTCAGTTTCACCTTTCTCGAGGGTCTGCCTCGTTGCTCCTTACAGTTTGCGTCTGTAAGCTTCGTATATCTTTCTGTTTTGAATCATTATTTACTATCATTCCTTGTTTTTTATACTGCTAAATATAGCTTACTCAACATCACACATTAACCTGACATCGCTGACTTCAATCTAAATCGTTATTGCTAGCACAACACGCTAGTAATTCGCTAGCCTGTTAGTGTGCCATCCATCTGCTCTTTATATTCATTTTTTTATTTTATTTTTTTCTCGTGTGCGCTCACGCCTTTTACGAATTCATCAAACAACTTAGGTGAATAGGATCAGTCAACAAACACGGGTGAGTCATGTCATCTTCTCTTATTGTTACTTGCACCTCATGTAACATGTTTAGCATAGCCTTCTCTGTCAGCACAGGATTTACATGTGATAAATGCATAGATGGTCAAGCTGACGGGGAAGATTTCAGAACTAGAAACACGCATCCAAACTTTAATCAAGGTTAATTATAAGAGTGCAAGTGCTTTAGATACTGCTTTGGATGCGATTAGCTTAGTGAACTATGTACATTGTTCGGTTCCAGCTGTAGTAGAGCCTGTGCAGCAGGGCAATTGGGTAACGGTAAGGCGCTGCAGTCGCAGGACAAAACACCGCTCTTGCGTTCCGATTACAAGTTCAAATAGATTCTCCCCAATCAGTGAAACCAGTGGTGTAGTCTACGTGATACGCAGGTATACGCCGTATACCCACTAGAAAAGGCCAAGGATTTGCGTATACCCACTTAAAAAAAGCGTGAGGATACGTATCAACTTCGTTTTGTGTCAGAACTTTCACACTTTCATTCATAAATTCACCTCGTCTGTGTTTGCGAAGCGACGGATCGAATCGCGGAATCCAGTCACAAATGGAACTTGCTATATAAAGCAGAACGTCACGGAATTAGGCTATTTTTGAATGAATAAATCAAAAGTAGCTGCTGTACAATGAATCAAATCTCGATATGGACTAGTGTCTATGAATATTAAAGCTAAAAGAGACTGCAATTGTTCTACGCGTCTCTGGTAATGAGCGCTCAGTGTATGCTCCACTACACACACACACACACACACACACACACACACACACACAGAGAAGCACGCGTGACTCACGCTCGTGGTGTTTTCAGCGTTTCACTGTATTGAGACATGATGTCGGCTACACATGTGCATTTCATCGCAGAGCTGCTATGAGAGTCACTTGATGAGAATTTCACCATTTCATTTGATAAAACTATCGTCATTCATTCGTTTCATATACACACAGAAACTGTTATGTCTTTACGACAACCTGTCAAAATAAAAGTTCTGTATAACTTGAAGAAATTATAACAGAAATATATTACTATTGCACAGAGTATACTTCAGGCCTAATAATAATAATAATAATAATAGTTTATTAAAACACACAGAAACTCAAATGTCTACAACCCACCAAAATAAAAGTTCGGTCTAACTCAAATTAATTAGAAAGGAATTGCACAGTAAAATGTATTTTAAAATAACATTTTTTTCAAAAACACCATTTCTTCCTGTTATATTAGAGTATACTCACTACAAAAAACTAGACTACACCACTGAGTGAAACACCCACTGAGAATCCTGTTGAATGTGCCCTAGTTATTGGCGATTCTATTACATGGAACGTGAAAATAGAGGCACCGGCCACATAGTCACAAGTTTGCCGGGAGCCAGAGCGCCTGACATCAAAGCAAATTTAAAAGTGCTGGCTAATTCTAATCGTAAATTCTCTAAGATTATTATTCACGTTCGCACTAATGATGTTTCAGGTCAGGAAGCAGACAGACTGGCTAAACCGACCGTCTGCCAGCTGTCTCACGTAACCAAGGTCAGATAAATCCCATCACATAGATCCTCTCTTTCACCTTATATAGAGACTGTGTCTATTCCCCGAATTAGGACATACAAAAAACTTCCATACCCATTAGGGTAAATTTTTTATTGATGTTCCACAAATAAAAAACAGATATAATACAAATGATAAAGCTTGGGTTGCTGAATATTCGATCCCTTACTTCAAAAGCACTTATTGTTAATGTTATGATTATAGACTATAACCTATATGTCCTGTGTTTGACAGAAACCTGACTAAAACCAAACGATTACATTACTTTAAATGAGTCCACCCCGCAAGATTACTGTTATAAGCATGAACCTAGTATAAAGGCAAAGGGGGAGGTGTTGCTGTAATCTATAGTAATATTTTCAGAATTACTAAGAAGTCTAGTTTAAAATATAATTCTTTTGAAGTGTTGGTGCTTAATGTAGCAATATATAGTTTAAATGATAAATCACGTTTGAGATTTGTGCTGGCTACTGTATACAGGCCACCAGGGCACCATACAGACTTAATCAAAGAATTTGCTGACTTTCTATCAGAGTTAGTACTGGCTGCAGATAAAGTCCTAATTGTTGGTGATTTTAATATACATAGATAACAAAAACGATGCATTGGGATTGGCATTTAAAGACATTCTTAACTCTATTGGAGTTAGACAACACGTGTCAGGACCCTACTCATTGTCTTAATCATTCTCTAGATCTAATATTATCACACGGAATCAATGTTGATGCCGTTGAAATTCTGCAGCAGAGCGATGACATCTCAGATCATTATCTAGTCTTGTGTAAACTTCATTTAGCCAAGGCTGCAAAGCCGACTCCGTGTTACAAATATGTTAGACCTATCACTTCTGCCACTAAAGATTGCTTTATTAATAATCTTCCTGATCAGTTTCATAATCTCAGCATCCCAGATAGCTTAGAAGAACTCGATATTGGGACAGAAACTTTTAACTCTCTCTTTTCCTGCACTTTAGACACAGTTGCGCTTAAAAGAAGATTAGAGAAAATAGTCCAACGCCGTGGTGCAACGAGCACACTCGGGCCCTTAAGAGAGCAGCCAGAAAAATGGAGCGCAACTGGAAGAAAACAAAACTACAGGTATTTTGCATTTCATGGAAAGAGAGCTCGATTGCATACAGAGAGGCATTAAAAGCTGCTAGATCTGCTTATTTTTCAATCCTATTTGAAGAAAATAAACAAAACCCTAGATATTTATTTGAAACAGTGGCTAAACTAACAAAAAATAAAGCTTCAAGCCCAGAATTTTCCAAGCAGCACAGCAGTAATGACTTTATGAACTTCTTCACTTATAAGATTTATAATATCAGGGAGAAAACTAGAAAAATGCATTTCCGGAGGAACTGCGAAGTGTGCTTGCTCGGGTGCGGTTCACTAACGTTAGCAGGTAGTGGATAAGGGTGCGTTGAAGTTTGCTTGATCTGAGAATTTCAACAATAGTACTTTTTTCAAGATTGTGCAAAAAGGTGAAAAGTTATGTGCATTAAGAGACATGTCTGCAATATAGACTAGTGCCAATGGCATTGTTTATGTGGCTTGGTTGTTGGTTTTGAAATAATTGGTTATGAATATAACCGTAATATCTACCGTAATTAGCGATGCTTTGATTGCTGCTGTCAAGATGGTTGTCATCACCTACACAGAAACGCTGATTTTTATAGCCTACCGTCAGTCCTCATATTGTAATTAAATGAAAAACGCTATCAGTTTCACTATTAGCTTACTCTAGCGATGCAATCGCAACAACATGGATAACGCTGTTTGGCCTTGCCTAACTTTATATGACATATGCGCCATATTGCTAGAGTTACACATCCCGCTGCCATTTCAGGGCTTGAATTTTGGTGCGGGAATGTGGGGATTGCGCATAATTTAAACCATTCCCGCAAGGTTACCTTTTATAGTGCGAGAAATTCCCGCACAAATATATTCGCTTCATCTCAGAACAAATGATTAAAAAATAAATTCACAGATGCGAGAAAAAAGATGTCAAACTGTCTATTATTTTCGAATTTAATTCCTCAATCAGAGCTGGACCGGCATTTTCTGTCTTCCGCTGAGCCCAGGCGGTAGACAGATCATATTTTTCACGCTGTCAATGCAGTGGTCTGCGTTGCGCTGATCTTATTCACACTTTCGAGTGTAGGTGCAGCATTCTAACATTGAGTCATAATGAGCTGTTTGTGAAGAAATGATCTGCTTCCAAATTATGTCATTTTAATCACGAAATTGAAACATTAAAAAACAATTTGCTCTTTATGGTGTGCAAGTGATAGAGCGCGGCAGCAACGAACCAACTGATCAGCTTGCAGCGTAACAACATTGAATGCTCGGCCGAACAGCTGAGCGCCTTATTATTTTTCAGCTCCATAAATATATCTAGTAGTAAAGCTAATGCACGGGCTAGAAATCAATTAATCTTTTGCTGATACTTCCTTGTCATCATGGAGAGCGCAGTTCATGGTTGCATAGCAACGACAGACGCCACGGGAGAGCAAGCGCTTGTGGAAAGGAGACAGCGGCGCGCCTGCGCTTTCCACTTGTTTTTACACATCTAAGGTGCGTTCCATTCGACAGGGTCCATACGCAGTGTTCACTGCTCCTCTACTCCCTGAGCACGGTATATCAGTTGAAGTGGACTTCACTGACAATAACCGCTCATTTGAAACGCCCTGCAAACGTCATCAAAGAAAGTCAACGACGGGGTCGCGCAGATATGATATATCTGTGATATATATGATATGATATAACATAAATATATATAGGACTACATTCATATTTAAATATTTATTATTATATTATATATTTACAATTATATTGCACTATTTTACAACTACCTAAAATAAAATCACTTTACTTCACAAACTTGCTAAGCTGGCTGCATTCACTGAGGTAAATTATAATCATCAAAAATAGTATATGTAAGATTCACAACAATAACCGTTACAAATACTGTCATTTGTATAACAATGGCGAAATGTATGAATACTTACACACACGTTAGTTATGACCGTTCTGACTGGTGATGACGTGGTGCGCGAAATGACAGTTGGGTGATCATCGCTCTCCACTTCCTGTCATCATTCTGGTATCTTTCTCTGTCTCCCTCTTCTGGTCACACACACACATAACCTCAGCTCTCCTTTCCTCATCCTCAGCTGTTTCTAGTTACTACTTGTCATCACGCTAATTCCTTCACACCTGTTCTCTGTTTTCTCTAATTGTGTTTGCTACTTCTAGCTTCCCTTTTTCCCTGCTTCTTTGCCAGATTATTTCGTATTCAACTCATGCAAGAGGCTTCACTTTACCTGCTGTCCGAGTCCTGTCCGAGTCCTGTTCGTGTCCTGTCTGAGTGCTGTCCGAGTCTACTCTAATGCAAGACCGATCATTCGTCCAGCCAGGCACAGGTCTATTTCTATCTGTTCGATTGTAACCTTTTGTTCTGCACTCTGTCCAGCCTGCCGGTTGCTGACGAACACCCAGAGCATTCTCCTCTCCAACTGCTTGCCGCTATTTCTCATAAGAGATCAGAGGACAGCGCCCGCTGGATTCCCTTCTCTGACTGTTTGCCGTTGCCTACTCGGAACGAGACTTTCTGTTTCATGTTTTTGAGCGACAGCCTTGATGGCAACATTTCTGTTATTTTTCTAAGAAGAGGAAGCATATTTCTGTTGTACTGACTTTTCTCTCTCAATTAAAGAGACTGTTCCTCTACTTCGCTTTTGGGTCTTATCTTTCCACATCACACTTCCTGTGAAGTGATGTGTCGATGTTCCCTTCTTCCCTATGCCGTGCGCAGTGCCCTTCGAACTGAACATGTTCGCTCCCTTCGGATTGGAATCTCACTTAAGATGGCGGAATACCCTGTGAAGTCCACTTCGCAGTCCATTTACGGTCAAATGGAACGCACCTCTAGAGCGATGTTGTTGATTGTTTGAGCATGTGACTGCGCGTTTCTCCTTGTTTTCTATTGTTATGCGCAGCATATTTCCCGCGCGCACAAACACAGTTAAAAAACGAAATTCAGGCCCTTGTAACAATAACGACTCGGGGTAAATGTGAATTAGCTCAAGAATATAGGGAATTTTGGAAATATTAATATTATGACTCATGGTCATAATTCATAAGTCGCATGTACATTTATTTGATCAATTATCGAGATTGCCTTGTTCTGTAACTGTCTTGACCAACATTTAACTCGTCCAGCGAATAAATGTAAGATTTACAAACTCCGAGAAAGTTTTATCTTCTGGCCACGAATATCAAACTTACTGAGTTTCTGAATTAAGAACTACTAAATGTAGTTTATATCGAGCTTGTAGCTTAGATCTTGAAGTTTCATTGACTTTATAAGGCGGGTCTTCAAACAAAGAGACAATTAAAAGTATAAATGGGTTTATTAATAAAATGGCACACCCTAGAGATTATATAAACTACAAATATAAACGTACGTAAAAATGCAAACAAACAAATAAACATTTAACCGAAACAAACATAAAACATAGCGTGATCAGAATGAAATGAAATGAGAGAAAGAAAGATATAGAGAGAAGGGAAAAGCTAGTAATTATTACATACAGAAACCTAAGTTCACGAGACACCTGGAACAGCTTTTATAGGAATCAATATACTTGCGAGTGCTCTTTCTGGTCAGGCTGAAGCTGATGCAGGAAGCGAGGATGGTGTCCTGTTTCTGCTGCGTCTTCCGGTGTCGCGGGAAGCTTGAAAGGCTCACTGAATGTAATGTTACCGGAAAATAAGGTTCATCTCCCGGGATGGGAGAGGTTTAAGGTCTTTGTTGCAAGGGACGGAGCTACGACTCGAACATGTGCTCGCTCGATGGAGAAGGCCAGGGCCTCCTCCAGATGTTCCTTTGGAGAAGCGCTGCGCCGAGGAAGAGGGTCAAGAGAAGTTGAGTTGGATGAGAGAGAAGAGTTGGATGAGAGCGAGGAAACTGAAGGTTTGGACTTTTATCAGTGTCCCATGTGCCGTCCCCTCCTTCGTGTAGGACGAATCAGCTGTCAAGATTTTTCGAGCGGGAAGATTCCTTTGTCCGGTTAGACACGCCCACTCGAATGAGTCATGATTGACTTTAACTTGAGAGGATTTTCTCCAGACATATGAACTTATAAAACAATGCGCATCACTGAATTCTGCTATCGGAATTCAACTCCGTTAGCTGGAGAGGATTACAGAGATATAAAAAATAGAATATAGGCGTTGTAGCCATGCAAAGATACATTATTATGCATTTGTATAGGCATTTGCAGTTCTATTAATGTTACAAATAGGACATGTATGCTTTCCTATGGTTTACACACACCTCTTAACACACAAATATATATATTTATTACATTTAAGAGTGACTTTATGGGTAAAAGTCCTTTTCTGTAGGGGCTTTCTGTTTCAAAGTCCAGAGTGTGTTTGTGTGTGTGTGTTGGAATGTTGCGACCCTGTTATCTCATGCATAGGGCTGGCTGAGCTTGGTGGTCAAATTTTATGACCTGCCAATGAGCTCGGGTTACGGGATGCGATTCTACTGGGAGAACATTCTTCAAAAATACATTTCAGATCCAAACACTCGAAGATCATAACTATATGATCAAAACAACATTAATCACACATACATACAGGAAGTTCAGATACAAGTCTGAGTTACACACATTTAAAAGAATGTTAAGTTAAACACAACGGATGTTTGTGTGTGTGTGTGTGTGTGTGTATGTGTGTGTGTGTCATGAGGCTGTAAAAGTCACAGGGAGTCCACGCTGAACTGGGGGGCAACAGACACCCGGGTGCTGGTAAATTGCCCCGTGGGGAATTATTAACCAGCGCTGTTTGGACAAAGACGATGTGTTCGACATCACATGATTCACTTAATGTGAAAAGCAGATGTCATTGTTGCTACACCCTGCATTTATTAAGACAAACTAGTAAAAACGAATGCAGTCTATACACTGACTTGGCAGCTCTGTGAAATGTAATACAACAGTGCCACCTACTGTCTAAATGCATTAACATTAAAAGTGTGAGGTGAAACTCTTTTGCATAGACATAAGTAAATGGGTTTGTCAATTAGCCTGAAAAAAAAAAAAAAAAAAAAAAAAAAAAATTCCGATCTTGTGCATCCTCACATTGGAGTCTCGAGTTAATGTACAAAGTTTGGTTTCGATACGTGACAGCGTTCCTGAAATATGAACTACTTCCTGTTTTGGCGACTACGCCGCCGATTTCGTTTGGCTGTGGACGTATTACCTGTATTACCACTGGACGTAACAGGGAGTTCTGTGATATCAGTACATACCAACTGAAAAGGCCTCACAGCTGTGCCCTTCGCTGAGGAACAGGCTTTTTCCGAGACTCACAAGCTTCACACGATTCACAATGATGTTCAATGACACTTCTCATTCCTGGCCAAAAACACATACTCTGAGCTCTTTTAAGTGTACGTTCAGCACTGTAATGTCCAGCACAGGGGTCACCGTGCAAATCATATAAAGTGTCCTTAAAGGGATACTTCAGGATTTAGCATTAAGCTTTGTATTAGTAGAAAACCTGTAGTATTTTCGAATTACCATGCTTTCCACCCTCATATCCCCCTGAGACAAGAGATTTATGTATTTTTTGTCTGGAAAAAATCCTCCGATGACGCAAAAATCGTCATTTTGCGTCATCGGAGGATTTTCTGGCCAGAGTCTAAAGACTACAGCCAGTAGGAGGAGCTGTTCCGCATGTTTTCAACCCGCCCATAGAGGGATCTCACTCACAGAATGTACACAGTGTCAGACGTCTTTCTTTGGAAGCTAAGCTAGCAGGCTCTTGTTCTGTGAAGAAAGCTGAATAGTAGGAGAAAGCTGAGTAAGTAGGGATTACCATCCTCCTTTTCCCGGACTTGTCCGGCGGGCGAGATCGTTCAGAATGTACGGGATTCAGCTTTTGCTTTCTGCAGTCACCATTCATTGATTAAATGCACACCTTTTGTTTCAATCTAACTGAATTCATTCCGATTGGTGAATCTGAATGTAGTGTTTACATGAACGCTCGGTTGATGTGCGTTTTACCATTGCTAAGAAAATTCCCGCTCCTCCGTGAGAGATGCGAGACCCTTATATATTGTCTATGGCGAGACCCGGCGCGTCTCAGTAATGACGCCACCGGCCTCGCGCCGTTCTCCCGCGGCCGTCAGCCTCGTCCTGCTCGCCACAGTAAACATAATGAATGAATGGCGACTGTAGAACGCAAAAGCCGAATCCCGGACATCTCTAAATCCCTGGCAAACTCATCACGGAGACTAGCCTTGTTGTTTTCAACTGCGCACTCTTACCGGTAGGCGTGGCCTCCTAAGGCAGCGAAGCAAGTGCATTCTGGGAGTTGTTGTCTTTCATCCACATAAGCCAAAAATACATTTTCTGGCTTTTCTCAGTCTAGAAAGCTCCAAATTCAAAAATTTCTTCACATTTCTTCTACTTAAATGACCTATTTTAAATACACAATCATGTTCCCAAAGGTGAAGTATCCCTTTAATGAGAACATCAGGAATGACCGCCTGATAATTTGGAGGTTTACCTGGACCACTATAGGCCGTACGACACAGCACTCCACCCTTCAACACCATACGTGGAACTTGCCACCAAAACTTTCTATACTGTTGGCACTCACAAATACAGCAGTCCGAGAAGTGAGAGGTAAGTCATCTGTTTGAATGGATACAGACTGTGTGAAGGGTTTCGGAGTCGTAGATGAATCTACAGGAAATCGAGACATGGCATCTGCATTAGTAAGCCGCTTGCCGTCTTTGTGAACAATCACCCATTCATATGGATCAAGCTCCATAGCCCACCGACCTCTACGTCCTGTGGGATCAATGTCAAAGTTTAGTTTCCTCAAGCCAACGAGAGGTTTGTGATCGGTGACAATTGTAAAAGGGCAGTTACTTAAGTAGTGACGGAAATGCCTGAAGGCCCAGATTATAGCCCACAGCTCTTTGTCGTAAGTAGACCATTTTCTTTCTGTCGAGGTAATTACATGACTAGCGTATGCAACAACCCGCTCTTTGCCATCTTGGATTTGAGACAGGACCGAACCAACCGCTGTATTAGACGCATCTGTACTCAGTGTAAATGGCTGATCAAAGTTAGGGAATGCCTATGGCAAGCCGTTTTAACATTTAATCATTTAAACCGACTAGTCTCTATTTTCATGCTACTAGTACTTATTTTTTAGATACTAGTATCTATTCCATTAAGTACTAGTACTTATTCATTAGCTACTAGTGCTTATTCTTTAGGTACTAGTGCCTATTCTTTAGATACTAGTGCTTATTCTTTAGGTACTAGTACTTATTCAATAGATACTAGTACTTATTCATTAGATACTAGTACTTATTCATTAGATACTAGTACCTATTAAATAGATACTAGTACTTATTCATTAGATACTAGTACTTATTCATTAGATACTAGTTCTTATTTATTAGATACTAGTACTTATTCATTAGTTACTAGTACTTATTATTAGATACTAGTACTTATTAATTAGATACTAGTACCTATTAAATAGATACTAGTACTTATTCATTAGATACTAGTACTTATTCCAATAGTGACTAGTAACTATTCTTTTGTTACTAGTAACAAATAATTTTTTTTGCCATTGACTTCTATGGGGATCTGTCATTCAGATATCAACTATTCAGTTCTGACTAGTATGTATTCCAATTGTGACTAGTACATATATATTAGATACTAGTAGTTATTTATTAGGTACTAGTACTTATTTTTTAGATACTAGTAACTATTACTAGATACTAGTATGTATTCAATAAACACTAGTACTAAGTCATTAGATACTAGTACCTATTAAATAGATACTAGTACCTATTAAATAGATACTAGTACTTATTCATTAGATACTAGTACTTATTCAAAAGATTATGGCAAGCCGTTTTAACATTTAATCATTTAAACCGACTAGTCTCTATTTTCATGCTACTAGTACTTATTTTTTAGATACTAGTATCTATTCCATTAAGTACTAGTACTTATTCATTAGCTACTAGTGCTTATTCTTTAGGTACTAGTGCCTATTCTTTAGATACTAGTGCTTATTCGTTAGGTACTAGTACTTATTCAATAGATACTAGTACTTATTCATTAGATACTAGTACTTATTCATTAGATACTAGTACCTATTAAATAGATACTAGTACTTATTCATTAGATACTAGTACTTATTCATTAGATACTAGTACTTATTATTAGATACTAGTACTTATTCATTAGATACTAGTACTTATTATTAGATACTAGTACTTATTCATTAGATACTAGTACCTATTAAATAGATACTAGTACTTATTCATTAGATACTAGTACTTATTCCAATAGTGACTAGTAACTATTCTTTTGTTACTAGTAACAAATACATTTTTTTGCCATTGACTTCTATGGGGATCTGTCATTCAGATATCAACTATTCAGTTCTGACTAGTATGTATTCCAATTGTGACTAGTACATATATATTAGATACTAGTAGTTATTTATTAGGTACTAGTACTTATTTTTTAGATACTAGTACATATTCATTAGATACTAGTACCTATTAATTAGATACTAGTACTTATAAATTAGCTACTAGTACTTATTCAATAGATACTAGTACCTATTAAATAGATACTAGTACTTATTCATTAGATACTAGTACTTATTCAATAGATACTAGTACTTATTCATTAGATACTAGTACTTATTCATTAGATACTAGTACCTATTAATTAGATACTAGTACTTATAAATTAGCTACTAGTACTTATTCAATAGATACTAGTACCTATTTATTAGATACTAGTATTTATTCCGAATGTTACTAGTAAGATTTTTTATTTTACTAGTCACAACTGCTTTTTTACTCGTCTTATGTTATGACTAGTCAGAACGGCCACTGGATAGTTCAATTAAAAAATTTTACTAGTAAAATCCAAAATCTTACTAGTAACATTTGGAATAAATACTAGTATCTAATAAATAGTTACTAGTATCTATTCAATAAGTACTAGTAGCTAATTTATAAGTACTAGTATCTAATTAATAGGTACTAGTATCTAATGAATAAGTACTAGTATCTAATGAATAAGTACTAGTATCTAATGAATAAGTACTAGTATCTATTGAATAAGTACTAGTATCTAATGAATAAGTACTAGTATCTATTTAATAGGTACTAGTATCTATTTAAGAGGTACTAGTATCTAATGACTTAGTACTAGTATTTATTGAATACATACTAGTATCTAGTAATAGGTACTAGTATCTAAAAAATAAGTACTAGTACCTAATAAATAACTACTAGTATCTAATATATATGTACTAGTCACAATTGGAATACATACTAGTCAGAACTGAATAGTTGATATCTGAATGACAGATCCCCATAGAAGTCAATGGCAAAAAAAAATATTTGTTACTAGTAACAAAAGAATAGTTACTAGTCACTATTGGAATAAGTACTAGTATCTAATGAATAAGTACTAGTATCTATTTAATAGGTACTAGTATCTAATGAATAAGTACTAGTATCTAATAATAAGTACTAGTAACTAATGAATAAGTACTAGTATCTAATAAATAAGAACTAGTATCTAATGAATAAGTACTAGTATCTAATGAATAAGTACTAGTATCTAATGAATAAGTACTAGTATCTATTTAATAGGAACTAGTATCTAATGAATAAGTACTAGTATCTAATGAATAAGTACTAGTATCTATTGAATAAGTACTAGTACCTAAAGAATAAGCACTAGTATCTAAAGAATAGGCACTAGTACCTAAAGAATAAGCACTAGTAGCTAATGAATAAGTACTAGTACTTAATGGAATAGATACTAGTATCTAAAAAATAAGTACTAGTAGCATGAAAATAGAGACTAGTCGGTTTAAATGATTAAATGTTAAAACGGCTTGCCATAAAAGATACTAGTACTTATTCATTAGATACTAGTACTTATTCATTAGATACTAGTACCTATTAATTAGATACTAGTACTTATAAATTAGCTACTAGTACTTATTCAATAGATACTAGTACCTATTTATTAGATACTAGTATTTATTCAGAATGTTACTAGTAAGATTTTTTATTTTACTAGTCACAACTGCTTTTTTACTCGTCTTATGTTATGACTAGTCAGAACGGCCACTGGATAGTTCAATTAAAAATCTTACTAGTAAAATAAAAAATCTTACTAGTAACATTTGGAATAAATACTAGTATCTAATAAATAGTTACTAGTATCTATTGAATAAGTACTAGTAGCTAATTTATAAGTACTAGTATCTAATTAATAGGTACTAGTATCTAATGAATAAGTACTAGTATCTAATGAATAAGTACTAGTATCTATTGAATAAGTACTAGTATCTAATGAATAAGTACTAGTATCTATTTAATAGGTACTAGTATCTAATGATTTAGTACTAGTATTTATTGAATACATACTAGTATCTAGTAATAGGTACTAGTATCTAAAAAATAAGTACTAGTACCTAATAAATAAGTACTAGTATCTAATATATATGTACTAGTCACAATTGGAATACATACTAGTCAGAACTGAATAGTTGATATCTGAATGACAGATCCCCATAGAAGTCAATGGCAAAAAAATTTATTTGTTACTAGTAACAAAATAATAGTTACTAGTCACTGTTGGAATAAGTACTAGTATCTAATGAATAAGTACCAGTATCTATTTAATAGGTACTAGTATCTAATGAATAAGTACTAGTATCTATTTAATAGGTACTAGTATCTAATGAATAAGTACTAGTATCTAATGAATAAGTACTAGTATCTATTTAATAGGTACTAGTATCTAATGAATAAGTACTAGTATCTAATGAATAAGTACTAGTATCTATTGAATAAGTACTAGTACCTAAAGAATAAGCACTAGTATCTAAAGAATAGGCACTAGTACCTAAAGAATAAGCACTAGTAGCTAATGAATAAGTACTAGTACTTAATGGAATAGATACTAGTATCTAAAAAATAAGTACTAGTAGCATGAAAATAGAGACTAGTCGGTTTAAATGATTAAATGTTAAAACGGCTTGCCATAGAATGCCATGATAGGCGATGATGTCAGAGCTTCTTTCAGTTGTAGAAGGGCTGCTGAACAATCATCTGTCCACTCAAATCGAACATCTTTGTGGGTTAGTCTGTGCAAGGGCAGAGCCTTAAAAGCATAGTTTTGCACAAAGCGCCTGTAATAACTACACAAGCCCAAAAATGCTCGTACCTCAGTAGCCGATTTAGGTGTTGGCCAATCTCTTACTTTCTGGCTATGAGCTGGATCAAGAGCCAAACCATCCTTTGAGACAACATGAGCCATGTATGTTACAGACGACTTACAAAAATGACACTTCTTAGGATTAAGCTTGAGACCTGCTCTTGAAACCTGGTCAAAATGTCTAAGGTTTTTCATGTGATCCTCAAAATCTTTACCCATACAAATGATGCCATCTAAATAAATGACACACTTTGTCCAATGCAAACCTCTAAGGACTAATTCCATTAGCCTTTGGAATGTTGGTGGACTATTTTTAAGGCCCATAGGCATCACCTTAAAATGATATAGCCCATCTCCAGTGGTAAAGGCTGTCTTCTTCCTGTCCTCTGGATCTAATTCTACCTGCCAGTAACGAGTCTCGAGTTAATGTACAAAGTTTGGTTTCGATACGTGACAGCGTTCCTGAAATATGAACTACTTCCTGTTTTGGCGACTACGCCGCCGATTTCGTTTGGCTGTGACGGGCAAACGCTTCCGAAAATCAAAAATCCTTCTAGTAACTTTTGTGAGGCTTGGTCCAAGGATCATGTACATCCAGTTTCGTGAAGTTCGGACCAAATTTGTGACATGTGAAAATTTAGTTTCGCTTTCTGTTCAATCCAATATGGCAGACGAACGACATGGACTTGTGATGTCATCTTCGCGAGCAACTTACACCGGTACTGACCGAACGTTTTAAAGTTGGAACGGTGTCTCTGTCTCAAAGGGCCTAGGCGCAGGAGCTGGCCAAAATTTCTCTCCCGGGAATAATAATAATAATAAGAAAACTTAAGAAGAACAATAAGTGTGCTGCTTTCAGCAAGCACACTTAATAATAAGATTAAGAATAAGAAAACTTAAGAAGAACAATAAGTGTGCTGCTTTCAGCAAGCACACTTAATAATAATAATAATAAGAAAACTTAAGAAGAACAATAAGTGTGCTGCTTTCAGCAAGCACACTTAATTATACATATGCAACCGTCTACTACAGTATCGCATCAGGGAGTGCATTGTAATCTCCTTAAGGATAAATTCGATTCATTCATTGCTATAGAAGAGGAAGAATTGGCTAAACTCATTAAATCATCTAAATCGACAACATGTATGTTAGACCCTATACCTACTAAGCAACTGAAAGAGATGCTTCCAGAGGTCATAGATCCTCTTGTTAACCCTCTGGGGTCTGAGGGTTTTCTGGGCCCTGGAGGTGTTCTGACATGCTCTGACATTTGTTTTGTTTTTCAGTTATTTATAAACATGTTAATGGCAAAGGTGTAAATTCACTCTATATAACACAAACAGGGCTAGCATAATATCTGATCAACATGCTTGTAAATCTTTGTATTTTTAAGAGAATAATGTTTATGCGTGGTTATAAAAAAAAAGAAAAGAAAGAAAGTTGCTGAAATAAGACCACAAAACACATACTAAATATGTGCCCACAAGACTCTTGACTAATGTATGTTGTCGCTTCGAGTTCTGGCTTCAAAATGATGTGAAATTCATCCTGCCTGATCGTTCTCTTAAAACAATACATTGATTTAAACTTTGTAAAACAGTTTTTTTTGTCAGAAGAGGTTTATGCGTGGGAGGGGTAATCGCCCATCAATATTAATGAGATTCAGACCAGGGGTGTGACATAGACACTCCCCCAATGACTAATGTGCCATCAAGAGAGGCAGCCTGGACAAAGAAAGGTTTTGTTTTTCAATTTGTTTTATTGTAATTCCTCTATGAGGAGGAACAAAATGTTTTAAATTTGCAGGTATCTCACAGTAAATGCTTATGCCCCGTTGATGCGGGCTCTAAGCAAAATAAAGCAAAATAATGCAAAATGAGCAAAATAAACTAAAATAAAGGCAGATAGATTTAGATTTTTCCTTTATTTGTCCTCGAGAGGAAATTTGTTTCCACCATAGGTGCGTACATAATACCAATACAAACACACATAACATATGAACAGATAAACATATATGAAAAAAAAGATTATTATAAGTAACAAGGTCAAGGTCAAGGTCAAGGTAAACTTTATTATCCCACAACGGGAAATTCATGTGGTCATTCATTATACGCGCCCTTGTCACAACATATATCATCAAACAAAACAGAGAACAACACATAAAAAAGCACAAATTGGAAATTGTAACAGACACAGTCCGACATTTGACATAAAAAATGTCTAATACTATCAGTTATCTAAAAACACGATGTGCTTGGTCATTATAAAATCTAATTGCCGTAGGGACAAAAGATTTATTGTACCTTTCGGTTCTAATTCTATTTTGTAAAATTCTACCAGTTGACCTATTACTTCTCTTAAATTTTTGGTGTAGAGGGTGAGTAGAGTCATTGAGGATTTGGTCAGTCTTTTTTTAAATAAGTTCATTGTACAACTGAGCTGCCAACACCTGGTCAATTCCGATGATTCTGCTGGCCATCTTGATCATACGCTGCAGTTTCATTTGGTACTTAACATGCATGTTACCAAACACACAGATAAGGCCAAAGGACAGAACACTCTGAAGAAAGCTTTTATAAAACATTGCAAGAATATGTTTTTCTAATCTAAAGTTATATAACTTCCTAAGGAAGTACATCCGCTGATGCATTTTCTTAGTTTTGTTCAGTGCACATTCATTAAAAGTTAATTTCGAATCAATTTCAACTCCCAGGTATTTATACATTGAGACCCTCTCCACTAGTTCTCCATTGATCTTAGAGGGGGGAACTGTTATTCTATTTTTACTAAAATTTATGACCATTTCTTTTGTTTTCTTAACATTGATTTCCAGGAAATGTTCTGAACACCACTGAGTGAAACCCTGTAATTCCCTCTGAAAACTACTCACAGAAGTACTGTCTGACTTTAAAAAACCAACCAATGCTGTATCGTCAGCGTATTTAAAATAAGTGTGAGCTGGAGAGGAAGCTTGACAGCTATTTGTATATAGTGTGTATAAGATAGGCGACAGGACACACCCTTGTGGTGCCCCTGTATTTGTCTTTTTTGAAAAAGATGTACATGAATTAAATCTGACTCGCTGACTGCGATCTGTCAAGAAATTATAAATCCATAAAATCAGATTGGGATTTACTCCTAAGTGCACTAATTTTTTAACCAGCAGGTGGGGTTGGATTGTATTAAAAGCGCTACTAAAATCAATGAACACAATTCTGACCAGGCTTTGAGCATTCTCCAAATGCTCATAAGTGCTATTAATCAGAGATAGCAAAGCATCCTCAACACCTCTCTCTGCACGATAAGCAAACTGATTTGGGTCTAAAAGAGGTGAAACCTCTTGGAGAAGTTGTTTTAAAATTATTTTTTCAAAACATTTCATAACTGCCGAGGTAAGGGCAACAGGGCGCAGATCATTTAGTTCTTTAGGTCTGTTGTTTTTAGGTACAGGCACTATTAGTGATTGTTTCCATAGACTGGGAATAACACCTGTATCCAATGACAGCTGGAACAACCTATGAAACGGCTTTGCCAGCTGATCAGCACACACCTTTAGCGTCCTGCAGCTTATACCATCAGGTCCACAAGCTTTGCGGGGGTTTACACGTCTAAAATACGATTTGACCTCATCCATAGGGATGTCAATATCTATACCCTTCATGTCTCTTACTACTGTGATGGTCTCATTTTGCTCAGCTATAAAATCATATGTATCAAATCTACAATAAAAATCATTTAATTCATTTGCCATATTAAAATTATTCTCTACTACCATCGGGTGCTTCTTGGGCTTGTATCCTGTAATAGATTGAAGTCCCTGCCAAGCTCTCCTAGCATCATTTTTAAAAAAGTTTTCTAACTTAAGTTTATATTCTGCTTTGCAGTCCTTTACAACCAATACAAACACACATAACATATGAACAGATAAACATATATGAAAAAAAAGATTATTATAAGTAACATTGGCCAGATGCAAAGCCATACAGACACATAATGTTTGTATGGACTATGTAAAACCAGAATATGTAAACAGAATTATACTAATATTTGAAAGAAAGGGAATAAGTGTACTTACTTTTCAGTTGTTCTCAAAACTGAACGACACCTGTCGCGTGACCTCCCAGTGCGAGTTGCAGGTGAGGGTGAGAGTGATGCTACCACATTCCTATAAAAATAATAATATTAATATTAATAAAGGTTGAACAAAGTACTATGCCAGCACATGCATAACTGATGGACAGTCAGCATGTTGATAAAACAACAAAAATAAGCTCTTTTATACTAACATTACCAATCACTAATTGTAATATTGTGCATACATAACACCACAATTTTTGCAATTGTGTCTGGTAATTGTGTTTTGCAATCAACACAGGCACATGTACATTTGTAGCATCACTAAATATATAAACAAAATTGGTCTAACATCTGTAAAATAGTGGGTAAATATGTACTTACTCTTTCTGATTTCTGTCTGTGTTGCTGCGTGCCCTCTTAGTGCGAGTTGCAGTGAGAGGTGAGAGTGAGCAACCTACATCATTCCTTTCAAAAAAAGTTGAAAACTATTATTATCATATAGAGTACTATTCCAGCACATGCACAACTGATGGGCATTAGCATGCTGATAAGATAGCACAAAGAAAAAATATGTAACATTATCAACCAACCTCCAAAAATAAAGCAGACACTCTCTGTCAGTTCAAATCTAGACTAAAAACACATCTCTGTGACCTAGCATACACATAACACATTATAGACTTTATAATTCAATATTAGGCTGCATAGTTTAGGTCAGCCGGAACCAGGAACACATAAATCCTGATGTACTTGTTAGAAGAAGAATGGCGTCTACGCTAATATTAGTCTCTCTGTTTATCCAAGGTTTACAGCAGTCCGCCGGATCCAGATCAGATGAAGGACACCTGGACACGATGACAACGCAGTCCTGAAGTGTCAACCAGTCCCTCCCTGTTTACTGAAGTCAGCCGGATCCCGGCCATATCCAGATCAGATGGTGGACCTGCACCTGGACCCATCCATGACGCATCCCTAAAGGGCCAGCCTCATCAGCCCTGTGAAGGCCTCATCGACATGACCAATCTGACTTCTGACCTGTAATGCTGCCTGGATCATAATCATACACTGTTCGCTCATTGGCCAGAGGAGAACTGGCCCCTGACTGAGCCTGGGTTCTCCCAAGGTTTTTTTCTCCATTCTGTCACCTGATGGAGTTTTGTTTCCTTGCCACTGTTGCCTTGGCTTTTGGCTTGCTTAGTTGGGGACATTTAATATTCAACAATATTATTGATCTGCCTTACTTAGGGTGGACGATGATGCAATTTTCTTCTAGAAACAAACTTTGTTGTATTATTTTCATGTTTTCACTGTGAAGCTGCTTTGATGCAATCTGTATTGTAAAAAGCGCTATATAAATAAAGGTGACTTGACTTAACTTGACCTTTCCTTGCGACATCAATAAACCGATGGACAAGGAGCCAACTGTCTTCAGAATCTTGATGTTATCGAAGAGTTTACCTGGCTGTCAAGTTATATACAGAACATATACTGAGGAAAGCACACACTTTTTACAATACAGTTTGTTTCAAAGCAGCATAGGAAGGATTATGTAAAAGATTTCTATAATATTTTTATAGCATGTATGCTAAGCCACTCTTTCTAAGTCACTAATGTTAACTTGTGTGGCAAATATTGCGTGATTTTGCAGATTTCTTTCAGCTTGAATCAATGCCTTTCTGGGAGATTTTTGTGTGTATTTAGAAAGCATGAGAGGACCCACTTCATTGGGACCCACTTTATAATTAAGTGTTTTTAACTACTATATACTAACATTTAAAGGAATCATTGGACACAATGCAATTATTGTGTAAATACGTGTTTTTACATTGTACTTGTAACAGACTTTGCTTTGATAAATATTCTAATTAGTTTTTGAACACATTTTTTATATTTCTGTGAGTTTAAATGGGTTTAAGAAATGCATTATCTGTCTTACTAAGGAGGGACTTTTATTTTGACGGGTATTGTAGTCTACGGGAAGGAAAGGGAGAGCACGCAGTTCAAGTTGCTCAGAGTTGTTTCGCAGCTATAACGTTTGCAACTTTGTTAAGCACCCCCCGAAAAGGCATAAGGTTTGTATATTTGGTAACTGTTTGTTGTAATGACTGTTTTGTGTAATTCGCTGTATGTTAATGTTAATGATAGAGCTTTGAACTAGTCGCTAATTCGCGCTTCTTGTACTTTGTTTGTTTAGCTCTTACGGTGATTTTTGGAGTCTTACGGTGATTTATGGAGTGAAAACGGACTCAATAAACTTCATTAACATCAGTAAAGTTTTGGCCATCATTCGGGCGGGGTCCGCTACAGTAAGAGCTTCACCTTCGCTGGTTCACATCCCCGCTGCACGTGCTTGTTCACTGGAGCAACGTGACGATCGTTAACGGATTGCAACACGATGGAATCAGCGTGATGGTCTTAAAGAGCTGGAACGCCATAAAAGTGAGTTGACTATGGAAATTGATACTGACGATCCAGAATCTGAAAGCCTGCTGCAGATGGAATCAGAAGGTAAAAAGGAAAAGGATGGAAAAGAAGCAGTTAAATGTAAAGATAAAAATGCATCTGAACTTCAGTGTCATGTACAAGACAGTGCAGAACTCCCTCGACGTTCAGAACGTCCACATATTCTTACTGAGAGAATGCTTGCTTACCAGAAAGATGAGTGCTGTAAGAAAGAAAGAAGGTTAATGGCTTTGTATGATCAATGGAAATTAGATGCTCGTAAAGCAAGACATGAATTAAAATCAGACATCTCTGATAAGCAGCTTGCTGACATTGCTGACTCTCTTGATGATAAAAAGAACTGTATCATAAAAATCTTCAGTGAAATAAGGGAACATATCACACCTGCTGCTGATTTAAGACGTAAAATTGATGCATGTGAAGCCGTGACCAATGACATCGTCAAAATTGTGCTGGAAAGGTTGACAACAGTAGATGGTGAGTTTGATGCAGAACAGGAAAAGGGCCGTCTACATGAACTTTTAGCTCATAGTTATGCTCGTTCCATATATGGTTCCAGTGCTTCACAAACAGTCAGCAACCATTCTAGATCTTCTTGTACATCAAGCAAGCGAGCAGATGCGGCGGCAGAGCTGGCTGCAAAAGAGGCCGAATACAAGATAATGCAAAAGGAAAGACAACAAAAGGAAAAAATAAGAACTCTAGAAGAGCAGCTCAGACAAGAGCTAGAAACACAAAGGTTTGAATTAGAACAGCTGCAGATAGAAAAGGATTTAGAGGTTGCTCGGGCCAGAGTAAAATCATATGATGAAGGAATAAAACAAGAGACAAAGAGTCAGTCTATACAGAATGAACGTGAAAGTCGGAAAAACAAAATCTTCCCATCGACACAGCAGCAATACAATGTTGTCCAGCCAACTTCTCTTAGTGAAGTGTCTCATCTTGCTCAGGCAGTTCAGGACAGCATAGCCATCAACAGGTTACCCATACCCGAGCCTTCAGTGTTCAGTGGAGACCCAATTGAGTTTGTGGACTGGAAAGCCTCATTTGTGTCACTTATAGATAGAAAAGGCATCTCTGCAGCTGATAAACTCTATTATCTGAAAAAGTATGTCAGTGGCTCAGCACACAAATATCTTGAAGGCACCTTTTATCGTAATGATGAAGAAGCGTACAAAGATGCTTGGAACAAGCTTAACCAAAGATACGGGCAGCCATTTGTCATTCAAAGAGCATTCCGTGAAAAGCTGTCAAAGTGGCCTAGAATACCATCCAAAGATGCAGAAGGCCTGAGAACATTTTCAGACTTCTTAAATGCCTGCCTGCAAGCCATACCTCATGTTAAAGGCCTAGAAATATTAAACGACTGTGAAGAGAATCAAAAGCTGGTACAGAAACTTCCTGACTGGGCAGCCTCCAGGTGGAACCGCCAAGTCACAACATCACTTATGGACGGCAAAGAATTTCCAAGCTTTCAAGACTTTGTAAAATTCATGTCAACTGAAGCAGAAATAGTGTGTAATCCTATCACTTCTCTACATGCTCTTCATTCACGTGAGTCACCTCATGAGAGAAGAATCTCAAATGAAACCAAAAGAAACAAGGCAATTGTCTTCAAAACACAAACAACAGTAAACCGTGATAAACAGACAATGGCTAAAGGACAGTTAAAAACACCATGCATGTTGTGTCAAGTTGACAGCCATCAACTCTGTAAGTGCCCAGAATTCATGGTAAAGTCTCTGAAAGACAGAAGGTCCTATGTCAAAGACAACAAACTCTGTTTTGGGTGTATGAAAACAGGTCACTGTGCTAAGGATTGTCGGTGTCGCCACACATGTGATGTATGCAAACTGCGACATCCCACATGTCTTCATGATTACAACTATGAGAATAACAGAAACAGAAAGCAACCAACTGTAAGCAATGAGCGTGCACGTGAGAGTGAGATTACAGATGCCATGTCGCTTAATATCACAAGAGAAGGTCGTTCAGTCATTACATCCATGATTGTACCTGTATGGGTGTCGTCCATCAAAAATCCATCCAATGAACAGCTTGTCTATGCTTTGTTAGACACTCAGAGTGACACCACTTTCATTGATGAAGAAGTGAGTAATGCACTGCAAGTGGATACTCAGCCAATAAAACTCAAACTTACCACCATGATGGGAGACAGTATGATAATTAAAAGTAAAAGAGTGTCTGAGCTTCGTGTGAGACGGTACAATTCATCAGTACATATCAATCTGCCTCCAGTATATACCAAGGAGTGTATTCCTGTCAATCGTGATCACATACCAACGCAGGAAACGGCAAAGAACTGGAGTCACTTGAAGGTAATCACAGACGAAATGTCACCTCTTCTCAGCTGTGAAGTAGGTTTACTTATTGGCTACAACTGCCACAGAGTGCTAGCTCCCAGGCAAGTCATATTAGGTAAAGATGATGAACCTTATGCTATTCTAACTGACTTAGGATGGAGTGTTGTGGGCTGCTCCACACCAGGTATCAACGGATCAACATCAGTCAGTCTTTGTCACAGAATAGCCACAAAGGAGATTCCAGCTTTGACACCTATGGATGCCATCCGTGTACTCGAGTCGGACTTTAAGGATGTCACAGCAGATGAAAGGACAATTTCTCAGGATGATATTGTGTTCCTAGACAAACTCAAAGAAGGTATAAAGAAAAATGCTCAAGGACATTATGAAATGCCTCTTCCGTTCAAACAACGGCCATGCTTACCTGATAACAGAGAGCTTGCCAAGGTCAGACTCAATCATTTGAACAAGAAATTCTGTAGAAACGAGAAATATAAGACAGACTACATTACTTACATGAATGACATCATTGAGAGAGGTGATGTAGAATCAGTGAATGATGATGGAACTGATGGTGAAAAGTGGTACATACCTCATCATGGCATCTACCATCCAAAAAAGCCAGACAAGCTACGTGTCGTTTTTGATTGTTCCGCAAAATTCAAAGGCACAAGTCTCAATGAACATTTGTTACCAGGACCAGACATGATAAACAATCTCACCGGAGTACTTGTTAGGTTCAGAAGGCATCCTATAGCTATAATATGTGACATCGAAAAAATGTTTCACCAGTTTCATGTCCAGGAAAATGACAGAGATTACCTGCGCTTCTTATGGTGGAAAAACGGAGACACAAATTCATTGCTTCAAGATTACCGGATGAAAGTGCATCTTTTCGGTGCGGTTTCTTCGCCTGGTTGCGCAAACTATGGACTAAGATATCTAGCCAGTGAGCATAGTCAATCACACTCATTAGCCGCTCAGTTCATCTTAAGAGACTTCTATGTTGATGATGGAGTCACAAGTGTAGAGACGGTGGAAAAGGCCATTCAGCTGGCAAAGGAAGCACGGGAGTTGTGCATAAAGGGAGGTCTTCGACTTCACAAGTTTGTGTCAAATGACAACACTGTTCTGCAGAGCATACCAGCATCAGAACGTGCTGTAAACTTTGAAACAAAGGATCTTACCTTCAATGACATGCCACTTGAAAGAGCGCTGGGAATTCATTGGAACATACAGAGTGATAGCTTCCAATTCCATATCCCACTAAAAGGTCAACCTACAACACGTCGTGGCATATTGTCAACGGTTGCCTCCATATATGATCCTTTGGGCTTTGTAGCTCCCTATGTTCTCAATGGTAAGAGGATCCTACAAGAAATGTGTCGCCAGGGTACAGGCTGGGATGATCCACTTTCCCTGGCTCTTAGCCCATGGTGGGAGAAATGGCAGAATGACTTTGTCAATCTGGAAAAGGTGGACATACCACGATGCTATGTGCCTGCTGATTTCGGCAAAATTGTAAAAACGGAAATACATCATTTCTCTGATGCAAGTACCTGTGGAGGGCCAGCGGATGAGTGATCTTCCCACAGAACGTGTAGAGCCTTCCCCACCGTTTGTGTATTGTGGTATGGATTGCTTTGGTCCATTCATGACTAAAGAAGGAAGAAAACAGCACAAAAGGTATGGTCTGCTTCTAACTTGCTTTTGTTCAAGAGCCATTCATATAGAAATGTTAGAAGATATGTCCACAGATGCTTTCATCAACAGTTTACGATGCTTTATTGCAATTCGAGGCACAGTACGGCAGATCAGATGTGACCAAGGTACCAATTTCGTTGGTGCAAAAAAAGAACTGAACTCGGCATTACAGCAACTTGACCCAGAAAGGCTCACTGCTTTCCTTGCAGATAAACAGTGTGATTTTGTAATGAATCCCCCTCATTCCAGTCATGCAGGTGGTGTATGGGAGCGTCAAATCAAAACTGTACGGAGTGTTCTTAATGCTACAGTTTCCCTCTCATCAGGCAGGCTCAACGATGCTTCACTGCGCACTTTATTTTATGAAGCCATGGCAATAGTCAACAGTCGCCCACTTACAGTGGATAACCTGAACGACCCCAAGAGCTTAGAACCGCTCACACCTAACCATCTGATTACCATGAAAGCCACCACAGTCCTACCACCACCAGGAAAGTTCATAAGAGAAGACATTTATGGGAGAAAGAGATGGAGACGGGTGCAGTACCTTACTGAACAGTTTTGGAGTAGATGGAAAAAAGAGTATCTCCACAACATTACGGCTAGACAATGCTGGCATGCTCCAAAAAGGAATTTTCAGATTGGTGATGTGGTCATGGATACAGATGAGAACCTTCCAAGAAATGAGTGGAGACTAGGACGGATCGTAGACACTGTAACTAGCCAAGATGGACTAGTAAGGAAGGTCACAATAGCACTTGGTGACAAAAAACTAAACAAGAAAGGAGAACGGTTAAACAAGGTCTCAGTCGTAGAGAGACCAGCTCAGAAGTTGGTCTTATTATTGGAAGCGGAGTGAACAAATCTTCAAAAGGACTTTGCTTTACACATATACACACAAAATGGTTATTATAAGTGAAAATTACTTATGTTTGAAAATTATGCATGTTGAAATAACATTTATAATTTGGTGGGAGTGTAACAGACTTTGCTTTGATAAATATTCTAATTAGTTTTTAGCACATTTTTTATATTTCTGTGAGTTTAAATGGGTTTAAGAAATGCATTATCTGTCTTACTAAGGAGGGACTTTTATTTTGACGGGTATTGTAGTCTACGGGAAGGAAAGGGAGAGCACGCAGTTCAAGTTGCTCAGAGTTGTTTCGCAGCTATAACGTTTGCAACTTTGTTAAGCACCCCCCGAAAAGGCATAAGGTTTGTATATTTGGTAACTGTTTGTTGTAATGACTGTTTTGTGTAATTCGCTGTATGTTAATGTTAATGATAGAGCTTTGAACTAGTCGCTAATTCGCGCTTCTTGTACTTTGTTTGTTTAGCTCTTACGGTGATTTTTGGAGTCTTACGGTGATTTATGGAGTGAAAACGGACTCAATAAACTTCATTAACATCAGTAAAGTTTTGGCCATCATTCGGGCGGGGTCCGCTACAGTACTTATATTTAAAACATATCTGCATGTTATTACATATGTAATTCATTTCTGTAATTACATCTATAATTACACTGTTGACCCAACTCCTAACCCACCCAACGTTAGCCATACCCTTACCATAAAACTTGCCATAAACTTACCCATATTCCACCTTGATAGCAGCAAAATTGTTTTGTAATAGAACATGAACACAATAAGTGCATTGTTCCTAACAAATTTTTTTGACGTAAGTACATAGTGGTTCCAGACATTCATAAAGTGTAAACCATTATTGTAGCTCAACTAGCAGTAGTGTATGATGGTTGAAATACCAACCCACATAGCAAACAGACTTGGCCCAAATGTGGCCTCATCATGGCACTGCTGGCGTGTTGCCGGCACTGGCATGCATCATGTCAGCCAACTGTGGGCCATGTGTGGCAATGATGGCACTGCATGCATGACAGCAGACAACATTTGGGCCGATTGTGCATGGGAGGTGTGTGGCCCAGATCAGTGTAGCGATTATGGGCCATACTTTGTGTACTGGACAATTATAAGTATTTAGGCCGCTACTATATATTCAAGGATTGTCCCCCCCCACCACCACAATTTTTCACGGGAGAAATAAAACAGTTTAAAGTGTTGTCCATGGATGGTGCAGTTATCAAAACTACTGGAAGAGGGGCTGTGGAACATAAGAGGAAGCTCCAGTCTCTTGTAAATGGGTTCAACGTAGTAATGCAGGCATACACAGAAATATGGGACTTTACTGACTTCTTTTATTATCCGAGCTCATCTCGTGTAACACACACAACAGTCATTCTCTATTCCTCCGCACACACTTATTCTGCCATGTCCCTTTCTTTTTACACAACAATAACTGCGCATGTCAGCGCGCCAATTCCCCATACGTAATCATAACGTAACCATTGCATCACACATGAACAGCAAATCAAATTACCCAATTTACATACAAAATAAATCATAAAATAAAATCTCACATTTTTCACCCCTTAGAAAAATAAATGTCCTCATTTCAAATATACAAAGAACAAATAAAATCTCACTTTTTTCCCCCCATTGAATAGGAAATATAAGGGATATCACATAGCGGATCCTATTAAATGGTTCTGAACAATTGTACAAAATGAAAGTTATTACCTTGTTTTTTGTTTGTTTTTTTCTTAAACACATCATGCCAATAACAGTCACAGATATTGTGCAGAATTACGAAATGTGAAAATGGAAGCTTACTTACATAAAAAAAACTTGAAAACCATAACAAAAGTGCTATGACCATTTTCTTTTTTTTTCTTTTCTTTTTTAACTATAAAACTTCCTAGGCCTTTTAACAACACGTCCTGAACGAGTGACCACACCTTCAGTTGCCTGCTCCCCAACTACTGAGGATGCATGGTCAACCAATTGAAGAGGCTGCCGTACAGAATGAGGAACTCGCACCATGCGACCTGACGGCCTACTTACATGAGGAACAGAGGAGATTACAGACGCCCCATTTTCACCAACCAGCGGCCCTCCTGATGACAAAGGGAGAGAACCAGACAAGGCTGTATATAGCGGTCTCAACCCCTGAACCCTTTTGTCCACCTCTTGACCGGCACATGTGGAAGTGAGGGCTGGTTGCTTCCACCTGGACCTGTAAGGCTTTAAACGTTCATAGTGAACAACCTTAGGTGCTGCATTTACATTTCTCATGTCCGACACGGTGTAAATAATACCTCCATGTCCACCGTAACCACCCGATATGGTCCTATCCATTTTGGTTCAAGTTTCTTTCTTTGTGTAGTGGGATCATTCATCTACACCAGGTCACCAACTTTATAAGGTCTGAATTTCTCATACCTATTAAAGTAGTACTCACGCTTGAGTCTCTGATCATCACTAGTGTTAAATACTTCTTGAAACACTGTTTCCATACGACTGACTAGAGCTGAACCATAAGTCTGTGGCGTGTCCACGGCTGCACCTGAAGGAGAATCAAGCCGTACATGTGCTGGTAAACAAGGTTCACGAACATGAGCCAAGAAGAACGGTGAATACCCAGTGCTAGAATGAGGTGTAGCATTAAATGACAGTACAACTGCAGATAAATACTGGTCCCACTCGCCATCACTATCAAAGAGCACCTTAGCTAACTGATCCTTCAAAGTTCTATTGAACCGCTCTACCATGCCATTACCACGAGGGTGGTATGGCGTAGTTCTCTTCTTTTGTATTTTCAACCTCTTACAAATATCCTGCAAAATCTCTGACTCATACTGACGTCCCTGATCGGAGACTAATTCCTCTGGAACACCGTGTTCAGGTATGTACTGTTCACACAACAACTGTGCCACTGTACTGGCTTTTTGATCCACCATAGGAAATGCGTTGACATATTTAGTGAAATGATCTTGCACTACCAACACATACCTATTACCACAGGACGTAACAGGGAGTTCTGTGATATCAGTACATACCAACTGAAAAGGCCTCACAGCTGTGCCCTTCGCTGAGGAACAGGCTTTTTCCGAGACTCACAAGCTTCACACGATTCACAATGATGTTCAATGACACTTCTCATTCCTGGCCAAAAACACATACTCTGAGCTCTTTTAAGTGTACGTTCAGCACTGTAATGTCCTTAATGAGAACATCAGGAATGACCACCTGATAATTTGGAGGTTTACCTGGACCACTATAGGCCGTACGACACAGCACTCCACCCTTCAACACCATACGTGGAACTTGCCACCAAAGCTGTCTCAATTTCCCTTTTACCTGCCTAAGATTAGGTCTTTTTTGATTTTCAACCCAATTATAGACCTGTGAAAGCAGAGGATCTGTTTTCTGATAGTATGCAATGTCTTTTCCCTCATCACCGAAAGACGTACACAACACATTTTCAACTGACTCAGAAGGACTGTCCACAATTTCACATTCGGTCAGACAAACTTGTGACTCCCCATTAGGCTGACTTTCTATACTGTTGGCACTCACAAAAACAGCAGTCCGAGAAGTGAGAGGTAAGTCATCTGTTTGAATGGATACAGACTGTGTGAAGGGTTTCGGAGTCGTAGATGAATCTACAGGAAATCGAGACATGGCATCTGCATTAGTATGCCGCTTGCCGTCTTTGTGAACAATCACCCATTCATATGGATCAAGCTCCATAGCCCACCGACCTCTACGTCCTGTGGGATCAATGTCAAAGTTTAGTTTCCTCAAGCCAACGAGAGGTTTGTGATCAGTGACAATTGTAAAAGGGCAGTTACTCAAGTAGTGACGAAAATGCCTGAAGGCCCAGATTATAGCCCACAGCTCTTTGTCGTAAGTAGACCATTTTCTTTCTGTCGAGGTAAGTACATGACTAGCGTATGCAACAACCCGCTCTTTGCCTTCTTGGATTTGAGACAGGACCGAACCAACCGCTGTATTAGACGCATCTGTACTCAGTGTAAATGGCTGATCAAAGTTAGGGAATGCCATGATAGGCGATGATGTCAGAGCTTCTTTCAGTTGTAGAAAGGCTGCTGAACAATCATCTGTCCACTCAAATCGAACATCTTTGTGGGTTAGTCTGTGCAAGGGCAGAGCCTTAAAAGCATAGTTTTGCACAAAGCGCCTGTAATAACTACACAAGCCCAAAAATGCTCGTACCTCAGTAGCCGATTTAGGTGTTGGCCAATCTCTTACTTTCTGGCTATGAGTTGGATCAAGAGCCAAACCATCCTTTGAGACAACATGAGCCATGTATGTTACAGACGACTTACAAAAATGACACTTCTTAGGATTAAGCTTGAGACCTGCTCTTGAAACCTGGTCAAAATGTCTAAGGTTTTTCATGTGATCCTCAAAATCTTTACCCAAACAAATGATGTCATCTAAATAAATGACACACTTTGTCCAATGCAAACCTCTAAGGACTAATTCCATTAGCCTTTGGAATGTTGGTGGACTATTTTTAAGGCCCATAGGCATCACCTTAAAATGATATAGCCCATCTCCAGTGGTAAAGGCTGTCTTCTTCCTGTCCTCTGGATCTAATTCTACCTGCCAGTAACCCGAAGACATGTCCATGGTAGAAAAATACTGAGACCCTGACAACGCATCAAGACTATCGTCCACCCGAGGCAACGGGTGTGCATCAGTAATGGTTACAGAGTTCAATTTGCGATAGTCGACGCAGAATCGGTAAGTATTGTCTTTTTTCCGCACCATCACTACTGGGCTTGACCAGGGACTATCACTATTCTCTACTATGTCTTGTGCTTTGAGTTTTTCTACCTGACTGTGAATTTCTGCCTTGAGAGCAGGAGAAGTCCTGTATATTCGCTGAGAAATGGGAGTGTCATCTATGGTCCTGATTTTGTGGGTAACCAAGCTGGTTCTACCATAGTCCTGAGCATGCTGACTGAAAACATCAGAGAAAGAGGTTAGCAAATCTGTTAGACTCTTGTGCCCTGTCACAGATAACTCAGTGTTAGAGAGATCAGGCAATACTGGTGACTTGGGCATTGACATTTGACTGGCCCCAAAAACATTTTGAACGCTCACATTATTCACACTTTTATCCATTATCACAAATCCGTCCTGATCACCCTCAGAAATGGAATGAAATGTCCCAATTGGAGTGCCACAATGCAAAGAAATGTCATCTGCAGAGGGATTGACCACTTTCAGATAAATTGACCCCTTCTCTGCTTTTGTCACAGTCCATGCAATTCCTACCTTTGAGTCATCACGATAGTGTGGACCACCAGTGTAGCCATTTGGTTGTAAACCTGCTTGATGTGACGCAAGTTTTGCAGAGATTATGGCTTCTGACAAGGCAGGAACAACCGTAGTGGTCGACACTGTAACATCCACAAGTTTATGGTTCTGGTGGTCTACACTTATAAAGGATAAGGAGTCATCACCTATAGGTCAAAAGACATGCTACACATGTTAATCACAATTTTGTGCAAAGACAAAAAGTCCCAACCAAGTACAACTGGTTTTGAGCAATTTCTGATCACTTGAAATTAATGTGACACTGTATGTTTACCCAAAGTGACATTAGCGAACAAAGTACCCACTGAATCTAAAGTGTCACCAGAAATTGATGTCAGAGGTATGAACTGTTTCACCAAGGGTCTCTGACGCAAAGTGGGAGTAGACATCCTGAAATCTTCACTTATAAGCGAAACATCAGCACCAGTGTCAACAAATGCATGAACTACTGTGTCTTCGACTACAAGTGACACATTTTGCGTCACAGCCTGACCAGTGTCTGAAGTCACGTGATGTTCAACAACATTGCCAATGGGCCTGGTGTCAGTAACAGTTGGCAATTGGCCCTCATTGTCAACTACTGGTAGTTTCCCTGGCGCTGATGGCCACGTGAAGGAGACTGGAAACGCACATGTCCAGGACTTGGAGATCGATGACTCAGCCGCTTTGGTGAGTAGCCGTCCGATGACCTGTCGCCCCGACCATGGTTTGAACGATCCAGAGAGTCTCGAGCTGTAATGCGTTGGCCGCGTTCCTGTGACATCCTAGGACTTTGATCACGATAGTCATCCTGTCTGCGTGCTTCATAATAGTCCCTATCACCACTAGTGTCTCTGTATGAAGGTCTACGTTGTTTAGAAAAAGAGTCATAGTCAGTATATGAAGGTCTATCATACCTGCAACGTTCAGGTGTGCGCCCACGTGAATCTTCCGGGGTAAGGCTGCGCCGTTGACCATCTGGTGAATTAGTGTGTCTGTTGGCATACCTCTGTCTGCTGACCTCGAGCTGTAGTTGATCCACTCTCTCAGTCAAACTTTCTAGAGTCTGTTGAAGCTTCCTGAAGTCCCCTGATGAAGCTGAGTGAACCGCAGTCGATATTGTAGGACAGGAAGAGGTAGGTACTGTCTGTGGAAAAACGTTGAAGGTAGATACTGGAAAGGCTCCTGCTGTTGAAGAAGTCCACTGTTGTGGTTGAGACGAAAGCAGTACCTTGCTGGCCTGATGTGCCTGCTCAATCTGCAGGGCCAGCGTAAGAGCAGGATCCAATGTGTCTACACCTTGTTCATGTATGCGAAGCTGTAGATAGGGTTCAATACCAGCAACAAAACGCCTGAATTTTTCTCCGTTCCTTGCATTAGCCTTATAAGTGGGAAAAGCTTCTTCCACCAAATGGCTAATTTCTGCTGCAAACACCTGGAGAGCCTCGCCAGGTAGGCGTGTGCGTGCATTTTCATAACTTTGAAATGTGGACAGATAAACTCGTTTGCCAAAAACATCTTTCATTTTTTCTTTCACTTGTTTATAGTCCTGCTTGATGTCTCCAGGCAAACTGTCCCAGTAGCTAAAAGCTGTGCCACGAGACAGGTTGGCAAAAATTGAGCTAATCTGGCATTATCAAAATCCACGCTAGCCTCCAGAGTCACTTCAAAACGTCTGCACCAGTGAAGAAAATCTTCTTTCCCATCCCCCAAAAAGATGGACGGAAAATGTCCATGGAAGCGATGCACCCCATGTGAGCTAACGTTACTTGTGCCAGGCAAATCGCGTGCCGAATCTGCTTCACTCATATTACAAAACAGTGTGTTACTTGGGCTATCTCGGTATCCAATAATAATAATAATAATAATAAAAAACTCCACTCCACTCGTCATGTTTCTTTGAAGTTCGCGGTCAGACTGACACTAGCCTATAATCCTCTGTGACGGGTGCTACTGTGAAAACGCACCCACAACTTGTCCATGGTTGAAACACCAAGCAAAGTAGCCGTTGCGGATAACAGAAAAAAAATTTTGAGCTCGTTATCAATGTCCGCCGTCGTGATACCACACCAAACGCATTTAATGCCCGCCGAAGAGAAAGTTCACTCACGCGCCGTGCACGTCGTCCAAACCCGCTGCCACCAGAAATGTAAGAGGGGCTGTGGAACATAAGCTCCAGTCTATTATAAATGGGTTCAACGTAGTAATGCAGGCATACACGGAAATATGGGACTTTACTGACTTCTTTTATTATCCGAGCTCATCTCGTGTAACACACACAACAGTCATTCTCTATTCCTCCGCGCACACACTTATTCTGCGCATGTCCCTTTCTTTTTACACAACAATAACTGCGCATGTCAGCGCGCCAATTCCCCATATGTAATCATAACGTAACCATTGCATCACACATGAACAGCAAATCAAATTACCCAATTTACATACAAAATAAATCATAAAATAAAATCTCACACTACGAAAGAGATGTAATGATTTTAATAATTAATAACAATAATAATATGAATTGACTTATGAGTCAGTGAAAAAAGCTATGTCCAGAAAAAATGATAAATAATTAATAAATATAGCATTTAGTTTTCAGCAGTGTTCACAAAATTCAATAATCATTTAAAAATTCCAAAATTCTAAAATCCATTTGACCTGAACAAAATATACATTTTCCTAACATGACAATTGAGTTACATTTTTTTAATTCTTTATTTTAATTTGTTTTTATGAATTTCTAATAAAAAAAACTTGATTCACATACAAAATAGTCTAAGTTCCCTTTCAAGGCGGTCACTTCGACATTACGTCACTGACGTATATGGGAACTCCCTTCCTCCTCATTTTCACTGAAATCTTATTGGCTAACGCCAGCTGGAGACAGCTGGCCAATTGACGCGAAACATGCAAATGCTGACCGGTCCGCGGGCAGTATAAATAGCATGGGCGCGACAATTACGTCAGAATCTCTTTCTTCACGCTAGAAGTCTTATCTGAAGTCATCGTGGAAGTTGCAATAGAGGTTACTCACCATGTTTCCTCCCCGCATCCGATGGCTGCTAACTTACATGCCAGATATGTGCGGGTCCTATCGACTCGCTCTACCCTAACAAGGGTCAACCGAGGCCGCACTCACGACGACGGGCATGTGCCGGACAGTGCGCGCCCTCAGGGGAATAACCCGGGCATCAGCGGGGATGAGGCCCACTGCCGCCAGCAGGCCGCTGGTGGGCCCTCTCCCGCCCTAAGACGAGTTGACGCTGCCCGTCGCCACTCCGGTCCTCTTCGCGGGCTAGCTAGAAGGACTCGACGCGATAGGCTCTGTTGATAAGGATACTTTAGCCCGGTATCTCAGCCAGGCTGCTTCAAGAAAGACTCCCGCCTTCCACGGCGTCCTTTGGTAGTCGTGCGCAAGACGCGCGTCTAGAGAGACGAGGCAAAGGCCATGGCTCCGTGTCTAAAAGGAAAAGTACCATGCTATGAGTCTCTAGCATAGAGGTCTCTAGCCGCCCCGCTCTGACAATGGAAAGTGCCGCAATCCGGTGAGTGGTGTTTACCCCCCTTTCTAGTCAGTCTTGACTACGGGGTTGCGCAGTTGTTACCGCTTAAGCTGTCGACGCTGGGCCTACGTAACATTACATTTGATGTGCACAGCTTATGTTGTCAGGCTGCCCTGTATCCTTCAATGCAACTGGCCATGCTGATTTAACTACATATTCACAGTTGTTGTCGCTACGCCACTGACGCTGTGTTTATGTACACACTGCACTCTAATATGTGCTATGATTTGTCCCGTTGTATATTGCCCTGTATCCTTCAGTGCAACTGGCCATGCTGATTAACTACGTATTCACAGTTGTTGTCGCTACGCCACTGACGCTGTGTTTATGTACACACTGCACTCTAATATGTGCTATGATTTGTGCCTTTGTATATTGCCCTGTATCCTTCAGTGCAACTGGCCAGGCTGCTTTAACTACGTATTCACAGTTGTTGTCGCTACGCCACTGACGCTGTGTTTATGTACACACTGCACACTATATGTGCTATGATTTGTGCCGTTATATATTGCCCTGTATCCTTCAGTGCATATGGCTATTCTGATTACAACATATTCACAGTTGTTGTGCAACACAAATGATGCTGTGTTTACGTACACACCGCACTCTAAATGTGTTCATGATTTTTGCCGCTATAAATTGCCCTGTATCCTTCAGTGCAATGGCTATTCTGATTACTACACCGTACGTATTCGCAGTTGTTGCGCGATGCAACTGACGCTGTGTTTACGTACACACTACACACTGCGATGCCACTGACGCTGTGTTTATGTACACCGATATGTGTGTGTTATGCTTATGCCAAGATATTGCCCTGTATCCTTCAGTGCAACTGGCTATTCTGATTACTACGTAGTCACAGTTGTTGTGTGATGCAACTGACTCTGTGTTACGTACACACTACACACTGTTATGTGTTAGGATTTATGCCACTATATATTGCCCTGTATTTTTCAGTGCAAATGGCCATTCTGATTACTACACAGTACGTATTCACAGTTGTTGCGCGATGCATCTGACGCTGTGTTTATGTACACACTACACACTGATATGTGTTATAATTTTGCCGTTGTATATTGCCCTGTATCCTTCAGTGCAATGGCTATTCTGATTACTACACAGTACGTATTCGCAGTTGTTGCGCGATGCAACTGACGCTGTGTTTACGTACACACTACACACTGATATGTGTTATGAATTTTGCCGTTGTATATTGCCCTGTATCCTTCAGTGCAATGGCTATTCTGATTACTACGCAGTGCGTATTCACAGTTGTTGCGCGATGCAACTGACGCTGTGTTTATGTACACACTACACACTGATATGTGTTATGAATTTTGCCGTTGTATATTGCCCTGTATCCTTCAGTGCAAATGGCTATTCTGACTACTACGTATTCAGTTGTTGCGCGATGCAACTGACGCTGTGTTATGTACACACCGCACTCTGTTATGTGTAATGATTTATGCCATTATATATTGCCCTGTATCATTCAGTGCAATGGCTATTCTGATTACTACGCAGTGCGTATTCAGTTGTTGCGCGATGCAACTGACGCTGTTTACGTACACACTACGCACTGATATGTGTTATGATTTTTGCCGTTATGTATTGCCCTGTATCCTTCAGTGCAAATGGCTATTCTGATTACTACGTATTCACAGTTGTTGTGCGATGCAACTGACGCTGTGTACACACTACGCACTGATATGTTACGACACTGATATGTGTCTATGATTTATGCCGTTATATATTGCCCTGTATCCTCAGTGCAACCGGCTATTCTGATTAACTACGTATTCACAGTCGATGTCGCTATGCCTCTGACGCTGTGTTTTTGTACACATTAATGTAACTATGCTATCACATTGCCCTGTATCCTTCAGTGCAACTAGCTATCATATCTAACTGTGCATAGTCACAGTCGTCGCTACGGCGACTTGCGCTGCATCTGTGTACACACTGAAGCGTTACGCTGTTATGTTGCCCTCAACGTAACTGACCATTATGTTTGAACTGCGCATATTCATGCAGTTTCGGTCGCTTCGACGACTAGCGCTGCATTGTACACACAGACGTTTTAAATGTGCACACTGATGTGTTATGCTGTTATGTTGCCCTCTATCCTTCAGTGCAACAACCAGCTGTCCTATCTAACGGTGCATATTCACAGTTCTGTCGCTACGGCGACTACACTGCACTTATGTGTACAAGGATGTGTTTTTGCTATTTTGTTGCCCTGTTCCTTCAGTGCAAAACTAGCTATCCTAATCTAACCATGCATATTCACAGTTTCTGGATGTATGTACGTGCACGGATGTGTTATGCTTAGGGGTGGCTCGATACCACTTTTTCATGTCCGATACCGATACCGATAACACACAATTGAGTATCTGTCGATACCGATACAATACCATATATTTTTTTCTTAATTAAGCTGTTAATAACACATTTGTCAGGAGGATGCACTGCTTAACCTAGCCATCTAAAAAGCATCATGCTCAAACAGTGCAATAAATGTTCTATATAAGTAGCCCACAACATGACTCAGTTGTGCAATACTGCTGCTTAATTTTTATTAAAACAATTTTTAAACAGAACTTGTAGCAGCATTTTTAATTATTCAGCACCATTCAATTAATGAAATTTAAAGTGCAACTGTGCAAATAAAACAAAAATTATAATTCCAGTGCCAAAAACTGGATGTAACACAAAACTCTTATGTAGTCATAGGGCTGTACCCGACTATTCGAATATTCGTTCGGTGGGTTGGTATTCGATTTGAGAATTTGACATTCGAATATTCGTTTTTTTTTTTTTTTTTTTTTTACACCTGGCATCCCCCTCGAAATGGTTCTCATTCGCGCTTGAATATGTTCAACACTATAAAATCTGACGAAATATAGATAGACACACGAGACGAGACACGTTCAGAATGAATAAACTTTGAATAAACTACAGAACAGCAGTGGGAAGCGGCGCGCCTCACGCGGGCAGGGCTTATATGCTCCGAGAACTCTTTTTTACAACTATCTTATAAGGCCTAGCCATTTTTAATAGGATGGACAGTTGAAGGAACCCAACCTCGTTATTTGATGCTTCTTGAGTTGGCCTACTAAAGTGTTCCTGCAACGGTAGTATTCTCTGGCTAGAGCGCAGAACAGCGGAGTTTGTAAGGACAGAAGTGCATGCCTGCGAGCTTGTATTTTGGGTTAAGCTGCGTTGCTTTGACATTGTGGAAAATAGAACAATAGAAACAAAATGTATTAAGCTTTTTACCCCTTATTATCAATCTAAATTAATCTCATTTTTAATTTAACTTAATTTCGTTTTTCTTTATTTAAATTCGTTTTTTTCTTTAATTAAATTTCGTTTTTCTTTATTTAAATTTCGTTTTTATTTATTTAAATCTACCCTTTACTGTGTCAGTAATTTGTTAGTCAGAAAAATATTAGACTACCTTATTAAAAGTATTGCTTAAGTTAACAGACCTGTGTGTGTGTGTGTGTGTGTGTGTGTGTGTGTGTTACGTGCGAGTGTATTTACTTTGTGTTGTTCATGGGGAAGATGCGTTTTATATCACTAGTGCAGTAATCCGTTCTCGGAGCATAAGCCGTGCCCGCGTGAGGCGCGCCGCTTCCTGCTCGCGCTGTTCTGTAGTTTATTAATTATGAACGTATCGCGTCTTATTTTAAATAACTCCACACAGCTGACATGATAACTTAATTGCTGAGAGGGCTTACCTCACTCACCTCTAGCTACCGTTCACGTGATGCCAGTGTTGCCAAGTCCGCGGTCTCTCCCACCCCGAAACGCGATTGGCTATTTTTAAGAAGCAATTGGACGGGATTTGTATGTGAAAATCTGGCAACGCTGCGTGACGCGTGTTGCTCATCTCTCTTTACGGCATGTCTCTCAGGTGTTGTTAAGCATTTGTATGACAATTTAGGACTAAGGGACGTGATCGTATCGGATCGGGTTATACTCCCGCGATTCATGCAATATCCGATCCAGTGATTTTGGCCAGTATCGGACTAATACCGATACCGAATATCGGATCGGCGCACCCCTAGTTATGCTGTAATGCTGCCCTGTTTCCTTCAGTGCAGCTAGCCATCCTGATCTAACTGTGCATCTCAGCTATGGTGACTTACGCTGCGTTTATGTACATACATGGATTCGCTATTCTTATGCGCTTGTGTTATGCTGTCATGTTGCCCTGTATCTAGTGCAACTAGCTATCCCAGTCGAACTGTGCATATTCACAGTCTCTGTCGATACGGCGACCTGCGCTGCATTTATTTGCACATGGATGTGTTCATGCTGCGGTGTTGCCCCGTATCCTTCAGTGCCTATACTGAGCTACTGCGTATAGTTGGCACTACAGCGAGCGATGCTGTTACGTACATGTGCTACGCTGTTATGTTGCCCCGTTTCCTTCAGTGCAACTGGCTATTCTGTACTAACTCGTATACTCACAGTTCTAGCTACGGCTACGACTGTGTTTGTGTACTTCTGAGGTGCTATGCTATAATGGGGCTATTATCTAACTGCGTATATTCACAGTTGTTGTCGCTACGGCCACTGGCACTGTGTTTATGTACATTCAGCTATGTGTTAATTTGCACTTCTGTAAATCGGCTATAGAACATCGGACTATGTTCTACAAGGGAGTGTCAGTTTCCTCGTGACCCCCTTACTGGCCTATCATCCCCGGTTCACGGACCTGAGAGAGTTATGGGGCTCCCCCATGACAATCCCCCTCAGGAAGGTCCTGCTTCTACAGACGATTGGCCCCCAGCCCCAGGCTGTGGAACCTTCTTGTGTGTCCGCTGCTGGGTCCTGAGTTGAGCAAGATACTTCACACTAATAAGTGCTGAGAGCTCTCTTTGAGATGCCCTTTCCACCTGCTCTCGCCCCAGCAAGCACTTGGAGACCTACGCTCATTCTACGTGAATGATGTTGCATTGTCTCGGACCTAGTTACTGCAGCGTCACTCTCCGTCTGATACCAAGCTGCGTTCCGAAGTCGCTTACACTGTTCAGAGCACAGATTGATCCCTGCCCGCCTTATCTGCTGAGCCGTCAGCCTCGCATGATGCCGATGCTCAGAGTGCTGTTGGCCCTGTAAGGGCTTTGCGGATGTACGTGGATCACTAGGCAGCAGTCTGACTAGCTGTTTGTGTGCTTGGTGGATGGTACTAGGGACGTGCTGTTTTATACTGAGACTTCTCACTGAATTCGACGCTTTTCAATGTGGTTTAATGCCTACGGAATTAGGTATGCTGGCTGTCTTCTCAGAACACGTTTGCCAGGGTTTCAAGTTTTATGCACTGCCTATAGTGTCGTGGGTTCGGTGAGTTTTATTTATGTACTGCATGAACTGTTACCACCAGCTGTGCAGTAGGCCTAGTCTGCATTATGCAGAGTTACCATTGCTGCTAACTCTGTGTTATGACTATAATGTTACATAGCGGTTTCCGCATTACGCAGTAGTTTTCAATGTGCTGTTAACTCTGTGTATGGCTATAGGTTATGCAGCTGTCACCGCTATTGCCGTCGACACTGTGTTAACTCTTGTGCTTGAGTGTTTATGGTGTTGTGCTGCCCTCCAGTGCAGCCTTCGCTTCATTGCATTGGATATGCAACTTGGTAAGGTTGGAACAGACGTTTCTTGGTCAAGTTTCGCCTATCGGTTCGAGTGCTTCTAGCGGCGCTGCCGGCTTAGAACTGTTGTCTCTCGTGGGAGTGTAGCTTGACCCCGTTCAGGGCTTATCTTCACTGCGCTCACGGCGGGATTCTATACAGTTCCCATATACGTCAGTGACGTAATGTCGAAGTGACCGCCTTGAAAGGGAACGTCTCCGGTTACCATCGTAACCTCGGTTCCCTGAGAGGCGGGAACGAGACATTACGTCAGCCGCCGTGCTCGCCGTTTGATCAGCTGTGCTAGCGTTCAGTCTTGATTCTGACGTAATTGTCGCGCCCATGCTATTTATACTGCCCGCGGACCGGTCAGCATTTGCATGTTTCGCGTCAATTGGCCAGCTGTCTCCAGCTGGCGTTAGCCAATAAGATTTCAGTGAAAATGAGGAGGAAGGGAGTTCCCATATACGTCAGTGACGTAATGTCTCGTTCCCGCCTCTCAGGGAACCGAGGTTACGATAGTAACCGGAGACGTTTTCCATACTCTTTAGTTTAAGCACCACACAATCATGTTAAAACTTACTTATATATTCTAAATAACTGTTTATTTAAAAATATGTACAGTTAACTGTGCAGTGAACTATTGTTTATTTTGGTGCGATCTCCACGGTAACAGCAGCTTTCTGGTTGGTGGATGAGGTTCGCGTGATGCGTCGTTTGAAATTTCTCCCGCTGAAGGGTGAAGAAGACGTCTGTCAGACAACCGAACCGCTGTTCAGGTAAGTGAAGCTATTTTGTGCACGACCCTATTTTTTTTTACAGTCTATATATTGTGTACGACCTAACATTAGATGTAATACATACAGCAGATATGCAACCACATGGGTTCTCTTTTGCACTCTTGCCGAAACAGATCAAGCCTGCGATGTGTTTACTGCTCTCTTATTTTTTTTGTATTTTTATTTAACCTTAACCTCGATTAAAAATCGACCGTGGCGGGTACGAAGGTTATTTTGGCAGGTTATGTAATGGCAATCTTTAAAAAATAGAAGAACATCTCTTTTTTGGAGCTTTTTTAAATACCTGAATTCAAACTCGGATGCCACCTTGTTCTTTATTGAAGTGAACTTTTGCCTATATACGGTAGCTGATTCACTATGGCGGGCCGCAAGGTCCAAAAATAGGACTAATGATTTGTCGTGGGAAGTCACTATACTAAAGCCCCTATAGCTACTCACTTTCCCACTGATATGCCAGCGGTGGATCTGTATACGTACTCTCCTCACACAGCGAGCGACTCGCTTTCCTCAGCGAGCAACTCACTCTCCTCAGCGAGCGACTCACTTTCCCAGCGAGCGACTCACTTTCCTCAGCGAGCGACTCACGCTCCTCACACAGCGAGCGACTCACTTTCCTCAGCGAGCGACTCACCCTCCTCACACAGCGAGCGACTCACTTTCCTCAGCTTGCGACTCACTCTCCTCACACAGCGAGCGACTCACTTTCCTCAGCTGGCGACTCAGTCTCCTCACACAGCGAGCGACTCACTTTCCTCACGCAGCGAGCTACTCAGTCATGTACATTGGCCTAATATTATAATAAAATCTCTACCCTTTCAAGTACTGTATTGGTGCAATAACTAACTACTTCAGTAAAGTGTTCAATTTTTGTGTTGTAAAAGTCATTTATTCTGAACCAATAATCTTAAATTGATTCTCATTGCATATTTTTTTTTTTTTCATTTATAAAGGCAATTTCCCCCTAACTGTCATCTTTCAACTTAGTCAAATTCTATACATTTTAAGTCACTATATTGCTTTTACCAATCAAATTGACTAGTATCAACAAAAACCTTTTTTCCCACTGCAGAGAAAACTTATATTTATAAAAAGTTTAATATGCAAAACAAGCATAAAAAAACACTGTTTAACCACTTTAAAATAAACACCTGTAAAGCTTTTGTTGATTTTATAAATTATCTTTAAAATAGAATATTCTGAAAAAGTGACATTTCCATTTTTGCTGATTCACATTGGTATCAAAATAGGTAAAACACATTTCAAAGTTAAATACACCATTATGTTTTTGTAAAGATCACATTAGTTAACTAACTGTAGGCCTATAAATTACTTGCATGTTGTTTTTCTCTATCAGATTATACCAGATTATTATTTGATGACACCATTCAAAAGAATATTCAACATGAATGCCCCATTATGTTTTATGATAATTTTTTTGTTTTTGAACTCCAATTGTATCCATAAGTTTTATTGGCTTTTTTATTGGCCAGCAGCAGTCCTTAAACAAACCCCATGCATTCATGTTGAATGATGTTTTGTTTTTTTATGCTTGTTTTGCATATTAAACTTTTTATAAATGCCACCTCTGATGCAGATTCTGTTTTCTCTGCAGTGGGAAAAATGTTTTTGTTGATACTAGTCAATTTGATTGGTAAAAGCAATATAGTGACTTAAAATGTATAGAATTTGACTTGAAAGATGACAGTTAGGGGGAAATTGCCTTTATAAATGTTTTAAAAAATGCAATGAGAATCAATTTAAGATTATTGGTTCAGAATAAATGACTTTTACAACACAAAAATGGAACACTTTACTGAAGTAGTAGTTATTGCACCAATACAGTACTTGAAAGGGTAGAGATTTTATTATAATATTAGGCCAATGTACATGTAGCTCGCTGCGTGAGGAAAGTGAGTCGCTCGCTGTGTGAGGAGAGTGAGTCGCTCGCTGAGGAAAGTGAGTCGCTCGCTGTGTGAGGAGAGTCGCTCGCTGTGTGAGGAGAGTGAGTCGCTCGCTGAGGAAAGTGAGTCGCTAAGTGAGTCGCTCGCTGTGTGAGGAGGGTCCGGGTATCGTTCGTTCATTTGTTTTTGCTCTCACATACGAAAAAGAAAAAACGAGAAAACAGCTCCTTTTTCCGTTTTTTCGTTTTTTTAGAAAAACGAAAAAACGAAATTATGACTTGATTTTTGGTTTTCCCGTCCTTGCACGGAAATCAGAAAAACAACTTGATATGGTCCGTGTACGTTTTGATAGTTTGTTTTCCAATTTGAAATGAAATAAGCAGAAACGAGAAAACGGCCCCTTTATTCGTTTTTTCGTTTTTTAAAAAAAAACGAAAAAACGAGATTTCGGCTTGAGTTTTCGTTTTTTAGTTCACAGGCAAAAAACGAATAAATGACTTCAAAATTCGTTTTCCACATGTGGGCGGCCTGACACGCCCCCTTCCGCCGATTGGTCAAGCAAATCTGAGCATGTGACGTCATCAGTTGTCGCTCTGGGGTGCGTTTCCCGAAAGCATCGTTGGCCAACTATGGTCGCAAGTTCATCGCAATGTCCATTGAACTCTATTGGTAACGACGGAACTTGCGACCATAGTTGGCCAACGATGCTTTCGGGAAACGCACCCCCGGTCAGGTCTGCTCAACAAAATAATAGTCCTCTACTATGGCTACAGATTCTTAAACTGTACAGGGCAGGTCCTACTGGGCTTTCTTCTGTGCAACTTTACACGTTTCACAGAAATATTTACAGCAGAAATATTAATTATTAGTCTGCCACCAGCCCGTTTTATGTAGCTGTGCGGAGTTAAATCTGCTGACAGCGCCGAGCGGGAGACGCTCACTGACCAATGTTCAGTCAGCAGTCAGAACTTTTCTTTTAGACGCTCCGTTTTGCCACGGGATGGTGATTGCAAATACTGTAATGCCAATCGGCTGAGGGTGGGTACCAATGATGGTGAAATACAGTTTTACTGAAGCTGTAATCATAGCCGCGACCCGCGAGAATGAGACAGATGATTGACAGGACGATAGCGAAGGCAATTAAAGGCGCAAGATAACTTCTGTTAACAAAAACATAAATAAAATAAAAGTTTAATATAAGTGACTTTGTCTTTGTTTTATTGTTTTTGTTGGTTTTAATCAAATCATTGTGAACCACAAACTGAGCCTTCGTTTTAAAGGGCAATTTCCAAATATATTTAATTTTTTTGTTATAATATGGGTATTTTATAATACAGCATAAATAAAAACAAACACACGTAATATGTATGCCTATAGGCAAAACACCACAGTTTTTTGGTTTTGTTTGTGTGAACTTTTATCCCCAACCATATTTCTTCATGGGCTCCACGCCAGGGGTCACGCTCAGCACCCCTACTTCCCATGGTACTAACTGTAATTATGCTGACCCAGTTTATATGTAAAATCTTTGGTATATGTAATATCTAAAAACACTTTACAGTGTGATGGAAATAAACTTTTCTTAAAGCGTGTTGTATATCACCACAGATTTATTGACACCCTTCTATCTGTGTTGTATACTGAAATAGACAATTGTCCTGCAGAATGATGAGGTTTTTTGTAAGAAAAACATTGTGAGCAAATGTTGAATTGTTGTTTGAAATATAAATCAACAACATAAGAGGCTTTAGGCTCTCTGATGAACTCTGTATGAACAAACACCCAGCTTTGCAGTATAGGTGGCACAGAAGCAGAATCTGACCCTGCATTTAGATGTACATTACACACTGTCTAATGCAGCTCAAAGGAGGCACTGTGAATTTGCATAGCAATTTCATTCTAAGAGGCTATTAAATGTGAAGTGACAACATGAAACACTACTTTCAATATATAAAAAAACACCAGTAGTTGGTGGCAAGTCAGCCTGATAATGATTGAATACCAATTTACTCATTTAGGCTCACAATAAGCAGATTACATAATTATACCATGAAAATATATATATATATATGTGTGTGTGTGTGTGTGTGTGTGTGTGTGTGTGTGTGTGTATATGTATATGTATATGTATATGTATATGTGTAAAGGCAGGATCACCTACTGGTGAAACCCAAACGGAAAGTAGTTAATTAACACAAAGTAGTTATTAGTAAAAATGGGGGAAACTGGATCAAGTTCCTGTGGAATCAATAAATGTTCTTGATGGCATGCATTGTTTCTCGTTTTTATTGTTTGATTATACAGCCAGGACTGGACTTCCGTTTAGGTTCCACCAGTAGGTGATCCTGCCTTTACACATATATACATACACACACACACACACACACATATATATATATATATATATATAGGGCTTAATTTGAGCCGGAACACGCCGGAACATGTTCCGTCACCTCCGACATTGGATCCGGAACCTTTTTTATTGGATCCGGCACCTCCTGTGTCACTAAAATGAATTGCCTAAATGAAAAAAATAAATAATAATTTTCCTGTTTGTGTAGTGTTCAATGTTTGTGACACATGACTTGCGCGCTTGTTGTACGAGTTGAGATTGCTGTTAGCCTCGATCGTTTCACTCAGGGGAAAAATGTCAAAAAGACAGGAAAGTTTGCTTAACTTTTTCAAATACGCTGGACAGTCAGATCCCAAAAAAGCAAAAATCGTTCCCGCTGATCAAAAAGGAGACCACGGTGGACACAGTAGCCTAGTATCGACATAATATCTTGTTATTTCGACATAATAAGGGGACATTCTAATCTGCATTAAGCCACATTAAGCGATAATGTTTTTCTATGGGAGGAAAATGCTTAACGTGTAAATGCGTTCATATTATGGGCTCATCTGATTTTTTGTACATAGCATAGCCTATTTGTTAGGATTTTAGTATCATAATGATTAATAAATGCACGCACAATTATCCGTGAACTTGATTTGAACAAATGCCTTTCAACTTGTGTTTGCAAAATTCAGAATTAAATGAATGTGCAGAAATTTGTACAAATAGAGAGTATGTAGGCGTACTATTGTAGCCATTAAAAAAGCGCATTTAGTTTCATATTTGTTAAAATATTATAATGTTATTTTTATTTTTTCTTCCATTTATGTTGATTTATGAAAAGTGAACAGCACGACCGAGTAAGATAGGATGCGCAATATGAGACATGGAGCGGGTCAGACATGATTTTGACCGTTGAAGTTGAAGTTGTTTTGTAGAAAGCCTTTCTTTAAAGTGAATTTCGTTTTGTATAAATTGTATCTTAATTTTAATCAATTTTTCATCAACCAATTGCCTGTATTTAATGAATAGGCCTATGAAACAAATATAACGGAGGCGCCCGCGCGATCCTAACTTAACGAAACTCAGCGTATGCCTCACACAGACATGACAAATACATCAAATACACAAAGCTTGAAATGTCTTTAAACGAAATAATTCAAAACGAAAAAAGAAAAAGGCTACTTTCTGATTATGTAATCCATTAGGCTTATTTATGTGCATTTCTCTCTATAAGCGCGTTCACACGGAGATGGCGATCGTCAACTTCATCTTTGCAGCCGAGTCGACACTTTTAGAGAAAACACTTGTTTATTAATAAAAATCAATACACGCGTCACCGGATGCACGCACACATATTATTTCGAAATAACGAGATATTGTGTTGAAATAACATTATTATTAATAATAGCCTACATCTTTTAGAATAGGCCTATTTGATTGAATGCTGAATGTTGCGCTTGTTCAATTTAATCAAATTAAAACTGTAATTGTGATCATTAACATAACTGAATATTAAATATTTAGTGGCCAAGTTTTGCGCAGCTCCCCGTCAATGATCTAGCACCCACTCAGCACATGCGTTAACAATTCTCTGGCGCTGTCCCTGCAGAGAAGCTACGTAGGCAGTGTATTTTTTTTTTTTTTTTTTTTTTTTTCTGTTACCTCCAACCCCCGTTTTGAGTGGCCGGATCCACACCCCCTCTGCGCTCCGGGACCTCCCACTTTACAAATTATGCACTGTATATATATATATATATATATATATATATATATATATATATATATATATATATATATATTTTTTTTATGGTATAATTGTGTTATTACAAAAAACCTCATCATTCTGCAGGACAATTGTCTATTTCAGTATACAACACAGATAGAAGGGTGTCAATAAATCTGTGGTGATATACAACACGCTTTAAGAAAAGTTTATTTCCATCACACTGTAAAGTGTTTTTAGATATTACATATACCAAAGATTTTACATATAAACTGGGTCAGCATAATTACAGTTAGTACCATGGGAAGTAGGGGTGCTGAGCGTGACCCCTGGCGTGGAGCCCATGAAGAAATATGGTTGGGGATAAAAGTTCACACAAACAAAACCAAAAAACTGTGGTGTTTTGCCTATAGGCATACATATTACGTGTGTTTGTTTTTATTTATGCTGTATTATAAAATACCCATATTATAACAAAAAAATTAAATATATTTGGAAATTGCCCTTTAAAACGAAGGCTCAGTTTGTGGTTCACAATGATTTGATTAAAACCAACAAAAACAATAAAACAAAGACAAAGTCACTTATATTAAACTTTTTTTTTATTTATGTTTTTGTTAACAGAAGTTATCTTGCGCCTTTAATTGCCTTCGCTATCGTCCTGTCAATCATCTGTCTCATTCTCGCGGGTCGCGGCTATGATTACAGCTTCAGTAAAACTGTATTTCACCATCATTGGTACCCACCCTCAGCCGATTGGCATTACAGTATTTGCAATCACCATCCCGTGGCAAAACGGAGCGTCTAAAAGAAAAGTTCTGACTGCTGACAGAACATTGGTCAGTGAGCGTCTCCCGCTCGGCGCTGTCAGCAGATTTAACTCCGCACAGCTACATAAAACGGGCTGGTGGCAGACTAATAATTAATATTTCTGATGTAAATATTTCTGTGAAACGTGTAAAGTTGCACAGAAGAAAGCCCAGTAGGACCTGCCCTGTACAGTTTAAGAATCTGTAGCCATAGTAGAGGACTATTATTTTGTTGAGCAGACCTGACCGGAGCGACAACTGATGACGTCACATGCTCAGATTTGCTTGACCAATCGGCGGAAGGGGGCGTGTCAGGCCGCCCACATGTGGAAAACGAATTTTGAAGTCATTTATTCGTTTTTTGCCTGTGAACTAAAAAACGAAAACTCAAGCCGAAATCTCGTTTTTTCGTTTTTTTTTAAAAAAACGAAAAAACGAATAAAGGGGCCGTTTTCTCGTTTCTGCTTATTTCATTTCAAATTGGAAAACAAACTATCAAAACGCACACGGACCAATATCAAGTTGTTTTTCTGATTTCCGTGCAAGAACGGGAAAACCAAAAATCAAGTCATAATTTCGTTTTTTCGTTTTTCAAAAAAAAACGAAAAAACGGAAAAAGGAGCTGTTTTCTCGTTTTTTCTTTTTCGTATGTGAGAGCAAAAACAAATGAACGAACGATACCCGGACCGAGGAGGGTGAGTCGCTCGCTGAGGAAAGTGAGTCGCTCGCTGAGGAGGGTGAGTCGCTCGCTGAGGAAAGTGAGTCGCTCGCTGTGTGAGGAGAGTGAGTCGCTCGCTGTGTGAGGAAAGTGAGTCGCTCGCTGAGGAGAGCGAGTCGCTCGCTGTGTGAGGAGAGTAGGCTAGTACGTATACAGATCCAACGCTGGCATATCAGTGGGAAAGTGAGTAGCTAGGGGCTATAGTATAGTGACTTCCCACGACAAATCATTAGTCCTATTTTTGGACCTTCCGGCCCGCCATACACTTCCTGAGGACAGTCCTAAATAGCATCACTTTCTCCCTCACACATACAAACATTCTTATGTGCAAATTTGTTTTAAGTAATTTTTTTAATTTTCTCTATGTTTGTTGAGATTAAAATTACATTATAATATGTTTAAATTTCAGTGCTAGATTCATTGATAGATTCATTTAGTTAGAATTGAAAAATGTTGTACATATAGTTGGCTGGTCAGGCAACTAGTGTTCACAAATTCTAGCTGTTTTTTGTTGTTGTTGTTGTTGTTGTTTGGTTTGTGCATTACTACAATAAGTAAACTACTGTTTAAGACAGACCAGAACATTTTGAAATTAAATGCAGTTTGAGGTGGTAATAAGATGTTAAGCTTTGAATGTACTAAAAAAAATGAAAATAATAATAATTTATTATTATTGGCTTGTGCCTATAATTGTTAAATAAACAATTTTTGAGAATTGAATTTTCTTGTGCCTTATTTGTTCACATGGTTTGGGTAAGATTAGGCTGGGTTATGGCTCAGTTTTGGGGTTTCTGGTTAAAGGGTGGTGTCGATATGGTTAACTTATGGCTGAGAATTGGTACCAATAATAAAACCTGTTTTGGCCCAGTTCAGGGCCAGTTAAAGGTGACTAACTGGCTGAGATTCGGGCCAGTTATGGCCATTGTGTGACTGGGCCACTTCAGGGCCGTCATTCTTTGCGGTACTTGGGCCGAGGGAAAAGTGATTGTGTGGCCCGGAGCTGGGCCAGAAAAAATTTGCTATGTGGGAAGGTAATACTACCAAGATAAGCAGGGGCGTCATGCAAGCCAAAATTCTGGGGGGGCACAATCTGAGACGTTGCAATTGTTTTGACGGGTGATATGGATCATGTTAGGAGGGGTCAGGGGGTTTATCCCCCTGAATTTTTTTTAATTCTGGCTGCTAAACATACCATTTCAATGCAGTTTGGGAGGGACAGAAATAGCCTACCTTAATGGAGCTAGCAGCAACCCTCCTCTATCTGAGGACTAAGTTAAAGTATCTATTTTGTAATGTTTATGTAAAAGACAGGTTGATGAAAGAACTGTAAGCTCAAATTCAAAAGCTTTTGAAGTCTACTTCATTAAAGCATGTTTACACACACACTTACTGTACACTTAGGCCTACTACACATGATTTTAAAAACAGTACCATTGCAGTTTTTATGTTATGCTAATTTGGTATGTGACCTAAGAACGATCTTACAGTCTGACTTTGTGGTGCTCTGAAATTAAGCTATTTTAATATTAATATGTGATGAAGGACTTTGAAAGAAGTTTGACAGATTTCAGTGCTGAATAAGGTTAACACTACCCCGTTTATTTGAAAATGGTTAATATTTGACAGAAATGTAAAAAAGTAATCAAATCAAATGTAATATGTAACATTACTTTAGTAAAATCATTGAAATACTGTAGTTACACTGCTCATTATTATATTTTAAATAAGGAACTTGTAAAGAGTAATTTAGAGCTGCCTGATCCGTGAATAACCGTGAATAACCGTGAATAACAGTCGAGCGCCTGCCCTTTTGCCCCTTGGTGCCCAAAGTGCCCTTTTTTTTCAAGGCAAAATTCCCTCTCCTTTTTTGTAATTAAAGGCCCTTTTGTGGATGCCTGCCCAATCTAACTATTAGTAAAATGAATGAATAATAATTTAGCCGTAAATAAAATGACCCACATGATGACCTTTCACCTGACGAACTCAACCGGGACGATTCCTCACGCTGCACGCGCATTTTTAAAATTCGCGCGGCTACGCGCACTACCAGAGGATATCTTCAACTCTGTGGCTGCTGGTAAGTGGTGTTTCATTCTCAGCGAAGTGCTTATGATGTTTGTTTACTTATTATTATTATTTTACAAGAACGACGTGAAGAGAGCATGCAGAAATGTTGTTTACATTGCTGTCTGTGTGTAGGCTGTAGAAGTTACGTTAGCTTGCTGTTTAGGGAGAAAAGTTTCACGGGTGTCGAGGGGTCTGGTCTTTTTATGTTATTTATACTTTAAACTATTATTATTATTACAATATTTATTTTAAAAACGTAGAGTGCCTTAAAAATGATCACAACACTGGTAAGACTTACCAGTATCTTATGTTTTGTGTGCAGCAGCCTCTGTGAACATCTCCTCTAGCAGCCTGGGCAGAATCTGCAGCTTTACAGCAGATCCGTGAGCTAGTGAGCCAGTTCCAAACACTGTCAGCTATCTTTACATCTTGTCATGGTCACATAAAAATTGTTTAATCAGCTAATATATCTCCTATATGTTTGTTTTAATGTCTACAGTCTCAGATCAACTCCAGCAGTATCATCATCATCATCATCATCATCATCATCATCAGCAGCAGCAGTAACAACAGCAAAGGCAGCAAAGTCACTAAACTTTAGTAAGAATTTACCAGAAACAGGTATCACATTAATGTTAAAAATATTGTAAAGTATTAATTGCTGTATTTTTTTTCTGTTTGCTTTGTTTTTATTTTCATTGTATAAATGTAACTCTTGTATTTTTGTAAATCTGTTTATGCCATGAAAATAGCCACAGATGCTGACATGGCATTAAATAAAACTATACTGTACTGTACGAAACGTGGGCCACGTTGATTTTGTCCTACACAGTTTACTATAACAGCTGTTCTTTATTATTCTGTAGGCTATAACAGAGAAGGAAAAGCCATCAGGTTGGGGCAACTTAAGATACTTCAGTTTCTAATCCCAGAGTTATTAATATGTACACATAATTATTTAAATTTTTTAACTTTTAAACTTAAAATTTGTCTTTCCTGTTCTGTTTCTTTTTCAAAACTGCATCAATGCATTTGCTGCCGTATCGATACAGAATCATCCATATTTATATATTGCTGTATTGATATTTTGAGCACAGCCCCATATAGCCTTGTTCCATGTGCCCCCTTTTATACTTTGAGCACCTGCCCCTCCAGAGGTCTCTGCACGGCCCTGCAGCAAAGATTCTAGAGCGCTACGCGCGTAGCGCTCTAGATTTGATATACACAGACACCATATTAGGAAAAAGGGGAGGGCTGATGCATAGCTGACCGATTTTTTACACATCTAGAAGAATACATTTGAGTCGTTATAGGCTCTGGTATATTATGGAGCATAATAGGAATAAAGTTGTGACAAAAAAAATTATCAGGGAGGAAAAATCTGAGGGGGCACGTGCCCCCTCACTTTGAATGGGCATGACGCCACTGAAGATAAGTCCAGTCAAGTGACCTTCATATATTTAACGCTTTATACAATACAGATTTTTTCAAAGTAGCTTCAAAATAATAAAAGAAGACATTGTAATTAGCTCAATCAGTACGGTGTTGATTCAGTTCAGTTCAATAACTGTAAGGCGCTGTTTACACTTGGTATTAAGATGCGTTTTGGTCGATCAGATCACAAGTAGACAAGGGAGACACATACCCATTTACACCTGGTGTTTTAATCCGTCTCCTTTGTCCACTATTCAAACACATTCGACCACATGAGCGTTTACAGTACGAAAGCAGTGTGGTCAAATGTGTTTTCGACTACTTCTTGAAATAGTTGAAAGTGGACAAGATCAAAACATTTTAGACCTAGTTTACACCTGTATTTAGCGTCGTCCACTTGTGATCCGATCGACAAAAATGCATCTTAATACCAGGTGAAAAAAGGGCCTAAATTTCATCAATTATGAAATGATTTCAATTTAGCAATAAGTAGCTCTACAACAGACATTAGTGTTGTTATTCAGTTTGAGTCAGCTAAATGTATATTTAAATCTTATTGAAATGAAATCAATCCACTTCAATAAGTGTCAGTGTTGCAAAATTAATCAATTATGAAACAAAGTCGATTCACCCATAAAGCAGCTCTGTCATTATCCAGCTCAATTCAGTTCCATTTTTTTCGTTCTCATCCAATAGTGTCAGTGCTGTCAAATCGTTAATGCAGTATTATTGAATATTTAGTACCTTTTAAACCCCAACTTAGCAAGCCAAAGGCTGTAATGGTTTATACGAGATCAAGTTGGATTACATGACACAAACCTAAACCTAACCATGATTTATTATGAAAAAACAACTAGCCTATAAATGTCACACCATTTTGTACAGGGAAAGTTGTACAATATAATATGATGTATAAATTATTGCACGTTGTTGTGAGAGTGTGTTGGTGTCATGCAAGGTAAAACTCAGAAACAGGAAAGAGAGCCGAAGCCAAATGTAGATTACAATTTACATTTACATTTATTCATTTAGCTGACGCTTATATCCGAAGCGACTTACAATTGCTATATATGTCAGAGGTCGCACGCCTCTGGAGCAACTAGGGGTTAATTGCTCAGGGACACATTGGTGTCTCACAGTGGATTCGAACCCGGGTCTCTCACACCAAAGGCATGTGTCTTATCCATTGCGCCACCACCCCCAATTTATGGTTACACTTTATTTTAAGGTGACATTGTTACATTGTACTTACTATAGAGTAACGGTTTAAGGTTTGGTTTAAGGTTAGTTACTTGTAATTGTGCATAATTTATTGTTACTACTATAGTAAGCACATGTAGTAATGTGTAACTACGTAACCTTAAAATAATGTGTTACTCGATTTATTACCAAAAAACCACAGAACACAAGGAGCAAAAACCAGAACACGACATGTCACAAACAGACATATGAGGACATGACCTGACAAACAACATGGGAAACACAAGGGCTATATACCACACCTGAGAGACAATCAAAGAAAACCAATCAACAAAGGGACTAAAAAACTGGCAGAGGAAATCAAGAGAACAAACTAAAAATCCACACCACAACACATGGAACAGTTGGTTTGACCAAATCCTTTGGTAGAATCGTTAATTATAATTTCTTATAATAATTTTTTTAACAAAACGGATAAAATATTTATTATATTTTTCTAATTCAAAGTGTGGTGCATGCAGAAATATTAAAACTCACACACACAAATATTTTAAAACTTATATGTCATTGGACCATAGCTTGATTGTTCGGTAAGCTACTTTGTTGTTATAAATAAAAGTGTCTCCAAAAGTGAATCACAGTGTGTTTTTCCAAAAACTGCAAGGTAAAATGACTATTGAATGTACATAAGTCTCAGGGTGTGCACCATGTCAATGTGAGTCAGGTCTAGAATAGTCAGGAATTCTTGTTTAATTGGGGTGAGATCAGGGGCTCAAAGGGGGCCAAGGAGGGACCTGTACCCCTTTCTTTCTCCTCCAGAACCGCTTTGGCAACACTGCTGCTTTTGATGTGTGCTTTGGCTCTTCGAGGCCAACTTTGGAATATGTTCTTGGGAGACCAACGGTTACTTGCCTCCAGGCAAAATCTCAATTCCCGGGATCCGACTCCTCTTTGATAGAATACTTTCGGGAGCAGATAACCACCCCCAATCCCCACTCTGCCTTACCCCTCCTCTAGTTCCTCCTCTCCTCCGTGAACCTTCTCTCTCTCTTCCATCTCTCTCAAAGATATTCACAAAGAACACTGACTGATTGCCTACATCTCTATATCAGTCGCTCCATTCACTTCAGCAGAACAGATGATAGCGATAACAGGGAGAAAGATGTATTGTGTTATGCATGTCCGGACCTTCTAGACTCATTCACCATCTGCTTTTAAATATATGAAATGATATTTAGTTTAATAAAAAGCACTTTGAGACAGAAAACATTACTCAAAATATACCAATTTTATTAAATTATGAATGAACTAAATTATTTTTACCCAAATACATTAATGAACACACATTAATGTGGCTTTTGTAGCTTACAATGTTAGATGTTATGTGTAATGGAAAATCTTAGTCAGATGGTTTTGCTTTGCTGTTTTTAATTTTTTTTAAATTTTTTACCCCCCTCTTTTTTGTGGTAACTATAAATCTGAAGCAGGGTACATTTGGTTAAGTGGTTGTTCTACATTGCTTAACTGGTTGTGCTATATTGGTTTTCTTTGGATTCAAGTGAAAAACTTAAAAAACCCAGGCCACAGATACATTAAATTTGAGCATGATATCATGCTTCTATCATAGCAAGCACATTTTATTTTACTTGAACTATGTGAAATGAGATCAGCATTAATAGTGTCTTAAGGGTAAATAATTTTCTCTCTAACAGACACATCAGTATAGCTTGTACAGCATAAAATGAACTCTATTGGACTTGACTTGTCGGCCACACACGCAGTCAGATTGAGTTTAAGAGATTAGAGTGTGATTTTCAACTGTGAAAAAAATCAGTTGCTGCCCCATTGATTGATGGTGAGCCCAGAAGGTCTTTTTTAACAGCCTAATTTCCCTGTATATTGATTATGTATATTGATTAGGAATATACTGGAGGCACAGTTTTCCTTTCGATGTTTGTGAACATCATGGTCTCACTTTGAGTCTTATTTCCCATAGACAGTTTCTACAGTATAATCTTGTAATTTTCGCCCTCCAGAGTATACCTGGCTGATCTATTGAAATAATGCAATGAGAATTAATTACTATAACTTAGAAAGACATTACAGATTCTTATTTTCAGACAACAAATGAGGATTTTGTTTAAACACAGATAAAGACTATTTGAATTGTCAGAGGATAATATTATAAAATATATATAAAAAAACACCTGTACCTAAATTCCTGTACTTAAAAGGAATCCCTGTTTCAAAGCATGATGATACGTGTTAAAGTATAGACTTTGACAATTAATCAGTGTAATGTAAAACATGTCTTAGTTTAACTCTCTTATTAATAAAAATTTCTTGTTTTTCTGGAAAATGATATGATTTAAATTTTAAAATTAAATCCATGTTGCTTATATAGTTCAAGCATACAACCTTAAATATTACATATATATATTTTAACATAAAACACACAAAACAAATATTTAGCAAAATATTAATTTCACTGACTAAATTGTTTATATATATATATATATATATATATAAACAATTTAGTCAGTGAAATTAATATTTTGCTAAATATTTGTTTTGTGTGTTTTATGTTAAAATGCAGGACAACCTAAGAAATTACAATGAATACTAATGAATTTGTGCTTGGCAGTCTAGAACCATTTGTGTAGATATATTGATTTAGTTTTTATTGTTTTGTTTGTTTCTCTCAAAGTTCTTGATGGTGAAGAATGTAAGTTCATTATTTAATATATGTTTCAATGCATTATTAAGAATAAACCCTTCTTTTATTTTAAAGAATACAATTTATTTTTATGCTTAAAATAAAATATGCGAAAGAACCATTTTAAACAAGCTTTGAATGTTTTGTGTTTTAGTTTCTTGTGTCATTTTCTCCTATACAGCATTTAGTTTACAAATCTTCAGAATCAACAAATCCTCTTTGTAAGAAGTTACTGCGTCCAAAGCTGTCTAAAAAAGTGTCCTTTTGAATGTTTTCTCGTTACCACTTTTCATTACAGTGTAAGTTACACATTTTATATAGAAATAAAAAATTACACTTACAAGTTGCAAGTTGTAATTAACATAATCGCGCGCACATAGCCAACTTGTGAAGTGACCATTTCGTTTTCCCTCTTCAAACATGACTGCATCGTCTCAGGAAGGAGCGCTGGTATAATACCAGGAGAGAGGGAGGGAAAAGGGGGCAGAAGGAAAAAGAGGAGAGGTAGTGTGTCTGCTCTCCGAAAGGGAGGAGTCAGGCACAGGGAAAGGGCAGCTGAGGCTCTACAAATCAAATCTTCTTTCTCCGAGAAACTCTGCGTTACGCTCTTTACTGCGATAAACGTATAGAAGTTTAACGAGTCGCTGTACTTTTGTGTTTAGACTTAAGGTATGGGCAAAAAGACAGGGCGCTAGTTCAGTACTGGGCTGCTCCTGCAAAGCGCACATAGGACAGAGAGAGAAGACGAGGGAAAAAGGAAAAAAAGTCCGCAGAGCAGTTTTTGGAGTTTAAAGTGAAGAAGCCAAGAGTCTGTCTGCAACAAGCATCTGTAAAGCGAGCGAGAAGAAAGTCTTACGAGGAGAGGACAGAAAAGTTTCACAACAGCTGAACTAGTAAGTGGAAGTAGGCTAATGTACAGTTTTCTCAGCCTCTTTGGTTTCATGAAGTTTTGCGAACCGAAGAAGAGGGGGGGAAGAGTCATGTAAAATGTGAAATGCGATACTCCTTCCAGTCTGGTGCAAATGATTACATGCAATATAGGACAAAAAACACTATTGGCAGCGGTCGGTGGCTGTTTATTCGAGTTTTCTGCTCTATAGAAAGTTCGGCAGTGCTGTTTGACAAACTTTGCAACTTATTGTCAACCTTGCCCCTATTGGTCTGTTAATTTTTTTGTTGTTGAAAATGTCCATTTGATTTGCTTGTCACATTGATAAGTAGGCCTATCTGCAACCATCACAGTGCAGCTGGTTTCAGGGCAATGTGTCCTTGCAACAGTTTAAATAGCCTATTCTCAAATGCTTAAGTGAATTTTTATTGGAAATAGTTCTGAAGAAAAGTTAGGGGTCCCGCATAAGCGTTCATTTCCCTGAAGAACAGAAAGCAGAACGTAAGAATGTTTCTCGTATTTTCATATCGTTTCAAAAAAATTGAATTGTGTTAGAAAAAATAAATGTGGCTCTTTGATGTAATAGGGCGATCAAACATTTTAAGCTACAATAATTATGTGATGGTTGGCCTAATATGTAAAATATAGGCTATTCTATTTGCGTGGAATGTGTTTTAAAATTGAACACATTAAAATTGAAAACTTACGTTTATTTGCTGCATTAATTTCGCAAATAAAATCAAAGTTTCAGCCTGCTGCATGCTCATTGCTCTTTTATATTAATTGAATTTAATCAATGCTTAAGAAAACATCTCTGGAGACCGTTAAAATCGAGTAGGCTATAAATCACATAAATTATTGCGATAATTAAATAGATAGAAACAAACATTTCATGTGAATGGTGATTTATTTTTTATTTTTTAGAAATGTGACAATTATTACGTAGTAACTAATACGTTTTCGGCTCTCTACAGGGATAAAAATGCTAGGTTAGTAGCCTAAGTTAAATAATTGCGTAGGCTATGTTTCATTTTAAAAGACTAATGCTAATTAATAGCCAAGATGATATTAATGGAAATTATCATTATTTACTGTTTGGATGTTGTGTAAAGTTTTTGTGTCACAGCCTATATATTTGCTTTCAACTTTTTAAAACTTCACACACTGATACCGCGAAAGACTTGTTTGTAGTTTGTCGACGATGCTTCAGAACATCCGTGTCCCGCCAAACCCCTCCTGACACCTGCGCGCGATTAACTGAGGACATAGAATCTCACATTTAAATTCAAAATTCAACTGTTCAGTTAAACGTTTCGTCACACTTTGACCGTTAATGTTACGTTTTTTTTTTTTTTGTGCAAGCTTGTACTGATTAACAGTAGCTAATGTATTTACATGATATTGTTTTTGGAGGAATTATAATTTATTACAATAACATGCATTTAAAGTGTAAAGTGAAGCCTGCTTGACGATTTTTTTTGGCCATCAAACATAAATGAGCTCTGCCTATATTGCGTGTTTGATGTTTGCTTTTCTTCTCTTTTATCATTATATTTTTTACTTTATTGCATTTGCCTTTTATGTACAAGAGTTGTTTCTTAGTGAATTGTCTCTATTGAAATCTGTTGACCCAATGCTGTATTGAACACATAAAATGCTAAAAGTCAGGTATGTAAAACTTTCTTATATGTTAAATGCAATCAATAATTTGTTATATTATAGGCCTACTCTTTGTAATATGTCAGTTATTAGGCTGTCCGGTGACCTATGAATTTGCATGACATGTCAAACAGGATAGAGAAATATGTCAAACAATCTGTAATCTGTCTTTCATGTCAAATTTACCAGTAGGCCATAACAGATAGTTATGCATTTTTTTTCCAGCCTTTACTCAATGTTGTAATGAAATAAGCATTCATTTGAGTTCTTCAATTCAAGCTCTGTGATGATAATAAGTCATTGTTCTCTAAAAAGACACAGACCTCAGTGCGATTAGAAAGAAAATCCACGGCATGAGTTTTCAAGTCAGTGTTTATCTCACGCTTCTATGTTTTGGGAACAAATTTGTACCTTGTTGCTTTAAAAATTAAAATAAATTGTTTAAAATGTAAACGATAAACTAGATATTATATAATTCAAACAGGAATTAGTAAAAAAGCTTAATTAAAAAAATAAAATATTTTTTTGGTTTAAAATCGAAAAATAGATTTGGTTATTGGAATATGAATTTCACTTGAGCTTTATAAATATCCTATATTTAAATGTTTATTGTTGCATTTATTGTTGCATTTGCTCAGTATGCATTACAGTCTTCATAAAATCTGTGTTTATACTATTATCAAAAATAATTCAATAAATATTTGCGTGCAATCCTTTGATCAAACAGGTGTTATTTTGCAAAAAAAACACTTGCCTAATCATGATTTATTCACCCTCACTCGTGAGCAGAGTAGACCAGATTAAAAAAGAGTTCATCTGATCAGAGTCACTCATCAAACTGGAGTTTATCACACTTCATACATGCAAGGCTGCATTTCAGAACAGAATGTTAGCAGATCACTCTTGCCTTTTCTTGCCCGCTGTACTGAGGGCACTGTGTCACCAGCTAATATTAACAAGTGGAGATGACATACGATTATCCTCAATGTCATCCCACCCCCTCCTTCCACTTACTGCATGTGCATAAAACCCTCAGATTAGGCCCGACGTTGGAGAGGGATGCCTGTATCCTTCACCCTCAGGGTGCGTTAGCATCCTAAAGCAACTCTACCTGTCATTAGGTGCATGTGGGAATGAGATGACTAACAGGGGGGCATTGAGATGCTAATGCAGGTTTGAATAGCACTGTGTTTATTGTCCAAACCAATAAGGAACAAATGAATGGGAAATTTGTGTGTCTCTGCGAGGCCGATAGCAGATTGCTATCCTGGAGGTGCTCTCAGGAGCTTTTTTTTTTTCATGCTATGGTTTGTGTTGCAGCAGTTAAGAGTTTTTTTTACAAGTCTCGGAATCCAGGTCGGGCTGATTGCTTTTAAGTAGAGTTATTTGTTATGATAGATCTGTAGCGGCATGAGGTGACAACTAGGCTTTTTGCTCATAATCAAGAATCTAACTCCCTGATCTGTTGGAAATTTGTATATCTTGGAGTAAAATGCATTTTTCCCCCTCAAAGTATCCGATGTATTTGGCCATATTTAGCATTTTTGACCCTAACAAGCAGCACCTGATCTAAAATTGCCCGTAAACCTTTGTTGTGCGCTACTGTGGCGCTCTGCTTCCACAAGCCAGTTCTTTCAACTGAAACCTCTCACTTTGATGATTCTCAACTTTGATACGTTCAACATCAAATAAAATGGACACAAAGAGCAAGAAAGAGAAAAGGGAAACAAGTGAAAGCGAGTAATTGAGAAAAAGAGGCGATGCTCTCGAGCTGTTGGCCGCGTCGGATCAGAAGTTGAGCTGTTGTGGAAAAGTAGAGACACGTCAAAAGTGTTCGTCTATATTTGTGTCTCAGTGGAGGGGGTCTCTAGCTTTGTAGGGGGCTTGCTCTCAAGCTCTCTCTTTTTCCTTTTCTCTTCACCCCCTTCTAATCCCCAGGCCCAGTCATCCCTTCAGGGCATGCCTCAGATCTGCCTCTATGTCAGGACGACCCCTTCCTTCTCTTCTTTCTGTTGCCCTTTCTCTCTTTCTTTTTGCTTTATCTCCATTACCATTTTATATTTTACTATTTTTACACTTTCTTTATATATATATATATATATATATATATATATATATATATATATATATATATATATATATATATATATTGTTCCTCTGAAAATATATGGACATGTTTGGACACTTCAGCCACACTTGAATGTACAACATTTATGAATATCATTTTGTATAAGATACAAAATATCATACCAAGACCTTTTCTCCAAACTAACTTCACTTTTCAAAGCCATTTTTTTTCCAAATTATTTTTAATCAATTGGTCCCAGCATGAAGTAATTTGTCCTCTAGTTCATAGAGGTGTTCTAGCTGTGTGTAATTTATCACATTGACTATGAACATGTTACACTAATGTTTGACAATCAGAAAGTGTCCAAGTGACCTTAATTTAAAGCAATAAATTGTGTGATCATTTAAAGTTGGCATGAAATAAAAATGAACCCTTTTCCAAATGCATTCTATAGATCGTATTGTGGAGGATTTGTATGTTTCATGTTAAAAAATTGTTTTGACCTCGTAGTGTTTAATCAAAATATCATAACTGGACCTTCTGGTGAAAATGGCAGACTTCTCTCTGTTGATGCATGCAGGACTTCTACAGGCCATTTAGTCTGCTCAAACCTGTTTTCTGCTAGCTCTGAGCTTTTGGAGCCTCTGTTTCTTGCACTTTCATATTCTATTTTTCATTCTCAGTTTGTTCTCTCTCATTCACATACAGCTTTGTAGGCTATCACATGAAATGAGCAGGTTCATACCAAAGTATGAGAGTGACAGACTGGCTGGCTTCTGGAAACTCAAAATTGACCTGCGAATTAGCCTGGTCATTTACCCTTTTAGAGAAGCGTTAGCAATGGCAGAAAAAACAAGCGAATTCACCAGAAAAGAGAAGTTCTCGAGAAATGCTATTCTTAAGCAGATCTTCAGCTTGCCATGCATGTTAGCTTAACCATTAGGCCTGTTAACCAGCATAAACCAGTCTCAACTTCCAGAGAAATTCATGCTGGTCTTTTCAGGCAGGGTGCTACTCGCATAGATGTGTGTGTGTGTGTGTGTCATGGATAAAGCTAATGTTTTCTTTTCTCAAGTAGGTAGCTGCAAACAAAACACATTGTGTGTTGGCAATAACTTCTTGGTTTGCCTCTTTAATTTGCCATCTGTTAAACCATATGTAAACCTGTGTGTGAAGTGCAGCAACAAGAGAACTAAGTACTTCCCCATTTGGTGGCAGGGTGTGTTAAGGAGTTGTGACCGAGTGGTTGTGTGTGAATGGTTTTGGCTTTGATGTGAAGTATTTTGAACAAAAGTGAAAACACACACACATAGAGGGGACAGATAACATGGTCCTTCCATGTGATCGATGTCTTATCTCCTGCTCTGAGATTTTTAGCCATTTCAGATATGAATGAATGAATAAATAAATAAATGAAAATACAATTAAGCCAATGTTAACTGTAAAATGTAAACTATGTAAATACTTTAAAAAAAGAACATGCTAAGATTTTTAGAGCATTCCATTATTTCGGCTTTACATTAACCATTAAAACATATCAATTAAAAAAATTATATATTAAAGCATTCCATAAATAAATATGATTAAATAATAAAAAAAATTAAATAAGAAAAAAATTACAACTTTAATGACTTAACCTTCAAACCTAAGCATTCAACCCAAGGCCAGGGGAGTATCACTTAATATCAGATTCATATGTAGAAAGATAAAAACAGTCTGTGCCAGGGCATGTGTTCTCCCTAAATCCCTAAGTATAGCTCCTCTCATGTTTGCCTCTTCTTCCCTATGTTTTACACTCTTCTCTGTCCCCTTTGAGTACTTTAAAAGTAAATGTCAAAGCCTTTGCTTCCCTATTCCCTGAGATAAATAATGTCCCTATTTACAAAAACAAAAGAGGAGACTTAACTATATAAGCAAATTTCAGGCAGGCCTGAAAGACTCCCCCATTGTCATCACAGCATCTGAAGACTAATCGCTTTTTCTCATGCAAAGTGTGCTGGTTTTAAGGGCCAGGGCATAGATGGAGTGAGAGGGAGAAGGAGAGAGAGAGAGAGGGAGGGGGGGGGGGCTTTGTTTTAACAATACTCCACGGGGAACTTTGAAGGGGAGGCAGGGTCTATTGGAGGGGTCCCTCTCCCGCTGAACAAAGACCAGTTCCTTCTAAGCAAAAAGAAGGGGAGGGGATGGAGGTGAAAGTTTTACAGACTAGTTCCCTCAAGGAGATTTTGGAGTGGAGGGGAGCAGAAGGGAGGTAGAGAACAGGGTCTTTGGAGTCCTTGGTTGTTTATAACGATAATGTGTCACACTGTTAATTACAAATATGACACACCAACACTCAAGGGACAAGGAAGGAGGAGGAACAGAGGATAGGATTAGCGGTATGATGGTATGTTGTGGGACGGATGAAGTGTCAACCAGGAGAGGTTTTGTTATACTGTGGCTATTTTTACACATGAAAGTGAAAATAATAATAATAATAATAATAATAATATATAAATGACCGTGCATGAAATGTTCCCAAACAAGTTCAGTTAACTTTAGTTGTTTACGGTTGCTGAGCAACAGCGCAAGTTGTTGTGTTCATATAATGACACTGATGTGCATTTTACAATGATTTTGAATGTGGCTCAATATTGATATCATTCATTTTTTAATTGTAGCAGTTTTGTTATTACACAATGTAAAGCTGTTTTTTTTTTTTTTTGTAGTGACACCAGACTTATATTTTGTTTGCGTCCTATAAATATATATAAACTAATATATAATTACCATGTTATTAGAATTTACTCATTCTGCCCTACCCTAATAGAGGCAAACATTTAGAGAGAAACAGCAGGATAAATGTGCACATGGGCAGTAAAGGAGTTTTTGCCATACCACTCCAGAAGGCTGTTTTTATCGAAGGGGGCTCAGCTTGCTTGAGAAATACATCTTGTACATCTTATTCTTGTAGGAGGACAAGGTTAGACTATGAAATGTATTATTCAGTCACACACACACACACACACACACACACACACACACACACACACACACACACACACACACACACACACACACACACACACACACACACACACACACACACACACACACACACACACACACACACACACATAATCGGACTCTTTAGGTTGCCGGCTGGCTGCTCATGGCGGACAGCGAGCGTGCCGTGTGCCGTATAGTAAAGGCTCATCCAGCAGCCACAGTTAAGAGCGAAAGGTTCCATTTGTCAAAGGTGCTCGAGAGCGCTCCCCCTCTCTCGCTGCCCCGCAGTTTGGCGGCTACTTGCCGAAGTCATTGTCTGAGAGGAGGCAGGACATTACTCACTGCTGAGGGAGGGAGAAAGAGATTTGGGGCCCCAGGCAACCGGACTGACCGGGTTTATGAATGGGGAATTAGGTTTGCATACTGTGAGTTAGTTACTGTGACAGCAGAGCCCTTTAGCCTTGAACTTGACTGGGCTGATGTCCACCATATGAGGAACAGAAAGAGAGGAAAACAAATAGTGTGTGTGTGTGTGTGGTGGTGGTGGTGGTGGTGGGGGGTGGGTGGGTGGGGGGGGGGGGGGTAGTACTGTGTAGTGCATGATAATTCTAAAATGTCCAAAAGTGCATGTTTAAGTGCTTGTCTTGTGAAGTAAGTGGGTAGCTGACATGTGATAATTTTAGGAAGTTGACATGTACTGCAGTGTGACATGTTAAAACTAATTTAAACAGCATTTTATGTTTTTTAGATACAATCACGAAAGCATAATAATTAAATTACCTATATTATACGTTTTGTTGTAAAAAAAACTAAAAACAAACCTATATATATATATATATATATACAGTATATATACAGTATATATATATATATTATATTTTGTATGTATAAGTTTTAGTGTATGTTCACAATGTACTAGAGTTCACAAGAGTTCGGGATACTCATGATGTGGATGCTGCAAGATGTTAGCTTTTTGTAGGGAAATGTGGTGAAAAAGAAGAATGCAAAGTGGAAGAGAAGAAGGAAAGTGTCGAGACAGTTCGGAAGGCTGCAGAAAAAGAAAAGAGGGTAGAGAAACGAGGAGAGAGAGTTAAAGAGAGAAAGAGTTGAGCAGGAGTGTTTTTTCCTCTCAGAGCTCAGTGTAAGCTCACGTCTACCTCCCAAAGCTGCGTTCACAAAGAGATTTACAAGACAGGTCTCTACCGCCCTGCATTTCAAGTGTGTGTGTCTGTGTATGTAAGTCTTCCAACCTGTGTGAGTTATTTCATGCATATAAAGTGCATGTGAACAGAACACTGCAGATTTTCACATGCACATGCATATTATATTTCAGTATTTGCGCTGGCAGTTTATACAATTTCAGCAATGTTTACAATATCAGTATGTACAGTAATATGTGTTTCACCTGGGCAACGGGATACCTGGCACAGGCCTACTGATATACTTTTAATAGATTTGAATATGTCCTCTCATAAAAGCTTGAAAAACCTTCAGATGCTAGGAAATGTGTGTGTCGTGCATCATGTGTCGGCACTGTATTCAGGGGTACTTCCACATACAATAGGGGCTCCTTAGCTTTTAGAATTATTTATGTTGTTTGGCTTTTTGTGCTACAGTCAAAGCATTTGTCTCCTCCTATTAGACTGAATGACTCTACTGAACCCAACTGAAATCTCAACTCATCCCACCAAAATCCCCCTCCGCTACACTTTACGGACTACATAATGTCTTGATGGTCTGGATTGTGTTGTCGAATAATTTAAGAAAAAGTGCATTACTGTAAAGCAATATTTGTTACTTCGTGCATTGAAGTCAGCTGTTTAAAAAACGCATTGCTTCGCTTCAGAAGGCTCTATTAACCCCCTGGAGCCGTATGGATTACTTTTATGATGGATGTGCTTTTTTGGGCTTCAAAAAACAAGGTACCATTCACCTCCATTATAAAGCTTGGAAGAGCCAGGATATTTTTTTAATATAACTCCGATTGTGTTTGTCTAAAATAACAAAGTCATATACACCTAGGATGGCGTGAGGGTGAGTAAATGATGAGATAATATTTGGGTGAACTAACCCTTAAATAAACATATTTATTATACATTTAAATGATGTAATAATACATGTATAAAAACAAAGGAAAGAAAATAATAAAAAAATAATAATGATGATTAATTTGTGTGCATAGTTATGGAAAATGTTACTTGTTATTTTAATTATTTTATATATATTATATATATTTTTAAATTTTATACTTTTTTAACTAAATTGTGACTTTGGTCAACTAAGTTGTTATATATGTGAAATATAAATGTAAGAAAGAAAGAATGAAAGAAAGAAAGAAAAATAATTATACGATAAAACATTTTTTTTAATCACAATACAACCAATTCAAATGTGATATTTAAATCCTGGAGACAGGAGATGTGAACATTTTCCATCATGGTGAGGGAGCAAAGGCCTAAATGGCGGATACAATTTGCCTGCTGGTTAAACGCTGGGCATCCCTGGAAGTAAGTGGCATATGTTAATGGCGTAGATATTGGGAGTGTGTTTATATGATTAGCGAGTGAAAGGTCGAGATGAGAGTTGAGCAAGAGTGATTTGTCTTCTCACACAGCGAAAGGAGATCAATGCAAAGTGCCTCTCGCCTGCTCAACAAGCCATGTAAACTCATTAACTCGCTGAGACCTGTCCATGGTTTTACATACATACACACACACAAACGTGGCAAATCAGTGAAATTACATGTGTGAGATTAGGTTAACGTTTTAATGAGTGTGAGTGGGTGTCTGTGATTTTCTAATTTGATTGTGTCAAAGTGTGTATGGAGACAGTGGTTTACATGTGTGTGTTTAAGGGATAGTTGGGATTAATGGGTTTCTATCATTGCACAAATGTTTTGCACACCAGTCAGTGATTTATTGAGTAATTAGTCAGTCGTGAACTGCTTGGTAACTTCATGTTTAAAAGTGCATGTTCAGAGGATGGTGTTCACAAATGAATGTTCTCCTGCTATTAAAAATAAAGCTTCTTCAACGTTCTTTACAGTATTGTAGGTTCTTTTCTTAACAAGGGGTGGGAGGTTTGAGTTGTTGTTGTTGATGAAAGTTTGAAGATGTAACATTTCAGTTTCTTGGTTATTGAGTGGTTTTATGGAGAATTTCTTAGTGTAACATTAGAAGGTTCTTTTACATGGTAAATTCTAATTAGTTAACACCGTTTTTTCATATTAAACTATGTTATTCCCTTAACTAAGACAAGTTGATACATACCTCTCTCATCTCAGTGCGTGCACTTAATCGCTCTGGCGGTGACACTTTGATAGCACTTAGCTTAGCCCAGTATATACAATGGTATCTAACAGCAATAAATTTAGAAGTGACCAAACACATCAACGTTTTCCCTATTTAAAAACAGTTACACGAGTAGTTATACGACCAAGTATGGTGACACAAAATAAAACGTGGCGCTTTTCTAAGCGGGTTAAAAAAGATAACTATGATGTATGGCGGAATAGCACTTTCGGGAGTACTTCGACTCGGCGCAGTAAAAAGTCACGCCTGATCCTCTTCTCACTTGGCGCAGTAAAAAGTCATGCCTGATCCTCTTCCCACCGTATACAGCAGTGCAACGATCATTTCTGCACCGAGTCTATTTTCGCTGTGCTGCACGCGCTGAATTAAAGTGACAGCGCATGGTTCGTGGTCAAAATTAACACAGAATATGACATGAAAATATAATAATCTCACTATAAATGCATTTAATTAAATAAAATGTAGAAATCTCACCATAAATGTATTTTTGGACTTGCAGACTTCGAGTAGTTCTGTTTTCTCACACACACACACACACACACACACACACACACACACACACACACACACACACACACACACACACACACACACGCACACGCGCACACACACACTCACACACATACATACACGACTTGTTTAAATACATTTATGTTGTTAATAAATATCAATAAATTGTTGTTGTACCAGCAATATCTCCAAGTTTTGTTTTTCACTGTAGAAATCTCAAATGTCATGATTACTTGCCAATGCAAGAGAGTACCGGCACCTTTTCCCCCCCACTTCAAACACTGGTCGTAGTGTTATCCAATTGCGTGCAGTGAGATTTTCAAATGCATGCTTGGTGCCGCCCTCGAGCTGGGCGATTTTCATTAGTCGATGCCAGACCATTAATCTTTCAGATTTAGGTCTGGATTTCCAGGCTATAAAAACTTATGAATTAAGGTGTAAACAGGCCCTATGTTTGTGAGAACTATTGGTGCATTCAAGTCATGTCAGAAAGATTATATTTACGAGTTGAATGCACATGAATGCCACAACAAATTCTTAAACACGAGTGGGGAAACTCAGGATTTTCTTTAAGACCAGAGTTTACAAGTTGGGTGTGTGTCAGTTAGAAACAAGGCAGAACATCACAATACATTGTCAGGCTTTTTTATTCCCCCAAAAATAAGCTAATTGCCTGCACAAAATATGATAGCATTGTAATATAACAATATAAGATGTAACGATAAAGTTTACATGGGCTTCATAAAATAATTAAAAATATAAAAACCTGAAGCACATTCTTTGTTTTTAATTTTCTAGAAGTAGAGTTAAAAAATCGTGCTATTTTTTTTTGTGGTTAAATTAGAGAAGGTATACCGCCATCTTGCTCAGACGAAAAAGTGAACTGAATGCACCTGCCGGCCCAGGAGCACTTGAACGCACCATAATATGGTGGTTTGGATGGTGATGGTGAAGATAACGAGGGGTTGATATTGAGAACACAGGTGAAGTGAGACACAGCTCCTGCCTCCTCGCTGCTGCTCGTGTCTTTCTGTGTACCTGCAGATGGAAGATGTTTCTGAGTGTGTGTGGGGAGACGGAGAGCTGTTAGAAGTTTCCAGAATTCCCCCTGTGCCTGCCTTCCCAGTGCGTTTGTTCCACATCTTAGTTGCCCTCCTTCTGGCGGATTCTACAACTTTATCTGCCTCTGACTTACAGAGGATTACACACACACTCCAGTGCATGTAGGTACACATGCTTTGTTCCCCTCGCAGGTAGCGCAAGTGAATCAACTTTTACACACATGCACATACACTATCCTTCTGTTTATTATGGTAAATATCAGTCACATGCAGATGGGATTAATTAACAAAAACTTTACTGATTCAAAGATGTGGACATTTAGGATGTTGAAAATATACAGTATATTAAGTTGATAATATTGATGGATAATATTTAATTTTAATAAAAGAAACAAAACACTCAGGAGCACAAGATAAAGCTGGAGATATGGAAACCACATAATGCAACAAGAACAGACAAACTACAACTGAACCTAAGGGGTTTATACACACAAGGATAAATGAGGAACCAAAAAGACACATAATCAGTAACGAGGGAAACCAAATCAGTAACCAATGCCTGCTAACTGTGCGATTTCAGCAATGCTATAAGATCATTACAAATCACACTGTACGACATGGATCTAATAAACTCGGATACTACATGTATGTAGACTGTACGATGATGACACATATTGAATCGTAGGCTACAACGCAAGTGAGTATAGAAGAGTAGAATGTCATCAGCTTGCACTAGTGGTAAACAAATTGAGCAAGATGAATCGCACTTTGGCAACTGTGTTTTTTTATTGGCTAGTCAGTAGATGTAGGTTGTGGCAGCAAACACATTGTGAAATGATCAAGCTAAATTTCAGATTTTTTTTTTGACAGAAATTATCGCAGGGTATCTTTGGTCGCAAGACCGTGACAAGGATCATCTTTGAACCTCTCTCACTGTACGACATAGCACTGCCACAGAAATAGCCACGATTGGTCATCTTTCATCTGGGACAGCCCAAAATCATACAATGTGTACCGGTCATATGACAACCAAATGAATGGAGACAAACCAAAAAAAGGAACGTCTCGTTGCGTATGCAACCCTCGTTCCCTGAAGGAGGGAACGTAGACGTAGTCGACGTTGACTGAATGGGATCACGCTTAGGGAGCCTGTCATCTTCGAATAAGATGCAAGCTTTGCATCCACGCTCCTCCCCGCAGCGCGGGTATAAATACGGAAGTGGATGCACGCACCACTTGTTTTTCGCTGAGGAGCAGAGCGGAGCCCGGAGTCAGTGGTGGTCCAGCAATAGTGGCGAAGGGACTATGTCTCCGTTCCCTCCTTCAGGGAAAAAGGGTTGCATACGCAACCGAGACGTTCCCTTTCAGTCGTTCACATTCGACGCAGTCGACATCGACTGAATGGGATCACCCATGAAAACGCCACTGGAGCTGCCACCTTCCAGTGCCTAGACAAAAGCTTCCTGATTCCCCGCATTATTGAGGCGGAGATAGGACAGGGCTTAGGCCAGGAAAGTCACTGCTGTTCTGCAAGACCCACTCAGTTAGACTTTGATAACACTGGGAAAGCGTGCCCTTTTGATGGAAGGTGGGACGCTACGGAAGCCACATCCAGCCTGCAAGGAGGTAACATGTGGAGGATACACATATGGACTGGGCGAATAATCGGGCAGTACAACATATGGAATGTCACTGAGGTGGCTCCAGCCTATAACAGGGGGAGACTCAACCGACAGCGACAGCAGAGGAAACTCTGCCAAGGGAAAGACACAGGCTCGCTTCAGGGAGCCGTACCCTGGAGATGCCGTAGGGATCACAACATTTGGACCCAGCCTAGCACAAGTTCCACCAGTGCACACAAGTGGTAGGCCTAGCGGCAACCGGCTCGACACGTAGGCTATAGAATCTAGCGAACGTGTTAGGTGTCGCCCAGCCCGCAGGTCTACAAACATCTGTTACGCCCTTTTCACACATACTCCGTTTGCAGTGCGTATGCAGTGTGTATTTTTTTCCGTACCCATGTTAACAGGTTAGAGCTTTCACACTGCACGCGGATGCGGTCCGGCGATCCGTTCCAGGTGTGGTGCATATACAGCAGTGCAGAGATCGTTTACGCACAGAGTCTATTTTTATTGTGCTGCACGCGCTGAATTAAAGCGACAGCACATGGTTCGTGGTCAAAATGAACACAGATTGACATGAAAATGTAGTAATCTCACCATAAATGCATTTAATTAAATACTGCTATTTTTCAAAGTCATCTTTTTACTTTAAGACCTGGGTAAAGCAAGGAAAACAACATTTACTTCAACAAGGCGATCAACGACACTCGTCTCATTCGTGGAGGTGGAAAAACAAGTTCTTTGTGACATGCAAGATTTATTGTATACAGATTTAAATTATGCAAAAGAAAAGCTATGAGTCTGCTGTTTTTGTCAATTTAAAGTTTTAATTTAAAATGTTTGCAATTTTAATATAAGTAGCCTACATGGTTAAATATGTTACCACTTGCTTGAGCAGCTTAATATATATTCTATATATAGAAGTATTGCATTGAATAATACTTTGTTTAAATTGTGTTTAAACTTGAATACGTCTATTAAAGAGTGTATGTGTACAAAGAGAACTGCACTGGTGACAAAACTTTTTTTAAATAAAAGTTGCTGATAACTTATGGATTTGAAATACAAATAGTGAGTAAATGTGTTTGTGGTACAGCCGCGGATCAGTTGCGTACTGCAAACGCAGCATATGTGAAAGCACTATAGCACGTGCTGCTCCTGCACTGCATACGCACCGCAACACGCACCGCAAACACACTGCAAACGGAGTATGTGTGAAACGGGCGTTAGCGAGGCACCCTGTGCCAACGCCCAGGAAGCGGCTACACTCCGAGTGGAGTGAGCTCGCAGTCCCAGGGGACAAGGTGCATCTTGGGACTTATATGCCAAGATGATGGCATCCACTATCCAGTGGGCCAACCTCTGCTGGGAGACAGCCTTTCCCTTCTGTTGGCCTCTGTAATAGACGAAGAGCTGATCCGAGGTCCTGAGGGTTTGCGTTCTGTCCACATATAACCGCAAGGAGCGAACGGGACAGAGAAAAGCCAGGGCTGGGTCTGCCTCCTCTGGGGGCAGCGCTTGCAGGTTCACCACCTGGTCCCCAAAGGGAGTGGTTGGAACCTTGGGCACATATCCAGGCTGGGGACTCAGGATAACGTGAGAGGTAGCTGGCCCGAATTCCAGGCACGATTCGTCGACCGAAAATGCATGGAGGTCCCCTACCCTCTTGATAGAGGCCAAAGCAAGCAGGAGAACTGTTTTTAAAGACAGGACTTTTAACTCAGCTGCCTGCAGTGGCTCAAAGGGTGGTCTCTGCTGTGCGGTCAGCACCAGAGACAAGTCCCAAGAGGGTATAGAGGGTCTAGATTCAGTCTCCTCGCTCCCCTCAGGAACCTGGCGATCAGGTCGTGCTTTCCCACGGATCTCCCATCCACTGCATCGTGATGTGTGGCAATAGAGGCAACATACACTTTGAGAGTGGAGGGACAGCCCTCGCTCCAACCCATCTTGCAGGAAAGAAAGCATGGCACTGATCGAACACCTTCGGGGGTCTTCATGGTGAGAAGAACAGCACTCAACTAACAGGAGTCTCCACTCTCCCTGGGCAACAGGCTGTCGTGAGAGCTCATCTGTGGCATGATTGAGCAGGCCGGGAATATAAGTGGCACCAAGCGACCTCAGATGCTTCTGACTCCATAGGAGGAGGTGGCGGGCGAGTTGCGACATGCGACAGGAGCGTAGACCACCTTGATGGTTGATGTACGCAACGGACCAGACTTTGGGAGCCTGTCATCTTCGAATAAGATGCAAGCTTTGCATCCACGCTCCTGGATGCAACAGCTCCCACGCTGTTGCTGTCGGTTGAGTCTCCCCCCTGTTTTAGGCTGGAGCCACCTCAGTGACATACCATATGTTGTACTGCCCGATTATTCGCCCAGTCCATATGTGTATCCTCCACATACACACTGTTGTCCGCACGGACCAGAACATGCTTGCCGAGCAGCAGCATTTTGAGGCGTCTCAAAGCAAGGTGTACCCGGGGGCCCATCCAGATCCTCACTACTGCATGCCCGTTGTACGTGGCCCCCCAGCCGGTGTTGGAGGCATCTGTGGAGACCACAGCATGCCTGGACACTTGATCTAGGAGCACTCCGGCCTGGAGAAACAAAGGGTCTGACCACGGGCTGAGGGTTTGGCGGCAGGCCGGGGTGATTGTCACACGGAACGTGCCGCTGTACCACGCCCACCTTGGTCGTGAAGCCAGTGCTGAAGCGGTCTCATATGGAGCAAACCGTGAGCGAGCTTCGTGAAGAAGCAGGACAACACGGCCAGCCTGAAGTGTAGGACTTTGTACTGATACGCTTGACCCTCGAACGCGAAGCGCAGGGATGGCCTATGTCGCGGCAGGATAGAGACATGAAAGTACGCGTCCTTCAGGTCAATCGCTGCGAACCAATCTCGGGGACGGATGCACTCGAAAATGACCTGAAGCAATGCCAAGGCATGCAAAGAGGAGACGGCTTGCCCACAGGCTTTGTAAGCTCTGTCTGTAAGAACAGACGAGAACTCACAGGCCTGAGGGGGGAGACGAGGATCCTCCGTCAAGGGTAGTGAGTGGGGAGGAGCTATCCAGGCAGTTTCTGTCTTGACCTCAACACAGAGACCGTCATATTCCCGCAATGGGAACATGAACCATCCACGAAAGCTTCTTCAGCGAGCAGTAAGCCCAAACACCTGATGCAACAATTGTGACCGTCAGAGGAGGACAGGGAATGACTGCATCCAGAAACGCACGGTGGAATGACATCTTGAAAAAGACGCAAATCGCACCCGTGTTGCTCTTTCAGGAAATGAAAAAAACCCTCACCAGTGCCGGAGCACACAGGGAATGATCGCGGCAACACTGACAGGGATGGTGCAGTTACACAAAATGTAATTTTTTTAGGCTATTTTCTGTACATGTTACTACCAACTTTACTGTATTAAAGTATAGATTTGGGCAATAATGTTAGTCCTGTTAGAGTTCGATTCATTTTTGTGAATCAAACAGATTAAATTAAAATTCAATTTAAAATAATGATTACAGTTTTCATTTCACTCAGAAATGTTCACTGATGTCCCTGTGTGACAAATTGTATTAGTTTTATTAAAATGTCAGTAAATATAACCTTAAATATAAACATATACATGCACATACGTACATTTATTTTATTTATTTTACACATAACATTTTGAATCTAGAGTTCTTGGCAACATTGACTGTTTGGCTTGAAAATAAATGCATCTGCATATTATATGTTTTAACCTTCTTCACAATATAACATTTATTAAAATATGTAGATATATTTTTTTGCCTCATACTCTTAATTTTGTACAGTATATTTTGGCCATCCATGTCTCATTATGCAGTCTTCACTTTTTTGTTTCATTATTATGTAGCACCTGAAAAAATAAAATAAAAATAAAAATAAAAATAAACTGAGCTTGCTTGATAAGAGTCAACAAAGAAAGCAACAATATAAAAACTAAGCAAACAACATATAAGTATATGAACGCCAGTATACATTAATTTATGGAAGTACAATTGCTAGAATATATGATTGAATAGCTTCTGAAAAAGTGCCCATTCCAGACATGAAGTCATTTCTAAAAGTCTCAGCTCATGCTCCTTTCTTCACCCTCTCTTCTAACCTCTCAACATCCCGCTTTCAGAATTTTCGATAACTTTATCTGGCCTAATTTTCAGAGGTTTACCATCCTACTTTAGCTTTTCTTCCACACTCTCTTTATCTTTGTTTATGTTAAATCTAATGCATTCCTTTTTCCTGACCTTTCCTCTCTCTTCTGCTCTCCTCCATTCATCTTTTCCTCCCTCCATCTCGCTTCCACTTTTTTCATTTTGCATTCACCCCCATACTGTAGGATGACTTCATCTAGTCTAATTTCTGGGTTGTAATAAGCTGTAAATGGTGTGGCCTGGCAGGGCCTGTATAGGAATTAATAAGAGCTAATAAAGCGTGCCTGTGGGGGTAGCAGCCTGTCTTTAAGTAAACATTATGACTTCTCCAGGGAGGCTGTTTGCAGCGTGGGGCTGTTAAGAGACTGGGCTCTGGCTTGATGAATCATGAAGCCACGAGATAGATAATTTGCCCCTTGATTCTACACCAAATAAGGCCTTTCTTCTTTGACTGTCTGATTGGATAGGCAAGCGCGCATGTGTGTGTGTGAACATATGATGAATCATGTATATCTGGTGAAATTTGGTTTGAGGAGTAACTGACACTGTCTGATAAGAAAAAAAATGAATGAACCTGCTTTTGTCTTTTGCTTTTCCTGATTCTAAGAGCCAAGGGATTTCATGTGCAGCTTCAGTAGATAGTTAAAATTCACTAAAACGGCTATCTAAATGCAAATCTGCATATCTAATTGAATAAAACAAAATAATCAATAATATTAAATAATCATAGAACAAATAATAGTAATTAAATTAAATGTCATATATAAATGTTGTATAAGTTGTTTAAACAAAATATCAATAGGATAGCAACAATAGTAATGTTGTAAAAAAACTTAAAGTTAAAGGTATAGCGGAGGATCTTTCCAAATTTTAGATAAGACCCGCCCTCTCCACTTTTTGAAAAGTTTGATTGATTCACCAGAATGATTGACAATTAGGAGGACCAATAGTATAGGTTACCCACCAGGAAGTAAAACATCCTCCGCTATACCTTTAACAAACAATATCAAAAATGGATAAATAAAAAAATATATTAAAAAAAAATATATATAGGCTATTTTAAAGAATTTGTAATAAATAAATTTGTTATATAAGTTGTTTAAACAAAAAATGCCAATGTTGTACAAAAACTGAAAATTAATCATCAATAATAAACAATCATTTTAATAAATAAATGTTTCATAATTGATAAATAAAACGTGACATTATTTTGCAGTGTGAAATTCTAAGTCTCATGAGCAATATGAAAGAGCAACATCTGAGCTATTTATTTATTTAGGTAGTTAGTTTGTTTGTTAGTTAGTTTGCTGTTAGCAAGTTAGTTAAGATCAACTGATGTATAGCCATAGTAGAGCTGTTAGATGTATGTGGGTCTCTAGTTGTAAGTGAGCCGGTGTTCAGAGGTACAGTACCTGTTGTGAGTTACTGTGAGGTACTTAGATGTGACAGGTACTGAGGTGTGCTCTGAGTCCCTGGAGAGATAAGCGTAAGACCCCCCCCCCCCAAAAAGAAAAAAGCCTTAGCAGCCTAACCATAGCTATGTTTGATCTCAGTCAATGCAAGCATTGTGTGTGTATGAGATGGAGAGAAAAAAGGGAAGATGGGCAGGCTGGATGCTTTGCAAAGGAAACCCTCTTACTTACTCCTCAGCTTCCTGAACTTCACATTCACACACCACAAAACACAAACACTGGATGGAAAATTGGGGGGGTGTCTCTCCTCCAGCAAACTTCCAGATGCTTAGTGTGCTGTCAGATGTCAGATTTGTGTATGGCATGTGGCTCTCTTGTGTTTTGACACATACTGTAGGGGAAACAGGGGCAGTTTTACTGTAATGAATATTACATATCATGGTTAAAAAAAAAAAAAAAAACTATTTAACATTACCCCTGTTATTGCTCAGTACATATATGTATATAAAAGATACAGTTCAATATATATATTGATGCTATTGGGGCATGTTGTCACACCATGGCATAAGTTGCTATGATGGAACAGCCTATTATAGCCTTTTCAACAAAATTTATAGATGTAACAAATATTATTTATATTAATTATTTATTTATTTTGTATATATCTATATATACCTCACCAAGGCTACATTTATTTGATAAAAAATGCTGTAAAAATAGCAATATTGTGAAATATTATTACAATTTAAAAAAACTGTGATAATAACTAAACACCAATCAGCATATTAGAATGATCTCTTAAGACTCCTTTGATACTAAAGCCTGGAATAATGGATGCTCAAAACTGAGCTTTGCCATCACAGACATAATCACATTTTAAAATATATTACAACTGAAAACAGTTATTTTAAATTATAATTTTTTGTATTATAGATTTTGTGTATCTTCAATCAAGTAAAATTAGCCTTGGCAAGCAAGAGACTCCAAAAACATCATGAAATAATTAAACAAACTTAATTTTTCCAAACTTTTTCCCTGAAGTGTATATGTTAATATTAATATTTGCATTATTTAAAATATATTATTTAAATATGTATATTATATAGATATTTATATTTCATGGTTGACGTTTTTGCAGCATCGACACTGTTATTGAACTGAATGGAATCAACATTGAACTGAAGTGAATAATGACACTATTGTCCAGGGGCGTCATGCAAGCCAAAATTCTGGGGGGGCACAATCTGAGACGTTGCAATTGTTTTGACGGGTGATATGGATCATGTTAGGAGGGGTCAGGGGGTTTCTCCCCCTGAATTTTTTTTTAATTCTGGCTGCTAAACATACCATTTCAATGCAGTTTGGGAGGGACAGAAATAGCCTACCTTAATGGAGCTAGCAGCAACTCTCCTCTATCTGAGGACTAAGTTAAAGTATCTATTTTGTAATGTTTATGTAAAAGACAGGTTGATGAAAGAACTGCAAGCTCAAATTCAAAAGCTTTTGAAGTCTACTTCATTAAAGCATGTTTACACACACACTTACTGTACACTTAGGCCTACTACACATGATTTTAAAAACAGTACCATTGCAGTTTTTATGTAATGATAATTTGGTATGTGACCTAAGAACGATCTTACAGTCTGACTTTGTGGTGCTCTGAAATTAAGCTATTTTAATATTAATATGTGATGAAGGACTTTGAAAGAAGTTTGACAGATTTCAGTGCTGAATAAGGTTAACACTACCCCGTTTATTTGAAAATGGTTAATATTTGACAGAAATGTAAAAAAGTAATCAAATCAAATGTAATATGTAACATTACTTTAGTAAAATCATTGAAATACTGTAGTTACACTGCTCATTATTATATTTTAAATAAGGAACTTGTAAAGAGTAATTTAGAGCTGCCTGATCCGTGAATAACCGTGAATAACAGTCTATGGGAGAAACATCAAGTCGATGCCTTGATAACGTTAGGTTGGATTTTGCAGTTAGCCTACAACAAATTTAACACCCTCGTTTCTATGAAACTGAAAACAATTGAACCAGCTGGAGACTTTGACACAAGACAAAACAGAACAGATGTTTCAAAACCGATCAGATAACGTTACTATGGCTTTGTATGGCAGTAACGTTAGCCAACTAGTTTACGGTTAGACTAGGCTAGCTATCGATAACGTTACACTGACACAACTTAAGTTAATGCTCTGAATTCGCAGCTAATATCAAATCCATAACTTTTTGATCAAGTTAAAATTTCCAGGTTAACCACAAATAATCCCACTACTACCTTTTAATATCATCCGATAACTAATTCAATGCCGATTTGTTGCTTTGCCCACTTACCACTTCAAGACCATCTGTAAAACATTGCCAGCTCAACGTGCGAGACGAGTGAGTTGCTTGAACATACACAGCAAAGATTCTAGAGCGCTACGCGCGTAGCGCTCTAGATTTGATATACACAGACACCATATTAGGAAAAAGGGGCGGGCTGATGCATAGCTGACCGATTTTTTACACATCTAGAAGAATACATTTGAGTCGTTATAGGCTCTGGTATATTATGGAGCATAATAGGAATAAAGTTGTGACAAAAAAAATTATCAGGGAGGAAAAATCTGAGGGGGCACGTGCCCCCTCACTTTGAATGGGCATGACGCCACTGCTATTGTCTTCTGTAGAGCTGCTTATAGCTGATATTAACTCATTACATAATTTGATGAACTTTACACAGTTGTATTGAATCAACACGTGACACTATTGTTTTTTTTTTTTTGCTGCTTTACATCAGAATTGAATTCTGATTGCATCATTGATAATTATTTTCCTGTTTATCACTGTAAAGCTGCTTTGAAACAATCTGAATCGTATAAAGTTGATGACATAATTAAATTATATATAAATTTAAATATAATTATATATATTATATTATATATAAATATATGAGAGAGAGAGAGAGAGAGAGAGAGAGAGAGAGAGAGAGAGAGAGAGAGAGAAAGAGAGAGAGAGAGATAATAGCCCTGACAACTACACCCGTTTCCCCCTATGTTCACACACAAACTTGACTACTTCGTATAGTAACTAAGTTACCTTGTGTGTTTTCATTTAATTTGTCTGTGTGTTAGGCCCTGACTGAGATTTGAAGATTTTGGAAGCTTTTAAGCAAAAAATTTGAACTTGCATTTCCCCCATTTTACTTTGTTTCCAACAAAAAAACACCTGAAAAATCTAATCAAAGTTTTCAGGATTACTTGACAATTACAAACATGTAATCTTTGATTAGAGATGGAGCTAAATTGTGCAGGACAGTAGCCCTCCAAGACTGGAATTGCCCATCCCTTGTCTAAGAGAATAAAGCATGCAATCCATCAGACAGGACTCAGGAGTTCAGTGGTATAGCATGGAAATGAGTCTTGTCAGGAGCATTTGCGAGAGGTCTACACAACAAAAACTTCTCTCCTCTGGGGGAAGAATAAAGATGAAAAAGCCACTCCTTCATCTGCAACGTCTGTTGGGTCTCTTGTTCTCGGAATCTCTCCACTCACTCTCTCTCAGCTTACAAACCAACGCGGGGCAGAACAAACAAACAAACAAGGCAGCTAATAAGCCAAGGAGCTGGTGCTCACTAGAGGTTTGGTATTGTTGCACATTCTTTATTCCGTTCTTATCTACTGAGCAACAAGAGCAAAAGAGGCACTGTGTAAGAATTAAGATTACATCATTGTGCAATTGTTACACAGGAATGTAAGACGTGGCGGGCTCAATCAGCAGTGAAAGTCATTCCCGGTCCCTCTCCAGCTCCTCTAAAACATCTTAAGTGGAAAAGGTTGTAGAAACTACCCATTTTTCCTCCAACACCTTCCTGTTTTGCCTCACCATCGGTAGATATTTCCCCCCAATATGAACACCTACATGTAGCTGGTTATGGGGTAATGGATCACTAGGATGTCATTGCAGAGAGTTTATTACTTCTTTATGTTTAAAAATCAATGTAATGTCCTGTTGAAAGTTTTGTAATTGAGCCGGTAAATGATCTTATTCCCTTAATCAAAGAGATATTCAGTCTTTCTCAGAGCACAGAGACAGAGTAGTAACCCTCAATATTAATGTTTACATGCATAGTGATGTACAGATTCATATGCATTTACTTTTTAATATAATGTTATATTTTTATTTAAGGCATATTGAATTTTTTTTTTTGGTATACAAATATTTTACTTTTAACAGTTTATGTTTAAAAAATACATACATGGTACTAAACCAATTTAATTCTACATACATTTTAATTGTTTTTAAATAATAATAATAATAATAATAATTTAAAGTTACATATTTTCTGGCACCACCTGGCAGCTGGCACCAAATTTCCATTAGGATCAGTGTATTTATCAAGATACATTAATAAATACACTGATATAGTTATAGTATATATTTATTTATATTTTTGTATGGAGTATTTGAATTTTTGGAATTGAACTGGAGTTAAAAAAAATGTGTGTGTGTGTGTGTGTGTGTGCGTCTGTGTGGAATGGTTTCAAACTACAGTAGCTCTCAGTGTCAAGTCAAGTCAAGTCAAGTCACCTTTATTTATATGGTGCTTTTTACAATACAGATTGTTTCAAAGCAGCTTTACAGAGATAACAGGAAAATAATGCAACAAAGTTTGTTTCCAGAAGAAAATAGCATCAGTCCAGCTTAAGTAAGTTCAGTGATGGATCATTTTTGTTGTACAAAAGTTATTAATTTAGTTCATTTATATATATAGCCGCTCTGGAGAAAACCTTGATGTCATCGTCCAGCTCAGTTCAGTTCTCATATAATGGTGTCAAATGCAGGCAGGTCAATAATATTGTTGAATATTAAATGTCCCCAACTAAGCAAACTAAAAGCCAAAGGCGAAAAAGGCGGCAAAGGCGAAAGTGGCAAGGAAACAAAACTCCATCGGGTGACAGAATGGAGAAAAAAACTTTGGGAGAAACCAGGCTCAGTCGGGGGCCAGTTCTCGTCTGGCCAACGAATGAACAGTGTATGATTATGATTCAGGCAGCATTACAGGTCAGAAGTCAGATTGGATTGTCCTATTTGAAATCAACCTAGTATCATGTTCCCACAAAACCCAAAAGCTGTTTGTTTGACCTTTAATTTAATCTCTAATCCTCTCACCTGCACGTCAGAGACCCTGAATCAAGCCTAAATCCCACTGTATAGAAACTGACTTGAGTTTATAAGGGATATGCAAGTATGAGAAGCATGCAAAACCTTTGGAGGCACCTTATGTTTGCATGATGCCAAGGTGAAGAGGAAAACCCTTCGAAGTTAACTAATTCAAATTTCAATCAAGCACATTAATGACTCAAAGTGTATTTTGGGTGAATGACTTTGAAGTACCATTCACAGCTGACTTTCAACTCCCTGCTTTTGTCAGCAGAGCGTATAATTTATGTTAAATTGATTTGCTTAATGTGCTTAAAATAAGAATTTTTTTTCCTTTGGAGAAGGCTGAATTGCGGTATTTTAAACCTGGTTAATCGCTTCTCTTTTTGTGAGAAAGGATTATGGGCCAGCACGCAGAATGAAACGCCCTTTCTCTTTCCCACAGCTAATTTGGTGTGGGTCTCTGTCTGTGCAAGGAATAAGCATTAATATGAGAATTATTTTGGGAAACAACTGCCACAAAACAGTGGTTTTAATGCATTCTATTGTGAGCTTCTTCAATTCAGGGTGTTTAGATAGCTGGCTTTAACATCCTGGTGCATACTTTAAGACCATAAGCTTTTCATCTATTCATTTCACTTAATTGACATTGTGTTATTGACCGACACACTAAAGTACACCTGTAAATAATAAACTTAAAATATTAAATTATGAACATACTTATGGGGCAAATGAACAAGACAGAATAGCCTACTGAGCACATAATAAGTAGGACATTTTTTTAATCTCTTTAATATCTTTTTTTTTCTCCATTTAATCTTAGAAGTGAGATTAAATTGAGACTTTTGTTTCAGAAGAGATCTCACATTTTTCAAGGAAAGCAAATCTAAGATTTCAGTATGAACTCAAGAAAGAAAAGTCACAAAGTAGATTCATATCTCAATTGTTTCTCATGAAGCAGCAATTAAATTAAATGGAGACTGAATGGAGGCATTGCAATCTCCTGCTTGTCAGATTTTTCTCCTCAGAATAAGTTACTAATAACCACACATATTCCAGAAAAGATTTCAACAAAGTATCAAACTATGCTCAAAAAGACTAATATGTCAACATTTTTTTTTTACATTTTTTTTTAAAGAAACATCTCGAACAAAGTTTGTACTTCTCTTGACTTTTCCTGAGCTATGAAAGTGCAATAACATTCTACTCAAAAATATTTTACGCAAAGTGTTATTGGAGAGTTGGGTGAAAAAGCATGAATAACAAGGAATTTGGGAACACCTATGGAATGAGATTGCACAGGCCAGGTCAATGGGATTATGAGTGAAAAGGTCTCGGTCTTAATTGGTGCAGATGACTGGCCGGCTGCCCCATAGAGCACACAAAAGACACGTCAGCTATGCTTGAGTGGACACAAGCTTGCCGTATTTGCTTGTCCACAGGAATGTGTATGTCCCGATCTCTCTCAATATGTTCCCTTCCCTTTTACCCTTACTTTTTCAGTCCATGTCAAACGGATTACCTCATAATTTTCCTCTTTCACTCTTTTCCACTTCCTCTTTTCTTGGGATTTGAGGAAAATGAACTGAGAAGGGAAAAATTGAGCAAGCATTCTCTCTCGCTCTCCCAATTAATTCCCCCCCCCCCCACAATTGTTTGTACTTTATTGCTTTATTGCTTTATTGGCTATTGACACACACACACACACACACACACACACACACACACACACACACACACACACACACACACACACACACACACACACACACACACACACACACACACACACACACACACACACACACACACACACACACACACACACACACACACACACTTTGTGGGGACTCTCCATAGACTTAATGGTTTTTATACTGTACAAACTGTATATTCTATCTCCTTACACTAACCCTACCCCTAAACCTACCCATCACAGAAAACTTTCTGCATTTTTACATTTAAAAAAAAAAAACTCATTCTGTATGATTTATAAGCTTGTGTACCCATGGGGACCTCAATTGAGGTCCCTAGTGTGACATGAGTCCCCATGAGTCTGTGTGCATTCAGGTTGTGCATTCAGGGGTCAAGTCCCCACCGGGATAGAAAAACAGGTACGCACACGGACACGCACACGCACACGCACACGCACACGCACACGCACACGCACACGCACACATCAAGTTAACAGATGTTGTGTTGAGTGGTTGAGGGAAAAAAATCCCTAAACAAACAAAATTAACTATGCTTGTCTGTACCCCCTCCTCATTCATTGTGGCTACACCTCTCCTCTGGAGACTGAAGCACATCAAACTTGAATAGCAGTGTTGTAAATCCCAGACAGCTACTTCCATATTCATATAAAAACATACTCATGTTACTTAGAAAACAATTAGAATATTTTTTTTTTTTTTTGTGATAATTACAGCAGTTTAATTCAGATGGATAGACAGAGACTAATAATATTTTAAGGTTTAATTATTTTTTTTTATTTATTGTTTTTACATTTAAAGGAAATTTTTGAATTTGTATGGTTTCTGTTTGGAGTTGGACATTTGGGAAAACACAGTCATTTTCAGTGTATGGACTAATTCATTGATTGTTATTAATTGTGTGTTATTTGTTAATGAGGTTTATTGTTGTTGATTTAAAAATAAAATTTCTCTGACCACTGACCTCCGACCTTTTCCTCACTTGTTACCCTGCAGGTACCCTGTCTTGATGAGGTACTGAGGAATGCGCAGTTGTCATGGAAACCCAGTCCCAGACCAGTTCTGCAGCAGAGAAGAAGAAGAGAGTGGAGACCATTGTAGCCACCAAGAGCGCGTCCACCCGTGCCGACATCAGTGAGAAGGCCGTGGCCTCCAGCACAACCTCCAATGGTATAGCTTCAACACTTCAACTTCAACCTTCTCTTCTAATTACTTGTCAGGCTCAAACTTCTATTCTCCATTCATTCTGCTTTTTTGAATTTAAAGGTGAAGTGTACAATTTTGTTAAAATTTTGAAGACTTAAGAAGATCTTCACTGATCGATTTTCCCCCCGATTAATTTTTTACAAATAAAGGGAATAGAAAATCTACACACTGTAAATACAGTGTGTATATTTTCTTTGTTAATTGATTTTTTATTTATTAAAATACTATCCCCAAAAACTGTAATAATTTCTCAAATGTGTAAAAGCTGTGGCTTGTAGCACTATGAAACATTGCTGTTTGTTCCTCAACTAGCTTGGCACAGCAACAGCTAAACCAATTATGTGAGTTGAGGGCACACTATCAGCCACTTGCTTGAGTAGACTATCAGCCACGCTAGTAGGCGTTCCCACTACTGGTTGTCTTGTAACGTTTGTGAATGACATTCACAGATGTTACTCCATGTTGTAGACAACAAATCAGTTTTCTTGCCGCTACAATCAAACATTTAGGAAGGAAAAGTCTAAATATAAATGGAATCAGTACATACAATGCCATCACAGCTATTTATTTGCAGCAAAAGGGCAAATGCCGGTCTATCTGGGCTCACAAATCTATTCAGGCTCGGAGTCAGCACAGCGAGTACCACCGTATGTACATGGAGACATATCATAAATTATAGGACAGTTGCTGACTGCTAAAATGAGCTTCTTCTTAATCTTGCCTTGCACTGAAGAGCGACTGATCACGTGCTTCTGACTGACTTCACGCCTATTGGTTGTTGCTCCCGAAATTCACTCTACCTTTGCATAAAGTTGAACAGATCTCAACTTTGTAATTTCGCTGGACATGCCCCATCCCGTCACCAACAGTCGCTGTTGCTCGTGTTGCCGGAAATCACCCACTCTCCATTGAAATGAATGGGATCGTGTCGCTTTGTCGCTTTGCAGCATTGCACTTGTGATGCAAAGCACTTGGGTACAAGTACCTCGAAGTCCAGGACAGAACAAGTTCAGGGTAAAACAACTCAAAGAGTTATCTTATGTAAGCAAGCTAAAATTGCATGGTTGCTTCGGCATATGCGGTTTTATCTCTCTGTTTTTATATATTTTTATTCAACACATGTAATGTTTTAAACACTATTATTTTTAACTACATTTTTTGCAGTAAATTAACTTTAAAGAAGATCTACATTTATCATTTTCATTCATTGAGATTGAGAAAATATGCCTTGCTTTAGTGGAGGAATGCTCCATGCTTTTCACCTGGTGGAAAACAATCAAACTTTTAACATGAAAAGGACCTGAAATTACCACTATAACAGTAGATGGCTGCAGAGGACCACTCATTAGCTCATTTGCCATTTCCACTCCCTCGTATTGTTCTTTTTGGGTGTTTTGCTTTTGGATTTATTATAAAATAAATTTTATAATTTGTTTTTGCAATTTTATTGCACTGAAGTATGAAGTATAGCAAGTGTAGGAAAAGCCATAAAGTCTCAAGCCATTTAGACGAATGGAATTTCATAAAATAAATAAGCCTAGATTTTACAGTGGACATCTGTCCACTGGACAACTTAACAACTGTCTTGTTTTGCTCCCATATCCTATTATGTAAACTGCATTTATGACAAAGACAAAGAACTACAAAGATATCATAACAATCTCTCAATAAATGCACACACATTGTCCTCTGCTTTTGATGCTGACGCTGCTACGGATTGAAGAACAAGCTGAAAAAACGCAGATATGCGTTACTTAAATACGGGGATGAGCCGAAGCCTGCCGCAGGTTTCATATGAGTTTTAAAGGGGACTGAGGTGATCATGAAATTTAGGTCAAGTCAAGTCACTTTCATTTATATAGTGCTTTTTGCAATACAGATTGTTTCGAACCAGCTTTACAGTGATAATAGGAATTTAATGCAACAAAGATTGTTTTGGCTGTACAGTAGCTCTAGAAGAAAGAGACATTTTATGTCATTTAGGGATATATGAGAATCACAACTAAGTCTCATGAGCTTAGGAAGAGCAACCACTGAGCAATAAATAAGTGTGTGATGTTGCTGAGATCTCTTCTAAATTTTAGAGGAGACAAATGTGAGCAATCCAGAGTCTCTAGCTAAGGAGAAAAATCCGAGCACAGTGTGTACATTTTTTGAGATCTCTTCTAAAACTTTAAATTAGACCATTGTGAGAGTGTTAGAGTTTTTGTCTCAGGAGTGTGTAAGTGTCACTTGTGTGAGAAGCAGGAGACTCAAGTAAAAGTCTCCATTTGATGTTAAAGTTATCTCACTTTTTCTTTCCTATGGGGTTCTTTCCAACTGGCCTAATTCATGCAGCCTTAAAATAATTTTGCATTATTTGAATAATATGTTACTGTCACTCGATGAAGACGACAGAAGAAAGGATTAACACATATGTAAGAAGTTTAATCAGATAGCAAGTAAACTGGCGTAACAGAGTGTCAAACACAGACACAAACAACAACCGATAAACAACAGAACTGAGGGAGGAACTTAAATACATGGTGATGATTGACTAAAAGGACGAACAGCTGTAATGAATGGTGTTAGTGTCCATGGTGATAGATTGTAGTGGGAAAAACAACAAAGGAAGGCATGAACTGAAGATAATGGAGACAGTGTTCCCCCCTCCGGCAAGGCGCAATCTCACGCCGTAACAGAACAAGATAGGGAGGGCCAGAGGGGGCTTTGGAGGTGGGCGAGGTGATGACGAAGGGATGGTGAGAGGCAGAAGAGGAGGGATGATGGCAGGATGAGGCGAAGGGATGGTGATGGGAGGAGGACGACAAGACCCTGGGAGCGACAATGAAATGTCCCAGTGGCACAGACCCAGAGCTTGCCAGTGCCGACAGCGCACGGCGGAGTAGAGGGAGGGAGGGAGGAGCCAAGATGGTATGGAAGCTAACAACAACTGGGGGAAGACCGACGGAGACGAGGCTGATGGATCCACAGGTGCAGAGGGAGAACCGATGGAATCGAGCAACATCGCTGGCACTGGAGACCAAGGCAATGTCGCAGCGACTAATGTCAAAGGCAAAGCCAGAGTACCCGAGGGCTGAGGTGGAGCCGGTGTGACGGAGGACAGAGACAATGCCGAGGTGAAGGAGGAACCCGCTGCAGCTGTAGAGGTGGAGAGACGGAGTGCAGTGGACAGCTTACAAGTCCGTAGCGGAAGTGGTATGACGAATGACCAAGGGGGAGGCGGCAGGACAAGGGAACCTGGTGGGGCCGCAAGTCAGAGGGTCTCCGGTGGAGCCAAAGGTAGAAGGAGCCAAGGCGAAGCCCACAGGTCGACGGGCAGAGATGGAGCAAAGAGATCCGAGGCCGGAGATGGAGCCGCAGGATCCTCTCACACTGACGCTCCTGGTGGTAACACGACCTGCTGCTCGACATCATAGCAGGGCTTCCACAGAGATGGCGCAGAGCTGTAAACATCCGGCAGCGGCGGGGCTGGAGGACTGTTTAATCCGGTGGTGTCTGGGAGGTCAACGTGGTGATGGTAATTTGCCCCGATCCAGAACAGTGACTTCAGGGTCTCGTCGTTGAAGGGGCTGGTGATGGCGAGACAGAAACTCCTCTGAAAATAATAAAAAGCCGCAAATTTACCGACGTAATCCATTTTGGTCGGTTGTTCTGTCACACGATGAAGATGACGGAAGACAGGATTAACAAATATGTACGAAGTTTAATCAGATAGCTGGTAAACTGGCGTAGAGTGTTAAACACAACACAAACAACAACCGACAAACAACATAAATGAAAGCTTTAGCGTAAGTTCTGCCAGGAAGACTCAATCAGCGCATCATGTATTACCTCACTTCTAACCAATCATGTGCTAACACTCGCAGTATAAAAGATTGGTACTTACATTTGTCTGAGTTCGCAGATGCTGACGCTGCCAATTACCTCCATCCTCCCCAACCACCACCAAGATGCTACCTTCCCCTTCATCCTCCCCACCACCACCAGGATGGTCCCTTCCTTTACCTCCAGGGGTCGGCTGCGCCCCTGCCTTCGTCTTCAGGCAGGATTTGCAGCTTCCGCTACCCTCGCATTGCGCGCTAAGGACGGGGCCTACGCCAAATAACATTATAAATTTATGCTTGCTGGGCTGTTAATAAATATACGCTTGTTATATCAATTTATCTCCCGAGTCTTTCTGGTAGAACTGAGAGAGGAACTTAAATACACTGTGATGATTGACTAAAAGGATGAACAGCTGTGATGAATGGTGTTAGTGTCCATGGTGATAGATTGTAGCGGGAAAATCAACAAAGGAAGGCATGAACTGAAGATAATGGTGACAGTTACATGTATGCCAGGTTAAAGAGATGTGTTTTAGTCTAGATTTAAATGGACTGTTCCAGAGTTTAGGTGCTAAATATGAAAAGGATCTACCGCCAGCAGTTGATTTTGATATTCTAGGTATTATGAACTGGCCAGAATTTTGGCCCGCCTAGAAGCCCTCCTAAAATGTGCCCTGCATTTAGCTCCACTCACCACACATTTCTTTTCCAAACTGCCATGATACATACAACAACCAACATACTAATGCAGCAAAATGTTACCAGATTCAAATGAATCTATTTAAAATGAACCTGAACGCACTTTTATTGCCACTTACTGGACATTTCACTTTGAAAGTGCTGAAAAACTTGCAAGCAGCAACAAAATCATTTTACAAAAAAAGTTTTTTTCAATGAGCCTGGGTTGTTTTTACAGGTTGAAAGTAGTCTACAAACTCTAATCAGCTTGACCAAGAGGGTCCTACCAGGTCAAACCAGGTCTATTACCTGATAAATAGTTGATCATACATCTAAACCAGCTTTGGCCAGAGAATGACTTTAAATTACTAGCTTGGGCCTGCAAGAAACAGCCTGGATTAGCTAAAAATCACATACAACTATCTTAAAATGGTATTAGCATTTTGCTTTATATCAATGTTGTGATAAACACTCTCCTTCTCTACACAAAAAGTCACACAAATGGTGTGCAGGTGTGTGTCTTGGTTGATGAGTGGTCTGGTTTTGTACCACTCCACATGAAAGCCTCTGGTAATATGGCATGAAGTCAAAAAAAGAAAGAAAAAGAATTTCCTTTTTTTGTGAAGGAGGGCATCGTTAATTGCTCTTAGGAGCTCCCTCTCCATCTCTCTCTTTCTCACTGTTAGTCATTCCCAGATGGCCAGCTCTCTTTCATTAATTAGAAGAGGGGGGCTAAGAGTTGGGAATGAGATGGGGGATACAGCTTTACTGTTGTGGAAAAAGCATGGATGTAATTTAGCTTACTGATTGTGGATTTTTCTCTGTAATGCAAGGGTAATTACTTCTCTGAACAACATAAGGTTTGTCTTGGAAAGTTTGCTGCAGTGATCATCTGGCCGGGGTTCAGTCCCACACTCAGGGGATACACGCGGGGGATCACTTTTAAATGAATACCATCACCCTTGACACTCCATGGGACTCAAGTTTTATGTTTCACAAAAACGATGAAAAAGATGAAATTGTCTTTCGTCCAGAGTGTTTTATGTTTCTGATACACAAAAGCATTTCTGATTCAGCATTAGTGTGACATTTTCAGATACCTTTAGAGACAATCTTGATAAGGCATGCTTCATGACTTGTTTGCATGATTACAGAGTAAACTGTTTGTAGAACTTGTCTTCAAGGCAAGTTATGGAAAATTTTACTAAATTGACATTCTGACAGTAGGCAAGTTTTTCATAAGCTCTGATTCCAATAAGCAGTTCTGACCACAAGCTCTCAACAGACCATAATGGGCCAACAATCACAACAGACCTGCTTCCCAAAGAGCCTTACCTCAGCCATAAGATAGCTTACACATTCCTGGTGTGGTTATAATTACCCAACATTCTCCTGGTCTCCCAATACTCATAACCTCTTATCTGATGTAACCTAAACCCCCGTCAACTTTAACCTGTGTCGCCCAGGCCGCCCCCTCAAGACTAACAAAAGGCAATTGTGAGCAGCCCAACAATGTCAGTGGCCAATTGCCCCCCTTTTTTGACAGACCCAGGATTGGCCGGTAGAGGTGCAACATTAACCTTTTACCTCTAGATAAATGCTGAAACTGATCCTAGATCAGTCCTGGCATGTCTGGAGGATGTGCAGAAGGGGAAACCCCAAATAACTGTGAGAATATGGAGTTGGAGTTTAGAAAAAGGATGAAATACAAGCTTGTTAAGATAAATGATTTTGAGATAGAGTAGATAGGGAGTAAAGAAATACAGGTGTTTGATCAGATCACTGTAGTATATTAAATAAATGAAAGATTTATAGTTAAAACATTTTTTTAGGCATGTGAATTCATAAAAAAAAAAAAAAAATTAATCATACCATTATTTTGTGGCAAATCATGTTAGTTGTGATTAATGATAAATTTATAAATCATAAATTGGCCAAAATATTATCATAATTGCCTGTGTAGCTCTGAAATAGCCACAGTTACTTAGTACCAGGTGGAATCAAAACCATAACCTTGCCGCTGCTAGCACTATGCTTTAACTATTGAGCTACAAGAATATATGATGAACATTTCTCTTTTCCAATTTCCTTCTCCTTCACCCTAATACTTTTCTTCCTCTCCTATTTCTCTCACCACATGGCCTAAAAGTTTGTGAAAAAGTTTAACTGCAGTGTGTAATTGTGCAGGCTTGGTGGGGAGCATTCCCACATGGTTAGATAAAGACTGGCGCAGGCCTGCAAAGCATTCATCTGTGGACCGGCTCCCCTGGCCTGACAGCTCAAAGGAACCGACTGTGCCACCACAATGGCCTGATTGGTCCTCTTTGGAAGGGGTGAAGGGAATGGGGCTTCCCTCCTCCTCAACTCACATCATTTGCTAGGCAGGTGGACCACAAAGTCCTCTGATTCTATTGTTGCTGCCTGGACCGTGAGAGGGAGAGTGAGAAAGAGAAAAAGAAAGAGAGAGAGCGATGTCTGTGCGCTTCAGCTGAATAAACTCGGTCGTCATGGGATAATTTGTTAATTAGAAAGGGGCAAAAAGGCACCTGCCATTCAGAGAGAGAGAGAGGGACAGAAAGAATGAGAGTGCAAAATATTTTCGCGATTGTTGGTTTATTTTCATGGATGCCATGAAATGACAGTGATGAAATGAACGAAAATGAAGGAAGCATGAATAACTGAGGGAGGGAAGTAAGAAAGTAAGGACACACAGAGGGAAAAAAAGGAGAGAATACTTTGGAATGTTTGAACTTGCGTTTTCACTGACTTGAGATGCATTCACTGTAAACCGTGTCGGGTAAGCCTCTCTGAAACTTGTCAACTTGGCCACTAATCATTTAAAGTAGCTAAACTATACTATAAAAATACTTATAAGTTACTTATAAAAAAACAACTACATTGAATCTATTGCAAAACAGGGCGAGTACTAACCAAAAATGTAATAAAACTTTATTTATTTTTATACATATATTTTTAAATATTTAATAAAATATGTAAAATGTTAACATAAATTGTAATATTTTATATGCTTATAAGTATTTCATTAAAATATTAAAGGGATAGTTCACTTTGAAATACATTTTTGGTATGTTTTAGCTTACCTCAAGGGCATCCAAGATGTAGGTGTCTTTTTTTCTGCAGTAGTTTCAATTTTGATATTTTTAGGTCAAACCGTTCTTGTCTGTCAGTCATATAATGCAGGTCGATGGTCACTGTCTCAAAGAGCATGCACAGAGTCCAAATTAAAACAATTCCCCATTGTAAGTACACATTGATGGCCTAAGACACGAAACGAGCGGTTTGTGTGAGAAAACGAACAGTATTTATATCGTTTTTACCACTTATACACAGCCATGTCCAAGTGATCTGATCTGACGTGTACGCAGACTGGTGCATAGATATATACACTAGATGTCGCCTTAAAGACATTCGTTCCAATGAACTGCCGTAGACAAGGCGACATCTAGTGTGTATATATCTATGCACCAGTCTGCGTACACGTCAGATCAGATCACTTGGACATGGCTGTGTATAAAAGGTAAAAACGATATAAATACTGTTCGTTTTCTCACACAAACCGCTCGTTTCGTGTCTTAGGCCATCAATGTGTACTTACAATGGGGAATTGTTTAATTTGGACGACGGGGAATTGTTTTAATTTGGACTCTGTGCATGCTCTTTGAGACAGTGACCATCGACCTGCATTATATGACTGACAGACAAGAACGGTTTGACCTAAAAATCTCAAAATTGAAACTACTGCGGAAAAAAAGACACCTACATCTTGGATGCCCTTGAGGTAAGCTAAAACATACCAAAAATTAATTTCAAAGTGAACTATCCCTTTAAACATCATAAATAATAAAAAGGATGAAAGGAGAGCCAGAGTGAACAGAAAGAGAGAGGCAGAGGTGACGTCCCTCTTTTTAGGTAGCTATTTAAATGATCAGCAGCAAATAGAGGCGAATGTCATCTGACAGAAATAAAGTTCCTGTTAGCAGCGCGGCCGGAAAGTAATTTACAGATAGTCTGTCCCGGCCCATCTTTGTGGCGCGCAGATAAGGGTTCATTTCAGCAGGCGGATAGCAGCCACTCTCCCTCGCTCGGGCCTATTCTGTAACACCTGTGATAACAGCTTGTGGAGCCTAATTGAAAATGGGGGCTCAAAATGGATTTTCTCCTTTCCTCTTCCTGTCTCTCTCCCTGTAAGAACCGTTTATCCTGACGCTCCTTTCATTTTTTTGTCCCGTCCGACCTGCCCCCCTCTTTTCTCCGTTTGGTGCTGGGCTGTTACACTAACGGGAAATTATTGAATGGACGTGTGGATGTGTGCGTCTGGGGGTAATTCTGGAATTCCCGAGAGGAAGGGTTTGGTAAATGTGCTACAGGATAATTTCTCACACTGGTGTCAGCGTGGTGACAGCTGTATGATTCGTCTTATTAATGAAATCATTGATCACTTGATGGGACTCATAATCAACTGTTTCGACACTCTGTCCTGCTGGTTTCCACCTCTCTCATGCGCCCACCACCCTCCTCTCTCTTCCTCAGAAACTAGTAAACATCAGTGCAAACATTTCTACGCTGTTGATCTCAGCATTTTTGTAGCACATATAAAGCACTGATATTAGGACAATGCTTGCTCAGATTTCTTCACAGTGATTCACTTTTATTTTGTTTGTTCAGAGTTTTATTTATTTGTAGATTTGTTGACTGTGTGCATAGTGGGAAGTTTTAACAGAACAATTTTTTTCCCCCGTTTACTGAAGAAAAGTGAGTGGTCACGATCACGATGATGCTATGGTGTTGTGGGTGGGTGCCAGGGTGATGTTATGTGGCTGTAAAGATGTTCTGAGTGGTTTTTACTGCTTGGATGTGGTTGCCAGGGTGTTTTGGGTGGCTGTTAGGGCATTGGTTGCAAGGATATAGGTGGTAAATATGCTTGCTAGGATGTTGTGTGTGGTTGTCAGGGAGTTGCTATGCAGTTGTAAATGGGTTCTAAGTGGTTGTTAGTGCTTAGGTATGGTTTCCAGGGTGTTTTGGTTGGTTGCTAAGGCGTTGGTTAGTGGTTTCTAGGATACAGATGTTTTCAAGATGCTCTTTAGGGTTTTGTGAGTGGTTGCCAGGGTGTTGCTGTGTTGTTGTAAAGGTGTTCTGAGTAGTTGTTAGCATGCAGTTGCAGTTTCTTTGAGGTCTTGGGGTTTTGTGAGTGGTTGCCAAGGTGTTGCTATGCAATTATTAAGGTGAAAAGTGTTCTGGTTTTCAGGGTGGCCACTAGGGTGTTGTGGGTGGTTGTGGGTCAGTATGCAACTGCCTAGGGATGATAACGATTAATCGGTGATCAATTAACTGTCCATAATAATTTAATCGATAAAACGTATTAGATAAAGACCCCGATATACTTCAAGCGAAATCAATGAACAAACTGATGTGATGTCATTTAGAACAAAATCAGGCCAAAAAGAAGTTCAAAATAGCTTGCCAAAGCGAAAAAAGCTTTTATTTTTTATTTTTTAAAGTTTGCAATAGCTGGTAAACACCTTTGCACTATCATTGGTCCGTGGCGATTATGTAATAGGTAGGTGTGCGCAAAAGCTCTACCTTCTTTCACGTGGAAATCTTTTACGGGTTCATTTCTCTGTTCAGTCCATTGTAGTCAGACATGACCCACGAATGAAAACATGAACACACTGGAGAACTGGACTTCTGATGAAACGAGACACTGACATATACCTAAAAACTTAGTTATAGGAACTAGTCACCATGGTGGTTCCTCGAGAAATAAAGGATCCCCTAGGGCCATTTTCCTGGTTGCATTCGGAACCAGTAGGAACTCTGAAGTGACGTAATCCGCGCTTGTTATTGTGACTTTTATTTTGATGGCGCGGCGGACCTTTATTTTGATGGCGTTGTGTTGTGTTGGATTTTCTCCTCAGTGTAAACGTTGAGAGGTCCATCTATCACTGTTTTCCATGTTCGTGGAGTTAGTTCGTGGAGTAAATATACTCTTTTTTTTTTTTAAATGGCAGGTGCTGGTGTTTCGCATGTGTTCGGCCAATCAGAGTACACTTACTGTATGTCACTGGTAGTTCCTATTAAATAGGAGCTAATTTACTCCCCTCTCTTCCACGCCTGCTCTCTTTGTCTCCTCTGCTACTCTGGCCTGGTTCATAGAGAATGTGGCAGAAATTCTTTACCATTGTTGGGGTCACAGCGGGTGGGGTGGGGTGGATGCCTGTGTTTCTTCATTCCAGACAGAGGTGCTCCTCGCTGGCCTCGAGTCTACCAGCCTCCTTCTGGCTGCTCTTCTGGAGTTCATTTCCTGAAGCAGCAGGGAGACGGCCAGGCGGCTGGCAGAGGGTGATGTCTTTCTGGGGCCTCAGGACTGGGATTAGCTTGGGCCCTGCTGGTACAGAGGTGGAGAGGCCCTCAGCAGCCCAGCCCTGCCCTACATATATATACACACACACACACACACACACACACACACACACACACACACACACACACACACACACACACACACACACACACACACACACACACACACACACACACACACACACACACACACACACACACACACACACACACACACACACACACACACACACAGACACACAGACAGACACACACACACACACACACACACACACACACACACACACACACACACACACACACACCTGGATTAAGTACAGATTCAGTAGCTGTAGACTCAGCTCCTCCAAATGTTCTGATTGTTGTTACAGAGAGTAGCATTAATGAGATCTCCCTCTGCCAGATATTTTTCATAAACCCATTGATGAGTTGCAGGGTTTCTAGATTTGTGTCTGGAATATCTAGTTAGGCATCATGGGAAGAAGGAATATTTACCCAGAAATGTCAATTCATGTGGTTCCAAACCAGTATGAGTTTATTTCTTCTGTGGAACACCACAGGAGATGTTTAGCAGAATGTCCAAGCTACACTTTTCTAAGGAAGTTGGAAAGGTAAATATGGAAACCTGTGCTCACGGTTCACTTTAAATTAATGGGAAATGGCACCTTAAAGGAATAGATGATTCCAAAATGAAAATGATGACATAATTTACTCTCAAGCCATGCTAGGTTTATATGATTTTCTTCTTTCAGCTGAACACAATCAGAGTTATACTAAATAATATCCTGGCACTTCCCAGCTCTGTAAAAGCATTGAATAGAGTTTTTGAAGCTCCAAAAAGCACATCCATGCATTATAAAAGTAATCCATACAACGTGGTTTAATAAATTCCATCTGAAACGAAGCGATTGGTTTATGTCAGAAAAATATCCATATTTAAAACTTTATAAACTATAATTACTGGCTTCACATGCGTTCACGAGAGAGTAAAGTTCTAGCGGAAGGGTGACCTCTGACCCGATGTATGACGTGTAATGTATAACGTAGGCAAACAAGTGGAGTAGTGTTGTTTATTAGTGAGTGAACATCAGTGGTGTCGTCCCACAGAGAGGAACAAACTGAACGTTTTCTGACTCTGCTGAGTAAATTTATTATACTTTTGTATCCCTCCCACTCTGTCTGTCTTTGTCTCTGGCTTTCTTTATGTCATGCCACTCATCAGATTTTCTCCTCAAACACTCTTTAGTCTAATTATTTGTTTTATTCCATTATCCATTTATGCTGGATTACAAAAGCAAATTTTATTGTTGATAAATAGGTTTATAGTGCATTTCAGTGTATTTTCTATGGAGTGCTAACACACACTTCATTTGCTGTTTTTGCTGCTGTGGCTTTGTCCATCACTTCTCATCTCATTGTAGCACCCCTAACAGCGAGCCTGTATCAAAGAACTGTGAAGACATTGATTTTCAATGACTGATTAGAAACAGAGGTTGGCTCCCCCCCCATCTCATCTCTGCAGTAAATGGATCAGGTAATGTGTGTATGTGAGCCGCAGTCATTATTGACAGTTAAAGAAGTGAGTTGATATGGTGAGCTGTATACTTGTCAATCAGAAGCTCTTGTCTCTTATCAAGCGGAGAGAGGGAGTGTCAGGCCATCCATTTGTTGTCTTCATTGGATAAGAGTTCAGCCCTCGTAATTGCTGGCCTTGGTACGCCAACACTCACTTAGCTAACTGAGCATCTTAAAAGAGATCGATATAGCTAAGAAGTGAGAATGAACTTAGCTGTGTAGAGGCAGCAGACGTTTGAAAGAAACATCTTTTACCAGGCAGTCAGACTATCTGTGATAACATTGTAGGGTGTACAGTTTGAACCAGGGCAAGCCCTGCTTCTGCAACCAATCAATGCCACAGTTGCCAACTCGTACAAGACAATTCTGTACAAAGACATTGAAGGTCATAGTGATACTCGTATCAATTGTTTATTCTCGATTTCTCTAACCCAACTGCTTTCCGAGTAGATGCCAAATATAATCTGACACAAAAAAGAGCAAGCTCAATATCTGAGAAATAATAGATTGTGGGCCTTTCAGTATTTTAATGTTCACTTGTGGTATTCATGTGGCAATGATGTTCTTAAAAGGATCTGTAATTTGCGCTATTTATTATGTAATCAAATCTGGAACTTTTTCTGCATGTGTTAACGAGTCAGAATCAAGCATTCATCTATCCGTCATAAAAGTACTGTTGTGTCTGGTTGATTTAGACAACCAAACATTGAAAATACATGGGAAATTTTGTCTTTTCACAGATGTCTAGTGGATGACTTGTGAACATTAGAAATTGAACCTGATTACTGACTCTATATCATCCCACAGAGCTGTTTTCATGTGTATTTCATTAAATATAGTGTCTAAATGTATTAGTTAATTTTATTATTACTCAAATTACTATTGTCATTATCTCCTGTCACCAGCTCAGTCTCCAGCACTACATTTCCAAGAATCCCTCTTGGCTCCCACCTGCACACACTTTAATTGCTCACCTCATCAGCTCCACATAAAATCACACACCTCTACCTCCGTATTTGTTTGGCCTTGAACAAGGAAAGACTCTATTACCTGTTCTCAGAGATCATTCTCCTGAAGTTATTCCCCTGGTGTTTCTGTGGATATCTACCTCCAGTATTCACCTGTTGTGTCAGCCATCCGCTCAGTTAGGGTATCTCAAAAGAAAGAGTCGACTCTGAACAGCTCAAATGAGTCGTTTGGAGTTCGAATCTATTTTCACGAAGTTCACACTCGTGAAATTCAGAACTCGTGACGACTTGCTACATTTGCATAATGCCTGTCTACGTTCTGCATGGACAGGACATCTTGCTGTAGCTTGTTCGTTTGGATAGCATGTCTTCAAGACGCTGTGCTCTCCGCTGTGAGAGTAAATTCTGTTTATTTTCACTTCCAAAGGATGAGGCTGTGAAGAATCAGTGGTTAAAATTCATCTTCACCACGATACCACTGCATAATCCCAAACTTTTCTTCTTCTTCTTCGTTTGGTGTTTTATGGCGGTTGGCAAACCAACTCCCAAACTTTTGCTGTGTTTCCATTCATTTTGTTGACGGCTGCTTCTCAAATCTGGGATTTCAATGCGGGATTTGCAAAACGCTTGCTCTAGAACAGGGGTGCCCAATCCTGCTCCTGCCGATCGACTGTCCTGCACAGTTCACATCTCCAACCCTAATCAAACACACCTGCCGTTAATTTTCAAGTGATCCTGAAGACCTTAATTGGTTGCTTCAGGTGTGTTTGAAAGATGGGTCAGTGCCCAGTTTATTTGGACCAACGTGCTCCTCAGAATCACAACCTGTAAGTATGACTAAATATAAATGTATATATTTTCTACTGGTGTTCAAAATACTTTGTTTTGTGTTTTATATTGTGTAGGTCTCCTGCTAACTGGCTAAACCACGTTATCACTGTCTTACTGAAATACTTCTGCTAAGCAGCTGTGGGCTAGCCTGGTCCTATTAGACTCTTGTACATTTCATTTGTACAGAGAGTCTGGCCACTCTCCATTGACAAGCGTTAACTTCCTTGAAGGCTGGTACTCTGTTGAAGTTTAAAACTTTTGGATCTGTCCAGAGCCACTCTGGATCTGCCATAACCAATCGCTAACGTTTGGTCGTGACGTAACCATGCAACTCAAACTAGTGCACGACATCAACGTCATCGTTCTCAGCCACTTCCTCTGTTCGCTGATTGGACCGGCAAAAAATTGTCCACAGAAAACCCAAGAATATACCGCAAACCCAAAAGGAAAATGAAAATTGAGCGGAAGTACATAGGAGGGCGGAGCTAGGCTAGTTGTGGGCTGCTATTAGCTAAAAATGTGTCTATTAATGCAGATCGTCTTTCGTTCTTACTACGTTGAGTAAAGATAAAGGATGGAGCAAGATTTGTTTTACTAATGTTTATGTTACATTAATCATTCACGCTAGAGCTCGGCTAATGTATGCACTTTTATTGATACAGTTCCCACATGTTCACCGCAACAAATTAGAAATATATACACCGGTTTGTTGATGGACATACTCTTGTTAATGCTGATGGTGAGGAATTACAGTTGCAACATCTCATAATGTACCTCAAACTGAGTAGTGTGTTGTCCAGAGAAACGTCCTGCTCAAGTCGTCCTTGCGATGGAGGTTCGGGTTGAATAACTAGTTCTTCCAATGTTTCATCTTCGGAATCGCGCTCTGATTGATATGGTAAAATCGAAGTCATCGTTCGTTACTGTCTTTAGTTTACGGTGTACAATCGCTGAGCTGTAGGAAGCCTCTGGATGGAGCTGAAGTTCACTTATGGCAATGGGCTTTTTTGTTTTCAACACACGCTGTACGCAGTAGACCAATCACAACGGATGTGCAATGTTTATTATGAGAAAATGAAACCGTTTTTTGACTTTTGATGCATGTAAACCTGTTGTAGGAGACTTTAAAATAGCATAATAGGGGCACTTTAAGAGAAATGGACTGTTATTATCTTCTCCCTTCAAGAGACCCTCTGTTTACCCTGTGTTTGCCTTGTGCCCACAATAAATATATCTGCCTAGTGTGTATATCCTGACAACTAGTGAGCTACCCTTTATTGTTTCAGATTTTGTTTCTGGTATAATCATACAGACAAAAATGGTGGTCATCTCAGTTCATATGTAAACTTATATTATTAATAATGTAAAAAGTTATTAATAATGTAAACAATTCTAAATGGTACTGATCTAAAAAATTGTTGCATAAAATGATTCTTTTTTTTATTTTTGTTTATTTTTTTAGCTACACTACCATTCAAAACTTTGGGGTTGGTAAGAATTGTTGTTTTTTTTAATCACCAAGGCTGCCTTTATTTAAAAAAAATTAAAATGCAATTTAATAAATTAATATGAATATACAGTAATATTGTTAAATATTAGTTTTATTGTAACAGTTGTTGTTTTATTTTAAAATGTAATTTATTCCTGTGATATATATATTTTTTGTTGTTGTTGTGGAAACTGCAAAGCATTGTTTTTCAGAGTTTTTTGAAAGTTCAAAAGAACAGCATTTATTTGATAGATATATATATATATATATATATATATATTTTTTTTTTTTTGTAAATTCATTATAAATTCACATTATTCATTTTAAGTATATATATCAAATAAAATAAAAATTACTGACCATGCATTTTGAATGGCAGTGTTTTTTTCCTCCCTTGAATAGGACAGTTGAGTTAGAGAGAGGAATGGGATTAGGAAAGGACCTCAAATCGGGAACTCTTCGTCACGATCAAAGAGATATGTTTTAGCATAACCCACAAGACTATGGCTCTGTCATTATTACATTTTTTTGTGAATTAGACGTTTACTAAACATGCGAATGTGTGATCCTTTACAAAAGAAACTGATGATGATGAAATGTGACAGATTTCCAAATTACGGTGTCTTTCAGAGCTGAATTATATACACACACAGTGTGTTCTGTCTTTCCTGTGAATAATTTGGCAACCTCATGACTTCTTTTCTGTGTTTTAAGAGGGGCAGACTGGCCTGTTTTACACCCGTCTCCTCATCAATGGTACCTTTGTGTGGTTCTGGCTTTGCCTCTGCTCAGCATGGTTCCAGAGAGAGAACGAGATCAGGAAAGAAGTAGAAACAACGAGAGAGAGAGAGAGTATTATACAAACATTGCTTTTAAAGACTCTTTCTGAAGTACCACTGTGATTTTGATGTGACAACAGCAACACAATTTCCGGCATAGTTTGTGCCATGTCTTTTTTATGTTACAGTGTCACTGGCTAACTCAAAAATGTAGAAAGAGACGCACAAGACTGTGTAATACAACATCATGGCTTCATCGCAGATCAACAGACGGTACATTGACCGAGAAACACATCCTTTAATGACAGAGAGAAGGAAGAGAGATAAAAGCAGTGAGAGAACCTCATAGGGAGCAGGTTTAGGAGAGTTTAATGCCTTTTCTTTGGAGACATAAAGATTGATTCAGGGATGCCAGTAATGTTCAGGAGTGTATCTCATTACATTAACAGGGAGGATGGAGAGGGATCTGGGTTTGGGTTGAATAGCTGAGTATGATGAGGCTGACTGAGAAAACATCTCCTGGTCTTTCTTGCAGGATGTTCTGTAAAGCTTGCGTGAGTTAGCAATAGTAACCAAGGGGGTTTTGCAAAGGGTCAAATGTAGTCCAAACTCGTCAAAACAGGGTAAATGCTTTATCTCAAACACAAATCTTCATATGCATCTTGAGTAGGGATGGGAATCATAAATAAAATGATTAATTTATGGTTCAGATGTTTCTAAATCCATCTACTTTCTAAATGCATGTTATTTATCTTATTGTGAACAATTCATGAATGCATATGTTTTCTTTTTCTTTTTTTGGGGGGGGGGGTTTAAATCATACATTTATTTACATAAATTCAATAATACATTTATTTTATTTAATAAAAAAAAAAAGTCTCGTAAAAGAAAGGTCTTTGCTCTGGATCTGTCTCCACTGTCAACTCTGTCATGTTTTTAATTCTATAAAAGGAACCGGTTCATTAGACTAGAGTCATTTGTTCTGTAATTGGACTACAAATGGTTTTGCTGTCTGTTGTTTTGTTTCCTTTTTTATGTCTGTCAGATCAGTCTGATGTCCCTAATCTGGAATTATTTTTAATATATGTGTGTATTTTTAGGCATTTACCTGCCTGTCTCACTTGGTGTCTCATAGTCTAATAAAAAGATTTGGTTTAGACATTTGGATTAAAATTTACATTTTCTATCTGCCCAGAATCTTTTAAGTGGGTCTAAGTTATAAGAAACTGGTGGATGCCCCAAAGTACATTTAACACAGATTATGACACACATGATTACGCCAGTTAAAAAGTTCAGAACGCTGACTAATATATCACAATAATCTTTAGCAGGTGTGATCGTCTTTGACTGGGATGACCTAAAAAAATAAAAATACAGGGATTTTGTGTTAAGGAAAAATTACCTTCACTGAAGAACTTTGCATGTCTTAATGTGATGAGTCACATATGGATAGGGTGACCAGATTTCTCATAGTGTAATACGGGATGGGATGGACAGGACCTTAGGCTATTCTCACGTGACAGGAGACTAGTACTCACTTTTATGACCGCTTAGCAAAGACAGTTTAGGAATGAAGAAATTCGTGACAAATATATATATTTTTTTATAAGTCGGGACTCAGGACAAAATAAAGCAGAAATATGGGACTGTCCCAGTGAAAACGGGACGTCTGGTCACGCAATTGGTGTTATACTCTGCTTTTCTTGCAAAGGAGAATTTGTCATGTTATTTAATGGTTTCGGATTTGAGGTTTGGAATCCTGATTGTCGGGATATTTTTAAGAGGTTTGGCTTGTAGGTTGGAATTCTGATTGTCACGGTGACTTGTGAAAGGGGCCTTATGTCTGAAGGGGGCAGCTGAGAAACTGTAAGCATCAACAGCTGCACCTTCAAAGGGCTGCAGTGTGTTACACAGTTTCACCCAAAGCTGTCTCCTTTCACGCCGAAGCTCAAACATTTATCAGAGCAGCACAACATGCTCAAATACCTCTGCTATCAAACCAGCGATTCCTTTCTCTCCTCTTTGTCTTGCTTTCACTGTTTGGCCCATCATGGAATTTGTCTTTCTTTACTTGCATTTAGCTTGTTTAAATTTTTCTGGATTTAGGTTGCCAATCCAACACAATACATCAGGAATTCCTGAATTTCAGTCATCCAAACCACTTATATATATATATATAACCACAAGATATATACTTACAAGACCCCTGTAGAGTTCATATTTCAAAAATTTAACAACAAAGTTTTTAATTTAAAAATGATTTATATATTTTGATTGTACATTTTTATGATTTTATTATTATTAGTTTTCAGATTTTGATCATTAGATTATTGTTGTTGTTGTTATTATTATTAATTGTATTATTATTATTATTATTATTTTCAACAAATCTAGTTGATGTTGAAGAAATGCCCTCATTGACACATTTTGAATTTGAGTGTTTGTTTTAGTTTACATTGTGTTCTGCTTCTATTTCGCTAATTATTTCTGTAATCCTAGTCCCCTCCTGTTTGTTTCTATGACTACAGATTAATTTGAGTCCTCAGTTCAGGTATGTTTAATTTATTACCTCAATGGGCCCTATCTTGCACCTAGCGCAGTTGACTTTGTACACCGACGCATGTATCATTCCTATTTTGCACCCGCGCACAGCGGACTTTTCCCTCCACAGACGCACGTCGGTAAATTAGGGAATGAACTTGCGCTCCCGGGGGCGGTGCAGCGAAAAGAGGAGGCGTGTTCCGGCGCAAACGTTTTTGCAGGTTTAGAAAACAATTGTGGCGCGTTGCACATGTTATTCATATGCTATTTTAAGGGCGCATGCTTGGCCATAATCAATTGTAGCGTGTGCACAACGCGCATACACTTTGATTCTCTCATCTACGCAGAAGCAGCAGTTTTCATTTTTGCAAATCATACATTATTACCGTATTTTCCGCACTATAAGGCGCACCGGATTATAAGGCGCACCTTCAATGAATGGCCTATTTTAGAACTGTTTTCATATATAGGGCGCACCGGATTATAAGGCGCATAGAATAGAAGATACTGCAGTCAAACGTTTGACTGGGTTTGCGTTATGCAGTGGTCACCAACCTTTTCAAGCCTAAGATCACATCCAAAGTCCAAATGTAAACCAAGATCTACCACTTGCAAAAAAATATGAAAAATATTCAATCCGCCATGGAACAAGCGCGCCTGCTCTTAAAGGGAATGTGAGATGTCGCTCTAATTGGTTTATTTCACGTCATGCCCAAACCACACCTATGAATAATGAAGCAACTTCAGACCAACCCATTTTAGATTTGCGTCGGGCGCAAGAGTCATTTATCCCGCCGGTATAATAGCAACAGCGCCCGAGATCCGCCCACAAAGTTACTTGCGTTTCGCGTTTGATACTTGCGTTTCAGATCGTTAAGATAGGGCCCTGTAGCTCCTTTGTTTGCTCTTGAATATAAGCCCTCTGTTTCTTTTAGTTCCTTGTCTTGTGTTATTTGAAGTCAGTGTGTTTGTGGTTCCTCTGTGTTATTCTCCTGTTTGTTGTTTTGATTAATATCTATTTGATTGTCTCCTTCGTTGTGTGCTTCTTCACAGCAATTGGCTGTGACACTTATATCATTCTACTGAATAATAAATGCATTTATAAGATGATCATTTAATTCATTTTCATTTAAATGTACGATAAACTAGAGCAAATAGTACTAAACTGTTAACTCGTGACTGTTAACTATGTGGCAGTTTACCAGTTGGCCTGTAAGGCCTGAAAAATCTCAGCCACACAGTCACTAACATAGGGGACGCTACTCCACTTTATGCAGCGGCATTTCGCCGTCATTGATAAAGTGCTTAGCAGCGAGCAAATTAATGAATTTGGCCTGACTGAGAGCTTTCTCATAAGGGTGGGGGACGGAAAGAGTGGGGGTAGATGGAGGGGTAATCCCGTTCCGGCTAAACGGCTGATCCTTCTCATTCCTCAGATATCAAATGTCAGAAGTTAAATTAGCCTGCTAGCCCCTGATAGGAGTTAACATGCTTTTAAATGAGAGGGGAGGGGAAGGGGCCAGAGAATTCCAGCCCCTATGGGATGGCAAGCAGGTGCCTTTGAACTGTCTAATTATCCTGCTCCTGTTAACTGTCTTAATAAAGCCTGCACCGACCTAGTCTCGCTAGCTTGAACAACTTTACCCACAATCCAGTAAAGCAGAGCAAAACGGGAATTACAAATACAAACATAACACAGTATCTATAATTATTATTGTTTGTCAATTGTTCAACACATGTGCAAGCCATCACTGTTTTCATTGATTAACATTTTTTAAGTTTACAAGGAGATGATAACGGTAGCCTATCGCTTTCAAAGCCCGTTTTCAAAAACTTGAAACCTACTTCAAAGTTTGCGTTCTCAGGCCACCAAAAAGCCATTGTCGTGTAAATGAACAGCCAGAACGCATTCAAAGTTTTTCTGTTTTAAGTTGAAAATGGTGGTGTGCAAGTGACCCCTAAGTTAATAACTAATGATTTTTACAAAGGAAATTAATCAATTAAAAACTTACTTAAGTTAGACAATGACTTTCTTCTAGAGCTGCTGTACTGCCAAAACAATCTTTGTTGCATTTATTTCCTATTATCACTGTAAAGCTGCTTTGAAACAATGTTATTGTAAAAAGCGCTATATAAATGAAGGTGACTTGACTTGACTTGACTTGACTTCCAATATCCAGCTTTATTACATTTATCACAAGAAGTCTGCTGTTCAGAAGAAACATTGAGAATTTAAAAAAATAAAAATTTAAATTTCTTTTTACTGTTTTCAAAGCCTTGTGAAAAGGATGTGGTCTCGCCTGAGTGTAAATTTTGGCTAGCTGATTTGTGGTGAGTTCATCTGAAAGCCTCAGGCTTGGCCCTGATCTGTGTGCTGAGTGAGTGGAGGGATATGTTAACGGTCAAGCGCAGCGTAAAGCTGGCATACGCATGGGTCATTCGTCTCAGTCCACCCAAAGCAGACCAGTGTCTCAGCCAGCAGTGCCGATCCCTCCAAAAACCAGAGTAAACATTGCTTCGGCATTTAGTTTATCATCAGCAAGCAAAAGAACTCAAAGTTAATTACATCCATCATGTTTTGATCCAATGGTTCTTGGTAAATGCTACAAGGCTACTGTCTTAAAATCCAATGCCACGTTCATTTTCAAAATGTTTTCCAGACTTTTTGTCTACTCAAATGTTGAAAAAAAAAAGTTTAATTAAATACATTTTATTTATATTTTATTCATTTTTTATTAATTAAAACAACCGCACAAACTACTGAACAAATCCTGCATCTCTCTCCCACTTTCATTTAAAATAAAAAATGGCATCTACCCTGATAATCTATAATTGAAGAGTTCAGATGCAAAATCCTCTAAGTGACATCTGAAATTTTCTTCTAGAATGATAATTTTTGTCAAGCTTGTATATTTAAGTTCAGTAACTTCACTTAAATGACAATTAATAGGTAATTTGCATTGCCATTTAAGTGAAATTACTGAACTTAAATATACGAGCTTGATAAAAATGATAATTCTAGAAGAAAATTTCAGATGGCACTTAGAGGCTTTTGCATCTGAACTCTTCAATTGTACTAAAATGAAATGAAGTTTAAAACAAGATTCATTGCTTATTGTCTGCACAAAGGAACATTTTATTTGTTGGTTGCTATTTTATTTCTCAGGAATTGTATAGCTCAAAATAATTCAGATGTTCCTCCTAAAATTCCTTTTTAGAAAATTTTTTTTCCTCATTTAAAATGTTTTTTTTTCCTGTTGCTCTTTAAAAAAAAGATTATTCATAGTTGGAATATTATAAAATGTAAATGTGGTGATTTTCAAAGTTCTTCAGCCATGTAGATCAATAACAAGATCATGACCTTGATACTTTTGACATATTGGTTTTCATGCACTGCTCAGGAAAAATGCAGCCATTTCCTGCTTTCAACACCTTACCTGGGTTTGGTCCATACCTGCTAGCACCAATCACACTCCATTATGTCGTCTGATCAAGGCCTCAGAATGGCTGGTCAAATGCTTTAGCTGAGTTTGATGTGAGTATGGGCACTGCATCAGCGGCTGCAGAGAAAAAGCAAACTCTGAATAGCCCAAATGCACCATTGTCCCCCCTCTGATAGCACTCCCAGTTCCGCAGCCGGCATTCGCTTTCTCCAGCACAATCATGTGCTCTTGAACGTACCTGAGTATTGAGACTGACCTCTGATAATGCCTGTGCTACACCCAGAAGGCTGGGGGGAGGAGAGAAACGAGATTCCCGGGGAGCTTTCAAGCTTCTCTGTGACGCTGATTTGAGGTGAACATGGAGAGAGGGAAGAGGCTTTGACTTGTCTTTGAAACCTTGCATCCCAGCTTCTCACTACTGCTGGGAAGGGAATCAGGGACATCAAGTATTCCCTTGGTCTTCCCTTGGCAGAATGCGCTACATGGGATGCGGAGGATATGTATACAACCAAATTGAGATATGTGGAAGCTGTTGAATTTGCAAAGATGCTTATAAGGAGCTGACAGACAAATGTCATAATTTACTCTCAATCCTGTGTTTTAGCTCTGAATCACTTTGGGAAATACAAAATGTGAAGTATTTCGCATCTCTGAATCTTAAAATGACTTCCTCTGATCTTGTGTTTAGATCCCTGATGCTATTATCATTTCCGTTTGATAACCTGAATTGTGTGGCTCAAGATAAAACATTTTGTGATTTTCATTTGAAGATATAATCAGATTTTTCCGTTGGCAGTGTTTAGGCTGTATTTAGAAAGGGTGTAGCCATTCTGAAGCCATCTAAATCTGTTTATATTTGTTCTTCGCGCCAGCTTTCAGTTTTTCCTAGCTGTTTAGAAATTTAAAACATAATCATTAGCCATAAAAAAAAAAAAGTATTATGGTCATTTGTATTCCTAATAACCATTCGTTGATAGCTTTACAAAGTAATAATAATAATAATAATAATAAACCATATAAGTCAATTTAAAATATCTGTTTTCTGAAAAGTTGTGCCGCTTAATATTGTTTGAAAAGTGTGATACTTGTTTTCAGGATTATTTAATGAATAGAAAGTTAAAATAACAGCATTTATTCAAAATGTTTTTTTTTTTTTTTAAATGATAAATGTCTTTACTGTTACTTTTGATCACTTTAATGCATAATTTCTGAATAAAAGTAAAAATTATTTAAATGTAGTCCCCAAAACTTACTTTCCTCAAAGTTTTGAATACTAAATAACCCCTAAAAATAGTGTACTGTGCAGATCTTTTGCTTTGTTCTACCCTGTAATCTACCCACCATTTCTGTATCAAATAGATTATTGGCCTCCACAATGGGAAGTTGAACCCATCTTTGAGGATGTGTTAGTTTGGCTTTAAACCTCTCCTGGTGGGGGTTAAAGGATAAGTCTTTGAGAACCTTTTGCCTTCTTACTGCATGGGGAGCCAAGGAGGAGGAATATCCCACACACTTGTAGTAATCCTGTTGCTCTTCTCTTCCTTTCGAGTTTGGTGAAACTCTTTTTTTTCCCTCTCTGTTTTGTTCCCCCTCTCACTCTCTCCTTTGGTATTTTCTGATCACAAATGATTCTATGGTCTTTAGCGCAGGTGCCAGGCTGACGAATCAGGTAAGCCTTTTGGAGAGGTGTCGTTATTATGCGCATGCCAAGCACAGGAATATCTGCATCCTCTTTGCATTGTTAATGGCTGCTTCTCCTGCAAGTTGATTTGCAAGATAAAGAAATAAGGAGAGAAAAAGACAGAGGGATTACTTCACAGGAGGAGAAAGCTTTGAAAAACGTTTTGTTTTTTACCACAAGCTCCTCTGTTCCTCCACCGTAACTCCCCACACATCAGCACCAACACCTCCACCGCAAAAAAATAAACAAATAAATAAAGTTCCCCAGCTACACCAACCTCAACTATTGACAACAGACCCTTCAAAACATCTGCAGGTGGATATTCAGTCTTGACCTTTTGCTTTCTCCATTTTTTGCATCCTTACCGGAAACGGTGTGCAACACTGTGCAACTCTGACGTAAATGGCCTCTGTGCTACTCTGTTGCATGTTGACTGGCATTAGCCGACCGCTCAGCAGCAGGAGAGCCAGTTCAACTTTGAGCAGGGTGAGAGATGATTGGCATGCATCGAAAAGAGGGCAGAGAGCTAGAGGAAAATAAGAAGACAGCTCTGCCTTTGAGCTTATCCTTATACTAGCCTTATACCAGCCTTCAACTTTAGAAACTCCCATCCCACTGCCAGAGACATCCCTCACTGGTCACAAGAACAATGTTCTGACCTGTCCTCATGATCTCTCCTGTATTTTTGGCATCTTGTGTGCTCTTTTCTGTCTCTTTCCTGTCCCATCTCTTATTTACAGTGTTGAGGAGTGTTTCAATAAAATGAGTTGGTTACTTAACTTAATTTAAGTGTGACAATAGCTCAACCATTCTCAAAATACCTATAATTTTTCCACGAATGTACATTTTCCAATGTTTCACGAGTTCCTTTGCCCATATAATCTCTTTAAGATAATAATGCTTAAAGCGTATTTGGCTTGCTGTCCACAGTGGAGGGGCTCGAAGAAGCAACTTCAACTCAAGCTTAGACATACCCCCCAGTGGGACTACTAATGCTTGGATGATGAGTATGGTAACAAGATGCCTAATTATGTTGGTGGAGTTGGGGAGGTGGAGGGATGCCAAAACAGCTGATGCTAGAGCCAGGTGAGCGGCTGCTTATATGCTCTGGCAGTTTTTAGATGGGTTCACTCCTCCCAAAATTACTTTTTGGAACTTCACTTAACGAGTTAATTTGCCCATATAATCTTTAAGCTAATAAGGTTAAGCATATTTGGCTTGCTGTCCGCAGTGGAGGGGCATGAGTCAGATATCAGGGAGCTCTTAATGTCATGAGTGAGGAAGAGGCCCTTATCCTTGGAGAAGCGAGCCGAACAATATCCAAAGTGATAACCCCTCCCTCAGCCACAGAAAGAGGGAGCCTACGATGTGTATTAGACGCATTGCTTCCCTCCCTCTAACGCAAGGACCTGAATCGCATGAGAACACGAGGGGCCTGCTAATGTCAAAGGACAACTTTCAGGTTCCTCCAGGCCACTGTTCGGATAGGAGGGCCCACACTGCGATTCGAGCGGGACAGCCTCCATGATATAGAACATGAAGGATCACACAGCGATTTGGAAAGGGAGAGCCCCCACTGCACCCGAACAAAGGGCTCACACTGCGATTCGAATGGTAGAGCTCTCACTGCAATTGGAATGGGGAGCCCACAATAAACATATGACATGAAAGCTCTCGTTTTAGATGAACAGGTGAGCCCACAATGGGAAAGCCTGCATTGCATCTGGATGGGAGTGCCCACACTGCAATTCAAATGGGAAAGTCTACGCCAGGCATGGTATTTCTGCACATTTGAACAGGAGAGCCCTCACTGCATCCGGATACAAATGAGTCCTGCAGGGCTTGGTAAGCAGCGAGATTATGTGGATGTGAGAGTTTGGTGGACTTGTCTGATGTGGAAGAGGTTTGGTCTCATGTAGGTTTCGAAAGAGAGGGAGGTCCACCGATCTAGCATTTTTATCTGGTTTCTGATAGGCCTTTCTGGGCAGCTGTGGTACCTGCTCCAATGCGGAAAGAGTGGGAGGAAAACATTTTGTGGGGATGCTTGAGCCAGTGAGGACAATTTTTTGTTTCTACTCATCATCAAATAGAGGGACGAACGGAGAGTTGATTTGTGAATGGTAGGGCTGAATGGATGTTGGAAGATTGAAAATTAATTTCAATTGGTCGGTTTTACTTTGTTTGATGTTGAATTGAATCATGTCATGGTTTAAAATGTGAAGATCTGAGAAGGTTTGATGGATAGCTGGGTTGAAAGTGGAATTGGTTGTGAATTCCGAAACTCGAAGGAAGCCAAAAAAGGCTAAATTGAACATAGCGTCTTGGGTTCTGGTTGTGTTCGGAGAGAAAAGGCCAGAGCGGAGGTTAGTCAGACATATGCCTAGGAGGTCGTTAGTTAGAGGTTGCCTGGTATCGGGTTTGCTAGGGTGAGTTTTTTTGTAGGCCTTTGATAAGAAGAAATGTCTGGGGGTTTGAGATAGCGGGGCTCAGGTGGACGTGGATGAGTTTAAACAAGAAATGTATACCACTGAGGTAGACTTTAATGGATCCTGGCTGAATGGATTTGGTACTGTTCAGGTGCGAAATAAAATAATTTATTGAGAGGAGGGAAAAATCTTGGAAAGCTATATTATAAATTATGTGGAAGTTTTTAAAGGAGTTCCAGGCTGTCCAGTAAGATTGTAGGGTTCTGGGAGAAACGGCTAAATGAAAGGCCTTCCTTGTGGAATTATGCACATGGCATAGTTTAAAGGGCATAGAGAGATCAAGTCATGCTTGCTACAATGGGAGGCTTCTAGCAAGTTTGAAGAGATGGCGATTATTCTGTCTATTTTTTCCTTGGGTAGAGAGGCATGGAATTTAATGGAAAGGACCGATCATGAAAGCCGGCTGAATCGACTTCTTTTTTAATGAGGTTATCTACTGAGTGTGGTTCGGCTGAGGCTGACTGGAGTTTGTCACATATTAAACTGGAATTTGCTAGGCTTTCCAAGCCAGGATCGAAACCTTCTTTCAAACCTGAAATGTGGTAATGTGTAAAGTTTTTGTCCGGATTTATTTTAAATTTTTTTTGCTAGAGAGGAAATTATGATACAGGAAGAGAGATCCTTTTTGAGATTTTTATTTAGATTTGCTGAAGAACAGCGTACAGGACATACTCTTGGTGTGAGCTCCACCGCAGTAACTGCAAATATGGAGGAACCGGCACCGTTGTCTAACCTAGCCAAAGTTATTGAAGTTGTTACAGACTTGTTTCCCTGAGTTGAAACTAATGGGCTGAATGCTGTGTTCGCCCTTGGAATGGAGGACTTATGATGTAGACTTGGGCGTTTGTGGTTCAGGGAGAGTTGTGGGATCCAGTGTTATTTGGGGACGAAGTTGTGTGAGTGATCGATCTGCAAATGGTGCAGGAGAGCCTTCAACAGCCCAAGAAAACTTTGTTGTAAAGTTCGAGATCAAGAGACCCTCAATATGGGCACTGATTCCAATGGGTAATGCGAGCGGCACATTTTTGCAGTTTGTGGTACGTGTATAAATGACTACCGCCAAAAGAGATTCTAAGCTCAGCTATAATGGAGAGATAGTCGTTTAGCTCTTTACGTCTTGTGGGAAAGGCGGCGCATATGAATTTTGTAAATCTACTGAAGCTATGCAGAATTCCAAAAAGGTGAGTACCCGTTTGGTAGTGGGGATGGAGTCATTAAGGTGAATGGTTAAGGGACTGCATTCGAAAGAACGATGGGATTCGTTGGTAGGAACTGATGTAAGGAGAGAAAGAAGTTATAGAGAGTGAAGTTGTGAAGATACTGGTAGAAGTTCCTGGGCTACTGCATGAGAAGGAGGTGGAGGTGGCCAGCGCGAGGGTATGAGATGGCCAGTGAGCTGGGGCTGTACACGTGGAGGGCTGAGCTAGAGGCTTCCTCGTTGATCCTTCTTGACTAGTATGGGTTGCAGGTAGAAAAGAGTAGGAAATAGGAAGGAAAAAAATAGCTGGGACAGATTGCGGAGGCATCCTCACGCTATGATCTGCGCCAGAAATAGCTGCAGACGTGAAAGTTGGCCTAGAGGGTGGCTGGAGTGGAGGTGTTCTCATGCCTGGAGGTTCTTGAGCCTGGAAAGAGAGTGTGAGGGTTATTTGGAGCCGGATCCGCTGCGGAACTATGTTTGTTGGCCGAGACGAGAGCGGACGAGGAAGAAAGGGGCTGCTTTGAGATTAGCGCTCTTAGAGCAGTAGAAACTATTCTGCTGCGACGGGGAAGAATAAAGGGCTGAGGTGCATTGAATTTTGCTCTTAGGGTTTTTTGGTGGGAGTTTAGGAGGGCTGGGAGTGTTTGTAAAACTCGCCAGAAGATCATATAATTGGATCTTTGAGGATTTGTTGAGTTGGGGAAGTCTGATTTATTTTAGTGAATCCGTTTATTTTAATGAACCATAAAAATAAATAAATCTTTCTGCCGAAGTCTCACAAATTGAATTGGGAAATATGATTCATTTTAGTGAACCAGTTTGTTCAGAAAGCCAGCAGCAGAAATCGTGAGGTGTTGTGATTATTGGAGCAGAGGTAAGGGGGCACAGTGAATGAGGTAGCCGGTCCAGGCCCTCTCGTGGCATCAACGCTGGTGATTCGTTTTAGTGAATCAGTTCCTTCAGACAGTTAATTTAAAGCTGCAGTCCGCAGTTTTTCCTCTTTGTCGCCATCTCTGTTCGAAATGTGCAATTGCAGTTATTCGCGGAATTATCAACTTTACGTGCGTTGTGCCTCGGCATGGCACAGCGCGGATGAATCCAATGTTTTTGAGGAGAATGTGGCTGTCAGTCACCGGTGTGGATACTGTCATTCGCAATCAAAGATTCTACTTTTTGGAAGTATGACCAACATAAGAATTTTCACCGGAAAATGTCGTCTGAACAAGTAAGTAACATCCACTTTTGTTCTGACCAACTAAGGGAAAAAAGCATTGCAGTAAATCATGCTGATTAAATCTAACGATCGCTTATCATATCATGTCAAACCGTGCAAATTATACTTTGTTCTCAAATTGTTAATGTTAACAACATCAGCATTGCGTGACTACATTTAATGTCCTTCCGATATTTATCCTTGTTTTCGCATGGGCAGGTTGAGGTCTCTTTTTTTCTCCGAAGTCCGAAGTCTTTCGCATTTTACAGCGGGTGAATCTCCTGGTGATTGTCGTTTGAACCTTTCTGGATCCGCCATCGAATTGATAAGTTTAATTATATCAAATGCTGCTAGAAAAGGCTATAAATCTCCACCTCTAACACCCTCACACGCAATATAGCCAGTGGCGGTCTTAAAGGTGGTATCAGTGATTTCAGGCCCAAAAATATTTGTATCACAATCTTTCCTAACGATCCGTTAGCTGCCCGCCCCATAAGCATGCCGTCAAAAAAACGCGTCTCTGTAGGCAGCCTAGGCTCTGAGATCTGCACACAAAAACAAATGGTTTAGCCAAACACTCAAAACCAAAACAAATAGTGTTCCAACCAATCACCGACAGGGGGAGGGTGCTGTGAGGTTTTGTGCTCGTGCACGGCTGCACGCGAAGTCAGAGCTGAAGAAAAAGCTGGCTCAAAACCTCACAACACCCTCCCCCTGTCAGTGATTGGTTGGAACACTATTTGTTTTGGTTTTGAGTGTTTGGCTAAACCATTTGTTTTTGTGTGCAGATCTCAGAGCCTAGGCTGCCTACAGAGACGCGTTTTTTTGACGGCATGCTTATGGGGCGGGCAGCTAGCGGATCGTTAGGAAAGATTAGATGAATGTGATAAAAATATTTTTGGGCCTGAAATCACTGATACCACCTTTAACATAGAGGCATAGGCCAGCGGTCGTAGTAGGGGGGTCCCCAACCAACCTAAAAAAATAAAAATCATTATCAACCCTTATCATCATGAACGCTTCAAAAGCATGGTAAATTGTATTAATATTCTTAAGAAATACGTTGAAACGTTGAAGTAGTAGTTAAAATGTCCAGTTCATGGTTACACATACACCCCCGACTTTCACAATGAAATGGACTAGTCCGTAACGGTGCGCAGCGCGAAAGATAAACACGCAGTGACAGGAGGACTGGGAAGTACACAAACAGAGACGAAGCAAGATGAGTCTAAACACGAAAATGAAACGAAGTTACCCAAGCGGCTCAAATAAAAGAAAAAAGCGAAAAAGACGCCGATAAGTATTTGGCAACGCTGCCAAAGATGACAAACTTTTTTACGGCTACTGTTGGGGATACAAACAACGTCCAAAGCGTTGAACATGCCGCTACAGCAGCAGCAGCTAGCTGTGAAGTGGCGCTAGGTGAGGATAACGTTATATGGAAGTAGAATAATGTCAAATGTTTTTGAAATAAAAAGCCTGTTGAATTGCACTACTTGAAAAAAAAAATAGGCATTGCATTAACCATGCTTGCATTTTAATGCATTGTATTTTTAGTGCTTACATTTTTATTGGTTGAAATTCAAAATGGTTGAATTTTTAAGCTGTGAATATTTCAATTAAAAACATTTCAAACACCTTTTCATTATTAAAAATTCAATAATCCATATTCACCTTTCATATTTCACTTCCAAAATATTCAAACTGTTTAAAAATACAACCAATAATATTCAACAGGCAATTTTCGGTCCATTTTATTTCGCTTTGCAAATTCGCTTCCACAAATTCAGTGGTTCAAATTCGACAGTAAATTCAACATTGACGTCCAGTAACTGCAGGAAAAGCAGTGGATTGCCGAGCATACTCTCCATCTGCTGTTAGTCGACCTCACCATCAGATGGTGCAAAAGCGCATGTTGAAGACCAGCAACAGTTAGAACAAGTCATTCATTCATAAAACTCATTTACAGCAATGTAAGTGTATTTGTGATTATTATGACGGCTGTTTTATGTTAAATTCAGTGTCTTCACGGTTACTTTTCCTGTGTAGCCTACATGCATCTTTCTCTACCGTGAACGAGATTATAATGTTATTCCCCGATGCGGATATACAGATACAATGTTACATTTTTGAGGTTGACATATATTTCTCTTGGTTGTTTAGTTGCCTTAACTTTATATTGTGGCGATGTGCTGCATGCAGGCTATTAGGGTTTCCCTCAATACTTAGGATTCCCCTGCTGGACATATACAACGCTTAACGTAGCTTAATGGACTACAGTAATGTAAAAGACCAAACTCGCAGGCAAGCAGATGGACTCAGAATAACGCGCAAAGCTTAATGCTGAGCATTTCCCAGTGATAGACTGGCATACAGATGGCTTGATGTTGGACATTCGCACATTTAGGGACCGTCTCTAAAGTGTATACGACTTTGGTATACACGTTTCTAACTCTGATAGCATTTGAATAGAACGACTTACAGTCATAAAACCTACTGTAAAGTGTTCATTTAGTGTCAGGCATAATGCGCACCCTTTGGATTTTTGATATTTATTCAAATAAATTTAAGTTTGCTATTGAAGTTAGAAACGTGTATGCCAATGTTGTATGCAACTTTAGAGACGGTCCCTAAATGTGCTAATGTCCAATGTCAAGCCAATTTTTACATTTAGTCATTTAGCAGAAGCTTTTATCCAAAGCGATTTACAGTTAAACTAACAATAGGAGGACAATATGCAAGTGCTGTGACAGTTTAAGCTAATGCAATACACGTATGCATACTATATATATATATATATATATATATATATATATATATATATATATATATATATATATATATATATATATGTGTGTATGTGTTGATTTTATGCCAGTATATCACGAAACGCTCAGCATGAAACTTTGCGCGTTAAGTTCATATTCTGAGTCCATCTTCTTGCCTGTAGCCTATATAATAGCCTACAGCCTACTTCCCTAATAAGTTGCAAGATTGGTCTTTCATATCACTGTATCAACGGAAGGGAAATCCTTGAGTATGAGGTATTGAGGGAAACCGATTATAATCCTGTTCATGGCAGAGAAAGCTGATGACATGTAGAATATACAGGGAAAGTAACAATGAAGTTATTGAATGAAACATAAACACAGCTTTTGTGTGTTTATCATCTTTTCCGCATATACTGACACAGATAATCATTTTCATTTTATGAATGAATGTCTTTGTCAGCAACAAGCGTGTTTGCACCATCTGATGGTGAGGTCGACTAACAGCAGATGGAGAGTATGCTCGGCAATCTACTGCTTTTCCTGCAGTTCCTGGACGTCAATGTTGAATTTACTGTCGAATTTGAACCACTGAATTTGTGGAAGCGAATTTGCAAAGCGAAATAAAATGGACCGAAAATTGCCTGTTGAATATTATTGGTTGTATTTTTAAACAGTTTGAATATTTTGGAAGTGAAATATGAAAGGTGAATATGGATTATTGAATTTTTAATAATGAAAAGGTGTTTGAAATGTTTTTAATTGAAATATTCACTGCTTAAATATTCAACCATGTTGAATTTCAGCCCATAAAAATGTAAGCACTAAAAATACAATGCATTAAAATGCAAGCATGGTTAATGCAATGCCTATTTTTTTTCAAGTAGTGCAACTCAACAGGCTTTTTATTTCAAAAACATTTGACATTATTCTACTTCCATAACGTTAACACACTCACATGGATATAAGTTACGTGGATTTGCTTGGAGCCAAATGCAACATCACCTCTCCCCAGTTTGCCCCTCTTAGTTACCGGCGCTTGTAAATGTAACGTGACAGATCCCTAGCGGCCGATCATCTCTACTAGCTAATAGTGAATAAACACGAATGAACAATGTTGAAAGATACAGCCCAACTTACCGAAATGTATATTCCTCATACATAATATCGATCAATCAGTGTTTTTCATCCACGGAAAGACGTCAATAAAACAGCTGGAGAACAATTGTCAAATAACATTTGTGCGTTAACGCACCATAATATATGTTATAGCATGTTAGTTGGCTAGAAAGAAGAGCTATAGAGAGTATTTTGCTAAATATGTGTAATATATTACATATTTAGTATATTTTTTACTTATATTATTAAAGTTGTTATTATAATAAAGACGCATTATGTTTAATTTGAGTTATTTTTAACCTTAAATAATACTACCAGCTGATAGGGCTCTCTGTATGTTTACAGCATTATGTGAGGTTTTTTTTTTCTTGAGAAAAATTAACGCCTATCTTGTGTACCTAATATTTATCCAAATGAGTCAATATTGAATCAAATCACAAGAATTGAATAGAAATCGTGAAATTTGTGTCAAGCAATAATAAAAAAAACTTAGCTTACCAGAAATTGTACCATGTAAACATTGTAACATGTTTCTGTTTAGTTACTAAAATGTTTTGACATCACAATACACTTCTTGTAACACAGGTGTTATCTGAAACCTTATTCTCTGTTGGGTTCCATCGTGACTATTAGTTTGTGAAGTGCTACACTTTGTGTGTTCTCTGCTTTCCATCTTCATTTTGGAGTAAAGAAATGTATGCAGGGTTTTTTTTTTCTGCTCTCCAACCTTTACTTCCCCATAGATTAGCTTTACCTGCCTATCCACCATTCAGTCTGTAATTTTTTTTTCGTTCTCTTTTAAAGATCGAATGGGGGGGGGGGGCCCATACATACTTTCGCCTTGGGCCCCCAATTTGCTAAATCCGCCACTGAATATAGCCTACTAGCCGAGACACCTTCTTTATGTGTACAGATGTGACGTAATGACGCAAAGACATGCTCGAATTTCCCGCGGAAATCCACCAGTACCACTGGAATTAAAAACATTATTACAAGCTTACCATTTTGAATCGAGCTAAGGCAAGCAGATAGTGTTGAACACTGGCTGGTTATGTTTTTGCACTTAAAAATTTATTTAGGAAGATTTTTAACCCAAAAAAGCTACTTTAATTAATAGTAAAAAAAACAAAAAAAACTTTGATTTTATTCAGGTAGCTTTGCAGAAGTGTTTTAAAACTGAAATGGAAAGTATAATTAATTTTAGTGGATTAATTTGTTCCGTTTATATCAATGAAACAATGAATCAATGTTACAAAAAATTTATTGATTTATTTGAGGTAATTAATTTTTTTCTTATTTTTCTTATTTGTATTTATATTTCTCTTTAAGTTTAATGCTGGCACATTAATTGTTATCTCCATTGTTTTTGAGACAAATAAATCCTAGTCTCATAAATTATATTAAACAAAAATCATGAAGAATGAATAAGAATATCTTTATGCACTCTTAAATAGCTATAATTAGGATAGCTATTTTTTTCTAGTTTGCAATCTACTTTTTGAAAAGTAGTTTTATATAATCTATCAGACTAGAATTTCATATGTCTCAAAAACAATGAAGTGGTTAATTGTTTTATACAACATCAAAAACAGTTCTATAAAGGTACTCAAATAAATTAGGCTAATGATTTTTTTTTGTTCATGGAAACTGTCTGAATGAACTGATTCACTAAAATCATGGGGCTTTTCTTTTTCTAATTTCTATGGCTCCAGTGTCACCAAACGATACTGCAAAAAATATTAAATAAAATAAATAAATCAATATTATCATTTGCTAGTTCTGCCTTCTCGATCACATCACGCACATTGTTAAAGACGGCATGCAATGACAGGTCGGGAAGCAACATGTAGTCTGACATGTTTCTTGTTCATGACATGACAAGAATTTAGGAGTCAAAAAGACTTACTCTGACACAGTGACTATTGTAACAGACAAAGATATTGTGTAATCTGAACCTAGCATTAGTGGAAAAAAACTAATATCTGCAGATATCCCTGCCCCAAACTCATGCTATTGGTTGAGCTGTTGCTAAGTTGGGCTGGTTAGGATTCTCAAACAAAAAGAGCAATATTTTGAAAATGCCATGGTGTTTACACTTTTCAGGATAATCAAAATGACTTTGAATGCATATATATATAAAAAGAATAGAATAGAATTATTATTATTTTTATTTTTATTTATTTTTTACATCCAAACACTATACATTTCATTTCTAACGCTTAAGTTTTGAGTAGAGAAAGGAATTTTACAGTTTCCAAAAAAATATATATTTTAATTTTTTGGAAGGTTTCTAGCAGACTTTACAATTCTTGCCCCAAAATGTAATGAAGAGTAAGGTAAAGATGGGCGCAGGAAAGAGGAGGGCAGAAAAGAGCAGAGAGATTGTCAGAGGACAACCATGCACAGAGGGAGATCCAATTGGTAGAGAGAGAAGCCCAGATCAAGACTCAGAGAAAGTGAGTGGAAAAAAGCAAGAGACTGAGATGAAGAGACACACAAAGAACAGGAGAGAGAGAGAATGAGAGAAGGAGAACCAGTGAGAGGGGGAGAGAGGGGGAAAGTTGGAGCAGAGTTGCCGAGTCTATTCCTGTGGTACTGAGAGCTGGTGAAATACTAGAGCCTAGGCTGTGTGCCTCTGATCAGGGCGGCAGTGAGCACAATTACCTTCTTTTCAAATCCTTCAGTGACACCACGGGAGAAAGGAGGACTTTGAAACTTGAAAGGCAGGGCGCTCGCTTTCAAACCTCAAACGCAAGCAGGAAAGGGCTCTGAAATTTGTTCAGTGCTCCCCATCCACCATTAGCTTGTTTCTTCCTCTCGCCTCCAGGCATTTAAGCGATTTTTGAAAAGATGTTAAGAAATTCAATCACTACAGAGAGAGAGAGGGAGCACAATCACTCTTCCTCTCTCCCCTTCTCTCTTCCCCTCTTTTGCACTGTTTTTTTTTTTTTTTTTTTTTTCACTGGAGCACGCTTTCCTCCCGGTCCACAGAGAACAAGCTTGCTGTTTTTGTGTTGAGGTGAAAAGATTGGTGAATCTGTGGAGCAATGGTGGAGCCAAAATTGCTAAATAAATAAAAGAACACTGAGGGGGAAAAAACGAGGAAAAAAAGAAGAAGGGTTGATGGTCAGGCAATGGAAATCCTTCTCATCTGCCTCCTGACATTTGTAATCTCAACATCAGAGCCCTGCTAAGCCCAGAGTGCAATAGCACACTCACCTTCATCTGAAAGTCTGAAGGAAACTTTTGAACTCTGCTCTGTAACATGGCTCAAATGGGAATCCGTTTATGAGGAAACTACCTAAATGAAATCTGTCCACTTTTATTGTCCCTTAGGAAGGAGAAACCACAAATGAGTGCTCTAATATCTCAGTTGTTTCTCCAATGAGTTTAAACTTGAGAGCAAGTGGAGACTTCTTTTATTTTTCTGAGAAAAGGGCCCTCAAATGTTTCTCTAGAATTTCAGAAGAGATCTAAACAATGCCTTAAGTTGTGTTCAGATTAGCCAAGAGACCAAAGTTTGCAAAGTCAAACATTTCTACATGAACTCAAGCATTGCTAGTCAAATTCAAAGTCTAAATTATCTGTTCTATGATATCCAGATTAAATGTATAGCTTCATACTAGTACTGTACAGTATGTTAAATGTTATCATTTTAGGAGAAACTTCTGGGACAAAGTTGATACTTAAATAAATAAATAACTTTTCTGAGCTTTGAGGGAGAAATTTCTGAGCAATGACATTTTCTTTAGGGACAGTGAGAAGAACAGAGGTAAGAAATGAAATTCGGTGCTGGAAGGGAGCATAATAATAAAGAGAAGAGATGAAGTAAATGGAAAGAGCTGAAAGGAGAGAGGGACATTATCAGATATGTTGCTCCTCTACTGTCTATTGAGTGAATCAAGAGGCTGTTGACCTCCTGTCGTTGAGTGTTTGCAGAGCGCCATGCATTGGGTCTGTGCAGAAGTGCATGTCAATTAGTGTAATCCTCTGTTCTTAAGGATAGCAACTGGGGTGGGGTGCACTTGTGCCACTATTGAGATGTAGCCATTGTAAACGCTGAAGGAATTCAGGATCTAGTTCAAATGAGGGAACAAAATGACTTGATGCAGACTGAGATATTTTAAATTATTTTATTATGAGCTTGTAAAATTGCATTAATGTCATTATAATCCATTGTAAGGGTCATATCTTCATGTGTCTGGCTCACACTGGTTTCAGCCTCTGGACTTAACGGCATATCTCAGCTTAGTGGTCATCATAGTACTTACACTAATAAGACTTTGTTGAAAGATCTTTGTGGTGATTAAAGCCAACCAGCAGGGGGATCAGACTCAGTTTGTCCCTTAGGACAATGACCATGTTTACATTTGCACCAATAGTGTAATTATTTCAAATAATCAGAGTAATGACTTAATCGCAGTAAATGTTTACATGACACAAGCAAACCTCATCACTTCTGTTTACATGCCATTTTCATTATTCTGATTATTCGCTAAGAATTGTGGTTCGCTTTCAAGGGGAACTCAATGCTGCATCAGTTGCTGATGCTATGGGGACACGTCCTGTAGAACGGTGTCTGAGGTACGTGTGAAATCTTACTGGCCGACGGCAGTCCTATGACATCACATTGAGTAAACCTGATGCACACGATCTGTTATCTGTTTGGCAGCAGAGCGCTGCTGGTCAGGCTGGTGGGGCCCTGCACACCCTGGAGCATCATTCTCAGGCTCTCACTCCCTCCCCCTCACTTCCAATCACCCATCAATTGTGTGCTTTTGTGTTCATGTTCCTTCAGCTAATATGTCCTTCAGTTAATATCTCTATCTGCGTTTTATTCTGCTATACTGTTACGTGCATCAGATTTTCTTATAGTGTGTACGTACAGGAAAGAGACAGTCGATTTGTTTATTTCGACCCGACCAGTTTAACATAAAGAACTCAGCAGTGAACAAGCTCTGAATCGTTTTGATCTCGATTGAATGGATTTTGCGCTAACACAAACACCTCCGATTAGCCATTGCATTCATATGCTCAACACTGCAAACGCGTTGTAAAGGTGTAAAAAAGAATAATAATTACACCCATTTCATTACATATAGTGGTCCATCCAGTGGGTACCTGCGCACATGCAGGACTATAAGATATTGTTTGGATTACGATTAGATATTTCAGGCTATTGTTCCTGCAGTCTGCCATTTTAGCAAATAAAGAATTTTCGTCTGATAACAATTCTTGTTAAAATTCACATTTTGTCATATGACAGATGCATGCCTATTTAAGTGATGAGCTAATCTACTTGGTTATTTTCAGTGATGGTAAGAAATGTTTTTATACTTGTGCTACATTTGTGTTGCCTGCATGTGAAAAAAAACAAAAACAAAAAAACATCCGTAGCAACGGATAAGTATATTGCTTATCATTGCTGTTCTTGTCTTAATTTTTTAAAACAGTGCAGATGATGTAGAACATCACCATCACTGTGATTCGCATTCATAACAGCGCACTACACATTGAACATCAGAGTTACTCTGTGCCTGGTCATAAGCATTTCACTTGGGCTTTATCGTGACCCTTCCCCTTTCGCAGGGCTCTCTCAAAGTAAGCTTATCTCTTCACTTAGGTATCGAACAACAATGCTCATAAAGCATTCTCAAGTAAGATAAAAGCATTCTTATCCTTCTGCAAGGGTATTGTACGACAAAGCTTATTAATCTTCGTTCTTTGTTCTATGTATATTGGGTATTTCTTTTACTTATCTGTTATGCCGATCTGTTTTTCATTTTGGGATTTCTGTCGCCAGATTCTGATGGTTAGATGGAGTTCTGTCTGTATAGCTCTATCAAGCTGTGTGCCGGAGTCATGCCCAAGAAAATTGACATTTTTTAGTACTTGTGCTCCAAGTCCTTCCTGTTAGAACCTAAATACTACCTTCTATCATTTTATCAAACCTAACAGCCTTCCCTTCACAATGCAGTGGTTTAGAATCCTCCTAACTGCAGACGCAGAGAACTGGTTTTCCAACTCATCTCAACATAATACATTATTTTTGGACAGGTGGTTTACATAGTCAATCCTCATCATTCGAGTTCCAAGCAAGATCTGACTCTAAAATGAACTTAAACGCTCAGCAGGCACTGTCAAGTAATAAGCAAGGTACATTTCTATTAGCGTGCTACTCGTGGTTTCATTCTGTTTTCCTGTGATATCGATTGACTTTGGTCTTCACAAAAACTTCTCCTCTTAACTGGCCTGTTGTGGTCTTTCATGGCTTTCATATTTCACGGCCAATCTCTGCCTTTTTCGTATCTTTGCCTATCGTGCCCTTCGCATAACACGGCCTATCGTGGCTTATCCTTGACATAAAGCAGCCTGTTGATTGTTCGCAAAGACCCGCCCCCTTTAGTTACTGTTGCTATGTCCGACAAGCCTGGGCGCTCTCACGCTACACATCATGCTCTCACACAGTGAAGAATACATCGCGGAGCAAAGAGGACACTGACAACGTGCCGACAGGCAAGCCATAACAGTTTACTTAAAATTCAAGTTCAAATTTTGTAAATTTTTAAGAAAATTAAACAAATACCATTTTGTGGCTCTTTAATGTGTCGTGACAGATTGCTGTAGTGCCTCATGATCTGTGTGGATCATGAACTGATAACATCCTAGTAGAGCTGTTTGCAAAGGTGTTTCATACTTATACATAGTGGCGAAGCTGTGGATTGTTCTTTGTTCTGGTGTGATTTTGTCAAAGGTTTAATAGACACAGGCGGATCGTCACCTAGGAATGAGATCGCAATCTTTTAATAATTAAAGCAGCTTTATGTCCTAGTATGATTGGATGAAGAGTTAAGGAAATGACATACAGAGTGAGTTCTTCAGTAGGAAATATTTCAATTTGAAGCTTAATCTTTCCCATTGGCCTTTTCCGATGGGTTTATTGTCCACTGCAGTGATCTCTATTGGATGCGAACATGGCACCATGGTAATGTTAAATTCCTGAATAATTTGCTGATGTATGAGATTCACTGCAGATCCTGAATCCACTAAGGCTGTAACAGAATGGGCCTGGGCCTATGGAATGGGCATTCCATAGTGTTATGGGAAGTGATAAACTGTGTGGATAAGGGGTTATACTCACTTTGACTCATTTAGTTGTTTCAGCCTTGGTTTTTATTGGACAGGAAATGCAACAATGATCAGGTTGATCACATAAAAAATATAGACGGTTCTGTAAACTTTGCTGCCGTTCTTCAATGGAGACTCAGGCTTGTCCGATCTGCATAGATTCAGGAGGTTCACTGGAGGCATGTTTGAACATATGAAAACACTTGGTATGCAGATGAACTGGCAATACTTTTCAGGGATTGTTTGGCAAGCATGGTTTAAATATGGTGGAACAGGAAGTGGCACATGAAACACAGGAAGTGAATGTAAATATTACAACACCCCCCTCCTGATAGGTGCCTCCTGGCACCATAAACAAAAACTATTCTGTAGTAGCCAGAGGGGGAGATTTTAGCATTATGGGGGTAAGGAGGGCCAGGACCCCCGGGCGGAAGAGTCTAAGACAGACCACACACTAGTCAATGAGGCAGTTTATTTACTAAATTCACAGTTGAGCACTTGTGAATCTTGAGGTTTGCACAGAAACATGGTACCCTTTCAAAGAATCATACTGTACACATAAACGTGCACCCTATAAATGAAAGACTTCTTCAGGGGTAGACAGTAGATTTGTAATCTAATTTCTAGTATGAATTCATTTAAAATAATAAAAAATGTTTAGGCTTAACATTTTTTTTTTTTTTTATCAAGACATATTTTTGAGTGAAGTAAATTTTAAATACAACTTTCAAAAAATATTTTTGTTTCGGTACAAAAAATACAAATATCATATATAAAATAAAATAAAATATAAATTAAAATAAATTAAATATAGCCAATTTAAAATAGTTATTGAATTTAGGTTGTTTTTAGTCAGGACTGTTCTTTCCCTTACTTCCATATACCCATACCTCAGTATTCACTTTCAAATCCTTGTGTGTGTGTGTGTGTGTGTGTGTGTGTGTGTGTGTGTGTGTGTGTGTGTGTGTGTGTGTGTGTGTGTGTGTGTGTGTGTGTGTGTGTGTGTGTGTGTGTGTGTGTGTGTGTGTGTGTGTGTGTGTGTGTGTGTGTGTGTGTGTGTGTGTGTGTGTGTGTCTGAGCATGGTAACAGGATGATACTTAAATCCCTTTATGTTAATATTGTGGTTTTATGGGAGCAGGCCTATTAATCCTGCTTTAACTTTATAAGTGCTATTATTCCCTCAATAAGATCACTGGCTTTGCAGTATAGGATTAAAGACTTATAACCCAACTGATGCTGTCATTTTTCATGGATCGATGAACCTTGAATGCTCTCTATCTCTCTATGTAAAGTGTATTCCATAGTGATACGTAAAATACTATCTTTAATCCACATAGTTTTAATTGAATTTTCCTTGCTACAGCACAGTACACTGGGCCAAGCGCTAACCTTAGCTCCAGCGCTACGGGACATTTGGCGGCAGCTCCATGCCTCCACACTAGAGTTTTTAGAACAGAAAGATTTTAAAACAGCCCAGCATTAGAGCAGCACTCATCAGCAACGGCATACTGCTAAACTCGGCCAAACCGGAGGAGGTTTACAGTTTGAGCTTAATGACCTGAGTCACAACCGCTCTCGCATGCCAAAACACAAGTGTTCCGTTCCACCAGAACCCGCTGATACCATTTATTCTGTCAGACTGACTCTTGCTGGCTTTCCCGAGGCCAGCACTCTTTTACTTTGCAAATTACAGTCTTATGGTCTGTATTTTGTTAAAAAGTTGTGCTGTTTTTTAAAGTGCTTAGATACAAGAATCTGATAAAGCTTCATATATCAGCGTCTGCTGGTCTAGTTTCGCTACACATGTGAGTGATAATTCACCTAATGACTTTTTTTTTCTTGTTATTCCAAACTTGTATGACTTTATTCCTAATGTGGAACATTTATTACATTAATGTGGAATAATGTGGAACAAAGAAGGAGGCATTTGACATAATATGCTGGTCATTTTATTTCCCTACAATTATAATAAATTGTGCGGTGGTAAATTATGATATTAACTGTTTATATATGTGTTTTTGTGCCAAATGATAAAAGGAGGAAACTAGTGTTTAATGTTCATGTAATGTTGGGATTTTGTGCTGAAGAATGGACCTGGTGCTTAGTTTGCGGATGGTTACATAAAGCAAGGCTGTATGTTCACTCTTAAATTGTTCTTCACACTAAGACAAAAAGGTTCGCTGTTCACTGAAAGGTTCTTTAAAAACGGCAAATTGTTCTATTATGGCATTGTTGTGAAAACCTGCATGTGGAACCTTTATTTTTATTTGTTGTTTTTCCTACCAAAACTTTATACTAGATACAGTAAAAAAAGAAAAAGAAACAAAAAGTTTGCATTTAGCATGCTAATGTGTGCTGTTGCTAGTAGTTGACTGCAAGACACTTGCAGATTAAATCAATTTTTAAATTAAGACAGATGTCAATATTTTTTAGGGAATATCTTCAATATTTTTTGTCAGTCTTTCAGAATTGACTTTTATGTTCCACTGCATAAAGAAAGTCATATGAGTTTTGAACGACATGAGGGTGAGTTAATAATGACAGAATTCTCACAGTCCCTTTAAATGACATCATCGGTGACCTCATTGACCCCTACTGCTGCAGTTATGAACTGAACTCCTGAAGGTTAAAAAGCATGTTATACAGCAGTGAAAGGGTATGGTAGGTTAGAGGACTGAATTATGGGTTGCTCCACTACTTATTCTAGGCTGAGAGGTCATGACCCAGATGGGGTCAGGTAATGGGTCATGTGTCTTCAAGAAAGATCAAGCACTAAACCCTGTAAACCCTGCAAAGCCCTGTAAACTTGCTTCTCTCTGCCCCATTTTAGACCACTGGAGACTGTCCCTGTGGGGTACAAGTCCAACTCTGTCTGCCAGAACAGATTACTTGCAGACATAGAAATAAGGAAAGTACACCCCTTTTGGTGTGTGTGTATAGGAGAGAGAGGCAGGAACAGTGTTAAAAGACTGGTATATGGAAAGAGAAAGAGAGAGAGAAGGCGGATAGCTTGTGGGCGTTGATACTACCCATGAGGCCATTTAATGGGCAGTTTGGAATGCAGGGAAAAGACTCAGCTGCCCTCTCCATGGGATTCTGTGTCTTTGAAAAAAAAAAGAAGATAAAAAAAAGTAGAGAGAGAGAGAGAGAGAGAGAGAGAGAGAGAGAGCTTATGGGAAATCCTTGCCTGACTGCTGCTGTGATGTTGAATGTTGGCCTGTTTTATTTCACAGACTGTGGCAAGCAGAGACACAGAGTCACTCCATTGCTCTTGTGTGAAGCTATGAACCTGCACATTTGCCTGGAAGAGGCCAAGCCCAGGAGGCTTTGCACATAAAACCCATAAAGAGCTCCCTAAAGCACATGTTAGCACTAACAATGCCTCCCTGCACTACCCGAACTCTTAGCGTGACCAGACTTGTTCCACATATTTATTGCCGCTGTCTGTAGGTCGGTCTACCTATGAGTGTCTCTGTGTATTTGCATTGTGTATCTATGTATCGGTTTTTGTGGCCATGAATTTTCCTATTGTAGTACTAGCTATAATGATGGTTTTGATATGACCATGACATTAGCAAAGCTCAGACAACAAGCATAACGTAACATAACATTCTTATTTTCCACTAGATATTTTCCTCTACATCTCATCAGCAATTTCGATTTTGGCACACTCTGCATCAGCTAACCACTAAGGAGTGAATGTACAGTGACGTGACATAACTGCCAGATTCAAACTGTGCTTCTGCGCTATGGCTGGCGCTGAGCCAAAGACGGGTGCTCTCAATGCTTGTCATATATCACAACTATTCAGTGTTTAAACCACATAATGTTTATTTTAAGTTTCAGACATTTAAATACATATAATTTATAGCAAAACAATACATTTATAATTTGTAAAATACACAATGTATTTTACAAACTATGGAAGCAGCTATGGAAGGCGTCTATGCAGGCGTCTATGGAAGCAGCAAAAACAACTCAACATTGTGATGTCTGTCAGCCATCACGATGGACGATGGCATCGTCTATCGGCCCAACCCTAGTTGTCATCGTGTCCAGGTGCAGGTCCTTCATCAGATCTCGATACGGCCTGGATCCGGCGGACTGCGGTAAACCTTGGATAAACAGAGAGACTAATATTAGCGTAGACGCCATCCTTCTTATGATGTAACAAGTACATCAGGATTTATGGGGAGTGTTCCTGGTTTCAGCTGACCTAATCTATGCAGCCTAACATTGAATTATAGAAGTCTATAATGTGTTATGTGTATGCTAGGCCAAAGAGATGTGTTTTTAGTCTAGATTTGAACTGACAGAGTGTGTCTGCTTTCCGGACAATGTTAGGAAGATTGTTCCAAAGTTTTGGTGCTAAATAGGAAAAGGATCTACCGCCAGCAGTCGATTTTGATATTCTAGGTATTATCAACTGGCCGGAATTTTGAGATCGCAATAGATGTGAAGGACTAAAATGCGTTAAGAGCTCGCTCAAGTACTGGGGAGCTAAACCATGTAGTGTTTTGTAAGTAATCAGCAATATTGTAAAATGTATACGATGTTTAATAGGGAGCCAATGCAGTGTTGACAGAACCGGGCTAATATGGTCATACTTCCTGGTTCTGGTAAGAACTCTAGCTACTGAATTTTGGACCAGCTGTAGTTTGTTTATTAAGCGTGCAGGGCAACCACCCATAATAGCATTACAATAATCTAGCCTTGATGTCATGAACGCATTAACTAATTGTTCTGCATTTTTCATTGAGAGCACATGACGTAATTTAGATATATATTTTTTTTAAATGAAAAAAATGTGGTTTTACAGATACTAGAGATTTGACTTTCAAATGAAAGATTGGTATCAAAGAGCACACCCAGGTTCCTAACCGACGACGAGGACATGCTAGACAGTATTCTAGGTTATTAAAGGGATAGTTCACTTTGAAATTAAATTCTGGTATGTTTTAGCTTACCTCAAGGGCATCCAAGATGTAGGTGTCTTTTTTTCCACTGTAGTTTCAATTTTGATATTTTTAGGTCAAACCGTTCTTGTCTGTCAGTCATATAATGCAGGTCGATGGTCACTGTCTCAAAGAGCATGCACGGAGTCCAAATTAAAACAATTCCCCATCGTCCAAATTAAACAATTCCCCATCGTAAGTACACATTGATGGCCCAAGACACGAAACGAGCGGTTTGTGTGAGAAAACGAACAGTATTTATATCGTTTTTACCTCTTGTACACAGCCACGTCCAAGTGATCTGAGAGCGCGGGCGGGTATAGATATATACACTAGATGTCGCATTGGCTACGGTTTCGTTCCAATGAACTGCAGTAGCCAAGGCGACTTCTATTGTATATATCTATACCCGCCCGTGCTCTCAGATCACTTGGACGTGGCTGTGTACTAGGGGTTTCACAACTACTGATTTTTGCTAGTCGACTAGTTTTGCATAACAGTCGACGACTAGTCGACTAGTCGTTAAATTATTTATTCATTAAATTGACGCATTAACGCATTGAGCATTGTTAAGGAAGACAGAGGAAGGAGTTCTGGTGAATTATTGGAAATGTATGTTTGAAATTCAGAAATAACATAATAAATAAATTCATCAGTTATTCTTGTGTTAATACAAAAACAGCAGCATTTATTTAAAACATTCTTGTAATTAAAAAATTCTTGTTATGAACTGCCACACCACGCGCATCAGCGAACGTTGCAGATAAACTTGCCACATGGCTAGCCTCAGACAATAACATTGTCAACATCACGACATATTTTTTGCATATAGTTTTAACTGTGCATTTTTCATTGCATCTTTAAGCAAATATCATTTAAACATATAGGCCGATACAAGTTTGATGTAGGTTATACTGAACCACTATATTTTTGTATCACCTGCGACACACACTGGCTGCGTGGCGTGAGCGTCTCAGCTTAACAGGTTGGAGTTTGCACACTGCCTGCGTGAGACACGCGATTCAGGCGCGGCTCGAACCGCTAGAGTGCAGAACAGCGGAGTTTCTATGGACCGAAGTGCATGCCTGAGCTTGTGTTTTCGGTTAAGCTGCGTTGCTTTGACATTGTGGAAAATAGAATAATAGAAACAAAATGTATTAGTCTTTTTACCCGTTATTATCAATCTAAATTAATCTCGTTTTTAATTTAAATTAATCTCGTTTTTAATTTAAGTTAATTTCGTTTTTCTTTATTTAAATTTCGTTTTTTCTTTATTTAAATTTCGTTTTTTCTTTATTTAAATTTCGTTTTTCTTTTTTAAATTTCGTTTTTTCTTTATTTAAATTTCGTTTTTTCTTCATTTAAATTTCATTTGTTTTATTTAGCCTAAATTTCGTTTTTTCTTTATTTAAATTTTGTTTTTTTCTTTATTTAAATTTCGTTTTTCTTTTTTTAAATCTACCCTTTAGCCTACTGTGTCAGTAATTTGTTAGTCAGAAAAATATTAGACAACCTTAAAAGTATTGCTTAAGTTAACAGACCTGTGTGTGTGCGTTTTATATCACCAGTGCAGTGTCCGTTCTCGTAGCCCTGCCCGCGTGAGGTGCGCCATTTCCCACTCGCGCTGTTCTGTAGTTTACTAAATGTTTATTAATTCTGAATGTGTCCCGTTTTGCGTGTCCATCTATATTGCACCAAATGCGACACTGCACTCCATGACCTTGACCGTTTTGGACGCATAGGTACCTCAGCGCCTGACGCCATTTTGTTTTCCGACTAGTCGATTAGGGCCGACAGCGCCGACTAGTGGTTGTGACAGTCGACTAGTCGGCTAGTCGACTAGTTGATGAAACCCCTACTGTGTACAAGAGGTAAAAACGATATAAATACTGTTCGTTTTCTCACACAAACCGCTCGTTTTGTGTCTTGGTCCATCAATGTGTACTTACGATGGGGAATTGTTTAATTTGGACGATGGGGAATTGTTTTAATTTGGACTCTGTGCATGCTCTTTGAGACAGTGACCATAGACCTGCATTATATGACTGACAGACAAGAACGGTTTGACCTAAAAATATCAAAATTGAAACTACTGCGGAAAAAAAGACACATACATCTTGGATGCCCTTGAGGTAAGCTAAAACATACCAAAATTTTATTTCAAAGTGAACTATCCCTTTAAAGGTGCTCTAAGCGATGTCACGCGTTTTTTAGGCCAAAACATTTTTTGTCACATACAGCAAACATCTCCTCACCATCCGCTAGCTGCCTGTCCCCTGAACACACTGTAAAAAAACGCGGTCTCTGTAGACACCCCAGGCTCCACAAACGGCAAGAAAAACAAACTGGGCTAACCCGCACCACGAAACATAACAAGCTGTTCCAGCCAATAACCGACAAGAAAAATTTGGGGTGTGGTTTGGGGGGTTAGTGAACGGATGAGGAGGAGGGAGGGTCTAGCTAGCCTCTGTTTTGTTTGACAATACTTTAAACGTCAACAAGAAGTGACGTCACCCAACATCACTTAGAGCACCTTTAAGTGAGGAAGTTTTTTGTCCAATCATTAGAATCTCTGTTTTTTTCAGAATTGAGTAGTAGGAAATTACTAGTCATCCAGTTTTTTATATCAGCTATGCATTCCATTAATTTTGTGAATTGGTAAGTTTCGTCAGGGTGTGAAGAAATATAGAGCTGCGTATCATCAGCATAACAGTGAAAACGTCTCGGGTTACGACTGTAACCCTTGTTCCCCGAGAAGGGAACGAGACACTGCGTCGTCGTCGTGACGACACTATGGGAACGCCCTCAGCGTAACGCATCTGAAGCATGAATGAAATCTGTCCAATCCTGATTGGTGCTGCGTCATGACGTAGTAGATGACGGCATAACCGGAAGATACAAAGGGACGCCGGCACAAACACACGTTAGCTCCTTTGCGATGAAGCACGCGCTCTGCCCGTGATAGGTGTGGCGACGAGACGCAGTGTCTCGTTCCCTTCTCGGGGAACAAGGGTTACAGTCGTAACCCGAGACGTTCCCCTTCGAGGGAACTCGCACTGCGTCGTCGTCGTGACGACACTATGGGAACGCAATGCCCACTATGCCACACCGTAAGCACGCCACCCTAGTGTGAAGCTGGGAGACCAGGCACACTTAGGACGCGATCACTCTGGCGCCAGGCGTCACAGGGAGTTGCAGACTATAAAATCTTATGAAGGTGTGTGGAGTGGCCCACCCAGCCGCTTCGCAAATATCTTGAAGCGAGGCTCCAGAAAGGAGGGCTACCGAGGAGGCCATGCTCCTGGTAGAATGAGCCCTCACAGCTATAGGTGAAGGCAGACTGCGCACCTAATAAGCCATGGCTATAGCCTGAACAATCCAATTACTGATTGTCTGCTTGGATGCAGGCAGCCCTTTCTTGGGTGAACCAAAGCACACCAACAACTGGTCTGACTTCCTCCACTGAGAGGACCTCTCAAGGTACACTCTCAGGGCTCTGACCGGGCAGAGCAGGTGAAGTCTCCCCTCTTCCGCCGTCACGTGAGGTGGAGGATGGAATGCCTGAAGAACCACTGACCGTGCCACATTAAATGGCACCTTGGGCACATAGCCCGGTCTAGGGTGTAAGATGGCCTTAACTCCGCCAGGGGCAAACTCCAGGCAAGTTGGCATTATAGCCAAGGCCTGGAGATCCCCCACTCTCCTCAGAGAGGTGATAGCAAGGAGAAAGGCCACCTTAAGGGTCAGGTTCTTTGCCTCAGCCGACTCCAGTGGCTCGAAGGGGGCCTCAGCCAACCCTTCAAGTACCACCGCCAGGTCCCAGGTTGGAACTCTGGAGCGAGCCGCAGGCCTCATCCTCCGAGCCCCACGGAGGAAACGTACAACCAGATGGTGCTTCCCCAAAGGCCCCTCACCTATAGGCGAGTGGAAAGCCGCAATGGCAGCCACATACACCTTAAGTGTGGACGGGGTAAGACCGGCGGAGAAACGATCTTGGAGGAACTCCAGCACTGAAGCCACTGGGCAGTTAACTGGGTCCACCTCACGCTCTCTACACCAAGTGGAAAACACATTCCACTTCAGGCTGTACAGTCTCCTGGTAGAAGGAGCCCTGGAGCTGAGTAGGGTCTCGACAACATCTGCTGACAGGCCAGCCTCTAGGTACCGAGCCCCCTCAGGGGCCAGACCCAGAGGTTCCACAGCTCTGGCCGGGGGTGAAATATTGTGCCCCCTGCCTGCGACAGCAGATCTCTCCTCAGAGGGACCTGCCACGGAAGGCCGTCCAGCAGTGCTACAATGTCCGAGAACCATACTCGGGTCGGCCAGCGGGGTGCTACTAAAAGTAGGCTGATCCCCTCCCGGCGGACTCGCTCCAAGACTCCCGGGAGCAGAACGATCGGGGGAAATACGTACAGACGCAGCCTTGGCCACGTCTGCATCATGGCGTCCAGCCCCAGCGGAGCTGGATGCCTGAGAGAGAACCACAGTGGACAGTGGGACGTCTCTTGAGACGCGAACAGATCCACTTCCACTGGGCCGAATCTCACGCACATGGCTTCAACCACCTCTGGGTGGAGTCGCCACTCCCCGGGCCTCAGCCCCCGCCTCGACAGGACGTCTGCTCCCTGATTTTGGTCCCCGGGGACGTACATCGCTCTGAGAGACGACAGTTTCCCCTGGGACCACAGAAGGATCTGGTGTGCCAGTCTGCATAGAGGGCGCGACCTCAGACCCCCCTGATGATTCAGATACGCGACTACAGAAGTGTTGTCCGAGCGTATCAGGACATGGTGGCCGCGGAGGTCTGGGAAAAAGCTCCTCAGAGCTTTGTAGACCGCCAGCATTTCCAGGCAGTTGATGTGCCAGGAAGAATGCCGGGTCTCCCACAGACCTCTCGCAAAGCGGCCGTCCATGACCGCGCCCCAACCAAGTGAGGGAGGCATCTGTTGAAACGGTTTTCCGGCAACATGATGCTCCCAGCACCGGTCCCTGGGACAGGAACCAAGGTTTCCTCCATATGACGAGAGAACGAAGGCATTTGCGCGTTATCCTGATCATACGGAACGGATTTCCCCTCGGGGAAAACCCCTTGGCTCTCAACCACCACTGTAGGGGTCTCATGTGTAGCAGGCCAAAGGTATGACGTTGGACGCTGCTGCCATGAGCCCCAGCAGTCTCTGAAACTGCTTCACAGTGAGGTTGTGGCCTAGCTTCACTCTGGAGACCATCGCCCGTATGAATTCCACCCGTGCAGGAGACATTTGTGCCCGCATCGTCGTGGAGTCCCATACCACTCCCAGGAACATAGTCCTCTGGGAGGGCGTCAACACGCTTTTCTTTGTGTTGAGTCTCAGCCCCAAGCACCTGATATGGGCTAGAACGACATCTCGATGCCGAACTGCCATATCGTACGACTTGGCTAATATTAGCCAGTCGTCGATGTAATTGAGTACACGAATGCCCTGGAGTCTCAGCGGAGCCAGCGCTGCATCCATGCACTTGGTGAAGGTGCAAGGGGAAAGAGCTAGGCCAAAGGGAAGAACCCGATATTGGTACGCTTCGCCCCCGAAAGCGAACCTCAGGAACTTCCTGTGACATGGAAGGATGGAAATATGGAAGTATGCGTCCTTCAGATCTATCGTGACGAACCAGTCCTCGAACTGGATCTGACTCACGATGGCTGGAATTGTGAGCATCTTGAACCTGAATCTCCTCAGAGAACGATTCAAGTGCCTGAGATCTATTATTGGACGCAACCCCCCATCCTTCTTGGGAACTATGAAGTACCGGCTGTAGAACCCGGACTCCCTGTCTGGCAGAGGAACATGTTCTATGACCTCCTTGACCAACAGGGATTGAACTTCCTGTTCCATAACCCGAACCTGCTCTGAGCCGACCACAGTCCAGACCACCCCGTTGAACTTCGGGGGAGGGGAGCTGAACTGCAGTCTGTAACCCAGCTCTACAGTACGCAGGGCCCACACAGATATATTCGGAAGCATGACCATGCGCCGAGATAATCTACTAAGGGAACCAGCCTCTCAAGGCTGGCCTCGGGTGTCAACCGAGCCTCATTCCCGACCCCCTGAAGCGGCTGACCGGCAGGGAGCAGTCGAGAATGATTTTCGGTGTGCGGACGCGTTCGCTGCCCAGCCGCAGGTCTTTCTAGAGGCGGCTGGAGCGGCGTGCGTGCGCGGGAAATCAGTGTGGCCCGAAGCGTACTGGACGGCGGGAACACAGCACTGATTTCCTGAGAGCTCCGGGGGGAGGCGACCTCGATCGCTCCACCCCGGGGGGGACAGCTCTGAGTGGTCCGGCCACAGCTAGGACCACCTGGCAGAAGCCTTCTTTGCCTAAAGGACGGTCCTCAGATCGACCTTAGGCTCAGAAGGCTTGCCGCAAGAGCGCCGTCTCCTTTGCCAGGCTCCCTCGGGAGGGGCGCGGGAGGCGACACTCTTTTTGCACCTGTCGGTGCGAGGCTCAACATTTTAATTCCTCAAAATTAAATGCAGCCAAAAACACTAGATAAGTGAAACGGTGGTAGGCTGAATTAAAATATATAACTTCTCAAAGTCAGATAATATTCCATCATTTTAATTCCATTAAGAATTAAATGCAGCCATAATCACCAGACAATACTGTTTGTTTAGTTTAATATTTATTTAAACGGTTTCGTAATCTACGTGCTGCCTCGGCAACGCGAGATTCGAGCCGTCGGTCACAATATATCGGCTTTCATCCCTCGAGAAGAAAGTCAACAATTGCGAGGTTGAAACATCCGACAGCGCACGGCTTTTTTCTATGCACGCGCGCCGAGATATTTCTCAATGAACACTGCCAGCCCCCTCAGGAGCTGACTGTGAATGCCTCGCACCCAAACAGTATTATTTCACAGATCGTGTGTGTCCCTTTTATAGCAGACTCGTAATCTACGCGCTGCCTCGGCAAATGCGAGATTCGAGTCGTTCACAATATATTTGGCTTTCATCTCTCGAGAAGAAAGCCAACGGGCGCGAGGCTGAAACACCCGGAACGCACGGCTGTGTGCGTCAAGATATTTCTCAATGAACACACAGCCAGCACCCTCAGGAGCTGACTGTGCATGCCTCGCACCCACACAGAATCTTTAATGCAGAATAGCCCCGTAATCTACGCGCTGCCTCGGCAAGCGCGAGACCCGAGCTATAGATTCTGTATTGCAATGCAGACATAATCTACGCGCTGCCTCGGCAAACGCGAGATCAGTCACAGAATCTTTATTGCAGAGTAGACCCGTAATCTACGCGCTGCCTCGGCAAACGCGAGATCCGAGCCACTAGATTCTATATTGCAATGCAGACGTTATTTGGGACAATTCTTATAGGACAAACAACACCAAATAGGACAAACAGTTTCACACAGAGCGCTTTGCTGAAGAGCAAAAAGCTAACGTGTGTTTGTGCCGGCGTCCCTTTGTATCTTCCGGTTATGCCGTCATCTACTACGTCATGACGCAGCACCAATCAGGATTGGACAGATTTCATTCATGCTTCAGATGCGTTACGCTGAGGGCGTTCCCATAGTGTCGTCACGACGACGACGCAGTGCGAGTTCCCTCGAAGGGGAACTAATGCCATGCTCCCTAATGATATCTCCCAAGGGTAGCATGTACAGAGTGAACAGCAACAGTCCTAGTACTGAGGCTTGTGGTACACCATACTGAACTTTTGATCGATAAGACATCTCTTCATTTACTGCTACAAACTGATAATGGTCAGATAAGTATGATTTAAACCATGTTAATGCAATTCCACTAATGCCAACATAATTTTCGAGTCTATTTAAAAGAATGTTGTTTTCGATAGTGTCAAATTCAGCACTAAGATCGAGTAACACTAATAGAGAGATACAACCACGATCAGATGATAAGAGCAAATCATTTGTGACTCTAATGAGACCTGTCTCAGTACGGTCTAAATCCTGATTGAAAATCCTCGCAGATATAATTTCTTTCTAAAAAGGAACATAGTTGTGAAGATACTGCCTTTTCTAGTATCTTTGACAGAAAAGGTAGATTAGAGATTGGCTTGTAATTGACTAATTCTGTACGATCAAGTTGCGTTTTTTTTAACAAGCAGTTTAATCATAGCCAGCTTAAAAGTTTTTGGTACGTATCCTAATGACAAAGATGAATTAATGATATTAAGAAGAGGATCTATAACCTCTCTTTTAGTAGCTTAGTCGGTATAGGGTCTAACATACATGTTGTCGATTTAGATGATTTAACGAGTTTAGAAAATTCTTCCTCTCCTATAGCAATGAATGAATCGAATTTTTCCTTAGGGAGACTTCAATGCACTGCCTGATGCGATACTGTAGTAGACGGTTGCATAGTTATAATTTTCTCCCTGATATTATCAATCTTATAAGTGAAGAAGTTCATAAAGTCATTACTGCTGTGCTGCTTGGAAACAAGCTTATGTTTGTTATATGGTATATGTTTGTTAAGCTTATGTTACATATTCTTATGTAATGCCCTTAAAAAATGTACGCACCAGAATTTTCTTTGAAAAGCTGGAAATATGAGGGAATTTTAAAAGTGTGATTTCCAGACCTGGAAATTTGTGGAAATTAATAAAATCCTAAAACATCATGTTTAATAATGATTTAGTTATGTTTAGATCTAAAATGTTTTAGCAGGTAGAAATGCTGAATAACATTCAGTTATTGAAACTCTGGGTAATATGGAATTTAATTATTTGAATTATGTATTATTTAATATATTGCCACTTTCAATTTCTGAAAATAAAGTTTCAAAATGAGCAGTTTTTTATCAATACAGCAGAAGTACAAGAAATATATTTAGGAGCCTTTAAATATTGTCTTTGGGGGGTGATTGAAGTAAAAAAGATTGAGAACTGCAGATTTAGACCATAACTGCACACATGCAAACACATTTAGTCGTGGTCCTCTTGAAATTCATCTCTTTGTACTCTACTTTTCAATAAAGTGGCAACATTTAAAATTATATTTAGTAATAATAAAAATAAAATAAAATGTAAAAATACATTAAAATATTCATATTTTATCAATAAAAGTTTCATATTCATTCTTTTTTTCTTTTCTTTTTTTTCCTCTCATTTAGAGGATGACAGTTCAGGTTCCCCGTATCATCGCGAGAGGCGTAACGCCATCAGTGGGCGGACCGCGGTTCTGGGCACATCAGGAAAACTGAGTGAGGAGCCATCCACCTCTACAGAAGATCGCTCCCCATTGGTGAAGAAAGAACTTCACAGCTCTCTGCCCCACCTGGCAGACCACACCCTGCCCTATCGGGGGACGCTGTTTGCTATGGACCCTCGCAATGGATACTTGGACCCTCACTATGGTGAGTTACAATTTTTCATAGTTTTTTGGGGCATATTCGGGACAAGCACTCTCTCAATATGCAGTTATGGGCTTTTTTGGTTTAATCCAATGAACCTATACTTTTTGGCTATTTATCCTAAAATATGTTAGGACATATCCTTAAATCCCAAAGGGATAGTTCACCTTAAAAAGTGAAATACAAAGTAACATGTTCCCCTTCGAGGGAACTCGCACTGCGTCGTCGTCGTGACGACACTATGGGAACGCCCTCAGCGTAACGCATCTGAAGCATGAATGAAATCTGTCCAATCCTGATTGGTGCTGCGTCATGACGTAGTAGATGACGGCATAACCGGAAGATACAAAGGGACGCCGGCACAAACACACGTTAGCTTTTTGCTCTTCAGCGCTCTGTGTGAAACTGTTTGTCCTATTTGGTGTTGTTTGTCCTATAAGAATTGTCACAAATAACGTCTGCATTGCAATATAGAATCTAGTGGCTCGGATCTCGCGTTGCCGAGGCAGCGCGTAGGTTGCGGGTCTACTCTGCAATAAAGATTCTGTGACTGATCTCGCGTTTGCCGAGGCAGCGCGTAGATTATGTCTGCATTGCAATACAGAATCTATAGCTCGGGTCTCGCGCCTGCCGAGGCAGCGCGTAGATTACGGGGCTACTCTGCATTAAAGATTCTGTGTGGGTGCGAGGCATGCACAGTCAGCTCCTGAGGGTGCTGGCTGTGTGTTCATTGAGAAATATCTTGACGCACACAGCCGTGCGTTCCGGGTGTTTCAGCCTCGCGCCCGTTGGCTTTCTTCTCGAGAGATGAAAGCCAAATATATTGTGAACGACTCGAATCTCGCGTTTGCCGAGGCAGCGCGTAGATTACGAGTCTGCTATAAAAGGGACACACACGATCTGTGAAATAATACTGTTTGGGTGCGAGGCATTCACAGTCAGCTCCTGAGGGGGCTGGCAGTGTTCATTGAGAAATATCTCGGCGTGCGTGCATAGAAAAAAGCCGTGCGCTGTCGGATGTTTCAACCTCGCAATTGGTGACTTTCTTCTCGAGGGATGAAAGCCGATATATTGTGACCGACGGCTCGAATCTCGCGTTTGCCGAGGCAGCGCGTAGATTACGAAACCGTTTAAATAAATAATAAACTAAACAAACAGTATTGTCTGGTGATTATGGCTGCATTTAATTCTTAATGGAATTAAAATGATGGAATATTATCTGACTTTGAGAAGTTAGATATTTTAATTCAGCCTACCACCGTTTCACTTATCTAGTGTTTTTTTTTGGCTGCATTTAATTTTGAGGAATTAAAATGTTGAGCCTCGCACCGACAGGTGCAAAAAGAGTGTCGCCTCCTGCGCCCCTCCCGAGGGAGCCTGGCAAAGGAGACGGCGCTCTTGCGGCAAGCCTTCTGAGCCTAAGGTCGATCTGAGGACCGTCCTTTAGGCAAAGAAGGCTTCTGCCAGGTGGTCCTAGCTGCGGCCGGACCACTCAGAGCTGTCCCCCCCGGGGTGGAGCGATCGAGGTCGCCTCCCCCCGGAGCTCTCAGGAAATCAGTGCTGTGTTTCCCGCGCACGCACGCCGCTCCAGCCGCCTCTAGAAAGACCTGCGGCTGGGCAGCGAACAAACACCGAAAATCATTCTCGACTGCTCCCTGCCGGTCAGCCGCTTCAGGGGGTCGGGAATGAGGCTCGGTTGACACCCGAGGCCAGCCTTGAGAGGCTGGTTCCCTTAGTAGATTATCTCGGCGCATGGTCATGCTTCCGAATATATCTGCGTGGGCCCTGCGTACTGTAGAGCTGGGTTACAGACTGCAGTTCAGCTCCCCTCCCCCGAAGTTCAACGGGGTGGTCTGGACTGTGGTCGGCTCAGAGCAGGTTCGGGTTATGGAACAGGAAGTTCAATCCCTGTTGGTCAAGGAGGCCATAGAACGTGTTCCTCTGCCAGACAGGGAGTCCGGGTTCTACAGCCGGTACTTCATAGTTCCCAAGAAGGATGGGGGGTTGCGTCCAATAATAGATCTCAGGCACTTGAATCGTTCTCTGAGGAGATTCAGGTTCAAGATGCTCACAATTCCAGCCATCGTGAGTCAGATCCAGTTCGAGGACTGGTTCGTCACGATAGATCTGAAGGACGCATACTTCCATATCTCCATCCTTCCATGTCACAGGAAGTTCCTGAGGTTCGCTTTCGGGGGCGAAGTGTACCAATATCGGGTTCTTCCCTTTGGCCTAGCTCTTTCCCCTCGCACCTTCACCAAGTGCATGGATGCAGCGCTGGCTCCGCTGAGACTCCAGGGCATTCGTGTACTCAATTACATCGACGACTGGCTAATATTAGCCAAGTCGTACGATATGGCAGTTCGACATCGAGATGTCGTTCTCGCTCATATCAGGTGCTTGGGGCTGAGAACACGAAGAAACACGAAGAAAAGCGTGTTGACGCCCTCCCAGAGGACTACGTTCCTGGGAGTGGTATGGGACTCCACGACGATGCGGGCACAAATGTCTCCTGCTCGGGTGGGTTCCATACAGGCGTTGGTCTCCAGAGTGAAGCTAGGCCACAACCTCACTGTGAAGCAGTTTCAAATACTGCTGGGGCACATGGCAGCAGCGTCCAACGTCATACCTTTTGGCCTGCTACACATGAGACCCCTACAGTGGTGGTTGAGAGCCAAGGGGTTTTCCCCGAGGGGAAATCCGTTCCGTATGATCAGAGTAACGCGCAGATGCCTTCGTTCTCTCGTCATATGGAGGAAACCTTGGTTCCTGTCCCAGGGACCAGTACTGGGAGCATCATGTTGCCGGAAAACCGTTTCAACAGATGCCTCCCTTACTGGTTGGGGCGCGGTCATGGACGGCCGCTTTGCGAGAGGTCTGTGGGAGACCCGGCACTCTTCTTGGCACATCAATTGCCTGGAAATGCTGGCGGTCTACAAAGCTCTGAGGAGCTTTTTCCCAGACCTCCGCGGCCACCATATCCTGATACGCTCGGACAACACTTCCGTTGTCGCGTATCTGAATCACCAGGGGGGTCTGAGGTCGCGCCCTCTATGCAGATTGGCACACCTAGTTCCTCCTGTGGTCCCAGGGGAAAATATCGTCTCGATGTACGTCCCCGGGGACCAAAATCAGGGAGCAGACGTCCTGTCGAGGCAGGGGCTGAGGCCCGGGGAGTGGCGACTCCACCCAGAGGTGGTAAAAGCCATATGCGTGAGATTTGGCCCGGTGGAAGTGGATCTCTTTGCGTCTCAAGAGACGTCCCACTGTCCACTGTGGTTCTCTCTCAGACATCCAGCTCCGCTGGGGCTGGATGCCATGATGCAGACGTGGCCGAGGCTGCGTCTGTACGCATTTCCCCCGATCGCTCTGCTCCCGGGGGTCTTGGAGCGGGTTCGCCGAGAGGGGATCAGTCTACTTTTAGTAGCACCCCGCTGGCCGACCCGAGTTTGGTTCTCGGACATTATAGCTCTGCTAGACGGCCTCCCGTGGCAGGTCCCTCTGAGGAGGGATCTGCTGTCTCAGGCAGGGGGCACAATATTTCACCCCCGGCCAGAGCTGTGGAACCTTTGGGTCTGGCCCCTGAGGGGGCTCGGTACCTAGAGGCTGGCCTGTCAGCAGATGTTGTCGAGACCTTACTCAGCTCCAGGGCTCCCTCTACCAGGAGACTGTACAGCCTGAAGTGGAATGTGTTTTCCACTTGGTGTAGAGAGCGTGAGGTGGACCCAGTTAAATGCCCAGTGGCTTCAGTGCTGGATTTCCTCCAAGATCGTTTCTCCGCCGGTCTTACCCCGTCCACACTTAAGGTGTATGTGGCTGCCATTGCGGCTTTCCACTCGCCTATAGGTGAGGGGCCTTTGGGGAAGCACCATCTGGTTGTACGTTTCCTCCGTGGGGCTCGGAGGATGAGGCCTGCGGCTCGCTCCAGAGTTCCAACCTGGGACCTGGCGGTGGTACTTGAAGGGTTGGCTGAGGCCCCCTTCGAGCCACTGGAGTCGGCTGAGGCAAAGAACCTGACCCTTAAGGTGGCCTTTCTCCTTGCTATCACCTCTCTGAGGAGAGTGGGGGATCTCCAGGCCTTGGCTATATTGCCAACTTGCCTGGAGTTTGCCCCTGGCGGAGTTAAGGCCATCTTACACCCTAGACCGGGCTATGTGCCCAAGGTGCCATTTAATGTGGCACGGTCAGTGGTTCTTCAGGCATTCCATCCTCCACCTCACGTGACGGCGGAAGAGGGGAGACTTCACCTGCTCTGCCCGGTCAGAGCCCTGAGAGTGTACCTTGAGAGGTCCCCTCAGTGGAGGAAGTCAGACCAGTTGTTGGTGTGCTTTGGTTCACCCAAGAAAGGGCTGCCTGCATCCAAGCAGACAATCAGTAATTGGATTGTTCAGGCTATAGCCATGGCTTATCAGGTGCGCAGTCTGCCTTCACCTATAGCTGTGAGGGCTCATTCTACCAGGAGCATGGCCTCCTCGGTAGCCCTCCTTTCTGGAGCCTCGCTTCAAGATATTTGCGAAGCGGCTGGGTGGGCCACTCCACACACCTTCATAAGATTTTTTTTAGTCTGCAACTCCCTGTGACGCCTGGCGCCAGAGTGATCGCGTCCTAAGTGTGCCTGGTCTCCCAGCTTCACACTAGGGTGGCGTGCTTACGGTGTGGCATAGTGGGCATTGCGTTCCCATAGTGTCGTCACGACGACGACGCAGTGCGAGTTCCCTCGAAGGGGAACGTCTCGGGTTACGACTGTAACCCTTGTTCCCCGAGAAGGGAACGAGACACTGCGTCTCGTCGCCACACCTATCACGGGCAGAGCGCGTGCTTCATCGCAAAGGAGCTAACGTGTGTTTGTGCCGGCGTCCCTTTGTATCTTCCGGTTATGCCGTCATCTACTACGTCATGACGCAGCACCAATCAGGATTGGACAGATTTCATTCATGCTTCAGATGCGTTACGCTGAGGGCGTTCCCATAGTGTCGTCACGAGGACGACGCAGTGTCTCGTTCCCTTCTCGGGGAACAAGGGTTACAGTCGTAACCCGAGACGTTTTGGAGAATGTATTGGCTGCTACTTTTTTTGCAACAAATAGTAGATATTGACAAAAAGGTTCACCAAATGTCTTTTATAGATATCCAAGACATTTGTGTGAGGAACAAACTGATATTTGATTTGTTACAAAAAAATGTCTGCCTCCTGCCTTTCGTTTTTGGGTGAACCTATACCTACATAAGTTATCTCAGTAATGTGTTTTGCATAGGACAGTCAAAATGAACCATGAACATCAAGTCCCTATAGAATGTAGATATTGTCTATGCATAAAACTCAAGGACGAACATCTAGTGCAGGGCCAGCACACTAACTTTTCCCCCTTTGCGAGGCAAAAGGCAAAGCTGCTAATGGATTGATTGGGCCTGACAGTTGACTATTTGCCCTTTCTTTCTCATTCGCTCTCGCTTGCCTTTTCATTTTTTTTCAGAGGGGAAGTTAGTATGGGGGACGTTCTTCTCTGCTCCCTAATTCCCTCATTAGGGGCCGAGTATAAGCACACAACTCCAGTCTCGCTCATCAACGGCGTGATCAAAGCGCCACAGAGCGGAGAGCAGTCAAACTCCCCCCTGCCTTGTTCTTTTCCATATTAACTTTCCCTTGTTTTTCTCTGGTCCACCGGACTCCCCCATCATTTTTATAATCAATAATCATGAGAGACTCTTGGCAAGAGAGCAAGAACCTATGCATGGACAGGATAGAGTGAAGGAGATAAATAAAGGGAGAGAGAGAGAGACGAGGCTAGTCAATGCCTTTTAAGAGGTTAATATTGCGGACCACCATTGCCTGGTCATCACCTATGGACGAGGATCCGATGTGATAGCTTGTTTAGTTTCGCTAAATTGGTTTTGAATTAGGTTTGACAGTGTAGTTTTAATACACAGCACTTAATTAAATGCCCTTTACCTTTGTTCTCTCTCACAAAACCATTTACCACTGTACTACTGATCATTTAGGCCCTTTCATTAGCAGCCAAGTGCTTTGTTGGTCTAGTTTTGATCCATCCGTCTTAATGCACGAGGGTCAACTACAATCCGACCAGTCAGACCCTCAAATATTGATTAATACAGACCTGACCACCTCAGCAATTCTGCCACTCTCTGTTTACAGAGAAATTGAGAGAAATAGGCAGAAAGAGAGTGTTTTAATGGGGCGAGGCAGTGTCGGATGAATGGGAAGGTATGGATTATACAGTAAGGACCTCTAAGAAATCTCCATTCTGTGCCTGCGATGAGGCAGCGTTTGGTTGGGGTGCTCCAGCAAATGAGAGAGCAAAGAAATGTTTCAAGTTTTCATCAAGTTCAATCAGTATTACTATTATTATTATTGTTGTTGTTGACAAGTTGAAGATATTGTTCTGTCTTAATAAACATTGTGCTTTATGAGTTTAATTTGTATTGAACTCATAACATTCTTTTAAATGGTTTATAGAAAAAAAAAAGGGAAACATGAAGGGAGACAAAGAAAAAGAGTGAAGCGAAGGGAAACGAGAGAGTTAAAATGTGGGGGAGAGACAGAGGCTAAAAGGGCAAGGCAAAAAAGAACAAAAGTGAAAAAGGGGTGTTCCGGGTGGCTGGAGCCCGGAGGGGGGATTTGGGGCAGAGGGTGCAGGGTGAAAGGGTGGTGGGGGGTCAGAGGTCAGGTGTAGAAGGCATACACTGAAACAGAGGAGTTCAAAAACAGCAGGACATGTCAAAGGAGCCTCTTAGTCGTCCAAAGGTCCATTCTCTCTGCATGGGGGATCACCAGGGCAGCAATGAACTGTGGAGTGGAGAAAGTTGATGATGGAATGAATGCTAGAAGGAGTGCGAGGCACTCTTCCCATGTCTCACTCTTCAGGAAGAAATTATTGCTTTTGAGACATTTCGCAGACATGCCACTGGCATTTGATTTGATTCTTATTAAATAAAAAAATGTTTTGTAAATTGCTAAAGTTGGCCTGAACAACAGAGTGAGAATGTCCTAAAGTCCTGTTAAACTAATATCTACAGCTCCATAAGTTGCATATACCATTACTTATTTGTCTCACAATAAGAGAATCCCTAAAAGATCCAGAATAGGTTTTTATATTTTCTTTATATTTTCTTTATATTTTCATAAAACGTATAACTTACTGCAACAATAACATGGTGTTTTGTTGTTGCTACGTTAGGTGATTACTTATGGGCTCTGTAAGAATATTTATTTGTGCAGTTATAATTTAGCTAAAGCAGATTTTTTTTATAGTCAAGCTAGTCCTTCATCTGTCTGTCCAAGTTTACATAACACAATGCGAAATTAAATATTTAAAGGATTAAATACATGTTACACTTTAATTACACAATTACACAATACTGCTATTAGTCCAACTTTTTAAATAAAACAGTGCACACTTCCAGGTAGACTAAGGTGTTTACATAAAAAATTAAAAAGGTGAATTACTGCTTCAGCCCAGGGGTATTCAATACTGTAAACCTTTTTTTTTCTTTTTTTTTTTTCTTGCAGTGTGACGTTTGAAACCTATATTGTCTAGACTGCAAAGCAACTATGATTAAATAAAGGGCTCGGTGTATCGTTGATTATAGATGTGGTGTACACTCCTCACCAGAGGGGATTATGAGAGGCCAGAACCATTTAACTAACCCTTCCCTATCCCCATCACTGCTTTAAAACACACACTGGTGCCATTCACTCAGTTCTGCAGGCTTTGAGTTGTGAAAAACCTTGACCCCAATACACATGCACACACTCACATTCGACAGAGCCCCCTGCATTTCTCTTTCCCATTGGAGATCCATCAGCTCGTAAATGCGTCCCAGGTGTGTGCTAGTGTAAGTGTGAGACTGTGCGTGTGTGAGAGTATGTGATGGAGAGCGAGTCGGGCTCTTTGTGCTGTGTATGCACTAGTACTAGTGGCAGGTAAAGCGTGATTACTCTTCCTGCTGGCGCATGTCAAGGCCTAATGCGCCTAAATGAGCCTCCACCTGCCGCCTCTGCACACCTGGTCACCACGGTAACACACAGAGGGGCACCCTGGGAGTGGGTGTCAGGAACAAAGCTCCAAACGACAAGTGCCAGAGGAGGGGCAAGGCATGAAAACAGCAAGGACCTCTGAGAAAGTCCTACAAATCTCCTCCGTTACTTCAGCGAGTCAAGGTGCTAATACTGCATTTACACAAACTCTTGTGTAGACACACACTGCATAAGTGCATAAAGGACCAGCGAATTTTGCATAAAGAGCGCACAGGATAAATAGCCCTCTTTGTGAGCATTAGTCGAAGCATTAGCATTAGCCGTCATTCCTGAGACTTATCCTCTTTTCTCACACAAACACTGGATAAGAGTCCCATATCCTGCTTAGCACCATGCTAATGCACAGTATAGATAAGACGGCAGGATTGAAAGACGGATTAATGAAGGGAAGAGCACTAAATATGTGGAAGTGTGAAATGCGGCTAACACTGTGACATCTGTTTATATTGTTCGCTGGTCATCGGGAAGCAGCAACAGTGAGGCACTTGCTGCCGTTGCATTTCTTATCTCTCTTGGGGAAGTGGAAGAGCCTTCTCTTCTCTCTCTTTATCCTCTTTCCTAATTGTTTGTATTTTCTTAAACAGATGTGCCCTTCTCCAGTAAGAGCCATGTCCTGTTATGGGAATTAAAGCTTGTTGAATTGAATGTTTCCCTTTTATATGAATCTAAAGATGGAATGGGAATGTTTTGAACAAGGCAAGCAGGGAGGGATAAAATCTTGCCGTTCCTCAATGCTTTAAAATCTTGGACATACACATGGTTGTCCCAGCAGCGCAAAGCCATATCCTTTTTCCTCAGAAAACTCAACTGAACAATAGGTTTATTCACGTTGCACAGTGCAGTCTTGGCTGTCCTTATGGTCTTAAAGCATTTGTGCTTTTTCACAAGCACTTTCCCAAAGATTTTGAGAGTTTAGCTCTTTGAAGCCCCTTTGTCCTTTACATTCAAGCCCATGAGTGTCATTACTGCAAAGAGGGTCAACTCCTAAGCCTATTTAGTGTCGGTCTACAACTTCTCAGTGTGAAATATTGTCCCCACTCAAAAGCAAACTGGCTCCCACCTTTAGCTTGATCAGCGTTGTGGGGCTACAGTTTCAGTCCTGTGTTCTTGCTTGGATAAAGATCTACCAAGTTTCCTGAAGCCTATAATCCTCTACCAAAGCCTCATTGATGCCTTGCACCAGAGTCCAGACAAACCAACACGAGGAGGGACTGATGATATCCCACCAAACAGACACATCCAAACTGCTTGCATCTGTCTGGTCAGCTCTGCATTGGTGCGCACCATATCAGAGGATATTCCCACTTCAGTGCCCTTGGTGGAGCATAGCATGCCACCGCCGCCTGAACAAAAGACTTGTAGAGGGCTTTCTGAGATGGTGAAAAAGATTGAGCTTGACACTGATATATTGGGTGGGTAGTGCTGGGTGTTATTTCCCCCTTACCTCTAAAATCAAACCTTCACTGGCCACTGAACTGTAAACATCTGCTGTCAAGGATATAGACATGACCAGAACCAATCTAACAGCTAGTGTATTCTGGATAACCATATCAAATGAAGATGTGGAGTTGGTTGTTTGACTAGGACTTTACTTGGACATAATAAATATTTATGTAAACCTCCTTACATGCTAGTTGTTGTTTAAATGAAACCTTGTCCTTTCCTAAGAACTTATCTAGAGCAGTATGATGTTGAGAGGTTCACCTTATACCCCGTGGTCTTGATGACATGAGTTGACGTGTATTTATGACTGAATGAAAATCAGTCTCACTGGCTAGATACCAGGTAAACATTTCAGCAAAACATTGCATTTCAATTCTAATACATATCTCATCTATACGAGTAACAAGGTTTTTGTATTTGGATTTTTTTTCTAATCATTTATAGATTTAATATTTTTTGAGCATGTCCTTGGTTGAAGAAACACCCACATACTTTTTGTTTGGAGTTTATACTCCGAAGTTTACATGGCTTTAATGACTTTTTTTTGCAATGAAATCATAAAAATACAATGATGTCTCAAAATGAAGATACAAGCCATAGAGAGGCTCTCACTAACAACTTTAATGGCAAGGATGGTCTGCATGGTTGTTTCCATATTGGATTTGTGAAAGAGGGGCCCTGCTACGGCTTAACCAGAGCTCACAGGGGCCAAGATGCCGGGAGCAGTCTTTGGGCACTAGTAAGAAGTCTCTTCTTCTCCTTCATCCTGATCCTTTCATTCTGAAAGTGAATCTTTTACTGTTATTATCCTTCTTAGTTTAGTACACCACAGATAATCTTATGATCCTCTTTTATAGAGGTTATTAAAGGAGTTTTGCCGTGTATGGCTGTACCATTAGATTCATGTGCTTCTTTGACTTCCCTCTTTTCTTTTTTCTTTCGCCTGGAGGGTTCAGGGTGAAGCATGTTGGAATAGAGTGGAAATGTTCCTCAGCCTGATACTGGAGTAATGGACATCAGTTTTTCTTGGAAACTTCTTATCTGTATGAGAAATTTAAAAACGTGGGAGACTACAACAATGGCTTGACTATGAGGTCCCTTTCTCTTTCTCTCTTTTTCGAGTGGACTACTACTGTGTAAATAAATCACACCACTGGTTCTCACTCTCATCCTCAGTGGGTATTCAGACAGCATTACACTCGCTCCAGTCCTCTGTGTGTGTGTGTGTGCGTGTGTGTGTGTGCGTGTGTGTGTGTGCACCTGGAATTCCCTACATTATGGGGACCAAATTTCTCCACAAGGATAAAAATACTAGTAATTTTTAAGAGACATTTTTAGGTTCCCATGGGAAAAGCAGCTTATAAATCATAAAAAATTACGTTTTATGAAAATAAAAAATAAAAATAAATGTCTGTGAAGGGTAGGTTTAGGAGTAAAGGCCCTTTTACACTGAGCGTGGCACGATAAAGCTAAGCGAATCGCTGATGAACGGAGCTTTCACACTGAACAAGATACGATTGATTGCCTTCAGCTAATTCCCGCCTGCACGGTAGGTGGCGAGAATACATTTTTCCTCATATATGTATTTCGTAGGTTTTCCCATTTGGTTTTAACCTCATCCGCTGCACAATATACAACAGTAAATTAAGATAAATAAAGTTTGGTAGTATACAGAAACCATCATCGAGTATGTAAAATAACTTCTGACTGCTATCTAAAGTGGAACACAATGTTGTCATTAGGAAGGGCAGGAGTTATGATTCCATAATATGATTCACAGCTCTAGAGCGAATGATCTCTATGACTCACGGAAGAAAACAGCGCTCTGTACGCTGTTTCAAGCTCTTCAGATCGCATAATTCAGTGGAAAATGAATAGAAATTATAATCTGTATAAAGAACATGCAGATACCAATGATAACACAATATCCATTCTCTTTTCTATTCCGGAATACTTTTCTTCTGTGTTTACACAGGTTTTCAAAACAACGCCACCACTCTTACACTTTTTTGCAACAGCAGCGGCTCGGGTAAGCTCAAATCTAATTGGATGGCTCATTTCGTTGCAGGGCAAAAAAAAAAAAAAATCGACACACTGGTCGAAAAAAATAATGTGATTGATCATGCCTGGTGTGAATAGCTCCATAGGGATCTATTGTTTCGTACAAGAGAGTCATTGAGACATACATTCAAGTCGCTTAATCGCACTCAGTGTGAAAGGCCCTTTAGAGTTAGGGGATAGACTTTACACTTTGTACATTATAAAAATAATGATTTAATAATTAATTTTGATCTACTAAACAGTTTAGCAGATATTTCTTTTTATATTTGTCTGGTATGGCCCATTATGACTATAACTTAGGCAAGTCCTAACTTCTTAAAACTTCGGGAGGCTAACAGTAAATTCGAAAAATAGCGACAGATGTTATTTTCACTAAGTGTAAATAGTTGTTAAATGCTATTTATACTTATTGCACGTATCCACTTCTTTTTATAGTATAGTAGTATAGTATCACAACCCTGAAAATGTCTTAATGACATTTTCTTTTTTTCTGCTTAGATGGTATATCACAATGGTGTTGTTAATGTCAGATTATGTCTATCAGATACATTGAACTATTTCTCAAAAGAGCAAGGAAATCATGTCCCCTTTAATGTTAGGGAAACCACCACTTGGTGCTTTCCTAGGTATTTATTTGAAGGGACAGAAAGCACTAATAACGTTTCCCTCCTTTAATTATTATTATGAGTCTGTATGCGGTAACAAGGGACGCATCCCTGCCTCAAGTACTAATCACAAGAAAAGCCAAGACAGAGAGGGGTGGAGGGGAAGAATGCTAGGTGGAAAGGGTGGGAGGGGATAGTAACTAAGCAGAAAATAAAAAGAAACATAAAAGAAAGGGAGCTGAAGGAGGTCAGGCCCATCACAGGCTTAGCATTGCCTTCAAAGATGGCTGGGACAGGTGGCAGCTCGAGACAATCTCACTCTGCAGAGCAGCATCCTCTCAGGAGGAGATAAGGGATCCCTCTGTCCATCCTCCCCCTCCTCATCTCCCACCATCCCCCCACTTTCCTCACCTCTCCGCTCTGTGCTGGAAGCTCTTTGATGTGTGTGGAGTGGGATGACTGGCTGGGTCTGAAGCGCAGGAAGGGTTCAGTGCGGAGGTCTCTGAGGTGCCCGCTACTCGGCGCACTCATTAAGGCAGTGGGGCCGGGTTAATCAGCTTTAAAGTTTACACACATACGCTTTTGTCTGCCAGCCCTGGCCAGCCACCCCTGGGCACCACCTGCTTGATAAAGAGGCGGCGAGGGAGAGCGAGAGACAGCGAGAAACAGGAAGAGAGATGTTCACTCCCTGACTGTCTAAGTTGTGCTTTCTCTCTCTCCTAAGGCCTGGTCTCTCGACAAGACCTGTGTTGTCGAGGATTATTTGAGTAGTTTTTGTTTGGTGGGACAGAATAAATGGATTACAACTCCTGCTTGTTTTTGGGCCATAACTCTCAAGGTGCCAAGAGGGATGCGGGTTTCCGCTGAGGGACGGAGCGAAGTGCAGAATGTGGATGTGTAAACAAAAAGAACAAATGACAAATGTGAAAAATGAAAACCAATAGTTGTGCCAATTTATCTTGTGTTGGAGCAGTATCAGAGAACATCAGCTGTTGAACCCAAAGCTAATTTTATTTACAATATATTTAGAATTGCAAAGTCAGAAAGTGTAGTGGTTAACATTTTTGAAACAGGATGAGAAAAGCTAGTGAGAAATTTGAAAGTGAGACAAATGGAGCCAGTTAGGTACAGGTCTTAATTTGCCCTGAGGTGCTGACCCTTATCTACCTCCGAGACCTGACCATGATTACACTGATTACCTTAATGCAGACTCGTCTCTCTTCACTCCTGCTGTCCCTTGTTCAAAAGAGGCACAGGGAATTATTGCCATACTGACCCTCCTTAATTATCCCGCTGAGGGATGAATAGAAGGATTCTGTTATGTGATTGGCACTTTATTTGATAAAGCCACAATTAGACCAACTTTTTTTCTCCCAACCCCTCCTTTTCCAGTTTATGCTGGACTGTAGAGAAGCATAATCATTATTTTCCATCCCTATACAGCATACATTTTGTTACATAATCCCTACATGTATACAGGGGAAAGGATAGGAATAGAAATAGTAACCTTTATTTATTCACTTTTGCAAGACTGACCATATTATGCTATCACAATATATTGTCAAATTATTTGATTAAAAAACTGTTTATGAGCAATTATTCACTGTTATTTTATTGTTTGTTTGTTTTTTGTCCAAAAAAAAAAGGGATTCAGAAATATAATTATTATAATATAACTAAATATAATTACTCTGAATTAATATTTTCTTAATTTTTTTATTTATTTTAATTTTATTTTTTTAATAAAATAATCAGCCTCACTATTTACAAGTTGGATGTTGAATGAATGGAATCAATCTAAGCGGGTGGAATTTGTTAGCATTTAAACTAAGTGATGAACACCAGAGAGGGCCGAAAACCTACAGTCCGACTCACAACACACACTTTAACAACCAAAATATTTATCCATCCATCCCTCCTTTCCTTCCTTCCCTCCCTCTGTATTTCTGCTTTGTTTCCCATGCCTGCACTCCACCACCTCAATTCCAGACACATTTGGTACGTTTGGATAATTTATACAGCTGTAATTAGCCCATTACCGTCACACCAATCGGGAACTATAATTAAACAGAATGCTCAAGTCAACAGCAACCCCCGCAGAGCAGCGCTCAACAGTGCTCATGTGTGTTTACACGCAGACACAGCTGGATCCTGCAGCCTGTTTTCGGAATGCTTTACCAGACGCGTGCTGTTTGCAATATTTGGTGTCCTTAAGGTATGCTTCTCATCATGAGCTTATCAACTGCTTACAAGCACACACAGGTGTGAATGGGTGTGTTTGGTTGCCTGTGATACTTTGTTTTTTTCTGGTTTGCACACACATATACGGTGAAATAAGCACTTGCTTTCCCATTGGCACGTACAATTTGCACAAACTCACAGGGTTTATTGCTCGTTGGCCCCTCAGTCATCAGCTCTGTGCAGGCGAGCATGTTTGAGCAGTGAGATCATGAGCAAGTGAAGTGGCGTAATGAAATCTGGCAACGTGCAAGGCGCACACACAACATAGAATGGCACAGAGCCATCATATGTTCTACATTACTGATTCACAAACTCACCAGCCTCTCTCCCTTTCTCTAACAATTTATCATTTATTATGTTTTTTTTTTGTTGCATAAAACACGTCTTTGTAAACAAGTTTTTGTATTCAGTCTGGTTTCTTATGGTTTGGAAAAAACATCACAACATGTTTTATTTAAGCATTGAATGTGAGATCTTGTAAGATCTTATTTGTATTTGAATAAATCAATAAAACATGTTAATAGAAGATCATTCCACAAGGTTTTTTTCCCCCAAAAATGTATAATTCTTTTAATGTGGCATAAGATATCAGGACAGTTGTATCATCCTGACATTTTTGTTTATCCAGTCCAAAAAACAAATGACCAAAAAAACATACTCATCATAGAAGCTGTATTCAAGTATTTGTATTAATAGTTGCATTTTTGAATGTGTGTGTGTGTGTGTGTGTGTGTGTGTGTGTGTGTGTGTGTGTGTGTGTGTGTGTGTGTGTGTGTGTGTGTGTGTGTGTGTGTGTGTGTGTGTGTGTGTGTGTTTTTGTTTGTTTGTTGGTTGGTTGAATTTTTTTTTATTATTATTATTTTTTTTTTTAAAGGAATGTTACATCATTGACCCAGAGGTGTTTGGAGGATGGTCAGCAATGCTACACTGTTGATCATTGAAAGTTTTCTCTTCTTGGACTTGCTTATGACTTTTTAAGTGCCAGAAGAAGCAGTTCTCTCAATCTGATCTGTTGGTCACAATACAATTACCTCTCAATCAGGGAGTTAACATAATATTACGGCAGTCCCCCCAAAGAGCATGTGTAATAAAACTTGAAGAGAGAAAAGGAGAAGGAAAGAAGTAAGTGTTCATAAAATAATTATGGGAGAGATTTTAGTAAATGCTTCAGGGCGTATCATCCTCCTAAATAATAAGCTGTAATTGTGATCATCTTCACACTCTCTTTTCTGTTCAACGTGTGTTTGTGTTCCATCAGAAACTAATGAGTCTGGTCAAAGTTTGCCTTTAATCAGCTCTTTCATTAAAACCCTTTATAATCGCTTCTTAATGAATGCACTGTGAAATAATGATAGCAAAAAATTGCCCTCTGCATTATGCATGGCTACAAAAAGTGGAAGTTCAAAAGCAGGGCTGTTGGGAAAGGTAGACCGAACTTTACAGCATGCTTTTGAAAAAGTTTAAACTAAATTAGTAACTTTGGGAAAGGGTGCTCCCTTTGCTCCCTTTCTAGGAAGTTTCTTGCGTCACTATAGGCCTGATGAAGTACTTCCTAGGAGGCAATGCACTGGTGTACTAGAGATTAGAGGCCATTTCTCAGCCAAATACTGGTTGTCCTCCTGTTTTTACTTTGGATGCAGAGCCAAAGCTATTTATCTCAATACAATAGCTGTATTGCAAATTCAAAACTATAATATATATATATATATAAGTACTTATAAAATGCATAATTATAGTGCTACAACAAGGTACCACATCTTTGAAAATAAGTGCCCTAGTTAAAAATATTTTTTTATTATAGTTATTTATTTATATATTAACTATTTATAAGACCTGTGGTCTTAGTCTTGGAAATATTAGGACTCACACAAACCGCAAAACCACAAAATATAAAATGTGATAGCAAATTAAACTGCTATAGCTTAAGGTGTGTTTTTTCTCGCTTTTTATTTTTTTTATTTAATTTTTTTTAAGATGGCATCGTAGACATTCTCATGAGCTTTAAATCCTTCAGTTCTAAATCATGGTAAGACAATCGACGATTTTTAGAGAAACAGGGTATGTAAATTTCTTTATTATGAACTACATTTTTATGCAGATGTGCAGCTTTATTTTAATAACAACCAATTTATAAATGCACAATTTGGGCCTTTACTAAGTGTAGCAGTTGTCTTCAGAAAATTACTATTGAAAAAAGTCACTAAGGGTGAAAATGTACGTTGTGGGAGGAGCCTATTTTACTAAAATGGATATAACTCGAGAAGTAAATTAGATATCTTCACCAAACTCGGTACACATATGTATTTGTTCAATCTGAGGTCACAGTAAAAAAATAGCGACGATTGAACACTAGGTGGCGCTATAACATGAGAAAAACATAAAAAGGGCTATGACCACCTGACCGTTCGGAAGCTGATCAGAACAAAACTCAGTGGGCATGTTCGACTCATGGCCCTTGAGGTCTGAGGTCTTGAAAGAAATCGGTCACTAGTTGGCGCAAACAAGTTTTACGGCGCTGTAATCACGTGGTGTTACACACATGCACACAAAATGTATATCTTTTGATAGATCTCCTCATACTGAACAGCTTTGCCTCAAGAACTACTGCTGTCAATCAAATCATTCATTAAATATTCGCGATTATATTAAAAATCTACTTTTGCAAACTAGTCCTAGGTTTTTCGCCGATTGGAACCAAACCAGTCTAGAACAATTATCTAGACTCTCTAGATCAATAATTATAAAAAAAAATAAAAAAAGTTGAACTTTTGCATTTGAATGGCTATAGACCTTATGTAGTCCCGCCCCTTTTCAGCGCTCCGCTCGTTGTCTTTTGACTTCCGGTCTGTATTTTCACAGCAATCTTGCATATTTATGAATGAACGGCTCGTTTTAAAATCTTCCCGGTCTACTGAAATTTGTTAAGACATCTGCTTTAAACATTACAATCCTCATAACTTTCGTTAACTTTACATTAAAGGGATAGTTCACTCAAAAATGAAAATTGTGTCATCACTTACTCAACCTCGTGTTGTTCTAAACCTGTATGGGTTTCTCTGTTCTGTTGAACACAAAAGAAGATATTTTTAAGAATGTCGGTAACCAAACAGTTGGAAGTCAAATGGACCCCATTGACTTCCATAGTATTTTTTTTCCCCACTATGGAAGTCAATGGGGTCCATCAACTGTTTGGTTACCGACATTCTTAAAAATATCTTCTTTTGTGTTCAACAGAACAGAGAAACCCATACAGGTTTAGAACAACACGAGGTTGAGTAAGTGATGACATAATTTTCATTTTTGAGTGAACTATCCCTTTAAGTAAATCCACTTCAAAAGCTAATTACTCCTGGACAGCAATGCCATAGGAATATACAGAGCGACCGCAAAAACAGAAGTTCAAAGACAATATTCTAAAGATGGCGGCGCCCGCGTTTCTCTGGCGCATAAGGTCTATAACAGGGTCATTTAGAAAATGGCCGTGGCAAAATACACTCAAAAGCCTATAAATCCTAAACGAAAACTTGGTGAGCAATGAGCATATGTGACATAACATTCTAAACAAGCATGCACAATTTTATGGAGATCGGACCATAGGTGGCGCTATAACTGTTAAAAAGCTTTGAAAACCATATATTTCCTATGTTAAATTGCCTGTATTGGCTGTAAATGGTCTTTTCCATTTGTGCATACCTATAGACTGAACTCGTAATACGCATGTGCACGTCATCAGCATTCTCACAGGTTCTCGTTTTTAAAGTTTGCGTAGAGAGAACTTAAAGAGTTTTCTGTTAAAATGGTGTCGTGTTAATAACCGCCTAAGTTAATAACTAATGATCGTTGCGACAGAAGTGAATCAATCAATACTAAATTTAGCTGGACAATAACTTTATTCTAGAGCTGCTATAAAGCCAAAACAATCTCTGTTACTTTAATTTCCTATTATCACTGTAAAGCCGCTTTGGAACAATCTACATTGTTAAAAGCACTATATAAATGAAGATGACTTGACTTGACTTGACATGCTTGCTAAATAAAACTTAGGCTACGTTCACACTGCAGGCTGAAACGACCCAATTCCGATTTTTTTGCCCATATGCGACCTGTATCTGATCTTTTCATGACAGTCTGAACGACACAGATCCGATCTTTTCAAATGCGACCCAGGCCACTTGGGTATGTGGTCCCAAATCCGATACATATCCGATCTTTTCAAATGCGACTTCAGTCTGAACGGCCAGGTCGCATGTATCCGACCCGCACGTCATTGATATGCGAAAAACGTCATTATTCTGCGTTGAAGTAGTCGTCGGTTTGAAAACGGACTGCATATTCGTCGAGCTGAGGTAAATCTGCCGAACGGGTCGACCTCGACGAGCCCGTTAATTAAAAAAAATAAAATAAAAGCCCACGGCCATTATATATACGTTATCTGATATTAGATAGCTTTAATAATTTTTTGTTCTCTGTAAACTGTTTGCTTTTGTTCTCTCATGGACAGATAACATTATATATCATGTTCCCTTTCGAAGGGGAACTCAAGTTGCGTTCCCTAGGGGTTGCTATGGGGAATGCCTCAGGCATGACTGGTGTCTGAGGCATGAGTCTAAACACGACAATGAACTTGACCTTGGCATGCGGCAGGGCTGCACAATTAATCGCAAAGAAACCGCACGCGATTTGGCAAAGGCTTGCTATTATGCGCAGCTTGTCAGTGCAGTGCGGCTGATCGGTAGTAACCTGGATCGGCTGACAAAATTATAAAAAATAATCAGTCTTTGCGATTTCAAAATTGCAATAAGCCAAATCGGTTTAAGTGCGATTACATGGAAATTGCGATTAATTGTGCAGCCCTAGCATGTGGCAGCCTATGACTTCACCACTGGTGCGACCGTGAGTATAAAAGGCACCTGTAAAATACGTCTTCGTCTTTCTTGTCTTCAGGAGACTGTTTGTTTGTACATGAGAGAGGAGCATGTGCGTTTAGCTCCTGAGCATAGGACATTGTTAGGCTGCCTCATGCTAGAGTGAGTCGCCATGCTGTCCTCAGAGATCAGCCAGGCAGTAAGCTAGGTTGTTAGGCTCTCTGTGAACCTCCTTGACTACTGCCTTTACAGCAGCTGAGTGTCGTTAGGCCTCCTCTCTTTATAGAGAGTCACTCTTTCAGGCCTACACTCCCTAGAGATCCACCTGAATAGCGGGTCAGAGTTAGGCTTTGCGAAGCCTCCTTGGTAAGCTGCTCTGAGCGTAGCACGCCGATAGCAATATTCAGGCCTCCGTCCCCAGAGCTCGGCAGGCAGTAGTGCTGTGTTTGGGCTCTTTGCAAGCCTTATTGGCCACTGCTTTCAGAAGGAAGCTGGTTGTGAATGCTTTTTCAGACGCCAGATAGTTTACTAAGTAGTAGGCTATCAGTGAGCCTCCTTAGTTACTGCTTTCTATGAGCCTCCTTAGTCATGCCCTTTCACTATGAGTAGAGTTTTGCTTAGGACGTTGCCAGGCCTCCTCTTGTTTTAGAGAGTTGTCATGTTGAGGCCTCCACCCACAGAGCTCCACCACGCAGTGGTGCTGAGTTGTCAGGCTTTTGAGCCTCCTTGACCACTGCGTTTAGAAAGCACCATGGGACGGCTGCGCCACATGGACTGCCACCACGTGTTCCTTGAGGGAATACATCGAGAACATCCGGTGGGTGAGTGGATCATCCTGCACCATTGGAGAAGCAGATTCGGATTCCCTTTCCATCCCCGCCGCCCTTCCAGAGTCTCGTCCCGTCGAGGCCGCCCTTCCAAAGTCTTGTCTTGCCGAGACCACCCTTCCAGAGTCTCGTGCCGTCGAGACCACCCTTCCAGAGTCTCGTCCCGTCGAGGCCACCCTTCCAGAGTCTCGTGTCGTCGAGACCACTCTTCCGGATTCTCGTCCTGCCGAGACCAGCCTTCCAGAGTATCGTCCCGCCGAGACCACCCTTCCAGAGTCTCTGCCCACTGGACCTTCCTTGCCCAAGGTCCCTCGCCCTGGAGTCAGCACCCACCTGATTACACCAGTCTAGACTCCAGGGCGTATTTGAAAAACCATAATAGGGGCACTTTAAATAAATTTATGAAGTTTCTTAAAATTACAAAACTTTAAAATGAATATTACCAAGAACTTAAGAATTTGTATTAAATTATATAAATCTCTCATGAGTGCTCATTATCTCAAATTTTTTAATGATTATTTTACTTGTCCCCTACCTTGACATTTTTTTAACAAAGATAATTTTATAGATTTATTGAAATTTTCTTAAAATTACAAAACTAAAAAAAAAAAAAAAGATAACGAAGAACTTAAGATTTCGTGTTAAATTATTTATTTATTTATGTGTAGAATTATTAAAAAAATTATAATTGTTGTCCCCAATACTTCTTTCATTACCATCACACAATACATTTTAGGAAACAAGTGGGGTTTTCAAGTTACTTTACTGCTAGTTACCTTGTTAAAATTAGCAACCATATACAAAAAAAAAAAAGAAAAAAAGATTTTTCAATATATATAAGCTAAAGGTGCCCATAACAATGATCACTTGCATATGAGTGAGGCTGAGAGAAAATAAGAGATAAGGAACAGGAAAAAGTGAAAGAATTGGTGTGGAAATATAGCGGGGTTGATACAGGAGAGGAAGAAGAAGTTGATGAAGGAGAAGAGAGGAACGTGGGAGAGGAGGGTTGACAGAGTGCAGAGCGGCTCTGAAATGAGCTACTGATGGAGTGGAGAAAGCTGAATTTGGGAGCATACAACTTTTGAGGAGCAAGGGAGAGATGAGTGTTGATGTGAGGGATGAACATAATATTATGAGTGATGGAACAGGAACAGAGTGGAATAAAACAAGTGCTGAAAGATAGCGAGGAGAGAGTTGAAGGTTTACTGGAGTGCTGTACAGTATATGTAGAGTATATGTTTTGTGGAGTGATAAAAGAAGAACAAAGAGAGAGATTGGGATAGAAAAGTTGTAATTACACTAAAATATTATTTAAAAATACTCAGAGAAACTATATAGCAATACTATGGCAATGTAATTTCAGTCTTGTATGCAAAAATCTAAACTCTTTGAAATATATCACTGGATTGTCCTGTTTTGTTGTTATAATTTTGTAATGATTTGATAATGGATCCTTTCTCATTTCTGATTATATGTGTTTCCCAGCATGCAGCTGGTCATAAATTCAGCTTTCTAATGCATCCCTGTTTGAGTTCTTTCTATGTTCTTTTCGTTAAAGGAGAAGAAATAGTCCAACAGCCCTCAAAAACACATTTGGGTCCAGTGTCAAATTCTTTCTGGCTTTCTGCACTTTTTGATCTTATCAGATATGATTTTCTCAAGGACTAGTGTTGGAATGAGAGCTGCAGTACTTTCAGTTTCACCAGTTAGCTTTCTGAGTGCCGTTACATGGTGTATCAATCTTTCATTTGAAAGTCACCTGTCTAGTATCTGTAAAACCACATTTTTTCATCTTAAAAATATATATCTAAATTACGTCATATGCTCTCAATGAAAAATGCAGAACAATTAGTTCATGCGTTCATGACATCAAGGCTAGATTATTGTAATGATATTATGGGTGGTTGCCCTGCACGCTTAATAAACAAACTACAGCTGGTCCAAAATGCAGCAGCTAGAGTTCTTACCAGAACCAGGAAGTATGACCATATTAGCCGGTTCTTTCAACACTGCATTGGCTCCCTATTAAACAAATTTTGCTGATTACTTACAAAGCATTGAATGATTTAGCTCCCCAGTACTTGAGCGAGCTCTTAACGCATTATAGTCCTTCACGTCTATTGCGATCTCAAAATTCCGGCCCGTTGATAATACTTAGAATATCAAAATCGACTACTGGTGGTAGATCCCTTTCCTATTTAGCACCAAAACTTTGGAACAATCTTCCTAACATTGAAGCAGACACACTCTGTCAGTTCAAATCTAGACTAAAAACACATCTCTTTGGCCTAGCATACACATATCACATTATAGACTTCTATAATTCAATGTTAGGCTGCATAGATTAGGTCAGTCAGAACCGGGAACACTCCCCATAAATCCTGATGTATGTACTTGTTACATCATAAGAAGAATGGCATCTATTAGTCTCTTTCAGGGCCGTGCAGAGACCTCTGGAGGGGCAGGTGCTCAAAGTATAAAAGGGGGCACATGGAACAAGGCTTTAAATAGGGCTGTGCTCAAAATATCAATACAGCAATATATCAATATGGATGATTCTGTATCGATACGGCAGCAAATGCATTGATGCAGTTTTGAAAAAGAAACAGGAAAGACAAATTTTAAGTTTAAAAGTTAAAAAATTTAAATAATTATGTGTAGGCTACATATGAATAACTCTGGGATTAGAAACTGAAGTATCTTAAGTTGCCCCAACCTGATGGCTTTTCCTTCTCTGTTATAGCCTACAGAATAATAAAGAACAGCTGTTATAGTAAACTGTGTAGGACAAAATCAACGTGGCCCACGTTTCGTACAGTACAGTATAGTATAGTTTTATTTAATGCCATGTCAGCATCTGTGGCTATTTTCATGGCATAAACTGATTTACAAAAATACAAGAGTTACATTTATACAATGAAAATAAAAACAAAGCAAACAGAAAAAAAATACAGCAATTAATACTTTACAATATTTTTAACATTAATGTGATACCTGTTTCTGGTAAATTCTTACTAAAGTCCTTAAGTGAGTTTGCTGCCTTTGCTGTTGTTACTGCTGCTGCTGCTGATGATGATACTGCTGGAGTTGATCTGAGACTGTAGACATTAAAACAAACATATAGGAGATATATTAGCTGATTAAACAATTTTTATGTGACCATGACAAGATGTAAAGATAGCTGACAGTGTTTGGAACTGGCTCACTAGCTCACTGACCTGCTGTAAAGCTGCAGACTCTGCCCAGGCTGCTAGGGGAGATGTTCACAGAGGCTGCTGCACACAAAACATAAGATACTGGTAAGTCTTACCAGTGTTGTGATCATTTTTAAGGCACTCTACGTTTTTTAAATAAATATTGTAATAATAATAATAGTTTAAAGTATAAATAACATAAAAAGACCAGACCCCTCGACACCCGTGAAACTTTTCTCCCTAAACAGCAAGCTAACGTAACTTCTACAGCCTACACACAGACAGCAATGTAAACATTTCTGCATGCTCTCTTCACGTCGTTCTTGTAAAATAATAATAATAAGTAAACAAACATCATAAGCACTTCGCTGAGAATGAAACACCACTTACCAGCAGCCGCAGAGTTGAAGATATCGTCTGGTAGTGCGCGTAGCCGCGCAAATTTTAAAAATGCGCGTGCAGCGTGAGGAATCGTCCCGGTTGAGTTCGTCAGGTGAAAGGTCATCATGTGGGTCATTTTATTTACGGCTAAATTATTCATTAATTTTACTAATAGTTAGATTGGGCAGGCATCCACAAAAGGGCCTTTAGTTACAAAAAAGGAGAGGAAATTTTGCCTTGAAAAAAAAGGGCACTTTGGGCACCAAGGGGCAAAAGGGCAGGTGCTCGAGCACCCAACGCCCCCCCCCTCTGCACGTGCCTGGTCTCTTTGTTTATCCGAGGTTACGCATTTGCGCGACATCTGCATTATCGCCGGTTCGCGTTTTTGAGGTTTGTGCAGCGATAACGGATAATCGCTTGCACCTTCGAACCTATTTCAGGGAGTGCGTTCTCGAGACACCAGGTACTGTTTTGTGCGGATGGGCAGCCGGAGCGCGTTAAGGGTTTTCCTGTTAGAACGGTGTTGTGTTATCGCCCCCTAAGTTAATAACTAATGAATCTTCGCAACGGAAGTGAATCAATCAATCAAAACTAACTTTAGCTGCACAATAACTTTATCCTAGAGCTGTTGTAAAACCTAAACAATCTGTTACGTTAATTTCCTATTATCACTGTAAAGCTGCTTTGAAACAATCCATACTGTTAAAGCGCTATATAAATGAAGGTGACTTGACTTGACTATGACACGTTAACAGCCCCTAATGTAAGGGGAGGAATGAGGTAAAGCAGGGCTTTACAAATGCGAGGCGCTCGTGGCATGGTGCAGCATTAGGCCCAGATGCCCATTGGTCCCTGGGCACAGCCCTTAAACACCTTGGCACAAGGACGGCAGATGTTTATAAGCTAAAAACATGAATTATGAGCTTCCAGAACTTCTGATTGAGGCTGTGTGTGACCTCCTAACTGAACTCCTTTCCACAAATTGAATAGAAATAAAAACAGTACAAATAACAAATTAAATTAAATTAAATTAAATTCTTAGTCTTATTGGTGCAAACAACAAGTGCAACCATAATCAAAGTACTATCTCAGGATTCAAAGTGCAAACAGAGACCAAAACAGAGACCAGAGCCACAACTACACAGTCCAGAGATAGGTTTGATATTGGGAGGAGTTGTCAGATTCCTAATTTGCGGGCATCAGGGAGCTCGTATTTTACTTTCACTTTTTTTAATTCGTGATCGCGTGTAGTCCGTAGTGGTGGTGCTGAGTGCACATTCTACAAGATAAGGGGCCATTCACACCTAACGTGTTTTTGTTTTGTAAATCGCAGTGGCTCTGGCAGTGGAATGGAAAAAAACGCAAGGTCCCGAGATGCGTTTTTTAAAAGTTTAAACGATTTTAACTTGAGCCGCGTTTTTAGAATGATGTGTCAGGCGCGAGACGCTGCAAAAGATGCAAGACGTGAGCGCAACGTTATACACATCCATGTAGCGCGTGTATACATAGACAAACAATGGAAAAGTAGCACATTGGAATGGAAAAACGCTTTCCGTGTGAACCGCCCCTAAGACATTTATCAGACGTTCTGTCGCGCAACAAATCCTCCGCCATCGTCACGTGATCAGTGAACTGTGATTCCTGCTGCACTGTGTCACAGTCTGTGTGTGACTGCAACTCGTGCTGGAGGTTGTAGGGTTTGTAGTAGTTTTTAAAGCTTCTTGGTTCCCTTCCAAGGGAACTCAAAACTGCATTATGGCGCTGCTTTGACTCTAAGAACGCCTCCTGCAGAACCGGTGCCTGAAGCATGTGTGCAAGCATGCCAATTCTATTGGCCAACATGAGGTCTGGTGACGTAGTGTGACTCGTCAATGAGACCATCTACGTCACGGAATCCCCAGGTTCTTTGTCTTCAGGAAGCCGCATGTCTGTACCGTGTGTGTATATTTTGTCATATTTTGTATCTCGTTTGTCTCATATGGTAGTTAGAGCAACAAAAATGGCAGGCAAACAGTATAGGAGATGTGTGACACCATGTCCCAGCTATATTACAGGGGACGACTCACACGTGTGTGTTTTATTTAGGAGAGGAGCATGCACTCGAAGGGGTTTATTGCGTGCACTTTGAGCACAATACAAAATCTCCGTTCCCAGATTGGAGGGAGGAAAGTCGAAAGTCTGCGCCCCATGGTTCAGGTTCTGCGGCTACCGAGGAGGGGTGGTGGCTTTAATCATGGGGATCACAGGTCCAGTTAGTATTCCCCCATCTTTCCCCCTTTCTAAGGCCCTGTTGGAGGGTCCCAGTTTGGATTCAGAAGCTTGCTCTGCAATCTCTTCCGGTTCCCACCTCCTCCTTCCCATAACAACATACCGTGTTACAGGCAGCTTTCAAGCAACTAATCAAGGACCATCATTTTCAAGGATACTCATCTTTCATGGCACATAAACTGTCTGAAAATGAGGGCAGTGTTTCTAGCACTGAAACACTTCCTCTCACAACTGTAAGGCTACCATGTGTTGGTCTGCATGGACAACACTACAGTGGTCTCTTACATCAATCACCAGTGCTGGCTGCATTCACACCCCCTATTCAGGCAGGGGCCGCAGATCCTACTCTGGGCAGAAAACAAACTGCTCTCCCTGAGGGCAGTTTACATTCTGTGGCATGCAAATGTGAAAGCAGATATCTTGTCGAGGCAGGGACTGAGGCCCCGGGAATGGCGACTCCACCCACAGGTGGTGGAGACCATATGGCAGAGGTACGGCCAAGCGGAAGTGGACTTGTTCACCTCCAAGGTGTCGACCCACTATCCCCTCTGGTTTGCCCTCACTCCTCCAGCTCCATTGGGGCTGGATGCCATGGTACATACTGTATGTGGCTGAGGCTTTCTCTGCATGCCTTTCCTCGGATAGCTCTGCTCCGGGGAGTCCTAGCAAGCATTCGCCAAGACTGAGTTTATCTATTATTAGTGGCTCTGTTCTGGTCAGCCCGGGTATGGTTTACAGATCTGGTGTATTGCCTCGATGATGCTTTCACCCCTTTCACCTCCAGCCAGAGATTTGGAAAATTTGGGTCTGGACCCTGAGGGATACCAGCTCATGACTTTCTGTGTCTTAACTGATTTTGTGAGAATTTTGAGTTCTTTTGAGGAAATTATATGCCCTAACTTTGTGTAATGTTGTGAACATCGCAACGTAAACCCAGTCCACTGCCTGCTTGATAGAGTGCTGGAGATCCTCAAAGAACATCTATCTGCAGGTTATTTCTTTCTTGGGACCTTTCTGTGGTTTCTGTTACACAGCTTTGTTGGGCAGGTATTCTTCCTCAGTGTAGCAGTGCTTGTATTGATGTTTCCATAGTGTCAATGCCATGATACAGCGTTGAGTTCCCTCGAAAGAGAACGTTCCCTGAGAAGTCAACAAGATGCTGCGTCACTTTGCCACACTTTAGGCATGCCATCCTTAAGACAATTAGAATCTGGGGATTCCGTGACATAGATACCCTTTCATGGTCTCACTGACATGTCACACTTGTCAACTGACCTCACATTACCCAAAATAATTGTTATGTTTGCACACATGCTGAGGACACCAGTTCCACACAGAATAACCTAAAACAGTGGAGCACTTTTAAACTCAAAGTGATTCAAAGTAGGGGTTGAACTACTTCAGATTTTTAAAAGTCGCCATTTATGTGATGAAAGTTGAGTCGAGTTGTTGAGTTGCTTTGAAAGATTTTTATGCTGATGGGTAATGCTGATTATACTTTAAGCCTCCTCTATCAGGTCTAAATATAGATTGTGTTTGTGATCAGATTTTATCCCAGTGTTTTAATGTTTTATCTCTGGAAGTCTTCCCATTTCTCTCTGACTGTTGTGACGAATAATTTTTTGAAGCTTGTTGAAATGTAGCGGAGCACGCAATCCAACACTGCAGTATGCAAACACAAGCACGTGTGGGACATACTATACAGGATATCTTATCACAAAAGGTTGTTGTTGCTGATTAGCCTTGAAGCAACTGTGTGTTTTTATGATGATGCTGCACACAGATTTGTGTATTTTTTAGGTGTTAGTGTACTTATATAGCTTTATGTTTGTTTGCAAAAAACAAATCTGTGAATGCACCCTTATGAAACAAATTACTATGTAACATGGTTCTTTTGTTTAAACATTTAATTGCAATTCGTTTTTAATAATCTTTCTTTTTCTTTTTACAGCTGCACCCCAGTTCTTTCCTGCTTTTCATCATCCGGTACCAATTGATGATAGACACGCACAAGGCCGATACATTTATGAACCCTCGCCAGTACCACCGCTACATGTGTGAGTAAACACACAAACTCTCACAACTTTATTTATGTCTATTCCAATATTTAATGCCCCCATTAATGTATTTAGCCTTCTATTTAATTTTAATGTAAGACACTACAGGCACTGTTCAATTTAGAGATTTTGGGCTATTTTGCTTCCATAACTTGTCATTCAGGCTACTGGCAAGAACACATTCAAAATACATATTAAAAGTGTTTTATTTTATTATACTGTATAATTTCAATTACAGTACTATACGTTTGTAAAACATGTTTTCTCAAAATGAGCCTCCCTAAATGAGTTACGTACAGTACACCTAACTTGACAGTATTTTATATGGAGTGATAAAAAGAGATATCCAAAATCTGTAATATGTTATCAAAATGAAACAAGAATTTTTAACCTGACATTATCTAATGTTCATATATCTGTGCTGGAAATGTATGCAAATTAGTGCAATTTAATTAGATAATGAGTAATTTGCATATTTAAACATAACATTTCAGAAAAACTGTAATACAAAACATTTATCTTAATGTAATGTGATTAATCAGCTGGGTAAAATAAAGTGTCTGTTAAAATGTTTACCCAATTCACCTGTAGTGTTGCCTTAATATGCCTTAAATGTATCATGACTTTCAATCTAAACAAGAAAGGAGTTCACATTTTCGATTCGATTTTAATATAGATTATGACTTGTTAGTATTATTTTATTATCTGTATAATGTTATCAGTTCTCATCTTGGCAGATGTGTCATAAGAAGGGGTGTCCATGTCTGGTCTAGCGGTATTGCAGTACACGTGCATTAACTGTTTCCATGGGATCTGATCCATACATCTCTCAGATGATCTGTAGTTCTGTGTCAGAGATCAAAGACTAGGTGAACACATTGACAAGAGACATGCTAATGAGTGCATCAGACACAGAGACAGACATGAGAGCCTGTTAGTGCATGATTCCTCTAAAACTGCTCATCAGGCCCCGTCAGAGAAGATGTAACAAACTCCTCTCTCACACAGCTGTTCTGCAAGCTGTCACATGTAGCACAACAATACCCCACTTCAACCCCAAATGTGTTGCTATTGTACACTGTGTAAAAATTTGTATGAAGATGTTACCTTCTTCAAGATGAAAAGTCACTTTGTGAGATACTGAATGAAGTCACAATTGTGACATATAAAGTTGGAATAAATTTTTTTTGTGTGTGTTTTGTATTGACAGAGAAATTTCAATTTCAGATATTCAGAATTGTAGTTTTTATATAGAATCAAAGTCTATGTAAGTGTGCATGTTTGTGTGTGCATGTTTGTGTTCCCTCACGGGTTCTGTATAGTTCTCTATACGGGGGATTCCCACAGCAGTTTCCCCTGCTCTCATCCTCACATCTCTGAGATGTGCAAGTATGCATTTATAATCTTTTGAACTTTCTTTTTCATTTTCTTTACTCATCATTTCCTTTTTCTGATTGTTTTGTATTCATTTCAGAACACCATGTTCCCATTTTAAATTACAATATGTGTTTGCCTTTTGATCCTCATCTGTCTCCGCTTTTCTCCCTATCTCCGCCTCTTTTGCATGACACGCGAAACCATCGTAGCCCTATGGTGGGACAAATTGAATGGGGCAGCTACTTGGTCCATATTACGTTTTGTATTGTTCATCATTACATCCTTTGCCTTCCCCACATCCCCCCTTCTCCATCCTCTAGAGTCATATCTCTCTTGTGCCCATTACACCGCTAAGAATAATGAATTTTTTATGTCATCTCCTAGCTCTAACTCACGTGCTAAAGAGAGGTGTGAAAAGGGGGGAGAGACACGCGCCAGGGGCTTGATTTATGTCCAATGTCAGTATAAACAAAATGACAAATATAATTTAGCATTCAGTTTATGTGGAGATAATGGGGCAACACGAGGCTCAAACAAGACTCAAACAAATATCTGCCATGGTTTATCAAGTGAATTAAATTACAGGTGGGGCGGCTGTATTCACAGTACATGCCTGACTTGCTACAATTGCCTTGCAGTAGACAGACATACTTTTATGTATGTACTTAACAAAGTGTGAGCCGTCCCACAAATCACTTTACTTTGAATCTTTGAATATGACAAAGAGCGATAACAGTGTCCACTCCCATTAATATAGTTTAGTGAAACGGCAAGAACTTTTATTTAAACTGACAGTAAACCGATGGTAGTAAGCAGTGTTGAGGGTATCGCATTATGAGTACCATGAGCTACGTAACTAATCAGATTACTTTTTTTATGCAACGAGTAATGTATTGTAACGAGTAATGTAATGCATTACTTTTAAATTTACCGTTACTTTTTCAAATAATGCAAGTTACTTTCTCGTTTATTTACTGACATCTCTCATGTCCCCATTTTGGGAGAAATCAGGAGTAAGGTGCAGAGGCGTTGTTTAAACATGATGGTTGTTGTAGTTCTAGACTAAATGTGAGCATGCATGCATCTCACTTGCACAAAACAGATTCAGTATTCCTTAAATTGAATACAAACTGAGAAGTGCAAACTCAGAATATTATGCTAACCTAAAATCCAGTTTAAAGACCTATTTTTACTCTCTTGCGTTCGAGTGATGTTGTCTATGTATTTTAAACACACACACCCGCTGCTCTGGGTGTGTGTATCCATGTTTGCAGTGTGTGTGTGTTAACTACTCACTACTCTGCTCCTAATGTGTGTGCATTAACTTGGATGGGTTAAATGCAGAGGTCAAATTCCAAGTATGGGTTACCATACTTGGCCATCACGTGTCACTTTCACTTTCACTAAATTAGTTGGTGTTCTACGTTATGTATATACATACATTGAATTATTTTTGATACTTGATTTTTATCTCAATTTCGTTTTTTTTACTCCTTTTTTTTAAAATTGATTTATTTGATTGTATTGTAAAGCAATTTGGATCAACTACGGTTGTGTTAAACTTGTGCTCTATAAATAAAACTTGAATTGACTTGACTCCAATAATTGAATATGTTAAAAATACAAATGTACTTTATATAATTAATCTCAATTTATTAACCAATGTCTTTGCTGCTGACCTTTGATGATCCAATTCAACCATACCAATAAGCAAAAATCACTTTAGATAAACATCACATTTGTGTTTAATTGTTTTGTTTTTATTGCTGAAGGAAGAGTGGGGAACATTCTTCTCCTGTGTCCTATTCTTCTGCAATCCAGCATGGCAGTTACATTTGTTTGAGCTGCGCTCGCTATTATACAGGTGTAAATTTGCCTTATAGAATAGAACTTTTGTTATTTTGTTAAAAAAAAACAACAAAAAAAACAAGCTCAGCTCAGGTGAGAAAAAGTAATGCTAATGTAAAGTAACACATTTAGTGTATAATGTCAGATCAAATCCGATTTTTGTGCATATCCAAATCTGATCAGAATTAGCTAATGTGAACAGCAAAAAAGCTCAATTTAATGCATCCTTGCTGAATAAAAGTTTTGAATGAGTTATGAGTAATGAGTAATGAGTTTTAAACTTTTAAACAGTATTGTTTAATCTTCTTTATGTGAATTAAATAAGTAGGGTTTGTAGTCCTTATGGGAATCTGATTTAATGTTGATCAAAAAGTAATAAGACCTAAATTTGATTTTGGAAAAAGAAAAAATTGCTGTCATTTTGAAATGACCATCTTCAAGCATTTATCCATCAATTCATTGTATTGATTACCATTAACAGCCCAGAAGCTGTAAAGGTGGGCAAAATCGTATTTCACTCCTGCAAAATGAAAACATGTCAGATGTCTCCTGGCAATGCAGCTTGTTTTCTGACATCTTCAAATCCAAACTTCATCACACAATTAGAGAAGAGACAGACAAATGCATTAAGAAACAGGGTTTGACAGTTAAAACCACCTACAATGGAAGATTATGGGGGCAATTAAAAACAGTTGCTTTAATTCCATTGTATTGGATTTAATTCCAGTTTGGGGTCAGTAAGACTTTATATTTTTATATTTTACCAACCTCAAAATTTTAAACAGTGCACATTTCTGTGATTTTTTTATATTTTTTTATTTATTTAAATTTTTTATTTTGTATTATTCTTTTTGGTTACACATTATTTCGATAGTCCACTTTAGACATTCTACTAACTATATATAAGTAACTTTTCAACTACATGTCAACTAACTCTCATTAGAATATTAGTAGGCTGTAATAGACTGTCAGTAGACTGTTAGTTTATGGTTAGGTGTTATGGTTCGGGTTAGGAGAACAAGTTGACTTGTAGTTGCCAAGTTACTAGTGAGTAGAATGTCTGTTGGGGGACCAACAAAATATAGTGTTAGCAGATATTAAGCAGACAGTCTACTAATCCTCTAATGAGAGTTAGTTGACATGTAGCTGCAAAGTTAATTATAGTTAGTAGAATGTCTAAAGTGGACTATCGAAATAAAGTGTTACCTTATTTTTGAAGATGCTGTAAGTAACTTTTGATAGTGTCATCAAATATGTTTGGCTGTTTTGTTACACCTGTAAGTGAACAGAAAGTGCACAGAGTGTTTGTTTGTGTAAGGCAGTGACATAGATGCTGGAGTGGATGTTAAAAAAAAGAAAAATTAAATTGTTTAAGACAAGTTCTCCTTGGTGAACAGAATTAATCGTTATTTGCACTCTTAAATATATGCCTAGGATCAGCCGGGATATTATTGCAGTACTTTCCCATGCAGCTCCTCATTACAGCTCGTAATTACAGTAGCTTTCACCTCGCGGCAGTGCTATCAATCTACACAGCCTTTCTCAGCTGTGAGTGGGCATCTATGACAAAAAAAAAAAAAAAACAGGGTAAGAAAGAAAGAAAAACACAGTGGTAATGACCATCTCATTTCCCACATCCAGTGCTGATTTGCTGGTTGACAAGGCAGAGTTAGCCAGTCCTGTCCTATTATTTGAGAAGACTTTAATTGAAACATGTTTATTTATTGCCCTCTTTGCTCTGAGTGGAAGCTGCTAGCGTAGCTCGCTAAACGACACTAATGGCTGTGATATGAGGGAACGGAATTAAATTAAAAGCTCATAAAATGAAATATGCTTCATATTAGCAGTTTGACACTTAATTTGCCTCCGAATGAGCAGAGGAAATCACAAATTAACTGTCCTTTGTGTTTTCTCCCTCTCTCCCGCGGCAGTCTTATTAGGCCATGGAAAAGCGCAATTACTGCAGAGGATAATCGTGTGGGTTATGAATTCATATGGGAGAGGGCACCGGTGTGGTATTCAATATTAAATGGCGGGGGTTGTGTCGACTAATGTGGCTGTTTGTTTTATTTGACTTACACAGGAAGTCATACATTCATACAGGAAGTCAGCCATTGTGCCAAAGCACCAACGGAGTGGTACTGTATGTGTTGAGTAGTTTTGTTTTATTCAATTTATTGGACCACGTCTAATAAACTACTCACCAGGCCACATCTCGGAATCTTTGTTTTTGCAAAACTATAGCAGTAAAATTATAGAAATTATATTGAAATGACTAAAGAAAATATTTTTAGCTTTTATAGTAATTAAAAAAATTATTCTCCTTTTTGGAACAATTTATAAATAAATAAATAATTTTAATCATTGAATCACATGACTCTCATGACCTTTTGGCAGCCCTGACCTGCGGACAGCTTGGCTCTATTCATCCCAGGTTAAACAGATCACTTCTCCTTAAACAAATACGATAAATGCAAAATAGACACTCTGCAGGGTGTCTGTTTGTAAATGCATCTTGCTGACTTGCTCATTATGTCTGGTGCTTAATAGTAAGCGTTCACTCACTGACTCAGTTTCTCTTTTGCATGAGTGTTACTTTCTTAGCCAAACAAAAGACACTCACACACACTCACAAAGCCCGAGTGACAGGCTTCGGTCTCCTTGGTGACTGCTTTAGACAAACGGAGGCATTCGTCTCAAGTTAATTGCCCAACACCCGAGTTTACTCAAGAGTTAGAACCTCTTGTGCTCGGAGCAAGCAATAAAATAACACACATTACCAGACACACTCCTCACATACTTAATAGACTCACTGGCTTGGCTCAGCAGCACAGCTGCTTAGAAGAACTGTAGTAAAGGATAAAATGGCTTTCAGATAAAAAAAAGAAAAAAAGAAATGTGCTTGGTGAATCAAAACTCCTCAAATGTGTTAAAGTGCATAATTTCGTTATCCATAGTCTGCCCTTTGTGTTCTCTTCAATCAATAATCAATGAATTCAGCCTAATATCAAGCAATTAGGGAAAATTACAAGCACCTTAACTGTTCATTTACAGTCACTAATTGGGGTCAAATTAATAGCTGCAGTCATGCAGTCTTTCCCCAGGTAGCCAATGAGATTTAACTGGGCAAATTTGATGGCCGCTGTGCTGGAATGTGTTTTTGTGGGCAAAAGTAAAATCTTCAGGCTGTTGTCTCATGTTTTTCAACTACATTCCAAATAGGCTAAAGCAAGAGATTTCTTCCTGTTTTCTTTGTTTTCAGAGTGGCTCAGATGATTTGCAGTACTAAAGAGGAATGTTTATGCATAGGCTGTAATATTTGCACTCTCCCCTCGCTATTTTTCTATCACTTTAAGAGTGGTAACCCAGATTTTTGCAGTTGGCTGAAGACATTGTTTGTTAGTGGGTTTTCAAAGTAATGCAAGTTAAGCAAAATAACAAAATAAGATGACCATTTGTGTTGATTGTGATAATACTGCTGCCCATCTCAAGCTTATTTTAGAAAGCAAAACACAGCATTACATTTTGGTGCATGCTTGCACTGTTTGTGTGTATGTGTGTGACGAGTGCTTTGAATTGTGATATTTACATAAACTGTTGTCAGGCTGCCCAATCTGAGTGGCAACGCTGTGTTTAGCATAAAGAACAGTCTTTTATCTCAACAGCCCCCTGCAGACGCAAACATGTATGCACTCTCTCTTTCTTCATATATGCTCTATGTTTTTATAAATATAAATATACATTTACAAGGCCGATTTTAAGGGTGAGTATTCAAAAGAGTCATTATATTTTTTAATAGTTGAAATTACTTATTTTCAGCTATGGTTGCATAAAATTGATATTAAAACAGTAAAGGCTTTAGCATGAATACAAAATATTTCCATTTCAAATAAATTTTGTTCTTTTAAAATGTTCTATTCATCAAAGAATCCTGAAAAAATATTAAGCAAAACTACTGTTTCAAAATAATAATAAGAAATGTTTCTTGAGCACCAAATCAATGTTTTAGAATGATTTCTAAAAGACCATGTGACACTGATGGAAGTAAAATAATTTATCTTTGCCATCACATGAATAAAGTACATTTTCAAATAAATTAAATAAAAAACTGTTATTTTAAACTGTAATTATAGATTCTCCAGGGCATTTGGCCTTATTTAATGTGGTATCTTCTTTTTTTAAATCAGGGTAATAGTAAATGTTGTATAAAATATAATAGTTATTCCTGATAATCTTGCGCAGTAAATTAGAATCCTGTAAAATTCCATAATTTTCAAATAGTGGAAAAGAAAGTCTATAAAGTGCTGTCATCTTGAGTATGACATTAGAATGTCTAATATCCCAACATGGAGACTAAGTCTAAAGAACGGTCCCCTTCATGCCTCCCCTTTCCAGATTTAAAAGCTTAGCTTTCTCCTTTCTCATACTCTCTCTATCCGACCCCCTCATTTTCTCTTTAATTCCTCGCTCCTGTGCTGCGGTGTGAGGACAGGCGGTCAGGCGGTGGCTGGCCTCATGATTAATGATGTTTATACTTGACAGAAAGCTCCTTTATTTATCTGCATTGCTGCTCAGTAGATATCATCAGTCACCTGAATGAAAAATATTCACTCATACCAATTTTGCAGTATAATTGAGTGGAGTCACTTCCCTTCTGTCGTCTTTTACCTCCTTTCTCTGTCGGCCTCCCTCTTTTTTTCTCCTCTCTCTTCTCTTCTGCTATCTAGCCGTTTTATCATCGCCCTAGTAATTTTCACACTGCATGGTATGATATGGAAAGGCTGGCTTTAGCCGTATTTGACATTAAGCCTCTTCAATTTCACGAGAGAAGAAAGGGAGAGCGAGAGAGAGAGAGAGGGGGAAATGCAAAGAAAGTTGCATGCCACTTTGTGGAGATGCTCAAGAATGGACAAAATATCTCCCCTCTTTTTTTTCTCAAGCAATTTAAGGATTTGGAAAGAAGTGAGATAAATTCCTTAGGAGAAATGAGAGCAGACTGATGTAATATCTTTTTTTCACTGCTTGGTAATACATTGGTTTCATCACTTAAATGCATGGCCAACCCCTTTTTTATAGCTTTAAGCCAGTATGAGAAAGGTGGGTATTATAGGGCTATTCAAGCATTACTTACAAGTAACAGATGAGCAAATGAGAGGATAGAGGGGAAAAAAGAGTGTGTGAGAAAGAAGCTACGTTTTCTGAGGCCTTCAATCTTCCAAGAATCCTTTTCACGCACGCATATGGATTTGTTAATGTGTGACAATTTTAAACGGATTAAATACTAATTATTTATACTGTATGTAAAGCAAAAAAGGATTCTTATTCTTATTTAGTATCTAGTATACATATACATATATATATATATAATTCTTATTTTTAAACACCTTTTTATTATGTGATTCTTTTTTATAAAATGTAATATCTAAAACGTAATAACTAAAATTTTGCTTAATTTATATTCAAATTACATTTTTAAATGTCTATTTTTGGTCAACATCAGTTGTTAACAAATACTTTTTTCTACAGTAACCAACAACTATAGATATTTCAAGGGTAAATAATTTGAATGGTAAAGAATGCATTTTAAAAAAGAACTGCAGATCTTGACAGGCTAAATCTATGTAATCAAATTCAGGCAGTTTAAGGAGGGCGACTGTCAGTCATTCAGTGTCACTCAATGGGCCACGTCCTCTTTTAATTGGCTTGAGAAGACACGCCCCCTCTCACACACTCTTTCACTCGCTCACACACAACTGATTGTCAAGATAATTTATGAATTAATCTATCCAGTTTTTCATCACAGATTATGCTGATGAATATGACAATTATAAATAGATTTTTTTAATGAAGTCATTCTTTTTTATATACACAGAAATTTAGAACTGAATTGCACTACTCAATAAATCTTCTCTCATCATGTATAGAAATAAATGTATTCATTCAGATTCCAGTGTTAGTATAACTGATTGCACTCTGGTGAACAGTATTTCATTAGTGGATGAGTTAATGTGGAGAAGTCTGCCGTATATCTATGTGCTGTGGCGTTTGGCCCCTGCGGAGGGGAGCAGGCTAAAAATGTGCAGTTTCCATTAAGGACTTCTGAGCAGCAGGCCCTGGTCTCTCGCTCAGGGGGGCAGTTACAGTGTTCAACCAGCTTTTCAGAACACAGCAATAAATCCTATACCTGCTCTCAGCCAGAAACCTATCCCACTCTCTCTGTGTCCCAAACACTCTCTGACTCGCTCTCTCTTGTGCCAGCATGCTCTCTTAAAGATCTGTGTAAATGTATGTATACCAGTGAGGTATTTTACGACCTTACCACATGGAGCTGCTAAAACATTTGGTTGTCTGGAATGAGGTGGCTAGACATGCTAAGAATAAATTAATTTCTTCTCCTACTCCTGTCACTTAATTTCTCTGATTTATTTATATTTCTATAATAGCACTTAAATATAAGTTTTCTCCACTGATGTTACAGGGGCATGTTTTTGTGTTGTCAAAATCATTAATTATTTATGAGGTATATTTGTATTTTTCAACCATTACCAAAACCTTTTTCTCCCTTTTCAAGTAGAACCAACTGTCTGTCTGTGAGGTCATCCACATCACATTTGGATGCATGCAAACACGTTCATCACACTTTCCTTCTCTGTAAAAATTTCTTTCTCATATGCAATCACATATTCAAACAATTAGTAATATGTTTAAAGAGACCTCTTTGTCACAATTTTGGCTTTAATAAGAAACACCAAAGAAATTTTGTGTTAATATTTCCAGAAAAATTTTCTTCATGGGAATCTCAAATGTTTTTCCTCTCATGCTGTAGGAGAAATAACATTTTTATAAAAATATTGCAGGGATTAGTATCTAGACGTGTTTTTTTTTTTTTGTTGTTGTTTTTTTTTTGTTTTTTGGGGTTTTTTTTTTTTTGGTCTTAGGAGGAAAAATCCAAGAAGCAGGTGATTTAAAGTCTTCATTTGTTCTCAATTAAATCTCATAGTTAAATAGAAAAAAAGCGAGATTTAATTGATTTTGTTTTTTAAAGTTAAATCTGAACATGTGTGTGTTTGTGTTCATGCACATGTGTTTCTGGTCTTCTGTAGTATAGCATGTGATGTTCTCTGCTACTGTGACAGACACACACACACACACACACACACACACACACACACACACACACACACACACACACACACACACACACACACACACACACACACACACACACGCACACACACGCACACACACACACACACACACACACACACACACACACACACACACACACACAGTTTGAGTCCCTCCCGAACGTTCACTCATGATTAAATATCAACACACCGTTCTTGACATTTTATTAGTTGAACAAGATGGATCTACTGGTGTGACTAAAGTAGGCTATTGCGGCCCACACCCTACCAAAAGCCTGCCTGCCTTTTACATAGAAAAAAAATATGGGAGAGACTTTTGGGAGCAGATTTTTTTTTTTTTTTTTTCTGCATCCTGTGGTAATTTTTTTCCTAGCCACATGGAGTCCTCAACTGAAATCTTATTTTACAGTCTGAAATCCCTCAAACACACGCATACTACACTGGCTAAATCCTTCCCTCACCTCCAGTATCACCATCTCTCATTGTGCCTGTCCCGCCTGTGTTAACTCCTCAAGGTGGTTACATGCTGTACCATATTGACACTGTCCAGGGTTTGCATAACCTTGTCTTTGTGTTTGGCTCCTGGTGCTGTTTCTTTGCCCGAGTCTGAAGACGAGAGCTGCATTGAGAAAAGGAACTGATATATTCTCTTTCTTTCTTTTCATTGTGTTAAAAAACAACACTTCTCTTCTGGCCTTCTGTTTTCTCTTGCCCGAGGCACACTGCAGGACAGCACTGGAGTGAGAGGTTAACCCCACGTATGCTCACACAGATAACGTAAATAAGTTAAACTTCTCCAAAATGCACTTCTCAAGCAGTACTATTGAACTGTAAACAATTTTATTGCTCTCAAGGGTTGGAACTTTAGAGTAGTGATTACTTTTTAATGCACCATATGCCCCTTAAAACAACAAGATGCAGCAGACACTTTAAAGACAGCTGTTTTTTATTTTAGTTTATTTTATAACTGGTTATTTGTTTACTGTTTCACATTTGAAAGGCCAGCTAGCTTCAAAATAGCTAGCTTCATCGTAGCACACTTGACTTTGATGTCTCGGTTTTTGTTTGGACTTCCTGTACAGACTTGTTATTTGTAATGCCCTATTCTGATGGTTAAAATGCCATTTAATTATGACAGAGAAATTTTCCAAACAACTTGCAGGAAGCTTTGCTTTGCAGAGCGCTGGAACATAAACATTTCCTTAATAGAAGTTACAGTTTACTCACAGTTGTGGTACAGAAACAAACAGAGCTGAAGAGATAGTGTAACAAGCTCTTTTAAAGTTCAACTGTAACATAAACTTTGCAAATTGTGGTTTACACTACATGCTTGGTAGTTTTGGCTGTCACACACACTTTAGAAATAAGCTTACAAATATTATAAAATTAAATATATATTTATATTTATTTATTTGTGATTATGCAAACATTATATTAATCAAAATTTTAAAATCTTGCAAGGGATTTATGTCTTGATTTATAAAGTTTATACTGTATGATATAAATGTGGTGTGTGTGTGTGTGTGTGTGTGTGTGTGTGTGTGTGTGTGTGTGTGTGTGTGTGTGTGTGTGTGTGTGTGTGTGTGTGTGTGTGTGTGTGTGTGTGTGTGTGTGTGTGTGTGTGTGTGTGTGTGTAGCTGTGGACATTTGGGTAGCTGTGGGCATACATGCAGTATAGGGGTATTTTGTCTCAAGATGAACCCAAAATGAAAAGTTCACACATGCCTTTAGTAGGAAATTAGAGATAAACTACAAAGCCGTACTTAATCTTTCTGGCCATTTGTATTTCTCTCTCTCTCTCTCTCTCTCTCTCTCTCTCTCTCTCTCTCTCTCTCTCTCTCTCTCTCTCTCTCTCTCTCTCTCTCTCTCTCTCTCTGGCCACAGACAAGGACAGTTTTTCTGGTTCTCTTGGGGAAAGTGAGGCGGTCCCTGGTGGTCCTAAAGGGAGGCGCTGTTCATTAAGTTGAACATTTATCTCCACCCCGTTCCCCCTCTCATCCCTTTCATCTCAACCTCTTCTCTGTCTCTCATTGACTGTGGGTGTGAAAAGAACATAAATTCACAAATAAGGGAGGACACTATTCCTCCCCTTTTGTTCAGAAATCCTCTCACCTCCCATAAAAATCATCCTATCCAGGCTTGGTTACAGCTTAGATGTTCTTTTTGTCATTATCAGAGATTTGTGCAATGCCATTGATGCTCAAGCATGAGAAAGTTCAAACGGGGTGTCAGAAATTCACAAGGACATGATCTGGTACAACACCATGGTTTCTTTGAAATCCTGTCTGCAACCAGTAAGGAATAAAACTTAGAGCTTGGGTGCGCAGAATCTATTTTGCCGTCTTATGTTTTTTGCCATAAATAATTGCAAGTTAGATGTTTTTCATTTGAAGCATGTATTTATTTGATGCAAAAATGCTTTCTCCTTCAACTTAATATGTAGTCATTTGTAGGTTGATTTCCTTGAAAACTGCAAACACTGTGGCTCATTGAAGATATCAAAACAATATCATGTGTTCGGAGCGGGAGTATCTTTTTGTGCAACCAATGGAAGACAAGGGGAGTGTCTATGCAATCTGTTTGAAAAAGATTGGCTGCATTGAGAACAACACTGCTACTATAGCGGAAATAGTAAGAGTAGTAAGCTATTGTTGTTCAGAATAACATACTAGCATTCATTTTACTATTGCTATTATTATTAATGTGTTCTGATTCACGAACTATTTAAAAAAACACTACTGCACAGTAAATATTAAAGGATGAGTACATTTTTCTGAAAATGTTGTTTACTCTTACTATTCTTTCTTCTGAACACAATTTTTTTCTTTTCTTTTTTGCCCATACAATGAAAGTCAATGGTCACCAAAACAGTTTGGTTACCAACATTCTTTAAACTATTTTCTTTTGTGTTCTGCAGTAGAAATAAAGAATGTCATAAAGGTTTGGAACAGCATGAGAGTGAGTAAATGATGACAGACTTCTCATTTTTAAGTGAACTAATCCCTTTAATCTAGTGTTCTGGATGTAGCTAAACATTTCTGTTTGGTGACACTGGTGTCACAGAAATGTAAAGAAGTTTTCTAAAGGCAACACTTTTGGCCAAATGGTTCAATAGTCCATTAATATTTACACACATACTGACATAAGATACATCTACTCTAACACACACTGCCTTGCAGTATATCTCCTAATAGCTGACACAAGCTTTTTTTTGTTTTGTTCTGTGCTTTATTGTCAATATTCCTTAATGTATGTCATGTCATCTCTCCAGCATGCGAATCATACGTCATTCCTCACACCCTGAGCTTTCCTCGACCCCTCTCGCTATTTATTTCTTCCTCTCGGGTTAGCTTTTACACTTTCTTAGCTTCTCTCTCTCTCTCTCTCTCTCTCTCTCTCTCTCTCTCTCTCTCTCTCTCTCTGTTCTTTGATCTCTGTGAAAAGAGAAACATTAAAGAGCCGCTGTTTCCGCAGTCAGGGGCCATCTCCCGTTTCCCCTCATCATTCTCCTGTCCTCTCCTCTCTTTTACCACTCTCCTACACCCTTTGCTTTCCTGTGCCCGCTCTTTTTTCTCCCCTATCCTCTGTCTCGTCTCTTTCTCTCGCTGCTGTGCCGGAGTTCTGGCATTGTGCTCCAAGAAGAACTTGTGCTCTAGTCAGAGAACTATGGGATCTCATTCTCTCTCGCATCAGTCAGGGATCTGCTCAATTCAGACTTCCTGTCAACTTTGGGAAATAAAAGACAGATGATACTAACTGTCCATTTTTATACATTTTCTTGTGATCATTACTTATTTTATGACCTAGCTGTTAAGAACGATCATTATATATAATTGTATTGCTCATACTTAGAACAAACCTCTGTTAAGTATTACATTTTAGCATGTAACTTAAAAAAAAAAATATATATATATATATATATATATGTTTGTTAATATTTTAAAATGTTATATTCTACTATTATATAGAAACAGTAATTTATTTATTTATTTATTTATTTATTTATTTATTGGCTCTTGTGACCTTGAACATTATCACTAATTAAGCTCAGATTATGTTTACACAGTCTGAGAGGAACAAAGTTTAGTGTGCCTTCTTCTTAAATCAGACACACATTTGCTTGTGTCTCAAACAATGTAAGCTAATGCAAGCTAATATTTATTTTACTCTCACCACAAGTATATATTTGCAGACCGGCTACTCTGATCATAGCAGGGAGCCGTTACACCAGTTTGTTTAAACCGCAAAAGTCACAACGTTGTTAAGCTCTGCTGCCAGCATAATATTAACATGGCCTGACACCATTTCCTGTTGAAGAATAACACAAGCACGTCAGTCCAAATTTGTTAATTTAAGCTGCAAGCACAGTCTCATGAGGAGAACGAGGAGAATGAACATGTGACAACGTGCAGAAGAAAAGATGAGAGACAGAGAACAACGATAAAGTGTGTGTCTTTGTGGAGGAGGAGAGGAGAGGAGAGGAGGAGGAGGAGGAGGGGGGAGGGGGAGGAGGAGGAGGAGGGGGGAGGGGGGTTGGGGGGTCAGGAAATGGTTTCCATATGTGGAGCCCTCTCTCTCCCTCGGCCTGTTCATGATATAACTATTCAAGAGGTGGAATGCATCTTTCCCTACATGTCAAAAAGACCTCTGTCATGCTAAATTATGAGTTCTCATTCTCTGTCTTTTTCATATACATTATGGTTCAAAAGTTCTCTTTTTTTCTTTTTTTGATTCTCCTTTAAAAAAAAAAGAAATTAATAGCTTTATTCAGCATGGATGCATTAAATTGATAAAAGTGAGAGTAAATACATGTATAATGTTACTAATGTTTAAGGATTTCAAATCTGTATTTCAAATGGATGCTGTTCTCTTGAAGTTCCTATTCATCAAAGAAAACTACACCCATTTAGTATACTCTGATCCATGAATAAGCAAATTAGCCCTGCCTCCACTTAATCACACATCTCAGAGATCACTTGGTCAACTTTACTCAAGTTACAATATGCTGCAAACTGGTATCACCCTTTACAACGTCGGACACATAATGGTAGTTAATGTGTTGGTAATGTTACACAAACCATGTTCCCATTCGCCATGTCAGAGTCAGTCAGCTGCCCTCTCTAAAATTCAGCATCCTTTTACAAACGCATTGAACAACTCAGAACGTCAGTGGAGAAAGGTATTTAGTTCATCATAACATCATAATATACATCATACACCCGCCATATTGCTAAATCTACCCCATTTTTCATATCAACATAAAAATATACCGGGATAACCTGGCTTCTCTTGAGACTCCCCTGCTAGTTCGATGTTAATGATATGCTAAAAGCCGCCGACACATTGACGTGATTGGTTACAAGGTAGTTTGTGACGTAAGAAACACCAGCGATTTCGAACCTGCTTTTTTGAGTCTGTGTTTGTTCACTAAAGTCATAAGGAAAAAATACTCAGCCAGGGCTGCCAACTCACATTCAGTGTGAGACTCACTCAAGTGACACTTTTCACACACTCTCACGCCACACATCCATTTTCTCACGCAGAGAAAATTCGCAAAGCAACACTGACAGACAAGACTTTTGAGAATTTTTGATATGAAACAAATTCTCAGCTCTCAGATTTTGGTCGATTTTATTATGAAATTCAAACAATAAATACCGTTTCGGCACTCGTAAATGTGATGTGACAGATCGCTGTAGCGCCTCAGATCAAGCGGCACATGAACTGATCATCTTTTACTCTTTACTACTAATTAATAGTAAATAAACACAAATGAACAATAGAAAATGTTGAAAGATACAGTACAACTTACCGAAGTGTATATGCCCCATACATAATATCGATAAATGATGTTACATTTACCTCAGGAAAGCCATTGAATGACCATATGTTAGTTGGCTAGAAAAAAATAGCTATAGAGAGGAGTATTTTGCTAAATAAGTGCACCATTTTACATATTTATTATATTTTTACTTATATCATTAAAATATTATAACATTGTTATTATAATAAAAAAATGTTTTTTTTTTTTTTGAGTTGTTATTTTTAACCTTTAATAATAATACCAACTGACAGGGCTCTCTATGTTTACAGCATTAGGTGAGATTTATTTATTTTTTCTTGAGAAAAATTAACATGTATTAACATGTATTTGTTAATAGAATACTATGTACCTAATAGTTATCCAAAATTATCTAATCAAATCACAGAATTGAAATCGAGAAATTTGTGTCAAGCTATAATAAAAACAGTAGCCTACCAGTCCATTGTAACATGTCATCACTAAACTTAATACAATTCTGTTTAGAGACCAAATGTCCAAGTTTTTTTTTTTTTTTTTACATCCCCCCCTTTCCATAATTCTCACTCCAAGCTAAACTCAAAAGTTGTCAGGCCTGACTCAGCAATGGTGTTGATATGGACATATGAAACAATATTATAAAACATGATTTCTGATCAAATAAATTCAGCTTGGTGAGCATTAGAGACTTCTCAAAAGCATTAAACCCTACATTTTTGAACAATAGTGTATCAGTTTATAATCTTGCATTCTTTCTGATAACACTGTATATTTGTAAAATAAGAAACGAGTGGCCGTTTGTCTTCTAAAACAAGTTAAGAATGAGTGTGTAAAGTTACCACTAAAGGTACTGTATTTTGAATGGCAGCAATCAATATATAGGTCTGAGGGGGTGTAAATTTAGTGCAGTTCATGTCAGGTTTGTTTTTGCCAGTGCTTAGGGCGATTGATTTTTTTTTTTAGCGGTGTGAAAGCTACTATTGCAAATATTGATTTTGTAGTAAAGTGTCATGATTGGAGATAAATAATCATTGTAGGTTATTTTGTCACGATTGTCATAAAAGGTTCATCATGAAAGTGTGTGCGTGTACGTGTGTGTGTGTGTATGTGTATGTGTATGTGTTTACGTGTTTGTTTAGTTTGGGCAATAGGGGCCATACACCTTCACTGCATTGTTAAGGCATGAGTATGTGTTTGTCTCTTTAGTAGTTTGCTGATGTTTCCACATTATAAAGACACACACCATGAGGGTGCTGTCACTCACATTTGCATGCCTGAACACACCCCTGCTGTAGCATGGGTATGGGAGTGTGTGTTAGGGGAGGAAGTATAAACATGTCTTGTGATTGAAGATGTGCAAAATGTCCCGTAGTGCCTATGAGAAAGCATGGCAAGCAGTTGACTCAGACATTCCAAAAGCGAAACACATCTTCGTTAATATGTGAACCAGAACGGATCTGGTGAAACTCAAAACTGGCACAATCTTTCATCTTGAAAAGTACTGCAAAGTCATGTGACATTCAGAGATTAATAGACAACATTTAGTGTGACTTTATAATCGTAAAATCCTATTGCAACTACAATATTTTGCAACTACATGTCAACTAACACTCATTAGAATATAGTCGACTGTAGGTCTAATACTCTAATGACTACTTGACATGTACTTGCAATGTTACTTATAATCAGTAGAATGTATGTTGGGGGACTATCAAAATAAAGTGTTAGCAGATATTAAACGGACAGTCTACTAATACTCTAATGACTGGTAGTTGACATGTAGTTAGAATATCTTAAGTGGAGTATTGAATTAAAATGTTACTGTAGTTATTAACATCAGTATTTATTTAAATGTTTATTTTGCTTAAATTATGGTTTTACTAAACAAACAGAGAATTTGCAGATAATTAGTAAACTTGAAATTAGCAAGCAATTAGCAATTGATATTTTGATATTATTTAGCTTTTATTTTAATTAGTGATGTCAATCAATTAGAAAAATAACACATTAATTACACATTTTTCTGTAATTAATTGCAATTAATCGCACCTAACATTAAAGTTTTTATTATATTTTTATATTGTAATAATTTCACATTTAATCTCCAAATTAATGTAGAAACAATAAAGACAGTATATTTTAAATATCTTAATCTCCAAATTAATGTAGAAACAATAAAGACAGTATATTTTAGATATCTGATCTAACAGGTAGGAAATATACAGAAATTGAATAAAGTGATCAAACACTGCACTCTTCACTGCATAAATTATCAATTAAATATAGATTCATTTTTATTAAAGCTACAAAAGTTATTCAGTCAAGAGCAGTGAGGACAGAAACCAAGAATCAAACTCACAACCTTACAGAAACCCAAACCTCTCGGAGGGTTAAATGCACCACATTTCTACTACTATTTCTTAGCAATACAGTTAGAATACATTAAATATTGGTATAGTGATTTAGTTTTAGTTTGGAAAGATATAGAACAGTCATCAATTCAAGAAATACAAAAATAAAAATATCCCTTTTATTGACAACAACATTAAGAAACATAATTGTTTTGAATATCTTACTATAAACAACATTATTTTGTGTGGTGGAAAGCTAACAGTATATTTTTCATCTCACCTCCTCCTTGGACACCATTATGGAACAACAATATGTTTACTATAAACAAAAAATATTTTCTCTTCCTAAAAATGAAAGAGAAAGGGAATATTAAACTAGGAGATGTTTTTGAAAATGACTTTTTATGACTTTTGAACGATTACAATATTGCATACAATTAAAGGAAGCTATAAAAAGTAAACTTAATATCAATACCTTTGTGAATAGTAATCATGAAAATTTTAATCTTTACCTTATATCAAATTATTATCATGGATATATAATAGCCTAGCCTCCAATGATTCCATAATTTCTCTACCTACAAATAAATGGAATAACGATCTTCATTCTGAATATACTGACCTAGACCTTTTAGAACTTTGCAAAGATATGTTTGTCATATCTAGTAATTCCAGAAAACAGTTGTTACAATACAAAACACTATATTGAGTGCATATCACAAAAAGTAAATTGTCTCTGATGGGCCATGCCAACACTAATGAATGTACATACAGTCAAAATAGTATAGATGATTATATTCACTCCTTCTGGAACTGTACATACATAACGAAAATCTGGTCAGAAGTTATATATAAACTTGAAGTGATTCTAGATTTTAATCTCTCTAAATCCCTTTCAGATCTTTCTCATATTAGCGCTTCAAAAGTAACAAAAACATTTATCTTGACCTTATCCATATTAGCAAAAGAAGTAATACTATTAAACTGGAAGAATAGAACAAAAATATCTATTACCCAATGGTTCAGTCTATTAGTAGACACACTTGAGAAAATGACTGCGTTACTTAAAAACAAAATGACTGCTTTTGAAAAAATATGGAGCCCTCTTCTAAAGTTCCAGGACAGATGATCATGAAACATGAAATAATGCATATAATCAAGGTGCGTATAAATTAGATGTTAAATAATGTGAGTTTACAGTTAAGTGTATTTGTTTTTGTTGTTTTTGTGTAGATTTGTTTATTTGTCATTTTTTTTGTATCCAGCAATGTATGTAGTTGTGCATGTGTATCTTATGGTCATGCATATTAAAGAAGGGGTTGAAAAAATTTGATTTTTTACATAATTTTGTGTGTTTTTGTCCGTTCAAGCGCAAAAGAAAACTCAATGTGGCCGGCACGCTGTCTGAAGTGACTTTCTTGCGCATGAGCCATGTGTGTGTCACACAGACAGGAGATTCACAGACGCATGCAAGACAGTGCCGCACTGAGCCCTGAGCCGCACTCTTTTGTGTCTTGTAGTGCTTAAATAGTTTAAAAGCATTTGCATGAATAAGAGCGTGATCATATAATGTAATGCTAGCTAAACGATGATGGAAAAAATGGATGCTACGCAGCAAAAATGCATTAAACTGAAACAAATAATAATAATTATTGCATGCATTAACAAGTTAATTTTGACAGCCATCATTTGAATATTTTCAGTTTTCATTTTAGTTTTAGTTAAAGTTTTTAATTTTAAATTAGCTATCTAATATTTATCTCATTTTAATTCAGCTTAATTTCAATCAACGAAAACTATTTTTAATAGTGTTAGTTTTTAATCAACTTTAACAGAACTGGATGTAGGTGCTGATTCCATGTAGATTTAAAGAATCAGTTTTTTTTTTTTTTTTTTTTTTTTGATTATTTGAAATTAAGCTATTAAATCAGATTCAATGCTGTATTGCTTATATACAAAATAATCTCCATTAACTTTTAGCTTACCTAAAACCCTTCAGAATTTCATTGAATGATTTGAAGACACTTTAAGAAAGAGTTTTGTTGGTTCTGCTTTAGTTCTTCATTTATAAGATACAGGCCAATCTCTTTCATTAGTGGCTGGTGAAGTAGACTCCTGAGGCCAACAGGAGACAATTCAGTGTGGACAAGCTTTAGACTGTAATTGGGTCCATCTGGCCCTTCAGAGAGGTCACTTGAAATCAAAGTTCTCTACAGAACTGTGTGTGTGTGTGTGTGTGTGTGTGTGTGTGTGTGTGTGTGTGTGTGTGTGTGTGTGTGTGTGTGTGTGTGTGTGTGTGTGTGTGTGTGTGTGTGTGTGTGTGTGTGTGTGTGTGTGTGTGTGTGTGCGTGTGCGTGTGCGCGTGCGTGTGTGTGTGTGTGTGTGTGCGTTTGTGTGTCAAGTATATTTGCAAGAGTCAGTAATTATTATTTTAAAGTAATTTGGCCAAACATTTTCAGATTTTTCAGCAATAGTGAAGATTATCTTCTTCATTTTATTTTATTCTTTCTTAAAAGCCACTTATTCCTTAAATTCATACAGAAGAAACACAATTTATTTGATTTTACTCATACTAAGTCATGCAAACCCACACTGACAGTCCTGCTTGAAGAAAACTAAAACAATAATGGTTGAATAGGGGCTGTTTAAGACAACAACAAAATCCTCAGACTGAGTGACACTCACCATCTCAAGAAAATATGGCAAGGCATTGTGGGTAGCGGTAAGAATTCCTGGCCGTCTCTGTCTGATTAAAATGTGATGTGTTGAAAGCTGGCTTTGATCTTAGGAAATGTCTGCGAGGGAGAAGTTGGAATTTAGCTTGGGCTTTTTCCCTCCCGCTCACTCTGTGATTTGGCCCTGCAGATGGAGGCCGATAGATAGTGTCACCATTCATTTCCTGCTCAAGCTCCTACACCATTCTGTGCAGACGCTAGACCTGGAGCAGGGATCGAGAAAGAATAGATCACATGCCGAGCTTTTGTGCCTTGTGCTGAGCTCTGTTTTCTTCTATGCTTCATTCTAAATGTATGCATATGCTTTGGTTTGTACATGCACAGTTAACATGACATTTTGCAAATAAACCCAAAGACTTGGAACATCCCACCCCGCTGAATGGAGGAAGAATACACCATCTGAAAAAGACTCCTAAGGTGCTTAAATGCTTTTCTTCGTCTCTGATTCCAGGCCTCCTGCATTGGCAGCCAGCCCAGCATTTTCTGATATCTCCCTTATCCGGATCTCGCCGCACCGAAACCCTTCAGTGGGGGCGGAGTCGCCCTTTAACCCCCCACATCCATACATTAACCCCTATATGGACTACATCCGCTCACTGCACAGCAGTCCCTCTCTGTCCATGATCTCTGCGGCAAGGGGCCTCAGTCCCGCAGATGGTGAGTACCTCAGAGACCTGTTCTGGGCCCTCTAAAAATCTATCTATCTATCTGTCTGTCTGTCTGTCTGTCTGTCTGTCTGTCTGTCTGTCTGCCTGTCTGTCTGTCTGTCTATCTGTCGTTCCGTCTGGTAAAGTCTGGGATGTGGCAAACATATAACAATACAATTCTTACAATTCTTATTTAAAATTAGAGTTAGCTTCTCTCTGGAGGCGGAGACCATAGTTTGATCATTTGGATGGGGTCACTCTCTCTGTTCTTTGTCTCATGTTAGAAAACCTCTGGAGGAACATTCAGCGTGTCAGGCAGAGACTAGCGATCACATCCTGAGTTAAGAGGGGGGTGAAGTTCAAGGCCATGGTTGAGGGCGGAGGGCACGAGTAGGGAGGGAAGGATGAGAAGTGGGAATGGTTTAGACTAGAGGATGGACTTCAGGGAGCCATTTTTGTTCTTTTGCGTGAAGGCGGACTGGGAAATTCATTACAGGGTCAGTAAGAGCCTGCTGTTTTTAAAGAGTCTCTGCAGTATGCTGGCCTCTTGGCCTTCTCCTCAGGCATGGAGTTTTAATTGAAGCCTGAAGCTCAAATACCAAAGGAGGCCTCTCTGAGGCCACAGATAATCACGGCTGTATTGAACTGCGGTGCCATCTCACGTCAGCCAGGTCTTGCTATGTACCACATGTGTCAAAGGAAGAAATGAAACATTTCCAGATGTATAGTTATTAAGGGCTAAAATAAACAAATAAAAAGTTTGTTTTGATGTGACCTTTTGTGGTTTGGGTGAAAACTGAAAAGCCATTTGTTTATATGGCAAAAAATGCCTTTTTACCCCAGACTACAAAAAATGTACATTGATTGATCGATTGATTGATTGATTGATTGATTGATTATGGATAACTCTGTAAAACAAACTATGATATACTGTATAGGCATGTTGATGAATTATAATTATTTTATTTATATTATAACAGTAATACAAATCCTATAAATATATGCAATTATTAATACAATTATATGCTGAAAACAACAAAATATGTTTTGGATTCTGCTGTCATTCTGTCCCCACTTGTCATCTTAACCAGCAAAACTTCCTTTATCAATCAACTTCAACTAGCAGGTCTTCAAAAAAAAAAATTATGCTCATCTAGGCTGGTCTTTTTATCAGGAAGTGCTTTTTAGTCTCCATGAACATAGATAAACGGTTTATTATTCACATTAAACTAGGCTTTTTTTTTTTTTTTTTTTTTTTTTTTTGAGTTACATAAAATGAATTCTAAAATAAAAATTATTAATCATATTTTGTATTCCTTATAAAACCTCCACTTCATGTTGGTGGCTGAGAATTACTAAACATAGGTGCTAGTTTTTTGTTTTTTTTTGCTCTTTCACTTTATCATTTTGTTTTTTGATTTCTGTTTGCTTTCCAAACCTGTTTTAAAGACATTTTCATGTACTCTCCCAGATGCCTACATGGTCCACCAGCAGAATGCCTCCTGGCTCTGGTGGCGCACCATACTGAGGATGCATATTCATCCTTAAAAACTGCCACTCTGATATCCCACAAGCAGAACACGCTCGCTCCAGTCATTCCCCACCGCCAGTCCTGCAATTCGGTGCCAACATCTCCAATTTAGAAATTCCGCAAAGCTCTTTCTGCACGTGAATGAGGAAACGAGGCACATTACGGCTCAATGCGAGAGCCGAGGCAAAGCAGAACAACGGAGACAATTAAGGAAGCCCCCCTAACCCCTCCCTCACTACTTAAGACAAAATACCCACATCGAATTAATTTGGAATTTCTTCTTACATTCACACAACCAATCAGAGATGCATATTCCATGCATTCAGTCCGGGCGTCAGTCGAGATCTTTTCATCCGCTCTGTTCATTTCTTCTGGGGAAGACAGGAATTAGCCACAACACTTTGTGCAGCTAAACTGATTTTGTATTTGCATTGAGAAGCACTGTGTCAGTCTTTCTCTTATTCTCCTTCCTTTTTTGTGCGTGTATATGTGTGTGTTTGTGTGTTATTTTAAGCATGTTGCCAAAAGTTTATTTTTAGGATGAATTTCTAGGACCTGTATCACTCTGTAGCTAAAGATTAGAAGGAAGATAGAGGGAACACATGAAAGAGAGAAAAAAAAAAGCAGTTTAAAGGTTTGCATATAAAATTTGGCACCATTTTTTAATCAAAAAATTTACATTTTGTTAATTAGTCACCCTCATGTCCTTTCAAACTCATGATTTCTCTTTGAAACATAAAAGAGGTTTATTCATGACAACTTTCAAAAAAAGTTTTAGCATGTTAATGAATTTGTTAATGTATTTGGTCTTGGTAGACTAGATCTGATACGCCGCTGCTGTTGCTGCTGCTGCAGAACAAGTATGGACTTGCTACTCCTAATAGATACACAGACACGCTCCTGTGAGCATTTAAGACATGCTGATGCTGCATAAATAGACATACATAAATCCCGTAACAGATCTAGGCATGTGGAGCTGGGGGAGGTGGAGAGTTTCAGAGTAAATCTGACTACCCTGCAGTAAACACTGAACCAGACTATTTAAATGTATAGCAAGCAGTCCCATTGGCTGCAGGATCAGCATAGGCCAATCAGCATGTGGTAATGTTGTGATTGCTTGCAGATTGCATGTAAAGGACCTATCAACCTGCGCCCTCCAGAGTTTCATGACTGAGCTAGATATAGCTAGAGATAGCTGAATGTCTAGGCGTCACATTTTTCCATATGATGAAAAGTGAATGGGGCCTGTCAAGATCCAGTAATAACAACGAATCACTATAAATGTATCATGAAAGAAGTCCGGTCGGTGTATGTTGCATTCATTTGTTTTTTTCTTCTATTTAATATATAAAAAATAAATAAATAACATGAAAAAAAACTATGCTTTTTTTAGTATGTAAAAAAAAAAAAAAAAAAAAAAAAAATTATTAAACAAGAAAAGAAGAACTTGCCTTGATTTTTAATTTTTACATTCAGGGGTAGAAAATGGGAAAACAACTTAAAGGGATACTCCACCGTTTTTTCATATTAAACTATGTTATTCCCTTAACTAAGACGAGTTGATACATACCTCTCTCATCTCGGTGCGTGCACTCAATCGCTCTGACGCGCGGTGACACTCTGATAGTACTTAGCTTAGCCCAAGTACAGTCGTGCCCAGAATTAATCATACCCCTGGTAAATATGATCAAAAATGGCTGTAAAAAATAAATCTGCATCGTTTATCCTTTTGATCTTTCATTCAAAAAAATTGGCAAAATCCTAACCTTTCATTTAAGTAAAAGAATTGAAAGTGGGGGGGAAATCACATTATAAAATAAATGTTTTTCTCCAAAACACGTTGGCCACAATTATTCATACCCTTTTATTAAATACCTTTTTGCAATCTCCTTATGCCAAGATAACTGCTCTGAGTCTTCTCCTATAATGCCTGATGAGTTTGGAGAACACCTGACCAGAGATCAGAGACCATTCCTCCATACAGAATCTCTCCAGATCCTTCAGATTCCCAGATCCATGTTGGTGCTTCTTCTCTTCAGTTCACCCCACTCATCAGGTCAGGGAACTGGGACGGTCATGGCAGAAGCTTCATTTTGTGCTCCCAAACACATTTTTGTGTTGATTTTGATGTTTGTTTTGGATCGTTGTCCTGATGGAAGATCCAACCACGGCCCATTATACGATTTCTAGCAGAAGGCGTCAGGTTTTGATTTTTTATCTGTTGATATTTGATAGAATTCACAATTCAGGTCTCTGAATAAGAAGTCCAGGACCTCCAGCAGAAAAATAGGCCCACAACATTAAAGATCCAATGGTATATTAAATTGTACACATGGGGTACTTTTTATCCTTGTGTTCACCAAACCCATCTAGTGTGTTTGCTGCCAAAAAGCAATTTTTTTAGTTTCATCTGACCACAGAACCCTGTGCCGTTTGAAGTTCCAGTCATGTCTGACAACTGAATATGCTGGAGTTTGTTCTTGGATGAGCGAGGAGCATTTTTCTTGAAACCCTCCCAAACAACATGTGGGGATGTAGGGGTTGTTTGATTTTTTTTTAATAGGCTTTCTGACCCCAAGACTTAACTAATCTCTGCAATTCTCCATCTGTGATCCTTGGAGAGTCTTTGGCCACTCAAACTTTCATCCTCACCGTCCATTAAGACAATATAGACACACGTCCTCTTCCTGGCAGATTCGTAACATCTTTAGTTGATTGGAACTTCTTAATTATTGCCCTGATGGTCAAAATGGGGATTTTCAATTCTTTAGCTATTTTCTTACATCCACTTTCTATTTTGTGATGCTCAACAATCGTTTGCTGCACATCAGAACTATTTTCTTTGGTTTTATTCATTGTGATGGATGATTCAGGGAATTTGGCCTTTGTGCTTCCTCATATTTAAACTCCTGTGAAACAAGAAGTCATAGCTAGACAATTTCATGTTCTTAGTCACCCTGATGTGCTAAAAAAGGTAAATATTAATGGGAATATACTTCAGAGATATTTTATTCATAAAAAATTCTAGGGGTATGAATAATTGTGGCCAACGTGTTTTGGAGAAAAACATTTATTTCATAATGTGATTTCCCCCCCATTTTCAATTCTTTTACTTCAATGAAAGGTTAGATTTTTGCCAATTTTTTTAATGAAAGATCAAAAGGATAAACGATGCAGATTTATTTTTTACTGCCATTTTTGATCATATTTACCAGGGGTATGATTAATTCTGGCCACGACTGTATATTCAATGGTATCTGACAGCAATGAATTTAGAAGTGACCAAACACATCAACGTTTTCCCTATTTAAAAACAGTTACACGAGTAGTTATACGATCAAGTATGGTGACACAAAATAAAACGTGGCGCTTTTCTAAGCGGGTTAAAAAGGATAACTATAATGTATGGCGGAATAGCACTTTCGGGAGTAATTTGACTCGGCGCAGTAAAAAGTCACGCCTGATCCTCTTCCCACTATTGACAGAAGTGAGAGGAAGAGGATCAGGCGTGACTTTTTATTGACTTCGGGAATGAAACGCCCCTTACCACTGATTGGTCAGGCAAAGATTAAACAGTGCTGTCATCATGTCTTCTTCAGTTCTGTTCAACAGAATAATAGTCATTTGTTGCTAGTTGTGCGAATTCTTAAAGTGTTTATTGCAACTGAATTTCATCTCTTTCTCATCAAACAACCAGACTAATGGCCTGACACAAACCGTACCACGACAGAGCCTAGGCAGGGCTTTCTTCTGTGTAGACATAGGTTCACTATGGCTAACTACCCGTGCCAGAGAAATAAACTTTTATAAGTGTTTATTTCGGAAATATGAATGTATCTCATTTGCTCCCACATTACCCAGTAGTCTACTCATTTAGCACACCTCCTGTTCTATTTAGCTGGCCGACTCTCAAACTCTGTGTGGCAAAGCTCCACGACGCACTGGACAGCGTGGAGCAAATGCATTTACATTGTAATGAAGCACAGACTTGTATCTTTATAAGTGTCAATACAGCAGTCATAACTGCAATACGCTGAGTTTATTTCATTAATATTGAGTATTAATTGATGTCACTGAAAATGGTGTGTTTAATTTTATCTGCCATCTACTGTAAACTTCCAAAGCAAAGTCACAGAACCGTTGTGCGACTGACTCTCAGCATAGGCACGCAGAGTGGTGTTTAATTCCAGAGTGGTGTTGAATGAATCTGAGTCTTTGAACCAATCGGTTGAGTGAGTGATTCACTGACCCATATAGACAGCCACTTGATTTTTATTCCTGAATGAATCAGGCAACAATGGCAACAAAGGTGGGAAAAGGCGGAATGGCAGAATGGAAAAAAAAAACCTTGGGAGAACCCAAGCTCAGTCGGGGCGCCAGTTCTCCTCTGGCCAATGAACGAACAGTGTATGATTATGATTCAGGCAGCATTATAGGTCAGAAGTCAGATTGGGTTAGAAAAATCCGAATATTATCCAGTTCCATCTGGTTGAAGATTGGAGTAACGCCGGTATGCAGACGGGTTTGTCAAGGATCCGTGTCGATGAGGCCTTCACAGGGGAGAGTCTAGTAGACACAATCTCTGCTGACACTTCAGGGATGCGTTGTGGTCGTGTCTAGGTGCAGGTCCGCCATCTGGACTGGATACGGTCCAGATCCGGATGACTACATCATGCGTTTGTGGTCGTGTCTAGGCGCAGGTCCACCATCTGATCTGGATACGGCCTGGATCCAGCTGATTACAGTAAACCTCGGAATAAGCAGAAAGACTAACATTAGTTTACATGCCATTCTTCTTATGATGTAACGAGTACACCGGCTGTTATAGGAAGTTTTCCTGGTTCCTAATAATCATTTAACTGATTTGAATAATAGGAATGTATAATTTTCCATGTGTATGCCCGGTTAAAGAGATGTGTTTTTAGCCTAGATTTAAACTGAAAGAGTGTGTCTGCTTCCCGGACAATGTTAGGAAGACTGTTCCAAAGTTTAGGTGCTAAATAGGAAAAGGATCTACCGCCAGCAGTCGATTTTGATATTCTAGGTAGAATCAGAGGCTAGGTCAGAGTTTTGAGATTGCAATAGACATGAAGGACTATAATGTGTTGAGAGCTCGTTCAAGTACTGGGGAGCTAAACAATTTAGTACTTTGTAAGTAATCAGCAATATTTTAAAATGTATACGATGTTTAATATGGAGCCAATGCAGTGTTGACAGAACCGGGCTAATATGGTCAAACTTCCTGGTTCTAGTAAGAACTCTAGCTGCTGCATTTTGGACCTGCTGTAGTTTGTTTATTATGCGTGCAGGGCAACCACCTATAAGAGCATTACAATAATCTAGCCTTGAGGTCATGAACGCATGAACTAACTGTTCCGCATTTTTCATTGAGAGCATATGACGTAATTTAGATATAATTTTAAGATGGAAGAATGCGGTTTTACAGATGCTAGAAACGTGGCTTTCAAATGAAAGATTGGTATCAAAGAGCACACCCAGGTTCCTAACCGATGACGAAGGCTTGACAGAGCAGCCATCAATTGTTAGACAGTATTCTAGGTTAGTACGTGCAGAGGTTTTTGGTTCAATCATTAGTTCTCTTTTTTTTTTTTTTCAGAATTAAGTCATTAGAAATTACTAGTAATCCAAATTTTTATATCAGCTATGCATTCCGTTAATTTCTTGAATTGGCAAGTTTCGTTGGTGCGAAGAGATGTGGAGCTGAGTATCGTCAGCATCAGGGGCGTCGGACTGGGGGTAAAACCAGGACTGATTACCAGGGCCCCAAGGGGAGAGAGGGCCCTTGAAAAGTCTGGAATATATTTTATTTGGAACACGGGGGCCCATCAGGACTGCCTATACATAGGGCCCGGGATCTTGTGCTACGCCCCTGGTCAGCATAACAGTGAAAACTAATCCCATGCTTCCTAATGATATCTCCCAAGGGTAGCATGTACAGAGTGAACAGCAACGGTCCTAGTACTGAGCCTTGTGGTACTCCATACTGAACTTGTGATCGAGAAGACATTTCTTCATTTACTGCTACAAATTGATAACGGTCAGATAAGTATGATTTAAACCATGCTAATGCAATTCCACTAATGCCAACATAATTTCCGAGTCTATTTAAAAGAATGTTGTGGTCAAAGGTATCAAATGCAGCACTAAGATCAAGTAACACTAATAGAGAGATACAACCACGATCGGATGATAAGAGCAAATCAGTTGTAACTCTAATGAGAGCGGTCTCATATGGTACGGTCTAAATCCTGACTGGAAATCCTCGCAGATACCATTTCTTTCTAAAAAGGAACAGAGTTGTGAGGATACTGCTTTTTCTAGCATCTTTGACAAAAAGGGTAGATTTGAGATCGGCCTGTAGTTGACTAAATTTCTAGGATCAAGTTGGGTTTTTTTTATAAGAGGTTTAATAATAGCCAGCTTTAAAGTTTTCGGTACATATCCTAGTGACAAAGATGAATTAATGATATTAAGAAGAGGATCTATGACCTCTGGAAGCATTTCTTTCAGTAGCTTAGTCGGTATAGGTTCTAACATACATGTTGATTTAGATGATTAAACGAGTTTAGACAATTCTTCTTCTCCTATTGCAACGAATGAATGGAATTTTTCCTCAGGGACACTACAATGCACTGCCTGATGCAATACTGTAGTAGATGATTGCATATTTATAATTTTCTCTCTAATATTAGCAATCTTGTAAATAAAGAAGTTCATAAAGTCATTACTGCTATGCTCTTTGGAAACTTCAGAAGTAGAAGCTTTATTACTTGTTAATTTAGCCACTGTGTCAAATAAATACCTAGGGTTGTGTTTGTTTTTTTCTTTAGCCCTATTCGAACGGAACTAGTTTAACATGGATAAGTGTGGTAAAGTAATTATTACCAGAGCTTCTCAGTGATTTTAGTCCAGTCCGAATGTGCCATGTCAGCAATCAAGGTCCGGAAAAATTACCTCAGGTAATACTCATCCCGTGCGAATAGAACCGCTGTAAATATGTACGTAAATATTCCCTAATTTCCTGTTTAAAAATAGTTTTCCACGGTTTTTCCAAGTATGGAGACGTTTGAAAAAGCATTCAGTTGCGTTCTAGGCAGTGAGACAAATCTGTGGCAAAACTCAAGTGTTTTCCACACACCATTTAGATCAAAAAGAAGGTCGAACGCACTTTTTAGAGGCACAACATTTATTTTTAGCGTTAGATAAGTGCCTATTACCAACTTACAATCTGAATGTATTTAATACATCCGACCGGACCTAACTGTTTTATATAGATACAAAGGTTATATATATATATATATATGTGTGTGTGTGTGTGTGTGTGTGTGTGTGTGTGTGTGTGTGTGTGTGTGTGTGTTTGCGCACATGATGATGATCAGGAAGCAACTTATTACTCACATGATGACAGGGAGGTGACGGCGGTGCGTAAATCGAGTTACCCCTCCCACTTCTTCTAGTTTTACTATGATATCTTGCGAATTGGCCATTATTATCACAGATGTCTTGTGGTAAAATTACATCACCCCACCTCTCTATGTTAATCTAGTCCTGTCCGAATAGGGCTTAACTGTACGTTCACACCGCCGCCGGCGAGAGCGGCAAAATTCGCTCTCGCCGCCCTGCCAACGACGCTGGAGAAAGATTCAAGGACGCTCTGATGCTCTGACGTAGATCGAAGTGGACCAATAGGCTTGTTTGAGATGAGCAAAATCTGCGCAGAATCGATCAGCGGTGATCAGCGCGACATGCATGCCGGTTAGAAATGTGTCCGAGTGCGGTCCGCCTTGCTCTGATGTCATGCTGACGTATGTCAAAAATCTCTCGCGAGCGCAAGGCGCACCTGTCGGATTCTGCAGTCGAGCGCAGTTGCTCTCCACTGACTGCGCTGATCAAAAGCACGATGGGAAACGACTTGCTGACGACACAGCTTAATGTTCATTGGTTTAAACAACCGTGATGTATTGTTCTCTTTTAAAATGTTTGATTTTAAAACTCTGATATCATGTTTTATGTGTATACGTTATGTGTGAATATTCCCAAACTATCTAACAGTGCGATCTCTATGGGTTATGCAATGTAATTTTTATAAAAAAGAAAAGAAAAAGAAAACAACAACACATGTATTAAAGAAAAAAAGATTGATAAACATGTATTTGGAATGGAATTAAATAAGTAGGCTACTTTGGGTGTCTTGTTCATTATATTTATTTTCATATAAAAGCAACAGAACTTAAATTCCATCCAGTTTATTAGCAACACTGTGCACGAGCGTGAATCCGGTGAATCCCGCGATATCCATCTTTGATCTCGCAGGTGTCAGATCCACTACGAGAAGAGAGAACTGTCCGTCTTGCCTGCGCTTTTTTCACTCCTCCCCTCACTGCAGCCGCCTACTCTCGCGTACATTTCAGGCGAGGCAAGGCGCATCTCAAACAAGCCTATTGTTTACATGATTGCGTTCTCTGGAATCCTCTCAGGCGGAGGACTTCTACATTCTGACTGGTTGCCGCCGAACCGCGTCATAGCTTATTACCATAAAGTTGACCTGACTTCAACTCTCCTCGCCGCTCTCACTGTCCAAGACGTGCCGCGCCGCCCTCGCCGGAGCTCGCCATCGGCTCTCATTGAAAATGAATGACTTCCAGCCACTTTGACACTATCGCCGGCGGCGGTGTGAACGCACAGTAAGAGAGTTGAAAAATAAGCAGATCTAGCAGTTTTTAAGGCTTTTCTGTACGCAATCATGCTCTCTCTACGAAATTCGAAAAATGTCTAGTTTTGTTTTCTTCCAGTTTCGCTCCATTTTTCTGGCCGTTGGACTATTTTATTTATTACTAAGTGCAAAGGAGCAACTGTGTCTAAAGTGCTGGAAAAGAGAGAGCCAAAAGTTTATTTCGCAATATCGAGTTCTTCTAAGCTATCTGGGATGCTGAGGAGATGAAACTGATCAGGAATATTATTAATAAAGCAATCTTTAGTGGCAGAAGTGATAGTTCTAACATATTTGTAACACGGAGTCAGCTTTGCAACCTTGGCTAAATGAAGTTTACACGAGACTAGATAATGATCTGAGATGTCATCGCTCTGCTGCAGAATTTCAATGGCATTAACATTAACATTCCATGTGACAATATTAGATCTAAAGTATGATTATGACAATGAGTGGGTCCTGACACGTGTTGTCTAACTCCAGTAGAGTTCAGAATGTCTCTAAATGCCAATCCCAATGCGTCTTTTTTCGTTATCTACGTGTATATTAAAATCACCAACAACTAGGACTTTATCTGCAGCCAGTACTAACTCCGATAAAAAAATCTGCAAATTCTTTGCCTAAAAGTGAAGGTGAAATTGACGTGACGTGTGGCCAAGTATGGTGTCCCATGCTTGGAATTTGTGCTCTGTGCACACACACAGTATTGAACACACACACGGGCTGGGGCACCCTGGGAGATTTGGGGTTTGGTGCGTAATGAGTTGTGGGTAATGAGAGTGGAAGAGAGCACTGTTTATTCACTCCCTTCACCTACATTTCCTGCCAGTACTGAGATTTGAACCTGCGACCTTCGAGTTACAAGTCAGATTCTCTAACCATTAGGCCACATCTCTAACCATTGACTTGCCGCCGCCTACTGGCGACATTTCATGATCCAAGTATTGTTTCATTTTGTCATTCATTCATTTCATATTTCTGTATTCAAAATGTTGTTTAAGACATTAATCTAATTTCATTATGCTTGTGTCTTTAAGACCCAAGGAGAGATACTTGGCAGTAATTTCCACGCTGCCAGAACAGTTTAAAAAAAGAATCATAAAATCATAGCTTGCAAACACACATAATTCGTTTGCATGTGATCATAGGAACAAGAGAGAAATGGAATCTCCTGTCTGCTCAGTTCCCTCCACATATATATATATATGAGAGGTTTTATTAACAAAGTTCAGGAAGAGCACGTTCAAATGATCTACCCAATCAGTACGATTGGAGGCCTATATATATACTGCCGACTCACCTATTTTCCTCAACAGTCTTTTCTGCATTCCTCTGCCACCCTGACTCCTCACTTTAGGCTAGTTCCTATCCCAGCCTAGCCTGGCTAACGTCGGGAACCACATGTTCATTTTCTCGTATTTGAGGCGTGGTTTACGAATGCCCAGAGCCGTTTATTGGGCGCTATGAATGTCTATCAAATGCGCCTGTACGTAGCTCATAGCGAATCGCTTCAATTATACCAGATGACGTATGTAGAGTGACAGAAATTCGACGAGGAAAAAGACGATGGGTCAAAGATTTATTTGTACACGATGGCGTTTAGCGAATATTACCGTTTGTGCAAGATAAACATGAGGGTAGAGGTAACGTCGAGTCTGATGCCATGTTGGAACCATAGATATAAACAAACTGCTTCGGTGTCGTCATCGTCTTGCTGCTCCCTCCCCGTTCTGTGATTGGTTCCCTTTTTCAGGGGAAAATCTGGTCCTTGGTGTCCAGGCTGCCAAGCAGCGTGAATAAAATTGCGCCGCGAGCAAGGCAGCATGGGGAAACCCAGGCTAATCCCAGCCAGGGATACGGGGGAGTACTCTGGGTTCAGGCCACATTCCGAGATCGGAGCCCTCCCCCGGACAGCACACCAAATACACATACTATTTTACTCTAATTATAAGTGTAGTTCACACTTACAATAATTTCGAGCAAAACCCGTCTCCCGCTCCTCAGCCAGATCAACTCGTGATATGCGAGACGAGCAAGAAGCACTTTAATGGAAAACAACTCACAGTGCTCACACTCGCCATGCTCAAACACAAGCGCTCAAAGCAGAACTCATGCGTATCATAACCAGGGATGGTCCGTGAACATGGAGGAATGCATCTTCTGATTGTTTGCGACATGACATATTTCTTCACACTGACAGCTGGAACGCTAACTCTTAACAAAGTGGACAGATAGAAAGTGTAGCACACACACAATACGGTTCTCTGAAGACAAAGAAAACCTGAAAGCACAACTGTTTCACGTCTATTTACAGCCTCTCACGAGCGCGCATCATCAGAAGTTATTTAAAGTTTTTAGCGTGTTTGCCACACATACTTCACAACTGGTCAAACAAAGATGTTTTCCCATAGCACTAAACTACGGTGACTGGGAGGGGACATGTTCGGTTCCCTTAGTTTTGTCGTGGCCACAACATATAAACTTGTGGGAACGTGATAATAAGTTGTTGCCACGAGATATTCATTCGTGGGAACGTCATATTAAGTCATGGGAACTTGATAATAAATCGTGGCCACGAGATCATTTTGTTGAGGTAACAACATCATTATCCACGACTTCATATTTTGAGAGAACGGCATCTATTTCTCGTGGCCACGAGTTACCACACCGGTCAATACTGCAACCATACAGCAGTCGGAGATGGAGATGACTGATGAAATAACATTTTACTTTGAATTAGGAATGTCATATAAAGATATAGTGCGGTCTCTGGCATTAAGACATGGGTACGTAAGTGAAAGACACCTGAAGCGCACTCTTAAGTTGAATGGGCTTTTTCGTCGGAAATTTGCTAGCTTGAATGAAATACTCTGGTCACGAATAAAGTCCCGTTTAAGACAATAAACAAAAACAAATTACGAGAAACTTAAATGAACAAATAACAAAGTAAATTATGACCGGGGTAAAAGTCAAGTCAAGTCATGTCAAGTATATTTGTATAGCGCTTTTCACAATACAGATTGTATCAAAGCAGCTTCACAGTATTCAATTAAAATAATACAACAAGGTTTGTTTCTAGTGGAATTTATTGATTGATAAAATTAAATTAAATATCCCCAAAAATATCCCCAACTGAGCAAGCCAAAGGCAACAGTGGCAAGGAACCGAAAAACTCCATCAAGTGACCTAATGGTGTCCTAAAACTCCATCAGGTGACCTAATGGAGAAAAAAAAACCTTGGGAGAACCCAGGCTCAGTCGGGGGCCAGTTCTCCTCTGGCATTTATGAACTAGAGGCCGGATTGTAGTTTGAACTGTAAGATTAAAAATATTATATGAATGCCTGGCTGAAGAGATGCGTCTTTAATCTAGTTTTAAACTGGGAGAGTGAGTCTGAGCAACAAACAGTATCAGGAAGGCTATTCCAGAGTTTTGGAGCTAAATGTGAAAATGCTCTCCCTCCTTTGGTGGATCTGGATATCCTAGGTATGACCAAAAGCCTCGAATTTAGTGATCTTAAAGAGCGTGATGGATTATAGGGCGATAGAAGATCCGTTAAATAGACTGGAGCTAAGCCGTTTAGGGCTTTATAAGTCAGTAGCAATACCTTGTAATTAATACGGAACTTTATAGGTAACCAATGCAGTGATGATAAAATCAGTGTTATATGATCATATTTTCTTGATCTAGTAAGAACTCTAGCGGCTGCATTTTGGACTAACTGTAGCTTGTTTATTGAGGATGCAGGACAACCAGCTAATAAAGCATTACAGTAATCTAGTCTCGAGGTCATGAATGCATGAACTAACTTTTCTGCATCAGAAACTGATAGCATATTACGTAGCTTAGCAATGTTTTTAAGGTGGAAAAAGGCTGTTTTTGTAAAGTATGAAATATGATTTTCAAAAGACAGGTTGCAATCTAGTATAACACCCAGGTCTTTTACTGTAGAGGATAAAGTAACAGGACATCCTACGATGTTAAAGTTGTATTCTGAGAGGTTTTGTGGGCGTTTTTTTTACCTCTGTCTTGTCTGGATTTAATAAAAGAAAATTACGCGTCATTCAATCTTTTATATCTTTAACACACAGCGTTTTCATCCGGCCGTGATGAAATATATATTTGAGTGTCATCAGCATAACAATGAAAACTAATTCCATGTTTCCTTATAATATTTCCAAGTGGCATCATATATATTGAGAATAATAGAGGGCCCAACACAGATCCCTGCGGCACTCTCCATAGTTTACCGAAGTTATGATCGATTTGTATCCATTTAAATAGACAAAATGGTAGTGGTCAGATAGGTATGATTTGAACCAGCTTAATGCTTGTCCTTGAACACCAGTATCATTTTGTAGTCGATCTAAGAGTATTGTGTGATCTATAGTATCGAACGCAGCACTAAGATCAAGTAAAAGGAGGAGCCCGTATCGCGTGTGAAGATTCGGTTCCCAGATGTTATAACACTGGTAGCCACGAGAAACGGATGCTATTTCCTCAACATATTAAGTCGTGGCCACGAAAAACGGATGCCGTTCCCTCAACATATTAATTCGTGGCCACGAGAAATGGATGTCATTCGCTCAACATACGATCTCGTGCCCACGAGATATTATGACGTTCCCACGACTTAATATCACGTTCCCACGAGTTTATATGTTGTGGCCACGACAAAAACTCACCGTACTAAACTCAGCGCAGCATTGAGAGTAAATGCTGATAGGGAACAGGCGGTGTGCTGTTCCCTATCATGCAGGTGAGGGGTAGTTGTGGGTGCAGATGCAAAGTAAATTAATATTCAACAAAATTATTGATCTGACTGTACGGATGCTGTTGTATGAGAACTAAACTGAGCTGGACAATGACATAATTTTTTGCAGAACTGCTTTGTAGATGAAATTAACTAATTAATAATTGATGATCTTTACTACCGAACTGAATCAACACTGAACTGACTTTAGCTGAACAAAAGCTGAAATACATAATCACTGTTATCACTGTAAAGCTGCTTTGAAAGAATCTGTTTTGTATAAAGCGCTATTTAAATAAAGGTGACTTGTCTTGTTTTGTGAGATAAACTAATATTTCACGGCACACGTAGGTGAATTTATGTCTACACAGAAAAAAACCTTGTCTACGTTCTTCCCCGTTACGGTTTGTGTAAAGCCATTCATTAGTCTGGTTGTTTGATGAGAAAGAGATGAAAAGTAGTTGCAATAAACGCTTTAAGAATCCTTACAAGTGTAGCCATCGAAAACCAATTATCCGAAGGTACACAGACTGCATGGACCCGGACCATATGACTCTTGCAAAGTCTTCTGAAGTCAAATATTAATTAAACCATTGATGCACAAGTTTGAGAGTAAAAAAAGTCATTTGCATATATATATAATTATCTTATGGCCACCAAGACTGCATTTATTTATTAAAAACAGTAATATTGTGAAATATTTTTTCCATTTAAAGTAACATTTTTCTATTTGGATATACCTGTATTTTAAAATGTAATTGATTGCTGTGATGGTGATCCATTCCTTAGTGTCACATGAAAGTAATTCAGTATTATTTATTTATTTATCTTACTCACCTCACACTTTTGAATGGTTTTGTATTCATCAAATGACTGATGTTTTTATGTCCTCTCCACTCTTTTTGACCCCTCAGTACCCCACACTGGTTTGACCACGGCAGAGTACTACCACCAGATGGCCCTGCTTGCAGGTCACCGCAGCCCCTACGCTGACATCATTCCCTCAGTGGCATCCACAACAGGGGCTGCAAGCAACGCCCTGCACATGGAGTACCTGCAGGCTATGGAAAGTAAGTTTTCCACTTGCATACTCTTTTCTGATGTCTACAACGTCCACCTATCCTATCCACCTATCAGAGGGGCAGATTTAGGCTATATATTTTGACTATTTCTAACCTTAACCAATCAAAAAAGCAAAAGCTGCATGTTTTTTTTTTAAATATGTATATACTGTATGTATATATATATATATATATATATATATATATATATATATATTATTATTATTATTATATATATATATATATATATATATATATATATATATTTATTTATTTATTTTATTTTTTTGTCAAACGAGAGACTAGTTGTAAGTGGAACAAGTAATACATCTTTATTTCCTTTAAAACCATTCCCAAATAATTAAACTGGTCAAATTGATTTTTTTCTGAGAAAAAAATAAGTGTGTGTGTGTATGGGGGTATGGGGGGTTGGGGGGTTGGTTGGGGGGGTTGCACAGAACATATGCAAATGAGTTATTTTGAAGAGTAAATAGGAAATTAAAGGCACGGTGACTGAAGAGAGGTCAGGTGGACTGGCCCGTTAGTCTTTAATGAGAATGCATTTAGCCCGTCAGCTTCCCCACTCTGCCGTTTCTCACAAACTAATTAAAACTAGCCAAAATTGCATGGGTATCAGAAAATTAATTGCTATTAGGTGGGAATTGGAATGTCCCACTATTCATCACCGGAGAAATCCTTTCTACTGTGGCACTGTTTAAGATTAATAGACTGAAACAAAACAATTAGGGCCACCATTTTCAAATGAAGATGTCGCGTCCCCCCAACTTCAAATCGCCTGTGATCAGCCCTTGGTAATAACTCATCCTATTTTAACAATGTGTGTTCCATGCCAGCCAAATTAACACTTTAAAGCTCTCTTTTATGATATATAGACTCTGAGAAGGGAAGTGAATGAGGAGAAGTGCGTTATCTAGAAGCTTTTGTTAATAATGGGGATGGGATGGCACAGTCGTAGTTTAGAGCTCAGTTCACATCAGTGTAATTACTTTTAGAGAAGTACGGACTAATGAAAGAATGAACCTGTACTGTGGATGTGTGTTCAAGCCGTGCATTGTTCAACCTGTTAGCTTCTAATTAGCCAGTGTTGATTAGATTCTACTTATTACACACCTCAATTTGGACCCTCTGCAGGATGTAGATGGAATTATTGTTTTTTCCTCCACACTTTTTTGATAATGATGTTTGACCAAGCATGTAATATTTACTCATACTACAGGAATTGTCAAAGACTGGCTCATCTTCAAACCTAATAAAATATATAAATAAAAATATATTTGTATGTATATATGTTTTAGGCAATTTCTTTCTTTGGCTGTTCAACCATCATGGTTCTCAACATTATTGACTCCAAGGCCCCCCATTGTCCACAACAATTTACACAACTTTCTTTTCAATTTACAGAAATTAGTTGTGTCCATTTTTAAGTAACTAAAATAATTATAATTAAAATTTAAATAATTACATTTTAGAATTTCAGGAGTTTGGGGGTAAATTAAATATACATTTTTTAGTAGTTTAGCTTATTTTAAAGCTTGTTTTGTCTCATTTTAAATAATTTTAAGTCATCTTGATGCCTTATAAGTTTGCTGAGGCCCCCTTGTAGGCCCCGGCCAACTGGTTGAGAACCACTGTTTTACCTATAGCTTAACCAGTGTATGCCAGTAATAGACCAGATCAGTTAACTGCATATCTGGTTACATGAATATCTTATTTTCACCTTATTGACCAAGAAAAGGTGTTTTGGGCACATTCATGCAGGTTTTGATTGTTTATCCATCATAGTTCCAGTAGTCAAGCTGTTTAAACTTGCTTAGCTAGCCCATGCCAGTAATATACCAGTACTGCCAATATAATATCATAATAATAAGTCTGTGAAAACTTAGACCAGCTGGTGATCATCTTAAACGACCAATTAAATGTAAAATCTTCTTTTTTTATTTTATTTGCAATTTGCATTTTATTAACCAGTAAAGTGTATGTTTTGGGAACTTTCATACTGGTTTTGACTACCGACATTATTTGTTCTACCAATAGTTTTTTGTCAGAAATAAACAACATTGCTGATCTAAAACAAGTCCATCAAAACCTAGAAAAAATAAGCTGGTTTAGCTGGTGACAGCTTCAATTAAGTCAAGTCAAGTCATCTTCATTTATATAGCGCTTTTAACAATGTAGATTGTTTCAAAGCAGCTTTACAGAGATAAACGTATAATTTAAGGTAACAGAGATTGTTTTGGTTTTATAGCGGTTCTTTAATAAAGTTCTTTTCCAGCTAAAGTTAGTTTTGATTGATTCGCTTCCGTCGCAACGATCATTTGTTATTAAATTAGGGGCCGCTCTCTACACAGACTTTAAACGCGAATTTGTGATAAACGCTGATGGCGTTCACATGCGCATTAAAGGAACCGTATGTAAGAAATGTATTTCAATTAATCATAAAATGGCCCTGATATGTCACTAGACATTAAGAAATCATGTTCATTTCAAATACTTATATTACTGACAACAGTAGTCCGGCCAAGATATTGTCATTTAAAAGTGAAGTTGCAGCCCTCAACTGATGTTGATGTTGTCATGTTGTGTTTTGGCCTGATGCTCCACCCTCCACCTATCTACTAATCACGAAGTCAGTAGTGTTTCGGCATCCGGGTTGCCAGCTCTGCTCTAGTTACCACAACTGCAGCTACAAACGTGTCGGATAAAAAATGTCTAACGTTACGAAACCTAAAAGACCTCGTTATGAATCTGAAATACGTCGTGACAAAGTCCGAAAAAAAACGTACTGTGTAGGACTCGTCACTTGCCATTGGAAGCTCCTTGTAGCAGCCTACGTTCCTGCTGGATCCTGCAGCCTAACTGGCAACCTCGAGTCAGGGGGAGGGGGATGGGGATACACCGCTCCATAGATATCATATAATAAAGGATTTATTATGGATATCTATGCACCGCTCTACAGTAATTTGAAAGTGATTGCAGTACCAGTTTTGGCCACAATCTTACATACGGTTCCTTTAAGAATTGGTTTTACAGTTATGTGCGTTTGAATATATGTGCGCAGGTTTGTAATTCCCTACAAACCAAGCCTAAACAAAGTACTGGTCTTTCCTTATAAATTTTGATACAGAATTTTATTTTATTTTGTTACTTCGGGGTAGGTACGCGAAACGAATTTTCCCGACAACGCTTTATCTGTAGAGTGGGATTACCTATGTAAACCATCTTTTTGCATTCCTTGTTCTACCTAAGTTAACCAGCTCATATCATAAACAGACCATAACTGCTGATTTAAACTACTTGAGACCATCTTGGAGTTTATGCCAGTCCAAATTGGCCTTATAGACTGAACATAGTATTGAATATGAGTGTGAATTATATGTGTGTATAATGGTCATGCTCATGTACATATGGATTAATTTGTGTATGGGTGTGTAAGCTTGTGCATGTGTCTATCATCCTGTTGCTCAAGACTGGTTGCCCACGGAACCTAAGCAGGATTGAGCCTGGTCACTACCTGGATGGTAGACCTCCTGGGAAAACTAGGTTGCTGCTGGAAGATGTGTTAGTGAGGCCAGTAGGGGGTACGGCTCACCCTGTGGTCTGTGTGGGTCCTAATGCCCCAGTATAGTGATGAGGACATCATACTGTCAAAAAGCAGGTCCTGACTCTCTGTGGTCATAAAAGATCCCAGGATGTCCTTCGAAAAAGAGTAGGGGTTTAACCCCGGGCATCCTGGCCAAATTTGCCCATTGGCCTCTGTCCATCATGGCCTCCTAATCATCCCCATATATAATGATTGGCTTCTTCACTCTGTCTCCTCTCCCCCAATAAGCTGGTGTGTGGTGGGCGTTCTGGCGCAATATGGCTGCCGTCGCATCATCCAGGTGGATGCTGCACATTGCAGGTGGTTGAGGAGATTCTCCCTTCCATATGTAAAGCACTTTGAGTACCTAGAAATAGTGCTATATAAATGTAACAAATAAAATTATTATTATTATTAATTAAATATTATTCACGTTGTGTTTGTTGTGCTCCACACATCCAAAATCATTCAAAGGCTTAAATCACAGTTCTAAGCAGAATGCTAACAATGTAAAAAGATGTTCCAAATGTGTGAATACACACACACACACACACACACACACACACACACACACACACACACACACACACACACACACACACACACACACACACACACACACACACACACACACACACACACACACACACACACACACAGTGATTTAAATATGAATGACAGACCCTGTAATCACTGTATGTGTCAAAGTAGAAAGAGATGGAGAGAGTCAGAGAGAGAGAAAGCGTAATTTTGTTTTGTTTGCATGCTTTCTGTTAAAAAAGTACAGAATAACTGAAAGAAAAAAATATGAGTCACAAAGTCATTGTGTCACTCCATACAACAAAAGACCACCATTACCCCCGCACCCCTCTCTTCCCCTCCTCCTTTCACTTCTCCCTCCCTTCTTTCTTGTTTGTGACATCTGCCAATGAAAAGACAACAAAAGTCATTTCTTAATCTGTAGGTGCCAGTCATTGTGCGTGAGTGGAGGGGCCTGTCTGCGTTCGATCTGCTTTCTAGAGAAAGCTTTTCAAAAACAACTAGTGCAATTCCATTCAGTGTTGACACACTATTCAACCCAATTAAACATGATTCAATATCACACTGATGCTGCCAAAAAGCAGTGGGAAAAGTGTAGTCGAACTTGTTTTTACAGTGTGTTCAAAATGCATGCAATGCAGGAAATGCAATCGTTGTTGAAAGCATTGTCTATGATGAATAAATTACACATAATTAAAAAATAATAATATATGTAAAGCCCTCTGTGTGGTTAGTTCACAATAACAATATACTGTCCACATGAAAATGGAAATTTGTGCTCGACAGGCATGACTATAAAATATCTGGCTGACAGTTTATGGTGGTAATTCCCATATCTCTTCGATAGTAACAGCTTTTCTGAAATAAAAAATACAATACAATAAAATTAAGATAAAATACATTTTGACATTTGTGTTACTATTAGGTTTTACTTACTATGGTCTTTTTCTCTCTGTCTGTCTATCTCCCTCAGGTTCTCGATTTCCCAGTCCTAGGTTCACAAATCGTCCCAGCAGAAAACGACCCCTTCCCAGCTCCCCATGCCTGTCTGACCCCAGTTTTGACCTGCAGGCCATGATTCGCACCTCGCCCAACTCTCTAGTCACTATTCTCAATAATTCCCGCTCCAGCTCATCCACCAGTGGATCCTACGGACACCTCTCAGCCGGCACTATCAGGTACATACAAGAGTAAATAAAAAATATTTTTTTAAAAAAAATTTCAGAATTATTTCTGGCTGGCCATAAAACTGGATTTTACATAATTTTTGTTTAAATTTGTTTTTGTTTTTTTCGTACGGCATATGTCATTGGAATAGTTTAGTTTTTCCTTCAGGACAGATTATTGTGTCATTCACATCCTTTTGAGATGAGCCAGTCTTCGTCTCTCACTTGACAGGTTTTAAAATTATAGTTTACCCTAAATTTTTTATTTATTCACCTTCATATTATTCCAAACTTGGACCCTGTACCAAGTATGAAAATAAAGAGAGTGGTGTATATTGGAACAGACAAGAGGCAAGATAATGCGAGAGAGATTCTGAGAAAGAGATAGACAGGAAAAGCGACCCGTGCTGAAAGTGGACACTCCAGTACATCCTCAGCAGTGAAGTGATGAATGAACACTGGACGGCAAAATAAACGAGGGAACATAGAGAGCACTATTAGGAGGAAGCGTGTGAACATATTCCTCCCCTCCTCCCTCACACTCGTCTGTCTGATATGCATCACCTGATTAATGTTCTCTCCATCAGCTGAGGAGAGCTTTATCCTAACACTGCCGCTTCGCAATCGCTCATGCTGGAAAGGAGGAGAGGAAGGGGGAATGACAAATGAAAGGGTCATGAAGAGGGGGACAAGGGAAGGAAGTGAAGTCTGGGCTGAGGACAGTAACACAAGCTTTAATGGGAAAGAGAGAGAATCTGTTGTGGATGAAGTGAATAAAACTCACCCACTTAGTATGTCTTAGTTGAAATTCAATAGTGCTTCAACCTGATCTCACTTATATGAGGCTCAATTAGTTCGGTCAGTTCATAGCAGGAGTCCAGACAGATTTTAAGTGGATAATGAAGCACTTGTGACATCAGTGACACTGTTATTGACATATGAGCTAATCAATATTCAGATACTGATCAACCTAATGCTACTTTAAGCTGGGATATCTAAATGTGTCCCAGTCACAACACACTCCCATATTCCGACTTACTGCCTACTCTCTGCAGTAAGTGTGTGTGTGTGTGTGTGTGTGTGTGTGTGTGTGTGTGTGTGTGTGTGTGTGTGTGTGTGTGTGTGTGTGTGTGTGTGTGTGTGTGTGTGTGTGTGTGTGTGTGTGTGTGTGTGTGTGTAAACACACTACTTGCACTACTATAAAATGGTACAGACATACACCACTGTTCAAATATTTGGGGTCAGTAAATTGTTTTTATGTTTTTGAAAGGAGTCTCTTATGCTCACCAAGGCAGCACTTATTCGATCAAAAAAACAGTAATGCTGTGAAATATTATTATTTAAATTAACAGATATTATTATTATTATTTAAATTTAAAATGACAACTATTACTCCAATCTTCAGTGAGACATGACCCTTCAGAAATTATTCTAATAATTGGTGCTCAAGAAACATTTCTTACTATTATCAATGTTGCTGCACAATCCAGACCACTCACTTCAGCACACTACATTTCCCATCCTCTCTGGCTAACACATGTGCACACTCAACAATCACCACAACTGTCTGCCATCAGCCTCATCAGTTTCTCCATAAAAGCCAGCACCAAAAACACATGTGGGTCTGGTCGCGTTGTTCTAGGCTGAACTTCAACATGACTACCCACTTGTGGATTACCTACCTGTGCGATCATATCTTGAACTGTCAAGTCTTCAGTCTTCTGTGATCATATCCTCTTCCAGTCAGCCGGTCTTCCAGTCACCTGTCATCTCCACCTACAACAGAAAAGAACAGTCATTTTCCTGCCAGTTTCACCTTAACTATTTGCAATCCAGAGACACACCTGCTACCATCCTGTGTGTCATTAAATAAACTATTCAGATTTTACCTGTGTCTGCATTCTTCTGTTCCATGAAAGAAGACCAGACCTAAAATGTATTATGCAGCACGATTTGCTGTTGTGGCTCATGAGAACCTGGACTTTTTTTTTTTTTACCAAGACCTTCTGCCTTGCCGTCACCAGCCCCTTTGACGACGAGACCCTGAAGTCTCTGTTCTGGATCGGGGTGAATTACCATCACCCCGTAGACCTCCCAGACACCTCTGGACTGAACTGGAGGGACGCTATCATCTGGTGTCTGGAGAATGTTTACCCCCGGTCCAGAACACAGCCGGACACAGAGTCCGTTCCACGACCATCGACCACGAAGGAAACGTGTGACCCCCTGCAGACGGAGAGCTACCGTGTGACACGTCAGCCAGTGCCTGAAGATAAGAGGGCAGTGTGGACACTCGCCCCAGGAGAGGAGCCCCCAAGTGAGTCTGACCAGGGGTGTGAGCCCACGATATCAGTGGCCGAGGGAAATTTGATGAATTTTGAGACTGAGGACTGGCTGATTGACTTCAGCGCAGAGGTATCGTCTCCCACCCTATCCCACCCCATTTTGGATTTTTCATCGCTGTTCCTAGACAGCACAGACACCTGCATGGACAATGTATTGTTACATTCAACCCTGTCTACCTTTTTATCTGCCTCCGTCACCGCCCTGCTCAGCCAGTCCTCCAGCCCTGCCTCTGCTAGAGGTTGTCAGCCCTTCGCCATTTCCTGCAATGCCATCTTGGTCTGTGCCTTTGGACAACTGCCATGTCCTTCTCAGTCACCAGACCAGTCACCTCAGCATACTACGTGTCCCATCATCCTCTCTGGCTGCCGCCTGTGCACACTCAATTACCACACCTGTCTGCCATCAGCATCATCAGTTCCTCCATAAAAGCCAGCACTAAAAACACGTGGGTCTGGTCTCGTCGTTCTAGACTGAACTTTTACCGGTGGATTACCTACCTGTGCGATCGAGTCTTCGAGTTCAAAAGCATTTATTTGGAATATAAATCTTTTGTAACATTATATATGTCTTTACTGTCACTTTTTATCATCTGAATGCATCCTTGCTGAATAAGTGTCAATTTCTTTAAAAAATTAAATAAAATAATTACTTAACCCAGACCTTTGAACTGAAGTGTATGTGAAATGATTTTTTTTTCCTGAGATTTAATTTCCTCAGACAATTTTATTAATTAATTTGTAATGAGTACTACAACAGATGTTAAACCGGAGATGAGATTTCTTTTTAATTTTTGTTTTTGTTTGTTTGACATTCAGTTTTTGTAACTTCTCTATCAAACTGAACGATGTATCTACCAAAGAGACATAGTGTGAGACATAGCTAGCATCCCTGGCTATGTGTCACTCAGTTTGACATCTGCCATCCAGCACTATTAGGAAATGCCTTTACCTGGTGACTTTACCTATGTTTGGGTGGGGGTCTCAGAGAAAGAAAAGATGACAGAAATGTTCCTCTTTCCCACACTGAGAATGATTATCAGTGACTGTTTTTTGTAAGCTAATCAGTCATATCTCGTGTATACATGAATAGACAGACATGGCAGGCGAGGGTCCAAGCCCAATGAGTGATGAGACAGCTGCGTCAGCCACGCAGCGTCCAGCTACATTGATTTCCTCTCTGCCTTTAATAAGACCAGTAGATGTATGAGCTTGCATGGAGCGGCCAGCATGTCCCACGATGAATGGAAACCCCTATGAATGTCTGTTATTGAGCACCAGGGATTTGCCATTAAAGAGACTGTGGCATCTATAGAGGAGGAGGTGATATATGAAAGTTCAATAGTGTGCTTAAATACAGCTTTTATTCTCTACAGGTGATTCATAATTTATGCATGAACTATTGGAACCTTTCTTTAAAGGGTTTATAATTGTTGTTGTTTATATATTTGTTTATTAATTAAGATTAACAGTGTAGTAAATTATATTTGTATTTTTTGGGCTAATGGTAATTATTAATATTAATAATTGTATTTTATTGATAATATTATTTTATATTATACTATTATATTATTATATTACATTACCTACACTACCTTTCAGAAGTTTTTGTTTTTTTGTTTGGAAATTAATTATTTTATTTAGCAAGGCTGCATTAAATTGATCAAAATTGTCAGTAAAGACTATTCATTTCATTTAAAAATAAATAAAATAAAATATAATATATAAAAATGTCTATTTTTAGTAAATGCAGTTCTTTTGAATGTTCTATTCATCAAAGAATCCCTAAAAAATATTAAGCAGCACGACTGTTTTCATAGACTCTCAGGCACCAAATCAGCTTACCGTATTAGAATGATTTCTGAAGGATCATGTGACTGAAGACTGGAGTGATGGCTGCTGAAAATTTTACTTCACAGGAATAATGACTTGTTAAAATAGATTCAAATAATAAAACAGTCACTTTAAATTGTAACATTTCACAGTATTAATGTTTTTACTGTAATTTGATTATGCACAACAATGTAGCCTTGGTAAAAAAAAAAAAAAATTCAGAAAACATTAAAAATCTAATTATAGTGTATTATAAATAATATTAAATTACTGATATTCAATCAATGGTAAATTTTATATAAAGAAAATTTGTAATGTACCACATCACCATTTCACTCATTTGCAACATGAACTTTCTCATGGTTGAATCTTTCTTATAAGCTGTTGTTTTTTTTCCTCTATTTGTCTTTCAGCCCTGCATTGAGTTTTGCATATCCTCCGACGCCTGTAGCACTACAAATGCATCAGCAGCTGATCAGTCGGCAACCGGGTATCGTAGGTTCTGCGTTCGGACACAGTCCGCCCCTCGTGCACCCAGCTCCTGCCTTTGCCACCCAGAGACCTGTTCCTGGGATCCCCCCCTCCAGTCTGGCACCTACAGAACACTCCACAGCCTTAAATGACTCACAGGTCAGTTCTCAATACTGTATGAATTATTGATAGAAAAGATGGAGAGATGGCAAGAGATGATGGAGACGAGACAGTTTAACGCAAGCTGGATTTGAACTTGTGTTTCCCATATGAGCACTACATCTCGGTTTTATTGGAGCACGTGTTAACCGCCTTCACAAGTCAGTTAGAATACACATGCAAAGCTGGGAGAACTAAAATTAGATGAAGCAAGATTTTTTTCTTTCTCGAGTTTAAGCAACACAATGCATTTTTAAATCATTTAACATGATTGCTTTTGGGTGTAAACAGCAAATAGAATTTGTTTAGATCACACAGTGATTTTCCCCCTCAAGGCTTAAATTTATTCAGTGCTTATCATCACAAGAGCCAGCGCTATTTGTTATTGTGTGTGGCTCATGAAAACATGCACCACCAACACAGCAGCATATATAAACAGCTGAGAAAGTGTGGCTGCAGACAGGCCTCATGGGAGTTTTTCCCTTGTGTGCACGTAGTCTCTATGTTGTGTCTCGATGCAGAGAGCTGGTGAGCTTGCCTGGAAGGTACCTTTGAGAAATAACACCTAGCTTGTTAAGAGCAAAAATCCCACCACCTCCACCATTAATCAGACACAGATACATTCTCAAACCTTCCCTTTGAAGGATGAGCGTAAAAGTGTTTTTCTTCTTTCGTTTTTTCACCCAAGTGTGCTCCCATCCATTTATACTCACTGTGTTCGCTCGATTAAAATCTGCAGAGTGCATCTTGTTGTTTTTATCCATTTTTGTATCGATCCCTGTTTTTTTTTTTTTTTTTACTTTAGTAAGTTAACTCTTTGTGTTTCCAGAGATTGTCCCAATGCCAGTCTCTCCTTTCAAGCCATTACAGACCCACTACTCCGTCCCAACTGTCATCCATTTCCCCCGCCTGACCACAGACAGCAGCAGGCTCTTTAATAGAAGGGCATCATGGGACATTTGTCTCACCATGTGGTTGTAAAAGAACAATTAATGGAAAAAGAGAGAAGGTGTGAGCATTGCTCAATGTGACAGACAGAGAAATAGCAGACCACTGTTTTTTTTATTGCATTTCTAAGCTCTCAAGGAACTTTTTTTTATTTTAGTTTTATACACTTCATATGGTATACAATATATATTCCTAAGATTGTCTTTAAAATGTATTCATAAATTGCATAAATTCATGAATACTTGAGCTTAAAAGGGATAGGTCATCCAAAAACAAACATGCTGTCATAATTTACTTCAATGATTTGCAAGGTTTGAACGGGTGTTTTCGGCAAGTTAATGCACTGGTCACTCTGCTAAATAAATTATTTTGCAATCCAAAAAGGGTTTTGAACATCTAAGTAAATATATTTGGTTTAATCCTTGACTGAATCCCTGTGCCTTTACCAAAATGTCAGACTCATCTGCTCTATTTTCAATACTCAATGCAAAACAATTAGTTTTTGGCTTGATTTTGAGTAATATCTTCCAATTTTGTACATGTATGCTCATTAAAGAGTCACAATAACGTCAATAAGTATTCCACACGTCTCCTGTATTTTTTTGTGATTTAAGAGCAAAGGAAGCTGAAAGCAGTTAAACGCTCTGCTAGAGGAGTCTGGCAGGATAAACCTTCCTTCAGAGCCAAGGAATCATGCTCTCTCATCCAGGGAATGTTACTTTTTTCTCTCCCACCGAGTCCTTCTTCTTTACTGGCTCTGGTCAGTCACAAGGGACTTCCTCTGGCAGAGAGAGAGAGAGAGAGAGAGAGAGAGAGAGAGAGGCAGTGAATGAGCGGATAGAGTCAGAAGAAGGGATATTGCTGTTCAGGGAGAAATTGAGAATAATGTCTGTTTCAACATGTTAATTGTGTTTGTTTTTGTGGGGGTTTTGTTTAACAAAGTGGATTTGTTATATGTATGCGTATTATTACACTAACAAAGAAGATCCATTTTTTGAGAATAGTACAATGTTAAAATCAAGCTTTTTTGATCTACCATCGCAGTACTGTGGTATTCTCTAAAATACAGTGGTAATATACTTTTTTTTCTTTTTTTTTTGGACTATAGCAATACAATAGTTTTTAGTTCAGTTATGTTCCATGCTAGTCCCTTGTGAAAAAGAAGTGTACTTAATATTATTGAATGAGCACTTTTAGTGTGCATCAAATTTCAAAAGTATATTTTTTAAAAACTAAAATTATATATATAGATAGATAGATAGATAGATAGATAGATAGATAGATAGATAGATAGATAGATAGATAGATAGATAGATAGATAGATAGATAGATAGATAGATAGATAGAGACCATGGTTACAGATTAGTGGCGGGCCGCGGGAAACTTAAACAAAGGAACACAGGAACTGAAGATTTACAAACTAAAAGTCCATGAACAAAACTAAACTGCACATAATGGTGACAATATCTATGTTTCTTAACACATGTACCCCCGGTTTCACAGATAAGGCTTAAGGTAGTCCGAGACTAAAATGCATGTTTGAGCTGTTTTAACTGAAAGCAACTTGCACTGACATATCTTAAAATATGTGCCATTGTTTTGTCTCAAGATGCACATCATGTTTTTTCTAAGGCACATTTATAAAAGTTACTTGAATGTCCTAATTGAACTAAGGCCTAATCCTGGCTTAATCTAAGCCCTGTCTGTGAAACCGGGCCAATATAAAGTTAATAAGTCCTACTTAAGTTGGTCAAAAAAAGCACTCTAAAGTTCAGCTAATTGCATTTAATACAAATTTAACCTATAATACATTTTCATTTAATTGCAATTAGCATGCAGTTAAGTGTCTTAAAACATTGTTCAGTTCACTTTTAAGTATATTATTTTTAAAGTAGAATATTTACGTACTAATAAGTAAACTAAAGTGTACTTCTTTTTCACAAGGGGGCACAATGTTTTCCTTTGATGGACCATGGTAATACTATTTTTTTTTTAAGTATCTTGGAGAACCATCTCATGAATGTGAACATGAATATGGTAATCATTCAGCCTCCAAAATAAAATTGGACCTACATTTATGATGATGATGATTATACTCTTTATGTGGTAACTTATTTGTATGTGTGTTTTTTTAAAAATATTTATTTCTAGACTAAACCCACCAGCGAGTCAGCTGTGAGCAGCACAGGTGATCCCATGCACCACAAACGCTCTAAACTCAAACCAGATGAGGAGCCACCCAGCCCCGGAGCTGTTAGCATGCAGGTATGCATCTTTACACAAGTGCACATGCATACACATTGGGCTACACACACATGCACACACAGCAAGAGCTTTGGGACCAATTATGTTACATACTGTAAAGCTATTTATTTGTGTGTTTGATTTGGTCGCCTGTTGTGGCACTGCTTCAGATGCGATAAGCCCCATTGATCTCCACAGCTTCAGAAGGAAATTGTTTTTCTTTTAATCAGATGCTTAACTGAATGGAAAAATGAAAGAAAAATTAGATGACACATTTTACTGACACATGGTTGGGCGACTGCTGAATTGAGTAAAAAGACCTCTGTTTTTATTGTTTTTCTCATTTATTTTCTCTCACTTTGTAGTCCAAACAGAGCTAAATCAAATGTACTATATAACCTACATTTGACTGCAGGCCTCTGAATTCACAAAGCCTGGTTTCCATTTCCAAACCTGTTAACACTTCTAGAACTTATAAACAATCCCCAAATCTGCATAATTTGTGGCACCTAAAAAGCAAAGTGGTTTTCCCAGGGCATTTTTCCCTTGATAAAAAGAACAACATCCCTGTAAAGGCATACAGCTAAATGTTTCTCAAGAGGTATTCCAAATAGCAGATCCATTTTTATTAAATTTAGCATTGTGTTTATGATTACAAATAAGCTCATCTAGCTGTCATGTACTCCAAATAACATCATTTATCATACACCGTCTCATCTGCACTGTTGAATAACTCTCATATACCAGGCCACACATATAATTTTTTCACACATAGTAATTTCCTTCACATCACGCTGCAGTAATACACATTAGCGTTATATTTGTATGTGTTTTCAAATGTGTTTTCATTATTGACCCAAATGCCCTCACCAATTTGCTGCATGCGTTTGTGCAGGAGCAAATGGATGGAATGACTCTGGTAAAAGAGGAGGGCGATAAAGAGGAGGGCAAGCAAGAGCCGGAGGTAGTGTATGAGACCAATTGCCACTGGGAAGGTTGCTGCAGGGAGTTCGACACCCAAGAGCAGCTTGTGCACGTGAGTGGACAAAACATCTGTGTTTAATCTATGAAAATGTTGAGTCTCTTAATAGAATCATTTATGATAAGGGTCTTAAATAGGTGGAAAAGACACACATTCACACCTTGAAAGCCTATATTTCGCTTCAGACATCCCATTTGTCACAGCCACTCCCAAGCTTGGGCATAGATTGAAGGGACATGAAAGCCCACTTCCTGTTGAAAATACACCACTCTGTCTCCCTTAACCACTTCTCTCTGGACAACACACACACACAGCCATTCTTTTAACAGCTCTTGTCTCCTATCATCCACACAAACACACACATTCAAAGAAACACACACCAACCCCAAAGGCACACATCTGATAGAAAGATTCCCAGTTCTCCATGGCTGTCTATTCTTACTCTGACATGGCAATCCATGGCAATCCATGGCGGCCATGCAAACCCCTATCTATAATTGAAAGCCTCCAGTTGGAATGGCCTGCCTCCCACATTTGAAGGCCTGTGCTCAAAGCTTGAAGATCTTGACAATTTCTTGACTGTGTATTTGAGAGAGGGATGTGCACATTGTTCGCTATATATCACAAATTTTTTCTACGTTTTAGAAAAATCTTGAAATCAAAATTTAGAATTTAGTAATTGAGTGGTAGATAAATTACATGTAATAATTATGAATTATGCATAATTACATGTAGCTAACCCTAAACCAAACCCAATCCTAACCCTAGCCATATAGTTAATTAATATTACTCAGTATTTAAATGTATAAGTTACATTGTAACAATGACAAATTTTCACAATTTTCACAATCTTCATTTAGCTTTTTTTGCTAATAATCCTGAGGTATCACAGATTACGTTTTAAAAAGTATAAATATGTAGTCTTCATTTATATCAGGTAATTAAAACATATAAATGCATATATACAATGTATATATAATAATAATAATAATAATTTTTGTTTGTTTGTTTAAAATAGTTTTAGTGTATCACATTGTAGGATAGATTAAATATCATATCAACAACCCAATGAGTATTATTTTATGAAAAAGTGAGTTTTATTCTATTCTAACTCTTTTACTTTCCTCCATTAGCATATATTTTTAAGCACTGAAAATGAAATAGTTTCTTAAATCAACATCTGATATTCCTCAAATCACTGTGATATTCATCACTGTCTCATAAAAAATATGCTTGTTTTCCAATTCTTTTGCCTTTTTTCAATTATTGTGTTTTATTTTGCCATAGCCACATGCTAATAAAAATATTTGCCTACACTCTAATTCATTCTCTCCCCTCTAATTCAACTGAGCAAAGGATGAGGCTTCTTATCGCTCTTTTCTCAGTAATAGGATGAGAGCAGTGTGTGGACCACAGTGAATCTCATCCAACAAAGAGTGGAGGGGGGGGGGGGGGGGTGTTATTTCCATATATCAAAGATATAAGACCCCTCCCCCATATCCCACGACCTCCATAAGATTGTTTGGTGGGAGAAAAAAAAAAGATTCCAAATATTCCGTTCTGTTCACATTTTCTGTTTACACTTTGGAAAAACAAATGTTTTATTAAATAAATGTTTATATACTGTAGATTTATTAAGCTAAAAAAAAAAAAAATGTACAACCGCAGCACAGAAAAACTATATCCCAACCTAAAATTAGACTGTGATATGTGGGGGGAAAAAAGTAAGATACATTAGCATAGAAACAAAACCACTGAGCCACTGTGATATTTTAGAACAATCTTAACGATATAAAAACTGCCAGCACATCAGTGATGTAAAACATGCTCACACCATGACACATTTCTGCGCTTTTTTATCAGCACAGCTTAGCACTCTCAATAAGATAAACATCAAATCTCTGCAACTTAGCGCACTTATCTGCTCTACACAGTCAGCATATACCAATCGAGTGTCAAATTGTACTGATTTATTTCATTATTTATCTTTTTTTGACTTATCCCCGAGAGAAAAAAAGAAAAAAACACCTTATTAGTTTACCCCCAATCAGGTTACCTTGGTTCTCTCTCAGTCTTTCTCTTTGCATCTCACTCAATAGGGGTACTCTAGTTCATAAGGGCTCTTTAATGTTAGCTGATGCGTGTGGGTTTGCTAGTAAACAAGGATGCCCAGTGATAAACGAAACAGAGACATATGAAATATCTGTAACCCCAATAAAATGGTGATTTTGACCTGTTATAGTGTCCTAATTTTTTAGATAATCTGCTGAATTGATATTTGATTTGTTGTAGGAAACTACTATTTTTAATTATTAACTCATACCAAATACCAAAAGTGTAATATTTAGCCTTTTTACACTTTAGAGTCCATTTGTACTCTCATTTGGCTGTTTTACTAAGAGTTAATTTTAGATCCTCTTTCTCTCTGACTCCGTCTCTCCCTCCACCCTCAAGGTGGTTTTGACTGATGGTGGCGCTGTGGGGTGGTCTATGTCCTTGTGTGTATATGGTAAGAATAGCACTTTTAAGCTGCTCTGTGCTCCTCCCTGTGCTGGGGGAGATAAACTTGGGCTGAGTGGGAAGGCGGACCCCTATCTGGCTGCTGGCAAGGACCCTTTAATTGGCAAAATGTAGATTTTTTTTGATCAGGCAGAGGATTAGACACCTTATCTGTTTGGAGTATCTTATGCGGAGATGAAAAGCTGCGCTGAATTACACATGCCAATTGACTCCCTCCGCACACATTACTAATGCTCTCCATCTTTTTATGCCTCTTGTCAGCTTTTCCTCCTTTTTTCATTGCGCTTTAGCAACTGACGTGAAAAAGAGAGCATGATTTATTAGTATGTATGTGATAACGCTAAATGCTGTTGCGGATCCCGGAGCTTTGTGAAATTGCCGTGTAAACAGGCACTTTTCATGTGTGGCTGCATTTTAGGCCATGGCCTAGAAAAAGTAACCAGATAAGAATACAATACAGATGAATTTAAGAGAGCTTCAAATTAGGGCACTCATTCACATTAGGGTTGTAAGAAAATATTGATACACAATTCTCAAAAACACTGTATCAATATTTAATTATCTGTTTAGATCCAAGATTTGTGGCAGTGGCTTTGTTTTGAGGTTTAACTCCAACTGCAATATGGCAGTGTTGTTATCTCAGAGTGTAAACTGTCCCTTACGAAAAAAAGTTCATTTTATGAAGTACATTTTATGTAGTAAGTGTACTAATATCAATGTACTAGTAGTAAACTTGTAAGTGTACTATTTCAATACTGCTTGGGACTAAATTGGCCCACTTTTTAGTATATAAAAGTATATGTTTAAGTGTACTATAAATGCACAACTAGTTCACAACTAAGTTTTTTTTTTCATTTGTACTACATATGTACTAAAAGTGAACATAAGTATACTAGTAGTTTACTATTTTAATACTTGTAGTAAATTTATTTAGTTTATGAAAGAACACTTTGAAGTATACTCTCAGTAAACTACTAGTTTAGTAGTTTTATACTGCAAGTATACTTGTAAGCTTTGTTCATTTAGGTATACAGTAAATGTTTTATACTTGAAATATACCTTACTGTTCTTTAACTCTTTCCATTTTAAAACATTTTATTCTAGCCTCATGTGTCCATTTTTAATCAACACTTGAATGTGGGTAAGTTTCAAAAAAAAAAAAAAAGCAACATTTTAAACAAAAAGCTGAGAAAATCGCATTTTTGTCAAAGACTATATCCGGATCGGATTCAGAATGATAATCAAAACATGATAGATCACGTCCATGAACACCCCCAAAGCTTCACAGTCATTTCTTCTTCATGGGTTCGACATTTCATTCGGTAACATTATATAGGCAGTTTTGATTTATATAATTGATATATTGATTTTATATAAAGTTATTGTCTTTCAAAAGTAAGAGTCGACTCTTGAGTCAATTAAATGAAACGTTTTTCAAACGAGTCATAAGCCGTTTCGTTGTGACGTCAAGACGAAACATTAGATTATTGCCCGCCCATTTATTGCGTGCGCAGACACCAGGAAAAACTTGAACCTCAAACCAGCAGCTGATTCCTGTGGATACTGGATAGCATCATGTCGAGAAGACGGCGCTGTGCTCTATAATGTGAAGGTAAAGCCAGTTTTTTTTCACTGCCCAAGGACGAGCATGTGAAGAATCAGTGGTTAAAGTTAATCTTTACCACGATATCACAGCAGTATAATCCTAAACTTTTGCTGTGTTCCCTTTATTTTACTGAGGACTGCTTCTCAAATCTCAGAGTTCAATGCAGGATTCACAAACCGCTTGCTCTTGAAAGATGGTGTTCAAAATACTTAGTTTTGAGTTTTATATTGTGTAGGTCTCCTGCTAACTGGCTAACTCACGTTATTACTGTCTTACTGAAATACTTCTGCTAATCAGTTGTGGGCCACGATTACCTATAACTGTCTATTAATGCAGATTGTCTGTCGTTCTCACTACTTTGAGGAAATATTTGTTTTACCAACGTTTATGTTATATAAGATCATTCACTCTAATATTACTGTTATTGATACAGTTTCCACATGTTCACCGCAATATATTAGAAAAATACTCTGTAAATAAATTAGTACAAGTAAAATAATCGGTTTGTTGATGGACATGCACTTGTTAATGCTGATGGTGAGGAATTACAGTTGCAACATCTCATAATGTGCCTCAAACTGAGTAGTGTATCACTGAGAAATGTCCTGCTTGAGTCGTCCTTGCAATGGAGGTTCGGGTTGAATAACAGTTCTTCCAATGTTTCATCATCGGACTCGCGCTTGCATTGATATGGTAAAATCGACGTCATTGTTCGTTACTGTGTTTAGTTTACGGTGCAGGAAGCCTCAGGACAAGCATAGCTGACGTTGTTATGGCAATGGGCGGTTTTGTTTTCGACGTGCTGTACACAGTATGCCAATCACAACAGACTGAGCTGTCTGGCCAATCAGAGCAGAGTATATCGCGGAAAGGAGGGATTTAGAGAGATTGATTCATTTGACGAGTCGTTTGAGAGTCATTGAAAATGTGATGATGTGCAAATGTATATTATGAGGAAATTAAACAGTTTTTTTTTTTTACCTTTGATGCATGTAAACATGTTGTAGGAGAGTCCATAACAACATTAGGAAACTTTAAAATAGCATAATAGGGGCCCTTTAATGGACCCGTTATTTTACATTTTCATAAGCAATCTTCTATCACTTGTTTCTGCTTTTCTTCACCTGTGTTTTGATCCAGAGATTCTGTACTAGAAGATGCATAATAGCGCCCAACATGTGACAGTGAAAACATGGATAGCCGGAACATTCAGTCAATGGCGGGGAAAGAGTAATGTAGTTTTTAAGTAAATTCATTTGTACACTACTTTGTACGCTTACATTAGCATTGGCAAATCCAGCTCACTAGTTACTACCATCGATATATACATAGATGCCTCATTAGTCTCAGCGTACCGCCATATTGGAATGGTCAAATCCGGTTGGTGACTACTCAAGAGCAAGTTGACTGTGTATCTGCGACCTAGTTATTCACATATATGAATATCTATATCTGCAGTAGACATTAGCAGATGATTTTACCGCATGTTGTTTATCATTAATGTGATAATTCTGCATATGAACATTGCATATTGAGTTATACATAAAATTACAAACCAGCATATTCTCACCTCTGACAGGTTATCCCATTTCATCTGGAATTTATAACTCTGTGGATTTTACAGCCATAGGCTGCACAATGCTGTGGCATTTTTGATGAAAATGTATTGATTTGTTAGTGTGAGTGATGAACAGTGTCATGTTAACCATTCCAAGATGGCGCATCAACGTGTCTGGAGCGATCAAATGTGGCATCTGTGTACATATCTATGGTTACCATCAATGAAGAATAAAGAATTATACCAGCTCCCACCACGGTGTACAGAGCTGAAGAAGTGTGGACTTATTTTGGCTTCTGGCACTAAGGAGATTGACAAAAATGCTGTTTGCAAAATAAGCCATGCCAAAACCAAATACTAAGGGAACACATCGAATCTAAGAGCACACTTAACATCTCGGTGCCATCCACTCTGCTGTGGCAACGTTTAGCTGAATATGTAAATATGTTCTGTGCACTTTTATTGAGTAACACAACAAAAATGACGGTGAATAGGAAACAGCAGTTAAGAAAATATCTGATCATAGCAATATGGATATGTTTCCACGAGTTCTGCAATTCGACACTCAGGTCAGTTTATGTTTATTATATAGCACTTTACACAATAGATGGCATTAAAGCTAGCAGCTTTATAGTGTCAGTTTCAATTAGAGTTACAACTCGCTATTATAAAGCAGTTCTTTCGACATGACATCACACCAGTTCAATCTTCAATTTCGCTAAATGGTGTTATGATGTTGGATGTTACATGGACTGATAAATGCAAATGTAGATCCCACTGTTCTGATAAAATAAAAATAATTTTTTTTGAAAAAATGGAGTTTTATGCATATGTATTCTTTATGACAGTTTTCCTCAAATTTGATCCCCTCCCTAAAAAATAAATAGTATTGTAATATATTGTATCGTAAACCTTGTATTGCAATGCGGATTGTATCACCAGATTCTTGCCTATACACATCCCTAATGCACGCGTGCGCTATATGATGGAAAGCAGTAATCTGAAAATATTCAACTTCACACAGGCCATTTTGCTCTATAGTAATGTAAGAAAGCAAAACATATATATCTGGAGCTATGCCCCAGGGTGCATTTGTTTGTATTTGCATGCAGCAAACAAATAAAAGTAAGCATCTTGTTCCTTCCTCTGAGTCTGGGAGTCCCAGTGGTTGCTGTTGTCCTGTACCATGGCAGGCCGAAGATGAATAGATCTCTCCTCAAAGCTGCACGTGTAGCATCAGCACCTGTTAGTCTATTTCCCTTGGCTGCAGCCTCGTTCACTTACAACAACGCCATCATCCGCTCAATAACCATTGCCATTACATCAGGCCATTAGGGCATTAGTGTCACCCCCCAAATCACTTCCCTCGCTTCCTCTTCCATCCTTTTATCAGCGTGGCCAGGTCATGCATCACGCACGACAGCATTAAGCTCATTTGTACAGGCGAGAGTACCAGCATTCAGGGATGTGTTGCAATCTCTCTCTGCTGCTCTTTCTCTGTGTTATCGAGCGACAGGGCCGGCAGACAGATCACATGCCACAGGGAATCCCACTTGGAGCGAGGAATAAAAGGAAGGATGAATGAATGAAAAGAATAGTTTTAAATCGAGTCGTCTGCAAATAAATCAACAAATATTCATTAATCCAAGCGAATCTTCTCATGTTAAGGGTTTTTAGCTATGCTTAGAATTGTTTGGAATCTGTGATTTCTACAAATTTAGCAGATATCTGCATACATCTTTCAAGGATCTGAAGACTTCAGCTATAAAACATTATCTTTATTTGTCTGTTTAAAAAAGGGCTCAAGCCACCTAGGAGTTAATAATTAACTTTGGTACGGTTAAAACCTCAGCAAGGTTTGCTTGTGGACAACTCAGAAGCTGAACCCTTCAGAGGGAAGCCTACCGCCAAATAACATTCAGAGCCTCTACAATAATCTTAATCAAACAGAGTGGTCCTGACTGAAATTAGTTTGACCACAAGGTAAGCCGGACCTGAACAACAATAAACAATAAAAAGTTGATGAGCACTTGTAAGGGGATTTACAAATACTGTACAAGAAACTCTCATTTAAATGGAGTACAGAGCAGAGACAAAGTACGCAACTTCCTTACTTGAGTGAAAGTACAGATACTACTGGTCAAATTTTACTCCATTACAAGTAAAAGTTGTAAAGACCAATTTTTACTTATGTAAAAGTACAGAAGAACTTGCTTTTAAAAGCACTTGAGAATCAAAAGTAAAAAGTAAATGTCAATGCATTGTGTTATTATTGTTGCATTGTTACAGTACCTTATGCCTCTGAAGCAACCTAGTGAATACACCTACCAGTAAGTAGTAACTGTGGAATTAAGTGCTTTTAGAATGTTACAAAACCTATAGAAATTAAACATCTGAATTGACAAAAAAGACAGCCATAATTGTCTTTTTTATTTTATTTAACACTCCTACCACCCCCACAAAAGAAGTACACATCTATGTGTACTATCCATTCATGCACATTTGAATCAAGTGGTCTGTAAATTAAAGCTGTATTACTGACCAACAGCAATACTGATTTAACAAAGAGCAAAACAGAAATACTTATTTGCCATGAAAATAAAACTTTAAAGGGATAGTTCACTTTGAAATTAAATGTTGGTATGTTTTAGCTTACCTCAAGGGCATCCAAGATGTAGGTGTCTTTTTTTCCGCAGTAGTTTCAATTTTGATATTTTTAGGTCAAACCGTTCTTGTCTGTCAGTCATATAATGCAGGTCGATGGTCACTGTCTCAAAGAGCATGCACAGAGTCCAAATTAAAACAATTCCCCATCGTAAGTACACATTGATGGCCCAAGACACGGGCGGGTATAGATATATACACTAGATGTCGCATTGGCTACCGCTCGTTTCGTGTCTTGGGCCATCAATGTGTACTTACGATGGGGAATTGTTTAATTTGGACGATGGGGAATTGTTTTAATTTGGACTCTGTGCATGCTCTTTGAGACAGTGACCATCGACCTGCATTATATGACTGACAGACAAGAACGGTTTGACCTAAAAATATCAAAATTGAAACTACTGCGGAAAAAAAGACACCTACATCTTGGATGCCCTTGAGGTAAGCTAAAACATACCAAAATTTAATTTCAAAGTGAACTATCCCTTTAACTTTAAGTTCTACAAGAGGGATTACTGATAGGATATCAGACAAAAATCCAATCACGTTTTAGCAAAAAAAAAAAAAAAAATCATGCCCTGACTAACATTACTTTCTACTCAAGGGACCTTAACAGAAATGTAGTGGAGTAAAAAATAAGATATTTGTCTTTCAAATGTAGTGAAGTTAAAGTAACAAGTTTCCAGAAAAAATAATACTTAAGTAAAGTACAGAAAAAAGTGAAAAAAAAGTATAAAATGTACTTTGTTACTGTCCACCTCTTTTACAGAGAAATTTTTATTGGTCATAACTAGCACAGACACTGGACAAAATTGAAGGCAAAAATTACACTTTTAGTGTGCATGTGCCGACTTCCTGTGTTCAAGCACACTATGGAGTTACTTTTCGGTTACACTCTAAGCGTTTGTGTCAAAAGTGAATACTTTGGGCTTAAGAAAGCATTTCCATACACAGCGTTTTATGGAAGATGTTTTATGGAAACGAACGGAAATTTGTGACACAGTTATTCTCAATTAAGGTCTGGCATTCTCATGGTGATCAGTTGACATAAACTCAACCCAGACAGGGGATTGAAGCTCAACTCTTTGTCGAAAAGAAAAATCTGAATGACAGTCCGACTTTGACGTCTAGTGATGAAGAAGTGCAAATATTGAGTGTGCACATATACACTCACTCAGCTCACACACAAATGTGCATGTTTCTCAACCAAACTCTGTGAAAGTTTGGCTGTAACTGCAGCGAGGTGACGGGGAGGACTGTGATGCAGGCCGCCTTTGTGTCATGAAGAGGAATAAAGGATGAGCTCTGCTCGCTGTCTCTGCTGCCACCTCTCACTCTTTTTTAGAAGCCGTTTCACTCTGCCTTTTCTTGGACTTCCAACTGTCAGTCTGGTCTGTCCCCTCTTCTACTCTGTATGTAAGGGAAGTCAACTCAGGCTGTCTTTTTTTTTTTCCTGTTTTGTCTTTCTCTCTTGGCTTGTCTGTCTGTCTTTCTCTTGCATATTCTTCCCTGTATTCCATACGAGATCGTTCTATCTCTTGCAGAGATGCTCAGTGGCTTTGGAATGCGTTAATCCCACTCGCTTATGTTCAGGATATTGTGTCTGTTCCTTTTAAATCAAATGGCTTCGGGACAGGAAAAGCCCTCATAAGTGCTGCACACTGTTGTATTTGTGTGGATGCCAGATGTTGACCTCATTCGCTCAGCGGTTTACGTGAAAGTGTGTGTTTTCCTCTGAAACCCTCAGCCCTTCACAACTCCCTTGCTGCACGTGTGTGCATGACAGAGATGGCCAGACAAATAAAAAAGGGGTTACATAGAGAAAATGAGGTGGAGGCAGCATGTTGAGAGAAAGATAGAAGAAACGCAACAGGGATTTGATGGCTTGTAGGAGAGAGAAGGGGCAAATGACAGCGAGTGAGAGGAAGTAATTGGTTTGGTTAAGACAGGGGTGACAGTATCAACAAGAGGGGCGAATGAAGATGATGGGCTGCAGTTGGAAAGCTCTGGCATTAGAAATGCTTTCACTAAACTTTCAATATCTTTCACCCCCAACACATCCCCCAATCCACCCCTTCTAAAACCTTAGATTCAAAAGTTGCCACAGCAGCACATCTGTCAGCACTTGTCAACTACAGACCATAGGCCTATACTGATGGGAGGTGACAGGGGTTTATTTGAAATCCCATTTAAATCGGACACTGAGACTCACAAACCATGATCACTCACAACAGACTGAGCATACTGAACGAGAGAGAGAGAGAGAGAGAGAGAGAGAGAGAGAGAGGGAAACTGATCATTGTAAGGAGGAGCAGGGAGTTTGTAAAAAAAAAAGAAAGAAAGAAAGAAAGAAAGAAAGAAAGAAAGAAAGAAAGAAAGAAAGAAAGAAAGAAAGAAAGAAAGAAAGAAAGAAAGAAAGAAAGAAAGAATCATAGAGTCTGAATGACTTCACATTACAATAAACATAAAGAGATTTTTAACAATTACTTTTCACAAACATACAACACAAATATAGCATTGTTTTCCAATTAAAGTAATTGATTGTAAGAATTAAAGTAATTGAAATTAAGTTCAGGACTAACTGATCTAACATTTCTATAGAAGCCAATTTATGCCACATAAGAAAAAAATCACGCTTTAGTATATCTTGATGACGTCAAAGTTATGACAAAATATAATTCTGACTTTTAATCTTGTACTATGTCATAATTTTTTTATTTGATGCCATAATTATGACTTTTTATGTCATTTTTGGATTTACAAAATCACTTTTTTTCTTATGTGTGCAGAAATGGGCGTCCATAAAAATTGCACATAAAGCCTGACAAAAGACAAGGAAAAGACAAACTCATGTAGATGTCTGAGTAGCTTCTTTTGATGCTCAACTTGCGTTTCAATGTTGATCCAGATAGCTCTGCAAACTTCTCTAAAAGTTCCCTTAAAGACTGCTGCTGTTGACCACTAGAGAATGAGACACCATAATCTTAGATATCCTCCATAGTGTAACCCCTAGTTTTATGATGCAGAATCTCTTCTATAAGATATTGCATAGATATTTATTGTTTTGAGTAAAATGAACACAGTATACTCTGTGCTTGCAGTGGTTAAGCAATTGATGAGCAGTTACTGAAGCCTCAACTGTGTGATCCTGAAGCCCTCTAGTGGCACAACAATGTCATTGCATTGCATACAAAGTAGATGTTAATATTAATAAGTACATTCAATCTAACATGTAAAACATTAATAGATGTAAACTCATTTTTTAAATATTCAACTCTTGTTAAAGTAGACATAAGGAAAATATTTTTTACCGGAGCATACCATAGTGTGGTAAATGTTTCATACTATATATCATATTATTCATTAACATGAACTTTGACCTTCTCTTCCTCTCACAGCACATAAATAATGACCATATCCATGGAGAAAAGAAGGAGTTTGTGTGTCGCTGGGAGGAATGTTCAAGAGAGCAAAAACCCTTTAAGGCCCAGTACATGCTGGTGGTGCACATGCGCAGACATACAGGAGAGAAGCCTCATAAATGCACGGTGAGAATTATATTAAATACATTTGGTATTTTTGTTTTGTTTTTAGACACTCATTTCAATAGGTAGAACAGCTTTTGACCTGATTTTTTTTTTTTCTACGAACCTACCTGCTGCAAAAGCCTTGGACAGTCTAGAACAAATCAATGCAACTGTGTGTCCTTTCTCTGTCAGTTTGAAGGCTGTTCAAAGGCCTACTCCAGACTAGAGAATCTGAAGACACATTTGCGGTCACACACAGGAGAGAAGCCATATGTGTGTGAACATGAAGGTTGCAACAAAGCGTTTTCCAACGCGTCCGACCGAGCCAAACACCAGAATCGCACACACTCCAATGAGGTAAATTCACAAACAGGAGTGTACCAAGCAAAAGGCCTGCTTCTAACACTGTCAGGTTTGGACAAGTATGTTCCTGGTCTTCTTATGAACTTCTGGCTAAAATGAGGTCCCATCCTACATAATTTTCTCACTGAATATTATTTTTACTCAAAATACATCACATCACTGAAGTAGAATGAGTTGTGACTATACCATTCATGTTGACTTTAAGTTGTTTTAAGTTTAATATTTCTACATGATGCCGATGCTCCCTCTCTCTTTACTTATCTTAGAAACCCTATGTCTGTAAAATCCCTGGTTGCACTAAGCGATACACTGATCCCAGCTCTTTACGGAAACATGTTAAGACTGTACATGGTCCTGAAGCCCACGTCACCAAGAAACAGCGTGGGGATACATACCCACGACCCCCACCTCAGCCACGAGAACCTGGAGGTAATGGACAAAGCCGGTCACCAGGACAACTGCCTCTCGGAGCGATCACGGACCAAAGGGAGTATAACCACGCTACCTCGAAACAGGATGAATGTCTACAAGTGAAGTCAATCAAAACAGAAAAGCCCATGGTAAGCTTCCTTCCATGTAAAAAAGATAACATTTACAAAAAGGAATGGTTTGCTATACTTATGCTAAAGTTTCATCTCCAAAAATGTAAAATAAATAAACTGAAATCCAACCTATTGAAATCTAAATCTATGTCCTTTTGACCATGTACAAGCTAGAAAGTTTCAGGAGTATTCCTGTATTTAAATACAGAAGTGAATCCCCTAAATTATCGTTCTGTGTGTGTACAGAACACAGTCCTGAGATGATTAACACCGTGGTAACCATAGTAATGTTCTGGCGTCTCACATGTTTGGTATCCGCTATATTTGAACAAAGTAATATTACAGTAACCAAAGATTCGTTATGTTTTGAAATTTTAACTAAAACACCGTCAACAGAGGCCTTATTTGCAATATAAAGCATTTGGATTTATTTTGGTTTATTATAGGCTTATTCATATCTGCTATTGTTTAGCAAGATCTGGCAACATGAATGAGTCAAGCCTAGTACCTATTTCTCTGTGATTTTCTTGCAGAGCTCATACAGAAGAGAGAAATATCTCTGATGTGCATTTAAATATGTCATTAAAAACTAGTTGTTCGGTTACGTACACACTGCGTAGAAGTGTTGTCACTACTTGCATTTTTTCGGGAGTTAATACGGTTGTAGAATGCAGTTGTCACTCCCGTAAATTTCTGAACTGTGCGGGTATACATAATGGGATTAAGCATTAAAGAGGTGAAGTGACAACCAAATTTAACTGCAGTGTGTATGTGGCCTTTGTCTTACAAATGTTTACTTCAAAACGTATGTCTTTACCCCTTCCATTCCTGGTTTCATAGCTGCTCAGCTAATACTTGCTTACAGCCAGCTACATTTTGCCTTGCATGTTCAAATAAATAACTGAATATCTTTTTTGTCCACTACCACACGCATTACTTTTCCTCTCTTAATAAGGACAGTGGGTGATCAGGTGAGAATGGTGATGTTATTATAGGTCTGATCTTTTCTCTTTTTATTACTCATTCTATCCTTTGAAGTCTGGGCCATCTGGATCAATTTTGGCTATTCATTCAGTCATCGGTCAACAGCATCATGTCATCTCTTACATATTTTAATGCTGAATGTAAAAATATTTTTTGGTTTTTTATTTAAAGCATGGTGCATACTTTGTTGTCATAATATTGTTGCCTATGGTCACATGAGTATTATATCAGCTTGCATGACAAAGCTACCTCTAGTAACTGTTTATGTATTTGGCTCTGGAACTCTGTTGCCGTTTTAAATCAGTGAGCTGTGACTGCACTTATGGTTTCATTGTGTTCTGGATCTTTGTACAGCTCTAGGTTGAGAAAACGCATTTGCAAATTTCAAAGACAAATACAAGCTTTCTTACACCACTACTAACAAGATAGCCAATTCTTTAGCAGCCATTATCCATTTGCAACACACAAAAAAACAACCTAATTAGGACCCAACAGCTCTACAGGGAGACCATTGTTCATGTGCCCTGTTTTCTGAAAATGGGGCAAACAAGCTTACCTCTACTCCCGCTGTTGGTCATTTAGTTCTGATATTGGCAGCTGCTGAGCATGAGGGAACCTGTTTCTCACACGTCTGTGATTCACTTTAGTTTACATTCCATGCTGACATAGAGATGAAATTGATTCAAATACAGTGTTATGTAAACTGAGAAAGAAGAAATTGTGTAGAATTATTGCTCACATTAACCATATACTCTTACAGAAGTCTTCAGTCCTGCTCCAGGAGACCCACTGTTCTGGAGAGTTTAGCTCCAATCCTAATCAAACACACCAGATAAACACACCAGATAAACCAGATAATTAAGGTCTTCAGGAAATTACAGGCAGGTGTGTTGAAGCAGGTTGGAAATAAACTTTGCAGGACAGTGGTCTCCGGGGGCAGGGGTGAATACATCTGCTCTAATAGGTCTTGTTATATGGCTGAGTGCGAGAAATTTTCTCAACATTGCATTTCATTCTCCTCATTGCATTCTTCTGTTTCACCTATAGAAAATGTGCCAAAATATCAGGATTGTTTAATTTTTGTCATAAATTTAACATTTTAAAAATATGTTCTCTTCTTTCTTCCTCTCTTAGACGTCTCAGCCAAGCCCTGGCAGTCAGTCTTCATGCGGCAGTGACCAGTCCACCAGCGGCCCCCATATCGGCCGTGGAGTCCAGCTTGCTGTAAACAGCATTGGGCTTTTGGGGGAGGTGGCAGTGCTTGAGGACCAGGAAAAAGAAGAGGAGGAAGAGGAGGAGGAAGGAGAGGGAGAGGAGGAGGATGCCCCCATTATGGACTCTACAGTATCCACTGCAACAGCCACGACGGCAACACTAGCTTTGCAGACACGCCGAAGTGTAGGACGGCCCCTACGCTGGATGGAACATGTTAAGATGGAGAGGTTAAGGCAGGTGAATGGAGCTGTGCCTAGGCTAGGACATCTGTCCCCAACACCACCCCCTAAAGGCCAGGCCCTGCCTGCCCTCACAGGAAAGGGTAAGTCTTACTTTCAGAGCTTTGTCAACATACCAAACTCTACAAATTTAAGTGCAGACCACCAGGTGTTCTTATAATCTTTTAAACTTAAAGGATTAATTTATCCAAAAATGAAACTTCTGTCATCACCCTTATGTCATTTTCATGACTTGTTCTTCTTCTGCGGAACATAAAAGAAGATATTTTGACGGTTTGGAATGATGTGAGGGTGAGTACAGTTTGACAGAAGTTTTCTTTTTGGGTGAACGTACCCATTTGTGTCTAAATATGACTATAATGGCATAATAATGATAACATTCAACCTCTCCTAACAAGAGTATCTCTCATTATTAGGTTCAGGCCTTGGTAGGAGTAGTTCTGTGGGGGTGCTCCAGCTTTCTCCACGTCCTGAGCCGTCCAACACAGAGCTGACAGTTTTGAGTTTGCTGCATGAACGGCGGGACAGCAGTGGTAGCAACACCAGCTCGGCCTACCTAAGCAGCAGCCGTCGCTCCTCTGGCATCTCCCCCTGCTTCTCCAGCCGCCGATCTAGCCAGGCCTCGCAGTCTGAGCACAGCCATCATCGGCGTATCCACAATCTCAGTGCCACTGATTCGTATGACCCTATCTCCACTGATGCCTCCCGACGCTCCAGTGAAGCCAGCCAGTGTGGAGGTGGAGGAGGAAGTTCAGTTGGGATGATGTACGGTGGAAGCTGGGGTGGTGGAAGTGGAAGTATCGGAGGAACTGGAATGGGAGCAAGAGGTGGTTTGAACCTTACTCCAGCTCAACACTATCACCTGAAGGCCAAATATGCAGCTGCTACAGGTGGGCCTCCTCCCACACCCTTGCCCAACATGGAGCAAATGAGTCTAAAGACTCATCTGACTTTGATGAGAGATGGACAGAACACAGGCCAGCTTACACTACCACCACTGGTCAGGCCACGTCGCTGTAGTGATGGTATGCACAACTTACAAGGCAGTCAAGCAGTGTATCAACGGAGAGGACTGTACCCTGGTGAAGGTCCAGGGAATAGCGATCGACGAGCCAGTGACCCTGTGCGCCCACGGGATCCTAGTGCTTTCGGCTTGCCACAGGTACAGCGTTTTAGCAGTCTAAACAACATGAATTCATTACCCCATCTTGCTAGTAATCATTACTCAGATGGAGAAGATCACAGTCTAAGTCTGCAGAACTATACCTGCCAAGTAGGTAGCTTTCAGAAGAGTCTACACTCTCCATGCCCTCCTAGCATCATGGAGCAATCAGCACTTGAGGAATTGGCCATGGACCAGGATGGTCTTTTGTTACATGTCAATGAAGTCATCCTACCAGATGATTTGGTACAGTATCTCCATTCTCAAGATCAGGAATCGGCTCACAACCATAGCAGTGATTCCAGTCCCCATAGATCCAGTTTTGACCAGGGTATTGCAGACAGCCAGAACTTCCTCAGCCCGCAACAGGAAGAGGCTGAAGGGAAAGACACTAGTAAAGATGTAATGCCTATCCAGTGGAATGAAGTGAGCTCTGGTAGTGCTGATTTTACTCCACCCAGGCAGCAATCTCAGAGGTGCGAAAGATGGTCAGACCAGAGTGGCATTGTGAGCAACCCCTTTAGTCGATTTGGAAACATGATTGTGCAGCAACAACTGCATACAGATTTCATAGATCAACACTTAAGTCTTCAAAGAGACATGACAGGTATGAGCTACAGGTGCAGACATCCAGAGCAGCATCAACAAATTGCAAAACCAGCCCAACAGCAGTCCAAGATTAATCCAGGCATTAAGATTGAGTCTTCCTCAACATCCCAACTGGAATCAAGGCACAATAACTTTGGTCGACCAGACTTCTCTCATATCTATTTGGGGCCCATCCGCCCTAGCTGTGCCCAGCAGACAACTATATCCCAAACTCACCTCCAGCAAAATCCCACAACACATCAAATCAGCGGTAACCTTTTGTTGCAAAGACAAGCAAACTGCAGCTTGACCCCGGCAACACTACTGCCTCACCAGCCCCAGCCTCCTATGACCCACCCACCTGTCAACAGTGGCCGTAGAGGCTTATATCACCCACAGTTCTACTCCACTCAGCATGTAAGCAACAGTCAAAATGCACATTCATGCCTGCAGCAAAGCTTAAGAAATGGAAATGGCACCAATTGCTCCCTTACAAATCAGGTTTCAGGGCTGAAGCTTGAGGCAGATGATCACCTTCAAACTAGCACTTGCTCTTCCTTTCAGCAACAACAGCCAGTGTTTATTGCTGAGTGTTTTGACACAACAGAGTCCAAAACTTCATCTTCTCACAACATAGCACAGTCATGTCTAATGGAGTCCTTGACAGAAGAGACAGAAACACCTTCTGAGGCTCTTCTTTCCTCTGGGGTTGATCAGGTTACCAGCACGGTAGAAGGAAGCCCAGGTGTCCTAGATAATATGGGTTTAGATATTTGTTCCATCCTTGAGGATGGCTTTGAGCAGGGTAGTGTGGTGTCTGACATAATCAGTCCTAGTTTTCTCCAGGGTCTGTCTCGGACTTCCTCTCGACTGACTACTCCTCGTGTTTCTGCTACATTTCACAGCATGCATCCAGGCACTAACAACATGGCTATAGGTGACATGAGCTCCCTCCTTACCACCCTCGCAGAAGAGAGTAAATTTCTGGCTATTATGCAGTAGTCTGTGAACTCCTCCTCCAAAAACTAAAAAATAAAATCGTAACTATGTTATAGATAAGATAAATATAACAGACATATGCATGTAATGTTTAAATGTGGTATGAGAAAAAAAAAAGTACTTCCTTTATACTCATTAAAATAGTTTAATAGGCAATGTTGACAAAGAGTTTACAATCTACTTTAAAGCTGTCTCATCGTCCTAGAGGCAATGACCAATAAAACCATATAGATACATATATAGAGGCTATTTTTTTTATATACATATAATGATGACAGGAGACACTTTCCATCACGTGTTGTTGTTGCTGTATGTTTTTTTGTACACTGTTGCTACAAGTGCATGCTATTTTTCTTATCAAGTGTACTCAGTGTCCACTAAATTGAGTAGGTTAACTCATGTATTGTGTACCTTTATTTTAGAGTGCATTGCATACTTCAAAAACAGTGTTGAATACAGACAGACTTAACTGTCAACAGGTCAAGACAGGGTCAAATATCACTCTTAACAAGCCCAAGTGTCATATTTTGATTATTCTAATTGTCTTTTTAAGTGTCTTAAATCAATGATGTTTCAGTGATTTCTTAAGTACCAAATGTTGTTTTGATCAATTTTTTTACAACATGTCAAGTAAGAGGGACCATTTTGTTGTATAAGTGTGGAGAGCTGAATGCAAACTGAGAGCTGATATCTCAGAACCTTGATTATATTAATTGTATCTTTGTAAATAAATGTAATTTTTCTTTTTCTTTTTTTTATACTGTAAATATCATCATTTTGATCATATTGTAAATGACTGGTGCTGACGTTAGGCAGTGCGTTATGTGATCATTGTGGAAAAAACATTATGGTCATTTTAGTCAATCTCAACATACTTATTGCACAAAGATTGTTTAGTTTGTGGCCAAAAGGGTGTTGAAAGCATCGGTGTCAATTCATGTTTAAATTTATCTAAATATATCAGTAATTTTATTTGTTTCTTTGTCTCAGTTGTGTGCTGTGTGCATCTATAGTTAGATATCATGTATGCTGTTTAGATCAACCTGTTTTTACCCATTTATTATTTAATTAGCGAAATTAAGACGTATAAACACCAAGACACATCGAGCTCCACTGCAAGAGCTAAGAGACTTTTCAGCAGTATTAAAACTACCCTGCAGTTTCTAAACTGCATATGTACAGCTTTTTAAAATGTGTACTCTGAGAATTAGGTTCTGTTTGTTTTTGTACAGTTATTTGAACTTTTTCTGTAGTTGTGTGTCAGTGTTTTGAACATAAAAGTGGTATGACCCATTCCCAAATGAAAGGACTAAAGGGTTTGAGCCTAAGGTATGTGCCTTATTAATGCCTTTCCATACAAAATAATCACTGCCAAAAATAAAATGTGTATGGAAAGAGTCCTATGACTTAACATGTTACATGAAACATAAAAAAATATATTCTGTTGGTTGGGCATTGAGAAATGTAACATGTAAACAATGTTGGTTGCTTTGTTGTTTAAAAAAAAAAAAAAATTGTTTTGTTTTGTTTTTTCATGCTTGTAAATACATATTCATTCTGTAAACTGTAGTCAAGAGTTTAGGTGGCATCCGGGGTCAGAATTAGTTTAAGTATCCTACTCTATAAAGGAGGAATCCCTGTGCCCTCCCATTAAACAGAGAGATCAAAATGGAGTTGTGGTGCCTAGCACCGTTAGACTGGGAAGTTTTTGCAAAGTCTCATTGTTCATTTTATATCAGATTACAACAAATGTTTGTATGGTTTTAATAAAAAATATATATAAAATGCTTGTCTCTGAAATGTGCCTTTATGCTTAATTTTTTTTTAGCAGGACACAATTTCCTATTAATGTTTTAAAGTATAGTTACAGTAAAACAAAATATTAGTGAGTAATAGGCTACTGAACGGTGCTTAAATATTTAATATGGATGTTTATAATGCAATACTATTTTCTCTGCCAATGAGCTTATGAGTTAATGCTTCACATCAGTTCTAACATCCATGTGCAGTGCAATAGAGTATCATTCTGAAGAGATTCTTGATCAGAGGACCTGTCCTAAGGAAAGCTTTTCCAGATTTATATACATCTTTCATTCACAAACTGCAAATGCAAACGATAAAATCTTGGACTGACATTGCAGAATCAATTCATGTTGTTCTGGGGCCGTATTCACAAAGAATTTTAAGGCTAAAAGTAGCTCCTAACTGGCGAATTTAGGAGCAACTCCTAAAAATAATGGCCGTGTCACTCGTACTTTAGGACTCTTCATTTTTTTGACTAAGAGTAATTCACGAAGCATTTTAGCCCTAAAAGTAGCACCTAAGCCTGGGACAGCTTAAAAGAAGTCGAGAGGACTCCTAACTCACTAAGACCTATTCACAAACCGCTTTTTGTGGCATTTCACGTTGCGATGTTTTGAAATATGTATGCGGCGGCTACAGGAGCTTCCAATCGCGAGGGAACAATTTTGCATTGGATGCAATAACGCCACCAACAACAACCAAACCTAGGCTACTCATTGCATGTAAACTAATTGTAACGTTTCATTGTGAATCAAATTAAAATGTCCTTCTCTTTGCAAACGTAGGCAGAGGCATATAGTGACAGATTAATTCAATAATGTTGCAAAGATATTGCATCAATCCATATGTTTCATTAGGCTACTATATATTTGGTTTGCCTTACTCTTTATTCATTTAGGCTATTTATTCAGTTATTCATCATCTTCCGTCCTTCGCACTACTTGTGTAGCGCACGCATTCTCAGACCTGTCACCTGTCACTCATCATCGTAGGGGAGGTGTTTGGAATCATTCCCGCGTTACAATCATCAGCCAATCAAGGTGGTCACTTCAGTCAAGCTCGTGCATGAGTAATGACGTCATCCATAGCAACGAAGACTCGATCTTAGTTTAGGAGTTTTCATTTTTCTTTACTAAGAGTAGGTCTGAAAGGCGTTGTGAATAACTTTTAAGAGAAAACTCCTAGCTAAAATCTTTTAGTGCGATTTAGGAGTACTCCTAGTGGTAAGATAAAATGCTTTGTGAATACGGCCCCTGAAAGTTATGTTATTTTGCATAGTGCAACTGCTATTTCTAGCTCACCAAATAATTTAGTGTCACAACATTAGTGACTTTTAAAATTAGGGTAGGCCTATAGGCTATGTTATGTCAGTAGCCTAAACACACTAAGCAAGCTATGTGTATCCTGCAGTGTCACAAAAATGAATATTTGGCACACTACAGCTCCATAAATAAAAAAGTATTTATTGCATGTTCTCACCTGCAGTGTAACAATATAGCGTACTCTGGAAATGTTGTGTAATTGTTCTGGTGCAACTTCACATGATCAACAAGGTGTGTGGGGGGAAAACTAAACAAAGTTACACTGTTTTTGGACAATACCAGCAACACTTGTGACATCAAGGGGGAAGAACAAACAAAATATCTAACAGATCTATAGGCCTAAACATGAGATATACATTTTACACTATTTCGAATCAAATTTCGTTAATTATTTTATAATTATAATTATCATGGATGCATCTTTTGTAGCCTCATATTAATTGCTACTACATGAAATATTTGTACTTTTTGTAACACAGCAGGACTATTTAAAAACTAAATAGGCTAGTAAAGCAACCAAATTTTTTATTTTATTTTTGGTACCATTTTTACAGGAATACATGTCCTCTTATAAATTCATATAAATTATCTGCAGTTGTTAATGCAGACACTAGGGAGCACAAGCGCTCCTCGGCGCTCTGTTCCTCCTCATAATCGCACTGCTGAAGAATAAACACAGCGGGCCGCTGTTGAAACAAAATGGCCGAAGTGGAAATGGATTTACAGAGCAAGAGGCTGAATAACGGGTAAGAGCACGTGCGTAGTTTAACCCCACCAACAACGCATTTTAGAGCCTAGATGGGGGTGTTTAGGGAAAAGGGACGGATTTTGTTTGGGTTGGGTTTTTCTAATAGTGAACTACGAGGGTTTTGATATCTGTTTTCGTATCCGGCTAGTGTTAGCATGCTAGTGCTAAATTCTCTCAAGTAGCCAGTTGTCAAGATTAATTTGTTTAAAATGACTTCGGTTGGTTCTGTGAAGTTCTCAGTTTTGAAAGCCGACCACATCCTACCACCTAGCTCTACCACGTCCTTTGAATTTAAGTATTTATATGGTTAGCTTATTTCGTAAGGTATCCTATCCGTAGTTAGCCTTGATATGATCAATATGCTCCGTTTGTTAGTTATCTCTCCTAATTTAGAAAATTACTGTCAGTTAAACCATTAAAGTAGTATAATTTATCATCAGTCCCTATCCCTAAGTACATTAACATACCTATTTATATTGTTGGTGAGTTATGCTCAGCATGTGTGTCCTTGTGAAGAACACTGTGTTGCCTTGATGAAACATAATTAGGTAAACCTCAGCATGTTATTTGGTACCTAAATATAACAAGCGCAACAAAAAAAAAGGTGCTTTTAAAGAAACATTGTGTTTGAAACGACTATTACAAGGAAAAACTGAAATCTTGCATAAATTACCCTTGTTTCTTTTTACATTTAAGATTTACTGATTCTGCCTGTTAATGTGTTTGTGTTGTTCATATTTACAGGTCAGAGGAGTTGGAGAGTCCGGAGAAGAGCGGGAATGAGGATGAAAATGGTGACATGTCTGGAGAGGATGAAGAGGAGGGTGAGGATGAAGTGGAGGTGAATGGAGAGAAGCAAGAAAGCGGTCCTAAACATCACAGCAGCAGCGGCAGCAAACACAAGAAAAAGAAACACAAGCACCGTAGCAAGCACAAAAAACACAAACATGCGTCTGAGGAAGATAAGGAACGCAAACGAAAACATAGACACAAACATAAGAAGCACAGGCGCAAAGAGGAGCCGTCCTCCTTGCCGCCTGGGGCCATCAAGGGGAGAGCTGAGGATGGCTCCCCTTCACTGGGCAATGCAGCCCTGGATGACAAGGCGCTTCTTGAAGATCTGGAGAAACAAAGAGCACTGATTAAAGCTGAGCTGGACAGCCAGCTGATGGAGGGGAAAGTTCAGTCAGGAATGGGCCTAATTCTACAGGGTTACAATTCTGGCTCTGAAGAGGATGGAGAGGGGCAAAGGGCACGTAATGGGGAGCAACGGCAAAGAGGTAGTGGGGGCAGAATCCGCTCACCTAAAGACCAGATTAGCAGGGGGGGTAGATCCAGACGGGACTCAACAGACACCAGCAAACCAAGCACTAAACGACGCAGTCGTTCCCGAGAGAGAGCCGGGAGGGACGTTAAGATTGAACGAACGACCAAAAGTGCGAAAGAGACCGTTAAGGAGCATAGTAAGTCCAAAGAGAAAAAACGCTCCAGGAGCAGGGACAAATCTAGGGAGCGCGGGAGAAGGTCCCAGTCCCCATCTACGAGGAGATGCTCTGCAGAGAGAAAACCAGACCAGAAGGGACATTCCGATCGACGTTCTCCTCCCCGTTCAGAAGATAAGCGGGAACAAGTCAGGCAGAGATCAGGCTCACGAGGGTGCAAGAGCCGTTCACAAGATAGACGATCTCGTTCTAAAGATGCCCGGGTGGGTCGATCGGAGACTGACAGAGAAAAGAGGCCAGGAAAGTCTCCATCCAAAGACACCTCTTCTGGGAAAGAGAATCGGTCGCCTCATCTACGCCGAGCTCTTAGCCCTCAACGCCGACGCAGTTCCTCACCTCGCCACAGGGACCGCCAGTCCAACTCCGCTCCGCAGCCCCCCTCAGGTTCTGTGGACCGGAACACCAAACTGAGCCACTCACCTTCTAGGAACAGATCACCAGCCGCTCGAAGAGCACGAAGCCGCTCAAATGAGCGCCGGAGAGATTCCCCTTCCAGGTATTCATCAGCACACCTTTTATAAAGGGGAAAATTACCCCAAAAAATTACATTTTGTCATCATTTACTCACCCTCTTGTTGTTCCACGCATGACTTTCTTCTGAGGGATACGAAAGAAGATCTTTTGAAAAACTGTGATAGAATGTCAGTAAGGGTTCAATGTTGTTTGGAACATCTTTTGTGTTCCACAGAAGAAAGTCAATCGTACTAGGTCTGCACGATAATGGTTGAACAGATAATCACGGTTATTAATCATATTAATAAAAAAAATCTAAGATTTTTTTTATACCTAATTTGTCTTCACATAAGAGAGCCTATTTTATGAAAAGCAATTCCGTTTCAATTGAGAAAAAACACAGATCCAGATCGCTCCACAAATGCAAAAATCGTAGAAAGACCGCAAATAATGATACTTGTCCTTTTTTTTGTCATTTTCATTTTTAGTGACTAAACAGATGGCGGCTATGTAATTTTCTACTGCTTTACATTATGAAAACATTATGCTTTAAACGTGAAAAATCTCTGCCACAAGAGTATTGTAGCACAGAGGTTGCACGGACGCAGAATCATCTTTGGATTTATTATAGTTCGTCACAGAGAAGGCTCGCTCACTGCCCTAACCGAGGCCCTTAAGTTATGATGCAAAATATTTGACACATTTTGTCAGAATTTTTTTTGTGTGTATCTTTAAGTTTGGTATATAAAAAAAAACAATAAGTGTAAACGCTAAGCGAACAATGGCTGTTGCCGTCACCCTGTTTTTATGCTAATTTTGAAGTATTGTATCAGAAACAAGTGATGGAAATGCCAGATTTTGGGGGAAAAGTTTTTACACCTGCTTGAGGTGGTTTTTGACTTGTGCGAAAAAGTTAATACGATTAAAAGGAGATGGAAACGCATATGATGAATAAATTCTGACATAGCGAACATTAAACCCACATGACTAATAGGCTGTTTCCGCTGATGGGGTTTTATTTACTGTTTGTTACTTGGTTACCAATACCACCATCATCCGCTCAAACAATTTGATGGAAACACACCTAATTAGCATTTGTTTGTTTTTTTGTGAAGTTTGAAAAGATTCGCTTCACGGAAACCAATCTATATATCTTTTTTTTTTTTTTTTTTTTTGGGTCGGGGACCAAAAGAACCAAGACAACTGAATTACAAGTGCGAACACACCCTAAATCATTGCCTTTTGAAGTTTAATAATCATATTAGGTCAAATAGCTGTTTTTCCATTCCTAAAATGGAGACCTCTTAAAATAATTAAGATGTTCGTCGTTAAGACTTTTTAAGACTGAGGTCTTCAACCCACTGTCCTGTAGAGTTTAGCTCCAACCCTAATCAAACACATCTGAACCAGCTAATTATACTCTCCAGGAAGGCGTGGAAATCATAAACAATAGTGTTGAAGCAGGTTGGAAATAAACTTTTCGTGACAGTGGGTCTTCAGGAGCATGGTTGAATACCTCTGCTTTAAGATATTTAAGAATCTTTTTTGTACTCATGCTCCTAAATGCATTTTACAGTTTGTGCTGTATCTATTCTTAGTTGCAAATGTATATGAAACCCTCACACTGTTGAACCCTGATCAGAGCTTTTTTTAGGTTTGATATCAAGGTGAAGGACTGGCCAGTCACTGGGAATCTCCCTGTTGAGTAGATTGTGCCATTGAGGGAACCTAATTGTTTGGTTTGAGGCAGTTTCTAAAATCTCTTGTACACTATTAAAAGGTAGAGTCCTCACTAAAACAGCCTGGGGTTAAAGTAAAATTCATACACGTCTTGAAGTTTTTTTTACTTTCCTAGGGTCAGAATAATAGACATTAAGATTTGAATATTTAAGGTGAATTGGTGTTTATGTATGCTTATTACCTCTGCTTACGACCTATTATAAAATAACTTATCTGGCAAATGTTTCATGTCTCTTAGGAAGCGTCCTCGTGTGGATGCACTTGGGAGATCACGGGAAACAAGTCCAGCTCGGCGCAGAGTGAGCCGCTCACCACTCAGACGTAGGTCTGTATCACCACGGCGACAGTCTCGATCCTCCCCCAGAAGGCGAAGTCGATCGCCCCTAAGACGCAGGTGAGACACAGTGAGAAATGCTTTCTTGAACTGTAGTTTTTTTCAGTGAAACCCAGTCCAGTCTGGTAGTGCTGTAAGTAATATAATTGTTTAATGTACTGTTCTGTTTTGGCAGGTCTGCTGATAGGGATCGGTTTTTCCGTTCCAGACTACGACGATCCACCTCCAGAGATCGTGAGAGGAGGAGGAAGAGGCGGGGCCGAGATGAAGATAAGTTCAAAGGCAGTCTGTCAGAGGGTATGAAAGCAGACCAGGACTCCTCCTCTGAAGAAGTGTGAGTAGTGGTATTATTTTCATAAGGGCAAGGGGGGGTACGAGTGGGGGGTAGGCCTACTATAATCAGACTACATAGCCTATAATAAAAGATAATGAATTTCAAACCTGAACCAAACACATTTTTATTCAAAGATCAAGTCTTTAGTCTGCCACAAACAAACAACATTAAAATCATGAACTCAAATGTCCTTGTGAAAAACAAAAAACAGTGTGTAAATCAGATCTTTCAGGCTATATTGCCATAACACTAATAAGCCTAATGCCAAAATTATTATTACACTCCTTTACGACTGGCTGCCTGCACATTCACTGTCCTTGCAGCTGCTGCAACTTGCGCTCGCTTATCAATGCATATAAATTCGCGCCTACAGAACTAAAGTAGAACTTTTAGTTCTACTAGCTTAGAACTAGCTTTAGTTAGCTTTGTAAAAAAAAAAAAAGAAAAAAGATGCTGCAGCCAATGAGCAGCCGGCGGGGGCTGGCTGCAGGACGACTCAACCTCCACAGACAGTTTTTAATGTTTTATCTAGGGCTGCAATCTCCTAGTCGATTAATTGGTCGATACGTTCTGGCTCGACCAAAATTCTGATTGGTCGATTTTTTTGCCGCGTTCATTTCATCAGTTTTGCCGCGTTCATTTCATCAGTTTTTCCGCGTTCATTTTATCAGGTGGAAAGTACTAATTGCTAATGGGGGTGTTTTCAGAGCACCCCTGTTTCACAGGTAACAGTCTGTCTTCAGAACACCCTCTTGCTTTCACTTCTTTTGGATTATCCCAACCCACTGGAGAAGAGAGACAGATTGAAGAAAGTAGGCTACTAGAAGGTTTGCTGAATATTATTTATTTAATTGTGAGAGCGTTTAATTCATAGTCAGTCCTCTTCTACCATGTCAACAAAGACATCGGCAGTGTGGCAGCATTTTTTTAAAATAGAAAACGGGAAAAAAGTCGAATGCAAATTTGCGCTGTGCCCACTGTTTGTATTCGTTTTAAGCCTATGCTTTATTTTTCAGTTATGCACTTCATTTAGTTTCTGCTCTTGATCTGGGTTGTTTAATAAATATTCTTTTTTTATTAAGTGGACGTGCCTTTTGTGTTTAAGAGTAAAAGCTTTAAGTTAATAGTCTATTCGTGTCTCAGCCACGAAGCTGAGCTCCTATGTTCATGCGAGCTGCACAGAGCGGCTGAAATGATAGTGTCTGTCAGTTATTAATAATACATATGACAAAAACAATTGTCTAAATTATGTTGTATATTCCTCAGTCAAAAGTTCTTGTGATGATATCACTAGTTGACAACCGTACTATTTTCGGAAATCATAGGCTCTAATATTGCGCAGGTGCACGTGATGCAACGCTGTCAGAGCCGACAGACTCTTGTGACTCATTTCAGTGCAAAATAATTAGGTCAAAAACAATTTAATATACTGCAAATAGCCTACTTGTTTTTTGTTTATTTATAATTCATTTAGGCGGACAACAAGGCTACCAAGTACTGCGCACAGTGCGCAGCTAATTCATTTAACGTTTTTTTTTTCCTAACGTCATTTTTAGTCGATTTCTTTTGTTGAAAATTTCAGGATTTCAGGTGACCAAGATTTTCTTTGGTTGATTACAGCCCTAGTTTTATCAGACAATAACTAGGCTACTCAAGATTTTGCTTTAGTATAATTTTCGGGACAATTCGGGACAAAACTCGAGCAACCGAACTAGTGCTGGGCGGCAGAGTCCTGCACGGGTCCATTTTTGGAGACCCGCCCCCGCCCGTACCCGCAAAGTTCAGCACCAGATCCGACCCGTCACCCGTGATAATATCAAAATTAAATCCGCACCCGCCCAGACCCGTTAATATTTGGCCCGTTACCCGACCCGTGCCCGCGATAAACCACACAGGTGACGCGTTCATGTAACATAAGGGTGCGCTGCCAATAACGCACCTAAAAGCTGTCACAAAGAACTGGGAAAAGTAATGATTATTAATAGGCCTGTCAAATATATCAATGAGACATTTCAGTTGTTTATTAATAAGCAAGTGTTTTCTGTGTCAAAGATGACGATGCTGACTCGCGATCTTCACAGTAGTGAACGCGCCAGAGAGAAATGCACATTTCATACGGATTATAAGCAGAGAACAGTCTGTTTTCTTTCGTTTTGAATTGTTTTGTTTAAAAGTACACATTTCATGCTTTCTATTTCTCAGGTCTGTGAGGCAAGTAGCTTATATGATGAGTTTCGGTTCATTTAAGAGACGATCAGTTCAGTTCACGCGCGGGCGCCTCCGGCCGTGTCCTGATTATATTGCCTGCCTGCTATATTCTTATTTATTAAACCATTAATTTGGTAGATGAAACATTGATTAAAATTAAGGTACAATTAATACAAAACGAAATTCACTTTAAAGAAAGGCTTAACAAACTTAATGAAGTGGTCAAAATCATGTCTGCCCACTCCATTTGTCTCACGATATTCCGATATTCGGGATCATCTTATCTTATTCATGCTTTTCACTTTTCATATAATCACCATGAAATAAAAATAAAAAAAGTATATTATTTTATTTAAACATGAATATGAAACTAAATCGTTTTTTAATGACTGGGCTACAACACATAGGCCTATTAGCCTACAGTACAGAGAAATTTAATGTCGCAACTTGGTCGGACTAAAAGGGGAGAAAAAAATTCAATTGGGTCAGTCCTAAATTGACAGGGTCGGTCGGGTTACGGCAAACAATAATATTTTTACTAAAACACATATTTGCGTATGTGTAATGCTGGTAATTTAGACATACGAAATATTGCACATATTTTTCATCCGCTACCCGCCCGCAAGGAGTTCATTATCCGCCCGTGAATTTTAGGAATGTCACAATCCACCCGTTTTAGCCACTTTTATGCGGGTACCCGGGACTCTGCTGGGCGGTATACCGGTTCATACCGAATACCGATGATTATTTTTGTCATGATATGAATTTTTAATATACAGCAATACCGTCTGTCCCTTTAACAACGATCGGAACGCAGTATTGTTTGAGAGGGTCGCTTTTTGCACTGTGGTTAGGGCACAGCTGTGTTTAGTTTGTTTAGTTTATGCTTGGTATGTGTCAAATCTTGTTTTAATATTGCACATTGGAGTATGGGAGAAATGCAATTTCAGTCTGCTGCGTAATGTACTGTTGCATGGTTTGATTGACAGTAACACGTCAAGTCAAGTCCACTTTATTAAGCGTGACGGTGAAGATAGATAGGTTAAACCAGGGGTGGCACTAGAGCTGTGCTAAGAGGGCTTAAGCCCTCAATGTTTCTTGTAAAGCCCCGAATATTTTGTTACCTTGTCTTTCTCATAGAGCAAAACAATTAGGCAAATCAGAAAAACAAATGTGAATAAGATTATAGCTGTCATGATTAACTAGTCATGAAAAGTGCATATTACAGTTTTATTTATATTTTTCCCTTTGCATTAGTTACTACAACGTGTTTTTGCAGCGTTGAGCATTGTAGCCAATCACAGACATGTCTGTTGAACGCATAGGCCAATCAGAGGCGTTTAAATGAATCGCTGTGCTGAAGATGTTTTGCGCGAGCTCACAGAGTTCTACACTTTCGATGCAAATAAGAGATTCACTTCAATGTAGGCTATTTGATATTCTTGATGCTGCTCTGATGCACTCCATTATGCACCGCTCTTTGTTAGGATGACAAAGTTCAGCGGTCTAGCTCATCAATGTCAAAATGATTAGAAGGCGGGGGCTTACTGTTCACAGAACGGTGTTAACAGTGAACGAATGCCTCGTAAAATGTAAGTAGATAAACATTTAATATGACAACTGTTTTACAATAAAAATGTTCAACTACCGACAGTATCCGGCAATGCAAATTACTCAACTTTTTTTTTTATAAAATTTTGCCTTTTTGAATTGGAAATATGCTATCATTTCCTTGATTCATGTAGAGAGAATGTATGCATACTTAAAAATAAAATATTTGCAAATAGTTTAAAGGGATACACTTCACCTCTGGAAAGATGAATGTGTATTTAAAATGGGTCATTTATGTAGTAGAAATGTGAAATTAGTTTTGAGCAAAGCCAGAAAATGTATTTTTGGCTCATGTGGATGAAAGACAACAACTCCCAGAATGCACTTGCTTCGCTGCCCTACGAGGCTACTCCCAAGCCACGCCTACCGGTAAGAGGACGCAGTTAAACAACTAGGCTAGGCTACTAGTTGACTCGAAACTTAAAAGACGCCGTTTTATCGTGAGTCTCCGTGACGAGTCTGCCCGGGATTTCGAGATCGCCCAAAATGTCCAGGATTCGGCTTTTACGTTCTACAGTCGCCATTCATTGTTGACTGTGGCGAGCAGGACAAGGCTGAGGGGCGCGGGAGAACGGCACGAGGCCGGTGGCGTGATTACTGATGAGCGACACCTGTGAGACGCACCGGTCTTGTAGGCTATTTCTCACGGAGGAGCGGGAATTTTCTTAGCAATGCTAAAACGCACATCAACCGATCACTTGTTTAGCGTTCATGTAAACACTCAGATGATTCACCAATCGGAATGAATTCAGTTAGACTGAAACAAAAGGTGTGCATGTAAATAATGAATGGCGACTGTAGAAAGCAATATATGCTTTTCAAAAAATTCAGAAATACTACAGGTTTTCTACTGATACAAAGCTTAATGCTAAATGCTGAAGTATCCCTTTCAATTATTTCACTAATGCAAAAAGCCTTTCTTTTTCTTTATTACCTTAAAGGGATGGTTCGAAGTAAAATCAAACTAGGGTCCTTTGCACCATGAATGGTCTTCTAAGCTTCTGAATGGTCCAGTGAGCACTTTTGGGGCCATAATACGGAAGTGGAAAGACAATCATTTCACCATAAATTTGCCTCGACCAGTGCTCCTTGCAAGATTTCTGATAGAGGAGTGAAAAGAATAATCAGAAGAGTTGTCCAAGAGCCAAGGATCACTTGTGGAGAGCTTCAAAAAGACCTGCAAATAGCAGGTACTGTTGTCTCAAAGAAAACAGTAAGTAATGCAGTCCACCGCCATGGCCTGTATGCACGCTCACCACGCAAGACTCCATTACTGAAAAAAAAGCATGTTGAAGCTCATTTAAAGTTTGCTGCACAACATTTGGAAAAGCCAGTGAAATACTGGGAGAATATAGTGTGGTCACATGAGAGCAAAATTGAACTGTTTGGATGCCATAATACACACCATATTTGGAGGAGAAATGGCAGTGCACATTACCCTAAAAACACCATACAACTTGGTGTTGGCTCTTGGACAACTCTTCTGATTATTCTTTTCACTCCTCTATCAGAAATCTTGCGAGGAGCACTGGTCGAGGCAAATTTATGGTGAAATTATTGTCTTTCCACTTCCGTATTATGGCCCCAAAAGTGCTCACTGGACCATTCAGAAGCTTAGAATGGCGCCTATAACCAATGCCATCATTATGTTTTGCAACAATTAGGTTGCGAAGGTCTTGAGACAGCTCTTTGCTTTTACCCATCATGAGATGTGTCTTGTGTGACACCTTGGGTTCTTTACTCATAAAACAAGGCATTGGAAAGTTTGTAAGTACATCAGGAGTTTATTTAAATAACATTTGCCTGACGGCTCATGCTACTGCTAACCCGGACACACACGTCACTTCACTGAGTTGAGAAAAGCATGTAAAAGTCCTGACAGAAAGCGATGCATAAGGATGTAGTGTAACAACGTCCAGTTCCAGGAATGCACAAATACTTTGTTGGTAGTACCAGTTTATAACTATTATTAGTTAACACTAAGTTGTCAACACTTCGGAAAAAATTATAATTCGTCGTTATACTACATCCTTATGCATCGCTTTCTGTCAGGATTTTTACGTGCCTTTCTCAACTCAGTGAAGTGACGTCGGTGTCCAGGTTAGCAGTAGCATGAGCCGTCAGGCAAGTGTGATTTAAATAATTAAGTGTTATTTACATTTTGGAATATTATTAATATTGAAATTGTTTATTTGACTGTATTTTATCAACCTTTTTTGAGAAGGTTATTTAATGCAGAATTTATATTTAATCTAATATTTTCTCAGACGTGTGCTGCAGTTCTCTACACTGTCATTGAGTCGTCTTTTTAACATGGTTATATTAAAGTCGCCTGGATGTAAATGTTTAGGATGGAAGATTTTGATGCAGAAGAGGAGGATGAAGAGGCTCTGATTGAGCAGCGACGACAACAGCGGCTTGCAATCGTACAGGTAACAATACAACAGTCATCCTGAGGCACAGTAACTTCCTTCTATTGAGAGATATAATTTTTTGTATTATAAAACTGTTCTGTTTTGATATAGAAATATAAAATGGTAAATGAGGACAGTAATATGGGCTCCATGGCGTCAGAACCCAGCAGTCCTCAGAGTAGCACCCGCAGCCGTTCACCCTCCCCTGATGACATCCTGGAACGGGTAGCGGCCGACGTGAAGGAATATGAGCGGGAGAATGTTAACACTTTTGAGGCCAGCATCAAGGCCAAGCACAACCTCATCGCTCAGGAGAAAGAAGGTGGTGTACTCTGGCTGAAGTTGGCACATTAGCAGGGTTCTTGCTTGAACAGTTTTCAGGAAATGTTTCAGATTGTAGGGACAATTTTTAATCTAGGTGGTCTTTCTCATAATGACACAAATAATCTATAAGCTAATGCATGACTAACTATTTATTGTATTTTATGCAGGAGCCAACCCAAAGAAGCCCTCGGCACCTGACATGTTCACTGAGTCAGATGACATGTTTGCTGCAGATTTTGACGTAAACTTATTTGATTTTTCTGCCGGCATTAGATTAAACCAGTTACCAGTTGGTTACTTTGAGAGATCTGACTTCTGTCTCTCTCCCATCCACAGAGTGCCAGACTCAGGGCTGCAGGCATTGGAAAAGACTTTAAGGAGAACCCCAACCTCAGGGACAACTGGACTGATGCAGAGGGATACTACCGTAAGCCTTATTTAAGTCTTTAAATCCATTTAAAGCTTTGCTTCTTTTCCAAAGAAAATATATTTTAAATGCAAGAATGAATCATTAAAAACAACTCTTTTAAGGTGTGAACATTGGTGAAATACTGGAGAAGCGGTATGAAGTGTATGGGTACACTGGACAGGGTGTGTTCAGTAATGTGGTCAGAGCTAGAGACACTGCCCGGGCTGGCCAGGAGGTGGCAGTCAAGATCATCCGAAACAATGAGCTCATGTAAGTATCCTACTAAACAATGACCATCTCTGTGCTTTTGTGTTCTTTTATATTTTAACTAGGGCTGTCGATTTAACACGTCAATTTTGACCCCCTCAGCTTGCCCCGCCCCGACCCATTGCATCCAGTTTAGTTACAAACATGATGCAGGGCAATGACTGACTGCATGTTGAAATCCATTAGAATGCATAAAAAAACCCACTAAAATTCAAGATATGAGGGCAAAAAAATATTTATTTACATTTTATTTATATTTACATATTATATATTTATATAATATGTCTACCGTAAAACTTCAAATAATAGCCCAGGCTTTTATTTTACCAAATCGCCGAACTGCACCGGCTTGTATTTGAGACAGGCGTCTATATGAGACAGGCCTTTAATTTTGTGTTGAGATGTTGTTCATTGAGTGTAGGCCTAGAGATAACGATCCAAATAGCATAGGTTGATAGACGAAAAGCATGACAGTAGGAGGTTACTAGCCTGGTTAAAACCAGACCATTCTCAGTAGTAACTGAGTTATGGTCTAGCAAAGCTTCATTAATAACTCATTTCCAAAGGGGCGTCACCAACGGACGTTGCTCAAATGCCTCTGGACTCAATTGGATAGACCTAAAACCGATACTATCGGCCGATATTAGGCATTTTTCAAACTATCGGTATCGGCATTTATAATGGCCGATAAATGAATATTTAAAAAATAAAATAAAAGCGGACGAAACACCCTTCAACCATGTTATGAGTGGTGGCGCTGCATAGATTGTCCACCAGAGGGCACTATACAAGGAAGATCGCTCGGGCTAGAGGAGTGGTTACGAGCAGAGTCCAGAGTTCACCTGAGTCGGGAGACGGCAGCGCCGGATGATTCTGTCAGCATTAAAGACTTTTAAAATAATTTAACTCTCGTTCATGTTTGAATACCTTGTGTTTGTGATGCAAAAGACTATGCGCGCTAACCATTACCATAGTAAACATAGTAAACGCTTGAAGATACGCATAGTGTAAAAACATAGTGAACGCTTGAAGAAATCAGACCAATCATAAAGGCTATCACAGTCATGTTTTTATTTTATCTGTCAGTAGCCTACGTCTCGTCTCTTTATACCGGACTATCATAAAATAAAGCAACTTTTTTTCGGGAGCTTTTTCGGGATTTGTAGAAATGATCATTCTATCTAAATGTGATGTAAATATGTCCTGCAACTACCAGATAAACAGTAACAGACGCGACTGAAGAAGTAAGTGTGTCCTCTTTCTTTTGTGAAATAGACCTAATTTATTTCTGAGTGACTAATGTGCAATTTTGACATAAATTAATTCATTATGATCAATGTATCACTTTTTATTGTAAACCTGTGGTAAAACATCGATGCTTGGGTTTTAAATATTCAAGTAAACAACAAAAATGCCAGCAAACGGCCGCTTTTATCATGTTTGTTTTAAACGCGGTTTCCAGTGATTTCTGATTAGTTTTCTGATAAAACTTCCATTTGTTGGTGAATGGGTTAGTGTGACGTTGTTCCAGAGAGGCGTGTTACGGGCGTGTTTTAGTGAAGCGCTGTGGAGCTTCTGGCCCGACAGTGGAAACGCAGGCCCGGTGCTATTAGCCCGGCACGGCCCGTTTAAAGCCCTGGCTCGCACTGGCCCGACAGTGGAAACGCGGCTAATGAGCTTGGAAATCACAACGAACTTATTCTGCCTAAATAAAGTAATGATTAGTACTGTATTTATAACTAGCATATCTGTAGTTCCAGTCCCTGCATTGTAAAATGTAAGTTAGGCACGCGAGGAGTGAACATTTAGATATAGAGAAAAAGTATCAAACATGGCCTGTGCATAAAAGTTAGCTTTTCTTTTACACGTGTGTGAAATCCAAGTGTGCGTTGCTGACTTCGTTTAACCGCAGCATTAACGAGTCACATAATGTATTTAGTGCATCACTACTAAGTAGTAGATTTTATAAGGCAGGCAGCAAATGATGATTGAAAATGGTTTGTTGTAGCTTGATGGAATAGATGGATAGAATTAAAAGAGTGCAGGTAAAGGGATAAGCAAGTTGACGTTGTAATTATAAGGTAGCTTATAACATTGACATTTGGCAGACGCTTTTATCAAAAGCGACTTACATTGCATTTCAAGGTACACATTTACAATCTTATCAGTTCTTCACACACACACACACACACACACACACACACATTATTACATAATTGATTTATTACTGTCAATATTAATAATAATAGTTGACTTTTTTTTGTTCAAAGGACTTTAAGTTTCATATCTTAAGTTTGTATTTTTATACATTATATTTATCAGAACTTTAATATATTCTGTTCTGTTGTGACAATAAAATAAACAAGTTTTTTTAAAAAACTGCATTATCATATTATTTTAGTAAGGCTGAGGACTCTTAAAGGGATAGTTCACTTTGAAATTAATTTTTGGTATGTTTTAGCTTACCTCAAGGGCATCCAAGATGTAGGTGTCTTTTTTTCCGCAGTAGTTTCAATTTTGATATTTTTAGGTCAAACCGTTCTTGTCTGTCAGTCATATAATGCAGGTCTATGGTCATTATCTCAAAACACAAGCACAGAGTCCAAATTAAAACAATTCCCCGTCGTCCAAATTAAACAATTCCCCATCGTAAGTACACATTGATGGCCTAAGACACGAAACGAGCGGTTTGTGTGAGAAAACGAACAGTATTTATATCGTTTTTACCTCTTATACGCAGCCATAAATACTGTTCGTTTTCTCACACAAACCGCTCGTTTCGTGTCTTAGGCCATCAATGTGTACTTACGATGGGGAATTGTTTAATTTGGACGACGGGGAATTGTTTTAATTTGGACTCTGTACTTGTGTTTTGAGAATGACCATAGACCTGCATTATATGACTGACAGACAAGAACGGTTTGACCTAAAAATATAAAAATTGAAACTACTGCGGAAAAAAAGACACCTACATCTTGGATGCCTTTGAGGTAAGCTAAAACATACCAAAAATTAATTTCAAAGTGAACTATCCCTTTAAATAACGACAAATAACTAATGTTAGGGAAATCTGTTCATGTTTTGTTACGCGTTTCTGGATTTAAAATATATATATATATATATATATATATATATATATATATATATATATATATATATATATATATATATATCGGATTTTTAAATCACCAAATATTTGTATCGGTATCGGCCTTAAAAATCCTTTATCGGTCGGGCTCTACCTAAAACCAATCAGAGCGATCGTCATCGTGTAAAGCCATATGCTGCGTCCCAATTCGCCTAAGTTACACTACGCCATAAAAGTATGTACTCTTTTTATGAAGAAAAGGTATTTACTTTTGAATGTGTAGCAAAAAAGTAGGCAAGCTTTGGGACATACTACTACGTCATCTTTATCGGACGGATCTGTCACGTAAACTGCCCTGTCAATCATCTTGTCACAGTTAAAATCCTCTATTAAATCTAATTTCATTTCCTACCGTTTCGGAGAGAAATGTAGTAGCACGTTCATCTGCCAGTGGGTCTTTCATGGAGACTGTCCTCATGTGTTTGCAATTTTAATATGCATTTAAAAGTTGCTGCGCTTCACCAACGGACGTCGTTCAAATGCCTCTGGGTGCAATTGGATAGACCTAAAACCAATCAGAGCGATCGTCATCGTGTAAAGCCCGCCCCAACGTTTCTGATTGGTGCCGTGATTTAGAGGGATTAGAAATGGGCTTGAATGAGCTCTTTGCCAGACTACTTGCAGAGCAAATCTAAATTTGCCGGAAGTTGTCTGGGTTTTCCCAGGCTAGGAGGTTACCAAATCTGTGTTTGTTTAACAAATCAGTTAATGCAAGAATTAGCCTATTCTGTATGTCTAAAGGGTAGGGCTGGGTACCGAGTTCGATACTTTTTAGGTACCGACCGAATTGCCTCGATACTATCGAGTATCGAAAAATGACTCGTTGTTCGGTACCAGATTTCGATACCTAAGGGGTTAACTCGTCAACGTCAGTGCTCAAACAAATACATATAAAATGCACAACGACACACCTAAAGTCACTCACGCAAATACACGCAAACTCTACACACACGAGACACGCGGAACTGTCCGCGCACATACTCATATGAGAGGCGCGCGCTCACACAAACTCGCGCACATACGCAATGAGACGCGAGCACACACACAAACTCTCCACGCACATACTCCTATGAGACGCGAGTGCGCGCGCACACACACACAATACCTTAAAGATGTGGATAAGTCGATCAAAAGTGTGGCTACATTTCTCCAGGCTCGATGCCAACAGCGCGCGATGCAGTATTTGCGGTAAAATAATTGCTGCAAAGGCCGGTACCACGACAGATATGATGGAGCCCTTGAACAGTGTACGGAGTAAACATAAGAGCAGAAGTTGCTTCGTCTTCGACTGGTAAATGAAGAGATACCTTGTTGATCACTCTGACAGTGTTTATATTGCAATAATGACCTACAGAATGTACATTGCCGTTCAAAAAATTGTTGGTTAGTCAGAATTGTTTTTCAGTAAGGATGCATTAAAGTGATCAAAAATTACCTTAAAACATGTGTAATGTTACAAAAGATTTCTGTTTCAAATAAATGCTGTTCTTTTGAAAATTTTATTCATCAAAGAAACATGAAAAAAATGATCATAGTTTCCAAAATATTAAGCAGCACATCGTTTTCATATTTTTGAAGGATCATGTGACACTGAAGTAATGATTTTGAAAATTTAGCTTTGACATCACAGGAATAAATTACATTTTGAAATATATTCAAATAAGATTTTAAATTGTAATACTATTTCACAATGTTACAAGTTTTACTGTATTTTTGATCAAACAAATTCAGCTTTGGTGAGCATGAGCTCTTTATTAAAAAAAAAAGTTGTTCCTTTGTGCACTGGCTAAGGAGCATGAGTCAAACGGAAAAAATAAAACCAAAGTTTTTCTGATGTAATGTGTTATGTAATCTTATTAAAATGGATTTCATAAAATTGGTATCGGAAAAAGTATCGTTCAGGAACCGGTATCGAAATCAAGGTATCGGTATTGGTATCGAAATTTTTGGAACGATACCCAGCCCTACTAAAGGGGGTCGCACACCAGATGAAAAGCGCAGCACCACGTCTATAAAATTCGAACACCTTATTCTCTGAGTGTACATTGTCTCAAATCGTCGTTAATGTATATACTGACTTCACCCTGTGCTGCAATATACATTCAGTTTTACACTCATTTACAGAAACCAGCTGCTTGAATGAAAATTGCTGATGTTATTGGATTTTCAGGTGATATGCTCAATTCGTTCAGTTAACGTACGCTCTGAGGTAAAGTGTGCAGACTAAGCAACGTTTGTATTTAATTGTACAGTACAATCATAACATAGTACAGACATGATCTTAATTCCATAATATCCTTAAACTAGGGCTGTCCCCGACTATGGATTTTCATAGTCGAATCAGAATCGTCATGTCTTGCCTATAGTCGACTAATAGTCGAATCATGTGTATAGGGGTGGGGCTGGGGGCGGGGCTTTAACGTTTCAAAGCCGCGATGTACAGAAAATCACACAAAGATATAGAAGAAAATGTATAAAAACATTTTTGATCAATAAAACTAAGAAATAACATAAATAACTCCAGAAAGGCCACACTGCAGATTTGCATTTCACATTCACATGCAAATCAAATTAAATCGGCTAAATTACCTGTGCGAGCAGGCCAGCCTACAGCACAACATCGATGCACCGAAATAATAAACAAATAATTTACTAAATTAAATTAGAACAGAATATACCTTTCTAATAAATAAAAAATACAAAACGAAATAAATCAGAATCAAGTCACAGGATGAGGAGCAAATGTGTGCAAAATGCCTAAAGTGCAGGGGAACATACATTCAAAACACAAGCCACAAATAGTTAGATTAGATAACCCTGACAGATTAATAAATAAAATAAAAATAAAGAAATTATTAAAATAACGATAGTAGCCAGAATTTTCAACTTTGTCTTTTTAACTGCAGAAACAACAATAAATGCTAAACTGGAGAGGCAGTCTTTTTAGCTAAAAATGTTCACAGCATCCAAAAATAAAATTAGAACCGGCTGAAAAGTTTTGAAATCACTTGTACCTGATCGAGAGAACAAATCCTGAACGTCTTTCACTCTGTCTGTCCGTTGGAGTCTTTTCAAATTGTGCGCGCGGATAAAATACATTCTAACGTGAAACCCAGGCTTTGCGTGAAACATGTTAACGTTGGCCGGCAGAAGTGCGATCATGGTTTTCCTGATGCTAAATCCAGCCTTGGAGAATATCCTTTCTGATTGTGTACATCCACACTTTAGATTTTCTTATCCCAGACATTGTTAAAGATTTAAATCCTTGCCGCGAAGACGCTCCTCTGTCGGTCACGGATTGAAAGTGAAACTTAAATCTGTCTCGGGGTGTTTGGATTTATTCACGCACGTTAAATTTTTTATTAAAAGCTTCTTTCTTTGCACATTTTTATATTGGCCTACAGCATTATCATAATAGGCTGAATATTAACGTATTTACATAAAAGCTTGTTCTATGTGAAATCAGACATTGAGCGCCCTCATATAGCCAAAGTGGCATGAGCCTCGATCGTTTCATAACACCTCTGCGAAGATTCGACCGTGAGATCGGTAGTCGAATCAGGCTCCTCCTATCGAAGCATCGAATCTTCGACTATTCGGGGTCACCCCTACCTTAAACATAACAATATTGCTGGCCATAAACTGACAAAGTGCGCGTCCTGTGTGCGATACCTCGAGTTGTCATAGACGCGACGCTGCGCTGCGCTGCGCTTCTCGTAAGGTGTGCGACCCCCTTTAGATTATTGGCAGCATAAAAAAACGAAAAGATGTGACAGCCATGGGCTGAACAATACAAGTTACCGGTAATATCCATCGAGCCTATGAACTAGTTGCCCGAAACACATCAACAAGAAAGAATGAAGGCTACCCTGTAAAACAACTGCAATCATGTGATACAAAAGAACCCTATTCATCACTATCATCACCGCGATCCTCAACTACAAGTTGCCGAAATCCTCCTCCTCGTCGCTCTCCTCCACTTCCCTCTCTGGCCTCCGCTAACTCTGGCTGCCTTGCTTGCGCTAACAGCTCCCGCCCAGATGCGCAGGACTCTCTTGCGTGCGGAATCTGCTCCATAGAACTGGCTTAAACAGACGATCTGGCGGGTTTTAGAAGATCAAGTACAACCCGAAACTAAAAAACAGACCGGGCCTCTATTTGAGACCGGCCTTTATTTATCCAAACCTGTAGCCACACCAGGCGTGTAAAAGAGACAGGCGTCTATTTGGGACTCAGCTATTATTTGAAGTTTCATGGTGTATAGTTTAGCAAAACCACAAGGGCTAGAGTGCTGTTGAATTTTTTATATATATTGGTGTATGTTGCTTAAACAACGTTTGGTGACACTAGACATGTGCCGGTATTCGGTAATGCGATAAATCGCGGTAATGAATATGCACGATATTGTTATCGTGGGCACTTCAAAATACCGTGAAAAATAATAGATCCGAATTTAGATTTTTAGAACGTGCATTATAGCTTATTTTCCATCAACCGCTTAAACAAGCACTGCCTATGCTGCGCGAAACACGTGCGCACTCTGATGTAAACAATCGCCACGTGTATGAGCATGCGGCCGTTGCACTTCTAGTCTAATGTAAACAGTCCTCACATGGAGAAGCAGCATGGCGGAAGGAGGAACGCCGCCGCCTACAGTCTATGGCCGCCGGCGATCTATCCGGATCCATCCCGCTTCTAAAAGAGAGCTGCCAACTCGACGCATTCAGCGCGAGACTTCTCACACGCTCACGCCACACATCCGTTTTCTCACGCAGAGAAAAATTGCGGAGCAAAGAGGACACGAAGACCGTCAAACAAGACAGAGCAGGTTACTTTTGATATGAAACAGGAGAACAATTGTGTCACAGAACGTTACATTTAAACTATTTAATGACCAGCAGCATGTTAGATGACTAAAACATAAAGAGGAGTATTTTGCTGAATATGTGCACTGCACTTTTTTACATATTTATTATATTTTTACTTGTGTCATTACATTATTGTTATTATAATGAAAACCACATTATATTTGATTTAATTAGTTATTTGTAACCTTTAATAATACCAGCTGATAGGGCTCTATATGGTTACATAGCATTATGTGAGATATATTTTTTTTCATGAGAAAAAAATAACATGTGGGCTATCTACTGTAGCCTTCCTAATATTTATCCAAAATAAGTCAATATTGAATCAAGATTTAAATCAAATCCCAAGTATTGAATTGAAATCGTTAAATTTGTGTTAAGCAATACAAACAGTAGCCTACCAGTCATTGTACCATGTAATCATTGTAACATGGTGTTGTCACTAAACTTAATAAAATTCAGTTTAGTTACCAAATGTTTTGACAATCACAATTACACCTTGTGATGCAAGTTTTAATAAATTTTTTACACCCCCCCCCCCCCCCCAAAATCCATCTGTTTCTCATGTGCAATTAAAATATCGTGATAATACCGTATACCGTGATAAAAGATCACTCAATTAATCGCAGCATGAAAATGTGATACCGGCACATGCCTAGGTGACACTGTGGTGAGGGCAAGCGTGACTGTGAAGATGGATGGGTTAAACTATAATTGATAGCTCTCAAATTATATTAGTGTTTCCCATACATTGGTTCACAATATCAACACTGCCCGCTACAAATAGATTTTACACAAGATTTTGACATGGTTGAATAAACATGAGCACTGCACGTTTCAAAGTCAAAATGCAGCGCGGGTGTTTTTATATGAATGCATCTTTGAATGGAACCGACTGTCTTTAGAAATGTTTCGATGTTATTTTCATTTAATTCATCTATCTTTTCTGATAAAGCAGCGTTTATGAGCGTTGCGCTGCTTTGTGTACAGCCGTTACCGGGGAAACCGCTATTTCTGCCGTTCCTAAAGCGCCTAAGCGTAAACAGCATAATTTTGTGGGGCTTTGCAAACCTGTATTAATCCTAGTGTGGAATTTCTCTACAATATTCACTCATGACAGTAAAAAGAGGGCATTCTAAGTCAATCTACTGCAGTATTTCCTCTCTCTCTCAGTAGAAAATGTGGTTAACACCCAGTCATGCTTTGAAAAAAAAAAAATACACCCTTATATATACACCGTGAAACTGGTATAATTTTGAAAAATACCGTGATATAAATTTTTGGTCATACCACCCACCACTAGTATAATTTCACTTTTTTTATTCACATTCATGCCACCTCTGAGATGCATTAAACGGTCTATGTACTGTAAATATACCTAAATGTCACTTCAGATGCAGCTTCTGAACTAAAAAAAAAAAATTTTATGGCCACATTGTAGTCAAAGTTTGTGTAATAAAATGTTGAATCAAAATATTTTTTTCTTTTGTAATGTCTATTGGACACTTTTCTCATCCAACACAATGACTTCAAATAATATTTTTTGGGGAGTTTCTCAGCCAAAATTGGTTTAATTTGCAATTTAATCAATTTTTTAATCCAATTAATTAAATGATGTATTATAAAAGCTTTCATTTAAAAAAATTTATCACTTAAAAGCTTTAATTTTAACCTAAATGTTAAGTTTATGTACTATTTTGTTTAGTTCAGTCAGTGTAGTCCTGGCTCAGAAAACAGTTTGTATTCAGTAGTTTAATTTGTTGTCTGATTGCAGGCAGAAGACGGGACTGAAGGAACTTGAGTTTCTGAAGAAGCTGAATGATGCAGATCCTGACGATAAATTTCATTGTTTGCGTCTCTTCAGACACTTTTACCACAAACAGCATCTCTGTTTGGTGTTTGAACCTCTCAGGTACTTCATTGTGTGTGTGTGTGTGTGTGTGTGTGTGTGTGTGTGTGTGTGTGTGTGTGTGTGTGTGTGTGTGTGTGTGTGTGTGTGTGTGTGTGTGTGTGTGTGTGTGTGTGTGTGTGTGTGTGTGTGTGTGTGTGTGTGTTTGGGAGAGTGTTGTGGAAATTGACAAATATCTGTGTGAACCTCCTCAATACATCACATTAGAAAATTGGTAAGGATGCAGTATATTAATTGATTTGTATTTTAAATTTGAACTTTCTATTCATCAACGAATTCTGAAAATAAAATTGAAAAAAATACCGGTTTCCACAGAAATATGAAGCAGAACAATTTTCAACATTTAATAATAAAAATGTTTCTTGAGTCACCAAATCACCATATTAAAATTATTTCTGAAATATCATGTGACACTGAAGACTGGAGTAATGGCTGCTTTGGCTTTACAGGAATAAATTACATTTTAAAATGTATTAAACTATTAAAAACAGTAAAAATGTGAAATATTACGATTTAAAATAACTGTTTTCGGTTTTATTTATTTATTTAATCAAACAAATGCAGCCTTGGTGAGCACGAGACTTTCATAAACATTTGATCTTACCGACCCCAAACTTTTGAAAGGTTGTGTAAATTCATAAATGCATCTAAAATTGTACATTCTTGATGTGACATAAGGAATCAAACCATTTTATAAATGAATAAAAATTAATGTTTGGTACTTTTAAACCTTGAAATGGAACAAGAAATTATGCAAAAAAAAAAAAAAGAGTATTTGAATTGGGGTGAAAATCAGCCTTCATATTATCTTTTTTTCTTTATCAGCCTTGATATCTTTTTTTCTTTATCGGCCTAATAGTTCTAAAAGATTCTGATATCAAATAACCGATATTAATATTAGGGATGGGCATGTCCAATATTTTTATTTTTATTTTGAGTACTGATAGATTAAAAAAATTGTATGGGGGCGGGGTGTGTCTGTCATGGCGATAATGACAATATTTTATTTAAAACACTGGCACAAAAATGTATGTTGACAAATAGAAATATGACATGCAAATATGTCTATCAAAATATGAAAATAAGACTGCTAGATTATCAAGTTATCTTAAATTATTAAAAATGACAAATTATTAAAAGTATTAGCAGCTGCATGAGGTGAAGCTGAAGAGTAAACTGTACACCAGTAATCAACCTAGTGACTAAATGGTCAATTTCACTTTGTTTCTCTTAGTAGGATGAAAATAATCTGTTATTTAAACTGTGCTTAAATTATATCAAATTGATCAAACTGCTGTGCTGGAGCTGTCAATCAAACAGCGCAAGTTTATCAGTGACTGAGTTCTGGACTCTTGCCAAAACTCCCTTTAGAATCAACAAATCTCTTGTTTACATTTTCACTGTTAGTTATGGTGAAACCATTCGTTAGTGTGCAGAAATCAATTTACAATGACGAGATCACTGCATTCATACTCTCAATATGTCGGTGATCAGCTACAATGCTCATCACTGCAACCTTTCATGTCACGATCTAAATATAATGCCAAAAATCTAAATTAACACAATTTCACAATTAGTTAACCTTGAGAGCTGTACTAGTAAAAACTTGCTTTCAAGAGTTCACATGTAATTCTAGCTATTTCATATGCAAAAATGTTGGCCAATCACAGCAGTGGGCGTTTACACTGAAGTCTCACAGCAGACACGCCCCTTCAAACAGAGTTCAAATCAAAGGGCTAAAATCAGGGTAGGGAAAAATGTCTCATTTCAAAATTGACTATTTTTGATGTAGTATTATTATTATTATTTTATTTTTATTTTTTAAGAAACCTCAAAGGAATATGTCTGACTATGATTTGGTTATTTGAGACAATGTCGTGCATTGCCATTTGAGCTGATGCTGAAGAGTGAATGAACAGCGTAATCTGAAGTGTTTTGCTAGCGGGTTAATAAACTCAACTAAACGCATCCTATATGAGATTAATCTGATATATAAAACATAAAAATAATATTATGACTTGCACTAAAGGATGTGAATGCTCACGTGAACTTGACCGTGCATGTCTGAATGTGTACCTCCATTGTGAATGTGCTCTTCCCGTAACAACAACGCTGAAATACAGGCACCTAAAGCACAAAAAATTCTATTACAGTAGTGTTCTCATAATGTTATGCATATGATATATTGGTGGTGCTGCACATCTTGCACTTAACTGTATTTTCGTTATCAAAGTAATTCCAAGGCATTACTGTGTGCGCTTTCAAATCTATAGTGTCACTTTTTCGCCAGTCTGGACTGCATGCTGTCCTAACGCTAGCCAATCAGACATCAGGAACCACCCAAAATGCTGCAATAGCCAATCAGAAAAAAATAACAATCATCTGCACATCCCTTATAAATATTAATGTTGATAAGGTCACTAACATGTAATGCATAACTAATAGGGGTGTAACGGTTCACAAAATTCACGGTTCGATACGATACACTTGTGTCACGGTTCGGTACGTTTTCGATAGCCTACAGCAAAAATAAAGAAATGCCAGAGAAATTTCCTTGATTTCATTTTTTTTATTCTTTTTTTCATCATAAAGTATGATTTTTTTTTTTTTACTTTGAGCAATTCTGGAGCTATAATTGACTCTTCTTAGGAGCATATAAAACAAAACAGCTCCTTGGAAAAAATGAAATGTAATATTGTAACGTTAGTAGTTATAAGGTTTATTTAGTTCAGATTAACATTTGAGGGCAGCAATTGTATTCATAATGTCAAAATAAAACCGACGTAATGTTACTTGAAGGCATTATAGCCTACTATTCCTGCCAAACTTCCATGGTTGCAGTTAGTGTTACTACAGTAAATCCATGGTGAATGTTGCTGATCTGTGGACACTGGATAGTTCATTCATGGCACAATGTTTCTTCCAGGTTTCCACGTCAGCGCTGTTTGATCCGTTAATAACGGAGAAATGTGAATGTTTCTCACTAGATCTCGCAGCAATGTTATTACTTATGTGGCGAATTCAAATGCTTTCTTTACTGGATCTCTTATTAGCGTTGTGTAGTAACAGTGTCGCTTGATCACGATCGGCTCGCGCTGCACTGGTCCAAACCGATAAACGGTCCGTCAACCACACAATAATGAGCAATTTCGTTCCGCTTGCATTACGTTTGTCATTTGATGTTGTGCAATGTTGTGGTCGCGCCGGCGTCTCTTACATTATGAGCGCGCTTGACACGCGCAACGCGCCTACATTTGAAATGACGAAATTTTGGTCGGCAGGAAAAATGGTCCAACGAACCGTTCGGTTTGAAAATGCGCACCGAACCGAAAGCCTCGTACCGAACGGTTCAATACGAATACGTGTATCGTTACACCCCTAATAACTAATAATCTCAAAGATAATGCAAAAGTTATTCTCAGCTGTTTTTTGCCATATTTGTGTCTTGCAGTATGAATCTGCGGGAAGTGCTGAAAAAGTATGGTAAAGACGTGGGGCTACACATCAAGGCAGTGCGTTCCTACAGTCAGCAGCTCTTTCTGGCCCTCAAACTACTGAAACGCTGCAACATCCTCCATGCTGACATCAAACCAGACAACATACTGGTTAGCATCATTTATATGGCCCCTGACTCCAAAGACCTCATTCATTCATTCACTCACTCACTCACTCAACTCTCTGTCTGCAGGTGAACGAGTCAAAGACAATTCTTAAACTCTGTGATTTCGGCTCTGCATCCCATGTTGCCGACAATGAAATCACTCCCTACCTAGTCAGCAGATTCTATAGGGCACCTGAAATCGGTAATTTGCACTGTAATTGTGTGATAACAGCAGAACATGTGAACCATTTCTATGTGGGCCTAGTAATTGGATTTAATCTCTCTTTCTCCTTAGTCATTGGTAAACCATATGATTATGGCATTGATATGTGGTCAGTCGGCTGTACCCTGTATGAGCTGTACGCAGGGAAGATCCTGTTCCCTGGTGGATCCAACAACCACATGCTGAAACTGGCCATGGATGTGAAGGGCAAGATGCCAAACAAGGTACTGGAAATTTACACTGAGAATCCACATGGGTTCTTTTTCATAACTATAAAAAAAGAGAGAGAGATTATCCTACTGCTCAGACATTCACTACTAGCCTTAACTACTAGATATAATTACTTTAGATGGAAAGCATCTCAAACTGAGTAGCTGAAGACATTACTGTAGCTGTACCCATTAACTCTTTTTCCCTCCATTGATGGAATTTTCCGGCAATCCATGTTGTCACTGTTATAAGTTAGGAGGCACTATTACTCATCTCCTGAAAGAGTACAGAATCTAGGATGGATCAAAACACATGGGAAGCAGAAACTAGCAATAGAAGCACATAAAATAACACGATCAAACATTAAACCGCATATAAATCGAAACCTCCTAATGTTACCAAATGAAATGTCTACCCAGGAAGGGGTATATGACTGTGCAAGCTTTTGGGGTGTTGATGGAAGCGATTTACTCCATCTATGTTTTGATCATTGTTCAGAATCCAATCCAAACGTAGTCTTCGACAAAAATTCGATTTTTCTCAGCTTTTTGTTCAAAATGTTGCAAAAAAAAACTTGCCCACATTCAAGTGTTAATAAAAAAAAACAATGCATAAAGTTAGATCAAATTTTGTTTGTTTAAAAGCAGAGGCTCTGTTCGTTCTGGTTAGCAACATTTAAAAAATGCACTGGTGGGGAAAGAGTTAATATGTGGTACTTCCTTGAAAATATATTCCAGCTCAGTGCTACAACAACCATAATGAAATAACCCTTCAAAATGGATAGTTTTACAATGAGCTAAATATGGCACTTTATCTGTTCAATAAAATACCTTATTCACCTATTGAGTAATGAAAACGGCATCTCAAATGCTTTTACAACATTTCAAATCCCTCAGCCATCTCTGAAAAGCAAAGCCAATCTTGATTCTCGTTTTATTACGAGCTTCGTCACGTTCTCTGTTCTGTGTTTAAATTTTATTTATTTTTTACGAGTGATTCCCTGGAGGTTCGAGATTTAGCTGCTCCATGTCATCCTTTCTCGCTCATTGTGACAACTAACCTATGCCACCATAAATGCATCAAAATAGCCGGAGCAACTTTTTTCTATTTACGGATATGACGAGACGCGCACAGGCGAGTGATCAATGTACACAGTTTCCAATGAAAACCATCACGACAGGTCTAAAATATAAATAATTATAACAGGGTTCAGTATTTTAATTTTGAACAAAAAAGTTCCATATTATACCTTCAGAATTTTCTTTACTTTTACTCGCTTTATTATTGTATTTAAGTCTCTTACATGGTGTTTTATTTTTCATTTGTCTGTAGATGATCCGGAAAGGCTTGTTTAAAGACCAACATTTTGACCAGAACTTGAACTTCCTATACATCGAGGTTGACAAAGTGACTGAAAGGGTATGTTCTCAGATCTCACATGTATTGATTTTCTAATTTACTCTAATTTACTTTTGATAAACTATGATATCACCGCGCACATCTGCTTCCTTTTTCTTATCCTTCTCTTTCTCTTGCACTTTCTTTTAATCTTTCAGGAGAAGGTAACTGTGATGAGCACTATTAACCCCACTAAAGACCTACTTGCGGACATGATCGGAGGTCAGAGGTTACCTGAGGATCAAAGGAAGAAGGTCATGCAGCTGAAGGATCTGTTGGATGGGACTCTGATGCTGGACCCTGCTAAACGCATCAGCATCAACCAGGCCCTGCAGCACCCTTTCATTCAGGAGAAGATATGACACTTTCACCTTTCACCATCCTTTGTTCCAGGACTGAGCCAACAGACTCCAACTCAGAATGTTCAGAACCATCACAAGACTTTCAATTTTCTATTTTTATTCATGTTTTTCTAGTGATTTTTCTTTTGCCCAGTCATTTGATTCGAATCTCTCAGAATGATCTTGTTTTTATTGTACATATGCACACATTGTCATTCACTGAGAAAGAGAGGCATGTTAAGCAGAGATCGGACTTTGTCTTATTTAACTTCAAAAGTGACCGAACTGTGCAGAGTGCAGCATTTAAAAGGTTAGTTGAGTTGTTCAGATATTGAATGTGAGAAATGGCTAGGTAAGCACATCAGAGGGGTATTCAAAGACCAAATTGTTTTTGACATTAGCAGATTATAATCCAAATGTGCCCCTATTGTTGACCGATTAAACCAGTGGCTTCAGTTTAAATTCCTTTTATCTAATCAGTGCATGGTTGACTTTAACTGCAGATTCACCAGGTGATCTTAACTTTTGCTGGTTAGTAACTTCACACAGTCTCCTTCCTATTGAAAACAATACGCAATAATTTAACACGTACAGTTGTTTAAAATATTGGTTTTGGTGTAGTACATTTACCTCAAAGTGGTACTGAATTTCTAGTGTGATCTATTCTTGTCTCATTTTATTGACTTTACAAAGCCTGTCCTATTGGGAGATTGATTTTAGGAAACAAATTAAATCTTAGTAAGTGAATAAGTTGTCATTTTTAGACAGTCAGCTAAATGGCCAGTTTACCTCAATTCACTATTTCCAAAATCTCCAAAGGTCTCATTTTAATTTGAAAGATCTACTTTTTGGTTCAAACGTTTCTAATGGTGTCCATAAGCAAACTGTTATTACTAGTTATCTCTGGGGTTTGAATATTTATTTCCAACTTCAGCATACCAGTATTTATGCACCTGTTAGTGATTAAAATGTTTGTTTTCTAAGTCCCTAATGTAAAGGTTATCTGATATGAAGTGCCTCCCTTTTGTGACCGAATTGAACCATAATAGAAAGCCTCTCACAGACGGGTCCTGACAAACCGATGATAGTTGTTTTCCTCACAATGTAAATACTTCACAATTTTTGCTATGTAAAACGTGTTTTTTTTTGTTTTGTTTTTTTTTCTATTTGGGAAATGATTATTTTTTTTGGGACATAATAAACTCGAAATATAGGATTGTGAAGGAAAATGACACCTTGAGTGTTATTTTAGTAATAAAAGGTTTAAATTTTCTGATGTATTAAGATGTTTTAACTAATTTGTAACCTGTTAGTCAACTGCAGCTTTTGTAATTTTTGGCCTCTTGAGAGTGCTGTGGCATCAGACACATGCTGAGGCCTTTTCTTTTTTGACTCCCCTAATGCAGTCATTTGGATTTCTAGGTGGAAACATGCAAAAAAAATTCTGCCTCCTACCCTCAGACTTCCTGATCTACCAATTTGCCCACAAGCTTTAGCTGACAAATACAGATTGAGGTAGTGTAGTGAAGCCAACTACTTCAAGTTGTAATAATATTTGTAATGTAGGTTTGTTGCTGCAAGTGGTTATTCTGACGACTCTGTATTACAAACGTAGTGATGTAATGAAATTAGCAACAAATATTTAATTTCATATCGTGATGTACATCTGAATGTAACAGGCACTTGGTTCTATCATTGATTGTTGAGAGTATGGCCGTTGGCCGTTGCACTCAAAAAAGAATGTTAGCTTGCCGTCGTTTGTGGAGGGGAGGGATGCTGTTTAAGTAGACTAAATGATTGGAGATGTCTGGTATATGTTATCAGAGAGAAGTTTGTTTTCACTAGAAGATCGAGTTACGTAATTTTGATTAAACATTATGAGGTCAAAAAGAAAGAAAATGAATCTCTACGGATAAATGGTTCATGATAAGATCTGTAACTTAATTTAAAAGATACTGAATTTTCATTTTATGCCAGCTTAACTCGATTCCTTTCCTAAAAAGGAATTGAGTCAAGAAAAATATATATATTTGGATTTCTTCCATTAATAAGTCATTTCTTTGTAGCTAGTTGTGTTGCAGAACAGACTAGAGGATGCAATATTTCTCCACATGAATGATGTTTTACAATTGAAGCTATCAATTCATTATTTTATAATTATTAAATTGTATTTATTATTACATTTATTTTATATTACAACTTTATTCAGCTGCTATAGGTATCTTTAACATTTACATAGACCATGAATAAGCATTTTGTCATTATAAAAATAAAGCAAATGAGATTAATCTTTAGACACATCTGGAAATTATAGGATAGTACCATATTCCCGTTTAAATTGCACATTTATTAAGCAGAGCTTCTATGGTGTACCTCCCATCCCTCTCTGTTCATTCTGAAGCAGCTTATTAGACAATCAGTTACATTATAATGTGGGGCATGTGTTTTCCTCACACACATGTTGATGATACATGAAGTATTATCACACTGTAAACAATTTGCTGTAGTTTTGCAGCTGTTTGCCAGTAACTTACTGTAGATTTAAATCAATGTTATTTACTGGCAACAGTTTGCTCAAAGTTAAATGAACATTAAACATTAACAAGTCTTTGTCTTTACAGAATAAAACTATAAAATAACAACCTAATGCAAAGCATTCTGGGAACCAGAAATCTTCATCAACCTTTTTCTGTTATTTTCCTTCAGATTTTGGTTCCCAGAATGCTTTGCATGAGGCTGTTATTTTAGTTTTATTCTGTAAAGATAAAGACTTGTTAATGTTTAATGTTCATTTAACTTTGAACAAACTGTTGCCAGTAAATGACATCAATTTAAATCTACAGTAAGTTACTGGCAAGTAGCTGCCAATAATACTGTAATTTCTACAGATTTTTTTAACAGTGCACACATCCACATTTGATCATTATTTGTTCACTTCATGGATGAAAGACAGTCTTCAGAGCTATAGCTCAATGACATTTACAAACAAAACAGCACAATGGATTGTTCCATTAAACCAGACACTTCAATGTTAATTCCTCTTCCAATTATTTCTATTTTTATTAATAAAAAATGCTGCACATATGTTGGCATATGATTTTGTTTGGAGGCTAAATAATTGTAGTTAAGCTTCAGACATCCATTTAGCAATGTGACCACCTTGTAACTATGGCCTTAATAACTGAAGATTTGGGAACAATTGACCTCAGAAAATTGAAAGTTTCCTTTTTTATCTCATATTTTAAACATTATTCCTGCATCCATCATATTAATCACTTTTATGTTAATTACAAACTACTGTATAGTATTTTTTTTTATTACAAGTTAACTTTAAGTAACATTGTTAGCCAACGTTCTTCTCGAGTGTTCAACATGGTAGAAATGCAGAGAGGAACCCCAGACAAGGACATCTAAGTGCTTTATGGGAAACTATGCATTTGCCTGGCAGATTTGTCAGTATTAATAAATTACCCTTTTTAATCATTATAAACTTTTTAAGGGGCGTCCTCGATTGGCTCTGCAGCAGGAGCTGGACACATAAATTCAACAGGGATGAGATGATGTTAGAATTCAGTGAAAGAGCAGTAGAAAACTAAGAGAAGACAAATTGTTTTACTAATCTGAAAATGTATTGACTTGATTAAATGTATTAACATAAAAATAGATTTAAAAATCTTAAGCTTACATTAAATATTTTACAGAAGCAGCAAGGAAAATGCACAGAAAATTCCATTTTTGACATTGTGAAATTGAATAGGCTATACAATATTAAAAAAAATGTACACTTGCAAATAAACTATATGTATATAAAGACAGTCACTTGTTGCCACCTACTGGCCTATGGATGTAACCTGCATACACCTTCAAGAGAACAACTATGTCTTGCCTTTACTCCAGTGTTTAATACAAAATTATTCCAAGTTTTTCTGGTTACCGGCTCTACCTAGTCCTCTGTGTTGTTGGCAGTGCTCTGTTCTTTTTTGCAGTGGGCAGGTTAAACATCAGTTTGTGTGTTTTTATCATTATGTTTCCATTAGTGTACTGCCCAGTCTCCCATGATACTCAGTAAATCATGAAATATACAGCATCTGTTCCTCATGACTTCCTTTCTCCTGCCACAATGCTGACTCAAGTCTGCTGGTACTTACTGTCAATATAAACATTAATGTGATCATAGTGATGGCCAACTGATCATAAAACACTTCATGTTAAGAAAGAGCTCTAAACAAATTCTAAACAAATATAATAGTATTAGTAAGAACAATAACATTTATGATATTTTAATGTTCATTCGTGTTCAAATACATTTTCAAAGTGGCCTGAAAGTTCAACTTTAGCTAACTATGCTTAAAATCTTGTCAAAAGTGTCAAATAAGAACAAATATAACAATCATCAGGTGTGCACAACAGGAATTGTTTTGAATTTATGAATTGGAAAGACAGCCTATTTGTTACATGCAATACCCGTTTTGACTTATTCAACCTTCACAGTATAATTATTTAAACTGTATAAAACTTGTGGTTATAAATGAGAAGTGAAACGGAAAAGAATATTCCGGTGTGTTTTGAGTGAGTTATTGAGAACAAAATGAAGAACAAACAAGCATCTCTTACACTGAGAGGAAGATTATGTCAGTGATTCACAAGCGCATGACAAATGTCACAAGAAGAAAGTCACAAAAACTCCTGACGAAAAGAAAAACTGATGAAACAGCTGTCATCAAAATCCTAGACAGCTGTGTATTTTAATATTTGATATAAATGTACATGCACATGAACTATAACACTCACTTTCAAATTAAAGCTAATGAGTTAAGTGTGAATGAGTTAACTGTGTTTACTAAAGGAAAGCAACAATCTGTTCTCTTTATGAAACAATGATTCAATAAAACTTTCTGAATAAGCAATTTTTTTATTCGGCCCTACATGACCACATCAGATTCGATTTAATTTCTGACACCAATCCCAGAATTCACAATTAATTAACTTTAAAAGATGTGTTGTATTTTTTTTTCTCATTTAAGTTTAACAGACGAAGAAATTAATAAATTAATAATTTTGAAAAATATGTTTAACCCTCTGGTCCTCCTCATTTGGGAGTCACACATGTGGTTTTCACAGTCAAAAGTCAAGTCAAGTCACCTTCATTTATATAGCGCTTTTAACAATATGGATTGTTTCAAAGCAGCTTTACAGAGATAATAGGAAATTACCATAACAGATTGTTTAGGCTTTACAACAGCTCTATGATAAAGTTATTGTCCAGCTAAAGTTAGTTTCTAATTGATTGATTCACTTCCGTTGCGAAGACCATTAGTAATTAACTTAGGGGCCGCTAACACGACACCGTTCTAACAGGAAATCCCTTAACACGCTCCGGCTGCCCATCCGCACAAAACAGTGCCTGGTGTCTCGAGAACGCAAAAGGTTAGAAGGTGCAAATGATTATCCAGCAGCCGATTATCGTTATCTCTGCACAAACCTCAAAAACGCAAACCCACGAAAACGCAGACATTGCACACATGCGCATTACGTGTTCAGTCTAAAGGTAAGCGCATTTGAATATATATGTGCACAGGTGTGTAGTCCTTCTTTACAAATCAACCCTCAATAAACTACTTGTCTGGCCTCAAAAAATTATAATACAGAAATGTTTTGTCGCGTCTGCGTAGCCACGTGAACCGGAATCATCCCGACAACATTTTATCTGTACTGAGGTAAAGGAAAGGGAAGGAGGCCTTCACATGGGAGGGACTGGTTGACACCTCAGTTGTCATTGTGTCCAGGCACAGGTCATTCATCAGATCTGGATATGGCCTGGATCCGGCGGACTGTGGTAAACCTCGGATAAACAGAGAGACTAATATTAGCGTAGACGCTATCCTTCTTATGATGTAATAAGTACATCAGGATTTATGGGGAGTGTTCCCGGTTCCGGCTGACCTAATCTATGCAGCCTAACATTGAATTATAGTTTATAATGTGTTATGTGTATGCTAGGCCAAAGAGATGTGTTTTTAGTCTAGATTTGAACTGACAGAGTGTGTCTGCTTCCCGAACAATGTTAGGAAGATACGGAAATGTAATATATGACATATATGTCCCTATATCGCAAGTGATGCCGTCATATATGCTAAATATAAGACAATATATTGCTATCACATATATACATATCTCTAGATATATGTTGATATAAGTTTATAACATATATACATTTTCCATATTAAATGAGTATATTGTCATATATTAATATGATGTATATGATTATTATTTATATAATATTGTATGTTATGACCATATATGTCACCGATATGTTTAATTTATATATGCCAATTTATTTAAACAACATACATTTTACATGCAAAAATTGCTGAAAAAATACAGACAATTTCCAACAGTAAAATACTGTTATTTCAATTAACAGCTAAATTGTGTAAATTTACAGCTAATGGTTGTTAAATTAAGCACTTGCAGTAAATGTACAGCATTTAACAGTAAACCGGTTTGTTTCTGTGAAAAACGGTTGCGCGCTGTAAAAAAGCAGCACATGGGGGCGGGGCTACTTCAACACCACACGAGGCACGAGCTCTCTTGTCTCGTCTGCAGAAAGCGGTCAACGGCATCTCTTCAAAGTTCTTACCGATCTGCGTCTACTAAAGACGGTAATTGTTCAAGGTAAGTTTATTTCTTTGTTGTTATTTTAATATGTTGCACTCAACTTCGCCTTTTATTTTTTGACTGTAAGTTACCAACGTTAAGTTACTTGGCGCGAATCGTATGTTTGCAGCCACATAGATCGTTCTTGGGTGAGGCATTTCACTGTAGTCAGTGTTCTCCATCAGATTATTACTCTAGGTTTGGGAATAATTTATGAAGGGCTGCTGAATTATTTGAAAAAATAATGCACATCCGAGGTTGTAATGCAGGCAGCCACGACTCGAAGTGCAATTCAACGGCTCGTCGTCAGTTATTCATCCTCGGTGACCACACCTCAAGGTATTTTTTCTTATCAGATACCAAGCCTCAGTTCAAAATGTTATTAGAGCTAACAGAGAAGTGATTCAAGAAAAGCGACATTACTATGTAACTAAGAAATGGTACGCTTTTTAATTTTAAAACTATTTTATTAATAAATTTGCCGTTTACGGTCTATGTGCGACAGTGCGAGTGTGTGCTTGCACTATATCTTTGTGCGTTTGTATGGGATAAAGAGAGTATGCGTTCCATAGATGATAAAACATGAAAAAGGTTTGTAATTTTTATCCTGTTGTTAGTTATATTTATTTGCTTGATACATTTTTTGTGGGTTTTGGGTATTTTGCTGTTCTAGGCCCTAAGGACCTTTGAGATAACTGAAATCGTTTGGCGGCGTGATATGGAACTGTAATGCGGTCAAATCCTCAAGATGCCTGGAACTACTTGGACCTGCCTGGAACAGCTGGAACAATATTATAAAGAGGTAATATTGCAAGTGGTTTGGTTTTCTTTTATAGGATGTATTTCCAATTTTGTATGATCAGAGTCCTGTACAAAATTTGTGCACACATGCAGTGCCATTTATGCATTTGTGAGGCACATGCAAATTCACATGCATGTTTCCAGTAGCATACAGAATACACCCATAGTTTACAGACACACACTCAATCATCTAATTATTCAATCCTCTCTGGCTAACTGGAAAATCAATTCCTTTTACACACAGCTAAACTGTCATATCTTGGCCCCCGTTTCTGTTAGGGTGATATTTTGTTGTTTTCTCTATGGTAACAAACCTACACGCTCATTTATTTACTTAAAGGGATAGTTCACTCAAAAATGTAAATTCTGTCATTAATTACTCAACCTCATGTCATTCCAAACCAGTACGACCTTCGTTCATCTTCGGAACACAAATTAAGATATTTTTGATGAAATCCGATAACTAAGGTCGAGGGCTCCATTTACAGCTATTTAATTAACACTTTGAAGGCCCAGAAATGTAGTAAAGACTAGAGATGCACCGATTACAATTTTCTGGGCCGATTCCGATTTTTCATTAAGTTTGACCTGCCGATACCGATTTTAGCCGATTCCGATTAAATTTTTTCTAACCACTTTACAGCACACACAAATATTTATTTTATACCTTTTCTGTTATAGAACATTTTACAATTTGCATAGTACATATTTTTTTTAACAGATAAACGCTATAAAATAGAACTATATAAATTACTCCAGGTGTGGGTAATTCACACACATCTAAAGTGCAGTGTTATGGAAGAACCATTTCCTTTTCACATTCAATATCCAATCATTTTTTTATATATGTATTTAGCAAACTAAAGTCTGTATGAAAACAGGGAATGGCAATAAAATAATATATAAATAAAAAATAAAATAAAGTTCAGTTCTTTTCTGACATAGCCTACTCCAGTTCTTGTTAACCTGTTAAGCTGCAACGCCACTTTTGAAAAATCCCCAGAAATGACATACCCAAACTGAAACACATACAGTTCATGAACCCTTTGCACTAAAAGCACAAGTATGATCTCATTTGAAAGCTGACACCTGGTAGTTTATTGTAAATGTAGAATTAATTATTGTCATAATGAAAAAAACTTTTTTTAAATAGCTTCAAAGTTTTGTAAAGTTATTAGAAATGTATTTTTATTAAACATATTCATGAAAATAAAATTGAAGTGGGCCCTGGAGCAATCTAGAAATGCACTGCAGCTAAAGCCATATGTGTGACCATGTTATATTTAAAATCTGAAAATGATAAGTCTAAAACTCTGTATTTGGTTAAATGTTTTTCAAGATCACGTCAAATTACTTTATTTTGATTAGACTCTAAAAATGCTACTGATGTTTAGTCATCATCTAAGTCATTTATTCAGTCTATTGTCTCTATTGTTTTGTGGTGCAAACGAGCCCCATTCAGTCTCAGTCTCCCCAGTACACATTCACACACCTCTCCAGCCTGGTTATGGATCTAAATATGCATATCTTTTGTCTGCATTATAGTTACTAACGACTGGCTATTCACAGGCTATTCATAGGGTTTCAATCCCTAATTTTTTTTATCAAAGTTCTCACTTACATTTGAAACTGTATCAAATGCACTAAAACATTTCAGAAAAGCATTACTATTTAGAAAAAAAACCCATAAAAGAATAACTTCTAGGTGACAGGTGCACCTGAGCTAGCTAGCATGTTAGCTTAGCACTAGTGGTGCAACGGATCATCATTGATCCGTGATCCGTTCGGATCAATATCTTCGGTTCGGCACTCACGTGATCCGCGGATTGATTTATGAAAAAAAAGTTGTGCGCATGTTCAGTCCACACACAGCGTGGTCATGGCGAGCGTTATGAACCGCAGAGAGCGTGACGCCTCATTCGCGCCGCAAAACCTCCAGACGTGCGTAAACGCGTCTTTACATTGACTTCACTCGCGCCAGACGCTCTATTCGCGTTTGGTGTGAACGCAGCATGGGTGACGGCGAGAGAGAGAGAAAGAGTGCCTGCGAGTGCGAGCGAGCAAGGTAATACGTTGTCAAATATGTTTAAACTTAAATGAACTACATATACAAGTAGTTATGTATCTTTGTATTAATTTGTCCTGTTATTGACATAGGCCTAATGCACGTCATTGACAAAATGCGCAACCAGATGTTCGAATAATTTGAATATGTGTTTTTTAGAGGGAATATTCGAACGTCATTTTTGAGCAATTTTGACAGCCCTATATGACAGTGGAAACACATAAAGCATTGGTCCATGTTTAAAGGAAGGAGATGCCGTTTTATGTTGCACTTTAAGTTGTTTTTCATTAATTATGTTAAAAAGAAGATATTATGCCTTGTGCACTTTAAGTTGATTTTATATATTTTAATTTAATAATTTAAAAGTGTTAATAAAATTTTTTTTTTTTTTTTTTTTTTGCTGATCCGAAAAATGATCCGATCCGTGACTCTGATCCGAGAAACGATCCGAACCGTGAGTTTTTTGATCCGTTGCACCCCTACTTAGCACACCATCAATACACGACCATTTATGAGATTAAAACTATGTTTGTGCTTCAAACTTATTTTATAACGCAAGTCGATTGTTTTAAATAATCTTCTGTGATCTAATTTGGCTTCAGATAAAAAAAAAATCAGAAAGAAAATATATTATTTATAGTATGCACGATGATAAAGTCTATATCGATTAGCATTACATTATAAATATAATCTATTATTATAAAAATACCTGGCATTGCTTGAAGAACACTCAAATATCAAATATCATTTGCAATCATGTTTATTGTCTTCAAAACGTCTGTATCTGCATATTACAGCGATCTCTGTGTTAGCTTTGTGTGTAGCTGCTATCAGTGACGTCCTTGAAGGTCACATGATTATGGCTCTTCTTCATGTTCCATATATGGAGTATTTTTGTGCATATAGCGCCCTCAGGCTATTGGTATGAATTGAAAACACAGCACATCTCAGTAAGAAGCGCTCATAATGATTACATCGACGCATTTGGGTATAAATTCAATAAATATTATTCCTGTCTATAGAAATATTATGTGAATCTATGAGAATATATCAATATTTCTCCAAGTCTGCACATTTTTGAGCTAAAAGCCCTGAGGGACGTTGTTTTGTGAATCGCTGTCATGACGACAGCACGGAGTTTTTTTTTCTGAATGGACCAGCTGACGGTCATAAATCATATTAAAGGTATCAACGCATTTTTCCATTTCATAACTCCTGACACAAAATAAGACATAACTGTCACTATAAGTTTCTCAGAATACAATAGTTGTCAAATACTGAAACTTGAGTCTTATATCTTTTTAATGATGTATAGTTTGTCAAGGTAAAACATTTAATCTGATAGTAACTTTGAACTAAATAAATAAAAAAACGCTTCAGTGCGCCGACGCACTGGTGAGGGTTAACAGGTTAAAAGACGCAAATTCTGTGCATTTTGGGCACTTTTTTTGTGAAACCCTATTTAGGATATTTTGTCCATCAAAAGTGTGCTTTCCCTTTAATTGAGCGTGAGTAGTGCAACAAATAGACTCGGCGCCGAAACACGCGCTTCACTGCTCGCGACGCTCCTGCTTGACGCTCACGCACTGCTCCTGCTCCCGTTGTGAATGCACGCCGAAAAAAAATACGCGCTTGCGGTCTGTACGGACGTAATTCACGAGGTTTCCTATATGTGTGTTGCGTGTGCACGTGTGATGCTGATGTTGCGCGATGTTAATCATGCGGCGCCCGAGTGCATTTGACCGGCATAAAATCGATATTTGTCAGACAGACCGGCCGGTCGCCTGTCACGGCCGGTCACGTGAAAATCGGCCAATTCCGGTCACCAGCCGATCAATCGGTGCATCTCTAGTAAAGACATCATTACAATAGTCCATGTGACTACAAGGTCATGCATGTACCGTGTGTGCTCTCGTGAACGTGGGTCGGAGACTGATACAAAAGAGAAGAAATTGTTGAATAAAGTCGTTATTTTGTTTTTGTTGCGCACAAAAAGTATTCTCGTCGCTTCATAAAATTAAGGTTGAACCACTGTAGTCACATGGACTATTTTAACGATGTCTTACCATTCTGGGCCTTCAAAGTGTTTATTAAATAGCTGTTAATTTAATTTAATCAAAAATATTTTAATTTGTGTTACGAAGATGAACAAAGGTCTTACGGGTTTGGACCGACATGAGGGTGAGTAAATGATGACAGAATTTTCATTTTTGGGTGAACTATCCCTTTAAGTTTCTAATTGCATTCATCTACTTACTAAACAGTTAATTTTATGTTTAATTTAAAAGTGTGTGCAATGTTATTTATAAGTATCGTTTACCATGTGCTATATATAATCACTAACATTTATTTTTTTCTTCTCAGACCTGGGTGTGTTGACCAGTTTCGACAGACGTCTTGCCAGATCTATACAAAGTGGGTGTAAGGGTTTTTTTTTTTTTGGTCTCTTAAGGTTAATTCACTCACTAGATCCTCTCATTGGGCTGGGCAATTTACACTTTTCTCTTAGACATTGTTTTATCCTCTTAAAACTGTTATCATAATGTTTAAAAATATAATGCTACATCATTTCAAAAATAAAGATTCTCATTATTTATTTACCCTGATGCCTTCCAAGGTGTATATGACTTTCTTCATCAGAACATAAATGCATATATTTAATCTGGAGGAAATTCAAGCTCTGTAGGATGCATACAATGCAAGAAAATGGGTTCCAGCATTGTGATTAATGTAAGAAACAAATCAATAAGTTAAACATTGACTACGTTTACATGCAGCCAATAACCCGTTCAAAACCGGGATATTAGCAATAACCCGGTCGCGCACGGCCATGTAAACACCGGCAAAAACCCGGATATGCTCATATCCCGGTTTTTAAAAACCCGGATATTATCCCTGGGGTACCCCTTTTCTAACCCGAATATTTGGTCATGTAAACGCGTATCGGCATATCCCCATCAAAAGGAACATTGATTTGTGTTCTGCGCATGTTCTATTCGCAAGGAATCTTGGTCTTTTGAGTAGAGACGGCGCATACAAAAACCCGCGTGCAGTATACCGGAAGTAAACAAGAAGTAGAGGTAAACATGGCGAGACGCAGCACAGCACCACACTTTTGGGAGCGAGGAGGAAATCGCAAACAAAGGCGATCGCTATCTGCCCCGAACTATTCATTATCCGCGTGCTGCTGCTGTTGTTGTTGCCTTTGGATACAGGAAGAAGAATCGGAAATGACGCACATTGCGTCTTAACATTGTCCGTACGTCCAGACGCTAACCGTGCGTCGCCGTTTACATCGGGATATTGCCAATTGATTACAAATTCCATGTATACAGGAGTAACTCTCTCTACTCACGCATGTAAACGGGTTATTCCGAATGTTTCAGAAACCCAAATAGTGACCTTAACCCGACCATAACCCGATATTTGACAGCATGTAAACGTAGTCACTCTACTTTAAACTAGTGCTTCTGATACCGTTTGAAATATCAGAATTTTCATATGAAGTTCATTCTTCTGTTTGCAATCAAAGCATCGTTTTACTCACATTAGCATGCCTGCATACTTGCGTTGCACAGCTACGCAATAAATTTAGTGCAGACAGGAAGAGCTTTTTTGTTAAATCTTTATTTGTTTTGTTTACACCCATTGTTTTGCTACATAAGATATTAATTGATCAGGTTCATGCATTACGTTTGGACTTTCCAAATGATAGTCTTTCATTTTCATGGTATGCATCTAAAGATTTTGAATTTCTTTCTAAAAATGTTTGTGTTCTGCTGAATAAAGGCAGTTGTGCACATCTGGGATTGTATCAAGGTAAAAGAATCATGAGAATTAAATTTTTTGACAAATTCTTTAACCCTCTGGGAGTCACACTTGTTATCTTCGTGGTCAAAAGTGAACGAAGAACACCAGAGAGTTAAAGGATTTGTGTTTGTTAAAGCAAAGTGCTATTTTCCTTTTTAATTTACTGTTTGTATCAGTTTCAGCCAATTTGTAAATGCCTATTTTTTTGCTTGTGTTTTAATAAATAGAAAATGATGTACCATAATCTAGTTCTTCTGTATTTATTTTCTCTCCATCTTGTGAAAAATAGTTTATGTCGGCATACTACATATACTAGAAATGTTAATTATGTATTATGTATTTTTTTATGTATTGTAGAATTATTGCTGTAACCATTGCTGCAAGTACAATTTAAAATTACGGTAAATGGCTGGAACCACAGCTGCCAGTAATTATGACCGCCGCTAGCGTAGCTAGCCGGTCATATAGGGATTGTCAAAGTTTTTTTTTTTTTTTTTTTTTGTCACCTTACTGAATTTTTCGTCAACGATACCAGGGACACCGAAGCACCGGGGAACATGAAATTTGGTGGGCATGTAGCCCCACTAGACTTCTAAGGAAAAATTTCGTTTGGTCCCTGGGGGCCACTCCCCCCCCGCGCTGGGCCCCCCCAAACCCAAAAAAATTCAGTTTTTCCTAAATAACTACCTGAACCGTGGCACCGAGGATGAAGAAATTTTTATGGTATGTTGGTCTACTAGACTTTTACGGAAAAATTTCGTTTGGTCCGCGGGGGCCACTTCCCCCCCCCGCGCTGGGGCCCCCGTAAATTTTTCGTCAACGATACCAGGGACACCGAAGCACCGGGGAACATGAAATTTGGTGGGCATGTAGCCCCACTACACTTCTACGGAAAAATTTCGTTTGGTCCCTGGGGGCCACTCCCCCCCCGCGCTGGGCCCCCCCAAACCCCCAAAAATGCAGTTTTTCCTAAATAACTACCTGAACCGTGGCACCGAGGATGAAGAAATTTTTATGGTATGTTGGTCTACTAGACTTTTACGGAAAAATTTCGTTTGGTCCCCGGGGGCCACTTCCCCCCCCTGCGCTGGGGCCCCCGTAAATTTTTCGTCAACGATACCAGGGACACCGAAACACCGGGGAACATGAAATTTGGTGGGCATGTAGCCCCACTAGACTTCTACGGAAAAATTTCGTTTGGTCCCCGGGGGCCACTCCCCCCCCCCCCCCCCCCGCGCGCTGGGCCCCCCCAAACCCAAAAAAATGCAGTTTTTCCTAAATAACTACCTGAACCGTGGCACCGAGGATGAAGAAATTTTTATGGCACATCAACCTAGCCCATAATCACTCATTTGTGATTTGCGCCCCTCCCATAAAAAATGAAAATGCAATATTATTCTGCTTTAATCGCCCCTATCTTCAGTGGAGATGTTCAGAACTGCACCATATTTCATGTGTATGATTAACTTGACAACCTCTGGGGGTATCCTCTGCTAAGTTTTGTAGAATTTCATCCATGGGGGGGTATAAAATAAATTCATTTATGTGCACATTTAGTGACTGTACACTCATCGGCCTGTAGATGGTGCTGTTGAGCGAAGGGTTGCTGGTTTAGGATGATACTGTCACACACACACATGCAGGAATACAAACAAACGCAAGCATGCACACACACTGACATCCACACGCACAGACACACACCCATACACACACATACAAATCCACATGCACAGACACACACACACACAAACACACACGCGCACACATGTACGCACACATACATACACGCACAGACACACACACACACATACACAAATACACACACATACACAAATACACACACATACACACACACACACACACACACACACAGACAGACATGCACATACTATTACTTTTTTTAGGTATATACATAAACACGCAATACAGCCAAATTACTCCACGTCATTTATTTTTGTGGAAAGCCAGTGCAGGCCTGAGCGGCGGTCATATTTTGTACCGCGATGCGGTACATCTAGTTTACTGTGAAATTGCAGCATTGTTGAAACCGTAAAATTGTGGTAAAGGGCTGGAACCACAGCTGCCAGAATTTTACTTAGTGTATGGTTTCCTTATTAATTCATTCCGTGTTTTCCTTATTTGAACAGCTTGAACTTTTAACAAGTCTACACAATCCACATTTCATTTAAATTTCTATCCCATTTTAGAATTAGCACCATTTTTTATAAATAAAATTGATTTTTTTTTTTTTTTTTACCTATCTTAACTGGCTCATAAAAACAAAACAAATACTACACAAATTCTACTTGCAAACATACATTTTATTGTATGTATTTTATTATTTATTTACATATATATGCCACATGTATGTAAGCAATATGCTATGCATATATGGGTAGTTTGTATATTGAACATATATACAATGAAATATGTCATGTATATTGATAATTATATATGTGACATATATACAAAAAAACTGTATTATACATACATAAAATATATGGGGTAGTTTTATGTTAATATATGAAATTGTTCCATTTTCTAATAGGTTTTATATATGGGCAGATATATAAAATGTACATACAGTATATGTTTACATTTTAATGTGGATATATTTAATATATGTATATTTCATGTGTACATATATTACATTTCCGTATGGGATTGTTCCAAAGTTTTGGTGCTAAATAGGAAAAGGATCTACCGCCAGCAGTAGATTTTGATATTCTAGGTATTATCAACTGGCCGGAGTTTTGAGATCACAATCGTCGTGAAGGACTATTATGCGTTAAGAGCCTGCTCAAGTACTGGGAGCTAAACCATTAAGCAATCAGAAATATTTAAAAATGTATACAATGTTTAATAGGGAGCCAGTGCAGTGTTGACAGAACTGGGCTAATCTGGTCATACTTCCTGGTTCTGGTAAGAACTCTAGCTGCTGAATTTTGGACCAGCTGTACCAGTTTGTTTATTAAGCGTGCAGGGCAACCACCCATAATAGCATTACAATAATCTTGCCTTGATGTCATGAACGCATTAACTAATTGTTCTGCATTTTTCATTGAGAGCATATGACGTAATTTAGATATATTTTTAAGATGGAAAAATGCGGTTTTACAGATACTAGACACGTGACTTTCAAATGAAAGATTGGTATCAAAAAGCACACCCAAGTTCCTAAACGACGACGAGGACTTGACAGAGCAGTCATCAAGTGTTAGACAGTTACATGAGGACGTTTTTTGTCCAATTATTAGAATCTCTGTTTTTTCAGAATTAAGTAGTAGGAAATTGCTAGTCATCCAGTTTTTTATATCAGCTATGCATTCCGTTAATTTTGTGAACTGGTAAGTTTCGTCAGGGTGTGTAGAAATAAAGAGCTGCGTATCATCAGCATAACAGTGAAAACTAATGCCATGCTTCCTAATGATATCTCCTAATGTACAGAGTGAACAGCAACGGTCCTAGTACTGAGCCTTGTGGTACGCCATACTGAACTTTTGATCGATAAGACATCTCTTCATTTACTGCTACAAACTGACACGGTCAGATAAGTATGATATAAACCATGCTAATGCAATTCCACTAATGCCAACATTTTTTTTTTTGTCTATTTAAAAGAATGTTGTGGTCGATAGTGTCAAATGCAGCACTAAAATCATAACACTAATAGAGAGATACAGCCACGAACGGATGATAAGAGCAAATCATTTGTAACTCTAATGAGAGCTGTCTCAGTACTATGGTACAGTCTAAATCCTGATTGAAAATCCTCGCAGATATCATTTCTTTCTAAAAAGGAACATAGTTGTGAAGATACTGCCTTTTCTAGTATTTTTGACAGAAAAGGTAGATTCGAGATCAGCCTGTAATTTACTTATTCTATAGGATAAAGTTGCGTTGTTTTTTTTTTACAAGCGGTTTAATCATAACCACCTTAAAAGTTTTTGGTACGTATCCCAATGACAAAGATGAATTAATGATATTAAGAAGAGGATCTATGACCTCTGGAAGCATCTCTTTCAGTAGCTTAGTCGGTATAGGGTCTAACATACATGTTGTCGATTTAGATGTTTTAACAAGTTTAGAAAATTCTTCCTCTCCCATAGCAATGAATGAATCAAATTTTTCGTTAGGGAGACTACAATGGACTCCCTGATGCGATATTGTAGTAGACGGTTGCATAGTTAGAATTTTCTCCCTGATATTATCAATCTTATAAGTGAAGAAGTTCATAAAGTCATTACTGCTGTGCTGCTTGGAAACTTCTGGGCATGAAGCTTTAATTTAAGCTAAGTTAGCTTTAAGTTAATTTAGCCACTGTTTCAAATAAATACCTAGGGTTTTGTTTATTTTCTTCTAATAGGGTTGAAAAATTAGCAGATCTGGCAGCTTTTAAGGCCTCTCTGTATGCAATCGTGCTCTCTTTCCATGAAATGCGAAATACCTCTAGTTTTGTTTTCTTCCAGTTGTGCTCCATTTTTCTGGCTGCTCTCTTAAGGGCCCGAGTGTGCTCGTTGTACCATGGCATTGGACAATTTTCTTTAATCTTCTTTAAGCGCAACAGAGCTACTGTGTCTAAAGTTCTGGAAAAGAGAGAGTTAAAAGTTTCTGTCGCAATATCGAGTTCTTCTAAGCTATCTGAGATGCTGAGATGATGAAACTGATCAGGAAGATAATTAATAAAGCAATCTTTAGTGGCAGAAGTGATAGGTCTAACACATTTTGTAACACGGAGTCAGCTTTGCAGCCTTGGCTAAATTAAGTTTACACGAGACTAGATAATGATCTGAGATGTCATCGCTCCGCTGCAGAATTTCAACGGCATCAACATTGATTCCATGTGATAATATTAGATCTAGAGTATGATTACGACAATGAGTAGGTCCTGACACGTGCTGTCTAACTCCAATAGAGTTAAAAATGTATTTAAATGCCAATCCCAATGCATATTTTTCGTTATCTACATGTTAAAATCACCAACAATTAGGACTTTAATTGCAGCCAGTACTAACTCTGATAGAAAGTCAGCAAATTCTTTGATAAAGTCTGTATGGTGCCCTGGTGGCCTGAATACAGTAGCCAGCACAAATCTCAAAAGTGATTTATCATTTACACTATATATTGTTACATTAAGCACCAACACTTCAAAATAATTATAGTTGAAACTAAACTTCTTAGTAATTCTTAAAATATTACTATAAATTACAGCAACACCTCTCCCTTTGCCTTTCAGACGAGGTTCATGTTTATAACCGTAATCTTGTGGGGTGGACTCATTTAAAGTAATGTAATCGTTTGGTTTTAGCCAGGTTTCTGTCAAACACAGCACATCTAGGTTATAGTCTGTAATCATATGATATCATTAACAATAAGTGCTTTTGAAGTAAGGGATCGAATATTCAGCAACCCAAGCTTTATCATTTGCTCATTTGTATGTGTTTTATTTGTTGAACATCAATTAAATTTTTACCCTTATATAGGTTTGGAAGTTTTTTGTATTTCCTAATTCGGGGAACAGACACAGTCTCTATATGATGATATCTGGGTGAAAGAGGCTCTATGTGATGGGATTTATCTGACCTTGGCGATGTGAGACAGCTGGCAGACGGTCGGTTTAGCCAGTCTCTCTGCTTCCTGACCTGAGCCCCAATTCATGTTTGAGCTCTAAGACTATGTGCTATATTACTAGAGTCAAGAGCAGCACCATCCCAGGAGGGGATGAATCTATTTGTTATGGTAATCGGAATGGAAGAGCAGTGTTTTGTCCCGCGACTACAGCGTCTCACTGTCACCCAATTGGCCTGCTGCACGGTCTCTACTACAGCCGGAACCGGACAATGTACTGAGTTCACTAAGCTAGTTGCATCCAAATCAGTATCTAAAGCCCTTGCACTCTTATAATTAACCTCGATTAAAGTTTGGATGCGTGTCTCTAGTTCTGAAATCTTCTCCGCCAGCCTGACTATCTCCCTGCATTTATCACATGTAAATCCTGTGCTGACAGAAGGCTATGCTATACATGTTGCATCCCCTCCTGGGACAGTTTGTTGACTGATCCTACCCACTTAAAGGAGTCATTTCCACGAGAAAAAAATTATGTTATGATTGCCTAACGATTATACACTGGCCGGGAAGCCGATATTTAAAAGTGAAGCGTTTGTTTACCCCTGGGTTCGTCAACCAGCCCACGTGCACGCGCACTCAAATACGTGATGTTAATTTCTGCGCCGACTTGACGTCAAGTCGGCGCAGGATATACCATATATGGACACCGCAGACCTATAGAGACAGAGCGCGTTTAGGCCACGCCCACACCGGGGGGGAAAACAATCAAACCGTCTCCATTGACTTTGCATTGCGAGAGGCTGCCTCCTTGTCATTTCTTGCTTTTAACAAAAGACATAAAAATGCCTAAAAGCTGCTGTGTGACAAGGTGTACAGCAAACAAGCTAAAAAACCCAGAAATAAGTTTTTATTAGCTTTCGACCCCAAAAAACGAGTGTTTAGGACATAAAAGTGGATACAGGCAGTTGAGACAGAGCGTCACGTGTCTCATTACTCTGAAAACTAACGTACGCCCGCCGGAGGAGACTGTAATCGGCAACACAGGATAGTTTATCTTACAGAAATATAATGTATAAAACTGACATTTGGATATTTGACTCACCAGTGACTAAATGTTTAACTTACTGCACACGTAGTGTATTTTTAGTGCATACAGAGTGTCAGGATCCCACAAATTACCCATTCGTTCCAGCCTGTATCCACTTTTATGTCCTCAAACGCTCGTTTTTTGGGGTCGAGAGCTAATAAAAACTTATTTCTGGGTTTCTTAGCTTGTTTGCTGTACACCTTGTCACATAGCAGCATTTAGGCATTATTCTGTCTTTTGTTAGAAGCAAGAAACGACAAGGAGGCAGCCTCTCGCAATGCAAAGTCAATGGAGACGGTTTGATTGTTTTCCCCCTTGGTGGGCGTGGTCTTCAGATTATGACGCGATGCGCTCTGTCTCTATGCTGCAGGAAGCCCGCCCTGCCCCTCTCCCCCTCATATTCAGTCGAGCGCCGCCATTACTGAATTCCGATTCGAAGTACGCACTCGACCGTGAAAGATGCAGAAACGTGGTGCACACGTGAGTTGCTCTGTTGACTGCCAGAATCAGAATCATGGAAATGTTTTTTTCTCTCCCAAGAACGGACCAAGCTATCAGGGACCAGTGGATTAAATTCATTTTTAATGACGCGGTTCCTACAACCCTTCCCACTGGCTTAGGTGTCTGTGCTAAACATTTTACAAAAATTGCGTTGCAATGATAAGATCTTTATTCACGCGATCAACAGACTGTCATCTGCTCAGTCAGTGCTCATCATGCTGCAACCTTTCATGTGATGGAATAGATTTAAATATAATGCTTTAAATGATACTTTTCACGATTTGTTAATCTCGATAGCTGTAATAGTAAAAACGTAGTAAAAGTTTTCGAGAGAGTTCATGTAATACTAGCTATTTCATATGCAAGCATGTCAGCCAATCACAGCAGTGGGCGTTTGCACTGCAGTCTCACAGCAGACACGCCCCTTAAAACAGAGCGTTCAAATCTGAGGCTGAAATCAGGCTTGGAAAAATGCCTTTTATTTATAAATAATGACAATTTTTGATGTAAAAATCATACTAACATTATAAGGGCACCCCAGGCAACATTATAAAATAATAAAACAATCCAGTTCATGACTCCTTTTGGGTTTGATGAACTCGTAAAAGGCGCGAGAGAAAAATAAAAATAATTGTAATAATAATAAATTAAAATTAATAAAAAAAATTATAAAAAAAAGTGACCGAACCCCTGCAACCCAACCCCCCCCCCCCCCCCCCTTTTATAAAAAAAAAAACAATAGAGAATTGTATGGTACTAATTAATATTTTCAATAATTATGATATTTTTTCCCCATTCATTTTTTATTTTATTTTAATTAAGGCAGTATTTCATGTTAGAATATAGACAAGGCCTTTAACATTTTTGAATGTATATCAGTGCAATCTGGTGGGAGTAAAAAAGAAATACATATGTAATGCAATGGTGTAACCACTAGATGCCCGTATATATATATATATATATATATATATATATATATATATATATATATATACACACACACATATACACCATTGCATTACATATGTATTTCTTTTATACTTTTCTTTATATATATATATATAAATATATATAGTGGCTTGTAAATTCTCTAGTTGCTTTAGACATAATTACTTACTTTTATTAGGTTGTGAATTTGGATATATATATTAAAGAAGTAATAAAGTAGAATACAGAAGTAATTAAAATAGTGCTAAATGTGACACTTGACACTGCAGGGTTAACCGAGAAAGTCATTGTCATGGAATTCCCCACATCTCTCTTCAGCGTGATCATTGTGTTTGGAGAAGGATCACAGTGTGGTCTGAGATATTCTGCATGTTCAGTAGAAAGCTGTTCTTTCTTCAAACCTCATATTGCCATTATTCCTTTGAAAATAAAGTGAGATTGATGTCTTTGATGTCTCTTTTAGTCAATACATTTTTAACAGAGAAGATTTGACTGTGGCCACGATTAACAAATACACATCCGAAGAAAGGAAGGGCTTGGGGATTCTGTGAATAAAGGAAAATAAAGAAGGAAAGGAAGGTCTGAAACTTGAAAAGGCTTCTCTGATCCCTTGCCAGGGCCCCGACACAAACATTTGAGCAGTCTCACAAACCACAATGATCTGGTAGTTGCATGCCTCTTTGGTGAGGTCATACTAAAGGTGTTTCCACCAGTTTGCAGTAGACAAAACCTATTTTAATAATTTATTAAATATTTTTTAGATTGCAGTAGAATAAGTTTATGAGGGTGTTCCTAGTTTTTATAAATTACATGTTCCTCTATGAGCAGACCAGGTGCTGATTAATGAACTGAGGCTCACTCAGTGAAACCATTCACTCATGCACATAATCTTCAGACCAAGTCTGCAACTGCACGCACATTATACTATTTACACTCAGTTTGCAATTGTAAAACAAACTTTTTTCAAAACTCTAAACACAGTTCTCTACATTAGAAACATAACTCAAAACACTTAAACTACTCTAACATGCATACAGTTTACCAAGGGAAAGAGAGCTGAAGCAGAAAACAGGAAAGTGAGAAGTTATAGCATAGATCAACAGCCTTGAGCAAACCATCAGTTTAGTTCTAACACGCCCTTCTTTAAAGGGGTAAGGATACTTAATGGATCCAATAATGAGGCTAAGTTTGACACTTGCATGTCTGTTTAACCATTTGAATTAAACTGTCCTGATGCAATTTGTTGAGGCTCCAGTTGATCTTTGCTGATGTTGTCTTGATGAGAGAGAACCAGTGTGAGTCAGAGGATCTTTGGTGAATGAAAAGACAAGGCCGCAGCCTGGCACAAGCTTGGGAGTCCTTAGAAAACTTCTAGTTCAGCATCATCTTCACATCAGGATTTCAGAAAGGGACTAAGGGTGTACTCACACTAGGCACGGTTGCCATGAACCGGGCCCGAGTACGATTGTCCCCCCTCCCCACTCCCCCTCTGGCCTGCACTCACATAGGGTTTCAGCATTCGTGCCGGAGCACGCTTACTTCATTATGGTGCGACGGTTTCGGGATAAACAGGAAGAGCGGCGCTCTCACTGAACACAATGGAGTCCAGCACGGTTAGCGCTCACACTGCATGCGAACCGCGCCCGAGTCCAACTGAACCGTGCTCTGGCCCACCTCTTCCAAGCGGGCCAGGGCCGGCTAATCGAGCCGCGCCCGGGCACGGTTCGGAGCACTCACACTAGTCAAACGAACCGCGCTTTGGTGGTCAAACGCACTCGGGCACGGTTCAAACTGGTTAGTGTGAGTACACCCTAAGAGACTAAGGCCCTGTCCCAAATGGCACACTCCGGACTTGTGGACTTCCTCAGAGTCCACACTTTGGTGACGTCATGTAGTGCACATCTATAGGGCCCTTGGCGCGAGTCCACGAGGGCGCATTGAGAGGTCTTTTTTGGGACAGACTCAATCGTCAAGCCGGAAATAACGGTCTGGTTGTTGTTGGACAGGAGAAATCAAATTTTTGCGCTCCGACGTCTTATCTCCATGTCAACTACACAGCCTAATTTTACAGTTCTATATTTTGATATTGTGCATGCCACCTGGGCATTAGACAATAGATATATCATGCTTATTTAAATGATGTATACAGTTGTACATAATAATCATAGACTGTAAAAAATATGGACAAAGCGTCTGTGACGTCACCCATAGACTTCTGAAGAACGGTTTTGAGGCCGTTTATGGGGGGTATGGGCGGCGCCATATTTCAATACAAATGTTCAGAAAGGATAACTTACAGGTATGATGTGTTGTGTCAGATCATGGCCGAGACGTAAAATTTCAGGAATTCCACTCGGCGCAGCCTATGCTCGTTGTCAGCTGTCAATCAAGCTGTCAATCGCGCCCTTATTTGTCATACATTTTATATCTAAATACGATCTAAACTAACGAGTCAGAAAAAAATTCACCCCCCTCACAGTTGTCAGGCACTCGGAACCTATCGAAAAATACAATAAAAGTCCATGGGACCAACCTGTAAAAACATGAATTTATGCTGTGAAAACGGACATTTTAACATGGCGGTGTATGGACATTTGCTCCCTTTTGGGACCTTCCCCTAGCGGATTTTCGATGTATTGCAGTTTTTCGCGGCTTCATTTTTCAGATTAGAATGTTGCCGCTTTATAATAATACATAATGTTCCATTTGAATTAAGATTACAATTTTAACACATAATGAAAATGTGCATGAGTTTCAGATGAATTTACAGGTTTCAATATTCATACTATGTTTACATGACTCAGTAAAGCCCTGACATTCAGTTCTATTTATTTAATGAATCATAATGCTATCGTATTATTCAACGCACCATTATTATGTTTGAGACATCAACCACTGCTCGATGACCATAATGTTTGTATAAACTGTAGGTAACAACTGGTAAAATGTACATCTAGGTCATAAAAAACGTAATATTTTCTTCTCAGCCTCGTCAACAATTGTCCGTGAGCGAAATCTCCTCCCATCCGTTGTCTGATTGGCCTTTCGCAAGTATTCCTGGGTAGTTAAAGTGTGTGGAGCCTGCATCTATGCGGGCTTCACGGAAGACCGCTTCAAGGGTACAAAGGGGGCGCTGCTGAGCACACTTCTGAGCGTTAAAATGCTGAATGGGACGGCCTACGGACTCGTAGACTCGGCGAGCACGCGCAATTTAAGTCCACGAGACCGAAAGTCCACATGAAGTGCGCCATTTGGGACAGGGCCTAAGAGACTGAAAAGCGTGATCTTGTGATCAGTGATTTTTAAAGCGTGAAGATGTCACACCCTCTGGAGGGTTATGAGCCAATAAGAAGTTGTTCCCTTTGGAGGGAATTTCTTTACGACCTTTTGTTCAAGCAGGCCTTTGAACATGTCATTTGATTGGGTGTTTAACAAAAGACTCTTCAAGATTATAATACTAATGCGTCACAAAGTTAGCAAAATGTAATGTAAATTAACAAATGGGGGATGAAGATTGGAGTTTATAGAGACCAGAGACAATTTAGAGACTAAACATGCTACACATATGATTTTGGTTAACCATAGTATGCAAGTCTGAAACATTAATTCAAAAGAGTTTAAAACAGAGAATGAATACATAGGCCAAACCACATAAAAGGAAAATCATGAGATGGGAAAATTAGATACATGTTTATACATTTCTCAATTGGTTATATATTGAATATATAGGATTAAAAGGGTTTATTTCTCCTCCTCAGCAAGAATTAAGTGAGAGTCACAACTCTCTGCAAATTCCTTTTGGGGTCGTAAAAAGTCTTATCAGTCTTAACAGGACACCGGGTTCTGCCAGTGTGTTAGCTTCATTTGGGATGTTAGATTTGGGGGAAGTTTCATAGACATTTGTTGGGAGAGTAAGTTTTCTGGATTATTCATTAAATATAATGCAGGTCAGATACCACAAAGCAATTTGAAAAAACTGCAACAGTCACTGTGAGTTAAGTGAGTTGAGTTGAAGGCCAAGTATGACCCATACTTGGAATTTGTCCTCTGAATTTAACCCATCCAAGTGCACACACACATTAGGAGCAGTGAACACACACAGACTCGAAACCGTGGACACACACACCCAGAGCAGTGGGCAGCCATTCATTGCGGCACCAGGGGAGCGATTGGGGGTTAGGTGCCTTGCTCAAGGGCACCTCAGTCGTTTCCTGCCGGTATTGATAATCAAACCTTCGATCTCCGGGTTACAAGTCCGACTCTCTAACCATTAGGCCACAACTGCAACAAAGTATTTGTGGAGACAAGGACGAGGCCGAGGGGCGTGAGAGAATGGCGCGATGCCGGTGGCATGATTGATAATGAGCGACACCTGCGCAACGCACCAGTCTCGTATCTCTCACGGAGGAGCGGAAACATAAAGGAGGAGCGACGACAGTGAAGACCGAGAGAAGACAGGCCTGGACTTGTGTTGTGTTGTTTTATTATATGTGACAGCAGTCGTCCATGAGGGGTCGCTGTCTTTTACTTTCATTTTGTATTTGTTTATTTTATTATTAAATTGTGTGTTGAATGTTCGCAGGGTCCCGCCTCCTTCTTCCCACAACATCTAACTGCGTTACAGTATTGTTAGTAGAGCAGTGCTAATGGGGTTTCAAATCAGTTGAAACCTATATGATGGCAATTTAATTCCAGAAAAACGATTCAGTAACTTGCAGAGAAAGAAGAAAGAAAGAGTGAACAAAGACGATATTCTCCTTTGGGTCTACTTTAAAGCAGACTAACTGCATTCTGTCAGTGCTAATGTCCAGTATGCATTTTGATTGACATGCCTATTGGTATCTCTATTTAACCTTTCACCTACCTAGCAGAGGGTCACTTAGTGATTGTATGATCTAAAATTCACAGTAGATGTTCTTTACTTCCATTTAAAGACATTTCCTCTGGATCATAGGTCTTGTATCTTTGGGTTCTGTCTTGAGCTCCGATCTCTACGACTGATACATCCTGCATTGGAGAGAGTCTTACAGGCCATCACCTCGCCAAAAGGATCATACTGCTGCGTCTATGCCTGTTTCACAGCTCCTCGGTGCAGTGTAAAGCCATGTCTTTACATCTCTGAGATTTGGACCGAGGACCAGAATGTCACTAGGATTTGTGATCATACTCTCCATGAAACAAACTACATCTCATTTTGTCTCAGCGGCCATTCGGATTTAATCCCAAGGTTATAGAAATGTAAAAAAGCTAATGTGGGAGTATGAAAGAGATGTAATTTTGCATGTGCTTATAGTTGACTTGTCCTATGATGTGATATGGTGTACTTTATCTAAATTCTACATTTTAATAAGCATTTATCTATTTAAATTTTTGGTATTAAATTAACATTCATTTGTAATGTATACATGTGTAATGTATACTCTAAATTCTATATTTCAAACAGCATTTTTATACAGCTTTATGTATAAACAGCAATGTGCTTTCTGCTTATTTTTTAATCTGTTTTGGTTCAAAAAGTTTCGTATATTCTTAGTATTTGGATGAATTAAGTTTTAAATCCCAGATATTATAGTCTCAGACTTTCAGGCTTAAAGTCAGATAGTGTAGATGGTCAAAATGAGCCAAGTTTGTATACTGTGCCAGAGTTCCCACTCTCCTTTTTTTGTTTCTTTATGTTAAGAAAGATGTGTTTTTTGTGCTTAGGCTATAAGATCTAAGGTTAAGATTCTAAGAAATAAATTACCCATTAGCCTTTGACAAGGGTGTCATTTGCAACACCCTCCATCTTATAATCACTTAAAAAAAGGGATACGAATCTCCATGTGTATCTTTATCTTATCCATAAATTCTCCTCTGGCCAAGGCCATATGCCGAAGGCGTGCTTGCTTTCTCCCTCGATTCTTTACAATTTCCCTCTTGTGCCCTCAACGCTGAAACCCATAAAACTCTTCATTTCGGATGTGAGAAAACAGAAAACAAACCAGGAAGACAAAAGGACAGAGGCATCTGCTGGAGACAAAGAACATCTGCAGCCATTCCACTCAATCAATTCGCAAGACCATTACCTCCACAGCAACTGGGACCAAGGGGGAAGTCAGAGCACCCATAACTCTGAACGCTGCCCCGCTTGTAGACACAAGCACACAAGCCCAGGACAGGGATGCAGAAATCAATGCCAACAGAAGGCAGTAGGTTTGTTTTTAAAACACTGTAATGGATTGTGGTCAGAGTTTAGAGACAGCAGCTGGAGTTCATGTTTTATGGGACATGTGTCTGGCAGCAGACAGACAGGAGTGCTGGCAGGGCTCAGGACGCCCACATTCTGAACGTTTAATGTGTTCTAATGGCAGTTTTGAATTCTGATGTTTTTATGACAAATGTAGATAGGCCACTAAAAGATTAGCCATTAATCCAAATGCAGGTCAGTATTTTTAAAGGGATACTTCACCTCTGGAAAGATGAATGTGTATTTAAAATGGGTCATTTATGTATAAGAAAAGTGATATTATTTTTGAATTTGGAGCTTTCTAGACTGAGAAAAGCCAGAAAATTTATTTTTGGCTTATGTGGATGAAAGACAACAACTCCCAGAATGCACTTGCTTCGCTGCCCTAGGAGGCCACTCCCAAGCCACGCCTACCGGTAAGAGCGCGCAATTAAACAACAAGGCTAGGCTACTTGTGAGTCTCCGTGACGAGTCTACACGGGATTTCAAGAGCGACCAAAATGTCCGGGATTCCGCTTTTGCGTTCTGTCGCCATTCATCATGTTTACTGTGGCGAGCAGGACGAGGCTGAGGGCCGCGGGAGAACGGCGCGAGGCCGGTGGCGTGATTACTGAGACGCACCGGTCTCATACTTCTCACGGAGGAGCGGGAATTTTCTTATCAATATTAAAACGCACATCAACCGATCACTTGTTTAGCGTTCATGTAAACACTACATTCAGATTCACCAATCGGAATGAATTCAGTTAGATTGAAACAAAAGGTGTGCATGTAAACAATGAATGGCGACTGCAGAAATCAAAAGCCGAATCCCGGACATTCTGGACGATCTCGACGGCCGGACATGTCCAGGAAAAAGAGGATGGTAACCCCTACTACTCAGCTTTCTCCTACTACTCAGCTTTCTCCACAGAACAAGAGCCTGTTAGCTTAGCTTCCAAAGAAAGATGGCTGACACTATGTGTACATTCTGTGAGTGAGATCCCACCCTCTTTGGGCAGGTTGAAGACATGCGGGACAGCCCCTACTACTGGCTGTAGTCTCTAGCCTCTGGCCAAAAAATCCTCTGATGACGCAAAATGACGATTTTTGCGTCATCGGAGGATTTTTTCCAGACAAAAAATACATAAATCTCTCGTCTCAGGGGGATATGAGGGTGGGAAGCACGGTAATTCGAAAATACTACAGGTTTTCTACTAATACAAAGCTTAATGTTAAATCCTGAAGTATCCCTTTAAATGTTGAGTTTCATAAAAATTATTCCATAAAATATGGCCATCATAAAGGTGCACTTGTGGGCTGAGAAAAAATGGCTATTGCCTTGGACTTCTACTAAGACTTAATGGCATGGATGCGGTATGATGTATAAACATTAAAAAAAAAAAAAAGCTTTATGCATAATAAAGTCTAATTTATTACGTGAGCAAATGGGTCAAATAACAGGTTAATGAAGCTAAGCAGTGGTATCTGGTTGGTCACGTGATCCCAACACTACGCTGCTATGACAGGGTCCGGCAGGGAGAAGAGAGGAAGATCTTGGTTAAGTCAAAACATTTATTAACAAGACAAACCAAAAAACAAAGACAGTAATTCCAAAACAAAACGCAAAAAGACAACAGCTAAGCACAGCACAGACAATACAGGACCAAGAACTGAATCAAACTGAGGGTTTAAATACACAAGAAAACAGGGGATTAAACAAGACAGAAGTGAACACCATAGAAACAAACTAGAAACAGGAACAAAGGAAAACAGGAACATACAGTTTAAAAGTTCATGGAAATGAAACTAAACGATACAACATCTCACCATAAGGCAATCTGTTCCATGTAAAATAAAACAGCTTACTTAGGCTATGTTAGTGTACATCATTTTTAAATAATTATGTTTGAATAACCTTTTAATAATATATATTAACTTAAATTGCAATATTAAATAACACAGTTAAATGTACTAAATTGCAACATTACAAATATGTAATATTATATATGTACAAATATATTTAAATGCATAACATTCAATTTCAGTAGAAATTATGTAGCGGGGCTACACGTAATTGAGATGTTGAATAAACTGTCTGGGGGGCGGGGTTGTACACATGTCTGTGTGTGTTTGAGACGATCATCCACAGGTGCGCCTGATAATGGGGACCGATCATGGTAGCCTTCATGATTAGTGGCTGGAGAGGATAAAAGCTGATGGATTCTGGTAACCTGGGGTCGAGTAGCCGGAGCCCGAACACGATTTTACGCACCGCAACCCACGAGAGCGGAGACGCCGGTATTGTTCCGCCTCCGATTCTCCAGATAGCCGCGAGCTGGTCATTATCTACTTGGACGCAGTGAAGACGGCGAAAGAATTATCCCAACGCACTCTATTCCTCGTATTTAAGGGAAGTAGTTTTGCAACTGTCTCGCGAACGAGTGGGCTTTACCCCGTGATATTGTTGTGAAAAGTTGACTGATCCACTTTCCCCTCCTCGCAGTCCTGGGTGGAGTTTTCACGGTTGCCGTCCGTGGAGGAACGCTGTCGACGGGAGGCGCGAGATCCCCTGCATCGTCATAAGGAACGAAGAGACAGAGACGGCGGCGATTTCCTTGTACTGTGATTTTGAACTGTGGACTGGCCGTGAGTGGTTGCTGGGCTGTTAATTTATGTCTTGTATAGAAACGGGGGGTTTTATTAAGCAGACAATGGTTAGGCTATAAGGTCTGGCTGCTCGCTATAACTTTCTTGAATAGTGAATGTGGTGAAAGGGTATTCCTCGTGTAAGCAGCGTTTTTAACGTGGTAGCAGTTTGCTGTGTGATCCTGTGTATCTTTTGTCACATGCGTTTATGGTTATTTAACCCTTGTTTTCATGAAAGTGTGATTGTGTGTGTGTGATGTGATTTTTGTACACGAGTGTAGAATTATTAGTGGTGCATCTACCAGCGTTGAGATAACTGTGACCTTGGGACTTTACTTCCCTCTAGAGGGCGCCATATTTTTATCATTGGTTTTTATAGCAGTAGTGGTACTTGCTTAATATGCTTATGTGTACTTAATCATCTGTGATCTTTAGCGTGATCATGGACCGCGTATATAGATGTTATTAACCTCTTTTCCTAGTTGTGTATACATCTATATATAGTGTGTTTTATGTATTGAAAGATTGTTAATAAAACTGAGTTTATACACCTTTTGTCTATTGTTGTTGTACCTCAAGGGTCAGTATTAAAATTCCTGTTCCCGTTACAATTTTGGCGTAGTGTCGGCAGGACCCTTGACGTACACAACAATATGAATAGCAGCGAGCAGCCTCAGGTAGCGGGTCCACAGCCACAAATGGTAGCTGCATTAATGCCATGGTTTATGGGGGGGCCATGGGTCCCAAAGTTTAGTGGGGAAGGGGGTGCATCAAAGTTTTTAGAATGGAAAACACAAATTGAAGCCTTTATCCGGGCCCAGGGGCTGAATGTAGAGCAACGGGTGGACTTTGTGCTGAGCGCATTGGAGGCAAATGCTAAAAGAGAGGTGGTGCTGTTGGCGGCTAACAAACGTGACACTGACAGCCAAGATTTTAGAGGCCCTAAGTGAACTGTATGGAGTCCAACGACCAGTAGCTCAGTTGCGAGTCCAGTTTTTTAATCGTAAACAGGAACCTGGGGAGGGTTTCGGGGATTTCATTCTCCATTTACGTGAGTTGCATTACAGATGGAGAGCCAGGGATCCCCTGGACGCCGGGACAGATGATGAGCTGCTACGGACACAGTTTGCCATGGGCCTGAGAACGGGATCCTTGAAGCAGGAGCTACAGAGGCAGCTCCGAAGGACCCCAGCGCTCACCTTTGCGGAGGCTTGTGAGGAGGCAAAAGCATTAGAGCGGGAACTGGGCCACACCGAAGAAGCCAACGTTTGCCCAACCGTTGCTGGAACATCATACCCACGGCCTACTCCCATTGTCACAGAGTTGCAGCAAATGAAGGAAGCTCTGCGGGCTGAGTTGCGCCAAGAGTTGAAAGAACAGGTAACCCTTCTAGGCAAGTCTATTGTAGAGGAGCTACAAGGATGCTTGAAACCACTGCCGGAGGTGGAGACTTCCCCTCAACCATCCTGGCAGTCACAGTCCAATGCCCCTCAACGCCAACGCCTGGGATCAGCCCCTCCTGGACAGTCGTATTACCAATGGGATGCTCAAGGCCAAGCTATCTGCCGTGACTGTGGGGATGCCGGACACATCCAGAGATTCTGCCCACGGCGACGCCCAGCCCAGACGGGTTTTCGGCACCCCCGGTCACAGCAGGGCAAGTGAACCGGGAGGGGTCCTTATCCATCCCCCAACAAAGACCCTCCATGGTTGGTAGATGCCCTGAAATCGAGGTAATTGTCCAAGGGCAACGAATTCCATGCATACTAGACACTGGCTCTCAAGTCACCCTGTTTAGCCAAACACTATTCCAGCGCCACTTTGGTGATGAATGTATACAAGACCCTAGCCGTATATCATGGCTAGCTTTAAAAGCAGCTAATGGCCTGTATATTCCCTATGTAGGCTACGCCGTCTTAGACTTTTGTATTGGGGGATTCGAGGTAAAGGGGAAGGGGGTAGTTATTGTCCGCGATGACTGCATTAACACTGAATATGGACTCTTGGGGATGAACGTTGTGGCAGATTGCTGGACCGGGGTTTTTAAAGGTGGCCATCCCGGAGTTGCTGCATTTAAATCTGTGTTCCCCCCTTCCGCAGAAAGAATATGGGATACAGCTTTTGCTGCCTGCCGGAGGGCTGAAGCTTCCGTGACTCGAGTGGAGCTTCAAGGTGTGGCTAGACTCCAACGACAGCCCCCGGTGGTGTTGCCTCCCTCCGCGGAAATGATTGTCTGGGCTCATGTACCGCAATCTGCTGGTCTGCCTGATTGCCCTGTCCTGATTGAAGATATGGAGAACCAGGGGTGCGAATGGCGAGTGGCTCGATCGTTGAGCTGGACCAGGGGAGGGAAGGTTCCCCTGCGTATCTGTAATCCAAACCCATTCCCCATGGAGCTGCCTCAACGATGCCCCCTGGCTACAGTCACCCAAATCGACCAAAAGGACGTGCGGGGACGGACGAGACTAGTGTTACGGAATACTGGCCCCCAAGTCATCGAGGTTGATGTACAGCAGGTGGGACGGACCCTAAGTGACGATCACCCAGCCCTAGCTCTGCATGGTGAAGGGCTGGACGATGACCAACAGGCCCAATTGAAGGCCCTCTTAAAGAAGTGGTCTCATGTGTTTGCAGCCCATGAAGAGGATTTTGGCAGAACAGCCGTGGTCACCCATCAAATCCCCACTGGCACGGCGCCCCCAATCCGGGAGCGCTATCGCCCGGTTCCCCCAAACCTCTATCCAGAACTGAGGACCTTGCTACAGGGCATGCTGGACAGCGGGGTGGTGAAGGAGAGCTCGAGCCCGTGGGCTGCTCCAGTGGTTCTTGCCAAGAAGAAGGATGGCTCATGGAGATTTTGTGTTGATTACCGCAAACTGAATGCAATAACCCACAAAGACTCCTTCCCTCTACCTCGCATTGAGGAATCCCTCACTAGCCTAACCAAGTGTGAGTGGTATTCCACCCTCGATCTCGCAAGTGGGTACTGGCAAGTGGAGGTCACGCCGGAAGACCAAGAGAAGACCGCTTTCACCACCCCCTTTGGCCTGTATCACTTTGAGCGTATGCCCTTTGGCCTCTGCAATGCCCCAGCCACCTTCCAGAGGCTGATGCAACGCTGTCTGGGAGCACAGGTGTATGATCATCTCCTTATCTATCTTGATGATGTCATTGTTTATTCATCCAACTTTACAGCCCACTTGCAGCACCTAGAAAAGGTGTTTACCCGTCTTCAAGAACATGGCCTGAAGTTACAGCCACGGAAGTGCCATCTGTTTCAAAGGAAAGTGACGTATCTGGGACATATCGTCAGCAGCCAAGGGGTAGCGACGGATCCAGATAAGGTGGTGGTTGTCCGTGATTGGGCTGTGCCTATGACGGTGAAACAAGTGAGATCATTTTTGGGCTTTGCCGGCTACTATCGGCGCTTCATCCCAGCTTTCTCCAAGGTAGCAGCTCCCCTTCACCAACTCCTACAAGGACAAGCCAATAGACCCTCTGCCCCTATCCAGTGGACACCTGGTTGCCAAGTGGCCTTTGATAATCTGAAACAGGCCCTCCTTAGCGCCCCCATCTTGGCCTATGCAGACTTCCAGCTTCCATTCAGATTGTACACTGACGCTAGCCTGGATGGTCTCGGGGCTGTTTTAGCTCAGGTCCAAGGCGGAAGAGAGAGGGTCATCGCATATGCCAGCCGCAGCCTCCACTCCACTGAGCGTAATGACCAAAATTATAGCTCCTTTAAACTGGAGCTACTGGCTTTAAAGTGGGCCATTACAGAAAAGTTCAAAGATTATTTGTGGGGAGCTGAGGTTACCGTTTTTACCGACAATAATCCTCTGGTCCATCTCGAAACGGCGAAACTGGGTGCGACGGAGCAAAGATGGGTGGCCCAACTTGCAAACTATTCATACAATCTACGCTACCGACCAGGGACAGCCAATCGAAATGCTGATGTCCTGTCACGGCTGCCAGGAGAGGCAGCGGAACACACGGTGTACACCATGGCATGCATTTCATCATTAGAATCACATACCCTGCAAAAACAATGGGGGGAACGGCAGAGGGATGATCCTGATTTGCAACTCCTACATACTTGGAAGGGGAGCAATGAGCCCCCGGTAGCCCATAACCTGGCGACTCTGTCTCCCCAGCTTCGCTGCTTGCTCCGAGAGTGGCGACATTTGGAGCTGTGTGATGGGACCCTGGTGAGGTGCGTTGCGGAACCAGATACAGGCGCACCGGTGAAGCAAATTATTATCCCAGAAGCGCAGGCCCGACCACTTTGGGAAGAATATCATAAGGCAGCAGCCCATGCGAGTGGGGACAAAATGGTCTCATTGCTGAGAAGGAGGTTCTACTGGGTGGGGATGAGTGCAAATGCCCGGAAATGGGCAACAGAGTGTACCACTTGTGTAGTTGGGAAATCAGGAGCTCAGCCAAAAGCCCCGCTGTGCCCAATTGACTCTAGTTACCCCTTTGAGACTGTGGCCTTAGACTATCTGTCCCTTGGGAGACCTTCTGACACGTACCAGTACATCCTGATCATTACGGATTTGTTTTCTAGATACGCACTGGCTGTACCTACCAAGGATCAGACGGCTCTTACCACAGTAAAGGCCCTGTGGACGGCACTTATCCTCCCTTTTGGATGCCCAGAGCGAATTCTCACAGACCAGGGGGCAGCGTTCGAGTCAACTCTGGTGCAGCAACTATGCATGATGTATGGCTGTAGGAAGATGCGTACCACCCCGTACCATCCACAGGGGAACGGTGCATGCGAAAGGTTTAATCGCACTCTCCTAGCTCTGTTTTGCACTATCGAAGCACAGTCCCAGGCCCAGTGGCCTAGCCGGCTACCTGCACTTTTACAGGCCTACAATAACACCACGCACGCAAGCACCGGGATGACTCCACATTACGTTGTTTTTGGCCGCCATGCCAGGCTACCAGTAGATATGTTGTACGAGGTTGCACCACCCCAACGTAGAGATAGTTTAGAGGGTTGGGTCCGAAGCCATCACCAGACTCTTCTGCAAGCCTATGCAACTGTCCGTAACAATGCAGAGCGTCGCAACCACTGGAACCAGAGGCATTACAATCGGAACACTCGGACCTTGCCACTGTTGCCAGGAGAGAGGGTGTTGATGAGAAACTTTCGTCGCAGCGCTCAAGGTAAACTTGCACCGCGGTGGCTACCAGCACCGTTTGTGGTTGTCGGGCAGTCCCATCCCGACCGCCCAGTGTTTACCATACGACCAGAGGGTAAAGATGGTCCATGTCGAACCCTCCATCGTAACAATTTGCGGCCATGTCCTGGAGACCCTCCGGCAATCAATAATGACACCGCGGAAGGTCATCAGAATGGGGTATACGAACCTGGGATAGCCAATCGCCCAGAAACCTTTTGGCCTCCTGCTCCTGTGGTACTAATCCAGCCAGCTCCACCATATCGGCTCGACCCTGTATCGACCTCCTTGCCAGAGCCAGCTAACGTACCATTCAACCCTATAGTGACTCCACCTCTTTCTTCTGCCTCAGTTGCCCCCTCTCATGAAGCCCCTGGCCCAGAGTTGCAAATGGTAGGGACTGCTCAGGACACAATAGTCCCACCACAGCCAATGATAGACCCCTGTACAGCCCCAGAACATTACCAAAATTCGGAGGCATGTGCTCCTAGTCGGTACCCGGCCCGTGATAACCGGGGGAACCTTCCTGTGCGCTACCGACCTTGAAGGTCGCAACAGACTGGACCATAAATTGAACTATGGGACATTATGCCCTATTACTGGACTCTTAGTGCTCGGGACGAGCCCTATTAAAGGGGGGTGAAAATGTAGCGGGGCTACACGTAATTGAGATGTTGAATAAACTGTCTGGGGGGCGGGGTTGTACACATGTCTGTGTGTGTTTGAGACGATCATCCACAGGTGCGCCTGATAATGGGGACCGATCAGCAGCCTTCATGATTAGTGGCTGGAGAGGATAAAAGCTGATGGATTCTGGTAACCTGGGGTCGAGTAGCCGGAGCCCGAACACGATTTCACGCACCGCAACCCACGAGAGCGGAGACGCCGGTATTGTTCCGCCTCCGATTCTCCAGATAGCCGCGAGCTGGTCATTATCTACTTGGACGCAGTGAAGACGGCGAAAGAATTATCCCAACGCACTCTATTCCTCGTATTTAAGGGAAGTAGTTTTGCAACTGTCTCGCGAACGAGTGGGCTTTACCCCGTGATATTGTTGTGAAAAGTTGACTGATCCACTTTCCCCTCCTCGCAGTCCTGGGTGGAGTTTTCACGGTTGCCGTCCGTGGAGGAACGCTGTCGACGGGAGGCGCGAGATCCCCTGCATCGTCATAAGGAACGAAGAGACGGAGACGGCGGCGATTTCCTTGTACTGTGATTTTGAACTGTGGACTGGCCGTGAGTGGTTGCTGGGCTGTTAATTTATGTCTTGTATAGAAACGGGGGGTTTTATTAAGCAGACAATGGTTAGGCTATAAGGTCTGGCTGCTCGCTATAACTTTCTTGAATAGTGAATGTGGTGAAAGGGTATTCCTCGTGTAAGCAGCGTTTTTAACGTGGTAGCAGTTTGCTGTGTGATCCTGTGTATCTTTTGTCACATGCGTTTATGGTTATTTAACCCTTGTTTTCATGAAAGTGTGATTGTGTGTGTGTGATGTGATTTTTGTACACGAGTGTAGAATTATTAGTGGTGCATCTACCAGCGTTGAGATAACTGTGACCTTGGGACTTTACTTCCCTCTAGAGGGCGCCATATTTTTATCATTGGTTTTTATAGCAGTAGTGCTACTTGCTTAATATGCTTATGTGTACTTAATCATCTGTGATCTTTAGCGTGACCATGGACCGCGTATATAGATGTTATTAACCTCTTTTCCTAGTTGTGTATACATCTATATATAGTGTGTTTTATGTATTGAAAGATTGTTAATAAAACTGAGTTTATACACCTTTTGTCTATTGTTGTTGTACCTCAAGGGTCAGTATTAAAATTCCTGTTCCCGTTACAATTACATTACATTTTAGTTTACCATATGATTGTCAATACATTTGGCAGCACACTTGACCATATTTCCAAGACAATAGAAGTAATTATGAAATAACTTAAATCACTCTTAAGTTTAACTAACTGCATTTAATATAAATTTAAACTACATTTTAATTTATTGCAAAAAAATTGTCCCAGGAACTGTGATGCTTTGGCCTTCTACTAAACCTCTTTAAATCAAGTTAACTATTTATAATGAAGTAAAAAATAAAGAGATGCAGTGTTTTATCATGAAAAAAATTCACTACAGCTTAATTTGATTTTCAGCGCTGACTTTATTGTTACAAACTATTTTCATAAGGAACTACAGAAAAGAGTCAAAGACCCAAAAATGGATTTTACATTGAGTATTCAGGTCAAACCATTACACAAGGTGGTGACAAGTGACTGTGATTAATGAGCGAGTCATTAACTATTCACCCCAGTTGTTCAAAAACGTTGATTAAAGGAAGTACTTAATAGCAACTTCTAGTTCATTGAACTGTTGGGTGATATTTGGAAATTCAGCAGTCTTGGTCTTGTGATATTGCTAAAATATCATATAAATAAATAAATATAACAGCAGTTCCCTGACTAAGAAATCATCTGCCATTGAGATTTAACAACACGTCCAAGTACTTCAGTGCATGTGTCTTAAATTGCCTCTGCTCTCCACCTCCAAAACTGCAGCCAGTTAATATTCCTTGAATGCGTTCTCGACCATATAATTCATCACACTTGGGCTTAGGCATTTACAGTATAAGGGCTGTTTATAGCACATTTTATGCATAATTACCCTCATCAAATACGAGGGAATCTATCAAACTTGCCATAGCCAATTGGTCTTGACCCATGCTCGGAGAAGATGATAATTTAAACATTAACAATAAATTGCTTTTAAGGAGATTAAGATGAAACTTTTAGATTCATAAGAATGAAGATGTCTTTTCAAAATGGCATTTATTTCAATAGACATGCAGGCTGCTGAATATAGTTTGTGTTTATTTAATTAATAGGAAAACAGCCATTATTTTTTTGTGTATTATGTGATCATTTAATAGAATAATGGAACGCAAGTATCATATAGCCTATAATTATGCAAATATTGCTCATGAATTAATTAAATTTAATGAGGCAATTTAAATGACTATATCTGCCTAATTGAACAGCTGCATTAATCTAATGTGGTCATTCGGATCATTACATCTTTAGGCCACAGAAAAAAAGCGTTTTGTCAGCTCAACTTAGAAAATGTACTTCATGTGGTAACATCTATAACTGGTTTTGTTGAAATGAAATAAAGTATTTAAGATTACTGATTATAACTGAATTCAACCAAACTGAAAAAAACAACAACAACAAGGTTTTACTGAAGCATAACTGTCAGTAAATGTAACCTGATTTCTCCAGCAAGGTCAATTTACTTAATAAGTTTGTTAATCTTTTTTGTTTTATATGATGAAAGTCCTTTTCCATCATGATGTAAATACACTCAAAAATTAATTAATTACCCTTACTTAATTTGATTGAAGAATTTTTTACGCACAATTTAATTTAGTTTATTCAAAACACATCAGTTTAGTTGCGTCAACAGTGTCTTTCATCATTATGCACACTGTATAAAATGAACCACTAAGCAAAGACAGGTGAGCTTGCCCACACTGAGTGCCCACAGCCTAAGCACAAGCACTACAAAAGCATCGTAAGCCTAAGTGGATCGTAGAGCCATTGCCACCAATGGTCTCTACGATCAATGCTTTTGAGAAATGCAGCCATGGGCAGTGGATCTGTAGTTCCCAGCATGCTTTGCAAGGGACTGCATTGGGAGAGTAAATTTGGGGATTAAGTGTTATTTAATGTGTTTTTCAGTAAAAGGAAAGTATATAAGTTTATAAGTTTATGTTAATGTTTAATGTTCAGTTATAAATGTTGAACATTTAGAGAAGTTTCTGATTTTGAATGTCGTGGTTACCATTGTGCTGAAGAATAGCGTTGTCAATTTCGATTTTCAATTTGATACAACACAATGTGCATAATAACCCCAAATCACAATTTCTCCTTGAAGCAAAATTTGCAAATCAGCAAGGAGAAGGTGTTGAATGTGTCCATACCAAGCTTTATTGGAAATTGTATGTTGGGTCATTGTATTACAGTTTTTCTCGATTGCTAAATGACAGTGGGCACAACTGGAGTCACATGTGCAAAACTCTAACTACAGTCTGCACAGCAGCAGTTCATGTGGACCAAACTCTAGTTCGTGTTTCATTGCTTGAACACAGTTTTCAAAACTCTACACACTTATCCCATGACTTTAACCACAACCTGCACAACACTGTGGATTTACAGCACTTTGTTCAAATGCTAACACACTGCTGTCAAAACTGTGAACCACACATTCAAAACAGAATAGATTTCAGCCTTGTGCCTTTCAAACACTGCTGAGTGCAATTTCAGCTGAAAGGCTAAGCAGGGGTCAGGTTTTAGACTTGTTAGTGAACACACACACACACACACACACACACACACACACACACACACACACACACACACACACACACACACACACACACACACACACACACACACACACACACACATATATATGAGCTCAGAAAGATGGATTTTGGAAATGGAACAAGGAAGACGGGTACGTGGAGGGAGAAGGGTGGCAGGGAGAGGGCGGATGCGTGCCGGATGTGAGGACACGCCAGGGATGGATAAGGCACTCCAGAAGGTTCTTCCCCAGGTGCATGGCAAGAGAGAACATTAGATGTGATGTTGATGAAAACCTGTGGCCTGATGCTAGAGAGAGGCAGGATTAGCCCCTCAATTATTTGTTTGAATTACAGTTTGTACTTTTAGTTTCTACCCCTTTTTTCTAATTACTGTAATTCCGTAAATTACTACAGACTATTGAAGCAAACTGCTAATTTTCATTTACCTTAAAGAATTGTTATGTTCTAAAAATTTAAATAAATCATGTGAAAGAATGTCACTCTTTTCTTTGAAGAAAATATTACTTTGTGTGAAGTCACTGAAATTGTTCAAACTGTAAAGATGAAAAGTTTGTATTTTCTATTGGTGTTTGATGCTAGTGTTTTTACTCTCAGTGTGTTCTGAGTGACAGTGTGTGTTATCTCAGTGAGGGTTGTGCATAGTGTTTGGCTGCACTGAGCTGTTTTGAGCCATGTGTTAAGAGTTGTGTTGCTTGGAATGAGTTTTGCAGGTGAGGTGAACTGTTTAGCTTAGGTGACTGTTGGTAGTGCAGACTGTTGTTAGAGTTTTGCACATGTAGCTCCAGTTGTGCTCACTGTCGTTTAGCAATCGAAAAAAACTGTAAATTAAAACAGCATTTCCTTTTATTATGTTATAAACTCGATTAAGTAGGTTACAACAACAATATTAGAGTTTAGGCAGAATCAGGTAGAAATACCTCATTAAAGCAACAACTGCATGTTAACTTTTTACAGTGTATCCTGTTTTTGATATGAATTAACATTGCAATGATTAGTTTACAATAAGCTATTTATATTGTCTGTGATATATTTATATTTGTACATAACTATTTTCAACTAAATATATTTTGTTAAAGAAAATATACTCAAGATTTATGTATTTATGTGTGTTTTTCTAAATCCTTCTAATGTTTTTGTGTTCCTATATTCAGGAAGTGTAAAGCCCTTTTATAGCGTACAGAGGGCCATAACTTCAAGCATATATTTTATGTATTGAGAAACATTAAGTGCACAGGAAGAGACACATACATGACAATGGTGTAATGGTTATTTGTGTGTTTCTTCATGCATATAAATAGAGATGTGCATGTCCTTTAAAACCACATACTGGCTCTCGTTGGATTAGAATAGAATGTGTGTGTGTGTGTGTGTGTGTGTGTGTGAGTGTGTGTGTGTGTGTGTGTGTGTGTGTGTGTGTGTGTGTGTGTGTGTGTGTGTGTGTGTGTGTGTGTGTGTGTGTGTGTGTGTGTGTGTGTGTGTGTGTGTGTGTGAACCTTCTTTTGCCCTTTTTCCACTTTTCTATCATTTCTATTTTAAGGCATATGTTCATATTGAAAGGTTGTATTTTTGGTTTCTTTAGAATTTTTTAATTATAAACAAAATATATGTAAATTACTGATTGGCAAATTTTACATATAGCTTTATACTGGCTAGAAACCAACTTGGACTTAGACTGATGCTCAGTATGACTGGTCAGATCTATTCAGAGACATCATGTCTCAGTGGTGTAACCATTACTGCTCTGTGATTCAGAGTGAGAATGTCTAGTGAAACTCTTAATGAATCTGAAACTTGAAACATTCTGTTCCTCCCTCTGAAACTGTAAAATGACAATGTTCATTTAAACAGAATTGCAGGCAGTGTCAAACACTCTACAATAATATCTGTCAGCACTTGAAAGCTTGTGTAATTTAAAATGATTTGGCTTCATTTGCATCTTTCTGTGACTGAAGGTGTTGAATTTCAGCATCACTTCAGGAGGATGTGTGGCTAATGTTACAATTACCAGCAACTTTAGCCTGTGTTTCACTCCCTTGTTTAGAAACTTCTATAAACCCCCACAATAAGTAAATCACACATGCACAAATATGAAATTTTACATTTTATAATATAGGCTATACATTGCCCTTTCTCATGTGCTACAGTATATGTCAAAAGCAGAATGGTTTATTTCCATTCTGCCTTCATTTTGAGAAAAGGCCATTACTGGTTTGAAGTTGTATAGATAAAAAAAGAAAAAAAAGAAAGACTTGACAGTGCATTACATATCATTATACCTTTTCACACATAAAAAAAAAAAAAAAAACTATTCTAATGTAATTGCTGTAATAAATCAGAACTTAACGTTTAGCATATAAAGCTATGAGTGAAATATGAATTATTTCGCAATAATTTGGTCTTGCTTTTATTTACCCAACATTTAATAAGAGGTATCGTCTTTCTGCCTCAATCAAAATCAGCTATTAATTACAGCTGACTTTATAAGCTTTTATATGAGGCCATTATGGTTTGGTTTGTTTCAGACTGGGCTGAGGATATGATAGTGTACTGGAAGCACTCAACACACATCAGGAATACATTACTGAGCTCTCATGCCAAATGGGCATAACTGAAGAAAAATAACATTCCATCCTTCTCGTCACCTTTCTCTAAAAAAAATGAAAAGATCCCTAATGAGCTGAAAGGGCTGTTATTTTTATTTTATTTTTTTTGTGTGAACTTACTATATCCATTGTTTGACAGCTGAATGTTTATGCATTTATGCAGTGTATGTTTTATGCAAAAAATAAATAAAAATAAATAAAAATAAAATATATAAAATAAATAACTTTAATTATGTAAGTTCTCAACAATCAATCAGAGCTTATCAACGTGGATATCAGCAGCATTGGGATCAGGTGTGCAGGTTTATTTTCTAAGAGAATCAGCCAAAACTAAAAGAGGAATAGGAAGTAGTAGGAATTCATTAAAATAATAATAGAAATGTGGATTCATGACACAAGTTATTTATTGGTTTCACTGATGTAATTGCTGTGATAATGTGAAAGTTATTTTCATTTATTTCAACTGAATCCAGTCAAGTCATTGAATTACTTTTATCGCGTGCATTGATGTAATGGTGGAAATGCTTGGTGCTAGTATTTAATTTTTTTTAATTTTTTTTTTAAATACTGAAATTATAAGTTAGATTCTGTGTATTTTATTGTACTGTGACACCTTAAATCTTGACAACAACAAAAAACCTTTATTGAAAAAAGATGTTAATTAGGCATGCTGTTTAGCCCCAACAACACCAATTTATTTGTAATAAAAAAAATAAAAAAAGGTATAATCGGACTTTTGACTAAAACTTTATTGTTGCTGAAATTTTTTCCCTGTGACAACTTCCCTGGGTAACAACAACAATATAACTGTATATTTTAAATTATTTTCATAGCATTTTATAGATTTTAAAACGACAATAGACCACGCATTTAAAATGACTAGACTTCCCAAATATAGAGCACACGCTCACAGAATGACGTTCACTGGGGGAGTGAGTGATCAGTCTCTCTCTCTCTCTCTCTCTCTCTCTCTCTCTCTCTCTCTCTCTCTCTCTCTCTCTCTCTCTCTCTCTCAGATGTGAATTCCTCGCATAGCGCTTTGTGTGGAAGTGAATGAGAAGGAAGGAGGGGTGAAGACGCAACTTCTGCCAATAGAAGGAAACGCTGTCTTTTTTATGTCTCAAACTCTCGGCCTGTTTTCGGCGTCTGTTATTCACTCTGCTCAGCTGAGCGAGTCTGGATTTTTCTGTGATTATTAATAACATCTAATGATAATGGGACTAAAGAGGCTCAGTTGCCGATGCGTAGACTGCCGAGACTGTCGCAATCCGTTATATTAAGTTGCATTAGACATTTAGAAGAACGCATAAACTTTTTGATGGATAGATGTGCGTAATTTAGGATAAAACGCGCGACGTTTTGGCACCTATAAGGACTACAGAAATGTTTAGGATAATATTTTAACTAAATATTAGCGCTATTCTTGCATATCCGTCTGCCACGTTTGAAGACGTAAACGAATCGAAACCTTCCCTTAAAGTTCCTTTAAATGCTTTTTTTTTTAATGCGAACTCATATTTATTAACCGGTACATTTGTGGTTTCCACCTCAAACACGTCAATTTGAGGGACTTAAATGCTGTTGAAGTTGAGCAGAACGTCCACAGAATGCTGGAGTGAAGGCACTGAAGATGGCATCGGCGATTTTTGAGGGCACATCCCTGGTGAACATGTTCGTGAAGGATTGTTGGGTTAACGGGATCCGCAGGCTCATCATTAGAGGAGATGAAGAGGAGTTCTTTGAAATAAGGACTGAATGGTCAGACAGAAACATTCTTTACCTGCACAGAAGCTCCTCGGATTTGGGAAGACTTTTAAAAAGACTCCTGGAGTGTTTCCCCGAAGACAGACGAGATTTATCAAAGTGTCCTCTGATAGTAGGTGGGTGCGAAGTGTTATTATGAATAAAGTGCAATCAGTTCTACTTTACCAACTTTATTCTATTCTATTCTATTCTATTCTATTCTATTCTATTCTATTCTATTCTATTCTATTCTATTCTATACGTCTTAACATCATTTGTGTTGACTGCTACTGTCACTACATTTTAAAAGAGCAAATTGATACTTTTACTCAGATGTATCTTCTTCAAACCCTTTCCTTACATCTGAGATTGCAAAGCAAAAAAAAAAAAAAAAAAGAAAAAAAAAAGCGGATTATTCATATCCAGTTCGCGAATGAATGTTGCTCCAATTGTTGCTCAATTCCGTTTCTTTTAATCTGTCATTGATCTGAATGATTCATTCTAATCAATTTCTATTTATTCAACTCTACCATGCTATCATGTTCCTCTCAACTCAACTATTCATGTTTACTCTATATACTCTTTATCACTCCATAATCTAGACTATATTCTACTTTATTGTACTTTACAGTGCTCTGTTTTCTCTTTTCTGTTCTATATCCTATACTCTATATAGGAAAGTAGAGTTGGATATTCTGCTATTTCTACCAGTTTAAAATGACTTCTGTTGGTTTAACAATGTAGTAAGGTTTATTCAGCCATATTAAATAATATTTTTGTCTAGAATAAAACCAGTTAATTTAGCACATATTAAGGTAACCTAACAATGGATATTGTGTTCTAATTTCAAAATGAAGATTTTTATTTTTATTTTTTTTACCAGAAAAGACCCACCCGGAAGCAAACACTTTTTTTTTCTTTTCTTTTTTTTTGTTTGTTTAGGGACAAGGTTCAAGTATTCTGCTTAATAATTCACACTGGACTAAATACAGTGACACACAAACCAGACCTATCATGTGGCTCCTTGCTGTCTGAAACACATGAGTCAGTGACTAGCTTTCTGAATATAGAGCAGGGTTTCTTTTTTGTTTGTTTTTTACATTCCAAGACAGGCCATACACACTACTATTGGGATTCAATTATTAAATCAGGCTAAAATTACAATGGAAACCTACATAACTGCATTATTGCAGCATAACAGTGCTAAAATTTCAAATTGGCCCAAACTGTAACTGTCCCATGAGGCACTTAAAAATGAGTCGTACATCTATAGATCAGCTATGATGCAATTGGGTCAGCTTTCTTTCCTCAGTAGTGTCCTCTCATACACTGTTAGGAATTTGTGATCAGTTTTGACAGATATCTTCATTGTGCAAGATGAGATGACTGTTAAGTTTGTCTCATTGTGAAACAGTAGAAAATTGTATGGTTCATGTTTTTGTGTGAGTTAAAGATATACCATCAGTTTGCAATGTTAAACTACTTAATATAGATAATCACACTGCGTTTAACAGACAAATGACATGCAGAACTCTTTTAACCAGACATTTCAGACTAGCGTGATTGTGTGACATGGCATCTGGACACATGGCACCCTGCTCTGGGGATTTGTGGCTGGCATGCCATTCAATGTTGGCGTGATGCCTAGCACATGTCATCTTGTTTTGGGTTGGTGATTTTGGCTTTGTCTGTAGCCTCTGAAGCAGAGTCGGTCTTGGAAACCATGTGCCAAAGGGCTTTTATATTGTGGCTGCAATGCCTGACCTTTATCCCTCAGACAGAAATAAGCATTCACAACCTTTGAAAACAAAATCACCGGCACCCTGGAAACAAGACAAGAAGGAAATTACTCACTTCCTGAATATTTACCCTTTTCACACCTCTTTCACTGCTTTGTTTGTACCTTTTTCTTTGTGGTGATGTGGTGAAGATGTTATTGGATCCAGAGTTTGTGTCTGACAGTGCTGCTTATGCTTTATGTTTGTGTTAGTGTTGTACACTGTTCAGTCTGTTCATTGTACACCCTCTCTTCACATCCATTCCATTACAATCCCTGTATGCTTGAGGTGCAATTTGCATAATGATTTAGAAGGTTCAAAATTGCCTAGCACTAGCACTGAATGGATACTTAACCTCTTTGGCTCTTTCTTGGCTCAATCTTTGATTCCACTGACCCACTGCTTGTTTTTGAGTGAAAAAAAAACAACAACATAATTTTCGCAACAAGTGAGACATATAGCTGTCATGTCATTATGAGGCTGATGCTGTAAGGGGCACCTCCTAAATTTAGCCCTCCAGTGGCATCCGTGACCACACACACATGCACACAGAACACACTGATACTTCAAATCCAGCTTATTGAGTTCAGTTGTTTGTTTGCTAAGGGATTTTTGCCTTGTGAATGATAAAAAATAAAATAAAAAATACCAGACCTACATTGATTGATGGATCCAAGCCATATCTAGGGTACAGAATGTTAGTCTTGGAGGTGGGAAACCACCCACTTTAGCAACTGTATAATGCAACCATCAACAACCATCCAGAACTCCTTAGCAACCAGCTAATTTAGCAACTGCAAAACATCATCATATATACTTACAGCTCTGTGAAAAATGTATTATCTCCACGAGTGATTGCGATACCGCTTGAGTACGTTGTTGTTAGTGTATTATAGAAATTTATGGGGCAAAATATATATAATTATATACGATACGTTTTTAAAAATGTGTTGGGGGAAAATTACATCTTTGATGAGATAATAATTTGCTGCAGTTGCACTACTCACCGTAAAACACAAAAAATAACACTGTCAGCAGGTTTGAAGCCGCAATAAAAACATTCTAATAACATGCCATTTGCAATGGACTCTGATGTAATGTATTACTGTTTTGTTTTTTACTTTCGTGAAAATGTAAAATTATTCCAGTGAGCTAGCCTTTACTATCTAGTGTAATAAACGACACTTTAACGCTTTAAAACTATAGTTTAGAACAGTGGTTCTCAACTCCAGTCCTCGGGACCCGCTGCTCTGCACATTTTGTATGTCTCCCTATTTAACACACCTGAATCAGATCATCAGCTCGTTAGGAGAGACTCCATGAACTGATTTGAGTGTGTCAGATAAGAGAGACATACAAAATGTGCAGAGCAGCGGGTCCCGAGGACTGGAGTTGAGAACCACTGGTTTAGAACACATGATTACATTTATGCAAAGTTGAAAGACTCCACTTATATTTATGTTTTCCAACTGAAAACATTAGAGCTAGTCAATTTATTTTAAGTGGGTAGGACTGTCGCCTCCCAACAAGAAGGTCCCAGGTTCGAGCTCGGCTGAGACAGGAGTCCTTTCTGTGTGGAGTTTGCATGTTCTCCCAGTGTCAGCGTGGGTTTCCTCCGGGTGCTCCGATGTCCCCCACAGTCCAAAGACATGCATGTTAGGAGGATTGGATATGCCAAATTGTCGCGAGTGTGAATGTGTCCAGGACTAGTGCTGGGTTTTGTCAGCAAGGGCATCCGGCATGAAAAAACCTGTTCCAAATGAAAATGTGTGTTTGAAGAGTTCACTGCAAATGTGTGGGAATAACACTAGGAAGATGATGAAAATTTTTGTTGCAATATTTTTATTGTTGCGATATGAAGATGAAACTGATCAATAACAAAAAAAAACAAAAAAACAAAAAACCTTAAAATAAAATCGGTTCTGCATTTCAGTTATTGGACATAAAAACAAACAAATAATTTATTAGAAAAACATTATCAGGCGATACATTTAATGTGCTAACAGCTAACCAGAACACCCTGGAAACCATAGAGTTTTGTATTGATATTTGTATCAACAGACTTGGTTGATTTTTTTTCAACTTGACAACAAATTATTTTCTTAAAATAGTTTTGTACTTGTTATCAGTTGTTAGCCAACTCCTTTAGAAATGTAGCTTTACTTCTCTTACTCAATCTTTGTGATTTTATCAAAGTCTGCTTTTGCTGTTTGGACCACTGATGCAAACATGCATCTAGATAACGCACTGCAAAATGTGCAACAGTCCCAACACGGCTATGTAGATAATGTGTTAATGGTTTACAGATTAATCACCATGAACAGACATGACTAGATATTTTTGCTTTTATTTCTCTTTTTCTGCACCAGACAGGTTTCTTATGAAACTGTTTTGTTGTTATCAGTTCTTGAGTTTAGTACATCTGCTAGAGTGACCTGCTTGCTTAGCCACATCATGCTGAGTGTTTACAACACAGCATCATGCACTGAATAATATCTAAATTATGTTATATTATAGTGTTATATTGTGTCTGAGGGGCAGTTTGGAAAATGTGAATGCTGGTTTGGGTAGAATATCAATGAACTCAGTGAAAGACCAGGTGTCAAAATGGTTTCCCCCATCTGTTTGGTGTGTATTAACACATGGCTCCTCTTTTGTTATTCATATGGAAACAGTTTAAACCAAACGGTGGCAAAATGGAAATGGATCAGATATGTGCTCTTTCCCCATAGGGAGAATGTTGACGGTAGAGAGCTTGAGATTGTCTTTTTAAACACACAAACACAGCAATCTTTATATAGGCTTAAATCTTTATCCCACAGGAATCGGACACTTCCACAGCAAATCCTGACAGGAAGAACGCCGGAAGAGCATGGATATCTATCCCAGCAAACAGTACAGCTGGATTAAGTTCAATTTTAGCTGGTGTCTTGTTTGGGAAAGAGCAATTTCTTTCTTAAGCATCTCATATTTTCAAATATGGATGATTTACTGCAACATGAATGTTGTTATGCATCTGTTGACTCATTTTGCTGAAGTGTTATTATCTCTTCTGTAAGTCTAAAGAGCTCAGTATTCTGTCCACTGTAACATTTAAAGGTCAGTTATATATGATCATTACAGTGCTGTACAGTACAGTGTCTTATGCTTTTTGTTATTTAATTCCTTACAGTAAAGATTTTTATTTATTTATTTATTTATTTTTTGTATTTCTGATGTGCATAAATGTGTCAAGTTAAAATAAACACCGGAAATTATTTCGTATAGGCTTTATCTGTAAGCAAGCCAAATCCTCTGATTTGTTGCCTCTAAAATATTTTCTTTCAGATGTATGATAATGGTAAACATGGGAGATTTTTAAAGACACAGCATAACTCATCTAGGGCTGGTAAAGTCATTATGATCCAAAGGTGATTTAATGACCTAAAACCTCTGCCCTTATGGGTGATGTCATCAGCATGAGACATTAGTAATGAATAGTCATTCATGAATTACAGTGTGGAGTTTTGTGAAGTCTTTCACAGCCTGAATAAGAAGAGGCCGTTGTGTAAAATCTTTGTTTGTGACTAGAGATTGTGGGTGTTGTTGTCATCACCATCATCATAATTACAGCTCTGGGTTGGTCTGGATGATTAGACGTGCATTCGTCATTGTTTTCAGTATGACTTTCAGTATGAATCCATTAAAAGTAATTAAATCTATTAGATGATTTTCTGATTGATTATTGTCAATTATAGTATTGTTAATACAAAGGAGAGGACCTTTATCAGACTTGCTCACATTTAAATCAACCTTTTTTTAAACCAGACATGATTTTCTCTGTGGTCTCTTACATTTTATGGGGCCAGATAAAGTTGTTTTAGGTGTTGCCTGAACGTTATATCACCACAACTTTGTCTAGACAGCACAATAATCGGAATGCTTGTAAAGTAGTTATTGGCCTGTTAGTGAATTAGTCAATGAGCCACAAAAACTGCACGGACTACAAATAAAACATTTTGAGCTGAGGGGCAGAATACTGATCTGATGTAAAAGATTCTTAGAAAGGTTGGATATGCTGATATGTTTGTGCTCTCACAGGGCTTGTGAAGATTAAAGAAGCAAGAGACATTGAGACAAAGCTAAATGAAGTGGAGCGACTGTTGAAAAACACCATTAACATGCCCTGGAAGGTAAGAGATCTAACTGATGACACCAGTATGAGGAAAAAGGGGCTTGTATATTATTAAAGTGTGACTGCAACAAACAAGAAGCATGTATTGTTATTTTACTTTATTACCTGAACATCTTCCTAAATGACTTACTAAGGTCTTATCATAAGCTCATTCTAAAATGATGTTTTTCTCAGTTTTCTAGGTCAGAGGTTGTCTTAACATTCTTTGAACGCTCGCCGCTAGATCAGGTCCTGAGGAATGACAATGTCCACAAAATTCAGCCATGCTTTCAAAGTCCAGTTATTTCAGGTGGGTTTTTAATGTTAAAATGTTTGTTGATATTGATGAATATTACAATTTATACAAATTATAAGGCAAGGGCTCAATTTGATGATGGGCTTTTTTATTAGTAAAAAAATTAACAAAAACAAACATAAGCTACCCCAACGGGTACTCCAAATGCTCACCTCGTGTGCTCACAACAGACGACAAACACACAGAGCATGAATGTCGGAATTCCGACACAAAACCGAAACCAAACTATACCGGGATCTGAACACCACGCCACGCACAGCTCACATGGACAGAAGAGTGCACGGCTCAAGCTAGGGTGAGATGAGATTGGCTGAAATTCGACTACATAGCCTATAATGATAAATGAATTTCAAACCTAAACCAAACATATTTTTATTCAAAGATCAACAGTCTGTCATTAGTCTTTAGTCTGCCACAAAAAAACAACATTAAAATCATGAACTCAAATGTCATTGTGAAAAAACAATGACTGTTGTAACAGTGCGTAAATCAGACCTTTCAGGCTATAGCCTAATGCTAATAAGCCTTATGCCAAAATGATTATTACAACTACATTGTCGGTCATTAAATAAGAAAACAAAATAATTGTGTAGATAATTTGCTTTGTGTAACCCGACATCAGACATTAGGCCGAAGTATTTTTTTGCACACAGTGCCGCGACCAATCAGTCACTCCTTTACGACTGGCTGCCTGCACATTCATTGTCTTCGCAGCTGCTGCAACTTGCGCTCGCTTATCAATGCATATAAATTCGCGCCTACTGTCTCTTTGTAGAACTTAAAAAAGAAAAGAAAAAAGATGCTGCAGCCAATGAGCAGCCAGCGGGGGCTGGCTGCAGGATGACTCAACCTCCACGGACAGTTTTTAATGTTTTATCAGACAATAACTACTCAAGATTTTGCTTTAGTGTAATTTTCAGGACAATAAGGCCCCGAAAGTTGTGCCGAATTTCGACCCCCTGCCAAATTATTACCCCCCTTGTTGAAGTCAGTACCTGATTGCCTAATCCTAACCCCACCCCTAATCCTAACCCCTCCCCCACAACTAAACCTACCAATACTAGGGGGGTAATAATTTGGCGGGGGTCGAAATTCGGCACAACACCGGATTCGGGATTCGGGACAACAGCTTAGATTTCGTGTCTGTCCCATATTTTTCGGGACGTCTGGTCACTCCAGCTCAAGCACACTCGAAACTGCGCGCTCACACAAGACAAGACAATACAGTAGCGTCAGGGCTCTATCACAAAACCAAGAATAAACTAGACATAAGTATTATGTAATATTAAAATAGTATTGTTTATATAATTGTTATATTATTATAGCTAATGCAACCAACCAACCAACCTACCGGTCAAAAGTTTGGAAATATTACTATTTGTAATGTTTTTGAAAGAAATCTCTTATGCTCACAATGCCTGCATTTATTTGATCAAAAATACTGAAAAAAACATCTCAGGTTACGACCGTAACCCTGGTTTGCTGAAGAGGGAACGAGACACTGCGTCGAGACACTGTGGGAACGCCCCTGTTTGATTGCTTCATTAAGCATGTGTGAAATCAGCCCAATGGCGTGACAGATCTTCATAGGCAGGTGACGTCACGATCAGGAAACTAAAAAGCATTCCCGGAACAAACAGAGCTAGCTTCTGATAGACTGAAGCAAGTTGACCACAGGCATGTAGGGAGTATGGCAGGGCGACGCGGCATCTCATTCCCTCTTCAGGGAACCAGGGTTACAGTCGTCACTTGAGACTTTTCCTTTTAAGGGAACTCAAGCTGCGTCGAGATGCTGTGGGAACCTTGTACCCACGCGGCCGTATTAGCGTGTGAAATCATTGTCAACACTAAGACAAAAAGCACCCTATACCCAGGAATGGAGTATGCCGCATCACAAATCCTGTCGCAAAACAATTCCGTCATTAGCGTTACACGATGACAAGGAGCCCCAAACTTTTTTTCCACATAACCAAGGCACGTAGGCATCGCCCCGTGACCTTGATCATGCGAAACGGGTTTCCGCTCGGGGAGAACCCCTTGGTTTTGAGACACCACTGCAGGGGCCACATGTACAGCAGGCCAAAAGGTATCACGTTGGACGCAGCTGCCATGAGACCCAACAGAACTGTTTGACAGTGAGTTACTTGCCTAGCCTTAACCCATTTACGGCTGAGAGAATCTAATACTAGAATCGATACTAGCAGGAGACAGACGTGCCTACATCGTCGTCGAATTCAAACCACGCCTATAAAAGTGGTTCTCTGAGCTGGAAGAAGCAAACTCTTCATGCTGTTGAGCCTTAACCGCAACTTCCTCATATGGACGAGAACAAGACATTTCGATGCTGAACCGCCATATGCTCTGATTGAGCTAGAATCAACCAATCGTCGATATAATTCAACACGCAAAAGCCCTGGAGTCGCAGTGGAGCCACAGTTGCATCCACGCATTTCGTGAAAGTGATGAACCTCCTGTTTTTCTGCTGACCAGTCAATTTTAAGTTTGGCCACAGCATGGGTCATGACCTCTATGAGCTATATGCAGGAGTATGAGGTGGCGAGTCCAACTCCTCAGAGCTCGATAATTGCAGTACTGGAGCCTCACCAAGGGCGGAAGAAACCACAAAGTGTGCTTCCAGACCCTGAGGTAAAGCACTGGACCTGGCAGGTGAGGGCAGAGAAAGGGTTGGGCCCTTCTCTAACCTCTCTACTAGGTCCATTTGTGAACCCCACGACCTGTTTCCAACATTGATAATAAATCAGCATATTAGAATGATTTCTGAAAGATCATGTGACACTTATTAAATGGCTGATGACTAAAGGCTGATGAAAATTCAGCTTTGCACCACAGAAATAAATTAAATTATTATATATTAAAATAGAAAACCATTATTTTAAATTGTAATAATATTTCACAATATTACTGTTTTTTCTGTATTTTGATCAAATAAATGCAGGCTTGATGAGCGTAAGAGACTTCTTTCAAAAACATAAAAAATAGTAATGTTTCCAATTTTGACCGGTACTATATATACATATATATATATATATATATATATATATATATATATATATATAAATCTGTATATGGACAGATTCACATACTGTAAGAGCCTTGCTTATTATTATGTTCTTTTATAAATAACAAAAAAACTAAATTAGACACTTTTTTTGGAGATAATTTTATTTTTGACCATTCATTGACTTCTCTACAGAGATCATGAGGTCTAATGGGTTTTGCCTGGCGAACACTGAGACCATTGTGTTTGATGAGAGCGTTCCACTGGACAAAGAGAGACCCTCCTCCACTGACTCAGCCCAGCACTCGTAAGTGCCTGACATTCCCTCTGTGTCATCCCAGTCCAATTCTCTGAGTACATAAATATAACGGAAATATATAGTGATAAACTTTGATGTATTATACACTTGATTACATTCACACAACAGATTTTTACATCAGCCATTGACAGAAGGCTTGATGTAATGTTTTCCTTGAGTGCATAGTGGTGTCACACACAGGAAGTGGTACTTCCTTCCTTGGGTGTGAGTAGGAAGCTCTGGAATGAAACTCAAGACCCTCCCAATTAGATGTCTGATGACATTATTCCCACAATTATACATGATATACACAGTTCCTCATTACATCCGGAACACTTCTGATTAAAGGGATAGTTCACCCAAAAATGAAAATTCTGTCATTATTTACTCACCCTCAAGTTGTTCCAAACCTGCATGAATTTCTTTCTTCTGCTGAACACAAAAGAAGATATTTTGAAGAATGTCGGTAACCAAACAGTTGATAGACCCCATTGACTTCCATAGAATGGAAAAAAATTCTACGGAAATCAATGGGGTCCCATGAACTGTTTGGTTACCGATATTCTTCAATTATCTTCTTTTGTGTTCAACAGAAGAAAGAAATTCATATGGTTTGGAACAACTTAAGTAAATGGTGAGTAAATGATGACAGAATTTTCATTTTTGGGTGAACTATCCCTTTAATACAGCAGGTGAAGTATTATAGAGTTATGGCTATGATGTCTTAAAAATAGTCTAGACAGGCAGCTGGCTGAGTTTTAGTTATATTGTTTCTTAAGATGTTGTTTTCCCATCATTTCATATATAATTATTGTTAACAAATCTCTGAAAATGCAGGTATGATGAGGACGGGAGAGAATCTCTGGATCCTGTGGACCAAGACCTGAGTGACGATGATCCTGAAGCTTATGTCACTAACCTGTCCTACTACCACCTGGTTCCCTTCGAAACTGACATCTTGGAGTGATGCAGACTTTTCTGCATGGGTGGACATTTACAAAGGGGCACTGAAACCCCACCTCTACGATGCAGATAGCCTGCATGTAAATTTTGCCAAGCGATGGGATGTGCTGCAGTTTAGAGGCTAATTCTGATTGTGTTTATGCTGCAGGAAGTCTTAATGAAGAGATCACCACTAGACACAGAATCTGTCCATCAGATTTGGTGGCCTGAGCCCAAAATGAGACTGTATTCACCAACGTGCCTCATTATTCAACCTCGAGTCATGTTGTAGACAAGAAAATATAATAGGAACTGACAAAAAAAAAGACAAAAAAAGTTGCTATTCCTGGTGCACAGATTGGTGGTGGCCTGAAATATTTTATTTTTATTTTTATTTAAAATCCACAGTGTCCCAGAGATCTTTTTCAAGGCCCAATGCCCAGAACCTGCCTGGAAAATAATTGTTCTTATTCAGAAATAGTCTACGCTCTGAGAATCAATCCTTTGGCTTTAGTGGATGATCTAAAGATGCTCCTGAAGAAAAAGATTTGCATAAAGATTTATCAAAATGGAAGGTTGTGATAGTAAAAAACTTAAACATAAATGCTGATTCAAACAACCAAATCCTGAAAAAAGGACATGTAAAATGAAAACCCATTACATCAACTGAAACCTTTGATTTTGTACAAAAATCACTGCTTTATTAATCTTAACAGCCATTTTTGCCTTAGTGCTAAATACTTTGGGGTTAGTTAAATTAAATTTGCCAATGTAAGACATATTTCTGAAGTGAATTGTATTAGCTTGTGACCTCTCTTCTACTCCCTGAATATGTAGCTGAACTTTCTTCTTTCCTCTTGAACACAAAAGACTTGCATACATACTTGGCTCATGGCTCCTACTTACACAAATATATATGCACACACATGCACAAAGAAACACACGCCTACTTTACAGTCATGTTTCCCTGCTACCATGAGAAAGTTCTACTCTTGGTTTAGTTCACATCACAATTTTTGGTGCTTTAATAATCTTTTCCAACCTTTAAAGCATACAAACAGGAAGAAAAAAAGTGATTGCAAGTGTGAGAAATGTTAAGTAATTGTGTTTGAGATTATATTTATATATTTTTGCAAAATGCAAGTAATGATGCTTGGTTTAATTGTTTTATTCTTCTGGATGCATATAATATATATTTTCAGTCATGTCCATCATGGCATAAAATTGTGACTCCCTTTTTCAAATCTAAACCTGGATGCATGTGAGCTAAATGCCAGAGATATCACTGAAGTCTTGTTGGACCCAAACAAACACAAGAGCAGAAGAATAGACTGTGTTTGCATAAAGTGATTAAAGTAGGCCTACATGACCAAATGCATAGCACATTACATATCCAATACAAAGGATTTTACAGAGGTTATTTTTTTGTTCATTGGAATTTTAATGATTATTTTATATTTGTAAGCATTGAAACTAACTTTTTCACGTTGTTACACGTTGTACATACTTTTATATGCTAGCATTTTTGACTGGGGTCAAGGACTGATGTGCACCATATCATCATGTATTGCTATTGGTATTTCATACAGTATATTTGAAATGATATACAAAACTTGTGAATAATTTATTAACAACATGCCACTAAAGCTTTTGTTTAAATAATGATGAGTTTGCGTTGTTTTAGATTGTTTTCTTCTTCAGAATCCTCAGGTTATAATATCAAACTTGCCTTATTTAAATCAACTTTATTCACAGAAAGATATTCATAGCAAGTTCATATGTAACACCTGATTCCACAAATCACATCTATAGAAGGACGTGTTTTGGATATTGATAAGGCTGTTTAATTTCCCCTTTTTTTCCTGAAGACCATCATAGCTAGCCTATAGTATTATTTGTGTAAAGGTTACTGACACCTGCTGTTCATTCATAATATTATTGTTATTAACTGTCAGATCATTTAAAAAATAGATAGCTGAAGGTTTGAATACACTTAAATATACATTACCCTTGAAAAGTTTGGGGTCAGTAATTTTAAATGAATTAATCATTTTAATCAACAAGGATAATGTTACTAAATATTTCTGTTTCAAATAAATGCTATTTCTTTACACTTTATTCATCAGAATCCTGAAAAACAGGATCATGGTCACCAAATCAGCATATTAGAATATTTCTGAAGGATCACGTGACAATGAAAACTGGAGTAATTCTTGAAAATCCAGCTTTGCCATCATATAAATTAATTACATTTTAAAAGATATTAAAATGGAAAATGGCTATTTTAAACTGTAATTATATTTCACATTTTGATCGACTAAATGCAGCCTTGGTGATCATAAGTCTTTTTTCAAAAACCCCACAACCCCAAACTTTTGGAATGGAAGTATAAGTGTAATTTATATTTGTATGAAAAAAAAAATCTGAGAAAAAAAGAAAAAGAACAAACACAACTAAATGCTTAATATAAATAATATAATGCATGCTTTATATGGGCTACAGCTACACACTCATTTACACTGGTAGCTTACTTGTGTTACAAGGGATATCAGAAATATATAATTATTAAAAATATTACATTTATTGAAATTTAATCAAGACAATGGTCAGATCTTTATTCCATGTTATAGGGTAAATTATTTAATATGACAATTGAAACATGAAAAAGTTATTTATTTAGTAAGTTCATTCATTAGTAAAAATTTGGCCATCATGTACACCCTGCAGTTAAACTAGGTTGTCAATTCTCATTTTGGTGCTTAATACTGTTTAAAAGGTCAAATTGTAAAGTGTGCACAGTTATTAAGCACATGCTATCAATTTCTTTATTATTATCTTATCAGAGCTTTGAATCAATAACAGTTTATTGAAACATGCAGAATGACAGTCCCATAGGGGTCTATGCATTTATTGTGTGTTTGGATGGACAGTCCCACCTGACCGCAACAGATAACGAGGGCTTTAAAACTGCGCCGCCTAGCGTCTGAACACTGTTGCAGAACATAAATAAAGGATTCCAAACACGAGAAACGCCGGAACTTTGCCATGGTTACAATGGTTTCAGTCAATTCTCATAATGTTGTTGATTACATTAAGGTCTGTAAGTATTTTGGCCATTGGTCTTCTTTTGACAGCATTTTAAATAAACTTTACACACCCAAGGGTCCTCTTTGCTTAATATCTAAGTGCTTCCTGTGCCACTTTTCAGAAGTGGGACTTTTATGATCTTTGTTTTCTCGATTAGTTGATGACTTTTATTTTGAAATCTCTAGCAACAGTTTGAATCGTGAACTTTATTTCTCAATATCATTTAAAGTCGTCATGGATCGCCAAACCACTGCTGTCCGTCCAGAACATCGGTTTGACACCAATAACTTGAAAAGATATTTGTCAGGGAAACTTGACAGCTTTTCAGACAACAGAACTTTAACTGTGCAGCAGTACATGTAAGAAATCTCCCAACACATCTCCTTTAGATGCACCTCATTCAGTCAAAACCCATGCTTTGCTTGTCTGTTATTGTATTATTTTATTTATTTGTTTTGAATAGAGCTGGTCAGTCCAACCCAACGTTTTACATTGAGACTGCAAACAAGCGTTATGTGCTCAGAAAGAAACCTCCAGGAGAACTGCTGCCTGGAGCTCATAAGGTAGGCTACTATTGTTAAATATCGTATTAGTGTAAAAAAGCAGGATAACATGCATATTTATAGAATATTGTAATGGTGAGTTTAATACAGCTTAGTTGGGTTAATCAAACGCTGTTGTGAACATGCAGAAAGGACTTTGACACCAGTGACTGTACTTGACAACGCAACACATAATTGCATGTAGTAGCCTTTAGTTAATCAGCAGAGGGAGACAGAACCAAACAATACTAAGTGAAATGTGCAAGATTGTACACTTTTTTTTTTTCTTTTTTTTTTTTTAGTAAATGCTTTACACTTTTTCTATGCCAGGTACTTGACAGTTATCAATCTTTTGTATTTTGTCACGTTTTTCAACTAACTTGATCAGGTTTCATTAAAAGGCAAAACCGTACAGATTTCTAATATCTGGTGCCATAAAAATATTAATTGCTATTACAATTTCTAAATTGGCGCATTTTGGATGAGACAGGTGGATATTTAATTTTTTTTTATAATAAACTAAAACTATTAAAAATCATTTTCATAAAATGAAATAAAGCTGACATAAAAAAAAAAAAAAAATTAGATGAAAAGATTAAACTTACAAAAAAACTAAAATGAGAAATTTGGCCTTGGCAAATTATTAAAATAATATAAAGTACTAAAATTACAAAAACTGCAATAAATTGAAGTTAATTCACGAGGCTAATAAAAATGACTAGAGCACAAATCAAAATTACAATTACTGAAACAAACTAATATTAAATTATATAATATATAATGACTGAATGAATGAGGCATTTATATAGCACTTTTATATGTACTACTATAATAAAAATGTATATAAAACCCATATAAAAATGAATTCAAAATATTAATAAATAATATACTATTATATAAATAGTACTAAAATAACATTGAAACCAACTGTAACAGTAATTATGTGTAATATTAAATATCATCATACTGGTGTCAGTCAAACAAAACATGATCATGTATTGTTTGATTTTGTGTGTGCAGGTAGATAGAGAGTATGCTGTTCAAAAGGCTCTGTATTCTGTTTGCTTTCCCGTTCCTCACCCTGTGATGTACTGCACAGAAACTAGTGTTATCGGCACAGAGTTCTACATCATGGAGCATGTACAGGTACTCGTACGCCGTGGAAGTTACCTTGATTGTTAATTTAATTAATGTTGTTACAATGTTGGACCATGTCTGAGTTAAATATAGCCACATTGAGCCAACATTTCTCTGTTTTTGAATTATCTTTGAAATACAGTCTAACAGCTCTAGCAGTTCAAGTTATGCACTCTGCCAGAAGGGGGCAGTCATGATTGATTTTTCGCCTCAACTTTTTAGTCCGTGTAGTTTTCAATGGTTTAAGAATGGAGGAACATCAGTTATTCTGTATATGTTTGTCTGCACATCAGGGACGTATATTCAGGGACTTGAGGCTCCCAGGGGTCAGTGCGGCAGAGCGAACAGCTTTGTATGTGGCTGCAGTGGAGACTCTAGCCAAACTTCACTCTCTGGACGTTGATACGCTAAGCCTCATGGGATACGGAAAGGGGTCAGGTTATTGTAAAAGACAGGTGAGATAAAGACATTATCAGTTATGAGGTATTGAACTGAAATCAACATTTTTATTGTTACTATTATTATACTCTATATCTATGGTCATCTTTTAACCCGGCAATAAACTTATTTTTGAAATTATGTCTTGTTTTCAGGTGTCTACATGGACAAAGCAGTACAAAGCCTCTGCCCACAAAGAGAATCCTGCCATGGATAAACTTTGTGATTGGCTAAGCCACAACCTGCCAGCCAGTGACAATGAAGTGTCCCTTGTTCATGGAGATTTCCGAATTGACAACCTGATATTCCACCCTACAGAGGTACTAATACCTACGATAAGTCAAGTCATCTTTATTTATATAGGTATTAGCGCTCTATAAAATACAGATTATTTCAAAGCAGCTTTACAGTGATAAACGGGTAAATAATGATCAATGATGCAAATAGAGATCAATTCTGCTGTAAAGCAGCTCTAGAAATACAATAGTGTCATTGTTCAGTTCAGTGTTGATTCAGTTCCTTTCAATAATTGTTTAAAGTTATGGAAATTAAGCAACTCTTATATGAATTATGGGCCCCCTCCATTCTGATGATTTTTTTTGTTTTAAATAATGAAACAAAATAAATAATTGATTAACGCCATAATGGTGCCTCACTGCTCTTGACTGAATAACTTTTGTAACTTTAATAAGGATCAATTTATTAGTCAAGATTATAGTCAGTGTTATTTTACATTTGATTATTCAATTTCTGTATCTGAAAACCACTGTTAGACCACATTAAAAAACACTGTTTATTTTATTTGCACATTTGCTCTTGCTATTGTATTTATTTGTGCTATTGCTTGTAGTTTGATTATTTGTTCTTATATTCTTTTTTTTATTTGACATTAGTCCTTATTTTTACTGAACATAGCACTAAAACCGTAATACAATCCGAACCGTGAGTAATTTGAACCGTTACACCCGTTTAAAAGTTTGAAAATCAAACATCAAATAATATATATAATCTTTTGTACGATTATAAATGACTTTACTGACACTTTTGATCAATATACTGTATGTGTCCTCGTTGAATAAAAGTATAAATTTGTAAAAATGTTATGCCTTAATATGAAGTATGGAAATTCCTCCAGTTAATCTTGGCAATCAAGTTTAATGCAAAGTGAAATGTTTCATTATTACAGTGGCATTACCTTTTAAGAGCCTTAAGATTTTTTAAGCTTACATACCGTTGTCAGCGGATGATTTATTACAGAGAGAATTGTAAAGATCAAGTAAATCAAAACCAACTGGCAGAGCAAGTCTTAAATTAACCACCCATTATAATGTCACATGTCTTTTAGCAGAACAATCTTAGTAAGCTTATTGAAACTCTATTTTCCCACATTATATTTTGTAATGATGGGTAATAGATATAACAATGTATTTCTGTCAGTCAAACCAATACCTCAGTCCCTCCTATGAAAGAGTTCAGACTTTTACATGTGGGAACATATGGGTCTCCTGAAAGGTTTATTATCTCTCTTCAGGCTCGTGTGCTGGCTGTGCTGGATTGGGAATTGTCCACTACTGGACAGCCAATAGCAGACTTGGCCTATTTCCTCATGCCACACTATTGGCCCAGTCACTACAAAGTCATCAGCACAATGGGCGGAGTTACAGGAGTCAAGGGTGGAGAATCTCTTTTTTAAAATTTTTTTACAAATATTTTTGTAGAGTCAAAGGGATAATTCATTATTTACTCACACTCATGTTGTTCCAAACCCATAAGGCTTTGATTAATTGGTTTGGTTTTACAATGCCTTTATAACCCTTTTAGATCTTTTAAGTTTTGGTTAGCTGGACTTTCTGTGGAGGGACAGAAACCTCTCAGGTTTCATTAAAATATCTTAATTTGTGTTTTAAAGATGAACCAACGTCTTATGGGTTTAGACCACCATGATGGTGAATCAATGATGACAGAATTTCCATTTTTGGGTTAACTAAGCTTTTAAGGAAACAGTTTCCTTTTTATGTAATTTTATTATTGCTTTAATCCATCTGTTGCTTTTGAACAGGAATTCCATCTCCAGATGACCTGATCTCCATTTACTGCTGTTGTCGAGGGATCCCAAACTCCCTCCCCCAGCTAAACTTCTTTATTTCCATGGCCATTTTCAAAATGGCTGCAATTGCGCAGGTATTAAGTTCATGCAGGCCATGTCAAGCCATTTTTGTTAAAACAAAGTTAAACTGTTTCTGCCTGTAAATATGACTGTGGCGAGCAGGATGAGGCAGAGGGCCGTGAGAGAGCGGCACGAGGCCGGTGGCGTGATCTATAATGAGCGACACCTCCACGACGCACTGGTCTCTCTCGATCTCCACTGTCGTCGCTCCTCCTTTATGCTTCCACTTCTCCGTAAGAGATACGAGACCGGTGCATCGTGCAGGTGTCGCTCATTATCAATCATGCCACCGGCCTCGCGCCGTTCTCTCATGGCCCTCGACCTCATCCTGCTCGCCACAGTCATATTTCTCCAAGATTATTACATGATTAATGGACATTTAATATCATTCTGATTTGAAATATTCATTATTTGAGGGAAAAAGGAGAGTGTAGTACAATGAGAGACATGAAACTAGCACAGCTACACTACTGTGCAAAAGTTTGGGATCAGGAAGATTTCTTTTATTTTTTATTTTTATGAAATTAATACTTTTATTCAGCAATAATGCATTAAATTAATTAAAAAAAAACATACAGTAAAGACATTTATAATTTTACAAAAAACTCTGTTTCCAACAAAAGCTGTTTTATTAATTTCTATTCATCAGAATCCTGACACAATGTATCACGACTTCCACAAGAATGTTAAGCAGCATAATTGTTTTCAGTATTGATAATTATAGGAAATATTTCTTGAGCATAATATCAGCATATTAGAATGATTTCTGAAGAATCATGTGACACTAAAGACTGGAGTAATGGCTGCTGAAAATCTCTATTTTGCCAGCAGGAATAAATTACATTTTAAAATATATTCAAATAGAAAAAAGTTATTATTTTAACTTATAATACTATTTCCCAATATGAAAGAAAAAAATTGTTATTCAAAAACATTGAAAATAATATCTTACCGACCCCAAACTTTTAAATGGTAGTACAGTACATGAGGGAAATCAGTTTCTTGGAAAAACTGTCAATTATTCATGGCCATTAACCAACTAAAGTATGTTTGACTACAACTGACCAATCAAAATCACAAAGTATGTCAGAAAGTATTCCAGAGCCATGTATTAAAATGAGAAAAACATATTTAATAAACATATTCTATGAAGGTAGATGATTTTACTCCCAGAATGTCAGTTGTATGCAGTAGTTCATGGTTGCGAATAACTGGTGAACCTTCTGTTTATTTTGTCTTATAAAACACAACTAATACACAGAGAAAATCACACAGGTGCTAAACTTATTCAGGACCAATAATTCTCTTTCTCTCCCCATTTTATGCAAGGGGATTTATGCAAGGCATTTGTTGGGCAATGCCAGTTCAATGAACGCAGCTGAGTTTGGAGAGAGCGTGGAGCCGTTAGCCGAGCTGGGTTTACAGATTGCCTTCAGGTACAACAGCACAATCTCAACTCTTCATGCACATTAGAGGAATTACTTGCATGACAGATAATCTCTTAATGGTTATTTTCAGTTTTCCAATGTCCAAAAGGATCTTTCATTATTTCACTTCGACAACAAGTTTTGTTTAAAAAGCATGCTGTGTTTTGGTTTTATTTTGTGGCTTATCTTTGAAGTTGTTTCGGAAACAGCAGAATATGTAATTAAAGGTGTTTCAATGTAAGCAGGGTGTATAATTATCGGTTGTGTTTTTATTGTCAGGGTATGTTGTTTGAAATTTTGCTTGGTTGTAATTATAAATAATTATGGTATTTTATAAAGGATGTGTTTTTTGATTGCAGCCCAACATTATCCCTGCCGATCTCTCATCAGCTGTTCATGCAGTCACCCAAAGGTCAGGTTGTCCTTCAGCATGTGAAAGAGTTCATGAGAAAGCACATACTTCCTGCGCACAAGGTCAGCACTGCCGTCAGCTGTGTGGGAAATCCTTACGAGAGTACAGAAAGATATGATGTCAAAACATCTTTCATATTATCAGGAGATTATCTGGTTATTTGAATTTATGAAAATATAAAATGCAAAAAAAATAATTAAATAAATAAATAAATAAATAAATAAATAAATAAATAAATATATATATATATATATTAAATTATAGTTAATTTTTTTATAAAAAGACAATAAAATGATAATGTATTTGATTAATAATAATAATTATCATTTATTTGTTTGTTTGTGTACAATTATATTGTTTGTGTGTTTAATTACTATAAGGAGAATCTTATTTCCCCCTTTTATTTTCTCTTGTATAGAAAGTAAAGGAGTACTATGCCAAACACAAGGACACACCTGAGAGATGGCACACACCTCCTGTGTTAGAGGAGTTGAAGGTGATGATACATACAATCATTGGAATATTATATAGTACCATCATATCACAACTTATACTGCTGTTTGTTGTCAGTAAGATTTACATTAAATTGATCAGAAGTGACAACAAAAAGACTTGTACAAGAATCCATCATAGTTTCCACAAAAATATTGAACAGCATTACTGTTTTTTCAATGTTGATAATGATAAGAAATGTTTCTTGAACATCAAATCAGCATATTAGAAGGATTTCTAAAGGGTCATGTGACAGTGAAGACTGGAGTAATGGCTGGAGTAAATTATACCAACCCCAAAATTCATCAGTAGTGTCAAAGAATAATGTATCTAATTGAACTGGAGTGAGTAATATTTTCTCTATGTATCCGTGTGTGCAGGCAAAGGCTCGAGCCGCAGGCTTGTGGAATTTGTTTCTTCCTTCAGAGAGTGGCCTCTCTCAGCTGGATTATACTCACATCGCAGAGGAGACAGGACACTGCTTCTACGCCCCCGAAGTCTTCAACTGCCAAGCCCCAGGTGGGTGTTTGCATGGGTCAGAAATGTGATTGTTTTTATGAGGCTTTTTGATTTTGGCTTAAAGCTACTTAAGGTACACTTCTTACTTATAATATATGTGTATTTTTATATATTATAGTACAGAATAATAAAAGTAACATGAAATGTAACAAGTTTTACAACCATAATTAGTGAAAATCAGGTTTATCAGAGAAGTGTCATATTTTGAGTATATCCACATGTTTTTTTTTTTTGTCGTTACTGATATTTATTTTTATATTTAGTGTAAATTTCATGTCATAGAATTACATTTGGTGTGATTTGTAGACGTATTTTCTATTTAAAACAGAAAATCTCGCTGATTGTGTCAGCAATCAACACAATTGTATTTACACTACCGTTCAAAAATCTTGAGCTGGTAAGATTTTAAATGTTTTTGAAAGACATTAGTCTATTATGAAATTTTACAATTTAAAGTTTTCTATTTTAATATATTTTAAAATGTATTTTTTTTGTTGCATTTTTTACTCTAGCCTTCAGTGTCACCTGATCCTTCAGAAGTTTAAAATATCCTGATTTTGTGCTCAATAAACATTTATTATTATTATCAATTTTTAAAACAGTGCTGCTTAATATTTTAATATAGGATTCAAGACTCTTTGTTAAATAGAAAGTTCAAAAGAACAGCATTTATTAGAAATAGAAATATTAGAAATAACATTATAAAAGTTTTTCACTTGATCAATTTAATTTATCATTGCTGAATAAAAGTATTTATTTCTTAAAAACAATCTTACTGACCTTAAATTTGGAACAGCAGTGTAAATTCTGAGTGACTTATGGTAGTATTGATACAGTAAATGTCTAACAGACACTGGGAATATGGAAGTTCTGCACCTGTTTGGCACTGAGGAACAGAAGAGACTCTGGTTGGAGCCCTTGCTGAGAGGAGACATACGATCCTGCTTCTGTATGACAGGTGATACGTGTAAAAACAACTTATTTTCAAAATGTACTAGCTAACTGATCAGTTTTAAGGAAGCTTATTAAAATTTAGCTGGTTTCTGGTTCATCTGACTGACTGGACATTTTTTTTAATTCTTAATTATTTTTTTGGTAACACTTTATAATAACTGCATGCTATGAATATTAGTTAAGCATTAGTAAATAGTTAATTCATAATTTATAAAGCATTAATATACATTAATAAGCAGTTTATAAGTACAGCTATAAATGCTTTATTCTTGCATATCTATAATGTGTTTAATGCTTGTATTTAATTGTATATAAATAATCAGTTTATAATTTACAAACCAGTTATTTAGGAGTTGTCAGTTGTTCATAATATCATTTAGAAAGTGAATGATTAATAAACTTTTTAAACTTACATTTATACATCTTATTATTCAGACATATAGTAATAGTTACTCGGTGCTATAATAAATAAATGCTTTATTAACATGTATTCCTACTGTAATTCATGATTAATTCAGGTAGTTATAACACATAGTAGTTGTCAGTAAACTATTTTTGTGAGCTCATCTAAAGTGAGGACTATTTATGCCTCAGTGAGTTGGTAAAGTTGTGGTTTGGTTTCAGGCAAAGAAGGTCAGCAGATTCATGACTGTTGGAAGGTTATGAGAGATGACCAAGAGGGGTGTAGTGTATTGTTTTGAACAGCAGTGGACAGGTTTTCCATGGAGATATAGTCTATTAGTAAGTTTTTCCAAGATGCAATATATGTATGGTGTTCCTTAATTTCCAGTTCATGAGGATATTTTTCTTGTCGATAGTTTGCGCCACAAGGAGTAATTGACTGTTTGTGTTGTTTAAATTGAATATGGAAATGGCACTCAATATGCAGAGGGAGGGAGATATTAGAATGTGACATCCCATAAGGACGGATAGTGATTCAGTGACGTTTTCCCCGATTTTGTTTAATTTGGATGCAATGCCAAATGGTGTGAACCTAGGTGTGTGGGTTTTTTTGTGTGCAATGTGGACAGGTTTCTGAAGTAAATCCTATTTGAAACTATTTCCATCCAGTTAGTAGTATGTCGTGCTTCCAGTCCTCCTTGTGTTTTTAGTTTCTGTTGGGTCGTCAATTGAATTCTTGGGGTCTTATTTTCCCGTAGAATTTGGTAATTGTTGAGTCTAGAGATTTAAACCAGGTGAGGCTGGGTTGTGTTGGAATCATTGAGAATAAATAGTTTAATTTAGGGAGTGTTGTCTTTTTTATGACTGATATTTTGCCCAAAATGGATAATGATAAGTTCACCCAGAGTTGAAGACATCTCTTGTTTTGAGGAATGGAGTAAAGTTAAGACAAAACAGCTCTGACAGCCTGGGGGAAACATGAATGCCTAAGTATGTAATGTGATTGGTGCGGAGGTATAGGTGGTTTATTTTGATGTCACATCCAAGCTGTAATGAAAGAATAGAAGATTTACTCCAGTTAAATAAGTATTCAGAAATATTAGAGAATGAATCAATGAGTTTAATCGTTTCTTGGAATGTTGTTGGGGATACAGTAATACATCATCAGCATAAAGGCTGATTTTGTGGTGAAATATTTAGTGTTTGAATTCCTTTAATGTAAATGTTTTGACAGATGGCTGCTGCTAACGGTTCAATGAAAATGGTGAATAGTTAGGGGGAGAGTGGGCATCTTTGTCTAGTTCCCAGTGCAGTTTAAGCAATGTGATGTTAGTCAATTGGTGATGATAGTGGCTGAAGGTGATTTATATAGAATTTTGATCCAGTTAATGAATCCCCAAAGCCAAAGCGACTGGATATTTTTCTTTGGTGTGTTTACATAAGATTTAATAAACAGCTGAACGCAGCATAACATAACAGAACAGAGCGCAGTAGTCTCCAGATATGATTCACACTCAAGCCTCTCTAATGTTACACACTCATTAGTACTTGACTTATAAGGAGGATTTATATTTAGGTTAATAATGAGGTCTGTGTTCAATGAGTGAACAAGGAGTGAAATATCTGGTGGATGAGATTTAGGAAAACAAAGTGATTTTGATTCTCTTGCTAATAGAGCAAGCCAAAAGATGGCTATAGAGTGAATATGTGTGAGCACATGTGTAATGGTGATTTAAAAAGGCATCAAGTTTCTCAACATGCCTATACAGATGATGTTGTAATGCCCCCAGAGTTTTCATATATCATTATTTCCAGTGTGTGTCGTTTTAGCTGTCATACAGACGATAGCTGTAATTCTTACTTGTGTGTGTAACAAATGCCAGATTTCAAATGAAATATCTACGCCAGGTTATCATTTCTGCCTTAACAGCCAGTCTCTCTTTTTCACTAGCAAAGGAGATTATCCTCTACCACCTTTTTGACAAGGCTCCCTATTGTCCAAAACAATATATTTAAAGCCAACCGCTACCCTTTTAATTTACAAACACTAGAATTGTCCATAGATTAAATTATGTAACCAAAATAACAATAATTCATGTTAAAATAATGAAGTGTCATGGAGTTTTAAGATATTATTAATTTACATTACTTTTTCAGGTCTAGAAATCATACTTTTAAAAATTAGGCTCTTTCATATATTCAGGGTTTCCAAGACCATGTGAAATCTGGTTCTTCATAGACAAACAGTTGTTGAGGGTGTGAATTAAAATAATAAATACCTTGTTAATTGTTTTCAGCTCTGTGAAGCAAGAGAGAGTGGCCGACCAAGGATGGTCCACATTAAGACTTTTCCTATGATCAGCCAATCATTCATTCAAGCATATTAGTTATCTTTTGTGTCTTATTGCGCTTAAACAAACAAAAACACACATAATTATGTCAAAATGCCAGTTTTTATATTCTCGTAAGCAGCCTTAAATGACTTAAATTTTAAATTAACGTAAATAGATAGAAAGACAGAAAATTGGATGGGTGTCAAATCAGCATCATTATGCTTCATGTCTTAAAGTGACAACAGCATAATGTACCTGCTGAAATCTGTGTTATTAATGTTAAAGAACAAATGAAAAAATAAGAAAAGAAAAAGAGAAAAAAGAACTTACTGATCTTGTCTGAATATCTTTTGTAGCTTTAATAAGGATTAATCTGTATTTTAATATCTAATTTTACATTGGATCATGTTATTCAATTTCTGTAGTATTTCTTGCCTGAATACTGCTGTTAGACCTACCCTTGCACTGTTTATTTAACTTGTATTTGTCTTATATTGTATTTGATTGTGCTATCACTTGTAATTCGTTTATTTGTCCTAATTTTTTTATGTGCTACAAAAATTGGAATTGAGAATTGTGGCATAAAAAACAAAACAAAGTAACTTGGGTCAAAAACTTTTTGTGACGGGGCCAGTGAACTTTTGTCGGGGCAGGTAAAAATCTGAAAAAAATCCTTACTGTAAAGCCCTGCTATATTAAAGGCACAGGCTAAATATGACATTTATCATAATGTGCTTATGTGAAGATTGTTTATGTTCATTTAAATTAAAGGCGGTTTTCTTTTTAAAGCCTATACAATGATTAAAAATGTCTATAATTACTAATCTCTTACCCAGAATAATAATAATAATAATAATAATAATTTAATAGACATCAGTAGCAGTATTAGTAGCAGTATTGGTATCGGTACTGGCCCTGATCCATTGTACTTAGTAAAAAGATGCCATTAAACAAATATTTAAAATATACAATCTTTGTTGTTTCTACATTAATTTGAAGATTAATTGTGAAATTATGTATTACAATATAAAAATATATACATACTTTATAGGTGCATGTTAATTTTAGGTGCATTTAATTACGGAAATTACAGAAAAAAATTGCGATTTAATTAGTTATAAAAAAAAAAGATTTATAGCACTACTATTTTTTATAATTTTAAGTACATTCAAGTCATCTTGAGGCCCCCTTTGAAGTTTGCTAAGGCCCCTTGCTCCCTGTTTGAGAACCACTGCCCTATTGACTACCAGCCTTGTCATTTGGTTCACAAAAATATAACCAAATAAATAACTCTTGTGAATGTGCATCTTTAAAAACACATTGTCCCTAAAACCAGACTTTTACATAATATAAAAAAAAAAATTCATTAACATTTCTTCACTGCTTATTTTTTCTAAAATAATTTGTATTACTGAACCAGATACTCTTGTCTTGTTTTGTTTTTTTTTGTCTTAGAGCCAGATGTTGCTTCAAGTGATGCCACAAACATGGAGTGCACCCTTCACAGGAACAAAGACCATTTTATCATTAACGGCAAAAAGTGGTGGAGCAGCGGTAAGTGTGTGAATGTCACAGAATGAGATCGAAAGTAGAAGGCGAGAAGAAATATTTTGTTTGTCAGTTGTCAAGAAAATAAATGTAGATTTTTTTAGGGTTTCTCCCCTGTGGAGACTAAACACGTTAAAAGGAACACTGAAACAGCAGGAGTTCCGATTTCTTAGCCTTAGTATTTTAAACAATCTTTCACCACAAAGACATAAAGAAATATATCACCAGAATGATTCATCCCACAAAACGACCATATTCGTCCAAATCTTCACGATCACTGGCATGACGTTTAAAAACCATTTAAGATGTTTACACAAACCAGCTATGCAGAATCTGTGAACGATAAACACAGACTTGGGGAACTCAAAGCGCTCGCAACGGGTGGCAAAGCAGAAACAGACCCATTAGTCGAAGTTCCCGCCTCACAGCTTCAGAGCTAGATCTGAGCCACGAGGATAAGCCTGCCATGATCTCTTTCTGCCTTTGACAAGATTCAGGAAAAGTCACATTTTGAAGGATTTTCCCACTGTAAATGACATGCTAACATTATTTTAGTAAAACTCCCAGTTTGTGGCTTGTCTTTTACCTCATTTTCCACTTAAAAACTGAATCTTCATGAGTCATTTTTAAACTGTATCCGTTTGAATGAACAGTCTGCCCTCTGAGAGCTGTAGACTCATACTCTCTTGCTTTCATTTTAATTCGTATTTTTAGGAAAGCTGACCGCAGGCATGCATAATTGCATTTTGTTGACGTGTTGACTGGGACTTGCATGACAGGGATTAAAAAAAAGAACTTATATGTGATGAAAATAACTATGTGATGAAAGGCAGTTTTACCGTTTACTGTGGTGAGATAACATCAATGATCAGGGTTTAAAATGGCATTGTATCCTGTTTACAGTGCTGAAGGTTGTTTTTTAATCTGTATGGGATGTTTAGAGTTGCTTTGGTATTTTCCTCTTAGACATTGTCCCCTGTAGAACATTCCAGATGGTTCTAGCCATGGGTCTTTTTGGTTTCGGGGCCCTCCTGAATTAAACATCCTCAAAGCAAAGGACCAAAGGCCTTTTGTTCTCTATCATCACACCAAATTAACTTCATAAAGTCTGAACTGACTTTAAACTGTCCCATGAAATCTCTGCCAGTATCTTATTTTATTATTTTCTTTTAAACTTTTAACTTCTTTTCTTATTTTTCCACTTTTTATTAAGGTAATTAAACGATTATTAAGCGTTTAAAGTCGTCAATAACCAAATTGACCTTGTTTAACTCCCTTATATATGGTATATCCTCTCTATCTCTCTCTCTATCTATCACTCTCTCTCTCTATCACTCTATCACTCTATCACTCTATCACTCTATCTATCTATCTATCTATCTATCTATCTATCTATCTATCTATCTATCTATCTATTGTTCTATCTATCTATCTATTGTTCTATCTATTGTTCTATCGTTCTATCTATCGTTCTATCTATCTATCGTTCAATCTATAGTGGTTAAAATAATTTTTTTATTGAATCTTATTTCACTCTAAAACATCACGTTTCAGTAAAAGGGGTTGCAAATTTTTTATTTATTTTTATATTGGTCTAAAAAGATTACCTTGACAAGAAAGTTAAATCTACTGATTTATTTTATTTGTTGCATGTATTTGCGTCAACACTGCCATTGCATGTAGTAGTTTCCCCTCTAAAAGACCCCTTTCACATGAAACAACATTTTGTTACCTCATAAATCCTGTTGCTCAGAAATACTTCTTATAACAGACGTTGTGGATTGTGAAGTTCACGGGTGGTCGGTTGACAGTTATGGGAGAAATATCTTCAGATAGGAATAGTCACAATTTGTGAGATCTTTTTGTCTGATCTGAATTGTCACCAAAGTTGCTTTGTGTCTCTCTGAGGAGTTTTAAAACCTCTCATCAGTGTATGTGGAAACAGTGATCTTTGTGTCTCTGAGAAATGGAAATCCAAGCTTTCCAGCGCTATCTCTTGCCCTGTTAAACTCGTGCAGATGTACAGATTCATCAGTACAAAGGGTACATTTGAAGTATGGCAAATCCAAATTATTTGGTTACCAGATGAGTCTGTTGTGTGTAAGTGCTTCATATCTCCTGTTTTTGAAGATGTACAGATGTTGTTTTCCACTACTATCATAAACCACCATCAGTTCTGGGGATTGCTAAACATATCTTTATTGTTGACACATGTTGAGTGAATTTCAAACGGTTAATCATAGACAGTTTGGTGTAATGACATTCAATGGCCTAACACTTTTCACCTAGGAGCCTTCGGCAAGTATGGCTAATATTGTTAAACTACTTTTAGTGGAAAAACACTTTTTAGTAAAAAAGAAACAAACATTGAAATATGTGACAAGATTGAATTAAAAGGATTGCTTCATTGATAAGAACTCTTGTTTTTCATGTCGTTGTCTTTCTGGATGAGTAGTTGTTTAAGTTCCGTTGGTTTTCCTAGGCACACTTGCAGTATGCAGATAGAAATTACATGATTTTAATTAAACAGAACGTATTGACTTACAGGACTGCGGTTTGTTTGGATTTACATGCTGTAAGACTGGATTTTGTTGGATGATTATCGGATATTCATATTTGATTTATACATACTGTGTACTTATATATTCCATTTATACACTGTGTACTTTATAGATGATATAAATGTCATACTTTCTTGTACTGAATTATCTGGTGTTAAGCATTTGTTTCCTTTCTCTCTATACATTTCTAAAATCCTCTGTCATATCTAAACTGAATATTAAACTTAATCACAATTGCTCCATATAAGTCGTGACACAAAGATAATTGGTTCCGGGTCCAAGCCTGTATTTAATAGTATTTTTTAAATCATAATAATTGCGCTAGGGTTGGGTGTCAGATTTTCCTTCTTTTTTGTCTTTAGCTGATCACTTGCCTGCTTTTAAAAAGTCACGTTACAATCTCTGGGTTCACTATGTCTTGGACACTCAATTTTAAAGTTGAATCACTGTCTGAGCATATGATTTCGATATGTATATCAAGTTTAGGATCATGATTTTTTCGGTAGGATTAGGGGCCTACCAGTAGGATTAAGTTTGACGTCACACATCTCTTTTGGATCCAAATTAGATGCCAAAATCAAACAACAAATGGAGATTACTCTTCTCTCTAGTAATATGGCACATAGTCTTAGAGCTCAAACATGAATTGGGGCTCAGATCAGGAAGCAGACAGACTGGCTAAACCGACCGTCTGCCAGCTGTCTCACGTCACCAAGGTCAGATAAATCCCATCACATAGAGCCTTTTTCACCTAGATATCATCATATAGAGACATTGGGCCCTATCTTGCACCCAGCGCAATTGACTTTGTACACCAACGCATGTATCATTCCTATTTTGCACCCGCGCAAAGCGGACTTTTCCCTCCTCAGACGCACGTCGGTAAGTTAGGAAATACACTTGCGCTCCCGGGGGCGGTTCAGCGCAAAGAGGAGGCGTGTTCCGGCGCAAACGTTCCTTCATGCTATTTTGCAGGTTTAGAAAACAATTGCGCCACTGACCAGGAAAAAATTGTTTAAAGTCAGTGGCGCGTTGCGCATGTTATTCATATGCTATTTTAAGGGCGCATGCTTGGCCATAATCAATGTAGCGTGTGCACAACGCGCACTTTGATTCTCTCATCTACACAGAAGCAGCAGTTTTCATTTTTGCAAATCATACATTATTACGATAGATAGATAGATAGATAGATAGATAGATAGATAGACAGACAATTTATTATAAAAGCATACATCTAGCTTACACATTTACCCAAATTATCATACGCCTGTTTAACCGAAGTTAATTTGGGTGGGTTTCTCCATCCCCAATGTCCCTGACGAGAACGTCGGTCTCCTCGGCTGTGAACCGCTCCTGGCGCGCGCCTGGCAAATCCGCCGTTATAATAGGAATCCACTTTAGAACAAGCGCGCCTGCTCTTAAAGGGAATGTGAGATGTCGCTCTGATTGGTTTATTTCACGTTACGCCCAAACCACACCTATGAATAATGAAGCTACTTCAGTCCAACCCCTTTTAGATTTGCGCCGGGCGCAAGAGGCATTTATCCCGCCGGGAAAATAGCAACAGCGCCCGAGACCCGCCCACAAAGTTACTTGCGCTTTGCGCTTGACACTTGCGCTTCAGATCGTTAAAATAGGGCCCTGTGTCTGTTCCCTGGATTAGGAAATACAAAAAACTTCCAAACCCATCTAAGGGTAAAAATTGTATTGATGTTCAACAAATAAAAAACAGACATAATACAAATGAGCAAATGATAAAGCTTGGGTTGCTAAATATTCGATCCCTTACTTCAAAAGCACTTATTGTTAATGTTATGATTACAGACTATAACCTAGATGTGCTGTGTTTGACAGAAACCTGGCTAAAACCAAATGATTACATTACTTTAAATGAGTCCACCTCAAAAGATTATGGTTATAAACATGAACCTCGTCTGAAATGCAAAGGGAGAGGTGTTGCTGTAATTTATAGTAATATTCTCAAAATTACTAAGAAGTCTAGTTTCAAAGTGTTGGTGCTTAATGTAATATTATAGTGTAAATGATAAATCACATTTGAGATTTGGGCTGGCTACTGTATACAGGCCACCAGGGCACCATACAGACTTTATCAAAGAATTTGCTGACTTTCTATCAGAGTTAGTACTGGCTGCAGATAAAGTCCTAATTGTTGGTGACTATAATATACATGTAGATAATGAAAAAGATGCATTGGGATTGCCATTTAAAGACATTCTTAACTCTATTGGAGTTAGACAACATGTGTCAGGACCTACTCATTGTTGTAATCATAGTCTAGATCTAATGTTATCACATGGAATCAATGTTGATGCCGTTGAAATTCTGCAGCAGAGCGATGACATCTCAGATCATTATCTAGTCTCGTGTGAACTTAATTTAGCCAAGGCTGCAAAGCCGACTCCATGTTACAAATATGTTAGATCTATCACGGCCCAAACAAACATGGCGGCGCCCATCTCACGTTACAGATCAAGATAATTTATAAAGGTTTTTAAACGACAAAACAAACTCACTTACACGTATTTGAGAATCGGAATAGAAGATAGTTGATGACATGGTAAGCAAGTTTGTTAATATTTAGAAATAAAAGCGTTACATCTGTCATAAAGCGTTATTTTGGCTGAATTCATTCCAATTGATGAATCTGAATGTAGTGTAGTTTACATGAACGCTAAACATCGTGATGGGATACATGATCGGGTTGATGTGCTCGTTTACAGGCCTAAGTCACAAGATTCAAATCGGAATCGATTTTTTGACATGCACACACTGCACAATTATACAAAGTTTCCCGCTGTAGTCGCTTAACAATTCTCCTACATTGGTTTTAAACAGCAGACTTAATATTTATCCAATTCTGGTCATAATTTGGAGACTATGAACCTTTGTGCCGTGCTGTTTGTATTTATCACGCAGTAAAAATGCCCAAAACCAGTCGTCTGTGGATGAGAATCTGAAACAAGGACTGGTGAGCCGTTGTCCTGCTTCACTTCACAGATGCTGAGTGAAAGGAGAATTAAAAAAATGACAGGACACTAATTTATATGACACTTTATTCATCAGGAGAACAGCTCGTTCAGCGCGTCATATGTCGTCCTTTAAGTTTCGATTTTCAAACGATCAAGTGTTTACATTTTCTCTCGATAAATCACCCATTTCAATCCGATCTAAATTATTTGTAATAGAGCTGACACTTTGAGTTTTTAATGGATTATGTTATAGCTCTACTTGTTTTTAATGTTTTTATGAAATATCTGTAGTGACTGCATGATCATATCACTGTATTATTTACCACCATGGAAGCCACAAATTAAAGCTTGGCGAGCTGCATGAGGCTCGCGAGCCGCACAATGAGTAACATTGCCCTATACCGGCTAAGCTACTGAAAGAGATGCTTCCAGAGGTCATAGATCCTCTTCTTAAAATCATTAATTCATCTTTGTCATTAGGATACGTACCAAAAACGTTTAAGCTGGCTATGATTAAACCGCTTGTTAAAAAAACGCAACTTGATCGTACAGAATTAGTCAATTACAGGCCGATCTCGAATCTACCCTTTCTGTTAAAGATACTAGAAAAGGCGGTATTCTCACAACTATGTTCCTTTTTAGAAATGATATCTGCGAGGATTTTCAGTCAGGATTTAGACCATACCATAGTACTGAGACAGCTCTCATTAGAGAAATGATTTGCTCTTATCATCCGATCGTGGTTGTATCTCGCTATTAGTGTTACTCGATCTTAGTGCTTCATTTGATACTATTGACCACAACATTCTTTTAAATAGACTCGAAAATTATGTTGGCATTAGTGGAATTGCATTAGCATGGTTTAAATCATACTTATCTGACCGTTATCAGTTTGTAGCAGTAAATGAAGAGATGTCTCATCGAACAGAAGTTCAGTATGGCGTACCACAAGGCTCAGTACTAGGACTTTTGCTGTTCACTCTGTACATGCTACCCTTGGGAGACATCATTAGGAAGCATGGAATTAGTTTTCACTGTTATGCTGATGATACTCAGCTCTATATATCTTCACGCCCTGACGAAACTTACCAATTCACAAAATTAACGGAATGCATAACTGATATAAAAAATTGGATGACTAGTACTCAATTCTGAAAAAACAGAGATTCTAATTATTGGGAAAAAAACTTCATCACGTAATAACCTAGAATACTGTCTAACACTTGATGGCTGCTCTGTCAAGTCTTTGTCGTCGGTTAGGAACCTGGGTGTGCTCTTTGATACAATTTTTTCATTTGAAAGTCACATGTCTAGTATCTGTAAAACTGCCTTTTTCCATCTTAAAAATATGTCTAAATTACATCATGTGCTCTCATTGACAAATGCAGAACAATTAGTCCATGCGTTCATGACATCAAGGCTAGATTATTGTAATGCTCTTATGGGTGGTTGCCCTGTACGCTTAATAAACAAATTACAGCTGGTCCAAAATGCAGCAGCTAGAGTTCTTACCAGAACCAGGAAGCATGACCATATTAGCCCTGTTCTGTCAACACTGCATTGGCTCCCTATTAAACATCGTATACATTTTAAAATATTGCTGATTACTTACAAAGCACTAAATGGTTTAGCTCCCCAGTACTTGAGCGAGCTCTTAACGCATTATAGTCCTTCATGTCTATTGCGATCTCAAAATTCCCGCCAGTTGATAATACCTAGAATATCAAAATCGACTGCTGGCGGTAGGTCCTTTTCCTATTTTGCACCAAAACTTTGGAACAGTCTTCCAAAGCTAGACTAAAAACACATCTCTTTGACCTTGCATACACATAACACATTATAGACTTCTTTAATTCAATGTTAGGCTGCATAGATTAGGTCAGCCGGAACCGGGAACACTTCCCATAAATCCTGATGTACTCGTTACATCATAAGAAGAATGGCGTCTACGCTAATATTAATCCGAGGTTTACCGCAGTTCGTCGGATCCAGGCTGTATCTAGATCTGATGAAGGACCTGCGCCTGGACACGACGACAACACAGTGCTCCCCTGTGAAGGCCTCCCTCCCCTCCCTTTACCTCTCTACAGATAAAACGTTGTCGGGATAAATCCGGTTTGTGTGGCTACGCTGAAGCGAAAAAAAATTCTGTATTATAAATTTTAAGGCCAGACAAGTAGTTTGTTTGTTGAGGGTTGGTTTGTAGGGAAGGACTACATGCCTGCGCATATATATTAAAATGTGCATACCTATAGACTGAACTCGTAATACACATGTGCACGCCATCAGCGTTCTCACAGGTTCGCGTTTTTGAAGTTTGTGCAGAAAGAACTTAAGAGTTTTCTCTTAAGGCGAAACACGGCAGGCAAAAACATCTTTTTTTTTTTTTACTGGTCAATTTTGAGATTTTTGGATATTTGTCTTCAATAACATGTCTTCTTTCAGACTCGTGGTGAAAAAAAGTCTGAAATACACATTTAGGTCTTTATTTTATTACACTTTGTCTGTTTGCGTCTGTAGATTTCTCATAAATTCAACAAAAGTTTGCATTCTTAATCAACATGCTGCTCCGCAATCTCTGCCGGCACCCTGTCATCACATGCACCGTTAGGAAGCTCTCTCTCTTCTGTACAATCCTGTTGGATCCAAATATGGTCATTTCCTTTTTATCAGCAACCAATCGTGAAAGTAAAAGGGCTGAATGCGCAATCTCATTGGCTGATGATAAATCTTTAAAGCCCGTTTTCTCAAAATGACTTTTCTCTCATACTCCAAGTCCGAAATCTCCACTTCAGTAGCACCTATATACACCAAACTTTCCAGTCTTGTACCTAGTTATATTATGAAGACATTTACAGAGGGATTTGTAAATATATTATTCCTAGCCTGATTTATATAACATTTTATTCCAAAAAACATGGCGAAAATCATTTTTTTAAGGCTATTGACAGTATTTTCTGATTTACAGGATAACAAAAGTAGATGTCCATAAATCCCTCTGTAATTTGTTTCCCATCTAATATGTGAACACAATGAAAAAATAATTTTTAACCTGGCTTTATCCAATACTCAGATTTCATTTTTTTAAATATATGAAAATTACGCATATTTAATTAGATATTGCCTAATTTGCATATTTAAACATTAAATTACAGAAAACTTGTAATACATTTTTTTTCTCATCTTAATGTAGGTAATCAACTGGGAAAGTTTCATGGTGATATCTGCTAGTCAAAGTTTTTACCCTATTCACCTGTAGTGTCTCGCCTTAAAACGGTGTCATGCTGAAATGCTTGTAATTTGTCAATGTTGCAAATAAATGCTGCTCCATCTGAGAGCACTGCGAGTTTGAGTCGCTTTTAACATGCATTTGAAAAAGCAACACGTGTCAAACATCTTTCCAAACATGAGAAGCATTTATGAACCTCTTGTCCAACAAAAGACAACATTTAATAACATGCTTTACTCCAAACTCACTTCATATCGACAGTTGAGCATCCTTCTGTGAGATGATGTGGCTTCTTAAACAGAATAAGGCACACAACGTATTATTTCAGACTATTCTATACAGTGATAAAGGCTATGTCGATTAGCATTGAAGTATAAATAAACTTTATTATCATCTTTATTATTGAGTTTCAATCTTCTGTTTATTCAGCTACAACGGTATAGTATGATGCCCATGGGGATTTTTGGAATGACTTGCGTTATCGTATTTCTGCGGGGCATATGAGTCATATTTATTTGTTACTAATGTAAAGCTATTTTAATTTATTATGGGATCTCATTCAATGTTTTCAGAATCTTTACTTAAAAAAAAAAAAGTGATTAAAAAAAAAAAGTTATCAAAATAAACCAAAAACAGTACAAACTTTGCTAAAATTATTGTTTTGAACAAGTATTAACTTAAGAAATTATCAAAAACATATTATTTTAGCTAAAGTATTTGTATAAATATTTTTTGCCGTTTGCCTCATGCTGGTGAGCCTTTTACCCTGTGTGCGGGTTGAAGGACCCCCCTCGCCACCTCATACAATTATAAGATTTTCAAACAAACCATCCACTTTTATGATTTATTTTCACACAAAATTTGTTGCTCCATTAATGTTCAAAAAAACATATTTATTTTTTCTGCAACCATACTAAACCATACTACTACATACAGGTAGTAGTGAAAAGCATATTTTGGAATACACAACACTACATTTGCCCATATTTTTTCCCTGATTTACAGTGTGGAAGACTCTGCGCTAGTTGCCGTAAGAGAATTGACTCAGAATTGAGTTGACAATTTTCACAGAAAATAGCATAGTGTATGATTATTTTTTTTAAACCTCCGGATTCCATCTAGTTGGAGGAAAGCTAGCATGCATGGTATTTTGAGCCGATTTTAGAACACATATTGTTTTAATTTGTCATGTGTCTCCTAGCAACGAGGCACATGTTTCTGCATTCATTTTTTTTTGTTAGGAATGACCTTAAAGTATGACATTACCTACCGTTATCAATTTGTTTTGACTTGGCAAATGGGTTGCTGTCTTAAGACTAGCATAATCACCCATGAGGCTCAACAATTTGGCTGCTTTTATAGGAAATCTGTCTACAAATTTCATCAAAACAAATTTCATCCTTGCCTAATGCCATGTATTCCAGTACAGTCTTTTGTCATTGCAAGTTGTGCTAAAATAATTTCTCATAGCACTCTTTACTCTTCCTTTCATTGTTTTCTGAATGAACCTTCTGAACGTTTTATACATTAACTCATCCCTATGAGCAAAAACAGAACCAGACAGCTGTCGTCTTTACCCTTTGGCCTTCTCCTCTCTTTCCTTTCAACCATTCTCATATCCTTTTCTTTTGCGACTTCCGCTACATCCACAAAGCCACAAAAATGCAAAGGCTGAACTAGCTGCCCTCAATGTTTTTTTCCCCCACATTTTTTCCTCTTTTCCTTCTTTTCACTTTTCTCTCTTGGGATAGACAATTTCCTTTGGTAGCTCCCAGGCCTATGGTGAGTTTTGTGCATATCTGGTGGCCTTGAACTTCAACATTTCACAGCTCCTTTACTCCTTCGTGCATGTGTGCAATCGCTTCCAGACCACCCTTATCGTCTGTGGAAAAACAGGCCTGGGGAGCTGTGCAGCTTAGCGTGTTTCCATGTGCATGCTGAAGCCTCTAGCATGTCTTAATTGGTGAAGGCAGTGCGGTTCTTTCAAAAGTGGTAGTAACTGATTAGTGGAAAGGGAAAAAACTGGAGAAAAGAATAGGGGGTGTTGAAGGACATCATAGTGCGGAACAAAAGACGAGTGTATTTATTGTATGTCAGATTACTGTATGTTAATAATCAAATTATTAACAAATATTAACAAATGTAAATTTATCTGTGTATACACAATAATGAATAAATTATATTAACAATACATATATTTTATATTATATTCATACTGTATATTTTATATATAAAAAATAAAAATATTATTTCTCAAATCTTTTAAATTTTAATAAAATATTGATTATTTTATAAAAAGAATAAATTAATTAGAAATTTTAATAGCAACTATTGTTATTATTAACTATATCTAATAATTTATATATCTCATAAGTTATATACTTTTAAATTATATATTATATAATGAATGTATTATTATTATTATTATTTTTTTATTTTTTATTATTATATTTTACAAAATTAAGTGTTCCAATTTCCAACTTAAGGGTGTCATGAACTGAGAAATATGTATAAATACATATAAACGTTCTGTAAATTTCAGAAATCAAAACTTCTTTGTTAGTTCAAAAACAGCTTTTATTGAAAGCAAGCTACCAAAAAAACTTGTTTCAGATTTAGTCTCAGTATGATGTCATAGTGCAACCATAGACTGTAAAAAATATGGACAAAGCGTCTGTGACGTCACCCATACACTTTCTGAAGAACGGTTTTGAGGCCGTTTATGGGGCCCCATCTTTGTACGATATTTCAATACAAATGTTCAGAAAGGATACAGAGGTGGTATGATGTGTTGTCAGATCATGGCCGAGACGTCAAATTTCAGGAATTCCACTTGGCGCAGCCTATGCTCGTTATCAGCTGTCAATCAAGCTGTCAATCGCCCTTATTTGCCCTCATTTGTCATACATTTTATATCTAAATACGATCTAAACTAACGAGTTAGAAAAAAATTCACCCCCCTCACAGTTGTCAGGCACTCGGAACCTATCGAAAAATACAATAAAAGTCCATGGGACCAACCTGTAAAAACATGAATTTATGCTGTGAAAACGGACATTTTAACATGGGGGTCTATGGACATTTGCTCCCTTTTGGGACCTGCCCCTAGCGGATTTTCGATGTATTGCAGTTTTTCGCACTTCCGGGTAGGCTTCATTTTTCAGATTAGAATGTTGCCGCTTGAGTGCAACGAAAGACTGCCTCTGCAGAAGAACAACGCCTACTTCTACGTTATTTCCTTAGCCCTGCCCACCTATTTGCACATTTAGTTGCAGGTGAGTGAATACGAGAGACGCAAATGCAGAATTACTCAAGCAATAAAAAGATAGCGATGCCTCAGAGACGCCACAAGACGTTATGCAATGCTAAGTTGTGAGAAACAGTCTTTGTGTTGCCTTCCATGTGGCCCTAACATTAGTAAAGCATGTATGAACTTTGTTTTACAGATACAATCTGGGACTTCGTTAAAAATACTGTTCGTTTGTACGCTTAATTTTTAATAAGTTAATTATAATGTTTGTAAATGTTTTGTTTTATTTACTGGTATTTAATATACATATAAATTAATGTAATTGTTTGCAATTATGAGGTTAACTTGTGTCTTTGGAGTAAGATTCATTTCTCTCTCATGAGATTACTTCCTCTTCTTGGTCGGGTTACGTTTCTCCATGTCGTAAATCCTAGGGGCAAGGCTTCTAAACCGTTAACTTTTAGGACCGTTATATTTAAATGATGAATTTTTTCAATGTACGATCATTCGTACGATGGGATTGGCGGCATACAAATGTTTCATGATTCACGTAAACCCTGTCTGGGCTGGCTTTTTTTCTACGTTAGATTGATAAATGAGGTCCAATGTTTTTACCATGTGCCATTGTCTGTTATAGATCGTTTGACGTACTTTCACTTTACTGCAAATGAACAACAGTTCAACGAACGATAGTACATTCATTCATGATTCGTTTACACAATACACTTCGTCAACTATAACTGTGGTAACTTCAAGTACTTAAAATTCACTTTACACAAATAAGAAAAATTATTTTATATATCATCAATGTTTTTGATGAACAACAAAACATTATTCATGCATTTGATTTGTAACTGCATTTTAAATGCGTTTGTCACCTCTGAGCTGCATTAAACAGTCTGTGTAAATGCATCTAAATGCCACTTCAGATGCAGCTTCTCTGGTTCCTCTGCATTGGAAAGATGAATTTTGCTGATACGGATTTCATTTGATTGGTAACAGCCCTATTGTGTCTTATTATTCTAATTGAATTTATTGATTAAATGTAAGAATTTGACACAAAAGATGATGAATAAATTTTTTCAGGTTTAAAAATGGCTTTATAAAGGTCAATTTAAACTTATTGAAATTTTTTTTTTTTTTTTTGTCACAAGAATATCAAAAACTTTAGGAGCCGTCCACGACAGTCCTAAACCTGCCAAAGGTAAATAATGGGCCCCGGGCGGGCACACAACCAAGGGTTGTAGCCATCATTTCAGAAGTGAGGGGAACAGACATGTTAAGTGTAATTGTCTAATAAATCAAATACACTGCTGAACCATAACAAATAATTTGTCAAATTTTTTCCCCTATATTTTCCTAATGACAATTTTATGATTTATGTACAACAAACATTTGTGCATTACGTAATGCAATTTTTTATCAAGTTGTCAAAAGCTTCAGTTTCGGTTCTGCACTCTTGTGAAAACTCAAACTTATAATCAAAGAAGAACAATGAATCTCTTGTTTACATCGTGTCTACACTATGTTGGTTATAATGTAAGAATTCTTTAGTGAGCTCGGCCTGAAAGAAAGCTCCAATGTTTTGAACAGAGGTTGATTCTGAACATAAACACCTCTGATTGGCCACTGCATTCATGCACTCAACAGAGTTTTCTGTGATTGGCTACAATGCTCAACACTGCAGATAAAAAAAGTTGTAAATGTTGAGGAAGCAACAGCTGCATCCTGACTTGGAGCATGATGTGTTCAGTGGCGAGTTCACGTCGGCTTAGTGCTCTCCGTGCCTCACACTCCGCCACTCCAACCATGAGCGTGAGGACTCCCCGCCTCAACTCTCAACTCTTCAAGAGACAAATCTGGCAAACACCAAACCACGTTCCCTTTTGATAGGGGGGATCGCTAACATAGGAGGGCACACGCAAGGCATGTAATTAACATTTCTAATATTTACAGAGTAAAAACTGACTCTTGAAATGTGTTATTCTTACTGATAGCATGTTATTATAACTATGTAATTTTGTCATAATAATTTTATGGATTATCAATATATCTTTGTGGGCCCCCCTCCCTGAGTGCCCCTGTTACTTAGTTCTTAGTACTTAGTTCCCTGTCCAACACCCCTGCTTCCAAGTCTTGAATCTGGCACGCCCAAAAGAGAGGGTCAAAACAGGATAGAAAATAGCCTATTACTTCTAAATTATGATGTTTTAGACCTACACAATTAATCGTTAAAAGATCACAATCTCAATTCAAACATTCACACAATCTTATTCCTAAATGACAATGATTTGGCTATGTCTATTAAACTTTTGACAAGAATGATCACAGCAGAACATTTAAATCTACATTCATGCTGCCGCTGAGCCAGAGAGAGCAGTTGTCTAGGTATAAAATAGCTTCACAAACAGTCTTTTCAACCACACAGTATCATAATTTCTATTATAATAATTCAAATGATCAAAGAAGTACTGGGATAAACGTTTCTAGTTCTGATATTAACACTGATGTCTATGCTAGTGATCAAAAGTTTAAAGTTGCTTGACGCTTTAAAGCTGCAGTCCATAGTTTTTCCTCTGTCGCCATCTCTGTTCGAAATCTGCAATTGTAAATATTCGCGGATTTATCAACTTTATGTGCGTTGTGCCTAGGCTCAATGTCTCTAAATCCAATGTTTTGAGGAGAATGTGCGGCTGTCAGTTACCGCACCGGTGTGGATACTGTCATTCAGAATCAGAGATTGTACTTTTTGGAAGTATGACCAACATTAGAATTTTCACCAGAAAATATAATCTGAACAAGTAACGTCCACTCTTGTTCTGACCAACTAAGGGAAAAAAAAGCATTGCAGTAAATCGCGCTGATCAAATCTAACGATCGCTTATCATATCACGTCAAACCGTGCAAATTACACTTTAACAAATTGTTAATGTTAACAACATCAGCATTGCGTGACTACATTTAATGCCCTTCCGATATTATCCTTGTTTTCAAAATGGGTTGCAGTCTTTTTTTTCTGGAGCCACTCACTTGCATTTTACAACAAGTGAATCTCCAGTTGTCACTGGTGATTGTCGTTTGAACCTTTCTGGATCCGCCATCAAATTGATAAGTTTAATTATATCAAGTGTTGTGAGAAAAGCACTATAAATCTCCACCTCCAACATCCTCATACGCAATATAGCCTTCTAGCCAAGACACCTTCTTTATGTGTACACATGTGACGTAATGACGCAAAGACATGCTCAAATTTCCCGCGGAAATCCACCAGTACCCTTGAAATTAAAAACATTATTACAAGCTTACCGTTTTGAATAGAGCTAAGGCAAGCAGATAGTTTTGAACACTGGCTGGTTATGTTCCTGCTCCAAAATTTCTTTTGGATAATTTTTAACCCAAAAAAGTTACGGAATGCAGCTTTAAATAACGATTGTTTCATTACATCATTACACCAGTAGGTGGCGACATGTTAAAACATGTTTTTGTCATTGAATAATTCAAGAGATTTGTTCAAAATGGCTGATTTACCTGATTCTGATTCTTCAGAATATATATATATATATATTTTTTAAATAGACTGTAGCAATTGACACTTTGTCAGAACCTCAGTAAATTACATGTTATTTTGTTTAGTTGTCTTCAGAACCATGAGAGAATCGTAATATTAATTGTAAACCCAAAAAATCTTAATTTTCTCTTTTCATCCATAGCTGTGCAGCTCCATAGTTTTTTTATTTTATTTTTTTATTTGTTTATGTAAAATTATTGCTAACATTACAAGTGGACCTCAGAGAACAGTATACAATAATAATAAAAAATTGTTCTACCCCTTTAATGTTTCAAGTTGAAATGCTGGATTTTCTTAAAATTGTCAAATTAAAAGTTGGAAAGGGTTTCTGAACAAAACAATGACACTTTGTGCAACCGCTTTATGTGTCATTACATCCGGTAGGGTGTCACATTCAGGCCATGCTTGCATCTGAACACCCACTCACAAACGGAGAAATCTAGTCATTTGTAGTAAACACTCTCATTATAGTGAGTAACAGCTTCTGAGCATGCTATGAATGTACTGACACTGTAAAGAACGCACAAACACAGTTGACATTTGCTTTGGTGGAACGAGACACACTCCCCTGCAAACATAGACACCCACACATGTAAATATTTATCATGATGAATACTACAATATCTGGAGCTGTGAGGCTGAATATGTGTTTGTTTATGTGGTCTGCATGACAAATCCTTAATTATTGTTATTGGCACCTGATTTGGGTCTGAATCACTTGATTTGTCTTTAGATTTTTGACAATTTTCCATCTATCTGGCCTACATGATTTTCTTTGTTTTTTGTCTCTTGTCTTTTTCCAATGAACTGACTTTTCCAGTTTCTCACCATCTGCACCTTAGATAAGCGTTAAATCATTCTTCTGCTGCTCAGCATGACCAGTGTCTGAGTATATTTCCATTTTAAAGTCGACATGAAATCAAAATCGACTTTCCTAATATGTTACTTTACTTTCTTAATTTATGTTCATGTTTTTTGTGCATGTTAGATTAACTGTCTCCTAAATTCCTTTACTTTTTATGTCTTATGTCATTATTCCTTCCTTTTCAGCCCTTTCAACCACTTGCCCTACTTTTGGCATGAAACTGCACTTGTCATGATCTAGTCAATTCCCGATGGATAAAATGACCTGCTGTAAAAAAAAAAGAGAACAAATATTCTGTTGCAGCAGAAGTATTTCTATTTTCAATAAAGTGTAGCTTTAACTGTATTATCTAAGTGCCCTCATTTAAATCAACAGTTTTGTTAAATAACGCCAACTTTCAATTATCTTAAGAGGATGAACTTAAAGGCTGGACTCTTCAGAGCACCAGACATTAATAATTCATAAAAGTAAAACATATGGCTGTTTATGTCTAAAATCTTGCTCATTAATCCCAAAAACTCTGTGTAGTTTCTCTCTCCATGCCTCTCTCTGGGCTTTTACTTTTTTAAATAGTTATTTCTTCCCCCATTTAAATAAAATTATGGTTGACCACTTTTATTGTTCTGGACCTCTTTTTTCCAGTCTGCTTTCCACATATCATCTGCGCTGTCATAATAACCTCCCCATTAATTCGCATACTCGCAATCAAAGCCACACACTTACAACCAGAATCAGATGCTGTGGCTTCTATCTTGTTCATAAAGCATAATCTTCTGTACATGTGACTTGTACTTGTTTTTGTACAAACTTATGAAATCACATACGTAATTCAAAATCAGCATATAACAGCAAAACTCCAAGTGTATAAAGTATGCTTTAATTTAAAAATATACAAATACTATTGTCTTGGAAACAGGGTATCTTTTCTACACAAGATCCCTGAGTTCACTATACACTTTATACAAGTAGTCAATATAATAACTGATAAATGTTCCCAACATGGAATCTGTGCACTGTTTTTCCCATTTTCTGCACTGATGTGGGAATTTTGTGGAATATAATTAACTCAATCTGAATAAAGAACACTATTTTTGTTAGCAGAGACCATTAGTAACCAAAATATTTAATAAACACACAAGGCTTGCTAACGACAGGTTCTGTGGAATTTTTTAGGCACAGATTCCATGCAAGTTTACTTATGTACAACATGATTTGATCTGAAAGAACCAGACAAGTCCACTGCACAGACATATGACCAGCCTCGTCTCCATACTGCCGTGATGAATTTGATCTTCAAGCAAAAGGAACTGAATTAAATATTTGAATGCTGCTGATCCACAATCTGATTTCTTACTTATGATGTAGCTTGAATCATAATCACAATGTGTTCGTTCGTTGGCCAGAGGAGAACTGACTCTGGTTTCTCTTAAGGTTTTTTTTCTCCGTTCTGTCACCTGATGGAGTTTGGGTTCCTTGCCACTTAATATTCAACAATGTTATTGATTTGACTGCACTGACACTATTGTTTGAGAATTGAACTGAGCTGGATGATGTTATTTCTGTTTTTCTGCAGGATTGCTTTATAGATTAAATTAACTTATTTATTAATTGATGATCTTTACAATGGAACTGAATCAAGACTTAACTGACAGTGCACATGTCGTACATTTTATTTGGTGTGTGCATACTGTACACACCCAGCTGGGTTTTTCTAAATGCACATACTCTGTATGCTCAAGCTTGCACATGTGCCTTGAATTCCTTTGCACTGATTATTTTGTCTACAATGTGACAACACAGCCCAGAATTTTGTTTTACCATCAAGAAAGTAACGGACATGGCAGCAACAATAACAATAGATGAGCGCTTGTTATGAGGGGGTTAAGAGATACCTGCAATTCTGGTTTAAACTAATACAACAACATTTTTATCTGTCATAACTTCGTTAGTGTGCATGTGTCGAGGCCCTGTGTTCGCTATTAAATGGAGTATAAAACTGTACTAGGACAAAACTGAACTATACTTTGGACTTAATGAACATTGTACATGACTGTTATTGTCAAAGTTACTTAAACACCTTTACATTTAGATATAAAGTCCTAGTATATAGTTGTCTGTCCTCATAGTTATTGCCATGTCATATGGTGAACGTACTCGTGTCTTCATTTTCTGACAAAGAGTGAGTGTGGACTTGTGTGCCTGACTTAAGGGAGATCTCGACAGTGGGCTGCTCGTTGCCATGCCGATACCCTCTGCCTGTCTGGCTACAGTGTTTGACGAGCTTCAGAACATGCATTTTAAAGGACGATCCGATAAAGACGTAGAGCACAGGATTCAGGCAGCAATGCGTGAGGGCCAGACTCTCAGTAATTTGACTGGCCCGGTCCAGGTTTTTGCTAAGCTCACATTCCGTCACTAAAATGTAGATCACATCCAGGGCTCTGACCAGTTTTACCAGATTATACGGGAGCTGAGTCAATAGAAACACCCCTACTACCGCTATTAACACCCGAAACGCTCGCCATCTTCTCCCGCCGCGTACCCCCGCTGTAGCGGCCTTACTCAACGCTACTCCCACCCTGCAATAGCAGAACATCATCACCAGGAAAGGCAGAAGAAAACTCAGAGACACTTCCAGAATTTCCATAGTTGCCTTAGCCGCCCGTGCCATGCTTTGTGGGTAAACCGCCCGGCATACATTACGGCCACTGGAGTTCATCACTGTGTAGAACACCATATCTGGCAATCCCATGACAATGGCGAGCCCCCAAACCAGTAGGCACATGATCATCCTCTGCCTTCGGCCGTTGTTCCTGGTTGGGGCATGGGTTGCGGTGGAGCCTCTGGCTAGGGCACGATAGCGGTCTATGCTAATGCAGGCTAGCAGCAGCATGCTACAGCTGAAGTTGGTGGAATAGAGGGCGGAGGTGATCTTACAGGCGGCTATACCAATCTCCCAGCCGTTCACTGCATCTGCTGCCCAGAAGGGCAGCGTGAGGAGCAGGAGGAGGTCTGCGAAGGCCAGGTTGAGGATAAAGACATCTGTCAGGGTCCGTAAGCGCTTGTGGGAAAGGTAAACGAAAACGACCAGGGAATTTCCGGCCAGGCCCAGAATCAATGCTAGTGTGTAGACAACTGGCAAAAAAACCCCAGCAAAAGACCGGACCTCTTTTTTGTCGCAAACTGTGTGCATTTCATAATCCGTGTCATAGTCACTGTGGTTAGAACTGTTGTTATGGTCATGGTAATGGTAGTCATGTTCGTTATCAAAAAGGTCTTCCATCTTGATCTAGAGAGAGAGAGAGACAGAGAGGACGAATGTAAATATTGCTGATGGTGCTAGATTTCATTTAGTTCTTTATACACTCAGAGAAAATGTGAAAAAAATGTAAACTGGAAAAAAACATTTGGTGTAGGATTTACTTTGAAACAATTTTCACTTACACATTTTTAAGTAGATTGTCTGAAATAATCTTTATTTACAACTTAAATTTTTTTTTTACAGTGTACCTTCACGATACAATATGATATGACAAACACTTTACTGTCTGACTGAGTCTGAAATTTTCTTACAATATTAAATATATAGATGTACAGATGTACAGATGTAGTTCATGTACAGATGTAGTTCAGTCCGACGCAGTTATCATTTTCACGTCCTGCGCCACGTTGTTTAAGTAGCAAATGCTTTTGCGGCCATTTGTGCGCCCCATGGGCGTGCTGGTCTGAAAACGAGGTTTGTTCTGGCGCATTGTTGGTGCGTTGCTATTTTGAGGCAACAGAAATAGACTGTGCCATTGACCAACTGAAACCTGGTGTAAAGTCAATGGCCAAAGTCAAAGTCATTATTTAATGAGCGCGTTAGGAATGTGCGCCTATAGGCGGGTCCACAACGCGCTACTACACTCTGCTTATTAAACACACAGGGATGCACAGCAGCACACAAACATGCCAAATATTTAAAATGAAAGGATTACAATGTAAAAGATTATTATTGTGTACATAAAAATATGGTGGAATCCGGCTTGTCCCGTAGATGATCTGCTTGCGCACTTTTATCTCGCGCACGAGCAGTTCTGTTTGCGCTCTGGAGACGGCTTCGGTCTTTCCACTATCAAATTCCGTCATGTAAATAGCGAATCTGTCATGGCACGAGCGCAACTGGCATTTACAGGGAATGGGAGATGAGACTCTGATTGGTTTAACGCATGTAAATCCCAAAACACACCCATTACTCATTAGACAATGCGTCTGGCGCGCCAACCATTTTCCGGTCATTAAACTAGCAAAAGTGGATTCGGACACGCCCTAAGTGAACTTGCGCCCTGCGCTTTAGACCATGCGCTTAGATCGTTAAAGTAGGGCCCCTAATGTGCATCTTTTGCTCTTTATTTTGCTGTGTTAGTGCTAAAAAGCTTATTTTTCTTCTAAATGAAAAATAAATAAACACGTCTGTTTGTTTCCAGACAGAATTGCTTTAAACATCCTTTAAATCACAATTAAGACCTCCAAACATGAAATAATAGCTTTCCTCTTTCCCTACTTTGAATGTTTTGGACATTGCTTTTAGAGTTCAAACAGGTTTTTCCTACTGTGTTTTGTAACCTTAGAAAATATATTTATATATTCATAATTTTTATTGAATATATTATCTAATATAATATATTTGATCTGCTATCAGTGAAGATTCTTTTTACTTAATGAAAAAAGTTGTCACGTGTTTTTCTGCATTACAAACTGGTCTTCATGGCAATGATCTTTCATTTAGCGAATTTTCGTGACAATATTCTGAATTATGGGGTTTATATGTTATCTTAAGATTCAGCACCTTAAAACTCACATCTGTCTATAATAAAATCTGCATAATGCCATTAGACTCTGCACAGCCTAACAAATCTGATTACATTTGAGATGTCTGTGCACGCTTTATCTTTTTTTATTTCTTCTTTCATTTAATTGTCAATTTAGTGTGTCATCTGTGCTTCGTTCTAACTTTGTTATTTTGTTTGCTTAATCCACATGTACCTTCAAATATGCATATTTTAAATGAGCGAAGTTTGCAAGCCTAATTTTTTTTCTGCAACAAAAACCATACTGCTAATTTCTTCCATGTCGTCATTCCCATTCAGTTTTCCAGAGGGTCTTGATCAGATCATACGCAACTCAACACAGAGACATCTACTTTTGACAGAAAACTCCCTGCACGTGTGTGCAACTTTTTTAGCTGGCCAACAGTATCCGAGCAGCTTGCAGTGCTGTTATTTATTTCAACATATACAGTATAGCGAATGCAAAGTAAAGCCCATGGGCAGCTTTGTAGCACTTGAGCTTTGGACGTTTTATAAGCTTAGTACATTTGCTATAGTTTGTGTGGAGTGAGGGAGAGTTTATTTAACCCTGAACACTTGGGTGAAGGTTCTAGAAAAACATACTGCTGGTCGTTTGCATTTCAAAACTGCAAATCCTTGACTTTTGCCATCTGCTCATCTGGAGTTGCACATTGCACTGAGTGTACCTTCCAATCTGCTAAACACATGCTCTTTAAATAGGGGTGCCGAGCAGATCAGATTTTGTGTGTCTGGGTGATAAGCAAACCTGCTGTAAAATTAAGATCTTTACCTAGTGCAGATTGTTTTTTGTTTTTTTGTTTTTGTTTGTCTATTAAATTTTAATCAATAAATTTTTCTAAAAAAATTACTTGAAAAGTACCAGGGAAAGACAAAGTTGATATACCACACTGTGCTTTCCAAATGTTGTACATCAATCAAAAGCTTTTCAAAAAACATCCTAGTGATTAATTATGATCCGCATGCCTGTTCCAGAAAAGCCGCTGTTTGGGATGATATTTTTTCCGTCTTGTGGAAATGGCTTGGCTCCTGTGCTTGAAATTCTGATGAATCACAACATAGTAAGCCATACAACATTTTTGAACATGAACGTGTTCAATTTCATAATGTCATACCTAAAGCCTATTATACTTTGTTATTTTTCAAATGACAAAATACAACTTTTTGTGGAATATTTTGCTATAAAAGTTCCCTTATGCTATTTGTCTTTCATTTTGACGGGTGGCAAAAGTGTCCAAATACTTTTTCAGCCCATTTTGTAGAAATGTCTGTATAATAGTACCTTGTATCTTTTAATTGCAAAAGTTGCAGTTTAACCATTAACGCAGGAAGTTTTTCCTAGGCTTTCTGCATAATAAGTGTGTCTGTGATTCAGTGTCTGAAAGGTGATCCACTTTTCTTATTCATTAATCCATGGCTGAATTTATAGTCTTATTGAATTACCTCTGTCTATTATGCAGCTCAGTTACACCCTTATATCATGCCAGTTTAACACTGTACAGGTAAACCCTCATTCCATTCTTCTTTCTCACTGGCATACAGAAACAAGAGCTTTCTTTGCAAACACATCTTTCATTGAGTCAAATAATGTATTTCTGAAACCTAAATTCTTCTGTGTCATTGTTTATTTTGAACTTTACCTTCCCTGTCATAAACCCTTTTGAGGATTGGTGAGTAGGACTTTGCTTTGACTTAATACATGACAGCAAAGAAATGAAATGCAAAAGTAATACATCAAACTTGCATAAAACCAACTAAATAAATCTAAATACGGACATTTGAAAGCATAGTAAATATAATTACCATGATTCAGCATCTGTTGTTACTTTGTCTGCTGTATTCTTAAACTAGTGTTTACTTTGAATGGCGATTCTCTAAAGTTACTTTCTCTAAAGTTACTTTCACGATTGTCCCCTGTTTAGCTGTGACACTAAGCGATCATCTCAGAACCCTTAGACTTTGAGCTTCCCGCAACTTTGATTGGAATTCGACTGTTGCATGTGAATTACAGCGATGTGTCTTACCTCTATTTGTAGCGTCTGAGTCACACTCCGTCCAGGAAAGAACTGCCTTTAGTCCAGAGAAGTGAAACACTCAGTTGATAATTGCAGCTGGGGCAAGAGGACGGCCACGGGTGTGTGTTTGTGTGTGCGTCAGCGGAAGGAGAGAGAGAGAAAATAAGGATCACCCTTTTCCAGCAGGTTACACAAACTCCCTCGCTATGTTTTCCTGATCATCTTCAAGCTGAATTCTTGAAATTCCAGTATGTTTTTATAGCATAATAACTTTATAATATATAACTGTGGTACCTTTCGAAAGGGTTATATCACTCAAACACATACAAGTTAATTATAAAATATCTTGTATTTATTTACAGGTAAACTAAAAATTACTAAGTGGTTACACAAAATTAAGCACAATGATAACTATAAAAGCATTATCAAAACAGAAACTCTTTTAAATTTCAACATAACTGAACATTAAACACTGACAGTGGTCTCCTTTTACTCGACTTGAATTTACACATAAAATAAACACATTATAAAAACACTATTTCAACATTTATTCCCCTGCATCCCCTGATGCAGAGCAAGAGATGTTAAAGCAATAAAAAGTTTCTGTTAATGCAACAAAAATGATTCATGTAGTCCCAAAATGGATTAAGTAACTTTAATAGTTATATTTAAGTGGAGTAAATTTAATGGAATTGATTTGTAATAAAATCTTCAGCAATTGTGTTGCTTTAGCTCATATTAAATAAATTAATTGAGCAAAAGTCTTATCTTATCTCATCTTATCTTCTCAGATTGCTCTTGCAGATGTAGTTTTTATTTCATGTTATCCCTGCATTGAGCATATAGTCTGACTGCAACACCCATGCAGACTTGGGTTATATATCGGTAAGCTGCACATTTTTTTGCCCCCATAATAAAATATATCTTCCGAAGTTACCAGGTCAATCACAGAAGCATTTGTTATTCATGTACACTACTGCATACACTTTAAAAAAAAAAAAAAAAAAAAAAAAAAAAATTTTTGTGCTGCCCTAATCTAAATAGGGCTTTAAGAACAGTGGAGCATAAATTAGGGGTATTTTTCCCAACTGGCATATTTCCCCGAGCCAGTTATAGGCATTGGTTCAGGAAATCAGTGTGCGTAATTAACTTTACAGTCTTGTAACTGCTCTTTTCCGAGTGCAATCATTTACTTTGTTTGCATAGGAAAGTCGCTGCTGTGATTATTTTTGTAAAGAACAGCCATGTTCATTGAGGATATTAGCTGTGAAGTGTGAAACAAACTATTTGATAGAGGGTCTTGTCTGACTGGTGTAATTCCTTGCAGTAGCTCATCTGTGCTTAATCCTTTTATTTAAGAGAGCATGGCATTCCAAAGGCCCTGCGTGATTTGTTTGTTTGAAGAATCTGTTCTTTATGGAATGCACCATGGAGCTAACGGTCGCGTGTTTGGCTGCTTGTACGGGGACAACCTGCAGACATGAAAGGACAAGTCTGTCATATCACACCCTGAGAAACAACCTGTGTTTTCATCAAACAAATTACTAAAGTAAGAGCCGTTGCTTGCCAGCACATATACATACACACCCACACACAAAAACGCATGCAGGCTTGTGACTAACTCTTCTTTAGGAAAAACACTTGCCTTTCCGTGAACCTTGAGTGTTTGTTTCAAGGGTGTGTGTGTGTGTGTGTGTGTGTGTGTGTGTGTGTATCAGAATCTAAGGTGTGCCTCTGTTATGTGTGGAATTGTCTATTCAGCGTCTTGTCCAATGCTCACTCCCATAAAAGCACACGAGTCAGTGTGTCCAAATTTTACCTTGTGGGAGTTTGTGGGTTCTTGTGTTTTAATTTCCCATGGTTATATCATAACAGGTATTTCTTTTCCATTGTAACTGAATTTAATTTAATTTAATTTAATTTAATTTAATTTATGTTAAGCTAGGTTAACGTGAATAGGCTAAAAAACAACAAAAAACGAATAGATATCACCATACTTCCCTAGTTGATTGATAACATTAAGAATTGCAAACATTTTTGTATTACAACAAGTTTTCGGAAAGCTTAGCAAAATCTAATTAAACATGCACCAATTTTCATACATTTCTTGAACAGAAATCTGAACATTGGATAAAGTCAGTTTCAAAATGCTTATTTCATTTTGTTGACTTATTAAATAAAATTTACAGAGGGGATTATTATTATTTTTTTTTTTTTTTTATCACTCCATAAATCAGAAAATACCATCAACATCCAGAAAAACAAAAACAACAAAAACATTTCACCATTTTTTTAGGAATAAAATGAATAAAAGCAGGCAAATTATATATGACCCCTCTGTAAAATCCTTCAGAATAGAAACAAAACTGTTAAGTTTGGTGTATGCACGTGCTACTGAAGTGGAGATTTCTGGCTCAGTACATAAGAAAAAACTCATTTTGAGAAAACAGTCTTTAAAGGTATGTACTGTATTGTATTTGAAATGTACAGATAAAAATAGATAAAATAAAATAAAATAAACACTTAAGTATTTTGATGTTTTCTTTCCACTAGTCTGAAACAACATATTATGAAAAGACAAATAGTCTGAAATCTCAAAAAACAATATTTTTGCCTTTTAATGTCTTGCCTTAAGTGTTTGAGCATGAAATGTCTCCAAAAACCAGCCTTTGGGGATCTCTAGAAACATCCACAATTGAATGAATGGTTCATGAATAAAATAGTATTTGGGCTAGTTTACAGTAAGTGTAGTTCTCTTTCATTCAGTCACGTTCGACGTTACGTCAGAAGTGAACTGACGAATTGGAATCTCGCCTGAGAGACCCTGGGTGTGACACTGTGTCTTTTAAAAGATGTTATTCCACCTGTGTATTTCTGGATGTGATTGTTACTTGGCTCCGTCTGATAGTCACGATCACTGCCTTACGTGTCTGGACTTGAAGCACGCTGTGGTGGCATTTGTGGATGAATCATCTACCCATCTCAGTGCCGCGGTCGAGACTCGGCTGGAGTCCCCTCGCCTATGCCCCGGTCTGGTTCCTCTTTTGGTAATCAGAAGGAGCTACTTCGGTGAATAGCCAGGGTGACATGAGGATTACAGTGGGGGCTTACCCCAGTGGGAGAAATGTTAACCCAGAAATGCATTTTCGAATGCATCCATCCTCTATTGGTTTGCAGTGATTGTCCTGAAGGATGTGTACTTTAATGTCTCGATTCTCCCTCGACACAAACCGTTCCTGCGCTTTGCATTCGAGGGTCGGACATACCAGTACAAAATCCTCCCCTTTCGGCCTGTCGCCCCTTTCGGGCTGTCCCGCGTCTTCACGAAAGTCATGGAGGCGGCCTTTGTTCCCATGAGAGAACTCAGCGTTCGCATCCTCAACTACCTCGACAATTGACTCATACTGGCCCAGTCACAAGAGCAGTTGTGCAAACACAGGGATTTGGTGCTCCAGCCAGCTGGAGTTTCGGGTCAACCGGGAAAAGAGCAAACTATCCTCCATGCAGAGGATCTCTTTTCTCAGGATGGAGATGACTCCGACTGCACTGGAACAATTACAATTGAAACAGCTGCTACTAGGCAAGCACATACTGGTCCGTACGGACACAAACAGGGCTACAATAACATGTGAGCAACATGTACATATTTGTATTTTAGAGAAAATAACGTTTATGTGTGGTTATTGAAAAAACTAAATTGTAAATTGCTGAAATAAGGTCACAAAAAACACAAAATATGTGAACAAAATTAGAATTTTATATTTTATATTACATATTTAGCATATGATCATAAAAAGCTTCATTGATGTGGCAGTAGGCTATTTTACAATAAACACTTCATAATCTATCCAAACAGGTCAACAAAATCTTGTCTAAACATTCACATTATGTCTGTAACATATTGTTTTTATGTTATATTATAGAGCATATAAATGTTAATTTGGATTTAATATGTTGCTTATACAAAGACATTTTATTTCAACATATTTCAGTCGATTTCACTCATCTCAGTATAGCAATATAGTTTGGGAAAAGCCAAACTAGTCAATGTGTAAAATTTCATGTAAAAATGGCATGTTTACTAATGTAAGTGCGTGTAGTAAACAAAAGCGCGCATCTGCGCCATTCATAGCAGTGTTTTGTCCCGCGACTATGCCGTCTCAGTCACCCAGTTGCCCTGCTGCACTGGCTCCACAGCCGGAACCAAACAACATACAGAGTTCACTAATGGCTCGTTTCCACTGAGCGGTACGGTACGGTACGGTACGCATTTATTTGCGTTTCCACTATCAAAAGTTGTGAATGGTACCAAAATGCCGAACCGTACCGTACCACTTTTTGGGTACCCTTCCGTTGTGGTACCTAGCACAGTGGAACGGTACTAAAAGGTGGAGCTAGACTCACTGCGGGACGTTCCTCTACAAGTGGAATGACAACATAAGAAGCGCCATTTTTTTATATACAGTTTAATATAATACTACTGTTACTGTGTCACGAAATGTAATTTTAAGAGTTTTTCAGGCGAGAATGTAGTTGTTTAAAGCTCAAATCTGTGGTTTATTTATAAAGATTTATGAAAATTTGAGATCCGTGCAATCACCGGGCGCTCAGCGCTCATGTACCCCGCCTGGAACAGCCTTTCCTCGGCTGGTCTTTCTGACGTTTGCCGCTGAATCTGACGTCTCTGTAGTGGTTAAACATGAGATATAATTCGTCTTGTGTATATCTAACGGGCGATATTTGGTCTTGTGAATCTATAATTTGTTCCCTGGCCGAACTGAGGGCTAAGTGAAATTTCATAACTTTATATTTAGGCTATTTAACTTTACCGTTGTATCGTTAGACTAGAGCGCTGACTTTGTATGTTTGACTGAATTGTTTGCTTTATTTCTTATTGTATAGCTTCTTGTACTTTTTACTTATACTTTTATAATGGCTATTATTGATAAAACTGAAATTTAACAAAAAGAGACAGGGTTTAGTTTTGTAATTTTTTATTTTATTACAGTGAAGATGATCAGAGTACAAATGCACATATTGCCTGAACCATAATATTTTAATTTAAACGAAAAGAGGCAGGGTTGTGTTATATATATATTTTTGTTATAAATAGGCTAACGTTACATGCAGTGAATATAATCAATACGCGTTGCCTGAACCACATTTGTGTGGCTATAATGTTTAAGATTTCTTTAAATGAAAACTTAAAGAGGCAGTGTGGTATTTTAAAACATATTTAGTTTTATTGTTGCCTAAAATGTACATACAGAGATAACCGGAGTAACGTTAGCAGAGCGAGCTGACTGACGCTTTGAAGAACGCGCTGTTCCATTTGCAGAATTACCGGACTCGCGTCCTCATGAGTCATTCTCCTGAGCTGGACTTGGCAAGTCCGAACTTTGCGTACTTGCTATTGATAAACGTCTAATGTCGTCGGCGGCGCTTGGCTTCTTGTGACAAACATGCCGAGAAGCAAGAACCAGATCTGCTGTATGTCATCCATTGTTGTTTATGTCGCTTTCTTCTTCGCGCGAAAATGACGTCGATCGCTTCTTTCCGGCATAGGCTGCCACGCCTATCAAGTAAGGGTACTGTTGGCAGTGGAAACTCTAGCCGATTCATGGTTTACCGACCCGAACCGTACCGTCAGTGGAAACGAGCCATAAGCTAGTCACATCCAAAGCAGTATCTAAAGCCCTTGCATTCTTTTTGTCCTCGATTAAAGTTTGGATGCGTGTCACTAGTTCTGAAATCTTTTCAGTCAGCCTGACTATCTCCCTGCATTTATCACATGTGTAACCCTCCCCAGTGACAGAGAAAGCTATACTATACGTGTGGCAGGCAGTGCAAGTGACAATAACAGGAGATGACATGAGTCAGCGTTTTTTTTTTTTTTTTTTTTTTACTGATCCAACTCACCACAGTTGTTTGATGGACTTGCAGAGGTGGAAAGTAACTAATTACAAATACTACTTTCTTGAGTATAAATAAATTGTGGTACTTTTAATTTATTAATGTATTCAACTTCGCTACATTTATTTTTCACCATAAGTACAAAGTACTTTGACAAAGGTGCCGACAGAGCAACAGGGCTAGCTGGCATTTGACAGACACTTTTTACAGACACCGCAAACTACTGCGGTGGAGCCCTGTGCTTCAGCCAATAACAGACAGATCTGAAGCGCTTCAGCCAATAACAGACAGATCTGAGCGCTTCAGCCAATAACAGACAGGTCTGACTCGGGTGCAAAACTAATCAAAACTTCCAGTTCAGCTGGGGCGGTTCAAACCACGCTTTGACAGTCAATCACTGGCGCTCGCGTTTTGAATCAGTAGTATCGCTAACGTTTCAATATTTTAGTGAATGTATGCTCATATTTAGTGAGCTATACTCATATTCTGACTTTAAACTGAAATGGGTCATACCATTCATATTACCAGAGCACTGAGTAGTTGAAGTAAATAGAAAACTCGGTTCATACAAGGACGCAGTTATTGTATGAACGGAGCAAGAACAATGTAAGTTAAGTGACTAAAATGCACGCACACAATTCAGTTGAATGGTAAAGCTTGCCCTCTTGCCCTTCATCGACACGACAGCCATCAACACTGATCCTCAACAAACATATCTCCATACCAGCGTGACTCCGATCTTCAACCAGATGGAACTGGATAATATTCTGATTGTTCCAAACCAATCTGACTTCTGACCTATAATTCTGCCTGAATCATACACTGTTCGTTCATTGGCCAGAGGAGAACTGGAGACTGAGCTGGGTTCTCCTATGTTTTTTTTTTCTCCATTCTGCCACCTGATGGAGTTTTGGTTCCTTGCCACTGTCGCCTTTTTCCACCTTTGTTGCCATTGGCTTGGCTTGCTTAGTTGGGGACATTCAATTTATTATTCAACAATAATATTGATCTTCCTGCATTCACACTATTATACAAGAACTGAACTAAGCTGGACGATGACATCACGGTTTACTCCAGAGTGGCTATATAGATGAACTTTATTTAAAACAAAAATGAAACTTCACTGAACTTACTTAAGCTGGACTGTGACGCTATTTTCTTCTGGAAACAAACTTTTTTGCATTATTTTTCTGTTATCTCTGTAAAACTGCTTTGAAACAATCTGTATTGTAAAAAGCGCTATATAAATAAATGTGACTTGACTTGACTTTAACAATGCAGTTAAACTAAATGTACGAAGCAAACTTTGTATGAAGCTGAAATAACCTCAACATTAGAAACAACAGTGAAATAAGATAGCATGAATTATCTGTCAATCAGATGCACATAAAACTGTAGCTCGTTCCTATAGCAACAGTGGGCTCTTTTCGGTAGAATAAAAAAAAAGCATTTTATTTAACATGTTAACCCATACCCCACTTAATTTTTTACTGGCACTTTTCTATTCATACTGTTTTAATCCCTAATTTCTTTGATCAGACCTCTCACCCTTTTTAAAAAAACATTCAAATGATCTTACGTGGACTTCAAACAATCGCTCTTAGCAACAGGGATAGCTAGTATGTTTGCTTAGCATAGTGTCAAACACAACAATTTATGAGATTAATATAATGTTTTGCTCCAAAAACACTATACAAACACACTTCAGTCCTGTTTGAAATAACTTGCTTCAGTGGTCCCATGTTGATTCTTAGCACAGAGTGAGACAGAAAATATTTAAAGGAACCGTATGTAAGAAATGTTTTTCAATTAATCATAAAATGGCCCTGATATGTCACTAGACATTAAGAAATCATGTTCATTTCAAATACTTATATCACTGACAACAGTAGTCCGGCCAGGATATTGTCATTTAAAAGTGAAGTTGCAGCCCTCCACTGATGTTGATGTTGTGTTTTGGCCTGATGCCCCACCCTCCACCTATCTACTAATCACGAAGTCAGTAGTGTTTCGGCATCCGGGTTGCCAGCTCTGCTCTAGTTACCACAGCTTCAGTTACAAAGGTGTCGGATAAAAAATGTCTAACGTTACGAAACCTAAAAGACCTCGTTATGAATCCGAAATACGTCGTGACAAAGTCCGAAAAAAAACTTATGTGTGTAGGACTCGTCACTTGCCATTGGAAGCTCCTTGTAGCAGCCTACGTTCCTGCTGGATCCTGCAGCCTAACTGGCAACCTCGAGTCAGGGGGGAGGGGGAGGGGATACACCGCTCTACAGTCATTTGAAAGTGATTGCAGTACCAGTTTTGGCCACAATCTTACAGACGGTTCCTTTAATTTTATAAAAATGCTATACTCTGACCAGGGGCGATTCTAGGATTTTCATTTTAGGGGGGCTCAGCCCCCAATATGTTGATATGTTGGTATGATAAAAAAAAAGTAAAAAAAGTTAGTTTATGGTCTAATGCTCATTATTAACTAGTTTCATTCATTCATTCAGTAACATCATGCATATGGCACAGTTTTATAATCACTGAGGTACCGAATGTGAGGTATTTAGGGGGGTTTGGGGGCATGCTCCCCCGAGAAAATTTTGATTTCTCTGATCTTCATTATGTGCATTTTAAGATGTTTTGAAGGCCCAAAAAATTGGATAACAATAGCTTTAAAACCATGTGCGGGCAGCTGTTTTTTTTTCATCAGCATCACACTCTTTTTCTCTTTGTTTTTCTCTTGCTCTGTCTTTTCCCCTCCTAAAGCTGAGCTTTGACTGATATAGGCTTTTCATTTTTGTCTGTCAGTGAAGAAAGTAAACATAGGGTCAACTGATAGGTTGATTTATGAATCATTTTCTCAGACAAAGCTACAGGAAAGCTAGGTAACTAAGTTTATTAAATTCATTCACAATATGTACACATTCATTATTGATCTAGGCCTAATACATGGCCGTAGACAGGGCTTTATAATCAAAGAGGTCATAAATTTGAGGTTGTTATGGGGTTAAACATTTTTATTTCTCTGATATGTGCATTTCAAGATGTTTGAAGGCCAAAAAAGGATAAGAAAAAGATGTAAAACATGCTCTCTCCTCATCTCCATCACTCTGTCTTTTTCTCTCAGTCTCCTGATCTTGCCCTGTCTCTTCCCCTCCTAAAGCTGAACTTTTTTAATTTACTGAAGGCTACAAATTGTATTATATTAATTCTCAACATACACATGCATTATTAATCTTGTGCCTATGAAAACGGCTTTGTTAATGTTTCTTGTCCCCTCACAATGACATAATCACACGTTATATAGGCCTATTTTCAGCTCAAAATGGCGAAATTAGACAAAAGTGTATTAGTTTTCTAATTATTTTTGTCATTCATTTAACATTTATGACCTAAAAAACTGTCAAATATAAAATGTTTAGTTTAGCTACTTACATCTTCTTAAAGGCCCGTACACACCGGGAAGAATATCGGCGTGCGTTATTCGCCAGCGTTTTTCAACGCGTTTTTTGTGTTCACACCCAAGCGATTTTCGCTGACGATGAGCCGAGTGAACATGCAAATTCATTCCCTGACATTAGATGGTGCTTAATGTAAAACAGAAATACAATACCACTCCATAACAGTCTATACTCTGCAATACCACTCCATAACAGTTCTCTTTTAACAAGATTTTTGTAGTCGCTGTCGCGTTTGTCATATAGTTCTTTATTCCGACACCAACGAGACCAGCAGCTCTACATTCATCTTGCCTTGCATCTTCCTTGTCATTTCTTCCCGGCAGTGTCTGTCTATGGGCAGTGTAGACGCTACTTGGCGTATTCATGGGTTTCATCAGGTCCCTTTCCACAGGTGTATTAATCAAGCACAATGCAGTCTGCATTCATAATCTAGGTGCTTGATTTTATACACCTGTGGAAAGGGACCTGATGAAACCCATGAATATCTTCTTCGCTGTTACGTATGTGTGCTCGGCAAGACCGTTTTGTGTTTGAGCGCCCCCAAGTTGTGTTTTACTGTAACTTCAGAAGCTCCAGACACATGAGCAAAAGCGCCAATCTCATTGGTCGGATAGTTTTTGACGCGGCGCGTCAAACCCCAAAAACGAACCCGAGGCGTTTCAAAAAAATTACGCTTTTACGCGTGGCGTTTTTCGCGTCGGTGTGCACACTCACATTGGCGCCCTTTGTTTAGTCACGAGGCGTTAAACGTCGGCGAATATTGCGCGCGAAATTCGTCCCGGTGTGTACGGGCCTTAACTCGCACATGACTGTAAACTGAAGCGTCAGTTGTGCTACTAAAATTCGCTCTCAGCAGCTTCTGCGAACACGAATTTGTGTAGCCTACACTTAATCACAAATGTTTAGGGGGGCTAGGCAGAAGTTTAAAAAGGGCCTAGTGACGCCTATGGTTCTCAAGGCCCGTACACACCGGGACGAATATCGGCACGCGTTATTCGCCAGCGTTTTTCAACGCGTTTTTTGTGTTCACACCCAAGCGATTTTCGCTGACGATGAGCCGAGTGAACATGCAAATTCATTCCCTGACATTAGATGGCGCTTAATGTAAAATAGAAATACAATACCACTCCATAACAGTATATACTCTGCAATACCACTCCATAACAGTTCTCTTTTAACAAGATTTTTGTAGTCGCTGTCGCGTTTGTCATATAGTTCTTTATTCCGACACCAACAGCTCTACATTCATCTTGCCTTGCATCTTCCTCGTCATTTCTTCCCGGCAGTGTCTGTCTATGGGCAGTGTAGACGCTACTTGGCGTATATCTTCTTCGCTGTTACGTATGTGTGCTCGGCAAGACCGTTTTGTGTTTGAGCGCCCCCAAGTTGTGTTTTACTGTAACTTCAGAAGCTCCAGACACGTGAGCAAAAGCGCCAATCTCATTGGTCGGATAGTTTTTGACGCGGCGCGTCAAACCAAAAAAACGAACCCGAGGCGTTTAAAAAAAAATTACGCTTTTACGCGTGCCGTTTTTCGCGTCGGTGTGCACACTCACATTGGCGCCCTTTGTTTAGTCACGAGGCGTTAAACGTCGGCGAATATCGCGCGCGAAATTTGTCCCGGTGTGTACGGGCCTTCACGCTGCGTGTGTTTTGCGCTGGATGACGGTCGTGCTGAGCGGTGCAGGTACAGAGGAGAAGTAGAAGAAGAGAAGAGGATGACACCATTTGCTAAGCGGGGATGTTTTCATTTTCATCCTTAACACATACATTTTAAACCACAAACTACGGAGTATGTTTTGGACATTATTTAACCTTGTCAAAGACGAACAATTTTTTTAGAATAACAAAATTTCTTACTCCAAGTTTTAGGGGTGCTGAGCTCCTTTTTAGGGGTGCTGAAGCACCCCTAAAAAGGGGCTAGCCTCGCCCATGACTCTGACACTGGCTATGTCGATAAGCGTTGCATTATAGATATACATCATTCTTACGAGAATACCTGAGATGGCTTGAAGAACACAGATAAACAGATTATTGCAGTCTGTTTATTGTCTTCATGTTTCATCAGTCAAAAGCGGCTCTATCTGCATGTTATTCAGCTGTAGCAACATCTGATGTCCATATAAGAGATTTCCTATAAGGACGCCCTCTTGCTTCCAGTATGAATGAAACTGAAATTACATGAGAGTGTTTAACTGTAATATTGCTGACATCACCTCATTTTGGATAAAAATAGAAAAATATACTTAAGTACTTTGTAACGTAGTAACTTGAGTAGTTTTTCAGCAAACTACTTATTTGTCTTATCAACACTTGGTTGTTCACTCATGTTACAGCTGGACACTGCAGTTGAGTGTTAAAAATACATGTTGTATTTACATCTTCAATTACATTAAAAAAATGTACTCGTCTCTTTTATGTATGTACATATCACTTAGGCAATGTATTTGGTGAATTGATATATAAGAAAAATCCTCAAAACATGATAGATTTGCTTTACGAGCAAATTGCATCAGAATATTAGAACTTATTTTCTGAAAATATATCTTGAATGAAGTTCAATGAATATTAAATGCATTTTTAGTAATACATCTGACATCATCTAGTGAGGTTAAAAAAAAAAGAAGAAAAAAAAATCTGTTTGTCAAAGAATGGCCCTATTTCAAGATATTTACATTTATGCATTTGGCAGACGCTTTTATCCAAAACGACTTACATTGCATTTCAAGGTACACATTTTACATTCTTATCAGTTCTTAGTTCTTGCTTTCCCTGGGAACCGAATCTATGGCCTTGGAGTTGTAAGCGCCAACACTCTACTGTTTGAGCTACAAGAAAGCACTGGGATGACATTTTTTACTTGGAAAGAAAGAGAGTAAAAAAGCCTTAAAGGATCTTTGTTGTTTTTTATTTTATTTTTATTATCTTGTAAATGGACATATGCAGGTATGGTATTTGTGCCAATGTGGGATGCTTTTCCCTGTAGGCTCCTATCACACCCACCTCTTATACATTCAATAAACTGAGCCTTTACTCCTTTGATTGGGGCAATATCATGTTGATCTGCTATCCTTATGTTGTTTGTCAGAAAACTGGACAATAAACGAATGTTCGAAAAGAGTGTTCATGGGACACACCCATCTGTCCCTTGGATCACAGATTGGCTCCAGGCCTGTGTGTGCTTCACTTTGCTGTGAATTATAGCAGCTTTGAGTCATGATGTACATTATGGCGGTCTGTGAATGATTTTCGTTGTAAGGGCTTTGAGCATTGCAGTGTTTGTGTGTAAGTGCATTCACATGCTAGCAACTGCAGTTCATGTTCAACAGAAACTAGTGCTACACTCAGAAGTGCCTGTGCAAAGTGCATGTCAGTGTGAGAAAGAGCTCCCTCTAGAGACACTAACACAAAAGAACACCTTGACAGCTGCATATTTTTTTCCTACTTTAAATATGATATTTAGCTATCATACATTTGTCTGGCAGACTGTTTGAAATGAAATCCTACATAACATTATATCTCACACACAATAAAACCAAAATGCACAAGTGATTTAGTGGAAAATGCTCTTTTAGCCTTTATTTATAAAACAACAATAACAACAATGCGGCAAGTTAAACTCGGTGTGTGTGTGTGTGTGTGTGTGTGTGTTTATTTTTTATTACAGGTGCTGGTAACCCAAAGTGTGAGATTGCCATAGTCATGTGCAGGAGCAAGTCACTGGACTCAAATAGTGACAGGTACTGGAACTCTGACACACACGGTTTCTTTCAGCAATATAGCCAGGTTAAATGTTTGACACTATATAGTAACTTTGGTCAATTGTGGACCTGAATTTTGTTAGGCAGGCTGGGGAAATTCCCTCACACAGCTTCTTTTGATAATTTTTTTTTTTATTGCTAACGTTGGCAGATCTTTTACACACACACACGGTTTCTTTCAGCAATATAGCCAGGTTAAATGTTTGACACTATATAGTAACTTTGGTCAATTGTGGACCTGAATTTTGTTAGGCAGGCTGGGGAAATTCCCTCACACAGCTTCTTTTGATAATTTTTTTTTTTATTGCTAACGTTGGCAGATCTTTTACACACACACACACACACACACACACACTCACACTCACACTCACACACACACACACACACACACACACACACACACACACACACACACACACACACACACACACACACACACACACACACACACACACACACACACACACACACACACTCACACTCACACTCACACTCACTCACTCACTCATTCTGGCATGAGGTCCTGTGGTCAGCTCTGAGATCTGCTTTGCCTACATTCTTTCACGAAGCTGACTATATAGACTTTAATCCCATTTTACTGCAGAGCATATTAAAAATGTACTACTCATATATTAATATTACAGTTTTGGGTAACACTTTATTTTGATGATCCATTTTAAACATTCTACTAACTATTAGTATTAATTACTATTAGTGTCAACTAACTCTCATTAGAGTATTAGTAGACTGTCTGCTTAATATCTGCTAACACTTTATTGTGTTGGTCCCCCAACAGACATTCTACTGACTATAAGTAACTTTGCAACTACATGTCAACTTATTCTAACCCTACCAGTCTATTATACTCTACTAACACTCTAATGAGAGTTAGTAGACATGTAGGTGCAATGTTACTTATAGTCAACAGAATGTGTTAAAGGGACCATTAAAATAAAGTGAAACCGAATTTAACTAGGTCGAAGCCTTAAACCCTTACAGAGCTGGGGGTCTCATTCATGTTCTTAGCACAAATGGTGTATGACTTAATTCATGGGGTTAGAAATTTGTTGTTATGGAGATTTAGGATATCCACTAAAATAATAAATTATCAATTTGTCAATAATTTAACTAATTTAATTTAATTTACTTTAAAAATATAAATAAATAAATCACACAAATAAATAGGCATATTTAAAACTGTTTATTTAATGTTTAAAATGTAGTCAGATTTTATGGTAAAATAATAAAATACCTTGGTAAATTACTTTTCAAATTGACATACAGTACTGTGCAAAAGTCTTAAGCATGTTAGTATTTTCACCCCCCCCAAAAATGGTTTTAAGCCCATTATAGGTAACACTTTATAATAACTCTACGCTATTAATCATTAGTTAAGCATTAGTAAACAATTAATTCATCATTTATAAAGCATTAAAGGGATACTTCAGGATTTAGCATTAAGCTTTGTATTAGTAGAAAACCTGTAGTATTTTCGAATTACCGTGCTTTCCACCCTCATATCCCCCTGAGACGAGAGATTTATGTATTTTTTGTCTGGAAAAAATCCTCCGATGACGCAAAAATCGTAATTTTGCGTCATCGGAGGATTTTTGGGCCAGAGGCTAAAGACTTCAGCCAGTAGGAGGAGCTGTCCCGCATGTTCTCAACCCGCCCATAGAGGGTGGGATCTCACTCACAGAATGTACACACAGTGTCAACCATCTTTCTTTGGAAGCTAAGCTAACAGGCTCTTGTTCTGTGGAGAAAGCTGAGTAGTAGGAGAAAGCTGAGTAGTAGGGGTTACCATCCTCTTTTTCCCGGACATGTCCGGCCGTCGAGATCATCCAAATTGTCCGGGATTCGGCTTTTGCTTTCTGCAGTCGCCATTCATTGTTTACATGCACACCTTTTGTTTCAGTCTAACTGAATTTATTCCGATTGGTCAATCTGAATGTAGTGTTTACGTGAACGCTAAACAAGTGGTCGGTCGATGTGCGTTTTAACATTGCAAAGAAAATTCCCACTCCTCCGTGAGAGAGAGCCCACGAGACCGGTGCGTCTCACAGGTGTTGCTCATCATCAGTAATCACGCCACCGGCCTTGTGCTGTTCTCCCGCGCCCCTCAGCCTCGTCCTGCTAGCCACAGTAAACATAATGAATGGCGACTGTAGAACGCAAAAGCGGAATCCCGGACATTTTGGGCGATCTCGAAATCCCGGGCAAACTCGTCACGGACACTCACTAGTAGCCTAGCCTTGTTGTTTACTGCGCTCTCTTACCGGTAGGCGTGGCTTGGGAGTGCCCTCCTAGGGCAGCGAAGCAAGTGCATTCTGGGAGTTGTTGTCTTTCATCCACATGAGCCAAAAATACATTTTCTGGCTTTTCTCAGTCTAGAAAGCTCCAAATTCAAAAATAATTTCACATTTCTTCTACATAAATGACTTATTTTAAATACACATTCATCTTTCCAGAGGTGAAGTATCCCTTTAATAGACATTAATAAGCAGTATATAAATACAGCTATAAATGCTTTATTCTTGTTTTAAAAGCATATCTATAATGTGTTTAATAATTGTATTCTCATACTTTATTAATGATCAATTTATCATTTCTAAATGAAGTATAGTATTATTTACAAACCATTTATTTAGGAGTTGTCAGTGGTTCATAAGATCACTTAGAAAGTGTGAGTAAATTGTTAATAAACTATTTAAATGTACATACATACATCTTATTATTCAGACATATAGTAATAGTTACCTGGTGTGTTAATAAATAGTTTAAAGGGGTCATATAATGGTACATGCACTTTTACAAGTTGATTGTACTGAAATGTGTGTTGGCAGTGCCTGTACACAACCATCATAAAATGACAGAAATCCATCCAGTGGTTTTAAAAAAATCTTCTTATATGTTTCCCCCCATCTCAAATCAAGCTGTTCGATATTGTGACGTCACAAAATCGACGCCCCTCCCACAATTGCTGATTGACAGGAGCGTTTCAACACAGACCCGCCCTTGCTCGTGAGCGAGCTGTCAATCATAGCCCGCGCGGACCGGCGCGGTCATTGTTGATAGCTGGAGCACTGTCTGTCTATGAGCAGAATGGCGGTGTTCTGTTCTTCGGTGCAATAACGAACACAGCAGTCATATTGATGTTCCTTAATTCGAACCGCTGAAGACGCAGTGACTTGAGTTTTTTTTCGAAGGAAATATTACTCACGATCAACGTCAATGCTTTCATGTTTGCGAGCGTGAATAATTTCACACACCAGACTGCTTTATAAACGAGGTCAGTATAAAGCTGGTTTTGCTAAGAAGCTGCTCCTGAAAAAAGGATTGTTACCAACTATTCGTGTTCCTGCTGCACCTCCAGGAGAACTGAAGTGAGTGTAACGTTTTATTAACCTTTATATTAATATTTATATTAATCTTTGCAAATCGCTTGCACGCTTCACGAATGCGGCTATTTTTACACTCAGGGTACATTACGGCATGTTTTCTATGTACGACGTTCTCAATATAATTCATAATCCCACGTTTATAATGAACAACGCGTTATGGTTATTGTGTTATTACAAACGGTGTCCGCACAGAACAGAGGGGCGGGGTGAGCAAAGCTCATTATCATTTAAAGACACATGCACTCAAACGGCGTGCTGAAAACAGAGCTGTTTTTGACCAGGTAAAATTAGTGTTTTCTTACAATACTAATAAGAATTTTTAATTAAAATATATTACAAACTTTTAATTTAGACCCTAAAGAATCATATTAGCTTGTACAAAAATGGCATTATATGACCCCTTTAAAGGGACACCAGGCAAGTCTGAGTGTTTTTTCTCTACGAAGCTCCCCCTAGTGTCTGGTAGTAAATGCTTTCAAACACTCTGTCGTAAAAACGAACTGTTGTCCCTCCCCCCTCGCCACGAGCAACCCAGCTGATCAGCTGTCAACCCAGCTGAGCAGAGGAACCGGCTATTTCAAAACCAGTTATGTCTACCGAGGCAAGTAAAGCAATATTTTCTTTCCAACTGATGGCGATTTATTTTATTTTTTTGTCATGCATACTAGTATTTTTACCGGGAACGAACGATATGAACCAGGCGAACTACTGCTTTCACGTTTGTTTGTTTTTGGGAGAATGGGCATGAGCATAAAAAATATATATATCGGAGGCTAATATTTGTCTAAAGTTATATTATTAAGGTCTATAAGTTCATCTGGTAGAATGACGGTTTACCTTTGCTTGTCTAAGAAAACATCAGAACGTACTCGGTTACTAACGTAACCTCGGTTCTCTCTAGAAGAGGGAACGAGTACTTGCGTAAGATATCTTACGCTAGGGGAAAACCTCTTTTCCTCGAGATATTGAAGCCAAAAATTATCCTTAATTTTGCAATAATGTAAAACGCATTGCAGCAGCATGCAGACATGGGCGAGACAGCTCGCGCGCCCATTGGCTGCTCTGCGGCAACTGCACCAGCCTATCGATAGAGGCTCCTCATGACGTCAGAACCAATGAGGGCGCTTCGCGCCCATTACGTCATGTCCCGCCGAAATCGGGTGGGGCCAGGGCTATAAATACGGCCCAGAGAGGCTGGTTTGGTCAGTTTTTCATCGCTGAAGCGAATCAGAACATGACGCATGCACGGCAAGATACGCAAGTACTCGTTCCCTCTTCTAGAGAGAACCGAGGTTACGTTAGTAACCGAGTACGTTCTCTTACGAGAGGTCTCTCGTACTTGCGTAAGATATCTTACGCTAGGGGAACACAATGTAAAACGCTGTGCGTGCTTGAGATATAACACTAAAGTCCCAAGGGCAGGTGCCCGGGGCTCATACAGTGCCTAATCACAAGGGACTCACAGAGAATCCGGGAAGAGGGGCTAGAATAGCATCATTCCTGTAATATGGAGCTCTGATAAGAGCATGTTATATCAAGTGTTCCACACAGCCAGGGCGAACTCGGCCTGGACTGGTAAATATGGGGGACTTACGCACTGCCCACAGGAGTATACAGACGATCCGTGATCGACGCTCTAGCAGTTTCAGCATCCCGAGCCGATAGCATCGGGCGGGCAATACTGAACAATTAAATCGAGAGCAATCTAGCTTGCAAAGCGGGAACCTCGAGGTTATAAAACCTTATAAATGTAGACGGGGAGGCCCAGCCTGCCGCCATACAGATATCTTGCAAGGCAATCCCACTGGACCAAGCCCACGACGAGGCCATGCCTCTTGTGGAGTGCGCTTTGACACCTATCGGGCATTGCAGGCCCCTGGATGTGTAAGCTAGCGCTATAGCATCAACTATCCATCTGGATAGACTCTGTTTTGACGCAGCTAGTCCCTTAGAACGTCCGCTGAACAAAACAAAGAGCTGCTCTGTCTGTCTGAAAACAGATGAGCGAGACACATAGGCCCTTAACGCCCTGACCGGGCAAAGGAAGCCTGCGTCCCCTTCCTCTTCAGATACCGGCAGGGCCGACAGGGAGATCACCTGTGCCCTAAACGGTGTATTGAGGGATTTAGGAACATATCCGTGCTTTGGTTTGAGTATGACTCTCGAGTCATTCGGCCCAAACTCCATACACGTCGCGCTCACTGAGAGCGCTTGCAAATCCCCTATGCGCTTCACTGAAGCGAGAGCCAGAAGAAACACTGTTTTGAAAGACAAGAGTTTCAGGTCTATTGACTGTATTGGCTCGATTGGGGCACCTTTCATGGCTTCCAGAACCGTGGAAAGGTCCAAAACGGGAACTGAGGGTGGTCTGGAAGGGTTCAGCCTCTTAGCTCCTCTAAGGAAGCGAATGACCAGATCGTTCCTTCCTAATGACTGGCCAAGCGGTGGTTCAGCGAACGCTGCTATGGCCGCCACATAAACTTTGAGCGTGGATGGGGTTCTGCCCTTATCCAGAAGCTCTTGTAAAAAAGGAGAGAACCTCCGGCACCCCACAGCGTGAGGGTGAAGTGCCACTCGCTGTACACCAGCTAGTGAACACAGACCATTTGAGGAATAGAGCCGCCTCGTAGATGGAGCTCTAGCCTGCGTGATCGTGTTTAACACTCCCGCTGGGAGGTTAACGGGTACCCGTTGATGGCCCACGCATGTAGGGACCAAAGCTCCGGGCGAGGATGCCAGATCGAGCCGTTCGCCTGCGAGAGGAGATCCCTCCTCACCGGTATCGGCCACGGGGCGGTACTCGTCAGCTGCATCAGGACTGGAAACCAGACTTGGTTTGTCCAAAATGGGGCGACGAGTAGCACTGGGCATCCGCTCTCCCTGATTCGCTCTAACACCTGGGGTAGGAGCGTGACAGGGGGAAACGCATAGAGTTTCCAGAGAGTCCAGATCTGTGCCCAGAAAAGATATTTTCTGACTGGGAGACAGTGAACTCTTTGCCCAATTGACTGTGAGACCTAAATTCTCGAGGTGATCGAGTAATATGGTCCTGTGTTCTATGAGCTCCGACTGTGATGCCAGCGGGGCCAGACGTGAGCCAGCGCATCCCTGCTCTTGGAGAAGAATTCCTGACAATGAGCGTTCTCTTGAGACGCAAATAGGTCTATTTCCGCTCTGCCAAATGTCCTCCATAGCATTTTGACTGTCTGTGGATGTAAAGACCATTCTCCTGTCGGCAGATTGTTTCTGGACAGTCTGTCTGGTCCCACATTCAGATGGCCGGGCACATGCGCTGCCCTGAGCGAGCGCAGATTGTGCTGAGCCCAGACCAGGAGGCGTTCCGTCAGCCTGTGAAGGATTCTGGATCTGATACCTCCTTGGTGATTTATATAAGCCACCACTGACATGTTGTCCGAACGGACCAAGACGTGGTGTCTTTTTATCTGGGGACAAAAGCGCCTCAGCGCGTTGTCGACTGCCATCATTTCCAGGCAGTTTATATGCAGAAGCTTTTCCCGTTCCGACCACTGGCCGAATAACGGTCTGCCCTCGAGCAGCGCTCCCCATCCCGAGGTTGAGGCGTCCGTAGACACCACCTTCACACTCGAGGAAGTCCCCAGGAGAAGCCATGAGACCCAGCATCCTTTGAAACTTTTTGAGCGGGGCTAAAGCGCCGTGGCGAAAAAATCTCTGTCATGCGCTGAATACTTAGTCTGCGCTGCGGCGACAGCTGTGCTGTCATAGACAGCGAGTCCAGATCTGTGCCCAGAAAAGATATTTTCTGACTGGGAGACAGTGAACTCTTTGCCCAATTGACTGTGAGACCTAAATTCTCGAGGTGATCGAGTAATATGGTCCTGTGTTCTATGAGCTCCGACTGTGATCGAGCTAGAACCAGCCAATCGTCCAAATAATTCAGCACTCGTATGCCTCGGAGCCTGAGGGGTGCGAGCGCTGCATCCATGCACATCGTGAATACGCGAGGTGCCAGGGATAGGCCGAATGGCAGGACTGTGTACTGATATGCCTGGCCCTCGAAGGCGAATCTCAAAAATCGCCTGTGACGTGACGCTATTTGTATTTGAAAATAAGCGTCTTTCAGATCTATCGACATGAACCAGTCCCCTTTTCAAATTTGCGAGAGGATTTTCTTGGTCGTGAGCCTTCTGAACCGTCGTTTCAGAAATGCTTTGTTTAGTCGTCTTAGATCTAAAATGGGTCTGAGACCCCCGTCTTTTTTTTTTTTTTTTTTTGGGTACCAGAAAATATCTGCTGTACATGCCCCCTTCGCTCTGAGCTTGTGATAGGGGTTCTATAGCCCCTTTGCTCAGTAACTGCGCTATTTCGGCCCAAAGTAGGTGTGCTACTTCCTTTTTCACCGTAGTATCGATTCGCGCCGCTTTGCGTTGCGGGCGTCGACCGAACTGTAGCGAATAGCCTCTTTCTATAATGTCTAGCACCCACTTCGAAACCCCGGGTAGCCTTGCCCATGCGTTTGCACGAATGGCTAGGGGTTGAATGCGAAGCGCGCTCTGGTCGCTCAGCGACAGAGGGGCTTCAGTGTGCTGCAACATAAGCGTCGCGCTTATGACATTTGAGGCAGGGGGCGCGCTGATAACAGCGGGCAGATTGCCCGCGCTCGACTCCTCTGCGGTGGTCAACCGAGAGGGGGAGGGCTGGGCGAGTCCCGTAAGACCTGTCATGTCTATGTGTGAATGTGGGCGTGGGATAGCGGGCACATTTACAACACTGAGAGCATTGTCTGCCTGAGCAGAGCGAATGCATGTTGGTTTCGTTTTACAGAGACCTTGAGACATGCAGAACGTAGTGTTTGTGGGCACTGGGCAGTGGGCACATTTACCACATTTAATGCGCAATCGATCTGGGTCGATTTCATGTGCGCGAGCCCTGTGCGACGGGCTGTGTTTCTGTGTAGGAATGAGCACTGGGCAGTGGGCATTTTGACTACACTCATAACACCATCGGCCGTGGCCGGAACACCAGAAAATACACTCTATGGGATTTATCTGGGTAGCCGTAAAGCGGCGTTTGTGTGCAGGCAAGCGGGCTGTGTCGCCGACTTGTTTACTGCAGAATACACTGGAACAGTCGCATTTACTGGAACTGAACGAGCGAGAAGTTGCCATAGAAACAGAGAGCGTCAACATGCTGGCGTTCGTTTGCAGGCGTGCGTGCATTACAACAGGCTCGCTCACTGCAGTATGACATTTCCAGTCGCCTGAACTTCAGAGGGGAATGAGAAATAGAATTCGGCCCGGCCGCAGCAGGACATTAACACTCTTTTCTCCTTTCGCCAGTGACGCACGGGAACCATAGAAACGGTGTTTGGGTGCAGGCGAGCGGGTTGTACAACGCGCTCGTTGGCTGCAAAATGCACATCTGCAGTCGCCTTTCAGGGAACTGACAGAGCGAAGCATTGGAGGCATAATTAATCTGCCGTTAGACCGAGATTCGAACCCCGGTCTCTCGTGTGAAAAACCAAAGATTCCGCCACTGAGCCACAGGGGGGAACACAAAGGCTTTCAGATGCACGAGCATATAAGAGCGTCAACATGTTTTCTTCGGCGTTTGGTTGCCGGCGCTGCAATATTTATATTTCCAGTCGCCTGATCAGGGAACTGAGAAATGTGTGTGAAAAATTCTGGTGATTGACACGTGAATGGGGCGCAGAGGCAGGGTAGCTTTCTTGTACGTAAAGAAAAACTAACCCCGACCGTCCGCTTCCAGCCTCCCCTGTGAACGGCGCATTTTGCGCGGCCCGAACAGAGGGAGAGAGAAAGCTAGCCCCGTGACCGTCCGCTCCTGACATCTCCTGTGAACGGCGCGGTTTGCGCGGCTCGAACAGAGGGAGAGCAGGTATCATCCTCCAAGCAGGCAAGGCAAGCGGGCGCACCGGCGAGCTTTGCGGGTTGGGGGGGAAAGGGGCGTCTTGAAAAAGACGCCCGGCTCTTTTAGTGCAATGAGAGTGTGTGTCGCGGCGGCGAACACACACACATACACAAAACACAGTAGCAGAGAAAAGGATATGTACGCCGGAAAGCGTCAGTAGAAACGGCGACTGAAGGCGGCGAGATGTCGACCAGCAGCTTCAGATGCACTAATCCCGCTGGGTGCTTGACTCAGACGGCGCGGCTTCCGATGCGAAGGCCCGCTGAAGAGATAAAAAACTGACCAAACCAGCCTCTCTGGGCCGTATTTATAGCCCTGGCCCCACCCGATTTCGGCGGGACATGACGTAATGGGCGCGAAGCGCCCTCATTGGTTCTGACGTCATGAGGAGCCTCTATCGATAGGCTGGTGCAGTTGCCGCAGAGCAGCCAATGGGCGCGCGAGCTGTCTCGCCCATGTCTGCATGCTGTTGCAATGCGTTTTACATTATTGCAAAATTAAGGATAATTTTTGGCTTCAATATCTCGAGGAAAAGAGGTTTTCCCCTAGCGTAAGATATCTTACGCAAGTACGAGAGACCTCTCGTAAGAGAACGTTTTTTCTAGCTCGATCATGATATGTGCAACATGTTTATTGCCTATTAGACGCGTTGACTTAGTGACATAAAATAAAAGTGTAAGTTACACAAATAAAACTGACAGAGGAACGGACAAATAACTACAGAAATCAAACGTGTTTGCTAATGACAATGCTAATATCAAAGTTATAGTATCTAACGTCAGCGTACTAGTAAGCCTGTAACAGACAGCGATCATAATAAAAACCTTTACAGACAATAGCAAACATCCTGAGGTCACAATTACTTGAAATTTAAATATTAAACACAGTTTATTCCAAAGATACTTACAAGTGCAACAGCAGGATCAGCATCCGTTTTGCAGGCTTCTGTTTCTCTCAGTTCTCATTCTGAAAAAGCCGGTCCGATTTACTCGAGTCTGACTTCTTGCTCGGTCAGTCTCCCGTTTCCTCTTTCGTTGGTCCTCCGACAAAGATTTCCTAGCTTTCTGCTTCTTTTTTACAGGCTCAGCCATAACTCAATCTATCGTTGCCCTTTGCTTATAGCTAGCCGGTGCTTGAATGGGGGCGTGTACGTGTGCAGTGCCGTCAAGCAATTCGTTACATCGCGAGACCTGATATCACGCGATACTTCCTGACGGCGAGGCCGCCGACCCGCCGGCCCAAAGTTGCAAGTGAGTTTTTTCCGCTCTCGGGCACCAGGGGTGTGCGAAACCACCACCATTCAACCCAAAATAAGTAATATAACCATTCCACTGACTCCGAAGCTGTTCAGTTAAGGTTAAAAAGTTACCTAGAGCAGTGGTTCCCAACCTTTTTTTGTCTGAGACCCCCTTTTTCCCAAGAAAATATTTTAGGGCCCCCCTTCACATTTAATGATATTTTCGCTCTTGAAAGCTTGCAGCAAGGATGACAAAATATGTTGTTTTCAAACAAACGGTATGTTTACTATAAACAGATATGTTTATGCACAAATAATAGCCTATAATATTGAAAATACAATAACAAAAACATTAGTAGGCCCTTTGTAATTTAAAAATGTAAGCCTAGGAGTAGCCTATAAATTTGCCCTATTTTAAATGCAATAACAAAAATATCAGTATTCACACTTGTGTGTAGGTAAAAAAAGAATGAATATAGGCTATTACTAAATGACTTCTGTCTGGGGCCTCAATACTTGCATGTTATTTGTGAGGCTTTATCAATGTGAGGCTTTATTTTTTAGGCTTTTGGTGCTATAGCGAGCGAGCGATAATAAACTTGCGTTTATTAACAGAATAATGCGTCTTTCGGAAGAACATTGTAGCCGGAACTACTTCTCTCTCTGTGTGCGTCTATGACGAGTCACGCAGGTACTGGGCTACTCCGCAGCGGCAGCGATCCGAACCAGGGTAAAATAGTCCCAATGTAAACACTTATTATAGGTGTACCATAGTGATTCAGGATAAGACAAAAACACGGTTTGGAAAATGGATTCATGATGAACTCGCTCATTATCTAAATTTTGAACAGAAAAAAGTTAAGGACTTTTATTTAATGCAAATTGCTCAAAACTTTTCAAAATATGACGCGACCCCCCACAGAGCTCGCTGAGGCCCCCTTGTGGGCCGCGACCCCCCTGTTGGGAACCGATGACCTAGAGCACCTTTAAAGGTCCCGAATTATGCCCCTTTTCACAAGATGTAAAATAAGTCTCTGATGTCCCCAGAGTGTGTATGTGAAGTTTCAGCTCAAAATACCCAACAGATCATTTTTTACAGCATGTTTAAATTGTCATTTTTGGGGCTCAGAAAAACGCGCTGTTTTAGTGTGTGCCCTTTAAATGCAAATAAGCTGCTGCTGGACGACACAGGGGGCGGAGCTTCATGAGCTCGCGCTCAGTCTCTCAGGACAATTTCATCTCACGGAATGATGATAATATCAGAAACTCTCAGTAACGGTGTTCATTTCGAGTCGGACAATAATGCCTACAGAGTCAGAGTGCTGTATAGAGATGGAACAGGTATAGTTTAGTAGTTTAATTACGGTTATTATAACGTATTTGTCATCTGCTTGTATGTATTCAAGATTCAAGATTCAAGAGTTTTATTGTCATTGGACAGTCTCCTGCCCAACGAAATTTGCAAACAGGGCCACCCAGGTGCAATATAACCATCTACGATAAAAACATATAAAGAGATTAATAAATAAAAAGAAAATTAAATAGACAACAGTAGCAGCATCATTGTTAAAAATCATTGACACACGCGTGCAGACACACAACAGAACGACTGTAAGAATGCAAAGTCAGTCAGTGGTCTGCTTCATTTAAAGTTCTGACTGCCCAGGGGAAGAAACTGTTTCTCAGCCTGTTGGTCTTGCTTTTGAGGGATCTGAACCTCCTCCCTGAGGGCAACATAGTGAACCGGTGATGGTCGGGGTGAAGATGGTCTTTTATGATCGACCTGGCTTTGGTGAGACATCTGGAACTGGCGATGGAGTCCAGGGGCAGGAGTAGACAGCCAATCACCCTCTCCGCGGTTCTGGTGACCCTCTGTAGTCTCCTTCTATCATCCAATGAACAGCCAGCGTACCACACAGGGATGGCATGCACCAATACACTCTCAATTGTGGCTCGATAGAAGGAGACCAACAGATTGGTCTGCAGCCTGTTCCATCTCAGTACCCTCAAGAAATGGAGGCGCTGCTGGGCCTTTTTGACTAGGGCAGTCGTGTTGGCAGCCCACGACAGGTCCCTGGAGATGTGGGTGCCGAGGAACTTAAAAGATGACACCCTCTCCACATTGTCACCTTTTATGCAGAGAGGGAGGGGGTCAGCTTTGCTCCTGCGGAAGTCCATGACCATCTCCTTAGTCTTTTTAGTGTTGATTGTGAGGTTATTCCTATCACACCACGCTGTCAGTCGCTGGACCTCGTCTCTGTAGGCCGTGTCATCATCTCCAGGGATGAGTCCTACGAGAGTGGTGTCATCAGCAAATTTTATTATGGTGTTGCAGGAATGCTTGGGAGTGCAGTCAGAGGTGTAAATGGTATACAGGAGGGGGCTCAGCACACAGCCCTGTGGGGAGCCAGTGCTGAGCGTCAGGGTGGATGAACTCCTGTTGCCAATCCTGACAGACTGTGGACGGTTGGTGAGGAAGTCTTTGATCCAGGTGCACAAGGTGGGGGAAAAGTCCAAGTCGGCCAGCTTGGTTACGAGGATGTCCGGTATAATGGTATTAAAGGCCGAACTAAAATCAATAAAAAGCATTCTTACTGATGTCCCAGGTTTTTCCAGGTGTTGTAAGGCAGTGTGGAGGGCAGTGGAAATAGCATCCTCGGTAGACCTGTTAGCCTTATAGGCAAACTGGTAGGGGTCGAAGCTGTGGGGGAGGCAGTCCTTGATGTGTTTTAGAACAAGCTTCTCAAAGCATTTTGCCACCACAGCTGTTAGTGCAATCGGTCTGTAGTCATTAAGACTGCTGATGGTGGTGGACTTGGGAATGGGGACTATTATTGCTGATTTCAGGCAGTGTGGGACGGTGGCTTGAGACAGGGAGAGGTTAAATAATTTGGTGAACACAGTAGACAGCTGGTCAGCACAGGCCTTGAGCACCTTCCCAGGAATTCCATCAGGGCCTGCTGCTTTCCTCTGATTCACTGCCCTGAACACACCGCGAACCTGTTGTGCCTGAAGAGTGAGTGTATGTGGGCCGGGCTCTAAAAGTGGCGTCGTCAGGGATATATGTGTGGTGGAGATGGTTGTGGTTTTCTCAAAACGAGCAAAGAAGTGATTAAGTTCTTCTGCTAATGAGAAAGTTAATTATGTATTTATTCTGTTGCCCTTATAATTTGTAATGCATTTCAGACCTTTCCATACCTGCCTTGGGTCTGTCACGTCACTGTCAGTGTTGTGTTTCTGTTTTTCTGTTTAGCTCATCTGTTTCCCTGGTTACCCTCATTAGTTCATTTGTATCACCTGTGTCTTGTTAATTACCCTCTCTTGTATCACCTGTTTTCAGTTCATCGGTGTGTATTTAGTTTCCTCGGTTCAGTCTGTCCTGGTCGGTTGTTAGTTATACGTAGGGTGTGTTACCTGCCTGTCATCCGGCCTGCCTGTATGTACCTGTGAGGAAGATTTAACCCTCTGAGGTCTGAGCTGTTTTCTGGGCCCTGGAGGTGTTCTGACATGCTCTGACATTTGTGTTTTTTTCTGTTACTAGTGACATTTTCATGGCTAAAGTCTAATTACACTGTATTCAGCACAAACTCTGCTACAATAATATATCAGCAGCATGTATGTAAAAGTTTGTAGTTTTGAGATAATGACATTTATGCGTGGTTTGTGAAAATACAAAAAAAAATTCTCACTGAAATAAGGCCATGAAACCCATACTGATTATTTCTTCACAAGACTTTTGAAAATTGTATGACATAGCCTAGAATATTTGCTCCAAAACGATGTGAAAATCACCCTGACTGCTCATTCAGATAAGACAATATATTGATTTAAAATTTCTAAGACGTGTTTTGTGTGACAAAGCCATATGCGAAGAGGCGTGATCATCTCATTAATATGTAAGCTTTAAACACCTGAGAAAGACAAAGACACTCCCCTAACTGCCCTATTAGGAGCGATCAGGCCCTGTCATTCAGAGCAACCTTGCACAAAGAATGAGGAGATTTAAAAAATAATGGCTTTTAGATTGTTTGGATTTATTTACAACACAACACAATCCAAAAATACAAATGACAAAAGAGCACATTGAAAACAATGATCCAAAGACAGAGACCTTTGTGCCATTCCTAAAAACATTGTACATACCTTTCATTTCCAAGGTGTTTGATTTTCACTTTACCATGTTCATGTACAGAGACTCATGTGAATGTTGAAGTCAGCAGGACTCAGTTGCATCTGGTCCCTGAAAGAAAAAAAAAAAAGAAAAAACTGTGAACATACTGATATCAAGAGAAACTATAGGGCTGCACGATTTTGGGAATAGATTTGAGATTTTTCTGGTTAAAATTTCTTTTTAAAATTCACAGAATACACACACACACACACACACACGTTTCCAACAATATATAATGAACACCATGTTTGTTGTGCCTTGTAGGCATAGGCTACGCAGTGCTGCATAAAATAATAATAACAATAAATTAAATCTTCCAAAAGATTTCAAGAACAACTACGCTAGAGAAAAATATATTGATTATCATATGTTACTTCAAATGTTTCCATTTGTTATGATGATATGAAATGAGATAATAGTAAAAACATAAAGCCTAATGTTTGGTGCATTTTTCCTTTCAAACGCAATCGCGCTCCAAAATATGATACATTAAAACCCACAGCGCGCTCCAAAATATGATACTCAAACCCACAGCGCGCTCCAAAATATGATACATTCAAACGCCATCGCGCTCCAAAATATTAAACATGGTTATACATATCTATGTTTGAGCAGATATCCACAAACAGTATTTAACAGGAAACACGGGTCTAAATAGTATAATATTCACCATATATCTAGCAACAGTTCAACTGCAATGTGAAGTTTATGCAACAATACCATAAACTAATAAGTAAGAATTTCTTACCTTACATCTTTCTTGTCTTCAAATCGCGTTCTTCTTCTTCTGAGGTAAATCCAATGTAAGCTCAGACGTGTCTTCCAAACTCGACGAAAAGCAGAGACTTGTGAAGTGTTTTGGTGTTTTGTGTTTGAGGTAACGAGGGCGTTCGCGTCCCATGTGGAGATTTGCATGTGAATCTCTTTTGCGCGAGTGGGCGTGTCGAATTAAAAAGTAATTAGCAAGCGTTTGAGATACTGGACCGTTGGTTTTATACAAATTACTTAAACAGAGAATATTTGTTTTCAGTTTGAATCCGATCATTTAAAAGTACACACTTAAATGTGTATAAAGGTATATGGCTCATAAATGTGTGAGAAGTATTCGCTGAGTTTTGTTTCAGTTTATAGACGTGCTCAAGAAAAAAAAGTTCACCGCGACGGAGAGGCAGAACGCACACCCTGTTTATTTTCTTTATTTTACAAAAGCACAATGTTTTGATTTGATTGTAAGTGGACACATACAAAAGTAGAAATATCACAGATTATTTTTTTATATTTCTTTTTTCTGTATAACCATAAATGACGGAGTAATTTAAGTTTATGTTGCTGCTATGTGAAAAAAATCCAGCAAAACGCGTCGACGCGTTTCTCGACCTCAGAGGGTTAAGTAAATCGTTTGAATTGGAGCCTTTGGTCTTTGAATCTCCTTTAACCTGCACCACACCCGTGACAGAACAACCGACCTGACTAAACATGGAGCAAGGGAGTTTGTCTTTGGAGGAATATGCAGAATTATACCTTGACTACTTTCAAGATGTGAGTAAAGATCCACATATTCTAAAGATGACGTTTTGGAGTGGATTGAGCAATCCACTAGAGCAGATGCTCTTGTGGGGTGATTTTCATCTCCCCTTCACGGAGTTCATCGACCGCACTCTGTGGGTGTGTGGCTCTTCCCTCACAGTGGGAGTCGTGGACGATCCACTCATCCAGCCTGACCCTCTCGTCCAGCCCGATCTCCCTTCTCCACCACTTATGTCCAGCTCAAGGCCTTCTTCGCCGCTGGTCCAGTCCAGCTCAGAGCCTTCTTCATAGCTGGTCCTGTCCAGCACAAAGCCCTCACCGCTGGTCCAGCCCAGCACAAAGCCTTCACCGCTGGTCCTGCCCAGCACAAAGCCTTCACCGCTGGTTTTGCCCAGCACAAAGCCTTCATCGCTGATCCTGCCTTCTTCGAAGCCCTCTTCACCGTTGGTCCCTTCCAGCCCAGAGCCCTCTTCACCGCTGGTCCCGTCCAGCCCAGAGCCTTCACCGCTGGTCCCGTCCAGCCCAGAGCCTTCGCCGCTGGTCCCGTCCAGCCCAGAGCCTTCGCCGCTGGTCCCGTCCAGCCCAGAGCCTTCACCGCTGGCGCAGCCCAGCTCAGAACCGTCCTCGCTGCCCAGCTCAGAGCCCTCCTCGCTGCCCAGCTCAGAGCCCTCAACGCTGCCCAGCTCAGAGCCCTCAATGCTGCCCAGCTCAGAGCCCTCAACGCTGCCCAGCTCAGAGCCCTCAACGCTGCCCAGCTCAGAGCCCTCTTCGCCGCTGGTTCCGCCCAGTTCAGAGCCCTCTTCGCCGCTGGTTCCGCCCAGCTCAGAGCCCTCTTCGCCGCAGGTTCCGCCCAGCTCAGAGCCCTCTTCGCCGCTGGTTCCGCCCAGCTCAGAGCCCTCTTCCCCGTTGGTTCCGCCCAGCTCAGAGCCCTATTCCCCACTGGTCCCATCCAGCTCAGAGCCCACTTCGCCGCTGGTCCCATCCAGCTCAGAGCCCGCTTCATCACTGGTCCTGTCCTGACCAGAGCCGCTTTCGCCCCCTGCCTCTTCCAGTCCAGTGTTAAAACCTGATATTTCCCCAAAGGAATTTTGGGGGGGGGGCTATCAGTCATCCCTGCCATGGCCACCCGAAGGGTCCGCACCGCCATGGCCACCCGAAGGGTCGTCCCTACCATGGCCACCCGAAGGGTCCTCTCCACCATGGCCACCTGATGGGTCGTCTCCGCCCTGGCCACCTGATGGGTCGTCTCCGCCCTGGCCGCCCGAGGGTCCGTCATCTCCACCATGGCCGCCCGAGGGTCCGTCATCTCCACCATGGCCGCCTGAGGGTCCGTCTCCGCCTTGGTCGTCTCCTGCTCTGCCATGGCCGCCTCCTCAGCATTATCCACCTGGACCGCCCGAGGGGTGGTCTCCTGCTCCTCCGTGGCCACCCCCAGGGGACGTCTCCGCCCTGGTCCCCCGAGATGCTGGTACCGTCCTGGAGTCCTCGGTCCCTAATAGCCCTCCGGAGAGGACTTCAGGACGCCCACCCCCCCTCCCTTATTTCTTGTACGGCGCGAGGACGCGCCTGCCGGGAGGGGGAGGTAATGTCACGTCACTGTCAGTGTTGTTTTTCTGTTTAGCTCATCTGTTTCCCTGGTTACCCTCATTAGTTCATTTGTATCACCTGTGTCTTGTTAATTACCCTCTCTTGGATCACCTGTTTTCAGTTCATCGGTGTGTATTTAGTTTCCTCGGTTCAGTCTGTCCTGGTCGGTTGTTAGTTATACGTAGGGTGTGTTACCTGCCTGTCATCCGGCCTGCCTGTATGTACCTGTGAGGAAGATTTAAGTAAATCGTTTCAATTGGAGCCTTTGGTCTTTGAATCTCCTTTAACCTGCACCACACCCGTGACAGGGTCGTTGTCTGAGAGGTGGTCAGACAACTTATTTGCATAGTCCAGTTTGGCCTCCCTGATGCCCCTCTTGAGGTCTGCCCTTGCCCTGCTGTACATAGCCTGGTCCCCAGATTTATAAGCAGAATTTCGTGCTTTTAGCAGAGACTGGACCTTACCCGTCATCCAGGGTTTGCGGTTAGGGTAAATCACAACACGCTTTTCTATGGTGACGGTGTCCATGCAATGAGCGATGTATCCCAGTACAGCCTCTGTGTGACTTGTGACAAGGTGTTAATAGTCCTGATGATGGGCTTTGTTCTTCTCCTGAGTGGTATGTAAGCCGGAATAAGGAGCAGGGAGAGATGGTCTGACATACCCAAGTGAGGGAGGGGTACGGATCTGTAAGCTTGCTTGATATTTGTATAAACATGATCCAAGGTGTTGTTACCTCTAGTAGGGCATTTAACATGTTGAACAAATTTAGGCAACACAGTCCTTAAACAAGCTTTATTGAAATCCCCTGCAATAATGTGTACTCCCTCTGGATATATACGCTGCTGTTCAGAGATTAAGTTGTGTAAATAAGCAAGGGCTGAGCTAACATTTGCAGCCGGGGGTATGTAAACCGCAGTTATTAGCACTACAGACAGTTCTCTGGGCAAGTAAAATGGCCTGCACATGACGGACATTGCCTCTATGTCCGGGGAGCAGACTGTGGTGACAATTTTACTGTTCATGCACAAGTCGTTATGAATGTAAATGCACAAACCTCCTCCTTTGCTTTTCCCAGCTGAAGCTGTTCTGTCGCACGGTGCATCGTGCGGCTTGCTAGCTGCACTGAAGCATCGGGGATGTCCTCCCGGAGCCACGTCTCCGTCACTACCAGGATGCAACAATCCCGGACAAATAAATTTCCTACGAGTAGTGCTTCCACTTCGTCGATTTTGTTCACGATCGAACGGGCGTTTGTCAGAAAAATGCTGGGGAGCGCTGGTTTAAAGGACTGCCTCCTTAGCCTGGCTAGCTGGCCAGACCGGCACCCCCGCTTCTGTTTGCGCTCTTTACGCCGCCTGCGCCGCTTCACAGAGCCGACAACAGTCCATAGAGCATCTGCTGGTCTTGTTATCTCCGGTGGGATATTGTTGGATCTCTGGTAGTCATTAGTTATGGGAACCTGGCAATTGTATCCGATGTTGTACAATTCCAGTTGGCTGTACTGAAGTTTAGCTCTACAATAGTCCGTTAAATAGACCACGAACAAAAAGAAAAATACACAAAAACAGCACCTTGGTGGTGAGCCTGAAGCCACAGCGACCGCGCGCGCCGCCATTCTGGTTAAGTGTATCCATGTATCCATTATTTATTAATAGCCTACAAGTCTGCTGTTTCGGACCAGGTCCAAATGATGATCAAACATATACTGATGAGTTTAATAAAGTTTATTGTACATCACACAAAAGATGAAGCATCAGTTTTACTTCAGAAAATCACTGTAAGAGCTGAGTAAACAAAGTAAGTTATAAGAAGTGCGCAAGTACATAAACGAATTTCGGTAGAGTTGAGGGAGCATTCCTGTGGGCGGAGGTTAGTCAAAAAATGGTTCTAGTGACGTCATTAAAGAAGGAAGTAGAGGGATGTAGTCCAAACGAGCTGTTCGATGTAGGCGACTTCTGTTAAATAAAATATCTCGCTTGGCATTGAACTTTGAGCTTTATAATTTTACAGATATTATTTATGCTCTAACAGCAACATTACACATTAACTAAAGTTTGAAACATGGGATCACGAAGAACGGGACCTTTAATAACATGTATTTATACTGTAATTCATGATTAATTCAGGTAGTTATAAAGCATTTAGTAGAGGTCAGTTAACTATTTTTGTGAGCTCCTCTAAAGTGAGGACTAGTTATGCCTTGTAAAGCATTTACAAGGGAGATTTAAAGGCTCAGTTAAATATTTCTATGTTCTGTTTGTTTCCTTTTTCAGATCAATGAGCCTTTAAATCTCCGTTATAAATGCTTTACAAGGCATAACTAGTCCTCACTTTAGATGAGCTCACAAAAATAGTTAACTGACCACTACTAAATGCTTTATAACTACCTGAAGTTACTACATTTACTTACACTTAAGTGATCTTATGAAACACTGACAACTCCTAAATAACTGCTTTGTAAATAATGCTATACTTCATTTAGAAATGATAAATTGATCATTAATAATGTATGAAAATACAATTATTAAACACATTATAGATATGCTTCTAAATCAAGAATAAAGCATTTATAGCTGTATTTATAAAATGCTTATTAATGTCTATTAATGCTTTATAAATTGTGAATTAACTGTTTACTAATGCTTAACTAATGATTAATAGCGTGCAGTTATTATAAAGTGTTACCCAGTTATTTGTATCTTTTGCTGTAGTGTGTCAGTAGGAAATATTGATTTACATTTCCAAACATTCATTTTGCCATTAATTGCCAGAACTGCGGCAACTTCTCCAAGACACTTGAAGAAACCTGCAAAGCTACAGTATAGTGAAAACTTTTAGGCACTTGTGTAAAAAATGCTGTAAAGTGAGGATACTTTAAAAAAGAAATAGATTTGATTTATCAATTAACTTCTATTAACTAAATTAAATCAATATTTGGTGTGACCACCCTTTGTGTTTAAAACAGCTTTTGTCCTAGGTACAGTTGCGCATAGTTTTTTAGGTAGCGTCTTGGAGATGTTGCCGCAGTTTTTCTGGATTTAGTCTGTCTCAGTTTTGTCTTGTCAGGTTGATCTTTGGCTGCATTTAATTCTGAGGAATTAAATGCTGAAATTCCCAGAAGGAAATCGATAACACCTCATTATACGGTGCCCATCTCCCTTCGGTGCCTTTAGGGGGCTGTTTTGCCAAACCCGCCACCTCGTGTGCTTCGGGGCGCAGCTGTCTCCAGCTAGTTCTAGTCTCAGTTTCCGCTTGGGAACGAAGCAGCACTGGGAGGAGGGTTTTAGAGGGGTCGGTTCGGTTGTTTCCTGCCGGTCATCCATTTCAGGGCACTGGATTGGCTACTCGAGTTATGCTAGAGACTAGTCTTGAGAGGCTGGTTCCTTTAGTAGTCTCAGCCGAAGTCGTCTCGGGAAAATACAGATCTGAGGGCCGTCATTATCTCGAGGAAGGTTTCAGTGAAGAGTTCCTGATGCCAATGGCGCCAGACCTCTGAGGACAGTTCCCTCTGGGGGATGTGGTTAATACCTCATTATACGGTGCCCATTTCCCTTCAGTGCCCTAAGGGGGCTGTTCTGCCAACCTTGCGTACTTCGGGGCGCAGCAGTTTCCGGCGAGCCCATATCTCAGTCTCCACCCCGGAAACGTAGTGACGCTGGGATGCTCGCCACCATCTGAGGAGGGTCTCAGTTTGGCTGTTCGCTGCTGGTTCGCTGCTTCAGGGCACCAAATTGGTCTCTCTTGTAACACCTTTGACCATTCTCGAGAGACTGGTTCCCTTTGTAGATTTTTTGGCAGCGTTGGAACTTCTGCCAAACATATCTCAACAGAAGCAGAGTGTCGCCTCCTGAGCCCCAACTAAAAGACTGGGGGTCAGAGTGGCGCTCTCAGCCAAAGTCTTTTCGAGGTAAGACAGATCTGAGGACCATCATTATCTCCACGAAGGCTTCGGGGAAGAGGTCCTGACACCAGTGATTAACACTTCACTATACAGTTCCCATTTCCCTTCGGTGCCCTTCCTGCCACCTTGTGTGCTTCAGTGGGTTAATCCTCTGGGGTCTGAGCTGTTTTCTGGCCCTGGAGGTGTTCTGACATGCGCTGACATTTGTGCTTATTTCTGTTACTTGTGACATTTTCATGGCTAAAGTCTTATTACACTGTATTTAGCACAAACTCTGCTACAATAATATGTCAGCAGCATGTATGTAAAAGTTGGTAGTTTTGAGATAATGACATTTATGCGTGGTTTGTGAAAAAATAAATAAATAAATTGTCACTGAAATAAGGTCATGAAACCCATACTGATTGTTTCTTCACAAGACTTTTGAAAATTGTATCACGTAGCCTAGAATATTTGCTCCAAAACTCTGTGAAAATCATCCTGCCTACTTATTCAGATAAAACAATATATTGATTTAAAATTTGTAAGACATGTTTTGTTTAAGAACGCTTTATGCGAGGAGGCATGAATCATCATGAATATTGATGTGTTTCACACCTGAGAAAAACAAAGACCCTCCCATAATGGCCCTATCAGGTGCTATCAGGCCCTATCATTATGAGGAACCTTGCACAAAGAATGAGGAGAGATTTAAAAAAGAATTTATTTACAACACAACATAATCCAAAGATACACAACAAATGACAAAAAAAATGAATCGTTAAAAAGGATCACTTCAGTAACACTACACTAGAGAAAAATATATTGATTATTACATGTTACTTCAAATGTTTCCATTCGTTATGACGTTATGAAATGAGATTGGAGTAAGTAAAAACATGAAGCCTAATGTTTGGCGCATTTTGCTTTTCAAACGCACAGCACGGGTGACTCAAACTCATAGCGCGTGCAGAGAACATTTACTGAAGCGATCGAGCCGCTCCAAACAATGAAGCATTATTTTTAACATATTATATCTACATTTGAGCAGATATCCACAAACACAGTATTTAACAGTTAACACGGGTCTAAACATTATAATATTCACCATATTAGAGTAAACACTAATATTAGCCTACTTTTATCATGCTGTGATTTATTATCGAAAAACATCCTCATGTCGTACATGTATATACATTTAGCATTGAAAGGTTGCCTACCGGTCTAATTCACATTTCAACATGTTTCTGTCCATATATAGATACATATACATGTACGACAAAACTTCATGTTTTTACTCCAGTCTCATTTCATAACGTACATTTTAGTCTGGCACCAGTTTAACTAGTTGCTACAATGTAAAGTTTATACAACAATTACATGCTTACGAGTTATGAGTGGAAATGTCTTACCTTAAAAATATTCTCATCTTCAAATCGCATTCTTCTAATTCTTCTGAGGTAAATCCAAGGTAAACCGCACAGCACAAACACAGTCTTCCAAACTCGATGAAAAGCAGAGGAGTACGTTACTGAAGTCTCTGATTCTTTGTTTTGAGGTAATGAGGGCGTTTACAGGTCTGCGTTCCTTCACGTGGACTATTTGCATGTCAATCGCTCGTGCGGGTGTGGGTGTGGTCACATCAGAGTTAATGAGGACGTGTTTGAGAAACTGTACATGTCGTTGCTTTCACACAGATTACTTAAACAGAGAATATTTGTTTTTTTAATATAATTTACATAATTTAAAAATAGAGACTCCAAGCCTTGTAAAGACATACGTCTCAAGTCTGTGTGACAAACATTCACTGAGTTACAGGTCATTTTCTGTCGCGTTTCAGAATGAACTTCACATTGAGAGAGACGGCAGAACGTTTATTTTCTTTATTGTATGAAAAACATTTGATTTTATTATGAGTGTACAAAAATAAAAGAAGACATTTAACAGTTTTGAATGATGTATAACACTTAAACGTAAGATCAAAATCAATAGAGTATTTTGAGTCTCTTTTGCACTGATAAGGAAAAAAAGTAGGAAGGTATCGCCGGCGCGACCGCCGACCCCAGGAGGTTAAGGCTGAGCGCAAAGAAAAGTGTGCTTTCTCCATTACGGAGGACCACCTTTTCAGATGTTAGATTCTACGATGATGCAGGCACGTCTGTCTCCTGCTCGTATCGGTTCGATCTTCATTGTCATGAGTAAGATAAATCTAGGCCAGTCACTCACTTTCAAACAGTTTCGAGACTGTTAGGTCTGATGGCAGCTGCGTTCAACGGGATACCTTTTGATCTGCTGTACATGAGACCATTGCAGTGGTGACTTCTGATTAGGGATGTCCCGATCAGGTTTTTTTGCCCTCGAGTCCGAGTCATTTGATTTTGAGTATCTACCGATACCGAGTCCCGATCCGATACTTCTATGATACATAAAAAAAGAATAAAGAAGAGCGAAAAAACAGATCCAGGATGTTCCTTATTTTTTATTTAATTCACCTTATTTTAACATTCAACAACTCTGTTAACAAACAGAGCACTTCTGTGAGGTAGCTTGAACAATCAAGTAATAAATAACATAAATTCTTCACTTTTGGACTTTAGTGCAACAGTAAATATAAAAAAAAGTCTAATATATAAACAAATAGCACCTCAACTTAAAATACCCGGCAGGCATGTAAACAAATAAAATATAAAAGTGCCACAGTGTTTGCAAAGCCAGTAATGTGCTTTTAGGAACTGCACTCCTAACTGCACGCGGTTTCACACTGCACGCGTTAGCAGAGCGTGCAGCGCGTATTTTTTTTCGACGCCCATGTTAACAGATTAGAGCATCACACCGCACGCAGAGGTGGCGCGGCAGTGCGTAGCAGAGCAGAGCAGCTATGGCAAGCCGTTTTAACATTTAATCATTTAAACCGACTAGTCTCTATTTTCATGCTACTAGTACTTATTTTTTAGATACTTGTGTTTATTTTTTAGGTACTAGTGCCTATTCTTTAGATACTAGTGCTTATTCTTTAGGTACTAGTACTTATTCAATAGATACTAGTACTTATTCAATAGATACTAGTACTTATTCATTAGATACTAGTACCTATTAAATAGATACTAGTACTTATTCATTAGATACTAGTTCTTATTTATTAGATACTAGTACTTATTCATTAGTTACTAGTACTTATTATTAGATACTAGTACTTATTCATTAGATACTAGTATCTATTAAATAGATACTAGTACTTATTCATTAGATACTAGTACTTATTCCAATAGTGACTAGTAACTATTCTTTTGTTACTAGTAACAAATACAATTTTTTGCCATTGGCTTCTATGGGGATCTGTCATTCAGATATCAACTATTCAGTTCTGACTAGTATGTATTCCAATTGTGACTAGTACATATATATTAGATACTAGTAGTTATTTATTAGGTACTAGTACTTATTTTTTAGATACTAGTACCTATTACTAGATACTAGTATGTATTCAATAAATACTAGTACTAAGTCATTAGATACTAGTACCTCTTAAATAGATACTAGTACCTCTTAAATAGATACTAGTACCTATTAAATAGATACTAGTACTTATTCATTAGATACTAGTACTTATTCATTAGATACTAGTACCTATTAATTAGATACTAGTACTTATAAATTAGCTACTAGTACTTATTCAATAGATACTAGTAACTATTTATTAGATACTAGTATTTATTCCAAATGTTACTAGTAAGATTTTTTATTTTACTAGTAAGATTTTTTATTGAACTATCCAGTGGCCGTTCTGACTAGTCATAACATAAGACGAGTAAAAAAGCAGTTGTGACTAGTAAAATAAAAAATCTTACTAGTAACATTCGGAATAAATACTAGTATCTAATAAATAGGTACTAGTATCTAATAAATAGGTACTAGTATCTATTGAATAAGTACTAGTAGCTAATTTATAAGTACTAGTATCTAATTAATAGGTACTAGTATCTAATGAATAAGTACTAGTATCTAATGAATAAGTACTAGTATCTACTGAATAAGTACTAGTATCTAATGAATAAGTACTAGTATCTATTTAATAGGTTCTAGTATCTATTTAATAGGTACTAGTATCTAATGACTTAGTACTAGTGTTTATTGAATACATACTAGTACCTAGTAATAGTTACTAGTATCTAAAAAATAAGTACTAGTAGCATGAAAATAGAGACTAGTCGGTTTAAATGATTAAATGTTAAAACGGCTTGCCATTTTTGCTGCGCCGCTTACGCTGAATTAAAGTGACAATGCATTGATCATGGCCAAAATACACCGCAGTTTTATCCAAAAAGTGCATTGATGATATCTATTGTGTTTTAAACAGTCAATCAAATGACCAACAGCAATTTAAAAAGAAAACAAATGTCCAAAAACAAACTTGTTGCCAGAACAATAAAAACAAAGATGAACCAAAAGTTAAATGAAATTATTAATAAAATAAGCTTCTTGACAAGTCTTTTCTCTTAAATGTATTTGAAAACGAAATAAAGCAATGCCAACTTATCCATTATAGAGTACTCTGTATGTACACAACCCGCGGTTCAGCCGCGCGTGACAAACGCTGCTAGTGTGAAAGCAAAACGCGCGTGTCCTGCTCCTGCTCACCATACGCACTGCTCCTGCGCTGCTTACGCTCTGCTCGCGTGCAGTGTGAAACCGGCGTAACTCTGTGGCACCGCATAGCTATAGATGTGTTAGAAAATAATGAGAATATATATACATATATATCCGAGTCCTGATCGGGAGGTAACGTCCGATTCCGATCAGTCTGAAAACACGTGATCGGGCCCGATTTCCGATCACGTGATCGGATCGGGACATCCCTACTTCTGATCGTTCTACTCCCTGTAGTTCTAGTTCCCTACAAGAAGTATGTGGTGCGGCGGGCTGGTCCTCTACGCACACTTTCCTCAGGTTTTACTACCTAGATTTGGGCCTCACCCCTAAGTCCCAGATGCTTCTGTCTTCGTTGTGTGTATGTATGTATATATATATATATATATATATATATATATATATATATATATATATATATTTATTCAATGTCTGTTTTGATTTTTGTTTTTATGACGTTGGTATCATGCGATCACTCTAATTCTCTCTCTTGCTCTATCTTGCAAGTCTTCTTTAGTTTCTTGCTTTTCTCTCCTCCATGTATTTTGTGCTGGTTTTTTGTTCAGAATCATCTCTTTCTGTCTTCTGTTTGTCTAGCAGTGCATTCTTTCTCCCCTGCAGTGAATAGCAACCTTGGCAGCTGAAAAGAGAAAGCGGGTGGAATTTTCTCTTATCTGTATTTCATTTGAATCCAAGTAGTATGAAGCTAAAACTGATTCACCCTCATATCTCATGAATATCTCTTACAGCAGACACATTCAATGGACTTCTTCCTTGCTATAGGAAGATGAAAGTGGTCATATCCTGAGAAATCAAGTTTTCCTGGATGTTTTCAAAACAAAGGGTTTAATGTACAATGTTGGAAACATTTTGGACTCACATTAAAGATGGATGACCCATATCTAGATGCCAGAATATCATAAAGTCTTCATTGTGGAATTATTTGACAAAAGCACCATAGCAACCACAGGGCAACATGGTGAAAATACTTAGAATACCTTAAGAACCGCATGGCAACACTCAACTTCTACTATTGGTTAATCATGCTGCAGTATAGTACTGTCCATCAGTCGATGTGAAAAAATCATGTATGTAAAATATTTATATAAAACTTGTATAAATATGTAAGTATGAATAATATTAATAATTATGATGAATAATATTAATAAGAGGAATTACGATAAATAGTATTAATAAGGGTTATGTGTAACATGGTCATTGTAAAGTGTTAGCCTACTGTCTGTTCATTCAGGAGTGTTTTTTGTTTGTTTTGTTGTGTGTGTGTGTGTGTGTGTGTGTGTGTGTGTGTGTGTGTGTGTGTGTGTGTGTGTGTGTGTGAATGTGCAAATGTTTTTCAGGCATGGGCTGCACACCATGATCCTGGTCCCTCTGAACACTCCAGGAGTGAAGAAGATAAGGCCACTTACTGTTTTCGGACAAGACGGTGAGTTCTGATTAACACAATGTGCTGTGCCACATGAAGCTTATCAGATCTTCAAACTCATCTTTTTTTCATCTCTGTGCTTTAAAGCCTCCTCTCTCACTATTGCTCTACTTCCTTATCACAACATTCTCCCTCTCAGCATCCTCTGTTTGATTCTGTCTGTTCTTCCACATCTGTCTTTCCACCATATCTTTTCAGTATACTGTATGTGATGACACAGATTAAAGAGGGTTCCCTTGCTTTTACTATACAGTGAAATATTGTTTATCTCTGTAGATGCGATCCATGGTGGCCATTTTGAGATCCACTTTGACAATGTGAGAGTTCCTGCTTCCAACATTCTTCTTGGTGAGATTCATTCATCTGAGTGCGTGTGTGTTTGTCTGTGCACGCGCTGTACACACCTACTCTCTGTGTGTGTGTGTGTGTGTGTGTGTGTGTGTGTGTGTGTGTGTGTGTGTGTGTGTGTGTGTGTGTGTGTGTGTGTGAGTATGTTTGTGTACTGTTCTTGCAGATTAATGAGCCCACAAAAACTTCAATAACTTCAGCGCCCTGTGCACTTACTCACAGGGATAAAATAAGCTTTATTGGAATACTAGGAATTAATTTATTAAACCATAATAGATATTGATTAAACCCCTTAAAGGAAGCACTTAACAAAACAAACTTGACTTATGGGTATTCACTGTTTGGTTTAACCTATTTTTTTACACCCAAGGCTGGTTATGAAATGACTCAATTTGCCATGCACAGATACACTTACCTAAAGGATTATTAGGAACACCATACTAATACTGTGTTTGACCCCCTTTCGCCTTCAGAACTGCCTTAATTCTACGTGGCATTGATTCAACAAGGTGCTGAAAGCATTCTTTAGAAATGTTGGCCCATATTGATAGGATAGCATCTTGCAGTTGATGGAGATTTGTGGGATGCACATCCAGGGCACGAAGCTCCCGTTCCACGACATCCCAAAGATCCTCTATTGGGTTGAGATCTGGTGACTGTGGGGGCCATTTTAGTACAGTGAACTCATTGTCATGTTCAAGAAACCAATTTGAAATGATTCGAGCTTTGTGACATGGTGCATTATCCTGCTGGAAGTAGCCATCAGAGGATGGGTACATGGTGGTCATAAAGGGATGGACATGGTCAGAAACAATGCTCAGGTAGGCCGTGGCATTTAAACGATGCCCAATTGGCACTAAGGGGCCTAAAGTGTGCCAAGAAAACATTCCCCACACCATTACACCACCACCACCACCAGCCTGCACAGTGGTAACAAGGCATGATGGATCCATGTTCTCATTCTATTTACGCCAAATTCTGATTTTACCATCTGAAATGTCTCAACAGAAATCGAGACTCATCAGACCAGGCAACATTTTTCCAGTCTTCAACTGTCCAATTTTGGTGAGCTCGTGCAAATTGTAGCCTCTTTTTCCTATTTGTAGTGGAGATGAGTGGTACCCGGTGGGGTCTTCTGCTGTTGTAGCCCATCCGCCTCAAGGTTGTGCGTGTTGTGGCTTCACAAATGCTTTGCTGCATACCTCGGTTGTAACGAGTGGTTATTTCAGTCAAAGTTGCTCTTCTATCAGCTTGAATCAGTCAGCCCATTTTCCTCTGACCTCTAGCATCAACAAGGCATTTTCGCCCACAGGACTGCCGCATACTGGATGTTTTTCCCTTTTCACACCATTCTTTGTAAACCCTAGAAATGGTTGTGCGTGAAAATCCCAGTAACTGAGCAGATTGTGAAATACTCAGACCGGCCCGTCTGGCACCAACCACCATGCCACGCTCAAAATAGCTTAAATCACCTTTCTTTCCCATTCTGACATTCAGTTTGGAGTTCAGGAGATTGTCTTGACCAAGACCACACCCCTAAATGCATTGAAGCAACTGCCATGTGATTGCTTGATTAGATAATTGCATTAATGAGAAATTGAACAGGTGTTCCTAATAATCCTTTAGGTGAGTATATATGCTTGTTATATAATATCATTTTGCATTACTATTTGTGGAGCTTTCTGATTAATGTATGGTTGTCATTTGATTCATTGATTAGATAAATGGTTTGCTCTCTGATTGTTTGTTTGTAGGTGAGGGTCGGGGCTTTGAGATCGCTCAGGGACGGCTGGGACCAGGTAGACTTCATCACTGCATGAGGGCTGTGGGGCTGGCAGAGTGGGCACTGGAACTGCTATGCCAACGTGCAGCTCATAGACAAGCCTTTGGAAAGAGACTGTACCAACATGTACGTATGTGATTGACTTAAAGTTTGTTTTTTTGGTTTGTTAATTGTACTACCTTGGATATGTTGTAGATTGGACTCTTTGATGCACAACCCAACATTATCATTTGAACATTCATTCATTATAATTAAAGAATATTTTGGGTCAGACTGTCCTTATGAAAAAGAAGTGTATTGAATGTGCACTAATGTACTTCAGATCATAAAAGGTTTACAAAGAAAACTTGCAAATAATATATTATTCATGAAATGAAAAGACCGCTTAAGTGCTCTAAATCTAAAACTGTGCTTTAAAGTTGTACACTTAGTTTCTAAAATACTAAAGCACATGTGAATTACTTGATTATAGTAACTGTAGTGTGTTTTTTGACATTACACATTGTTTAATTCATGTATTTTAAACATACTAAATTGTAGCTTCATCATTACAAATGTGTAATTACAAATATTGAAATACTGTTCATGAATTAAGTGTATATTAGTTTACATTAAATGCTTGTCATATTATGTAATGTCATATATTGTCATATAATGTAAATGCTTTACATTTAAAAATGTACGGGGAAAAAGTGTAAGTTCAGCTAATTGCATATAAAAGAAATTAACAACAGAATAATTTTGATTACAATTTAAATCCAGCTAAATATCCCAAAACATCCAGTTCGCAAAGAAGTATGTTATTAGTAAATATGAGCAATTAAGTATATTATTTTTGTAATATGCACATTTTATAAAAGTATGCTACGGTGTGCTTCTTTTGTATCCTGAGGTTGTGTTGTAGAGAAAGTTATTCTGTGTCTGTCAGGATTATCTAATAGACCATGGAATGGAAGAGAAGACTCTTCCATTCCATGGTTTAAATATTGCACTGTTTAAATATTATTGTGCATAGAGAGTCTTAGACCTCAATAATGCAAGATGCTTGCCAGAGGAATCTTTTGGAATCTGCTCTGATTGACCGCTGGCTGGCCTTACCTCATAGACTAGGCAGAATTTCTGAAAATGTGCTTATTTAAAGTGCTGGAGGCATTTTGTGATTATTTATATTGTACAACATTTCTAGGGGTATTAAGGGGTGCTGATTCCAAATCTGCTGTATATGAAGCTCAAAAATGTCCCAAAATGCCTCAAAATTGAGAAATTCAAAATGGCCGCCACCACCAGGCTGAAATCTATTTTTCAATATATCTTTTTGACTAAACAAGGTACAAACATGAAATAAATGTGCTTTTGTAAGTTTTCCTACATGGGCAATTCAATGCCATATTCAGATTTGAGATGTCATGTGAAGAAACTGCTTAGATATTGCAGAAATAGTTGTTTTTAACTATGAACTATAGGTAAAATGTGTCAAATGTGCTGTAATGCACTCCCCAACCTTTGCCCTCCCCAATATCATCCCACCCCTCCCCCGAGCTTAGCCTTTCTCACACTTCTCAGAACGGCTGATCGGAAACATAAGACAGCTAACAGGTAAAGTCATGTCCAGTGTATATTTTCATAATGTGGCATGTTTTCATAAACATCCCATGCAAGGGGATCAATAACATTTCTATCTATCTATCTATCTATCTATCTATCTATCTATCTATCTATCTATCTATCTATCTATCTATCTATCTATCTATCTATCTATCTATCTATCTATCTATCTATCTATCTATCTATGTAGTTTAAATAATTGCAGTATATATTTTAGCATTTTTGATCACTAAAAGAAGCCTATTAGCGCGATTAGCTAGATGATATCAAAGTCAGTAAACTTAACACACTTGCTTTTACACTGACTGATTGGAGGAAAGACTTTAAATTTATTTCATTTAACCCTTTCGCACGTACGGTCAAACCGCTGTGATCAGTCTAGGCTGGTCCCTGGAACATACGATCACACCATTATGCCATAAGAATTGCTGATGCAAGTCTCCTTGAAGTATCTCAGTAAGTCGATTGGTTGCATCTCGGAAATTGTCATGGTGTAATTTCATCCGGAGCTGTCTTATAGTGTCAGCTGACTGGAGGCCATCCTTACTAACTGTCATGAGATTATTCTTATTGTCTTCCTGGCATATGATACATAACTGTACATAACTGTGGCTCAGATGGCATTAAGCTTTCTTGGGTATGGTCTATGGTCTATTTCTTCAGCCATGGTTTTTGTCATCAATTGACTAATTCAGACCTACAAGAAAGAGTTCGTTCCCAACCTGTGGGCCGCCGAGGTATTGCAGATGGGCCGTGGGAGGCGTTTCAATAGAAAAAATTTGAAAAAATTCATGAAGGATTACTAAAAGGGATTGAATGGTTCAAGTAGAACCCAATAGAATAGAATACCCAATAGAATACCCAAAGAGATTTACATTTAAATAAATTAAAGGTGCTCTAAGCGATGTCACGCGTTTTTTAGGCAAAAACATTTTTTGTCACATACAGCAAACTATGTGACAAATAGTTTGCTCACTATCCGCTAGCTACCTGTCCCCTGAACACACTGTAAAAAAAACATGGTCTCTGCAGACACCACAGGCTCCACAAACAGCAACAAAAACAAACTGGGCTAACCCGCACCACGAAACATAACAAACTGTTCCAGACAATAACCGACAAGGATTTGGGGTGGGGTTTGGGGAGTTAGTGTGCGGATGAGGAGGAGGGAGGGTCTAGCTAGCCTCCGTTTTGTTTGTCAATACTTTAAACGTCAACAAGAAGTGACGTCACCCAACATCACTTAGAGCATCTTTAACCCTTTCACACGTAAGTTTAAAATATTCTGGCTCACCCCCCAGTGTGAGTTTTTCAAGGCGACCGTTATTTAGACCTCAGCATGAATGATGATCTGCTTTTGTCATTTTTCCTTTTTTATTAAAAATATTCACAAATTTGTTAGCTATGGCATGAAATATCTGATAATCCGATTGTCAAATATATGCAAGTGGAAGTGTTTTGTTGTTTAAACACCTTTATAACGATTGCGTTAGTTGAGCTGTATGCACGATGGGCGCCGCCATGTTAGTTTGTGCCGCAGACGCAGTTCAGAGAATCAGATCTGTTGGATTTACAACACATGAATTCATCCACTTCTCCTGAAATACATGAAAGTTAGTGGCAGGTGACTGGGAGAAGAATAGAGTAAACTTTGAAATTATTTACACAATGTGTATCTGATATGAATAAAACGTGTCTAATTATAATGGAAAGGATTATTATTGCCTCTTCCATAGACATCAGTGTGTATTTTACATACTCTAAATGTATTGTTTTTTTTTAGTACTTTTGTGAATTTATATGTCTGAAACCTAAAATAAACATTATGTGGTTGAAAACACTGAAAAGTTTTGATATATGACAGCTCTGAGCACGCCTGTCTCTGGCTCAGCGCCAGCCAATGTGCGAAAGCACATTTGAATTAAGCACTTGATCACATGATGCACTGACCGTTCTAATCACACCGGTATGATCGTACGCTCCAGGGACCAGCCTAGACTGATCACACCGGTGTGATCGTACGTGCGAAAGGGTTAAATGAAATACATTTAAAGTCTTTCCTCCAATCAGTCAGGTTAAAAGCAAGTGTGTTAAGTTTACTGACTTTGATATCATCTAGCTAATCGCGCTAATAGGCTTCTTTTAGTGATCAAAAATGCTCAAATATATACTGCAATTATTTAAACTACATAGATTGATATATAGATAGAAATGTTATTGATCCCCTTGGGATGTTTATGAAAACATGTCCCATTATGAAAATATACACTGGACATGACTTTACCTGTTAGCTGTCTTATGTTTCCGATCAGCCGTTCTGAGAAGTGTGAGAAAGGCTAAGCTCGGGCAGAGACAATTTATATAAGAGACATGCCACTTCCTCAATCCTCAATACAGAATACAACTATATAAGGAAAACCCGTAACAGCAAAGATGGCGGTTGTACGCACATGTCCCGCCCCTCCCGCTGGAAAGCCAATCATCTGCTTTTAACAGTCAAGCCGGGAAACATTTAAGCCTATCGTCTGGTTCCACTGACGCATGCGCACATTTAAGGTTTTGCGACAGCTACAAAGGTAGTTAAAGCATTTTATATCGACCACAAATATGTTACCTTACATTCTAAGTAAAAGACACAAAATATGTCTTATTTGATCGGTGAGTAATGTAGATGAACTGCTGCGCTTGTGACAGGGCGCATATTTAACTGAAACGAGCAGAGAGAGAGAGAGACGGTTGCGCGCGCGCACTCTCTCTCTTCGGAGCCAGGCGAAAGTGTAAACAAGACTTCACCGTCTCCAAATTAAGCGCTGTCTTGCTCTCTCTCCCGCACGCATATTAATCAAAATAAAACAACATGATGGTAAAAGGTCGGAAGACCAAAGTTTCATGTTGGAGCATTCAGAGATTTTTTTTCCCCTGAATTACCGTTAGGTGTGAATTGTGCTAAAATACGTTGCCTTATCTTCTCTGAAATGCGTTACGCACATTCAGCTGACATAAAATTACTCTCTAAATAAACGAAAAAACCTATCCAGTGATGTAATGTTTTCTGTGTTGACACTAACCTTGTGGGATGTCCATGTCCTAACTGCTGGGATAATCACACAACCGTAGTCCAATTCGCGAACTACTCCTTTGAACCGATTCATTTTAATGAATAGTTAAAACAACTTATCTATACAATACATTGTTATTACTGATAAAGTGCAAACATGCTTATATTTAAATAATGGAGAACAATATTGACATTGAATATTGCCATATAAATTGTCTCTGATATTGCACAACACCGGCATTCTGGATAGAGACGTATATGAAGTTGGTGTCGTGAACCCTTGCGCATGCGTAGTAAAAGTATAACCTGTGGGGAAAAAGGTGTTTTAAACCTTATTTTGGGGCAAAGTCATCAAACTTTTTCAGCGATTTTTATCATATTTTACTGCTGTTTCTATACATGCAGTTTTTATGTCCCGGTGACCAGTGAAAGTGCAGTTCTGACTCTCTGCCCATTCATTTAGATAGGAGCCTGGTCTTGTTAGTCCGAAATAGCTGCCCGGAGGCGTTGCCAAGATGGCGGCCGAGTGGCACGACTTGCCTAAAAGGACTTTGGCTTGGGGGAGGGGTGGGATGATATTGGGGAGGGCAAAGGTTGGGGAGTGCATTACAGCACATTTGACACATTTTACCTCAAAACAAAATACAAACTAAGTAAAAGTAGCCTGATAATATTAATAATAATAACTTAATTATTAATTAGTTAATAATAGTTCATAGTTAAAACCAACTATTTCTGCAATATCTAAGCAGTTTCTTCACATGACATCTCAAATCTGAATATGGCATTGAATTGCCCATGTAGGAAAACTTACAAAAGCACATTTATTTCATGTTTGTACCTTGTTTAGTCAAAAAGATATATTGAAAAATAGATTTCAGCCTGGTGGTGGCGGCCATTTTGAATTTCTCAATTTTGAGGCATTTTGGGACATTTTTGAGCTTCATATACAGCAGATTTGGATTCAGCACCCCTTAATACCCCTAGAAATGTTGTACAATATAAATAATCACAAAATGCCTTCGGGGTTCTGATTTTGTGAAAATTGACCCTGTCTATCATAGCAAACGGCTCATTACTGACACCCAGTGGATGAGCTTTTTATATCAGCTGGTGTATTTGTAATTCATGCATCAATCCTGTATTTTTTGTTTGGTTTAATGCGTGTAATATATTCAGTGTTTGTTTCTGGCTCTAGGAGGTGGTAGCTCATTGGATAGCAGAGTGTCGAATCGCCATTGCGCAGACGCGTCTGTTAACATTACATGCTGCTCACACACTGGACACACAGGGCAACAAGGCTGCAAGACAACAGGTAAAGTTTACTGTTATACTTTGTAGTTATCATTCTTTTTTTTCTTTTTCTTTGACATGATCATACATTTTCTGAATTGCACTTGAAATAATTAAACTGACTTGACAAAGTCTGTCTCACTCTTTTCTGTCTGTCTGTCTCTCATGCTTTTAAACATCTCTGAAACTCCAAATAGATGATGAAAGATGTGCAGAAATCAACTCTGACAGACTGACCTTTCATAACAACACACACACACACACACACACACACACACACACACACACACACACACACACACACACACACACACACACACACACACACACACACACACACACACACACACACACACACACACACACACACACACACACACACACACACACACACAAAGTTTATCTCAGAACTCATATCCTCTCTTTCTGTCACTCCTCATCAACAGATGTGTCTGTTGAAGTGATATGTTCACATGGGATGTGTCCAGCTCCAGAGAGCAGTAGAGCCTGAGCAGCATAACTCCAGTCTTCAGTGTCACATGATCCTTCAGAAATCATTTCTAATATGTTGTTTTGCTGCTCAAGAAACATTTATTGTTATAATTGTTATCAATGTTGCAAACTGTTTTTCCTGCTTAACATTTTTGTGAAAACAATGATTTTTGATTAAATAAATGCATACTTAGTCAGCATAAGATACATAATCTGTTCAAAAACATATATATTTTTTAATTTTTCCAAACTTTTGACAGGTACAGGTTAGAGCAGGTGTTTTCAAACCTGGGGTGCAGGAGTCTGTAAGGGGATGCAAAAGGATGTGTGAAAGATATGAGATTTTCAGGGTCTTTAGTACAGACCCCCTGACATGGTGATGAAAAAGAAATCAGATGAGAGTAAATAAAAAAAATATATTTGAGTGTTTTTTGTGTGTTCACCTGGGAAACTTTTGTATTCTCTCACAAAATGTTTTGCGATACCTCAAGAAATACATTTTGTGTTATCTCCCAAAAGTATTGCGTTCCCCTGGAAAAATTTGCAAAAGCATTGTAATATAGTGAAAGCCCCCTTCAGGGGCTCCATACTTAGACATCAAAAAGCTTGAAAGTGCTTATTTGAATGACCCTGTAAAAAGTTGACAAATTGAATGAACTATTAATTAAATACTGGCCAGGGTCAGAGACTAACTTTTCCAGTATGGGGTTTTATTTGGCACCTGAAATTGACGTTTATTCACACAAACTGCTTAATGCTGCTAGACGGTGGTGTTTATGTATACAAAAATAATATACTCATCTACTGTAATAATGGAAAAAAGTAATAGAAAGTAAAACCATTCTATTTTAAAACTTAATAAAAACACACGTGTTAATCCAGTTCCTCTTCCAGCCCTCAACTCTCTCCATATACACACTTTTCACCTTCTGCCATGCGGCCCATTGCAGTTGTGTCAGGGGCCATTTGCTCAACTTCAATTTCTCTAGGGTCAGTCAGAATAGTAGGGCTCCGTATCCCACTGGCTATAGTCACGGTAACACAGTGTTCAGGCTTCTGCTAATAGAGATGAAGCATATTCTTGCAGCGATTCTGTTAATGTTAGCCTACCTGCTGTTTCCTCCTTGCTGAACCAACACCTTATGTTTGATTCATATTGTGGGTTCGGAGAAAAGCCAAACACCTTAAGCACGTCTCCTGCTGGGGTGGTTTTAAAAGTAGATACATGCGTACCCATCACTGTATACAGCCCGTTTCTGAATTCTGCACATTAGTTTATTATGAGGCGCAGTCCTCCAGCAGATGGGCGAACATAATTGCAGATTTCATATTTATCTTCTCATGTCTGTGTATTCAAAATTAAATGTCTTGTTGGATGCATACCAGATCCACACAAATCTATAATTGTACGAAACAACCGAGGATTACGTTAGTGAGATGGAATCTTATTAGCTTGTACTGCATGTTCCTGTGGAGATGTCTGTGCCTGTAAGGTCCCAGTGTGGTACTTTTTAATTAAACCACTTTCAAATGAAGGACATAAGCAAAACAAACACACGCACACAGATCTGTTTGCCACCCATAATATCTTGACCTTGTGGGATTTTTTTCTTCTTCTTCATTAGATTGCTATGATAAAGGTGGCGGCAGGCAGGATGGCAAGTAAGGTGGTGGACTGTGCCATTCAAGTTTACGGTGGTGCAGGAGTGTCTGATGACTTCCCACTTGCAGAAATGTGAGTAAATTATTGTTTCCTGAAAACATGTGTACATTATATTTTCATTTGCTGAAATTTTGTAGGTGAGGTAAATGAGTTTCTAAATTATTTCAAGTATCATGGAATTTTCATAAAATACTATTGAAAGACATTGCTTTTATCTTGAAGAAAATACCATGTGGTGTATATACTGTATATACAGTGCCATTTAAGTATGAATATATGAATCAGAGTACCTTGATATCTATAATCAAGACAAGGTTTTGAAATATATAGAGATATTATTTAGCAGGGCCGCGGGAAGAGGTTTTAGGTTGGGGGTGCTGATTATTATAAAAAAAAAATTGGGGGGGGGGGGGGGGAATAGGGGGATGGGGGGGGGGGGGAGGGGGAGGGTGGGGATAGGGGCGTCACCACTTTTGAATAAGAAACAATATCAAGACTATAAAACTCCTCAAAAAACGCGCACACACTCAAACCTGACTGCACATCACATTTTTGACTTTATTGATTCTGCTTTTATTCCGGAGTCCCTTTTATTTTATTGCTCCGGAGTCGCATATCAGTCACAAAATGCGCCACAATGAAGAAAAAAACATCTATAGCCTAAGTCGCACTGGACTAAGTCGCATTTTTTTAGAAATTTATTTCACAAAAAATAAATAAAAAAATGTTACAGACAGTTCTCCGTTACGGACGTGAGCGCTCTAAAGCGGCACTAAAATAATGTTTTAAAACTTTCACAGAGACCTCAAACTGAAAGCACAAAGCTTGTCTTTAAATTTAATTTCGTTTTGTATTAATTGTATCTTAATTTTAATCGATGTTTCATCAACAAATTGTCTGGATTTAATAAGAAGTAGCCTAAATATAGGCTATTAGAAAATAAATAATCAGGATACGGAGGCGCTGGCGAACCTGGAGCTCGTCTCATAATGAAACTCAGCGTAGTAGGCCTATAAGGTAGCCTATTGCCTCACAGACCTGAGACATTTGGATAGCTTGAAATGTCTACTGTTAAGCAGAACAATTCAAAACGAAAGAAAACAGACTGCGCTGCTTATGTAATTCGTATGAAATGTGCATTTCTCTCTGGCGCTGCGAAGATCGCGAGTCGTCAACTTCATCTGTCTAGCCGACACTGACATAAAAAATAACTGTTTTATTAGTAAACAATTAAAATGTCTCCTGCTATATTTTACATATTTGCCTGTTCCTTACAAAACACTGACAGTGGGGTTTTTAAAGGTTTTTTTTTTTGAGCAGCTGCGGGCAAATTCTTTCGACACACACACACACACACACAATATTACGTAACACTCTGCGCTTATGTTTTAAAAAGATAATTTAACATATAAATAACAATTTTTAAATAGCCCACTTAAAGTGTTTATTACAAATAAATGACTAAATGCAAAAAATGTATACATTTTAATGAACAAACATATGCGTTGCATTTACAATTCTGTGAAAACAGGGGGTGCTGCAGCACCCCCAGCACCCCCACTTCCCGCGGTCCTGTTATTTAGTGTTAACTTCTGCGAAACATCATGCGTTAACATCATGTGTTCAAAACGCATGCACAGAAGCCGCTTCTCAGACAGCGTGCAGTATCGAATTGAGTTCTTTTCTTTTTTTTGAGATAATGAATTATGTCAAAATGCCCATTTTTGTGAGTCAGATCTGCATCATGTGCGTCAGGTCTTAAAGTGACACCAGCCTAAAAAACCTGCTGCTGTCTGTCATTAATGTTATTCAAAGAACAAAAAAAAGAAAATCATTCACAGCTCTTGACTGAATCACTTTTCTAGCTTAAATAATGATTTATCTGTATTCAATTACACAGTGAAGACTACGCAGTGTTTTTTTTTTTTCACATTTAATTACTTTTCTTAATTTCTGTAGTATTTGTTACCTGAATCTGTTAAAAGTTATTTAAAATTTGTTATATATTTTAAACCATATTAAATAATTGTTAGTTGATGTTAATATTGATGTTACCATTATTATTATTATTATTATTATTAATGCGGTGTGTAATACTTGTAAATTAAATAATTATACTAGTGTTAAGAGTTTAATTTTTATTTATTTGATGATGATAATAATTTCATAATAATAATCAAAAATATACATATTATTATTATTATTATTGATGTATAATCATTGTAAATTAAAATAATTGTTCTAGTGTTTTTAGTATTAAGAATTAAATAATTATTTATTGATGATAATACTACTAATAGTCATAATTATATAAATGTTACAATCATTATTGTAATTATTATTATAATTTTATACCATAAACAGTCAACCTTCTTAAAGCTATTTGATAGCTATTTGAGAATCACTAGAAGTTTTTAGTGATGTGCTGTCATATTAAAAGCATTTTTGTGTGGTTATATGTTTATATAGGTATGCTTATGCACGGACTCTACGCATAGCCGACGGACCTGATGAGGTTCATTTGTCCTCCATTGCTCTCCTGGAGCTCAGAGACCAACAGAGACGAGCCCAAGCTAAACTCTGATTCACCTTAATATAGCCAAACACAAACTTCTTAATTATTTCTTGAAAATGACTAACGACTATCTTAGAAAAACAGCGATTGGATTCCAAGTGACCTACTTAAACAGAAATAAGCAATATATCATACTCTTATACTCTAATCATTATGGGATATCACAAGTACGTACATAATATAAAGAAAATGTTTGAAAGTTCAATTTTTGTATTTAATTGAAATGTGACTGTACTTTTTAATTTAATGTAGATCAAATATTATAATAAATTAATGTAGATAATATGTTTTTTTCTTTTCTTTTTAATTCTGTTATCAAAAATGGCTGTTTGCGAAATGGGAATACAGCACATTATAGAGCGCATTTTATAGCAATATATTTGTTTTTTTTTGTATTTTCATCATGTTGCATTCTACATTATCACTTCTTCTTGAGTCTCTCCATCATTGTCTGACTCCGGTTTGAACATAAAAGGCTAAAAGTTTTAGAAATTTAGAGTGTATGTCTGTGTGAGGTAAAAGGACACAAGTTGTTGTAGCTCCGCCCTCTGTGCCGGGAGCAGCAGCTCATTTGCATTTAAAAGGACAGACACAAAAATGGTGCGTTTTTGCTCACCCTCAAAAATTGACAATTTTAACACTCTACATAAAAATATCTGTGGGGTATTTTGAGCTAAAATTTCACATACACACTCTGGGGACATCAAAGACTTATTTTACATCTTGTTAAAAGGGCATTATACCACTCCTTTAAGCAGACTGGTGTGAAGAATGTGTGTTTTTAAATATTGCATCTCTCCATGTCTCTGTGTCATGGCTTCCTCCCAGAATTTCCATCCCACCTCATCAGATCTTGTTTAGTTGTCCTTAAGTCTGGTGTGTTTATAAAAGCCCTAGTGCTAGTGTGTGTGTGTTTGAGTGTGTTATGTCGGTTGGCCTAGTGCTATGTCACTAAATGGATTACTCTTTAATGGATTACTGCATTTTTTCAGTCCCTCCTTCAGAACTGGAAGGACATTATGCACAGATGGGCTGGTAGTTTGGTACCTTATATAGACACATGCGCACACACAGACAACAATGTGCCGTCTGTTGCTATAGATGAAGTCTGAGTGTTTTCTCTCTAATTGGGCATCACCGATCTCTCTGCCAAAGTGCTCTGGCAGTCTGCAAGCATACTGGCTTTTTGCTGGTCTTGCATAACCAGACAAGTCTGCTCCACTTTTGCAGTGCACTGGGCCAAGAATCGCCCACTTAGGTAGGAAACCACTGTTTGACCAACATCTAAAGCTATAAACCTGATAAAATAAGCTGTGTACTCCGACTCCAAGAAGGCAAAGCCAGCCAATCAGATTAGAGCTTGCCAGATTGAGAAAATGCTTTCCCAGCAATATGCATCAGACAGGCAGTGTACAGACCTTTTTAGATATTAAACATTATATAATGATTAAATGCTATTTAGCATTTTTTTTCTTCTCTCCAAATATTAATTTAAACCTTTAAAGTTTGAAATAATCAGTTTTATGGGAAGAAGTTCAGACCATCCACATTGAAGAAAGGTTATTTAATCAGGAATCTACAAAAGATTTGAGATATATTGTATCGTTTCAAGCAGTGTATATAGACTTCTATAACTTAGTACAACATTGTTCAGAATCATATTAGCAAAAGATAATTAAACTATAACATTTCTTTTAAATGAGTATTATGCAGGTTTTGAAGCTTAGTATGCTGCATATATTATGTTCATTTTGAAGTAGTTTTTTTGTGTGTTTAATTGTAAATTCTGGGACCGTCTAAATTTTGTCATTAATAGTGATAACATTATCTGCACAACAGAGTCTACTCTCTTTAAGTACATAATCTCAGATTTAAATGAGTTAGAAAGTCAACAGGATGTCCAGCAGAAGTAAGTGTGGGTCTGGTGCTTCAAAGAACATCTCATGAGCATGTGTTATTCCTCACATTCTTCTTTCTCTTTGGTGCACTTCTTCTGGACCTCTTCTTCACAAACTAAAATAGAGATGGAGTTGTACTTATAACCTTTGACACTGAATTGTCTGAAATGTGTGTATGTTTGAGAGAACTCACCTTTAATGCACCCACTTTTGGATGGGGAACATCCTCGAACTGTCTATGCACACTTACAACCTGTCGCAGAGATCATCAGAGTTTATTCTTTTTTCAGCTTTTCGAAGTGGCCGCATATTTAACGTCTGTACAGTACCATGATACATACAATGGTAGTAGATGATAATATCATAGTACCATTTTGATAAATTGCACTATTGTTGTTTAAGTCTAATTTGTGTATATCATCACTTGCAATTTAAAATGTTATTGTGGCTGTCATGGATATGCACCTGTAGTGGGTTAGTTGCGTGGTTGTGGGAAAGAAGTGAGTAAGAGCCGATACGAGACCTGTTGGGCTTCTTCTTACTGGCATTCAAATGCCGCCTCGACCTATCGGTCTAAAGTACAGAATAAAAAGTACATGAACTTTTATACTCTCTCTCACTCTCGTTTTCTGCAGAGTACAAAATGTTTTTCTCTTATGTTACATGAATGTGTTTCTCACCTGAATGAGTGTGTTTGGAGATCCTTTGACTGAGTAAGATCCAGGCTGTTGAGTGAGTTGAGCTTGTCTTCGCACCCTCACCTGAGAACAGAGAATGGATGTTGGCAAATTTTTGCCTTATGATCAAAGAAAAAGTCACATTATAAATGCTTATTTCAAAAAACTGTTCTCAACATTGATTTTCAACATTGATGATAATAAATGTTTCTTGAGCACCAGATCAGCATATTACAATGATTTCTGAAGGATCAAGTGACAGTAAAGACTGGAATAATGATTGTTGAATGCTTTGCCATCACGAGAATAAATTACATTTAAAAATATATTAAAATAGTTAACCTTTTTTATTGTAATACGTTTTCACAGTATTACAGTTTTTATTGTATTTTTGATCAAATAAATGTAGCCTTGGTGAACATATGAGACTTTTCAAAAACATTAATAATCTTACTGACCCCAAACGTTTAAACTGTATGCCACAGACTCACCAGAGAAGAGAAGGGCTCTTCTTCAACCTATGAAAGGACATGAAAGAGGATTATTATTGGGATATTAATTATTTTAACAGCAACTTATTGATCCAAACTAGTGTTTATATGGCCTCCACGGTTGGTTTTGTAAAGATGGCTATCTGTGGAGATTGCTTGTTTGGAAAACAATCCACAATAGTAACCGTTTGAGCTAGACAGTTGGTCTGTTTAATTTCCTTTCACTGGAGTCTGTATATTACTAAATAAATATTGATCAAAGCTCTGATAATTGGTCACTGTATAATACTTCTCAGTGCACATACTGTATATGCTTTGTAATTAATACCTTTCTTCACGACCAAGACACTATTTAATTTTATTAAATTATTTATTTGTTGTTCATAAATTCAAAACTTCTTTTAAGTGACTAAAAGAAATAAGATTAAACTCTCTCAGCACTCCTACTATTTCCTCCATTTCATCCCTTCCTTTCCACCTCAATATCTTAAAATGTACTGTATTCACTTAAAACAATTTAGACATTAAAGAAGCGCAGCATTTATGATGTTTCTTTCTTTATTAACCAGCCACATCTAGCAGAGTAGCAGCACAAAGTTCCCTAGAAATGACTGTTTCAGAAAGCCAAGAAAAAGAAAGGATTGTTTTCCAAGTACTGTTGAACTATGGAAATTCAGCTGAACCTACTAAATTGAAGTTGAAGTGCAACCGTAGAGAGCACATGAGTGTTTGTGTGATAGTTCACGCACAGGTGTGTGTATTCATGTCTGTATGTTAACTCTGGACATGAGACAGAAGAAATGGAAAACTAAGCAAGTGGAAAGTAGCGTTCTGGCACGTTGAAATGCCATGGAAAGTTGGAGACGTTTGGTATTTTCAGGGTATTTTGGGATGACAGACTTTTGAGTCACAGCTATTCAGACTCCACGGTAGCGAAGAGTGAAATGACATCTGTGTCTGTGGTTCTGACCCTTCAAACACATCTGGTCAGTGTCTTTACTGCCTCCTTAAACATCTAAAAATACTCATAATGCCTCATGGCCAATATAATTGCCCTATTCTTTTGCTTTGCTATTGTGACGCAAAACCAAGCTGGAATGGAAACTTGTGGGTTAGCATTCCAAGGCTTTTACTGTCGTCCAGTGTAGACCATAAACTACAAAGTCTTGTTTCTTATATTAAGTTCAGTGATTTGCCTGAAATTAACTTAAGCACAGTTGTATTTTGATGTAATGTGTAATTAATGTGCTGTTAATATGTAATGAATATGTTATAAATGTGATTACACAAGTAAACCCAACTGTACCAGTACCACTAAAAAGCACTTTAAGCAGACTATGATGCATCCCAAATGGAGCGTATTGTATTCTTCAGCCATGCAAGATCTCAAACCAGACCTTACCTTGACCTCTGTAACCTGTGTGCCGGCACAGTCCACACTTCTGCCCGTGCAGTCCAGAGCATGTGTAAGCAGACAACCCTGTAGACAAAGCAGACAGACCCATAGCATTGTGGCCATAGCTGCAAGAGCGTGTTAGTGTGTTAAGAGATCAGAGGCTCTGTGGAGCTCCCTCTCTTAGTGCAATAGTTTTATACTCTCAGTCCTAATGGAGACCAGATGGAGATGAGAGAGAAAAGACCATGCCAACCACACGCACACACAGACACACACATCCGCAGTTGTCTACATAGCAGAGAAACCTCGAACATATTCAAGCAGTTAGAAGAACTGAAACCCAAAAGCTTGCAACCACAGAAAACACACATTCTTATAAGACATAGACACATATATCATACGCACTAGCAAATAGATGGTGTCAGTTATTGATTACAATATATCTTGACCTAGAATATAGAGAAAGTTTGTTGTAACTGAAAAGTAATATAGGTAAACTTTTGTGCCAACATTTTCTAAAGAGATGGAGATGAAAAAAAAAAAAAAAAAAAACTACTTTAGCAGCTTTCTGTGGCCACATAATAATCACATTCCAGCCTCTGGAACATAGCGAGGATGCTTTGAAGTTAATGTGTTCTTATATGAGAAAAGGCATGTTCAAAGTGTTCACTCAATATCCCATGCAGATAAAAGAACTACTAAGCTTTTAAATAAACAACACACTTTGACATATGTGTGCACACTTACAGACACACATTTAAATCTCAGACACATGGACATGGCATGGCAAAGGCAAACATCCAGTCCCAGGGCTGAAGAGACGGCCAGTAACCCTGGTTTGGCAGTTTTCAAGAATTTCTCTCTCTCTCTCTCTCTCTCTCTCTCTCTCTCTCTCTCTTTCTCTTTCTCTTTCTCTTTCTCTTTCTCTCTCTCTCTCTCTCTCTCTCTTTCTCTCTTCTCTTTCTCTTTCTCTCTCTCTCTCTCTCTCTCTCTCTCTCTCTCTCTCTCTCTCTCTCTCTCTCTCTCTCTCTCTCTCTCTCTCTCTCTCTCTCTCTCTCTCTCTCTCTCTCTCTCATAATGATGTGGAATATTAGATGTTTATATTTCCTTAAATAAATATTCTGGGTTCAATACAAGCACTTATGGCATACAGTTGATTGCCACAAATTAATGGTAACACTTTATAAAAAAAACTTTTTTTCTGTTGAATTGCCAAATTTAAACTAAATTGTGTTATGATTTTAGTGTGAAACATTGCTTAATGAGGGGCAAGTTGAAATGTTATTTGTTGTAATAAACTGTCACAAACGCTGTTGATTGAGTTGAACTTTTATTTTACACAAAATATTCCATTAAGACAAGTAAGTGGTTGCCAAGATGTTGCTATGGCTTTCTAGAATGTTGCTATGAGATTTCTAGGGTGTTATGGATTGCTGGTGATTACATACTTCTCCATGTAAAAAGAGCAAACCCGCAGGTCTCTGTGGTTGTAATCTTTATATATGGCACTGTAAATGGATTGGATTTTCTACCTATTTAATCATTTGCCAAGAAAAATCTGCTTGTCTATTTGTCTTGAAAGAAAAATTATGGCATGCATCTAAAGACGGAGAAGGAAAATATCCCAAAGAGCTTGAGTTGCAGTATAAGTGCACACTTGTCGACATCTCATCCCTCACAGGAGGGCGTTTGAGTTTTGAAAGAAGGGATTAAAAATTGAGAATATACTCAGCACTTTCTGCATAGTCATCGGTTTGATAGATCTGCTGACTGCAGAAAAGGAAAGGAAGCAGCTCTGTTCAATTTAAATTCATGAATTTTTAGTTTCTGATTATATACAAAGAGACTGCTTTCCCCAAACAGCTAGTTTTTGTGCAGGAGTGACAAGTGATTTAAAATGAAGAAACATGACTAACAATGCATAAAAGGCATTAAAGGGAAGAGTTTTAATTTTGTCTGGGAAATGAGCCCTGATTTGGTTAAATGCAGTAGCTGGTAAAACATAGATTCATCATCATTTAATTTGTCTACTTTAAATTTACACCAATAAATCATGATATTAAGCGTAGCGTCAGTTCTGGCAGGTCACGTTAGTCAAGCTCACATCAGCTGACACTCAGCTGATCCATGTCTACCTATAGGAATATTTCATGGCATCCTAACTGTATGCAATTGCCAATTGTATTTGACGATAGTGGTCCTGCCAGAATTACCCTTTTGAGTGTCTTTGAAGAGCACATTCATAAGCCTTAGTCAAATAATCACTTGCTGGACATCTCATACATGTTTCTTCATGAGATACAAGAAAAACATTTATGGAAGCAGATGTTTTACTGTAACTGACGCTGCGGAGTGAGCTTAGCATTCTATACATTGCAACATTCTTGTGGTGCAGATATTTACCACAGAATAACAAAAACTCAGACACACTGACAGAATAATACTTCAAGTGGGCTGGCTTGCAAACTCTAGTGGTTTTCACCCTTCAGACTGCTTTGGACATTATCCTTAGAAAACATTTATAAAATATATTAAATTGAGCTGCGTTCTTCGTACATGCTCTCAATAATAAATTTCTTCCTTTCAGCAAAGACTTCCTGATGTTTTAAAGGGATGGTTCGGCGTAAAATGTGTGTATATATATATATATATATATATATACAGTACCAGTCAAGTGTTTTTGAAAGAAGTCTCTTATGCTCATCAAGCCTGCAGTTAAAAAAAAAAAAAAAAAAAAAAAAAACTGTAAAATTCTGAAATATTATTACAATTTAAAATAATGGTTCTCTTTTTTAATATACTTTAAAATGTAATTTTATTTTTGTGATGCAAAGCTGAATTTTCATCAGCAAGTACTCCAGTCTTTGGTGTCTTATGATCCTTCAGAAATCATTCTAATATGCTTTTTTTTTTAACTGCAGGCTTGATGAGCATAAGAGACTTCTTTCAAAAACATAAAAAATAGTAATGTTTCCAAACTTTTGACTGGTACTGTATATATATATATATATATATATAAAAATTGTTACGCAAAAAGACAAATATTTTAGTGCAGGAAAAATCACACAGCAATGAAAGGCTTAAACTCTTGTCTCTGTAACAGACAGACATCCAGCCACACACACACACACACACACACACATAAACAGAGAGAGAGTGAGACTGTGGGAGTGAGGGGGAGGGGGAGGGGGAGGGGGAGGGGGAGGACAGACAGAGGGAGACAGAGACAGAGAACATTAAAAAAAAAGAAAAAAAAGAAATAACATCCTACCTTTGACAGAAAGTAGACTTTGATCATGTTTAAATATAAATAAAAATGCAGTGTTGAATTAAATGAAATTAGTGTTCTTTAAAACACTGTTTAAAAGAAAAAACACATTTATACATAGTATAAAACACTAGATGGCACAATATACCCATTTTTAATAGACTCTTTCTGTTTACTTTTTTGACATTACTTTAATCCCTCACTATAGCAAAACCGTTTGAGATATTTAATATCCGTTCACAATTTAGCATATTTAATGTATTTTCATCATGTTGAAAAAGTTTGGTGTGAATAAAATAAAATACTTAGGAGTAGCTAAAAACTCAGAGTCTGAAATATCAAATAAATCCACATTCAAACCAAAATATCTGACTTCCTGTTGGTCGGAGACTGTCTAATGACTGTCAATTAGAAAGTTGTCTGGCTCAATGAGAATAATATACGTACCGAGTTTTGTTACTGTAGGTAAAACTAACCCCCCCACTTTTGTCAAAAGCATTTTGAAAGTGTTGTTGTTCCAAACCTGTTTGAATATCTTCCTTCTGCTGAACACAAAAGAAGATATTTTGAAGATTGTTGGAAACCAAACAATTGATGGACCCCATTGACTTTCATAGTATTTTTTTCATACTATGGAAGTCAATGGGGTCCACCAACTGTTTGGTTTCAGACATTCTTTAAAATATCTTCTTTTGTGTTCAGCAGAAGAAAGAAATTCACATTTGAAGCAACTTTAACCCCCTGAGGTCGGCTGTATCGCCGGCGATACCAGCTCGCTTTTTTTTTATCAGTGTAAAAGAAACTCATAAATACTCTGACTTTGATTTTCCATAGGAGTTTCATACATCAATCGATTCTGTTAAATGTGTATTATTTTTGTGTATACTCACGATAAAAACAAAGTGTTGTGCTTTTTGCCAAATAAAGAAAAATAAACACATAGCGAGTTCTGCCTTCTCTCTGCCAGTGAAGTCCATTCTGAAACGCGTCCGAAAATGAACAATAACTCAGCGAATACTCAGTCAAACAGGCATACAGACACACAGGCATGAAGCTTGAATTCTCTTCTTTTAAATGAAGTAATTTATATAAAAAACAAATATTCTCATCTTGTGAAATCTGTATTAAAAGAGAGCGATTCCAGTCGAGCTCATTACAGCTCATTCAAATGTAATGTGACTCCGCCCACGGAGAGCGCGCTATTCAAACGCAAATGAATGAGGCAATCCACGCAAACCTGTGAACGCCCCCATATCAGCTCGAGAAAACACAAGTTTATTCAGATCATTACTTGTTTACACCGTCTCGCAGTGCTGTGAGGAATAATAATAATGGAAAATGTCCCTCAGAATTGCGGGTATATCGAGGAGCAAGGATCCGACTGAGCTGAGGAAAACTGTAGTAAGTTTTTTTCCTTCTCACGTGAATCGCGTTTCTGTTTTGTGAATGAATGAACGGCAGAGATGCGCGCTGTTTACCACAGCTCGCAAAAAGACAGTTTAAATTTAAATCGCGTGTGTGAATGAATGATGATGTTTTAGCAAACTGTATTGCTATACTGAGATGAGTAAAAATCGACTGAAATATGTTGAAATTAAATGAAGGCTATTTGTATAAGCAACGTATTAAACTGCAAATTAACATTTATATGCCCTAATATTTCATAAAAACAACGTTACAGTCAGGCGAAATATGAAAGACAACATTTTGTTGACTAGATGTGGGTACAGTTTTTACTGTAGAATATACTGCCACATCAAATAAGCTTTTGTTTAGCAATTTCTATATATATAAAATACTATTTTTGTCAAAAATAAAGTCATCAACTAAGATGTTAGCTGTTCCAATGTTGGCTATATTAAAACTAATGAATACATAGATAAAATGTAGGCCTATAATAATTTTTTTTACAAAGAAAGAGTACACTTGAAATATTGTTGAAATTGTAATTATTGTTGTAATTGTAACCTTTTTAATAAAATAGCAAAACATATTTACAAGATAGATGTAAGCAAAATCTTAAATGGTCAATATAAGTCTTCTTCTAAATATATCTTTTGTCCTTGCATTGTGGCTCAGTCAGTGTCACACCTGAATGAATGGCTAATTATGCAGAGTGGGTGGGACATTGTATTTTCAGGTGTAAACCACTCCTCGTTCACGCCCCCCTTGCATATTGGCTTTCCAAGCAAAACCTGTTTTACATCAATTTAAATCAATGTATAGTTTTATGTGAACGATAAAGCAAGACTATTTTCACATAAGTTTGAAGCCAGAACTCGAAGGAACAACATCCATTAGTCAAAAGTCTTATTGACACATATTTATTATGAGTTTTGAGGTCATATTTCAGCAACTTTCATTTTTATTTTTTTCAATAACCACGCATAAACATTATTCTCTTAAAAATTTAAAAATATACATGCATGGTGATCACATATTTTGGTAGCCCTGTTTGTGCTATATAGAGTGAATTTACACCTTTGCCATTAACATGTTTATAAATAACTGAAAAAAGCACTAATGTCAGAGCATGTCAGAACACTTCCAGAGCCCAGAAAACCGCTCAGACTCCAGAGGGTTAAGGCGAGTAAATGATGACAGAATTTAAATTTTTGGATGAACTATCCCTTTAATGTATGAACCTCGCTCAAGGGCAGGTCGACGGCTCCACTGAAACTATTTCAGAGGCTCCTGGGGAAGCCGTGGTAATGCTGCTCAGATTGCTTCATATGAGGCCGCTTCAGCAGTGAATTCACGGCAGAGTCTGTCGCCAAACCTTCAGCCTGTGGTTCAAGTTTCTACAGGCTGGAGTTCCCCTAGAACAAGTGTCCAGGCAGGTTGTTGTCTCAACAGATGCCTCCACCACTGGCTGTGGTGCCACGTGCAACAGGTCTGCAGCCTTGGGCGTTTGGATGGGACCCCGACTGCACTGTTCCCCCAGTGAGCCTACTCGCACAGACACTGCAAAGTCAGGGATGGTTAGAGGCAGGTCTTGCTAGTTGCGCCTTATTGGCCCAGCCGGACCTGGTTCCCAGAACTCATGCTCCACACAACAGCCCCTCCCTGGCGCATTCCTCTAAGGAAGGACCTGCTTTCTCAGAGACGGGGCACCCTATGACACCCGAGTCCAGACCTCTGGAACCTCCACGTGGGGTCTCTGGATGGGACACGGAGGACTTAGGCGATATACCCCAGGCGGTTAGGCCTGTTTGTTGAATGGTGCTCTTCTCACCAAGAAGACCCCCGGAGATGCCCGATAAGGGCTGTGCTTTCCTTCCTGCAAGAAGGGCTGGAGCGAAGGCTGTCTCCCTCCATCCTGAAAGTGTATGTTGCCTCAATCGTTGCACATCACGATGCAGTAGATGGTAAATCTGTGGGTAAGCATTACCTGATCATCAGGTTCCTGAGGGGCGCGAAGAAGCTGAATCCTCCCCACCCTCATCTTGTACTCTATTGGGACCTCTCCTTAATCTTAGCTGCCTTACAGAGAGTGCCCTTTAAATTGCTGCAATCTCTTAAGATGGTGCTCTTGACTGCACTGGCATCTGTTAAGAGGGTACGGGACCTGCAAGGATTTTCGGTCAACATTTTCGGTCCTACTAGCAGGATGTGGTTCTATTCCTCTTGGAAAAGGCACACTTTCCCAGTGTTATCCAATTGTCTCAGTGTGTGGGTCAGAAGGAACAGCAGTGTTTGACCGTCTATGCATTAAGCCCTGTCCCATCTTCCACCCCAGTAGGTGCGGGGGGGATCAGGTGGCTTACATAGATCACTGGAAGGGGCAGTTACTATTGTAACCCCCGTTCTCTAAAAGAAGGAACAGAGACATTACGTCTCATCGCCACAATTGCTGCACCACTTGGCTTGGCTCCTCAGCGCAAAACTTGAAATGCGATCGCACACGGAGCGGGGCAGGGCACGTGATGCAAATCTCGAATGCCAATGTGCATTGGCTCGTTTAGTTTACACTTGAAGATGATTGGGCTCTGGCGAAATCCCAATTTGTCAGCTCCGTTCCGGCGTAAAGTCAGGGAACGGGGGTTAAAATAGTAACCTAGACGTTTGTAGGGTATATGGATATGTTTTTTTGTACTTTTTATTGCATGGGTCCTCCTCGGTCTGAGCCCTAGAAAACATTCTCAACTCACCAAGTAATGCCCCTGAAGAAAAATGTGAGCTAACCCATCTTTCTTCTGTTTCCTCTGGTGTGAATGAAATTGAAATGTCTGTTGTTCCAAATTAGTTGGCAAATGTGTTGCGTGTTTGATGAATATCTGTTGTTGTTTTTTTGCATTGACTTTGTTCATTTCAAAGTGCAATTTTCAGAGAGAATAAAAAAGCAAGTGAACATAAATCAGTTGTTTTGCAGCAGATACTTGTTCTGTGTGTGTGTGTGTGTGTGTGTGTGTGTGTGTGTGTGTGTGTGTGTGTGTGTGTGTGTGTGTGTGTGTGTGCAGGTCTGAAAAATTTTAATGCAGGATGAGTTTATACTGATGGAAATGATGAGCCCCCCAGAACATGTAAATTTAAAGCTTCAGTGTTCAGCTGTGTCAGGGGCTGGCATTACCTCCCTGAGCTAAAAATGGACTCATCCATCTTCTTTACTGCACTGACAGTAATGGGAAAGAATAGAGTAGGTGAGCTAGCAGGAAATAAGTGTTTTTTTTTCAGATATTTTATTTGTCTTGCAGAAACTAATCTTGGATACTTTTAAAGTTTACCTTCCTCTTCAGTCTTTCTTTAGAGGATTTATGACAAACAGTTTTGGTAGATAGGTAGATAGAGCTTCAAATCTTTTAAAGTTCCATAGGATGTCATATAATTTCCTTTCAGCGTTCCATTATGCTATAATTGTTACGACAGTGTCAGAGGAGGAGAGGAGATGCTGATCTAAATACAGCTTTTTACATACGGTTTTAAACCAAATTAACAAAGATAACAACAGGCAAAGACACAGAGAGAGATCGCAGGAGAAAATAAATGCAACAGCTATACAAACCAACGTAAAGACAATACTTGACAAGGAACTGAAACCAAAACCGTTATTGGTTTATATCTTTTAAAATTCCATGTTTCTTTGGAAACGATTTATGTATGATACCTCCAGTACTTAAAGTTATAATTTAAACATATATATATCTCCGAAGAACTATGTACAGCAAAAAAATTGTTCTTGCTAAATAGAGGGTTCTAAATAGTCACAGGACTGTTGTGTGAAAGCTTTGTGATTCCTGGAAATCACTCCATTATTTGCACTTTCACTGTCACACAAACTGATCCACAGTTTCCCCTCTCTTGTTTTGAGTTGATGAATCATTAACCCAAGTCTGCATTTTCCCCATCACACATTCACACTCACAAGCGTGAGAGCATGAATAAGAAGTTATTCAGTTCAGCCAGACGCTTTGCCTGGCACTCTCTCCCAACGGTGCTCCACCATGTCTCTGAAGTGCTCAGCATGCAATCATTTTTCATATAAAAAGTGCAGGTGCAGACAGTGAGAGACAAAGAAAGATTGTACACTGCTGGAGTGGAAGGATCTAAGAAAAGCTAGTGGCATCCATTAGGATGAGAGGGTGGTGCAGACAAATGGATGAGGTGAATGAGGGAGGAGATAGACGGAGAGTTGAAGAGAGGTCAAACAATGAATTTAGGAAGAAAGTAAAAGCCGAGGCATTTTCCGTCATTCGGTCCTCATACGCTCTCTGAAGAGCTCTGGAGAGACTGTGTTTCACCCACATGTCAATCATTTCTACACCACTTCTATGATAATATTCCAAAATCAGCTTACAGTGGTAAAAAAACACACAAAAACAAACACTGTTATTTCAATAATGATGAAGGTTGTACATGGTTTGTTTGATTATATGTGTGTTAAATTGCATGTGTTTTTCCATTTCACATACAGGTACAAGTTAAACTAATCGTAGGGTTAACTACATCAATAGAGGTTGTTATAAACTTATGAAGTCGACATATAAAATTTGTGAAAGTCTTGTGCCAAAAAAAAAAAAAAAAGACTTTTATATGTCAATTAATTATATTCATTTATAAGTGAATTTATGAATGGAATTTAATAATATATGTTAATATGTATTATTATTATTATTATTATTATTATTATATAAATGATAGGTATAGTGTTTATAATATTTTCTATATAAATATATAAAAAAGTATAAAAGAGTAGTATAATATGACCCATTTAAACTAATGCACATAAGTACATACAGATCTAGAAGACAGTTTGAAAAATTACTGCATTTTTTATTCCTTTCATATTTGCTTACCTGGTTCAGTTGCCATGACGGCATTGAGTTCAAGTTAGGTTGTGGCATACAAGATGAAGTGAAGAGATTAAAGAAAGGAGTGTTAAACATTTACATTTTAACTGAAAACAAAAACAACCACATTGTCTGAGACCTTTATTGTAATTGCATTGCTTGAAAACAATAACAATCCACAGTAGTCTAAACAATTTATTTATTTACAGTATAGAATTTAATCTTTTCCATCTCTGTGTCTCAGGATGTAGTGGGGTTTTCTTTGGCTCCAGGGTTGTCTCACTTCCATTCTCTGGCTCTCTGCTGTAATAAACAGGAAGTTGCTGTTCCATGTTTTTTTTTGTTTTTTTTTGGCAGAGAGTGAAACAGAAAAGCCCCTTTCTGCGCACCAATCACAGCCTCTGCTACTGTGTGTTCGTCCTCAGCAGCCTGTGTGCTGCCTCACCAGATACTCTGTACATATTTGATAGGATGTCTTGAATATTGTCAGGGTTGGCTCGGCTGTAGTAAATCCACAGGAATGAAGTGTGAAGCAAAATGATGAACGAACAATATCTTTATTAAGCATAAAAGCAACAGCACACTACAGCTTCCTGTTTCTTACGAAACAATCATGATCATAGTAATATCAATAACATTATTATTGTTATTATTGTTATATAAACCGCGCCGTTCACAGGGGATGTCAGGGGCGGACGGTCACGGGGCTAGCTTTCTCTCTCCCTCTGTTCGAGCCGCGCAAACTGCGCCGTTCACAGGGGAGGCTGGAAGCGGACGGTCGGGGTTAGTTTTTCTTTACGTACAAGAAAGCTATACCCTGCCCCTGCGCCCCTTTCACGCGTCACTCACCGGCGAAAGGAGAAAAGAGCGTTTATAGTCCCGCCGAAGCTGGACTGACCTGAATTTGCTCACACATTTCTCAGTTCCCTGATCAGGCGACTGGAAATATAAATATTGCAGCGCCTGCAAGCAAACGCCGAAGAAAACATGTTGACGCTCTTATATGCTCGTGCATCTGAAAGCCTTTGTGTACCCCCCTGTGGCTCAGTGGCGGAATCTTTGGTTTTTCTCATGAGAGACCGGTGTTCGAATCCCGGTCTAACGGCAGATAAATTATGCCTCCAATGCTTCGCTCTGTCAGTTCCCTGAAAGGCGACTGCAGATGTGCATTTTGCAGCCAACGAGCGCGTTGTACAACCCGCTCGCCTGCACCCAAACACCGTTTCTATGGTTCCCGTGCGTCACTGGCGAAAGGAGAAAAGAGAGTGTCCCTAGTCCAGCTGCGGCTGGATCTACCTCCATTCTCATACATTTCTCTGGAAATGTCAATATTGCAGTGGACGAGCCTATTGTAATACACGCACGCCTGCAAACAAACGCCAGCATGTTGACGCTCTCTGTTTCTATGGCAACTTCTCGCTCGTTCAGTTCCAGTAAATGCGACTGTTCCAGTGTATTCTGCAGTAAACAAGTCGGCGACACAGCCCGCTTGCCTGCACACAAACGCCGCTTTTACAGCTACCCAGATAAAACCCATAAGAGTGTATTTTCTGGTGTTCCGGCCACGGCCGATGGTGTTATGAGTGTAGACAAAATGCCCACTGCCCAGTGCTCATTCCTACACTGAAACACAGCCCGTCACACAGGGCTCGCGCACATGAAATCGACCCAGATCGATTGCGCATTAAATGTGGTAAATGTGCCCACTGCCCAGTGCCCACAAACACTACGTTCTGCATGTCTCAAGGTTTCTGTAAAACGAAACCAACATGCATTCGCTCTGCTCAGGCGGACAATGCTCTCAGTGTTGTAAATGTGGCCGCTATCCCACGCCCACATTCACACATAGACATGACAGGTCTTACGGGACTCGCCCAGCCCTCCCCCTCTCGGTTGACCACCGCAGAGGAGTCGAGCGCGGGCAATCTGCCCGCTGTTATCAGCGCGCCCCCTGCCTCAAATGTCATAAGCGCGACGCTTATGTTGCAGCACACTGAAGCCCCTCTGTCGCTGAGCGACCAGAGCGCGCTTCGCATTCAACCCCTAGCCATTCGTGCAAACGCATGGGCAAGGCTACCCGGGGTTTCGAAGTGGGTGCTAGACATTATAGAAAGAGGCTATTCGCTACAGTTCGGTCGACGCCCGCAACGCAAAGCGGCGCGAATCGATACTACGGTGAAAAGGAAGTAGCACACCTACTTCGAGCCAAAATAGCGAAGCTACTGAGCAAAGGGGCTATAGAACCCTTATCACAAGCTCAGAGCGGAGGGGGCATGTACAGCAGATATTTTTCTGGTACCCAAAAAAGACGGGGGTCTCAGACCCATTCTAGATCTAAGACGACTAAACAAAGCACTTCTGAAACGACGGTTCAGAATGCTCACGACTAGTGTTGCTTTCGTCAACGAAAATTATGACGAAATATTGTCGTCAACGAACCGTTATCACCTGGCAAAAACGAGACGAGACGAGACGTAAATGCTGGTCATGTGACGATGACTAAAATACATGTATAATGCAATATCGTTGACGAATAAAAACGAGACTAAATGTGGTTTACCAAATAAAAACTATGCTAAAATGTCTCTTCATTTTCGTTGACCAAAACGAGACGAGACGAAATGTTATAACGTCACGACGAATGAGAGAGTTGTGCGTGAACCTATAGCTTATCAGCTTTAAATTCTGGTTTGCGATCTGGTCACCCGATTATCAGCGAATTTAACAATATTACTCCATTAGTTATTTTGTTAAAATGTCTTTTTGATATTTGACACATTCATAATCATTACTTTTGCCGGTTCTTTGTGACAGCTGTAGGCTATGTTATTGGCAGCGTCACCCGCGGTTACATGAACGCGTCACCGCATCAGCACCAGAACATGGAGATTTTATTTTAGAGAATAATCGCACAACCTATTCGATATTCTATAATTAAATAAACTAATCGAATATCCAAAAATCGTGACTCATCCCTGCATGGAATCTCTTGTTTCTTTTCCCAAATCTTCACTCACGTCTCACCCATTTTCTAAAAGGATTATAAACGTTTCTTCATTGGTTCGCTTTTAATTAGGCCTATTATATTCGTATTCTTTACTGTGGTAAAGTAGAAAAACGCTGTAGGACAGATAGCCTACATTTGTACTTGCATGTCAAATAATTTTTTACACAGTTTGTGCTTGTTAGGCCTATTAGACATAGGTCATTAGACATTAGTCAAGTTTAGTTGTAAAACGCGTTTCACACGCGCGGGTGATTTTTAGTTTCACTTTCTCTGGCAGCGCAATCTCAAACATAGAACGAAATAAATATATAATTTCTAAATATTTCGCCCTTGTGAAGGATAAAATTCGCTCTTCAGACCAATTTACATCAAGTAGAAAACACGAAGATATCATAAAGAGATCGATGGTCTCTTTCCTGCTCGTGTCCCACATCCCTCTCAAAGCGCAGAGTGGTAGGCTATATCACGCGTCTTTGTGTGGAAATATAAAACGAGTTTTTATTTTTTTTAAATAACCCCCCAACCACCGCCGGTAGTTGGTCCATTACCGCGGTGGTAAAAAAAAAAAAAAAAAACTGCCACCGTCACAGCCAAAGCTAAATATACTAAATATAATAAGATAACCTTGTTTGCAATTCTATATTGACTAGGGTAAATAGAATTGCATTACTAAAAAGAGACTAAAATACAATTTCCATTGACTAAAACTAGACTAAAATGTCATCAGTTTTCGTTGACTAAAACTAGACTAAAATGTCATCAGTTTTCGTCGACTAAAACTTGACTAGACTAAAAAGAGTATGAACGTGACTAAAACTAATAAAAACTAAAATGACAGCTTGACACAAAGACTAGACTAAAACTAAAATTAAAACAGGCCGCCAAAAACAACACTACTCACGACCAAGAAAATCCTCTCGCAAATTTGCCAAGGGGACTGGTTCATGTCGATAGATCTGAAAGACGCTTATTTTCAAATACAAATAGCGTCACGTCACAGGCGATTTTTGAGATTCGCCTTCGAGGGTCAGGCATATCAGTACACAGTCCTGCCATTTGGCCTATCCCTGGCACCTCGCGCATTCACGATGTGCATGGATGCAGCGCTCGCACCCCTCAGGCTCCGAGGCATACGAGTGCTGAATTATTTGGACGATTGGCTGGTTCTAGCTCGATCACAGTCGGAGCTCATAGAACACAGGACCATATTACTCGATCACCTCGAGAATTTAGGTCTCACAGTCAATTGGGCGAAGAGTTCGCTGTCTCCCAGTCAGAAAATATCTTTTCTGGGCACAGATCTGGACTCGCTGTCAATGACAGCACAGCTGTCGCCGCAGCGCAGACTAAGTATTCAGCGCATGACAGAGATTTTTCACCACGGCGCTTTAGTCCCGCTCAAAAAGTTTCAAAGGATGCTGGGTCTCATGGCTTCAGCATCCTCAGTGCTTCGCATGCGCCCGCTGCAGTATTGGTTGAAAGCGCGCGCCGCGCAGAGCTTGGACCTCCGGTCTCGCGCGCCTCAAGGTCGATCAGAAATGCGTCGCAGCTCTGAAACCTTGGACAGTGACCGACTGGTACCGGTCAGGAGTAAGCCTGGGGACTTCCTCGAGTGTGAAGGTGGTGTCTACGGATGCCTCAACCTCGGGATGGGGAGCGCTGCTCGAGGGCAGACCGTTATTCGGCCAGTGGTCGGAACGGGAGAAGCTTCTGCATATAAACTGCCTGGAAATGATGGCAGTCGACAATGCGCTGAGGCGTTTTTTGTCCCCAGATAAGACACCACGTCTTGGTCCGTTCAGTGGTGGCTTATATAAATCACCAAGGAGGTATCAGATCCAGAATCCTTCACAGGCTGACGGAACACCTCCTGGTCTGGGCTCAGCACAATCTTCGCTCGCTCAGGGCAGCGCATGTGCCCGGCGATCTGAATGTGGGACCAGACAGACTGTCCAGAAACCATCTTCCGGCAGGAGAATGGTCTTTACACCCACAGACAATCAAACTGCTATGGAGGACATTTGGCAGAGCGAAAATAGACCTATTTGCGTCTCAAGAGAACGCTCATTGTCAGGAATTTTTCTCCAAGAGCAGGGATGCGCTGGCTCACGTGGCCCTGCTGCCCGCTCTATGCGGTTCCCCCTGTCACGCTCCTACCCCAGGTGTTAGAGCGAATCAGGGAGAGCGGATGCCCGGTGCTACTCGTCGCCCCATTTTTGGACAAACCAAGTCTGGTTTCCAGTCCTGATGCAGCTGACGAGTACCGCCCCGTGGCCGATACCGGTGAGGAGGGATATCCTCTCGCAGGCAAATGGCTCGATCTGGCATCCTCACCCGGAGCTTTGGTCCCTACATGTGTGGGCCATCAACGGGTACCCGTTAACCTCCCAGCGGGAGTGTTAAACACGATCACACAGGCTAGAGCTCCATCTACGAGGCGGCTCTATTCCTCAAAATGGTCTGTGTTCACTAGCTGGTGTACAGCGAGGGGCAGAACCCCATCCACGCTCAAAGTTTATGTGGCGGCCATAGCAGCGTTCGCTGAACCACCGCTTGGCCAGTCATTAGAAAGGATCGATCTGGTCATTCGCTTCCTTAGAGGAGCTAAGAGGCTGAACCCTCCCAGACCTTCCTCAGTTCCCGTTTGGGACCTTTCACGGTTCTGGAAGCCATGAAAGGTGCCCCATTCGAGCCAATACAGTCAATAGACCTGAAACTCTTGTCTTTCAAAACAGTGTTTCTTCTGGCTCTCGCTTCAGTGAAGCGCATAGGGGATTTGCAAGCGCTCTCAGTGAGCGCGACGTGTATGGAGTTTGGGCCTAATGACTCGAGAGTCATACTCAAACCAAAGCACGGATATGTTCCTAAATCCCTCAATACACCGTTTAGGGCACAGGTTATCTCCCTGTAGGGCCTGCCGGTATCTGAAGAGGAAGGGGACGCAGGCTTCATTTGCCTGGTCAAGGCGTTAAGAGCCTATGTGTCTCGCTCATCTGTTTTCAGACAGACGGAGCAGCTCTTTGTTTTGTTCAGCGGACGTTCTAAGGGACTAGCTGCATCAAAACAGAGTCTATCCAGATGGATAGTTGATGCTATAGCGCTAGCTTACACATCCAAGGGCCTGCAATGCCCGATAGGTGTCAAAGCGCACTCCACAAGAGGCATGGCCTCGTCGTGGGCTTGGTCCAGTGGGATTGCCTTGCAAGATATCTGTATGGCGGCAGGCTGGGCCTCCCCGTCTACATTTATAAGGTTTTATAACCTCGAGGTTCCCGCTTTACAAGCTAGGTTGCTCTCGGTTTAATTTTTCAGTATTGCCCGCCCGATGCTATCGGCTCAGGATGCTGAAACTGCTAGAGCGTCGATCACTGATCGTCTGTATACTTCTGTGGGCAGTGCGTAAGTCCCCCATATTTACCAGTCCAGGCCGAGTTCGCCCTGGCTGTGTGGAACACTTGATATAACATGCTCTTATCAGAGCTCCATATTACAGGAATGATGCTATTCTAGCCCCTCTTCCCGGATTCTCTGTGAGTCCCTTGTGATTAGGCACTGTATGAGCCCCGGGCACCTGCCCTTGGGACTTTAGTGTTATGTCTCAAGCACGCACAGCGTTTTACATTGTGTTCCCCTAGCGTAAGATACTTACGCAAGTACGAGAGACCTCTCGTAAGAGAACGTACTCGGTTACTAACGTAACCTCGGTTCTCTCTAGAAGAGGGAACGAGTACTTGCGTATCTTGCCGTGTATGTATCTTGCCGCTTCAGCAATGAAAAACTGACCAAACCAGCCTCTCTGGGCCGTATTTATAGCCCTAGCCCCACCCGCTTTCGGCGGGACATGACGTAATGGGCGCGAAGCACCCTCATTGGTTCTGACGTCATGAGGGGCCTCTATCGATAGGCTGGTGCAGTTGCCGCAGTGCAGCCAATGGGCGCGCGAGCTGTCTCACCCATGTCTGCATGCTGCTGCAATGCGTTTTACATTATTGCAAAATTAAGGATAATTTTTAGCTTCAATATCTCGAGGAAAAGAGGTTTTCCCCTAGCGTAAGATACTTACGCAAGTACTCGTTCCCTCTTCTAGAGAGAACCGAGGTTACGTTAGTAACCGAGTATGTTTTTTTGTTTTGTTGCTAAAACAAATAATAATATTGTTTCAGAATAGTATGTGTTCATTGTCACATTTCACATTAGATTAACGTATACAGTACAGTATGCAAAAGCCCTATGATGGACTGGCCATCTTTCCAGGTTGTTTCCCTGCCTTTGGCCGGGATAGGCTCCAGGCATCGAGGCATCACCCTACAGAGAACAAGCAGTTCGGAGAGTGGATGGATAGACAGTATGCAAATTTAATGGTTACTATTCATTATTACTTATCATGAACAAGTCTGACAGATTATGACAGAAACAGATATATCTTCATCTGCCTCATCTCTCCATGACTGTTAGTGCCAATCTGGAAAGTCTTGTGCCAGAGCTGTATGTCACTGCTTTTCTTAAATGTCGGTTTATTACCATCTGTTGCACATCTCAATTGTCCGTGTGGCATATAAGAGTAACCAGGACACAAAACTTCAATCTGGAATGATGATGAAAACAGCTGTGAGCTGAGATTACCATTTTAATAGGCAGGCCACATAACTCGCACACGAACAAATGTGGGAAATTGGCCCTGGTGCTCAAGGTCTTATTCTGCATGTCTGCATAGTCAAGGGCAATCTCTCCATTACCTCAGTGGTTCGCCATGTTTATGAACCAGAATGTTAGGATGTTTTAAATGTATAAAAACGTTCCATTTTTCTTTAAGCACCTGGCATACCTGCTTTAAAAGCTCATTGAGATTTGAATGCCATAATTTGGCATGGACGTCAAAGATGAGTGAGGTTTTTGGAGGCACAGAATGGCACACAAAGAAATTGACTTGTTATATGAGTCATGGTTTGTTTAGCATTTGTTTTTGGTTGTTAATTTGCTCAATTGCGTCCATGCCACTTCATGCTTGATTAGTCATGCTTTAAGCTGCTGCTGTTACTGCTGTTGTGTGTGTGTCAGATTTCCACCCCCTCAACCTCAAGCATGAACCAGAGAGAAAATGAACCTGTTGAGAAACAGTGAGACTGAAGATGAGGGAAAAAATCGTCTGTTCTGCCATCAAACACTTTATACAGTCAGGACACAAAATTATTTTATTTTATTTATTGAATCATAAATCAACACAAAGCTCCTGTTCTTTTTTAGTTTTGTAGAGTGATTGGTTTTGTAGACTTGGGGGAGTTAGTTATTTTTTGCCAAATGAAGATGAAAATTCATCAAGTGCTTTCAAGGCCATGGGATATTGTCTGACTTTGTGTGTGTGAGAGAGAGGAGGCTGCATGTAAACTGTAAATGTCTATAGAACATCTATTTTGTCAGTTCTGTGTGTTTGTTTAAAATTAGTGTATGTACTGTAGCTATTTGTGCAGTATTTTTTTTGTCAAATTACTTTCTCCTATCATTTATATCAAAGTAATATATAGGGCCCTATCTTGCACCCAGCGCAATTGACTTTGTACACCGACGCATGTATCATTCCTATTTTGCACCCGACACACAGCTGACTTTTTCCTCCACAGACGCACGTCGGTAAATTAGGGAATGAACTTGCGCTCCCGGGGCGGTTCAGCGAAAAGAGGAGGCGTGTTCCGGCGCAAATGTTCCCTGGTGCAATTTTGCAGTTTCAGAAAACAATTCCGCCACAGACCAGGAAAAACCTAGTCTAAAGTCAGTGGCGCATTATTCAGATGCTATTTTAAGGGTGCAACGGCGCATGCTTAAAATAGGCCATAATGTAGAGTGTGCACAACACCCATACACTTTGCTTCCCATTTTTGCAAACCATACATAATTACAAGGAAAAAATATTACCACATAAGGGAAATCACTGTGGTGTCCATGAAGATGTGAAAAAATAGGCATAATAATTTGTTACATTTATTTGTAAGTCCTCAAAGCGCTTCACATATGGAAGGGGGGATTCTCCTCAACCACCACCAATGTGCAGCATCCACTTGGATGATGCGACGGCAGCCATATTGAGCCAGAATGCCCACCACACACCAGCTTACTGGTGGAGAGGAGACAGTGATGAAGTCAATCAGTATATGGGGATGATTAGGAAGCCATGATGGACAGGCACCAATGGGCAAATTTGGCCAGGATGCCGGGGTTACACCCTTACTCTTTTTCGAAGGACATCCTGGGATTTTTAATGACCACAGAGAGTCAGGACCTCGGTTTAACGTCTCATCCGAAGGACGGAAATCTTAATACATAAGTTAATACATAAACCTAGCTTACACATTTACCCAAGTTAATATACGCCTGTTTAACCGAAGCTAATTTGGGTCGGTTTCTCCCATCCCCATACAATGTCACTTCTCTGTCTTTTATGGCCTTGACGAGAACGTTGGTCTACTCGGCTGTGAACTGCTCCTTGCATGCGCCTGGCAAATCCGCCATGGAACAAGCGCGGCTGCTTTTAAAGGGAATGTGAGATGACGCTCTGGTTGGTTTATTTCACGTTATGCCCAAACAACACCTAGGAGTAATGTAGCTACTTCAGACCAACCCATTTTAGATTTGCGTCGGGATCCGCCCAAGTTACTTGCGTTTCGCGTTTGATACTTGAGAACCAGCTAAAGACCACCACAGCAGAGCAGATGTTCAGGGACGACCTCCGTGGTCATGTCAGGGCAGACAGGAAGTTTACAGATTGCCCCTTTGGCCGTACAAGGGCAGGCAGAGGGTTCAAGTCAAGTCATCTTCATTTATATAGCGCTTTTAACAATGTAGATTGTTCCAAAGCGGCTTTACATTGATAATAGGAAATTAAAGTAACAGAGATTGTTTTGGCTTTATAGCAGCTCTAGAATAAAGTTATTGTCCAGCTAAAGTTAGTTTGATTGATTCACTTCCGTCGCAAGGATCATTAGCTGTTAACTTAGGGGCCGCTAACACAACACCGTTTTAACAGAAAACTCTTACGTTCTTTCTGCACAAACTTCAAAAACGCGAACCAGTAAGAATGCAGATGGCGTGCACATGCACATTACGAGTTCAGTCTATAGGTATGCGCGTTTGAATATATGTGCGCAGGCATGTAGTCCTTCCCTACAAATCAACCCTCAACATACTACTTGTCTGGCCTTAAAATTTATAATACAGAATTTGTATCGCTTCCGCGTAGCCACGCAAACCGGAATTATCCCGACAACGCTTTATCTGTAGAGAGGTAAAGGGAGGGTAGGGAGGCCTTCACAGGGGAGATACTAGATGACATTTCAGGACTGCGCTGTCGTCACGTCCAGGCGCATGTCCTTCATCAGATCTGGATACAGCCTGGATCCGGCGGACTGCAGTAAACCTCTGGATAAATAGAGAGACTAATATTAGCGTAGACGCCATTCTTCTGATGATGTAACAAGTACATCAGGATTTATGGGCAGTGTTCCCGGTTCCAGCTGACCTAATCTATGCAGCCTAACATTGAATTATAGAAGTCTATAATGTGTTATGTGTATGCTAGGTCAAAGAGATGTGTTTTTAGTCTAGCTTTGAACTGACTGAGTGTGTCAGCTTCCCGGAGGAAGACTTCTCCAAAGTTTTGGTGCTAAATAGGAAAAGGATCTACCGCCAGTAGTCGATTTTGATATTCTAGGTATTATCAACTGGCCGGAATTTTGAGATCGCAATAGACGTGAAGGACTATAATGCGTTAAGAGCTCGCTCAAGTACTGCAGAGAAAAACCATTTAGTGCTTTGTAAGTAATCAGCAATATTTTAAAATGTATACAATGTTTGATAGGGAGCCAATGCAGTGTTGACAGAACTGGGCTAATATGGTCATACTTCCTGGTTCTAGTAAGAACTCTAGCTGCTGCGTTTTGGACCAGCTGTAATTTGTTCATTAAGCGTGCAGGGCAACCACCCATAATAGCATTACAATAATCTAGCCTTGATGTCATGAATGCATGGACTAATTGTTCCGCATTTGTCAATGATAGCATATGATGTAATTTAGATATATTTTTAAGATGGAAAAATGCGGTTTTACAGATACTAGAAACGTGACTTTCAAATGAAAGATTGGTATCAAAGAGCATAGCCAGGTTCCTAACCGACGACGAAGACTTGACAGAGCAGCCATCAAGTGTTAGACAGTATTCTAGGTTATTACGTGAGGAAGTTTTTTGTCCAATAATTAGAATCCCTGTTTTTTTTTTCAGAAATAGTAGTAGGAATTTACTAGTCATCCAATTTTTTATATCACCTATCACCCATTCCATTAATTTTGTGAATTGGTAAGTTTCGTCAGGGCGTGAAGAAATAAAGAGCTGAGTATCATCAGCATAACAATGAAAACAAATTTCATGCTTCCTAATGATATCTCCCAAGGGTAGCATGTACAGAGTGACAAGCATTGGTCCTAGTACTGAGCCTTGTGGTACGCAATACTGAACTTGTGATCGATGAGACATCTCTTCATTTACTGCTACAAACTGATAACGGTCAGATAAGTATGATTTAAACCATGCTAATGCAATTCCACTAATGCCAACATAATTTTCGAGTCTATTTAAAAGAATGTTGTGGTCAATAGTATCAAATGCAGCACTAAGATCGAGTAACTCACTGTTCAGACATGGCGTCCTTGGCTGTGACAGAACAGGCAAAGGGTTCAGAAGTTGTTCTAAGGACTGGACCGTCAGGCTGAGGTGTGCAGCGGGGCTGGGCCCAAGTCCAGCGCAGCTGGGGGAGAGGCCGATCTGCGGCAGCCTTTCCCGTTCCCATCTGAATCCCCCCCCATCACCTTCCCTTGTTGTCTGTCCGGCGGTGGGAAAGTCGGGTAGCTCGGGGGAGTCTGGAGGCCGGGGGTGAGGCTGGGCAGGCGACCCCCCAGTGCAACGCCTAGCAGCCAGCTTAGAACTGGTGCGGACCAGGGGGGCCGGGATCATGACACCGTCATATAAAGCTATTGTATGGCTTCAAAAGACTTTATTTAGAATTTTCTTTTTTAGAGCTGAACAGTATAACTCATTATTTACTTTCACTGTATAAAAAAGAGAAGTCTGAACATTATTCAACATATCTCCTTTTGTTTTCTACAGAGCAAAGAAAGTTTTATGGGTTAAACACGAAATAAGGGTGAGTGAATGATGACAGAATTTTTATTTTGTGTGTGAACTATCCCTTTAAGAATGATTTTGATCTGTCTCTCTCCTTCTCTCTCTTTTCTAAGTAAATACACACTGTTTGTCTAACAGATTGGCACTGCAGACTCAAATAAAACAGCCTAAGCTCTGTTGTATCGGTACATCAAACTCTGAAACTGCTGTGGTAAACAATCAGATGCCACATACTTCAGTCCAATGCATAATGCACACCATCCACCCACATTCAATACATATCACTGGCTATATCACTAGATTTGCAAACGTCACTGACTCTGCTGCCAGATGGTTGCTTAAAGCATTGTAAACAATGAAGTTGAGTAATACTAGAAGCTTAGTCATGCTGTCTAAGAACCTCAGCAACCAGACAGGTAATCCTTCATAAATTCACACCTTTGGCAAACAGCACCATTTTGGTCCACCATCCCTGCTGCTTAGCAGAGCTACTCTGCAGGAAATCATTTGAGGTGAACTAATTTATTGTTTTAGAAGATTTTTAGTGTTCTTAGGATCTAATTAGGATCTTAAGGCTATCTTCGGGTCCTAGGTCAGTGGAGCCTTTGACCCCACTAAGGTGATTGTGGAGTCATGAGATGTGTTTTAACTGTTTATTCTTGGAACTACACCACGTATCAGCAGGCAACAGATAATGTTAACAGAAAAAAAAAAAAAAAAACATAGAACAACGAAACATTGAAACAAGCACCAATGAAACAAAGCTTATCAGCAGCTGGCGGAAACATCATGACGCACACAGGGCTCTCTCGACACTCTACTCAAGCCCTTCTCCTTCAGTGCACGCCAAGCTCTTGCCAGAGCTGAAACAGTGATCGAAGCGATCACGACGCTAGAAACAAATCGTAGTAGGTCAACCCCCACGCCCTTCTCTCCCCGCTCTCTCGTTATATATCCAGTCCAGAACATCACTGAACAGGCTGCAGGTGCGCAGGGGCGGAGCCTAGTCTGAAAGAGAGAGAGAGAACCAGATCAATCAGGCCACATTTACACATAGCCGGGTATTTCGAGAAATGAGTATTTCCCCCCCTCCGTTTTCAATAATAACATTGTGCACACAACATCGTTTTCAAAAAAGTTGTCATTTACATCAACCCGCATAAATACGCCATTGAGCGCCATCATAACTATGCCAAACCTATGGGTGGCAGCGTAGGGAGAAGGATAAAGCCATGCAAGCCAATCAGAATCCTCAGAATCGACAACAACGAATAACACGAGTGACTTCCTAGGGCGCTCACATGACGTTAAGCATTTTCTGGTGCATAATGTGACGTTTGAGAACCTAAAACCCTGTTTCTCCCAGTTGACACTTCAACACATAACCGGCGTTATCAGAAATCTCCACTTTGGCCGGAGTTTTTAGAAATTATTGTTTTCTGTGATAAAAACTGGGTTTTCGTGTGAATGAGAGGCCAAACCACAGGGAAATATCTGCGTCTTCCCTTCGTGTAAACGGGGCCTCAGAGAAATACAAGCACATACAAATAAGGAAGTAGAACACTGATATCTCATGCACTGACATGACATAAAAGCCATTACTCCAGTCTACAGTGTCACATGATCCTTCAAATATCATTTTGTCACTCGTATGCCGTTTTGGTGCTCAAGAAACAATTCTTATTATTATCACTGTTGAAAACAGTTGCTGCTTAATATCATTGTGGAAACCGTGATGTTACTTTTTTTCTTTAATGAATAGAAAGTTAAAATAATACCATTTATTTGAAAAACAATTGTCAATTGTCAACCTCAGGTAGTCCAACTAAATATTAAATAAGCTGTTTTATTTTGTATTTTATTTGAGGTTGGCAGTTTTTAATGTGCTGGTTTAGTTCTCCCTACAAAAAAAACAACAAAAAAAAAACACAGAAAGTGCCAAAATTGCACAATAAATGTAGAATGTGAAACCACTGAGAACTTCAACAGAACAAATGATTATCTGTCAAAGTTTAATCAACTTAAAAAACTACTTCTTTTTTTTTTTTAATGCCAATTGCAGCTGTAAAGTGGTACAAAAGTGGAAAACATGTAACCACAAATGAATGAGTGAGTGTTGTTGGGCACAAGGACACAACGAAACCCAAATAGTAGGAACAAGTGAATGTAAAGGGAGTGAGTGAGTTAAAGAGAGATGGTAATGGCTCAGGAGATTGCAGGTCTTGGTTCTCCCACTCCACTGATTTGACCAGAGATCGGTTTTAGTGATGTTTAGGTGGTGTGCTGTAGAGATGTTTGATCTGTTTCCATGGCTACACATGTATGAGACTAAAACCCATAGATGGGATCAAAGCAGATCTCAAAACCAACTTGACCACACTTGGGCGCTTCTACAGTACATCTTGTGGTGTGTGTTAGTGTGTGTCAACATCTGCACCATACCTATTGTAGCAAATCTGTCTAAAGCTCTGTGGAGACACTGACAACTTTCTAACCGATTTCCACTGATACTCTGGGTTCAAAATTAAATGCTTCTATTTTCTATTCTATATTAGTATGCAACTTTGTAACTTTGTAACTAATACTCTGAGAGTTAGATGACGTGTAGTGCAAAGTTACTTATAGTTTAGTAGAATGTCTAAAGTGGACCATCGAAATGAAGTGTAACCCATTTTGATTGCAAATTATACTATATGCTTAGCAAAGATAAAAAAAAGAAAAGAATCAGTTTTAAGAATTTTCTGTCATACATTAATTATTTTTATTTGACTTCAGCAGGCGGTAAAACCTCAAAATGACCTCATTATTAAATACAGGCTGGAATAAAAAAAATGAAAAGATGAAAGGAAAATCCAGTGTTTTAATATGAGATAAGAGAAAGTGCTGCCTTCTGACATTCTGACTGATCTACTGGCTTTCTTTTTTTTAATCATGACTTTCTGAAATCAATTCATTCTGTTTCAAAACTCCTTTCTGTATTTTCTGACCCTCACTATAACTTAGTTATTTGACTCCTCCTCTCGTCAGTCAGGATTTGGCATTCTGATTACCCCTGAATCAGACTAAAATTCTCTAATTATGTTGTACATTAAAATTAATTAATGATATCTGCAATACATTCATGTTGGTTCTGTTCTGTTTACCCTAAGGGGGGTTATTGCTGCTCTCCCTGCTCTTATCCATGCTAGGTTAATTGTCAATCGTATTTGACGATAGTGGTTCTGACAGAACTTATTTAAATTTTTCCACGCAATTGTGTAGTATCTGTCACGAGTTGTTTAACAACAATAAAGCATAAAAGACAGGAATAGCGAACTTCATCCATCATCTTTACTCATCACTTCCTTTCTCCACACATTACGTCAGAACACAACACTTCATAATTGTAGTCAACAATACAATTCATCTGATGAACACAGCATTTTCCCCCTTTAAAAAACCCAAAACAAAACAGAATAGAACATCAGAGTTGCATCGGCAATGCAGACACATCTACACATCAGATCTAACAAAGTAACTCACTCCTTCAACTAACTGGCTTTTGAACATCACGTTTAAGTCTAATATTATGAGTGTATGTGTAGGAGCAGTGTTCTTAGCCAGAGTTGTTGGTGTCTTCCATGTCTTTCCATCACCAAAAATGTATGTTCCCAGCCCCAGTCTTTTGGCAACTAGAGGATCAGTAAACTTTCGGTGTCCCTTAGCAACATGCAAGGGGTTCCATACCCTCACTTTATCCCAATCCTGCAAACAAGGAGTGCGAGCACCACGCTTGGCATTAGTGTACTTTTTCATTTTGTGTTGCACCCGTGTAACCCTTCAGCGAATAGTCATGTCAGTTGGTGGTACACTGGAGCAGATGGCAAAATAGACAGCCTTGTGTGCATTTGCCTGCCATAGAGGAACTGAAAGGGTGAAGTACCAGTTGCAGCGTGTAGAGTGGCACGGTACACCTCCAAGAAGTCAGTTACCACAGGTTTCCATGACTTATGTTGCTGGATGGCCATTTGTACAGTGTGTTTGAGCACACGGTTGAACCTCTCTACAGCACCATTAGCTGCCGGGTAGTAGAAAGAAGAATGATGGTGACAGATATCCCTTCCTTCCAGCAAAAAAGCGAAAGTTGCAGACAATACTCAATGGACTGCATTGGTGGCTGAAGACTGATGACAGAAACAAAACCACAGAATCCGTAATGACAGTGTGAGTAAAGGAGACCTCAGGTCATTTGCTGTTATAATCCGTTAATGTTATAGCAAACCTGCAGTTGGATACAGTAGTGTCAAATGGCCCGACTATATCCACAGCCACTTTCTGCCATAGTCCATCTGGTAGCGGCACTGGCTGGAGAAGAGCAGGATGTGACTTGACAGTTTTGTCATAGAGCTGATACTTGTGGCAGGAATGGACAGCATCATAACCCTGAACATCCATCCCTGTCTAACAATTGAGATTACAAAGGCGTTGTTTGGTTCTCATCTCTCCCTGATGTCCTTTGTGCGCTATGGAGACCAGCTACTTTGTGCTAAGAGCAGCAGGTGAAATCAGCTGTGAGCCTCGGAAGATGAAGTTGTCCTTAACAGACAGTTCCAGTCACAGTTTATAGTACAGCAACAACCTAACGCCCAGTCCCTTGGGTGAAGGAGGCCAACCATTAGAAATCTGTGTACAAAGTTTGGTTAGAGCTGGACAAGAAGCATCAACATCAGCAGCAGACAGAGAATTACAGGCAGCAGATAGAAAAGCAACAAACTCCTCATCAACATCATCATCAGGAGCTGAAGCAACAGCATTCTCTGCAGGAGAACCATGGTAAGGGCAAATTTGACAGATAATCAGCAGGAGCATTTTAAAACACCTGTACACGTGATTCATCTGGAAGAAGACCGTCCACTGAAACAGTATGACCTAAGAACAGCTGGCTGGTTTGCCGGAAGTGACACTTGTCTTTATTGAGCTAAAAGCCAACAGCTTCTAGTCGTTGTAAGACTGCTTGAAGTGCTTTGTCATGCAGGGACATGTCACTTCCATGGATGATAATGTCAGGCAGGATGATGGTCATCATCTTCTGAAATGCCTCAGGTGCTGAAGCCAATCTGTAAGGAACACGACAAAAACGGAACAGTCTGTAGTGATTAATAAAGGCCATTAGGTCATGACTGTCCTCATGCTGCAGCACTTGGTAGTAAGTGGTAGTCAGGTCGATTGTAGAGAAAACAGTAGCACCTTTTAGAGCAGAGAGTAGTTCATCCATGTGTGGCAATGGAAAAGAGTCCACAATCACTGCTTTATTTGGCTCTCTGAGGTCAACGCACATCTTCATTTTACCTGACTTTTTCTGCGTAACAATAATTGGTGACACCCATGCAAAGCCGTCGATGTGTTTTATCACCCCAGCAGCAATTTCATTCCTTTGACCCAGAACTACAACCAGAGAGTGGCAGAAGTTTTTGGTGCACAGGTGTGACGGTTTCATCCAGCTTTACACGGTGTTTACACAGAAACGACATTAGGAGGCAGGCCTATATTGTTTGCAATCCTCACATGCAGTGCAGACATTAGGTCCCTCCCCATGAAGAGTGTCCCTTTGTACACAATGAAGAACTTAGCAGGAACGGTCATAGAGTGGTCATGTAGGGAAACGTTCGCTGACAAACATCCAACCACCGGAATTAGGAATTTTTAATTTTTAACAAGCCTAGCTGTGGGTTGCGACAGCACAACGTTACTGAAATGCATAAGTGCTGTAGGGCAGGATAGATATGGAAGACCCACTGTCAACCACCGAATCCACCACACAAGTCTGTGAGCCAAAAGTAAATGTCACTGTGCTTGTAATGCTGGGAGTACAAGCTGAGTATTCTGTGTACAGTACAGTAACATCAGGAAATTCAATTTCACAGACCTCGCACGTTTAGCACAATGTCCATTCTTTTTATACTTCCCGCATGTTGCAGTTGCAGCTGGGCAGTTCGTAGTGTTAGCTAAGAAGAAAAGAAAACTAGAGGTATTTCACATTTCGTGGAAGGAAAGTGTTATTGCCTACAGAAATGCCTTAAAAAACGGCTGAATCTGCTTACTTTTCCACTCTCTTAGAAATGAACAAACACAACCGTAGGTATTTATTTGATATAGTGGCTAAATTAACGAGAAAAAAAGCTTCAACTTCATATGTTTCCAAACGTCATGCTATAGACCCCCTGAGGAACAACCCATAAATGTTTTGCTATAGGAGAGGAAGAATTGTCTAAACTTGTTAAATCATCAAAATCAACAATATGTTAGATCCTATACTGACTAGCTACTGAAAGAAATGCTTTCTGAAGTCATAGATCCTCTTCTTAATATTATAAATTCATTATTGTCATCAGGATATGTACCAAAAACTTTCAAGCTGGCTGTTATTAAACCTCTTATTTAAATAATTTCAAATTATTCAAAAGTTTCCATCGCCGCAGAGCAGGAGCCTCAACTAACGTCTGAGCAGGTGTGTGAGCCGGCAACAACGTGCGCCGTCGAGGGAGTCCTCGTAGAGTTCGAGGGAATGTAAGGGAATGTATAGGCCCCGCTTATACTCCCGCCACAGAGGGTGAGATGCTTCTGGACTATTTCTTTTGTTTTGAAGAGGATTATCCCCTCCCCCCGCTGATCCCACCCAACTATACTCCTGTGTTTCCACTGGTCCCGTCCAGCAAAAGTTCTCCTGTGCTTCCAGTATGCCCTCCCAGCCTTCCTCTCCCGCCTCCTCTTCAGATCCCCGCCAGTTCCTCTTCCCATTCGCTGCTGTTTCCCGTCAGCCCCTCAGTTCCTTCTCCAGGAGATTTACACCATGGCTCCTCTGTGCTCTGCCTCCAGCCACTGATCCTGTCACTCCATCACGTCCAGACTCTGCCCTGGCTCCTCCCTCCCTCAGCTCCATCTGGGACCATCGGCCATTAGCTTCACCGGGCTCCCTCAACCCTCCGGCTCCACCTCGGTCGTATGTTACCATGCCTACGGGACGGACTTGCGAGCCATTTGCTGTGTGCCATCTCTCCACCTCTACGTCTCCATCTGGCTCCGCCTCCCTCCGGCCCTCAGTTGCTCCGGCTCCACCTCAGACCTCCGGTACCCTTGTTCCACCTCGGGAGATCCGTCGCGGCCACCGGAGGCTGCGGTATCATGCCTGGCCATCGGTTCTCCGTCTGCCCTGTAGCAACAATGACTATGACATCCTGCCAGATGGGTTCTGCATCAAGTGAATCATGGGGTTATCAAACAGACCCCCTCCTCAAAATCAACAAACCGCACCACGCGGTGAGCTTCAAACAAATACAAATCACACATCGGCTCCAGCTAGTCGCAACAAATGGTCGTTTCGCGACACTTTATGGCCCTTTTGAGGGTAACTAGATACAGGACACCACATCCCCCAGCCTTGCAAAGTTTCTGCATTCCAAGCCCCCATTTCTCTCTATGTGCAAAGAGATAACGAAACTCTATGCGACATTCCAGACTGAGAAGTCACCACACATAAACGCACAAATGTCCTTTGTATGTAACTCAGATGTTCTGAAGTAGCGAATCATGATTTTCATACACAACCTCTTTTGTCAGAGGAGAAAACAAGAGCTTCTGTTTTGACCGCCTTAGGGTTAATTCCCTAGTGCTGAAACCTCCCGCAGCACCGCGTGACTTTACACACACACACACACACACACACACACACACACACACACACACACACACACACACACACACACGTGTGGACTTTGAAACGGACATTTCCACACATGTGATCCAATAGCAATGTTTTTGATATGTATTTTTATGTGTGTATAATTGGCCAGATAATGTCTGAGGTATCTATGCAACGTTATTATGTTAATCAAAATCACTATGCTAGTGATTATGAGGAAATTATGTAACCCTGTATTTCTTTCATGCAAAAACGTCATTCGAGGTGTCAATGTAATGGGAAAAACATGTCGGAGTGGAATCTTGACTGCAAAGTACAATAATATGCATTTATTCCAGGAAATACCATATTTCTAAATATGAATGTTGTTTTCGATCTCTCACATGACAGTCAAAGTAGGGGTTTCTTCACAAACAAAGAAACCTCTTCCCGCTTCAGATCAGAAGATCCGATTCGCTGTCGCCACGAAAAAGGGGGCGTGGGACACTGCTCACGGGACACTGATAAAAGTCCAAACTTTCAGTTTGCTCCCGCTCTCAACTCTCAACTCTCAACTCTCATCCTCTCTTCTGACCTTCTCCTCCACGCGCAGCGCTTCTCCTCCCAACGCAACCAGCTGGACAGGCCTTGCCTTGGCCTCTGGACGCATGCCCCGCGTCATGTAGAAGCTGCCGTTCTTTTGCAACTAAGTTCCTACTCGCCTTTCCCCTCCACAAGGGAAATGATCTGAACTTTCTCGGTAACGTTAAATTCAAGTGAGCCTTTACATCGTCTTGCGAAATGACCCAGAAGACGAAGCTAGACGCAAACCAGCCGGACACGCGCACACGCGCGCCCCCCTCTTCAGCACCACACTGAAAGAGCACAGAATCTTGCAAGTAACGTTATCTCTCTCTAAAAGCTGATTTCAGGTGTCCAGCTCTTAGGTCTGTGAATTAAGTTACCCTCTATCTCTTCTTTCTTTCTTTCTTTCTTTCTTTCTTTCTTTCTTTCTTTCTTTCTTTCTTTCTTTCTTTCTTTCTTTCTTTCTTTCTTTTTTTTTATTCTCTCTATCACGTTATGTTTTATGTTTTTGTTTGGTTAAATGTTTGTTTGTTTTACTGTTTGCATTTTTACGTACGTTTATATTGTAGCTCATATAATCTCTCTAGTTTACATTTATTAAAAATCCATTTATACTTTTAACTGTCTCTGTGTTTGAAAACCACCTTGTAAGTCAATTAAATCAAAGATCTAAGCTACAAGCTCGATATTGACTACCTTGAGTAGTTTTAATTCATAAACTCAGAAAGTTTGATGTTCGTGGCCAGAAGATGAAACTTTCTTGGAGTTTGTAAACAGGGATACTCCTTCTTAACTGATAATCTTACATTTATTCGCTGGACGAATGACTGATGACGAGACCAGTTACAGAACGAGGTATTTCCGAAAATTGATAAAGTAATGTATATGCGATTTATGAATTATGACCATGAGTTATGATTAGTAATATTTCCCAAATTCCCTATATTCTTGAGCTAATTCGCATTGACCCAGAGTCATTTACGTTACAGCCCTCTTGGCTCCTTCTCCACCAGCTCTGTCTCCATCCGTCATCCCCATGGCCTCGTCGATGAGATTTACACCATGGCTCCTCGCTTGCTCGACTCCGCCATGGGGAAGCATCCTGGCTGGTCTCTGGATATCCATCCGACTTCTGCTCCTGGCCTCTCACTGGATCCTCCCACCTTCCACTCCTCCATGGACAGTATTTTGTTCCCCGGACTCTGCATCATTTTCTTTTACTCTACGCCCTCCTCCAGAGCCCCATCCCTCCCTCCTCAGTTGGTCTAGTTACGGTGCGAGGACGCGCCTTTTTTGGAGGGGGCGTTCTGTAACGTATGTGCTCTGTTTCCCCCTTCATTTTGTTTTTGGTTCAGTCCCTGTGACCTAGTTTTCCCCAGTCAGTGTAATTAGTCATTTCATTCACCTGTGTCCAGTTAATTACCTGATTAAGGCCCCGTTTACACGATGGGAAAACGCAGATATTTCCCTGCGTTTTGGCCTGTCATTTACACGAAAACGCAGTTTTTATCCCAGAGAACGATTATTTCTAAAAACTCCGGCCAAAGTGGAGATTTCTGAAAACGCCGGTTATGTGTTGCCGTGTCAACTAGGAGAAACGGGGTTTTAGGTTCTCAAACGTCACATTATGCGCCAGAAAATGCTTACGTCATGTGAGCGCCCTATGTTCAGAGTTTGTTCCATACTGTCTATGAGTTTGTTTGGCTACTATTTGATCATGGATGCTGTTAAAGTGGTACTCATTTTTACTTTTGTGAAAACGCTTTTGGCCTGTTTGCATTTGCTTCGCTGTCTGTCCACACGAACGAACCTCGCGCCATGTCTATTGTTTTGAAAGGAACAGGAAGTCGCTCGTGCTATTCGTCGTTGTCGATTTTGAGGATTCTGATTGGCTTGCATGGCTTTATCCTTCTCCTTACACTGCCGCCCCTTTGTATTTATGCGGGTTGATGTAAACGACAACTTTTTTTGAAAACGATATTGCGTGCACGATGTTATTTTTGAAAACGGAGGGGGAGAAATATTCGTTTCTCTAAATACCCGGCTATGTGTAAATGTGGCCTAAGTTCCTTTGTTTGCCCTTGCATTTATACGTGTTCTCCCTCATTCTTCGTCCGTTCTCGTCTGTTATAGCGTGTTTTCCTGAGTTTTTGTTATTAAAAGATCCTTTTTCCTGTTCCTCCTCATCTTTGTGTGCTTGCTACCACGTTACGTGACAGTACGTTTGTAACAGACACTTTTTTTGACCAACGATAATGAAAAAAAAAAGTCTAATCCTCATCGCCAATTTGGGGTATCTGTCATGAGTTATTAAACAGCACACGAGACAGGAGTAGCAAACTTCATCCTTCATTTCTTTACTCATCACTTCCATTTTCCACACATTATGTCAGAACACAACACTTCAAAATAGTAGTCAACAATACAATTCTTCTCATGAACACAACAAATAACAAACATATATCCATTTTAAATTGCTGGGCCCACCTGAGCTGTTATTTTATCTCATAAATCAACGGATGCCCTGTTTTTGAGTTGTGGTGAGGATACGTGGCCCAGTTACTCCAGTTTGAAGTATGACATTTTCATGAGGAATGCACTTACAGGGAGCATTTAATCAAAGGAAAGCAAGTCGGAAAGAGCTTTAAACATTCCAGCACTGAAGATTATCCACATTCAGCCAAGCACACACACATACACACATGCACTCACATGCACGCACGCACGTACACACACACACACACACACACACACACACACACACACACACACACACACACACACACACACACACACACACACACACACACACACACACACACACACACACACACACACACACACACACACACACACACTCATTTACAAGATTACAATCTTAAGATTACAGGAGCTAAACTTTTTACTGACCTTTTTAGTTTTTTTTGGGTTAAAAAGAGGTGACAAGGATTGAATGCATCTGAGATGTCAGTTATATATATATACATATATATATATATATATATATATATATATATATATATATATATATATATATATATATATATATATATATATATATATATATATATATATTTTAGGGCTGGGAATCGATTAAAAAAAATTAACTAATTAATTGCACAATTTCTGTAATTAATTGCAATTAATTGCGCTTCCCCCAAGCTTGTAATCATCAATATTTAAACTTAGAATCACCTAATTAAACAACACAGGAAAAAAAGGGAACAGAAAATAGCCCTATATTAAAATATTAAACATCAATATATCAATATATTATTCTTTTTCAATAATCAATCAACATAATCAATTTAACAGATTATTATTATTATTATTATTTTATTAATTATTAAAACAAAATATAGTCCTACAAAGCTATTATTACCAGAGCATGTGATCAGAGCAGGTCATTTTACCATTGTTGCCCAGCATGGCTATACCAGCTCAGCAAACAGAAGTCAACAGAGAAATTTCACGTTACTTGAGTGGACTTTACTTTTCCAGTGCTTAGTACATGATTGAAGCCTTTGGGCCGTTAACGACAGAGCCGCCGACACACACACACACACACACACACACACACACACACACACACACACACACACGGAACGGAGAGCTCGCCGCTGCTGGGCCATTAACGACAGAGCGAGCCGACACACACACGCACGCACGCACGCACGCACGCGGAGCACAGAGCGCGCCGACCGACCGACCGACACACACACACACACACACTCACGCGCGCTGTGCGCGACGCACATATCGAGCGGAAAAGACCCGCTCATGAAAGCTGCCCGAGAATGAAACCTGACCGCCGAACATGGAGGGGCGGGACGGCATATTTCGGCCTTTTTAATAGCAGACGCAACAGGAAATCATTAAAACGAGGCAAAAAAAAAAAGTGCTGCGTCAATTGCGTTATTTTTTTTTAACGCGTTAAACATTTCAAATTAATCGCAAAGATTAACGCGTTAATTCCCCCAGCCCTAATATATATATATATGAAGAGTTCAGATGCAAAAGCCTCAAAAGTGCCATCTGAAATTTTCTTCTAGAATGATCATTTTTATAAAGCTTGTATATTTAAGTTAAGTAATTTCACTTAAATGACAATTAATTGGTAATTTGCATTGCCATTTAAGTGAAATTATTGAACTTAAATATACAAGCTTGATAAAAATTATCATTCTAGAAGAAAATTTCAGATGGCACTTAGAGGCGTTTGCATCTAAACTCTTCATATATATATATATACATACATATATATATATATATATATATATATATATATATATATATATACACATACATATATATATATATATATATATATATATATATACATACATACATATATATATATATATATATATATATACATACATACATACATACATACATATATATATATATATATATATATATATATATATATATATATATATATATACAGTATATATATGTATGTGAAATTAGGTACACTTATAGGGGTGGTCTTGAATAGTAATCTGACCAAATTTGGAGTCTCTAGAACCAACTCTTTAGCGCCACCACCAGTTCATAAATTCACTTTTCAAATGGTTATAACCTTTATAGCTTTTTACCCTTTTTCCTAGAGCTTTTTGTTGTTGTTGTTGTTTGTTGTTTGTTGTTGTTGTTGTTATATTTCTGGTCATTTCTTACAATGAGACCTTAAAGGGATAGTTCACTTTGAAATTCATTTTTGGTATGTTTTAGCTTACCTCAAGGGCATCCAAGATGTAGGTGTCTTTTTTTCCACAGTAGTTTCAATTTTGATATTTTTAGGTCAAACCGTTCTTGTCTGTCAGTCATATAATGCAGGTCTATGGTCACGGTCTCAAAACACAAGCACAGAGTCCAAATTAAAACAATTCCCCGTCGTCCAAATTAAACAATTCCCCATCGTAAGTACACATTGATGGCCTAAGACACGAAACGAGCGGTTTGTGTGAGAAAACGAACAGTATTTATATCGTTTTTACCTCTTATACGCAGACATGTCCCGAGTGATCTGATCTGACGTGTACGCAGACTGGTGCATAGATATATACACTAGATGTCGCCTTAAAGACATTCGTTCCAATGAACTGCTGTAGACAAGGCGACATCTAGTGTTTATATATCTATGCACCAGTCTGCGTACACGTCAGATCAGATCATTCGGACATGTCTGCGTATAAGAGGTAAAAACGATATAAATACTGTTCGTTTTCTCACACAAACCGCTCGTTTCGTGTCTTAGGCCATCAATGTGTACTTACGATGGAGAATTGTTTAATTTGGACGACGGGGAATTGTTTTAATTTGGACTCTGTGCTTGTGTTTTGAGACCGTGACCATAGACCTGCATTATATGACTGACAGACAAGAACGGTTTTACCTAAAAATATCAAAATTGAAACTACTGCGGAAAAAAAGACACCTACATCTTGGATGCCCTTGAGGTAAGCTAAAACATACCAAAAATTAATTTCAAAGTGAACTATCCCTTTAACATTTATAGGAAAGTTTAGAGACATTTTGTCACAGTGTCTGGGTTGTGTTCTTTGGGTCACCACTAGATGTCCTCCTTCCCCACGGTGTCTGTCACATTCGAACTACATTCCCCATGATCCTTGTCTCTTCATTGCACTCGGCTGTCCCTTGTCACTCATTATTACACTCAGCCAATTCCCCATTAGCATTGTCATTTACCTGTGCATTTATACCCTGTCTGTTTTAGTATGTGTTACGGAGTCCTTGTTGTATTTATCACGTCACTTCAGTGTCTGTTTCTAGTCTGCTCTTGTCTTTTGTTTTTGGATTGCTATATTGGAATTTGACCCATGCCTGGATTTGACTACTGATTTTGGATTTCCCTTTAATAAATACTTACTGCTATTGGATCTCCCTGTTTCCTGTGTGTGTGTGAATCGTGACACATTTAGGACCAAATGTCTTAACATTTGGAGTCTATTTATTTTTTGGTTGAAAAATTGTGTCTGTGCTTTTGACTCAAGTTTACTTGCAAAACCTAAGACCATTTTTTTGTGTGTGGTGTATTGTGTAGTGCATTAGGACTGTATTTATTAAGACTTTGATCGAATCCTGTGTAATGCAAACTTTTGCCATTTAAATTTTGCTTTGTCTATAATGTTCCCTAAAAAAATCTGTCCAAAAATAACAGAAATACCATGTTTTTGCTTTGCTTTTGTATTACTCTCCACCAGTTGGGACCCACTGCTCTATATCTTATTCACTCTACATAAGAAAATAAGAAAATGATAACTAAATCACATATTTAATCAGAATGAATTATTACTATACTATTAGTCAGCTATAATGTATGCATACATTAAATTTGCATTACGTGCACAATATGCACAGACTAATTTATTTTGAAAATAGACCACAATTTTACAAGAGATCCATGTTTATAATTTGAATGGATAGGAGACATAAGGAGTCTTTTCTGTACAAGTCCCCTTAAATGAATGGGCTTGAGTGAATCTGAGCAGCAGCTGGATCCCCTAATCTCTGTCAAGCTCAGTTGGAAGTGGCTGTTTGTGGGATATTTGAACTGTGATTGTTGTTTATCCTAATTCTCTTCTGTTATTTTCTTCACATCCACCGTGAAGCACTTTAGTTAGTCCCCTGAAGCCTGCTGTTCTCAGCAGTTTCACTGCACTGTGGCGATAAGGAGCTAAGAGTTGTCTTGCCTTTCTATTTGATCCTCTTTCTGGCTGCTCTCCAAACCACCATCGTGAGGAATGTGTTTACAGGTTGTATGGGTGCAGCACTGATAGATTAGACTGTTGAGACTATGTGTGTCGACGTGTTAATGAGAGTCAGTGCTTTCTGTCATTTCTATTGTCTCTGTCTCCTCATCTTATATTGTGATTCAAAGGTCCAGGGAATAAGGCACTTATTACTGGCCTCTCACACATAGGCCTACTGCATATCCAGGGTTAATTATTATTATTATTATTATTATTATTTTTGTCAAAAAAACAAAAAAAAAAGTCACCTGCCAATAGCGGGTAAATCAAGAAAGCCAGCCATAAATACCAGCTATTTTATTTACTTTTCAAAGCCTGATTTGAAACATTTGGTGCTTGGCGAGTGATACTTTTAAACCTTGCTCCATGCAGTTAATACATTTAATGAATTATTTAACTCTCTGATTTAAACACTGCATCTGAGCATAATGTTTTTTTTTTTTTTTTCATTGAATAAAATAAAAAAATTTGATTGAAAAGATTTGTGAAATATTGTAATGTAAATCTATCTATCCATTCATCCATTAATTTCTTTATCTGTCTAATCATATTTCCTTTTTAACATCCAATCATCAATCCATCTAAGAACTGAGTTACTTATATTATCTAGCTGAAAGTTCCTGGACTCACAGTAATGCCAAATGAATGAAATGTTGTGGCTTTATTTGAATTAAGCTCTCTGATATGCACTGCAACATTACCAATTCGATTACCTCGGTTTTCATTCGCCTTTACTTTGAGAGAGGATGGAGTGGAGTAGCCTGGTTCTGCGTGTGTTAGTGGATGTTTCAAAAACGGGCAGAACCCTACGCTGTGATTGGCTGATCAGCGGGATGCTCAGGTGTTGGAGGAGGATGCAAGCAGCCGCTGGATGTCACCATGTGTCTGAGAGGAGATAGCCACACTGAGGGGGAAAAGAAAGCTGTCTGATTAAGGGCTTATCAATTATTAGCCGTTTCATTTATTCATCAAATAATAACTTATCCGCTGCAGATATTAGTAAATAGCTATATTGCTGTAAATAGAAGGAAATCCTGTAAATCAGTTCGCACCAGTCGGCGCCCCATAAGTCAAAGCGCGTGACTGTGTGTGCCTGCGTGGGAAATCACAGATCACCGATCAATGGAAGTTAACCGAGCCAAACCCGCCTCGCTGTCAGTGCGTGGACGTCTGTAGCCTGCAGACATTTATTTCACGTAAGTTTGTGCAGATGCCACATTGATTCTGTTTGGATCCTATTGCTTGAGCTGTTTGAATCGTTAATGAATGTGCAAAAGTTTCTGTGTGAATTGTACAATTGACCAATACAATGAGAGGATGGAGAGAGGTGAATGTTTGTCTATGTGACCACGCGTGTTTATTACAGTTATCGATTTATTTTACATGCAAAGTGTTCTAGGTGCACCTGACTCATTTAGTCATCTGCCTATGGCAAGCCGTTTTAGCATTCACTTAAAAAGACCGTAAAAGGTGGCTGCTGTTTGTTGATGGTGTCTGGTGCCTGGTGACTGTGGCTGAATCCGAAATCGCCCCCTAAACCGTCATTCACTATTCCCTACGTTAGTCCACTAATACTGTTCACTTGAAGAAAACGAGTAAGCGAATTCGAAAAGCCGTTGAGTGTACATCGGTTCTACATTCGTTATTGCTGTGCAATGTGGGATTGAATAAGTGCACACAATAACGTCCACTATGGTTTCGGACACAACTACAAATGTTTGTCCCCTCAAATAACGCCCTATTTGATGGTATAGGGGGCGATTTCGGATTCAGCCTGTGTGTCTGCGCATTTACAGCGCATTAAGCTAATTGCCTACACAGAATATGATGGCATTATAATATAACAATGTAATGTGTAACAATAAAGTTTGCAGTGGCTTCATAAATTAATTAAAAACATAAAAAAGCAAAGCACACCTGATGCACATTTTTTTGTTCTTCATTTTTTAGAACTAGAGTTTAAGAACCTTGCTGTATTTTTGTGTAAATAATTAAGAGAAAGTACACCGCCATCTTGCTCCGACGAAAGTGACTTGAACGCACCTGCCGTAGTAAACACGACTTCCCACCTCGTAAGTACGAACTTCCCAGGAGGACTTGAACGGACATTAATTCACAACCACAGAGGAGAACTTTCAGGGCCCTCAGAGAGGCCTATTGTCAAGTCAAGTTAAATCACCTTTTTTTTTATAGTGCTTTATACAATGCAGATTGTTTCAAAGCAGCTATACAGTGATCAAAGAGGAAAATAATGATTCAATTAGGGCTGCACGATATTGAAGAAAAATGCGATAACTGTGATACGACATTGCTTTAAGTGTATAAAATAAGTTTAAATTATATTTAAATATATTTAAAATGAAAACTAAGATGAAAAAAATTTAAAACTAAAACCTGAAAACTTAAGAAGTCACTTTCCTCAGAAGAAGATTGTAACTCAGACTACGAACGGCAGCATTTTGAAGAGCGAATTCCGCCGAGGACACAATTTCGGAGTAAGTTTTACTTAAAAGTCTTTTGTCTTTTATTTTTCGTGTTCGCATTTATGAGGAAAAAACAATATTACGTGACAGTTCTCCATTATGGACGCGAGCGCTCTGAAAGCGCACTAAAAGACTTTCAAACTTTCACAGAGACCTCAAAACAGAAACTACAAATCCTTTCTTTAAAACGAATTTCGTTTTGTATCAATTGTATCTTAATTTAAAGTAAATATAGGCTAGCAATCACAACATAAGGTGCTTGAATGGAGATCATCATTAAAATCTAATAGGCCACCGTGCCAGCATTTTATATTTGTCATTTTGCAGAATCCCTGGTCAGTAAATTTACCAACTCAGTACCATTATGCACATTTTCTGTAATTCCTCATAATAGACATAATAGTCATAAGTTTATTAAAGTCTGTATACATTTAATTGGCTGATGTGCCAATCTAATAATATTATTTATTATAACATTGCTTGTTTGTGGTGGGTTCACTGTCTATGATGTGGAAGTGTCTGTCACTAATTTGCTTTGCTATGAGCGCTGTCATGATGCATTGGCTTAAGTTACATTTTGATGGTTTTGTTTGTCATATGTTTTGCAACCTGGCCATTTGTCACCATATTCCACTGAATTACACACACCGATGATGTGTGAATGCAATTGTTTGTAATGAGGATTTGCATTTTTGTATCAAATTATTATTTAATTTTTTGATAACTCTCACTGTGCTGTTTGCCTGTCAAGTCACGGTTCGCTACTGCACAACCATAAACATGTTCTTTTTCTTCTTTTCTGCGTTTCACTTCAGCTCTTGCTTGCATGCTAATAAAACTGATTAATTCTGCTGAATGAACTTTACTTGCTTAGCTTCAGTGGTTGCCCACTGAAGCTAAGCAGGATTGAGCCTGGTTAGTAGGATGGGAGATCTCCTAGGGGAAGCACGTCTTTGGTATAAACGCCCAGGTATAGGGATGGGGACACTATACTGTCAATAAGCACCATCCTTCAGGTGAGACGTTAAACCGTGGTCCTGACTCTCTGTGGTCATTAAAAAATTGGCTTCATCACTCTGTCTCCTCTCCACCAATAAGCTGGTGTGTGGTGGGCGTTCTGGGGCAATATGGCTGCCGTCGCATCATCCAGGTGGATGCTTCAAATTGGTGGTGGTTGAGGAGATTCCCCCTTCCATATGCAAAGTGCTTTGAGTACCCAGAAAAGCGCTATAATTTGTTTATAATTAAACAAATTATTATTATTAGATGTACACTGAACAAAATTATAAACGCAACACTTTTGTTTTTGCCCCCATTTTTCATGAGCTGAACTCAAGGATCTAGGACTTTTTCCATGTACACAAAATACCTATTTCTCTCAAATATTGTTCACAAATCTGTCTAAATCTGTGTTAGTGAGCACTTCTCCTTTGCCGAGATAATCCATCCACCTCACAGGTGTGGCATATCAAGATGCTGATTAGACAGCATGATTATTGCACAGGTGTGCCTTAGGCTGGTCACAATAAAAGGCCACTCTAAGATGTGCAGTTTTATTGTAATGGGGGGGTCCGGGGGGGGACCAGCCACCCGGACAGCTGCTGCAACAACCGGTTTGCATAACCAAAGAATTGAACAAACTGTCAGAAACCGTCTCAGGGAAGCTCGTCTGCATGCTCGTCGTCCTCATCGGGGTCTCGACCTGACTGCAGTTCGTCGTCGTCGTAACCGACTTGAGTGGACAAATGCTCACATTCGATGGCGTCTGCCACTTTGGAGAGGTGTTCTCTTCACGGATGAATCCCGGTTTTCACTGTACAGGGCAGATGGCAGACTGCGTGTATGGCGTCGTGTGGGTGAGCGGTTTGCTGATGTCAACTTTGTGGATCGAGTGGCCCATGGTGGCGGTGGGGTTATGGTATGGGCAGGCGTATGTTATAGACAACGAACACAGGTTGATTTTATTGATGGTATTTTGAATGCACAGAGATACCGTGACGATATCCTGAGGCCAACTGTTGTGCCATTCATCCACGACCATCACCTCATGTTGCAGCATGATAATGCACGGCCCCATGTTGCAAGGATCTGTACACAATTCCTGGAAGGTGAAAACATCCCAGTTCTTGCATGGCCAGCATACTCACCGGACATGTCACCCATTGAGCATGTTTGGGATGCTCTGGATCGGCGTATACGACAGCGTGTTCCAGGTCCTGCCAGTATCCAGCAACTTCGCACAGCCATTAAAGAGGAGTGGACCAACATTCCACAGGCCACAATCAACAACCTGATAAACTCTATGCGAAGGAGATGTGTTGCACTGCCTGAGGCAAATGGTGGTCACACCAGATACTGACTGGTTTTCGGACCCCAATACAGTAAAACTGCACATTTTAGAGTGGCCTTTAATTGTGGCCAGCCTAAGACACACCTGTGCAATAATCATGCTGTTTAGTCAGCATCTTGATATGCCACACCTGTGAGGAGAATGGATTATCTCGGCAAAGGAGAAGTGCTCACTAACACAGATTTAGACAGATTTGTGAACAATATTTGAGAGAAATAGGCCTTTGGTGTATATAGAAAAAGTCTTAGATCTTTGAGTCCAGCTCATGAAAAATGGGGGCAAAAACAAAAGTGTTGCGTTTATAATTTTGTTCAGTGTAAATATAGTTTTTAGGAATAAATGTTACAACAGCTTGCCATACTTTCCCCCTTCTGATCATTGTGATGCTATATTCTTCCCAGAGAGAGCTGTTGTTTTTACATTCATTCATACTTTTTTGCACAATTGCAGTAGTGTTGCACTGTAAATCCCAGCTGAACACAGAGAGTGTTTGCGGACTGCATTGTGTGAATATAACATCTGTGTGTCACTTCATTTAGCCTCATGGTTGCGTTAGTGGTGGATGAAGACAGGTCAATGAATCATCCTCTCTGCATGCATTGAGCCAGCCTGCCTGCACAGCTGCTTTGATTCAACATGACAATGTATAATGACAGATCGCTGCATTGTTTTGGGGATGTACAGAACACACACCGTTAAGAAAGGGTCACAGGACCGCTTATGGATTATTAGTACTGTTGTGAAGGAGATTTGGTCACAAGAGCAGGGAGAGTTAGTGACTTACTTTACCCATAGTACTAGTACCCATTTTAGACATTGCATGTTGATAGGGTTTTCATAGCTGTTTAACCATTGAATTAGTGTTTATACCTTTTCTTATAGTCTTTTATTACTCAGCTCTTTGGAATAATTAATTCTGATTTGCCAATCTCAGCATTCTGTGGTCAAATATTTTTATATGATGACTGTTAAACTGCCTAATTGATCACTGTACATTAAGAGAGCATGATATAATCGTTTTGTGTTTCTCAAATCCATATTTCATGTCCATTTATTTATTTATTTCCTTGCCAAGTAGTCACGTAAAAAGCTGGACAATGTGCAGTCATAATTGCAAAATAAACCCATTCAGGGTGATTTAAGACCTGTATTGAGGTTCAGATGTGGTTTATGTAAGGGATAATGTACATCCAGCCAGTTGTTCTCTCAAAATAACCCACGCCAGGATGATGAGGACCCCGACGCGAAGCAGAGGATCAGCCTGAAGGGGGTTAGAGAACCACCGGCTGGATACATTATCCCGCTTATTACACGGCTACTTGCCACATAAGTAAATAATTATAGACACGAAAAAAGAAAAAGACACGAAATATTGATCTGAGTTGAAATATTTTATTAGGTCTTTAAACGCAAAGCTTGCGCGGAGAGAACCGTTGCAGCGCAGAAAGTTCAAGCTAAACGGACATTTTAGAGATACGGTATACAGTCATTCATATCACTTATTACACAGAATTTCGCCACATAATTAGTGTATTGATTTCAGATTAAACTGTTTTAAAATCGTTCCTGTTTGTACAAATCAATAGTCACAAAATGGCAGCAGCTGCGTTTGTATGAAACAAGAGAGAGTGAGTCCACGATACTGGATGGCATACTTGAATAACTGTACACAAAATATTGATTCGACTGAGTTTTAATATTTTATTAGCTCACCAAACGCAAAACTTCCACGAAGAAAAAACGTTCCTAGCAGGCGTATAGCACTGCTGAATTCAGTGACCCGGATGAGCCTGCGTTATCTGTTTTGAGCGGTTGTTATCTGGGAATAATTTACCACTGGATGGCGCGATTGACCAATCAGAATCAAGTATTCCACAGAGCCATGTAATAAATTGAGATAATGACCAGCTGACTGTTAATTACCCCTGACATGCAAAGTGAAAAAAAGTTGTAGATGATTATATTATTCTATAATTTAATATGGGTTTGTTGCAGTGGCGGCTGGTGCTAAAAAAATCTGGGAGGGCGCAACAAACTGAATTATTAATCCAGGACTGAATGTAGGTCCAACAGTGATAATAATGTAGCTATCATTAGCCTAAAGTTTAGCTAAAACTTCAGCCGGTAGGGTTGGGAAATAGCCAATTGCCAAATAAATCTGAATTTTTGGGCTAAATGGCGATGTATGGTATAATCTGAGTATTTAATTATTATTTTTCTATTTAATGCACAAAATTAAAACTGTATTTAAATTTTTTTTTTTATATTTAATATCCTGATCAATATTGTCCTACAAACAATGTTCATATTGAAGGTTATAAAAACAAACATAGTGTAACCTTGCTGTCTATCTGCAGTCTATCCAAAAAAGGGGTCAAATCATATTACATTCTAACATTGCAACATTACAATCTAAAAACAAAATAATGCTTTTTAAAGAAGTAGTTAAATTTACTAAACTTAAAAAACAAAAAAACAAAAAAAACAAACAAAGCTAATATCATAAAAATACACATGTAGGTTTGAAATTCTCTAGCACATTTATGTTCACCAACAACAACAAATATTCAACAACAAATATTTTAGCTAAATATGTTTATAATTTAGTGCTAATGTATATTTTAGTCAGAATAATTGCGCTCCTATTCTATTGCGCTCCGTCTGTTCGGCGCGCATGCACACGGCGGCGCTCGTTCACGGAAGTTTAGCTTGCAGAAAGCTCGCCCACTCATGACAGCAAACTGGAAATATTGACTTTCTAACATTTACAGATGGAGAATATGTCCGTGAAATGTAAGTTATGCACTGAGGAAATTATTGGATGTCACTTCAGCTTATGGCTAAATATTATTAGAGGTATATTTGATTCCACCAATCGCTGCACAAGTGAAGTTTACGTATGATGACGAAAGCACGTTAGTGCGAGCCCTCCCGGAACCCATAGAGAATGCAGTGCCTGCAGTTCAAAAAAAAAAAAAATCTTTGAATATAAGTCTATGGGAACCTATGATGGGAACACTCTGGGCGATTTTCGGCCATAGTGAAATCGCCCAAAAAGAGGCGGTACTCCACAGAACGTGACTTCGCGCTAATTGGACTATATCCAGAGGCAGAAACAACAGTGAGTGACTGCTAGCGTAACTCTGTGGTTGAATGAGATTGTGATTGAAAAAGTCCCTTTCACACTTTGGTGGTGCGTCGCCCGATCGTCCTAATGAAGAAACCGCCGCTGGTTTGTTGTATAGATCATTTTTAGAGTTTTTGCTTTCGCTTACAGTGTTAAAATGTTAGAACAATGTTCAGAAGATGTTTTCCCATTGTTTATGATTTTGAACGTTTGTTAGTCTAAAGTGATCATTAAAACGCAGTGCTTTCCAGATAATGTACTTAAATGTACTTAATGTACTCAAAATAAGTTTAAACATCATGGGCAAATTTTTTATTTAAAGCATGATACCATGGCGACTAGCATGTGGCAGCAAGAATCCTGTGATCCAACTCTTTTGTGTAGTGAAAAATTGCACTCAGGGTATTTTGAGCAGCTCTGAAAAATGATACTTGAATCAAACACTGCAGCATGAGCTGAAACGGAGGCTATAGTCTTACGTTTGGGATAGTTACGTTTGACCGTAAAAGAGAACACATTTTCTTCCTCTCACCAGTTTCATAATTTAGTGCATACAAACGACCCAAATGACAAAGAGAGAAAAGCAATTACTCCACACCATGTTTCTTATTGGTAGGGGGAATTTATACCTGATATCTTTCTAAGAAAATGGCAGACTGTTATTTATGAAACCTGGGCATTGCCATCGGCAAAGGTGAGCTAAAAGTGTTTTTGATTATGGCTACATAGTAATTTAATTTGCCCCATTCGCAAATTAACCTCCATGCCATTATGATTAAAACTTTGAACAGTGATTAGTGCTTGCTAATGCCAACATTACTATTACTGATGCTGTGTGTGCTATGGACATGAATGATACCTCAAATCATGCAGCCTCTACAAACGGTAAACCATTACAAAGAGAGTAAGACACAGTTTTGTTATAGATTAAAGAGCTTATGTATTTTTTTTTCTTAATAACCTGTACCCAGTAAGTGAATTTTCAACTATGAACAGATGGTGTTTACAAAACAACAAGGTTATGTTTGGTCATTGTATACTGTATGCATGTGCTGCAGCTGAGATGTCCACCAGGAATCTTGATTGTGACAGTGGCCTCTAGAACAACCTTCATCTGCAGCACACAAATTCCCCTGTGCTGTATTATTATTGCTTCTCATTCTGCAAAATATTTTCTCTTTTCATCATCAATGTGCTACACACTAGCCAATAAATAAATAAATAAATAAAATGACAATATATAAAAATAACTTTTAATTGGTACTCTATTCAGTGTCTGATTTGAAATCCTTTAAAAAGTGTATTTTAAATGTCTTTTTAAATTATATGTTACATGATAAGCAATGCTACAGATTGTGAATTTAAACATTTAAATTTTTTTTTTTGGTAATGTTTTGCAAAAATCTATTAGATTACCAGCCTAGCATATTGTTAGCCGATTAGCCCGCTAGCTTAGCTTATAACCTATGAACATTTACAATTGTATTGCATGTTTTTCATGCATTACAACCTCATTCGTACACGGATTTAACTCTACAGGTGAGCTGAATCTCTACTGAAACACATGTAAAAACAAAAATAATTTACTGTTAATCAGGCGATTTATTAAGTGGTAAGTTTTTGTCCAGTATGTGCATAGTTAGGTAGCACTATTGGATGCATCTATCAGACTGAAACAGTTTTTGTGAAAATCTTTCCAGGATTTTTTAATATAGAGGTGTGTGATGAGTTTTGGGTACTTGTGTGTAAAATTAGACTTCCGCATATTTGATTATTTCTGAAATGCTGGCGAGAAAATAGTTCCCTATGTGTGTATGTGTGTGTATTCGTTGTATATGTGTTAGAGAAGATTGTAAACAGGTGGAGTGTAATGTGATTGGTGGAGCTTAAAGGGCACAGCTGACTGAGTCATCACCCAGAGGCTGCATTTAACGTCATACACTCTCTCTCCTTCTCTTTGTCAGCATCTCTCCCCCTCTCCTTCTCTGTAATACCATCTCTGTCTCTTCCTATAATTGGCCCACCTCCTTCCACACAGTCTCCTCTTGTTTCCTATTTTATTTCATGGCTCTTTATCAATAAGCAGCCACACACACAGTACCCCCATTAATGTGCACCCCAACAGCTCAGTTAGCAGAATAAATATTTATGTTTGATATGTCCTATAAAAATCCTGACTAATGTACTGTAGCCTTCCTGTTTGTTATACTGCATATTTCTCTCACCCTCTTTATCTTATCTGTCTGTCTTTTATTGTTCACCTCTGCTGAACCCATTCTGAATTGTCCTGATCGCTTCTATCCCCTCCCCATGTAGGACTTTAATGAGAGAGAGAGAGAGAGAGAGAGAGAGAGAGATAGAGAGACAAAAGACACATCTTGGCCCACAGTTAGAATCTTCCGATAACTGTAGCCTAGCTGAGCACATTAATGCATCTCCAAATCCACGTGTGCTCTGTGCTCTTATCTCAGACAGCCTGTTTGCTTGTTAAAGATAACCGACTTGCATTTCAGGAACTTTTTAGTATAAATGTATTTTATGGGTTTATGTTTGTGCATTTATATCTGTTAATATGGTCCCTCTGTAGAGAAACATACTCGATTACAAACGTAACCTCAGTTCCCTGAGATAATGGGAAAGAGTATTTTGTTGCTAGACGCATTGGGAAAACTCCTTTTTCTCCAAATACTGAAACCTTGTTAAATCACGCAGTGAAACTGTATGAGCCAATTGCTGTGTGGCGGAAATACACAAAACTATGGCGCTGAAGCCCTCTGAAATGGGCGGGGCTACCATCTATAAGCAGGCATTTCGCCGTAGGATCTCAGAATAGTTTGACTGAAACGACTAACGCAGAGTTGTGCAGCATGATAGCACGGCCAGCTGTGCAATACTTATTCCCTTTATATCTAGGAACCATGGTTACATTAGTTATCAAGTACGTTACCTATCGATATGGTTCAATGGTATTGCGTCGCTAGACACATTGGGAATCCAGTCCAATAGTGCCATGATATAATTGCAGAACGACAATTGTTCTATGGCCCTGGCCTAAGACACTTGAGGATACGGGCCCTGAAGGCAGCAAGGCTAAGATAGGGCGAGGAACTCGTCTGAGACTAAGGTACTGCTTGTAGAGCAGGGATGCCCAAGTTGTAAAATCTGGTGAAGGTGGACGGCCCCCAAAGCACACGAAGAGCTGCTCTGACTGCCTGAACTGGGCTACTCTTAAGGCTTGAATAGGGCTGAGTAAGTGCAACTCCTGATCGCTCTCTGAAATGGGAAAAGCAGAGAGAGTAATTACCTGTGCTCTGTACGGAGTAGAGAACACCTAAGGTACATAGCCATGTCTTGGTTTGAGGATGACTTTGAGTTGTTAGGCTCAAGGCAAGACGCGCTCACAGAGAGGGCTTGCAAGTCACCCACTCGCTTGACCAATGCTATGGCTAGCAGGATGGTGGTCTTTAGCGAAAGGGACCACAGTTCGGCCGACTGGAGCGGCTCGAAGGGAGGGCCCCTGGGGCCCTAAGGACCCTTGTTAGAATAGTGAGGGGACGAGATGGGTTTAGCCTTCTGGCCCCCTTCAGAAAACAAACAACTAAGTTGTGCCTGCCTGTAGACTGGCCGGCCACAGGAGCATAGGGGAATTGGCCACGGACCAATGAAGCCATGACTGGTTCCGTCAGAGAGGGGCCACCAGAAGGACTGCGCTTCTGCAGTGTTTCCCCTATAAATTTTTCCAGCAGCGGTGCTGTTACGTGCCGGAGGTTGTTACCAAGCCACTCGCGGGGGGTCCGGGGGCATGCACCCCCGGAAGATTTTTTTTTTTTTTTATAACCCCTTAAACCATGACTTCTGGCAAGTTTTGTGGATAGAAATGGACATTGAGACATACAAATTTATATATATATTACGGCTGGGAATCGATTAAAAAAAATTTAATAATTAAAAACGCACAATTTGCTGTGATTAATCACAATTAATCGCATTTCCCCCAAACTTGTAATCATCAATATTTAAATGTAGCATCACTAATTAAATTAAACAACACACAAAAAAGGGGAAAAAAAGAAAAATGTCCACACAAATTGGACATAAAATAGCCCTATATTAAAATAAAAAACATCAATATATTATTCTTCATTCAGTTCTATGCAACATACTCAGATTTAACAGATTTATTTTTTGACTAATTATCAAAATAAAGTAACGTTACAGTCATACAAAGCTATTATTACCAGAGCATGTGATCAGAGCAGGTCATTTTACCATTGTTGCCCAGCATGGCTATTCCAGCTCAGCAAACAGAAGTCTACTACTGAGAAATTTCACGTTATTTGAGCGGACTTTGCTTTTCCAGTGCGTGATCGGTACATGATTGGAGCGTTTAGGCCATGAACCACAGAGCAGAACCCGCAGCAAAAACAAGGAGCGGAACATTGAGCAGAGAGCGCAGTGCGCCGACACACACACACACACACACACGGAACGGAGAGCGCGGCGCAAACACGGAGCAGAAAAGACCCGCACGTAAAGTTACTAAACAAGCTGCGCGAGAATGAAACCTGATCGCCGAACACGGAGGGGCGGGACGGCATATTTTCCATAGACAGTAAAAAAATGGACACAGCGACCCCATAGACTTCAACGTAGAAAAGTTCGTACCGCTTTCTCCTTTCCACAGGCTTGCTCGCTCTCCCGTGGCGTCTGTCATTGCTATGCAACCATGAACAGAGGCGCGCAGAGAAAACGAGCGCGCCGCGTCGCTTCTATTATGAGCGCGCTTGCCGCGCGCCCACATTTGAAATATTTGCATGTGAACGGCCCCTTATGGCAACGTGACATTAGCCTAATCAAAATATTTCCATTTGTGGCTCTTTCATCCTTTCTTGTCAACAAGTGGATTCAGAGCCATCGCATTAGCAGTGCCGCCGGTCGCCATGTTTCAGTGTTTTTAAGTGAATGTCGTGATATTACTGATCATGTGAAGATTTTTGCAGCGGCGCTGAAAATCCAGCGGCGGCGCTGCGCCGCTGCTTAATACATTGTAGGGGAAACACTGCTTCTGTCCTCCCTGATTCATCTGATGACCTGAGGAAGCAGCGCTACCGGGGGAATGGCATATAGAGTAAGGCTGGGCCATTTGTGGGCCAGCGCATCTTTGTCTTTTGAGAAAAATATTGGGCAGTGAGACTTGTCTTCTGAGGCGAAGAGGTTGACCTCTGCCCTCCCGAACATACTCCAGATCATGTGAACCATCTGGGGATGGATTGTCCATTCTTCTGAGGTCCATTCTTCTGCCCCTTGGTTCAGTCTGCCCAGCACGTGCACTGCTCTCAGCGAGCACGGGTTGAGTTGCCCTGACCCTGAAAGATGCAGCAAGCTGCTGAATTGTCAGAGCGCGCTCCAGCGTGAGCCTGGCCCGCATTTGGGCCGAATCGAGAACTGTTCCCAGGAGGGCTCATCAGATTCTCTTTGGATAGAAATATGCTTTATGAGTGTCACCTGATCACAGGGTAGAAGAGTCATTTTCAGCTGCCGAGCAGTCAGTGCTGTACTCAGCTGATGTGCTGTCAGCGCTGTGCTCGCTCTTGCAGTGCGAGCAGCACTGGGGAATCCCCATGCTGCAGGTAGAGTGAGACACGGGGAAATGGACCAGCGTGAGCTCACTTAGTCTTGTTCACTCAGCCCTGCGACTCCATTGTTTCTTAGTCTCATGCTTGAGAGAAAGAGAACAATGGAGAACGAGGGGAAGAGCTGTTTTCTTTAGAGAAAGTGGTCCGTGAAAGCAGCGAGGCGAGACTCTTGGTCTCGCAGTAAGAGCGACCGTCTTTGATGAATGTGGCTTGGGGTGGGCATGGCCCCGGCAAGCAGCACGCTCAGAGGGAATCCCCTCACTGCAGGCGTGCCGCACAAGTCGTGAAAAGTGAAGCCAAGTGTCTCGATCGATTGGTTGGTCCCAGTATAGGTCATAATCCCCACCCTTTCCATGTAGTCTAATGGAACAAACTAAACAATCAAATTACACTTCAAACATTTTTTTTACAAAGATGTTTTCTGTCCTTTTAGGTAGTTTTTATCATGCTGATGTAAGTTTAAGTGTTCGTTTTTTTTTTTTAAATAAGTTTGGTCTTAGTTATTTGATGCTATAAAAACAGGAATGTGACATCATGATTGACAGTTGTGATTGACAGCTTCTCTAAAGGAAGTGGCTGAGGCACCAACAAACTTTTTTTAGGGATTTTCAGGTGGAGATTGGAGCTTCAGCTTTAATTTCTACACTTCCATGCTACCCCTGCTTGTCAGCTTGCTTGCAGGGTGTCGCTAAATCATCTTTCTCCGCTGCGAAGCTCGTTCGATGGCGAGAAAGCTTCTTCTGTCTAGTCTCAGAGTCCAGCGAGGAGAAGATCTTCATAGCTGAAGGAGAATTATTCTGAGATCCTACGGCGAAATGCCCACTTCTATAGATGGGTAGATATATAGCTATATAGATAGCGCCATAGGTTTGTGCAGTTCTGCTGCACAGCCATTGGCTTGTGCAAGTTCACTGCATGATTCAGTAAGGTCCCAATGCGTCTAGCGACGCAATACAAGCGGACCGTATTTTTCTTTGTTTGTGGTGTTTTTTAAATGTGCGGTTTAAAAGAGATTATATGAAACAGTTGAAATCACAAAAATAGACTTTGTAATCAGGATTTCTGTCCACCCAAAAGTAACAAACACTGATTATTCCACAGATGTAACTGAGAAAACAAATGCTTTTAAATATTTGATGCCACTTATCTACTGTATAGAAAACTTTGACCTATAGAACACAGAATGACTTTAATTTCTCTTTTATTCCTCACCTCCAGGCTTTAGCTTGAAAGTATTTAAGGACAACCATTTGTGGTTCCAGCGTCTTGACCCTTGACTCTGAAGCAGTGATGGGACGTAAACTGGACCTGTCCGGTCTGAGCAATGATGAAGCAGAGCATGTGCTCAGAGTGGTTCAGAGGGACATGCAACTCCGTAAGAAGGAAGAGGAGAGACTCAGGTAACAGTAATGTGAGACACATCAGTCAAGATTTTATTTCTTTCGCTTTTAGTTTTCAAGTTTTAGAACTTGCAGTTTTTAAGTGTGTATCTGATTGTGAGATTGTGTTTGTGTGTTTGTTTGCATTGGCTGATGAGGAAAAATAAGACAATCAGTGAAGTTGCTCTGATGACATTCATTTCCTATTGTTGCCATCTATAAGCCTCCTTTAGTGAGAATGTTGTCATAATTTGCTCTAATGCTAATTCAAAGAGAGTGCCTCAATATGTGCTGTGCCAGGTTTGAGGTCTTGTGGCCAATAATGATGTGATGAGTTGAATTAAGTGCAAATGTTAAATTTAAGAGCTACAATAGGGGCATGATTTTCAGCAAATAGCAGCTTAAATTTTGCTTTGTTTCTCAAACAAAACTTTAGAAGACTTGATATTGCGCACAAAATCGTATGGACCACTATGACGGTACTTTTTTATGGTTCTCTTTGTCTTCAACAGATACAGTATACACCTTTGTTGAATAGAAAAGAGCAACCTGAACATTTTGCCAGTTATATAAGTCAAGTTTTTATATACAACAAAAGTTTATGTAGCGCCCCCTAGTGCTAACCAATACCAGAACAGGGCAACTAACATCTACCTAGGTCCGGGGTGTGGTCTGCCTTGAGCGACTCACAAAATAGTTATTATTGAGTTGAACAGTCGACAGTTTTATTGCCTCAGGGAACACAATGATGAACACAGTACTGTAATGTACCAAGAATGAAAATAAAATAAACAAAAATAGAGCTCTTTCAATAATAAAAGAAAAGAAATTGTCCGTGTGAGCTGACACTTCAGCTCAGTGCTCGTTTAAGTTGAGGAGTATGAAATTGAGTTTAGAGTTCAGTTCCTGGTCCTTTTGTGTGTGTGTATAAAGTCCACTACTACTACCCGGGTAGAGTTAATAGCGTAAGTGTATTCTTATCTGTATCCTGTCTGAACAAAACTAGTCCGACGTCCTCGGTGGCTGGTCCCACGGCTGGCCACACCGTTCTCATGACCATCCACCGTCACTCTGGGCTGGGCTCGCCATCTTTGATTCGTCTATTTCTCTTGTAGTAGTCAAAATAACAAAAAATTTCTCCATTTCAAACATGAGATCTCATTAACTTATTTCTTCCAATTATTGCATCTTACAGCGTTTGACCAATGTCTAAAGACATAGCTACCTTGCTTACTGTAAAATGAATTACCACATGTAATGGCAACTGGTATTTTAGCACTAAATACATATCATGAACTTCTACATATCAACAATTTTTACTTAACATTGACAAATTAATTATTTATCATCACGTTTAAATGTAACATCCTTTTTCCTTAGCTGCTTTTAAGGTAACACACATCTTAATATTGACGCTTTTCAACATGAATTGAATTAAATTATCAGTGTTAACACATTTAACATGTACATTGTAATAAACCAAATCAAACACTGCAGTTGGCTACAGATCATTAGTGTGTCATTAGTATTTAACTCCATTAACTGAATGTTTTAATACCAAAAAAATTAACGTATTGCACTTTAGTTTCAAACACTTCCACCAAGCTATAAATCCTCCTTAATACAATACAAACTATTAGCTTGGCACTTAGCAATTAATGATTAACGGTTAGCGATTAGCTAGCGATCTTTTGAGAGCATAAATACAATGATACAATATGCACCAAAGTACACTGAAACATTAGACAACAGTCTTATAACCCCGGTTTTTTTTTTTTAGGTTAAGTATCTGAACTTTACAGTGGTTTTTCTGCTCACTGTGGTTAACAACAGGCTAGCAAAATAAATGTTTAAACTCACCAGAGTTTCAAACAGCAACAACCCGACCGAGGCTGCTCCTCTCGTGCTCACAGTTGATGTTCTACTAATGAAGGAGCTTATCAGTGTAGATACGTGTATATAATCAAAGTTTCACACTATTATGTTGCGTTACATACTAGGGATGCACGATGATATCGGCACAATATCGGTATCGGCCGATAAAAGCTTTAAATGACCATCATCGGCATTGGCCGATATGAATATTTCTCCCGATGAGCCTTGCCGATAGGGTAGCGTGTTTCCTATGTGCACGTGACGACCGTGAATGTAGCATGATCGCCAGCAACTTAAACTTCCAACATGTGGAGGCATTTCGAGCATGGGCGTCAGTTTGGTTTGAAATGTGCTGGGGACAGAGACGCATTCGCAAGTGCATTTTCAGAAGTGCTGGGTACAATGACGCAGTATTTTTTTTCTCTTTCGTGCAGGTCATATTTTGAAAGACGATGTCCTGTAGCTTACTAATGTAAGCTCTCCAAGCTACTATGCTCTCCACAGAGCATAACATATTCATTTTATTTTATTTTTCGTGTTCGCATTTATGAGGAAAAACAGTGACCGGACGTGAGCGCTCTGAAAGCGGCACTAAAAGAGACTGCTTTAAAACTTTCACAGAGACCTCAAACAGAAAGCACAAAGCCTTTCTAAGTGAATTTAGTTTTGTATTAATTGTATCTTAATTTTAATCAATGTTTCATCAACCAATTGCCTGGATTTAATAAATAATAAGTAAAGCAGTTAATAAATAATGGATATCACGACACGGAGGCGCCCGCGATTGAACTGGAGTTAGTCTCATAAATGAAACGAAACTCAGCATAGCCTACTTGCCTCACAGACCTGAGAAATATATCTATTATCTACAGAACACTTGAAATCATATTTTTAAACAGAACAATTCAAAACGAAAAAAAACGATGTAATCCGAAATGTGCATTTCTCTCTGGCGCGTTCACTACTGCGAAGATCGTGAATCATCGTCAACTTCATCTTTGCAGCCGACACAGAAAACACTTGTTTATTAATAAACAATTAAAATGTCTCCTTGCTATATTTGACAAATTCATAATCATTACTTTTGCGGTTCTTTGTGACAGCTTTTAGTTGCTTTATTGGCAGCGCCACCCTTAGGCTATGTTACATGAACGCGTCACCACTGCATCAGCACCGAAAACAGGGAAGCATTTGGTAGACCTGTTCAAGTAGAAGATGTAGCCTATATTTTTTATTTGAAAATTTATTTTTATTTATTTTACTCCTAAGGACTGAAGTTTGAAATCTGAACTTAAAAATAAAATGTGGCACTGGCATATCATTTATTCTCCAAGTGAAATAATTTACTTATTTTTCAGGGGTGAATGTCTGTCTACATTTGTAAAATTATACATTTATGGTAGAATCAAATGTTGTTTTGTTTGTCTTGTGTATTGCCTTATCTACAACACATGAGTGTAATACGGTAAAGGTACAGGAGAGAGACTTGGATTTCTCTTCAGTAAAATTAAAGTGTAAATATATCAGGGGGAAAATGTGTATATATATCGGTATCGGCATCGGACAAAATTAGTTTGAAAATATCGGCATATCGAATATCGGCCAAAATGCAATATCGTGCATCCCTATTACATACCAGCAATTGTTCACAGCTTACACGCGGTTTCAGGACGTTTCAGGAAGAGATCTACCAAGACATGAAAACTGCGCGTAGCACTCTCTACCAATCCTGATACAGTCTGTTTATGACACTCTAGTGTATTGCGCTCTCTGGTGGGACAACATAGAACTACACCTCTAAACAACATATATGGTTTTAGTAGCCCTATGTTACATATGGGTTACATTTATAAAAAAAAATATTAAAATAATAAAAAAAAAATCTTAATGAGCATAATGAAAATAAGATGATAGTGAGTAAATATAGTGATAGTTTAAGTTTGTGGGTAAACTATCCCGTTAATACCAATTTGGAAACCCATATATTTCCATACGATTCGTTTTCGCTATCTGTCTTTATCTCTTTTATTGGTGTTGCTGGTCTTTTCTTTTCTTTTTTTTCTTTTGTCTTATTGATGCATTCAGAAATTGTAGTGCGCACTGCAGAGAATATCTTAACACAGGGCAGTAACTTTGATGTATGATATTTATTTTCTAAAGCTGTGGAATGGAAAATTATTGCTATTACATTTCCTAGGTGGAATGCACACGTGGATGTGGATTGTTCTTACGGCCAAAATATGGTTCTACTTATCCATCAGTTATCCACTTCAGTTTGGCAGTTGGTTGCAGGGTTAGATTGTTGGAGGGCAGAGGTTATGGATCTTGAGATTTTATCATTTTGAACATTGTCAGACTTGACTCACTTTGGTCTTGATCTTTTGGCTTCTTGTTTTGATGAGTCAACAGCATGACATAGACCACTTAAGGGCCTCACTGTCTGTGGAAAAGGATATGTTCTCTTACGAGAGTACTCTCGTGTTGCGTAAGCTAGCTTACGCTACGGGAAAAACCCTTTTCTCGAGAATACTGAAGCCAAAAAATTATCCTTAATTTTGCATTAGTTTAAAACGCATTGCTGCATAAGCAGACCTAGGCAGAGCGACTCGCGCACCTATTGGTTGCTCAGCAGCAACTGCTGCAACCTATCCAGAGCCTGCTCGTGACGAAGCACCAATGAGGGCGCGGGCGCCCGTGCGCGTCACGTCCCGCCAGAATGGGCGTGGCTACAGGCTATAAAAGCAGGCCCGTGGGGTTGTTCTCTGATTTTTCAACTCTTCAGCGAAGTGGACACTCACCTCGCTGTTTCTCCGGAGAAGCTGCCCCGTCGAAGAGCCTTCAGCGGGACGAGCTTCAAGCCGGCCATCTCGCCGCTTCCTCTGCCGTTCCTGCTGCGCTATCCGGCGCCGATATCCTTTCTATTTCCGCGTGTTACGTTACACACGCTTGCAAAAGAGCGAGGCGTTGTTTCAAATGCCTCTTTTCAAGAAATGCGGCTCCTGCCGAGCCGATCTCAGCGACGGGGACCACCACATCCTGTGCGTTTCCTGCCTGGGACACACACACGTGGACCACGCGCTTTCCCTGGGCGGCTGCCCGGAATGTGAAGCGATGTCTATGGCGACCCTGCGGGCTCGCCTAGCATCTTTCAGCGTGGATCCCGCCCCTTCCGCTTCTCTCTTCTGGGCCGCGCCGTAAAAAGCGCCGTTCACAGAGAACGCCGGAGGCATCTGCCGTGAGCGCTTGCATGCCGGATCTCTCCCCGTGTGCATCGCTCTCTGCATCCCCCACCTCTATCACGGCCGGCCAGCCGCCCGCTGTGCATATCGAGTCGGGGGGAGATGACGCAGAAGGGGACAGCTGCTCTATTCTGGCTTCTGACTGCGAAGGATGGTCGGGCTCCATTCCGGACCCTGCCCCTTCTCTTCAGGAATCGAGCGGTGTGCGGTCTACGTTCGACGCCGAGCTTCTTCGCCTGCTTACGAAGGCCGTGATGGACCTCGGCCTCGATTGGTCGCTTCCTGACGAGCCTGCACCCAGCAGGCTGGACGGTTGCTTTCTGCCAGGCCGCCGCTCGACGCCTCACACGAGGCCTGCCCCCTTTCTTCCGGAGCTCCACGAGGAGCTCACTAAGAGCTGGAAGGCGCCATTTTCTGCCAGGCTGCGCTCTACTGTCTCTTCGACGCTCTCTCTAGTAGACGGTGTGAAAGACAAAGGCTATCTCTGCATTCCTCCGGTCGAGGAACCGGTAGCCACGCACCTCTGCCCGCCTTCCGCCGGATGGCAGTCTCATCCTTCACTGCCTTCCAAAGCCTGCAGGACTACTTCGGCTTTGATCGGTCGCGCCTACACCGTCGCCGGTCAAGCCGCGTCTGCACTTCACACGATGGCCGTGCTTCAGGTGTATCAGGCCGACCTTCTCCGTAAAATGGACGAGGCGGACCCGAACCCTGAGAATTTTTCTGACCTCAGGAGCGCGACCGACTTAGCGCTACGAGCCACCAAGTCCGCTGCTCAGGCCATCGGGAGGAATATGGCGTCTCTCACTGTCACCGAGAGACAACTGATGCAACTGACGAGCACGGCCCCGTGGCCGATTCCGGTGAGGAAAGATCTCCTCTCCCAGGCCAGGGGCGCGATCTGGCACCCGCGCCCCGACTTATGGGCCCTGCATGCATGGGCCATCAACGGGTACCCGCTGACCTCCCAGCGGCAGTGTTGAACACAATTACTCAGGCTAGAGCACCCTCTACGATAAGGCTCTACGCCTCTAAATGGTCAGTGTTTTCCGGCTGGTGCTCGGCCCGAAACTTAGACCCACAGCGCTGTAGCGTTACAGAGGTTCTCTCCTTTCTGCAAGAGCTTTTGGACGAGGGCAGGTCCCCCTCCACGCTCAAAGTGTATGTGGCGGCCATTGCTGCGTTTACAAAACCCTTGCATGGCCGGTTACTGGGTAGAGATGACTTCATTGTTAGGTTCCTAAGAGGAGCTAGGAGGTTAAATCTTCCTCAGTCCCCTCTGGTTCCAGCCTGGGACCTCTCCTTGGTCCTGGATGCCATGAAGGGCGAACCCTTCGAACCCCTTCAGTCCGTGGATTTGCGGTATCTTTCCCTGAAGACCGCTTTCCTCATGGCTCTCGCTTCAGTTAAGCGAGTGGGTGACCTTCACGCGCTCTCTGTGAGTGCTTCGTGCTTGGAGTTTGGGCCTAATGACTCTAAAGTCATCCTTAAACCGAGGCACGGTTATGTCCCCAAAGTGCTTTCCACTCCATTCAGATCACAGATCATTTCACTGTCAGCTCTTCCGAGATCTGAGGGTGAGGACGATGTGAATTTTCTCTGCCCTGTCAGGGCGCTGAGAATATATGTCGAACGGTTGATGCTTTCAGGCAGTCAGAGCAGCTCTTCGTTTCGTTTGGTGGCCGCACTAAGGGCTTAGCCACATCGAAACAGAGCCTGTCCAGATGGATAGTTGACGCTATCGCTATGGCTTATAGGTCTAAGAACCTTCATTGCCCTCTGGGCGTCAGAGCGCACTCCACCAGAGGCATGGCCTCGTCGTGGGCGTGGTCTCGCGGAGTTTCACTCCATGATATTTGTATGTCGGCGGGCTGGGCCTCTCCGTCTACATTTATCAGGTTTTATAACCTGGAGGTGCCTGCCCTACAGGCTAAACTGTTGTCAGTCTAACATACTAGCTCTGTTCGCTCTCGCTGCAGATCGACACAGACTGTGTGTGGTTTGTGTTATACACAGGCTCCAGATCGACAGACCAGGTCTTCCTGTCTGTGATCGATTTTCACCTGTCCTTCGGGTTCAGGTGGCTGACAGGCAGTGTTATCACTCTTAGTTCACCCCACGGATGTACCTGGCTGTTCTACTGTATTAAGCACCCATTCCCACACTCTGGAATGGTTATCACTCCCTGGGCCCACCCCTCGTCGGCCCAGATATTACCACTTACGTTTGTCCCCGGGCACATGCCCTTGGGAACGTGCATGTGGACCTTCTCTAGCATGCACAGCGTTTTACATTGGGTTCCCGTAGCGTAAGCTAGCTTACGCAACACGAGAGTACTCTCGTAAGAGAACGCTCTCGGTTACTAACGTAACCTCGGTTCTCTCTAGATGAGGGAACGAGTGTTGCGTAACCCTGCCGTGCTTGTGCTACTTCTGGTTCGCTTCAGATTGAAAAACCAGAGAACAACCCCACGGGCCTGCTTTTATAGCCTGTAGCCACGCCCATTCTGGCGGGACGTGACGCGCACGGGCGCCCGCGCCCTCATTGGTGCTTCGTCACGAGCAGGCCCTGGATAGGTTGCAGCAGTTGCTGCTGAGCAACCAATAGGCGCGCGAGTCGCTCTGCCTAGGTCTGCTTATGCAGCAATGCGTTTTAACCCTCTGGGGACCAAGCTGTTTTTGGGGCCCTTGAGATGTTCTGACATGCTCTGACATTTGTGCTTTTTTCAGTTATTTATAAACATGTTAATGGCAAAGGTGTAAATTCACTCTATATAGCACAAACAGGCCTACCATAATATGCGAGCAACATGTATGTAGATGTTTGTATTTTTAAGAGAATAATGTTTATGCGTGGTTATTTAAAAAAATAAAAATGAAAGTTGCTGAAATAAGACCACAAAACTCATACAAAATATGTGCCCACAAGACTTTTGACTAATGGATGTTGTCCCTTTCAGTTCTAGCTTCAAAATTATGTGAAAATAGTCTTGCTTTATCGTTCACAAAAAAAAAATACATTGATTTAAATGGTGTAAAACAGGTTTTGCTTGGAAAGCCAATATGCGAGGGGGAGGAGTAGTTTACACCTTAGTCCCACCCACTCTGCATAATGACTCTGCATAATTAGCCATTCATTCAGGTGTGACACTGACTGAGCCACAATGGAAGGACAAAATATATATTTTGAAGAAGACTTATATTGACCATTTAAGATTTTGCTTACATCTATCTTGTAAATATGTTTTGCTATTTTATTAAAAAGGTTACAATTACAACAATAATTACAATTTCAGCAATATTTCTGCAAAAAAGTACTCTTTCTTTGTAAAAAAAAAAAAAAAAAGATTATAGGCCTACATTTTATCATATGTATTCATTAGTTTGAATATAGCCAACATTGGAACATCTTAGTCTATGACTTTATTTTTGACAAAATAGTATTTTATATATATGAGCAGAAAAGCTTATTTGATGTGACAGTATATTCTACAGTAAAAACTGTACCCAAATCTAGTCAACAAAATGTTGTCTTTCATACTTCGCCTGACTGTAACGCAGTAACTGTAACTGTAAAAGCAGTTTATTCTTTCACACACAGACGCGCGATTCATATTTAGGCTAAACACTCTTTACAAATATGTACCCTTCATTCATCTCACAGAAAACGCGATTCATATTATAGAAACGCGATTCATCTTTTTGTTTACATAAGCCTACAACGTTATTCCATAACGTTATTCCACATTAACACTTGAGAAAGGATAACTTAGCCTACCTCACTCCTCAGCGGGATCTGCTCCTCATATCAGCACGGAAAATTTTCTCCATAAGGTAGGCTATATTATGCCTCTTTGTTTACAGCTGATGTGGGGGCGTTTCACAGACTGAAATGGTTCTCAGAATTTGCGTTTGAATAGCACGCGCTCTCCGGGGCGTGGTCAAATTACTTTTGAATGGCTCGTAATGAGCTCGACTGGAGTCGCTCTCTTTTTATACAGATTACAGAAGCTGATAATATTTGTTTTTTATATAAATTACTTCATTTAAAAGCTGCGATCTCAAGCTTTATGCCCGTGGGTCTGTTTGCCTGTTTGACTGAATTTTCGCGGAGTTATAGATAATTTTCGAACGCGTTTCAAATGGGAGTTTACTGACAGAGAGAAGGCAGAAATAGCATCATGTTAGTTTTTCTTTATTTGTCAAAAAGCAAAACACTTTATTTGTATTGTGAGTATACAGAAAAAAAATAGAAACTGAACAGGATCGATTGATGTATTACACGAAAATGAAAGATCAAAATTAACAGAGCATTTTGTGTTTATTTTTCATTGCTAAAAAAAAAAACTAGCAAAACGCGCGGGCGCGTTTTTGGTCCCCAGAGGGTTAAACTAATGCAAAATTAAGGATAATTTTTTGGCTTCAGTATTCTCGAGAAAAGGGTTTTTCCCGTAGCGTAAGCTAGCTTACGCAACACTCGTTCCCTCATCTAGAGAGAACCGAGGTTACGTTAGTAACCGAGAGCGTTTTCATGTCCAGCGTATTTTCTGAGTGCTTCTCAACTGGGTTGTGTATTTGTATCATGTTTTTTTAGTCACATTTGATTGTCTTTTGAGTTTTAGATAATATTTCATCATGAAATACTTAATTTGAATGTATCTTTCGTTCATTTGACTAGAGCATCCAGTTCATCTTAGTTCAAGCTGACTTGTGAAGAAGTAATACTTTTGTGTGTGTGTGTGTGTGTGTGTGTCTGATTATTCTCATATGTATAGGATGCATTTTGTTGAGTTGGTTACTTTAATTATCAATAATTACCTCTCTCTGGCATAAGCTGGCATGTATAGATCCACCTGTGAAAATGATGACTGAAATTACTTACTGGTGGACTTTTTCTGGGATAAATTACACTGGATTACCAAGAGTATTTTATTTTTGTCTAAAGAAGAAGGTGGACAGGGACTGATAAACTTGTAAAGCAGAACAGCAGCTTTCTGTTTACAGTTTATACTACGGCTTCTTTCGGGGTCAAGCGACTTTGGTTGGAGAGTGGCTGCATGTGCTATTTTACGGAGTCTGGGAGGCCTACAGATGAATAAGTCTCTCTTTTTGCTAGACCCCCTAAAACTGGATGCCTCCAAAATGCAATTTTTTTTTAATCAAAATCTTTTTAAAGTATGGAGTCTTTTTTTAATCAACAAAGGACACCGTGTACGAAATCAATCTTCTGGTTGTTAAACGAACCCATAATACATGGAGCTCGTTTGGATATTTCTGCTGTTGAACGCAGTTTTCCTGGACTAAATGATGTCCTTTGCAAATCTAAGATCACCACCTTAAGACTTCTGCTAAATGTGGCTGGACCTAATTTCATGAATATTGAGCAAACAGCATCTCATTTGGGAATTTTTTCAACTCGTATAGTTGCTCAACTGATGGCAAAGTGGCAGTCTGCTCTTACAAATGAAGAGAGACAATTATTAACAGACTATTGTACAGGAGTAGAGACTCCTAATACTGAAGACCCTTTTCCGACTATATACTTGTCTCCCAAACTAGATGATTGTATGGGTTTGTTTTTAAAAACTGGGAAGTCTTTGTGTTTAGGTTTCTTTTTGGTTTCAGGTTTTTGTCTTGTACAAAGCTTGTGTTTTGTTTTCAACAAGAAGATTTTAGATGACAAAGTGGATACGCCATGGCGTTCTTTCTTAAAATTGGATGATAATGTTAAGCCTGAATGGAGAGTTTTGTATAAGCCACCGTTAACGAAGAGAGTAGGAGATATACAATGGAGAGTTCTCCATGGAGCAATAGTTGTCAATGCTTTTATTTCTGTTTTAAATCCTGAGGTGAGCTCTGAATGTCCTTTTTGCTTTAAAAGAGAGACCGTTTTTCATGCATTTATGGAGTGCTCTAGATTAAAGCCCTTATTTGATGTATTAACCCTCTGGGGTCTAAGGTGTTTTTGGGGTCCTTGAGATGTTCTGACATGCCCTGACATTTGTGCTTTTTTCAGTTGCTTATAAACATATTAATGGCAAAGGTATAAATACACTCTATTTAGCACAAACAGGGCTACCATAATATGTGAGCAACATGTATGTACATGTTTGTATTTTTGAGAGAATAATGTTTATGCATGGTTATTGAAAAAACTAAAAATGAAAGTTTCTGAAATAATGCCACAAAACACATACTAAATATGTGTCCATAACACTTCTGAATAATGCATTTTGTCACCTAGAGTTTTTTCTTCAAAATGATGTGAAAATCATCCTGCCTAATCATTCACATAAAACAATACATTGATTTAAATTTTGTAAGACACTTTTTGTTTGGAAAGGCAATATGCGGGTGGGCGTAAACGATCCAACACCATCATGAATATTGAGTGGTTGGATATTGAATATTGAGTGGGTTGTGTGTGTGTGTGTCGGTTCGCTCTGTCGTTAATGACCCAGCAGCGGCGAGCTCTCCGTTCCGTGTGTGTGTGTGTGTATGTGTGTGTGTGTGTGTGTGTGTGTGTGTGTGTGTGTGTGTCGGCGGCTCTGTCGTTAACGGCCCAAAGGCTTCAATCATGTACTAAGCACTGGAAAAGTAAAGTCCACTCAAGTAACGTGAAATTTCTCTGTTGACTTCTGTTTGCTGAGCTGGTATAGCCATGCTGGGCAACAATGGTAAAATGACCTGCTCTGATCACATGCTCTGGTAATAATAGCTTTGTAGGACTATATTTTGTTTTAATAATTAATAAAATAATAATAATAATAATAATCTGTTAAATTGATTATGTTGATTGATTATTGAAAAAGAATAATATATTGATGTTTAATATTTTAATATAGGGCTATTTTCTGTTCCCTTTTTTTCCTGTGTTGTTTAATTAGGTGATTCTAAGTTTAAATATTGATGATTACAAGCTTGGGGGAAGCGCAATTAATTGCAATTAATTACAGAAATTGTGCAATTAATTAGTTAATTTTTTTTAATTTTTATTATTCCTCACAGCGTCGTAAAGTACATGACTCTGATAACTCGCGGTGTGTGTTATCCAGCTGATGTGGGCGTTTCACAGGTCTGTATGGATTGCCTCAGATAATTTGCGTTTGAATAGCACGCGCTCTCCGTGGGCGGGGTCACATTAAAACTTAATGAGATGAGAACGACTGACATCTCTTTCTTTTCATACATATTACATAAACTGAGAATATTTGTTTTTTATAAAAATTACTTCATTTAAAAGAAGATAATTCAAGCTTCATGCCTGTGTGTCTGTATGCCTGTTTGACTGAGTATTCACTGAGTTATAGTTCATTTTCGGACGCGTTTCAGAATGGACTACACTGACAGAGAGAAGGCAGAACTCGCTTTGTGTTTATTTTTCTTTATTTGGCAAAAAGCACAACACTTTGTTTTTATTGTGAGTATACACACACAAAAAAAAACACACTTAACAGGATCGATTGATGTATGAAACTTGCACTGATAAGAAAAAAAGCGAGCCTATCGCGCTGGCGTGATAGCCGACCTCAGGGGGTTAAGTAGTCTTTTTGATGCTTTTAATGAAACTTCCAAGGAGATATTTGTTTTGGGTGCTAAATATGTGCAGAAAAGACGAATTGATTGTCAATTAGTAAATTTTGTCTTGGGTCAAGCTAAATTAGCTATCTATTCAATTAGGAAAAATAAGATTGAACAAAGGACTGGACAGAATGTTACTGTGTTGTTTTCACCTCTTATAAAGTCTAGGGTTTTGATTTGATTTACATTTTTTATAAATCTATAGATGATCTGATTTCTTTTGAATTAAAATGGTGTAGCAAAGGAGCATTGTGTTCTATGTTGTATTATTTTTCACACATTTTCTAGCCTGGCAAGCCAGACCTACATCAAGATGTTACCATAGACACGGCTCAATCCGAGGGGCGGGATAAACGGCTGTCTTTCAAATTCACTCTGCACGCAATAGGACAGTGCTTCAACCAACCAGAGCGTTTTCCCAACAGCGGAGCTAACGTTAGTCGATAGATTCAACTTTTGAATCTGGCCGGCAAAACTACGAACACATCTTCCTTTTTTAAGAATGACTTAAGTGCCGTTCTTTGCTCTTTTCTCAAAGAAAAACTTAACTCCAAGTCCTCCAGAGTCGCGGCCAAAGCCGATTCGAAAGACTGTTCTCCAGCAGCAGCAGCCATTCTTTGTTTTCAAGTAGCAGGGAACCGTCGCAACTCTGTCGTCATTATGTTAAGCCCGCCCCGCCTACTCTATACATGATGTGATTGGCCTGACCCAATTTAGGTTTTACAGCTCCGAAAGTTGCTAGACTACCCTGGCTGCAAAATACATTTTGCTGCCGCTAGGGTGCGTCTAGATTTCTAGGCTACACATTTTCTGTAATTAATTTTATTCTCTGTGATAATTTATACACTCTAAAAAGTTTAACTATGATTTACTAAATTTTTTTGGTGAATATTTTATACTAAAAAAAATCATTGAAATACACTGTATGAATTAAGTTAATGCAAGTAAAAAAAAAAAAAGTTAATCTGAGAAACTGCATCTGGTACATTAACAAATAAAATTGAGTAGAAATAATTTAACATTTAAACATTTAAAAGACAATATTTATGAGTAATATTAAAGGTATAGCGGAGGATCTTTCCAAATTTTAGATAAGACCCGCCCTCTCCACTTTTTGAAAAGTTTGATTGATTCACCAGAATGATTGACAATTAGGAGGACCAATAGTATAGGTTACCCACCAGGAAGTAAAACATCCTCCGCTATACCTTTAACTGTTTTTATTGATGAGTAATATTTTTTTTTTTTTTTTTAAACCTTTGTAAAAAAGTATTCCATACAACCACCAGTATACATGACATTGGCCTTTATTGTCGATAAGTACAGCAATACAGAATATTTTACACTGTCTTAACATGTATACAATATTGCCTACATTTAAACTCATTTAACAAACATTTTAGAAGTAAAAATGAAACATTTAAACATTCAGGTAGCCTAATTCAAGTGTAATCAACCAGTCTGTTATCCAATTTCCACCGGATCAGCGCTGGTTCTCGTGCCGGAGACGGACTCGTGCTCTGCGGGTGAACTTCGAACTTTAGACCGCCGTCCTGCGTTTCACTCATAGCCGGAAGATACTGTGAGCGACTGACTTCATAATCTGCCAATAAACAAACAGTGCACAGTTTTGAGGACATTTTATCATCCAAATTAATTATATTCATTATCATTAGGAATAAAGTCATGTGTTTTATGCAAGGCGTTTCAATCACGCGAAAAGACAGGCGCACTCTCGTTTAGGTGTTGAATTACACCTCTGTATGTTGTTTTGCATTAAGTAAAATGATTTAAAGCACAGTAATGATAGATAAAATAAAACATACACAAACCTGAATTTAACAGAGGTAATGCACCAATTCTGCGACGCTGAGGAGAGAGAACTGTTCTGTACTGGAGAGAATTCGAACAGCCCGCGCTCACTCAACCGTTGAGTTGTCCTCACTTCAGAGGGTGGGGGAGGGGTGCATTGTTTTAATTGAGTAATCTTAATCAATTTCTTAAGAGTGTGTTAAATATATTAATAATATTGATTTGAATTAAGTAATAGTTTTGTTTCTTGAAACAGATCAGTTTAATTCTCCATACTCAAATATTTTGATAGAAATTTCACAAATATATTAAGTGTATTATAAATAAATAATTGGTTAGTCAAATACTAAATTATTTTAGTAAAAAAAAAAAACCAACTTAAATATAACTGTACATTTTAGATAAAATTAACTGTTGAATTTTTAGTCAATTATTTTGGTATGTTTAACTCAAACAAACTCTCTCTCTCGTTCCCATGTGACTGTGGGAAGCGTGCGAGTGAATGAGTGACGGCATTTTTGAGTGAGTGCTTTAAACTTTCCTTCTAACTTTTCTTTCTTTTGTATAATTTTGTTAGTCAGTAGTTTGTAGTAGGTTTATTTATTGTCCAGTCGTGTGGTGATTATGGGTCCAAACTTGACCATTAAATTCAATTTTGACTGCCCGACATGGTTGCAAATGCATACCAGATGATTCGGTGTCGGTGGAAGATTGCTTGATAGCAATCGGAAATGAAATTGGTGCACAAAATATTTTGTCTGCGTCAAGGATGAATAAGGCTATTGCTATCTTTCTGAAGGAGTTAACTATGGTGGATAATTTAGTTGAGTGTTGGTGTATCAGTGAGAGATAATTTCATTCCTGTACTGCCGCTGTCCAACCTATCAAGACAGTTTATTCTGTTTATTCCCAACGATATGCTTGAACGCATTCTTGTGCGTTACGGCAAAATCGTCGGTTTAATGAAGATGATTCCTCTGAATATAAAAAAACCCAGACTTAAAACACATCATGTCTTTTAGAAGACACATTTTCATGATTTTGAGTGCTAAATATTAGGATTTGAATGTTTCAGTGAAGCTGACAGTGTTGGGTAAGGATTATACTATCTTTATTACTTCCGACACAATGAGATGTTTTGTCTGTGGAAAGCATGGTCATACTAGACAAACGTGTCCCACAAAGAAGGACGCTGAACAAGTTAACCATGGGGATGAGTCAGTCACTGTTAATGAGCAGTTAAATCATACTCCTGATGAAAAAAATGAAAATAAAACTGATCAGAACTCTGAAAAAGTTAGTGACAGCCTTAGTGAACCTAGTTCGTCTGGTTGTGTCGATAAATCTGATGTGGTCCCCATTGTTACTGATGTATTGAGTGAAAATGTTGCTGGTGATCGTTTACATTTACATTTACATTTATTCATTTAGCTGACGCTTTTATCCAAAGCGACTTACAATTGCTATATATGTCAGAGGTAGCACGCCTCTGGAGCAACTAGGGGTTAAGTGTCTTGCTCAGGGACACATTGGTGTCTCACAGTGGATTCGAACCCGGGTCTCTCACACCAAAGGCATGTGTCTTATCCATTGCGCCACCACCACCACCGTGTAGAAAAACAGGATGGTGCAGAACCTGCTGGTGCTGATAGCGCTAGGGTTTCTGAGCACATTGGAGCAACGAATTTGATGGATTCACAAATAGATAACTTGTCGCATTATGATTCTAGAGATGGTTTGGAAAATGATGCTTGATGGTGTTTTAAGCCCCCAATGGCTCCTTCCAGGCAGCTAACCCTAACCTCAACCTTAAACCTACCCATCCCCTCGCTGCCTGGAAGGCGCCGTTGGGGGCTTAAAACACCAAACACCGAAAAGGATGGACGCTCTCTTTATGATTCTGATAATGAATACTATCAGTATTCGCCTCCCCACACAAAGACCATGCAACTGACAAGAGGGTTCACTCCTCCTATACGCTAAGGAACCGAGAGTGGTCATCAAGTCTCTTTGGTAGAGAGAGAGAGAGACGAGGAAAACAAACATGCAAATCGCGGCCGGAAAAATTATCGAGCTCATTTTTTTTATCATGCGATTAATTTATTTATTGACTATCGCGACAGGCCTAAGTACACGTATAATCAGAAAACAAAAAAATTGCATTTTATTTGAAATATATGGGGTCTTTGAATATTGTTGGATATATGAAGCAATTACTTTTTACTTAATTAACTTTCCTAAAAGTTACGGTTCATGAATCTGGTAGTTTCTCTCTCTCTCGCTCTCTCGCTTTGCATGCTGGGGGTTTGGGTTATGGGAGCAACAAACGGGTGAGAAGAGCTATTTGGGTTTTTCTACTGGTTTTTTTTCTTTATTTTGTTTTTCTTCTTCCTTTAAGTTTTATTTTGCTTTGTGTATAAATTGATTAACTTAATTTCGAGTATCACATACGCTTCGGTTTGCGGAAGTTTTTGACTTTGTGGCGGAGGCCTGAGATGGAGGCTCACCTGAGTGGGGGTGCAGCCTCACTCTCGCTCCGCCATGGAGTCAGGTGTGTACCTGACGCGGATTCTAATGTGGAAGATGTGCTTGTCGCTGTTGGTGAACAGTTTGGATACGGAAATATAATTTCAGCGTCAAGGATGAACAAAGCCGTGGTGGTTTTCTTAAAGATGAAAGTTTGGTGAGTAAACTAATTGAAACTGGCGTTTGGGTAAATGGAGTGTTTACTGTTGTGTTACCGCTTGTGTCGCAATCTGTTAGAGTCACGATTTCTAATGTGCCCCCCTTTATATTAAACAGTGACATTGAAAAATAATTTTTGAGGTTTGAAAAATGGCCAGTGAAGTAAAAATGATTCTTTTGAGATGTAGAAATGAAGCATTGAAACACGTGCTGTCTTTTAGGCGTCTGGTGTTTGTTTCTTGATCATAGATAATAGAAATAATAGAACATAGAACACAATGCTCCTTTGCAACACCATTTTAATTCAAAAGAAATCAGATCATCCATAGATTTATAAAAAAATGTAAATCAAATCAAAACCCTAGACTTTATAAGAGGTGAAAACAACACAGTAACATTCTGTCCAGTCCTTTGTTCAATCTTATTTTTCCCTTTGCTAACCCTTGATTTTTTTCTTTGCTAACCCTTCTTTTTTTCTTTCTTGATCTTTCTTTTCTTTTGATGGGAAGTATTAAGATGGGAACAATTAACATTAATGGAGGAGGGGATGGTAGAATAAATATATTGAAAATAATAATATGGATAATTTTCATACAAGAGACACATAGTGACATAGCTAATGAGACAGAATGGAAAAAAGTGGTGGGGAGGCCATATTTTCTTAAGTCATGGTACTAATACTAAGGGTGGTGTTGCTATTTTGTTCTCGAAGAGAATTAACACAGTTTTTGGATCAAGTGATGAAATAGAGATGGGTCGAATTTTGGCTAATTTGATGGGATTTTCATTTGTCTTTGTTATATGCACCCAATAATGGTGCAGAAAGGATAACGGTTTTTAAAAATTACCAAAATATAATGGGGAATTATGATAAAAGTGCTTGTCTAGTTTTGGGTGGTGACTGGAATTGTACATCAGATTTTACCTTAGACAGGAATGGAGAAGAACCATGCCCTCTTTCTGCTACGTGTTTAAATAATATGATAAGTAATTTTGATTTGTGTGATGTTTGGAGATTACAACATCCGGTAGAAAAGCAATATATTTGGTCGAAGTCTTCAAGTGACCACATCAGCTTTGCCAGGTTAGATCGTTTTTATATTAATAAAGACTGGTGTAATAGAATTTTAAAGGCCTGTATTTACCCCAGTGGTTTTTCAGATCATCATTTATGTATGATTGTTTTTAATTTACAAAAGACAAGATGTCATAGTTATTATTGGCATTTTAATGTACAATTGTTGCAGGATGCTTTCTTTTGTGAAAAAAAATCATTTATTTTGGGCAAAATGGAGAGAGCTCATTATGTGAGCAATAGAATTACATTATATGATCAGAATGTGTCAAAAAGGTTCCATGTATACTTGATGTTGATGATCTACAATACATGTACAAATCCCACAAATACATAATGTCACAAGTGAAAAAAAGTATCAACTCAACTGACAGAGACCTTGAAATTAAAATGTTGAGTTTTGCAGTTAAGTTTTTGTGGAGCAGTGAGCTGTTGGCAGTTTCTTCTCTTAAACAGGTATCAGTAAATTATGTTACACTGTTTAACACTGTTATATTTTATACAAAGAAATGATTAACATACCTGGGCATCCAGTTTCTCCAGAAGTTCATCCAAGTTGTTCCACCTTCCCTGTCTTGCTTTGGCTCTGTACATCTTCAGCAACCCCTGGGTGTGATTGTCCAGCGATGTCAGGAATGTTGACTTCAGGTCAATACGGTTGATGCGGAAGAATTCAGCACAAACATATGGGTAATGAAAGATTCAGAAGCAAACAAGTAAAAGCAAAGCAAATTATTTCAAGACATTCAATTCCAATGGTGACAGAGGAAAAAATGACTTACCTCCTCAAAAAACAGTCCTGGCCATCTTTGCTTGATTGTTGACACCAGCGGCTGATCCTGCACAATTTCCTTTCTCCTCAAGGAAAATGTTGTCTCCATCTTTGCATTCAAAACGGTCAAGCTCAAATTTCACTTTTTCACTTCTTCCTCCATCAATGATGTAAGGCCCGCTATATTGGTCCAATCTGCCGGTTCGCCAATACACGGGGAAGGTATCACGTGTTCTGTCCTCACTCATGCAAAGTATTGGTTGGTTAAATTTGTAATACATTGATCATATGTATTTACTCGTTAATTCATCTGACTCCATAAATGAAAGGTTTTAATAATATCTGTGCCTCACTAAAAGTGAGCGAATGTATGACTATTCCTTTTAACCATTAAATGAACAATGTCAAAGTCAGTTAGAATAATCAAATATAACAATTTATTATGTCAGGTAAATGTATCATGCCAATTTCATAATCAATTCAAAGATAATCGATACAAAACATCAAATGCTCTGGAATAGAGAGAAGATGCAAACCCAACTTTAAGAAATACATGAGGCTGAGAGATATCTCTCTCAGCCTCACGGACCAATCTGAAATACAGAAAAGGCCCCGAACTCCCTGCTGAATTTCATTAAATAGCCAGACCTCTTTCACATGGAAACATGTGCTAACAAAATAAATTTGCATAAAGAGGTAGCACCTCTGGGTGTAGGGAGACCATTTGTCTAGAGGCCAACCCCTCCTTGTATGCTAGTTATCCATAAACCTTCAAAAACCTTATTACCTTTTGTTTTACTTATTTGGAAATAGGACATTTGTACCAGTCGCACTGTGACATTTTAAATGATACCAAACATGAAAATACTCTGTGATAATCATTCACATTAAACTATACATTTTCTTGAGTGACTTCAGGTGATCATCTGAGCATGAGAGAGAGGGGGTGAGGGGAGAGGGAAAGAGATGTAAATGAAGTTGATTTGGAGGTGAGACTTTCGTCTCGATGGTGCACGAGTGCCAGTTCAAATGGTAATCTCCAGAGAGGTCCTTTTGTCCTCTCAGGGTCTGGTCACCCCCGAAACAGACTGTCCGGCATTTCCTAATTTATCAATTCTTACAATGACCTTTCCTTCTCCAATTCTTCTTCATCCAAACCAACAGGATGGTCGGGAAGAAAGCTGAGTTCAGATCTTCTGGGTCTCTTGAGAGATCCTCGAGATGAACCTTGTCTAGAGTGGGTATTCACAACCATCTCACTGCATCCTGCATTGCGGAGTTTCTGACGATAATTAGCCATTTTAAACTTCAGGCTAATTTTCCATGCTTCACATCCTGTCGTGTCAAATCCTGGGTCTTTGAGACTGGGGTGTTTTTCTACCAAAGCAGATGCAACCTTCTCTATTTCAGAGTCTTTTGGGTAGGCTTTGTAAGAGTACACAGTTTCAGCCAATTTGTCCAAGATATTCATTTTCATGTCTCTTGGAACAATCAGGGCTGTTCCATTTTCTTGAAGATCCTCATTAGCTTTTTTCAGCCTCAACTCCACATCATATGAAAATGAAGGCACTGGAAACATGCTTGGCCACTGCTCAAATCTAGATGTAGAGAGAGGAGAAACTGAATGGGGTGATGAAGCTGATGACTGAGTGGATGTCATGCTTGTTGTATCCACAGTGAAATCTGAAAGGTGAGCATCGTCCACCACTGGGCTTAAAACTACTTCCCAGTGGATCCTCAAAGTAGCCTTGTCTTTTGGAAGCTCTGTGATGTCATGTAAAGTACAAAGTTCATTGTTGAAGTCAGGGTCTTCATACTGGATAACAAAACTTCCCATTATCTGCATTTTTTTCACGGAGAACTGCAGAGAGTTCTTCAATTGACGATGGTGTGGGTATTGATAACTTCCTGATATTGTCAGGTGAGAGAATGACTCGAAGTAACATTGTTTCCTGGGAAAGAAAATTAAGAGATTAAATTTTAGCAAAGTAAAAATCTCTTAGCAGACACCATAATCTTTCCACCTACATTGTATGATGCCAGAGGGTACAAATCAATGAGATCTTGTGGGTTGACAATGGCTACATTGCAGTAAGTACTTCCAACAATTTCATATGCTCTAAAATGTTCAAAGTACCATGAAGACAGTTGTTCCACTATGAATGAGACCTCTGTGCCAACCACCAGAATTCTGTGAATTCGACCAAACTCTGGAAAGCCATCACTAAGTCCAACTGGTAGAATCATTCCTTTACTATACAAAGTCCCAAGCAATGTTGCATTTGTTGCCAGGGACAAGGAACTCAGATTTGGATATTTGTTTTCAACAGCTGTCCGCAGCCACGGTTCAACAGCTGACAATTTGACCACTTTCAATTTTTCAACATGCAATGGTGCTTTGAAGAAATTTTGAGCGTCCAAAGCAAAAGCAATCATTGATTGATGCCTACTTGCCAACGTTTTGAGGGGATTTTTGAAATTGCGGGTGTTGTGCACCACCCTCTTGAAGAAGCTATGCTTTGCTTCATACCGCATTGTCCACAGATCAGCCAAAGGGCCAAAACAGCGGATCAAGTTTGGATAATGCTCAAGGTAATGATGTTTAGGTAGAAACCTTTCATTGGGAAAAACATCAGTGAACAACTGGCGATGATCAGAAATTTTACTCTCTAGATAACAGAGAGATTCTTCTGATAGCTTTGAACTAACCACTAATTCCACAATGTCTTTTAAGTCCATTAAAAGTTGCTATGCTTTTTCATCCTCAGGCACCATACCACCTACCATGAGAGGGAGCAGTCTAATTAAGGCCCAATTTTCATGTACATTTCCTCCAACTGTTTTTTTCAAGTGAAAGGTCTTTGGAATTATTTGAGGGCGATTCACTTTATCTGAATATGAATATTGAAATGATTGGATAATGTTATTGAGCTGATCAAATGTAAAGTACTTGGCACCAATCAATTTCTGCAGACACAGAGCCAATTCCCTAGGTATTACCCCTTCAAACAGATCGTGTAAAACATCTGGAGGAAAACCAGTGATGACATGAAAGAAGGATAGGTGTTTCTGAAGAACACATTCAGCTTTCACACCATGCACATTTGTTACAAACTCATTTCTCTTCAACTCAGCAATGCATTGATCATGTTGCTCATGACTTCTGAGTGGAAAGAGTCCCTGCCTAACTTCTGTGGTCTGAATGTCTTTCAAAGATACTAAGCAAAATCTGTAGAATTTTTCAACACGAAAACTTTCCTGAAAACCTGCAAGTCCATGCGCACCAAGATTGTCTGCAGACACATTAAGCACAGTTCCCCTAACATTCTCACCTATCTGTTCAACATACAAGCCTTCCTGCTCTAGGCTCCTCAAGTCACATAAAAGTGGTTCAAAAAATTATTCATAACCATACACTCTCACTTCAGAACTTTTCCCAAGCAGTGCCAATTGGATAGAGTGGAGACTCGATCTGTACTGTGATTCCCAAATCAAAATGACCCAATAGACTGCTGTCATTTTATGCTTCTTTCTAGAAGTTCCCAATGGATTGGCAATTTCAAAATCATCAATATAAAACCCAAGTGAAAGTCTGAAATCTTGACCATTAACAAGCTTGTTAACTTTGAAATACTGACCATCAAAAGGTGAGGTGTACAATCCTGGTGTACCCTCCTTTATGGGAAACGTCTTCTCAAGAACGTCAGGTCTCTCCAACAAAGACTTCAAAGTCTTCAAAAGAGGAACATAAACAAATGAGTGATTTTGTACCCTATTGAACACATATTCAACAGGTTCAATTAAGATGTGCAGAGGTCATTCAAAGTTTGTTTTCTGTGTTTCTTGGACTTGTGAGCTCTGAAAGTTGTGTTGTTGTTGCTGCTAAAATCACAGTTGGAGAATGGACAATGAACTCGCTCATGGTTTTGCAAATGTCTTCCTAAATGTTTCAGAAATTGAGTAAGTGAGCAAATATCTGAGAATTCACATAATTCACACCGAAAACTGGCATGGTCAGTGCCTGTCTGAGTGGGCCTGTCTATTTTAGGATGTGCTCTCCATAAATGGGTTTTTAAGGCCCCTGTTGTTGTAAAAATACAAACACAGTCTGGATGAATGCAGGGAAAAGAACCTTTACCTGCTTGCCAATGATGAAGCCTGTAGTGCTTAAGCAGGATGTCTTGCTGCAGATGTGAAAATTTACAATAGCGGCACTGCATTTAGCTTTAAGCCTGAGAAAAAATACCTGAAATACAAACAAAGACAAATGCATAAATAACTCATAGTTCTATACACAGAACCACCATACTTTAGCCATCATGCCTCTTCTAGGCTAAGTATAGCTGGGTACCAGGCTAACAGGGGGTTTGGTGAGGCAAACTGATAACGTTAAACAGCTTACAACTCTGGTAACGTTAGCAGCTATTCGTTTTTGTGTTAGCACAACTGATTTTTTTTATTTTATTTTTTTATCGGACTGAAATGTTATTTCACTCTTGCAAAAGGAGGCTTTGTGCAAAGTACTAGCTGCTAACACGAAGGCACACGTGCTTTGAATGCCAACTAACTGTTAGAACTAGCCTAAATGATCAGTCACTCTGTGATAGCAAAAGCACTAGTTGTCAAGACTAGCTGTCTGTTGCAGTCAATTATCATACATATCATAAGCCAGAATGCAAATGGAATTTGAAAATATTGACCATTAAAAATATGAAATGGGAACATGCCATGCTTAACCGTTAGGGTCAACGTTAAAACCACATTGGAAAGGAATGCTAAGCTTTATGAGTTCAAAATTTGATTTTCCAGCACTGCTAATCACTGTACTGTAGGTACTCACAATAAAGCTATTTCAAACTTTGTTGATAGACAATAGATATATTCTTAACCTAAATGTGCTCATTACCTCGCAGCACAAAGACAGGAAACTAACTTTGAAGCACTCACCACTTCAATGTCGTGACTCGTGGTGGGGGAAATTCCAGGAGCCTGGTAGAACTCCTTTGCGCATGCTCAGACGATTGACGCTGTTCCCTCTTGCTCGGCCAACATAATATTTTTTGTGCAACGTTAAAAGTTCTGTGAACACAATTATTTATTTTCTCTTGATGAACATTTTTTAGTACAGTCATGGAAATCATGACATCATTGACCAAACATATTTTTCTTTTTTGACACAACCATTATGTTGAGCCAACATGTATTTCCTCATTTGTACAACTTTTTGCATCAATCATTTTTTACAGTGTGGAGAATTGTGCATGGGATGTTAGCTACGAACAGACACAAAGCACTCCTTCATGTCTCAGATGATGAGGGTTGTCCTTTTTGTGGGGTGTCTGAAACTGTTTTTCATCTTTTTATTGAGTGTCCACGTTTGGATCAAATTTTGGGTTTAATGGAAAGCTGGAGTATGCAGCTTATGGGAAGGTTTAATCAAGTATGGTTTATTCTTGGTCTCAAATATTAAACAAAATATAAATCCAAAGTGGTTTTATTAAACTTCTTGTTTGGTGCAGCAAAGTTGGCAATTTGGTGTACAAGAAGAAATAAAGTAGAAGGGAGGGAAAGTGTGGACACTGTTTTGATGATGAGAGGTTTTATAAAGAAGAGATTAACGATGGAATATGATCCTCATTAATGATGTTAATTTTTTTTTTCATGTGTGGAAAGTTGATGGTTTTATATGTGAAGCTGATGTTCAGGGAGGTTTTGTATTTAATTTATGAGTGTTTAGGAGTGATTCTATTTTTTTAATTTATTTTTTATTTTTTATTTTTTATTATTATTACTATTATTATTATTATTATTATTATTTTAATCTGTTTTGTGGAAAATATAAATATATGAATGTTTTAATGGTTTTTACTTTAAAAATATAAGTCTATTATGTTTATATTGAATCATTAAAGAAGACCTAAAAGTCAAAAAGTCTCTCTTTAACTTTGTGTTTGATTTTGTTGTGGATCATTATCTGGATGGAAGATCCAACCACGGCCCATTATAAGATTTCTAGCAGAAGCGGTCAGGTTTTGATTTTTTATCTGTTGGTATTTGATAGAATCCATGAAGCCATGTATCGGAACTAGATGTCCAGGACCTCCAGGAAAAAACAGACCCACAACATTAAAGATCCAGAAGTATATTTAACCGTGGGCATGAGGTACTTTTTATCCCTGTTTGCACCAAGCCCATCTGGTGGGTTTGCTGCCAAAAATCTCTTTTTTTAGTTTCATCTGACCATAGAATCCGGTCCCTTTTGAAGTTCCAGTCGTGATTGACAACTGAATATGCTGGGGTTTGTTTTTGGATGAGCAAGGAGGATTTTTCTTGAAACCCTCCCAAACAACATGTGGTGATGTAGGGGTTGTTTGATATTTTTTTTAGGCTTTCTGACCCCAAGACTCAACAAATCTCTGCAATTCTATATATGTGATCCTTGGAGAGTCTTTAGCCACTCAAACTCTCCTCCTCACCCCCTCACAGATTTGTAACATTTGTCTTAATTATTGCCCTGATGGTGAAAATGGGAATGGTGTAAATGCTTTAGCTATTTTCTTACAGCCACTTTCTATTTTGTGATGCTCAACAATCTTTTGCAGCACATCAGATCTATATTCTTTGGTTTTACTTATTGTGATGAATGATTAAGGGAATTTGGCCTTTGTGTTCCTCCTATGTATACTCATGTGAAACAAAAAGTCATAGCTAGACAATCTCATGTTCCTAGTAACCCTGGTGTGCTAATTTTTTTTAAATATTAATGGGAATATACTTCAGATATATGTGACTCATAACAAATTCTAGGGGTGCCAATAATTGTGGCCAACGTGTTTTGGAGAAAAACATTTATTTCATAATGTGATTTTCCCACACTTTTGAATTATTTTACTTCAATGAAAGGTTAATTTTGCATTTTTTATAAGTGAAAGATCAATGCAAACAATGCAGATTTATTTTTACAGCCATCTTTGATCATATTTATCAGGGGTGCCAATAATTCTGACCATAACTGTATATAAAATAGCTGATTAGAGAACATGGGAGTAAAAAAAATGAAGAAAGTCAGTGGTTGAGAATTGCTAAAATGTTTACTATGCATACAAATGCAAATCTGAAATGTTAAAGACTAGGCTAAAATGCTTGTCTTCTCTAAGGCAGAGTCAGAGACAGAGACATTTTGTAGAATTAGTAGAAAATGTGTAGGATTCAATATCTTAGTTTGATACTACTCTTAACAGAGTTTCTGAGAGACGCGCAGAGACCACAACCTGGCTATTTGATTTGCGATCTTGCTGCGCTTATTTATTTAATATTCTAATTCATTTATTTCATTATTGTATTCATTTGTGTATGCCTATCATATCGTACAAGGTTCAAATCATTAAAATAGACATCAAATAGTAGTGTCACGGTAGGTGGCTGTAGAGAAGGGCACGACGTAGGAGTCAACTGAAATAGTCTTTAATTCTAACTTCAAACACAACCAACATACACGTAAACACTTATCAATACAGGACAAAGACCAGACTGAAACATCTCAGTTACTATTGTAACCCCCGTTCCTTGAAGGAGGGAACGGAGAGGATCTTGACTGACGAATTGGGATCTCGCCTGAGAGCCCAATCACCTTCGCGTGTAAACTAAATGACATGCACATTGGCGTGCGAGATTTGCATCGCCACGAAGTGGGTATATAAGGAAGAGCGCGTGCAATCGCACATTCAAGTTTGCACTGAGGAGCCAAGCCGGTGACCCGGCCGTGGTGCAGCAATTGTCTCTGTTCCCTCCTTCAGACTTACGAATTGGGATCCCTACCAAAGCGCCACTATTGCTGCCCCTTTCAGGCCACCTGAAAGGCCACCTGATCCCCCGCACCTACTTGGGTGGAAGATGGGACAGGGCTTTACGCAGAGAAGGTCGATCACTGCTGTTCCTTCTGACCCATACAGTAATACTATTGGATAACACTGGGAAAACAAGCCTTTTCCAAGTGGAAAGGAACGCTACGGAGACCACAAATTTACCCGTAGGGAGGTAACATGTGGAGATTACCCATACAGACTGACCAAGAGGGCAGTGCAACATATGGAAGGTGTCTGGGGTAGCTCTGGCCTAGTTATAGGGGAGTTAGAGACGGCAGGGCGGTCTTTGCTCATGGTGTAATACAAATAAAATGGGCCCTAGGGAAGAACCCTGAGGGACACCCGTTTCCATTATTCTAGGCTGGGAGAGAGCAGCATTAAAAGACACACTTTGACATCTGTAATGAAGATATGAATTAAACCAGAGAACAGCTGATTTGGAAAGACCAATACCATATAGTTTGTCAAGAAGAATATAATGATTGACTATGTCAAACGCCTTAGTGAGGTCAATAAAAATTGCACCAGTGGACCTGTTGTTATCTTGTGCAGAAAAATATAATTGGTAAATAATGTAAGGGCTGTTGTTGTAGAGTGATTAGGTCTAAATCCAGATTGATTTGGAGTCAAGAGGGAAAAGTCAATAATATATTTAGACAGTTGCCTAAAAATAAGCTTTTCGAAATATCTTAGCTACATTACTGATTATGGAAATTGGCCTATAATTGTTAACGTCAAGTGCTAAGTGGCATTAGCAGATTTTATTTCTGAGATTGCCTGTTGGACATCAGAAGGATGAATTGTTGAAAATCAGAAAGATATTGTTCACAGTATTTTTGTTATGATAGAATAGGAGAGCTCAGATGATTGGCCATTGAGATAGGGTCAGTGATAATATTATTGTTCACTCTAAGGGTGTATTCACACCTGCCTTGTTTGGTTCGATTGAATCGAACTCTAGTTCGTTTCCACCCTTGGTGCGGACCTTTTGGGCAGGTGTGAATACAGCAATCGAACTCGGGTGCGGACCAAATAATCGAACCGAGACCCAGCTGAAGAGGTGGTCTCGGTACGGTTCCAAACGAACTCTGGTACGGTTCGTTTACGATGTGAACATGAACCAACCCAATTGCAAGAAAGCACTGCGCCTTTACGTTCATTTAATTATTTGACTGCTCTTATGCTCTTATGAGGATACTTAACACAACGGACATTTTGGCATAATGGTTTGTGTTATTGTTCGTTCAAGTGCGAAAGAGAATTCCATTCCGGCGCGCTGTCTGGCCACACGATACTGTTGCGCGTCTTTCTGCGCGTCGTGTGTGCATCATTGGAATGGAATGAATGAATGAGTGTGTGCATCAGGACATTCACATACAGGGCGTTCTCTTTAGTCTAATCGCGCATAAATGCTTGACGGAACCTCCTTGTCGTCTTCTCAATCTGAATTACAACATCGTATAGAATGATGACATTGTATCATATGATACTCATTAGTTTCTTCATATATTGCGTTTGTAGAGCATAACACAAAATCAGTAAAAGAACAAATATTGCAGTACGAAATATCTCCATGCTGAGCCTTTTTTTTGCACTTCCTGATTTCCCTACTTGAGAATCCTTGTCCAATGAATGGACGACCTTAGCACACGTGTGGTTTTGTTTACAAATTTTGGTTCACTTGCAAAAAGAGCAGTGTGAAAGCGAACCGTTTCAAACCAAAAAAACATTTTATTTGGTCCGGACCAAAGCTAGTGAACTATCGGACTTTCCTGGTGTGAATACACCCTAAGTTTGGAAGGAAGACTTGTATTGGTTTTGTTAATTAAGGAGTTAAGTCTCTTCCAAAATTGTTTAGGGTTTTTGATGTCATCTGATGAAGAGTGCTTATAGTCATTTGATTTTGCATTCCTTATTTTAATTGTACAGGCATTTCTTAATTTCTTATATTCAGACCAATCAGCAGCTTCCTTTGCCATGCGATATCTAACCCAGGCTTTATCTCGTTGTTTAAATAAATGTATTAAATCACCGTCAATCCAAGGTAAATGACTACCCTTAACCTTAACAGATGTCCAAGGTGCATGTTTATTTATGACTTTAAGAACCTCTGAGAGAAAGAAGTTCCAGGCGTCTTCAACATAAGGGATTATTTGAAATCTGGACCAGTTAATGCTTATTAAATCTTGGATGAAAACCTCTGTGTTCAATTTTTTACACTGCCTAATTACTTTAGGTGGCAGACTGGGTAATCTTATACACAAAAAATCAAACAATTGAGTGATCACTAAAACAATCAGGTAATACACCAGATTGAGAGATTCTATTTGGGTGGGTAACCAAGATCCAGTGCAGAAGAGACTTGGATTTATTAACTACCCTTGTCGGATCAGTAATGAGTTGAGTAAGGTTTAGACCATTAAACAAGTTTTTCTCATGAGAAGATGAACGATCCAGCCAATTACGATTGAAATCACCCAGTAAAATCAACTCATTTGCATGGTCTAAATAATTAATAGTAGCAAGAATACAATTTGTCGATTCAACAGGGGAATTCAGAGGTCTATAGATGTTACCTACAGTTATCTGCTTGTTTTCATATTGAGAGCATATCACACAAATATTTACAAACATTTACCCACAGACACAAACATATACACACGCATACCTCCATGCACACACATAAACACACAAACTGGCCAAACCAAGGCATAGCCTTGAATAAAAAAGAAAAATAAAATAAAAAGAATGCAGGCTAAGACTGCAGAATACTAACTAGTAATGCTTTATACATATCCAAAATGTTTCCCTGTGTACAGACCTCATTATGAGACATCCCGTAGGCTATAGAAAAATAAGAAAAGAAAAGCTGATAAATAGCCTAGTAGTAATAGGCCTCAGTAAAAAACTGCCCAGGCAAAAAAAAATAAAATAATGTTTTATAAAAATGTATAGCCCTATAGACTAAATAGAGTAAAAAAAAAACTAAAAAAACTTCTCAATATTCTGGTCTGGGAAAAATCATATAAACCTTCAAAATGTAAACAAATAAGTCCCGATTATGCTACTGCAGGCAAACAAACATCAGCAGCAACAACCAAAACCTTTTTTGTCAATAGACTACCTTGAACAAGACAGGAGCAGTCCGTCATTCAGGTAAAAGTCGTAATTCCTGAAGAAACGTTTCAGCTTCCTCTGGGGTCTTGCACAGCACCAATTTACCATCGGAGATGATCTTGAGCGTGGCAGGATAGTGCAAGGAGTAATCCATGTCAAGTTCACAAAGTTTCTTTTTGATAACATCAAACTCCCGACGCTTTTGGAGAAGACTGGTACTGAAATCCGGGAATATATGAACACGTTTGTCGTTGTACATAAGTTCATCTTTTTCACGGGCAAGTCGTAGGATTTTAAACTTATCCTGAAGACTGAGGACTGAGTTTCACTAGGATAGGTCTCGGAGCAGAATTCTTCTGGTTCTGTGACTATTGCATAGGGGAGCGGTGGACCCGCTCTAGAGCTGGAGGTACTGGGAAGTTCTCCTCATCCAAAAGCTGCTGGATTAAGCCACAGATGAATCCGTGGATGTTTTTACCCTCGGCTTTTTCAGGAACATGAATGAAGTGAAGATTGTAGGCCCTGCTTCGGTTTTCGGTATCATCCAGTTTATCCTGCAGGTAGGAATTTTCACCCGCGAGTGACTTCAGGCGTTTTTGTATGTCGGATAAATTGTCCTCATTGGAGCTGACCCTGTGTTCAAGCTCTGCTACATGTTCGCCTAAAGTTGTTAGAGAGCCATGGATCGCCGTTAAGCTTGACTGAATATTGTCCATTTTTCGTCGAAGTGTGATAACCTTTCAACTTTCAGTTGTTGTATAGTGTCCACGATAAACTTGTTGGTAACAGCAAGCTCCATGATGGACAAGCGCTGTAGATCAGAGGCTTTGAGGACGTTGTTTATATAAAGCGTCAGTTCACAAGGATAAATTACATTCGTAGCGAGATAATGAAATAATTTACAAGTTATTTGAAGGCAAATCTGGTAATTTTACGGCCCTGGCTGCATCAATCGCTCACGCCACCGCCATTTTGAATCATTTGTGACTATAATGAGACTCTACTTTTTTGGCAGAATGGCAGAATTACCATTTTTGAGAAAGATCATGAACTTTCTCTTCTTCTGTGAATATCCAATCAGACACTTTTTAGAATTAGAATAGCTTGGTGTCATCCTGAAATGTGTTTGACTGTTGATCAAACACCAGCTGGCCCTTCTGAAAAACATGAGGAATTATAAACACACATACACACACATGCTGAGATGAGTGGTCTGATGTCCTTGTACTGTATATCAACAGAGGAGCTCAGAGGAAAATAAAGCAAGAAACTCATGTGTGTTTAGACTCAAGCACTATTCAGATGGTAATTGTTTTCGGAATGCAATTAATTCACAGGGAGACAAGGGAGCGGTGACATAATTTTTTTTCACTTTGACAGTGATATGTACACTACTATGTACACTACACTACCTGACTTTTCAGTCAGGATTTAGACCGTACCATAGTACTGAGACTTCTCTCATTAGAGTTACAAATTATTTGCTCTTATCATCCGATCGTAGTTGTATATCGCTATTAGTGTTACTCGATCTTAGTGCTGCATTTGATACTATCAACCACAACATTCTTTTAAATAGACTCGGAAATTATGTTAGCATTAGTGGAATTGCATTAGCATGGTTTAAATCATACTTATCTGACCGTTATCAGTTTTTAGCAGTAAATGAAGAGATGTCTCATCGATCACAAGTTCAGTATGGCGTAACACAAGGCTCAGTACTAGGACCGTTGCTGTTCACTCTGTACATGCTACCCTTGGGAGATATCATTAGGAAGCATTGAATTAGTTTTCATATGCTGTTTCATATGCTCTATATTTCTTCTTGCCCTTACGAAACTTACCAATTCACAAAATTAACGGAATGCATAACTGATATAAAAAATTCGGATGACTAGTAATTTCCTACTACTCAATTCTGAAAAAACAGAGATTCTAATTATTGGAAAAAAAACTTCATCACGTAATAACCTAGAATACTGTCTAACACTTGATGGCTGCTCTGTCAAGTCTTCGTCGTCGGTTAGGAACCTGGGTGTGCTCTTTGATACCAATCTTTCATTTGAAAGTCACGTGTCTAGTATCTGCAAAACCACATTTTTCCATCTTAAAAATATATCTAAATTACGTCATATGCTCTCATTGACAAATGCGGAACAATTAGTTCATGCGTTCATGACATCAAGGCTAGATTATTGAAATGCTCTTATGGGTGGTTGCCCTGCACGCTTAATAAACAAACTACAGCTGGTCCAAAAGTTAACGCAGCAGCTCGAGTTCTTACCAGAACCAGGAAGTATGACCATATTAGCCCGGTTCTGTCAACACTGCATTGGCTCCCTATTAAACATCGTATAAAGTTTTAAATATTGCTGATTACTCCGCAGTACTTGACCGAGCTCTTAACACATTATAGTCCTTCACGTCTATTGCGATCTCAAAATAGATTAGGTCAGTCGGAACCGGGAACACTTCTCATAAATCCTGATGTACTTGTTACATCATAAGAAGAATGGCGTCTACGCTAATATTAGTCTCTCTGTTTATCCCGAGGTTTACCGCAGTCCGCCGGATCCAGGCTTTATCCAGATCTGATGAAGGACCTGCGCCTGGACGTGACGACAACGCAGTCCTTAAGTGTCAACTAGTCTCTCCCCTGTGAAGGCCTTCCTCCCCTCCCTTTACCTCTCCACAGATAAAGCGTTGTCGGGATAATTCCGGTTCGCGTGGCTACGCGGAAGCGAAAAAATTCTATATTATACATTTTAAGGCCAGACAAGTAGTTTGTTGAGGGTTGGTTTGTAGGGAAGGACTACACACCTGCGCACAACACGCCTGCGCACAACACGCCTGCGCATGTATATTCAAACGCGCATACCTATAGACTGAACTCGTAATATGCATGTGCACGCCATCAGCGTTCTCACAGGTTCGCGTTTTTAAATTTTGCGCAGAGAGAACTTAAGAGTCTTCTGTTAAAACGGTGTCGTGTTAGCGGCCCCTAAGTTAATAACTAATGCGACGGAAGTGAATCAATCAAAACTAACTTTAGTTGGACAATAACTTTATTCTAGAGCTGCTATTAAGCCAAAACAATCTCTGTTACTTGAATTTCCTATTATCACTGTAAAGCCGTCTTGGAACAATCTACATTGTTAAAAGCGCTATATAAATGAAGATGACTTGACTACTGGTGAAAAGTAAAAAAAAAATTAGCAACAAAAACTGTTTAACAATAATAATAAGAACCTTTATTATGAGCACTAATAATAATTGATAAATAGCTGCAATCAGCAATTAAGGGGCCAAGCACAAAAAAGCAAGCATGTTATGCAAGCATGGCTGGGGTAATCAAACTGCAACAATGAGTAATTCAAGACATGATTTGTGATTTTTGTTAAACCGGCTAACAAACGCAAGCTCTATTGAGTGTAATCCATAATTGTAATACGTATAACATGCATGAGGTCAAAACCACAGTGTAATTAATCCAGATAATAATAAAAGGTCCAGGACACAGGGTAATCCTGGAAGATAGGCAGAAGAACAAGAACAAGACCATGACAAGGAAATCAGAGATAGCGTAGCGAAATGCAGAGTTACACTAAATTGTAACACGATATCGTAACACGATTTATAATAGTCCTTTACGATTGTTGCTTGTCAGACTGTACGAAAATGATCTTCGCTGTAAGTCATGTCACACTGTAAGATCTCAGTGATCATTAATGTCAGACTGTACAGCAGTCAAGACACGTTAAAAACAGACGCACACAAGAAAACTTGCCCAGAGTTTTACAGCATCAATCAATGACAAGTTCGGTCACAGTGAGCTGCATTACACGCAGGATAGAAATGATGACTACAAAGACATCTCTAACGTTAATTTTTGTCTTGAAAAACGAAGACAATTTGACGGTTGTCGTAGTAGAAGTCATACTGCAGGACTGCGAGTCAAATCTTCTGACACTGCCAGAATTTCGTCGGAGGTCAAATTTGATCGCAACTGTCATTAGTGATGTGACATTTGAACCGAGGCGTCGGAGCTTGTGTCGAGAAAAAATGGGCGTGCCAGATGAAGCCGCGATTCGAGGCTTGTGTTGTTGACGTGAAAATCACGTGACTGATGACAAACGAGGCCTCGGTTTGTGTGGATACGTCATCGGTTCGGTCTGAGTGTCGCTTCTGGATAAAAGGCGGTTCGAAACTCGCGCCACCTTGTGGGTGTTGTCAGCAGTAGTAAAAAGCAGATGTAGTAGTGTTAAAGAGTCAGAAAGTTAAATAACCATTACCAGGAAAAAGGAAAAGTCACAAAAAGCAAACAAATCCAAAAGGACAATCCAAATCAAAAAATCCAGAGCAATCCAAATAATCTTATCTAATTAATATAACAAGACTATAATATAGCTAAGCCTACTATAATTAATAATAACAATATACTATAACTATTCTAACCTGATAATGTAATAATATACAGCCCTAACACATGTATGACACCATAACGACAATGACAATGATAGGAGACAGCAAGAAAGAGGGAATCCTCCCCTGTCTGGGCTCAACAGAAGCATCAGTATCCTCATTTATACCAGCTGGCACTGACATTTTTTAAATAAGTGTGTTACCCCAACACACTTGAAATAATTCTGTTTCTCAATAAAAATCGATTGTAATCCTTCCTTCCAGACTATTCTGTTGCAGTTTACTTTATTACACTCCCTCCAAGCACTGCACTCAACACGGTGTCACTGTTGTTGTTCATACTGTCTGTCACTATCCAAACAATTAATGAATATTTAATTAACTGTGTGTGTGACTCTGCACAAGTAAATTCAGACAGAGAAAGATACATATTTTATATTATACACTGTAATGGACAAATGTCTGCTCATGTCTTTTTATTATTGCAAATGAAAGGTTACATACATCAACAGCGAGTACAAAATAAATAAATAAATAAATAAATATTTTTATTTATACAAATTTTTTTCTAAAATAGATATATTTTTCAAAAAAAAATTTTTTTTTATACAATTGGGGGGGGGGGGGGGGGGACACTGGTTCAGAATTAATGAATTTGTCTGCTATTTCTTTGCACAGTAGCTAGGTGTCACTAGTGAGCAATGCTGAATGAAGCTTCGAGTAATGAACCTTTGTATGAAGCAATGGGCTGCGAGGTATCAGTGGTTCAGGAAGCCTCATTTTGCCATCACTAACTGTCATTAATCGGCTGTCGGTGAACATGTTAAACTAGTAACGATCAAAGACTTCAGATTTTAGCCTGGGATTAGAGGAATTTTTAGAAAGACTTTACAAAGGATGGGCTTACACAGGGCTTATATAGGAGAACATAAATTAGATACAGGTGGAAGCAATCATCATGCGATGAGTCCAGGCAATTAGTCATGCGAAATGCAGTTCATAATGTGATAAGTGCCATCCGGTGGCTGTCATAGGCACTCCGGCTGGAAGACATGACAACAATATAATTTAATTTCGGATCACTTTTGACCAATAGGAGACGCTGTTCCCAATTGATGTTGTATGGTCAGTGTTGGGTGACAATGACATACAAAGTTTAGAGTCAATATGCCAAAGTGTTGCAGAATTCAGCTTGGCATCATAAAGCTTTTAATAACTTTTTGCTGGCATGGTCTGAAGATCATCTGAACCGATTTTGTTAAAAATTGGACCAATGGTCTAGGAGGAATTTTAAAAAGTAGGTTTTCCTTGAAATTTTTTCATTCCAGTTAATTTGCAGAGATATGTGCTAGCACATTATTTATGTACGGTTTTGTCAATCAAAAAGCTTTTAAAGGGATAGTTTGCCCAAAGTCCTGCTCGCGCTTGTCCGAAATGGCAGTGCGACCAGCATCAAGTTAAAAAAGGCACAAAAGTATAAAAAAAATTATCCCACATGAAACATGCCATATATTTCAAGTGTTTGGTGCTAAATGATAGGGTTTGGTGAAAAATAAACATACATTTTAAGTATTATTTATTGAAAATCCTGACCTTGGCCATTGGTCTGTTGTGCATGACTGCACATTCAAACCCTTTCGTACACCCCCAAGAATACTTGCCGATATAGCCTCAAAATTATGATATTTCAAGAATATTTGCTTTTTATTGGTGATTGCAGCTGGCAGACAGCAGCATTTATTAGTGCAAACAAAATGAAGGGCATTTTCCATCCTTTTCCAATGAGCTAAATGCCCAATGGGCATTTTTTTGACAATTTTTTTATTACATTTATGTCACCTAAATGTTTGCTCACTCATTGCGTTTTTACAATGGTGTAATTTTGTTGTTAAGAGTTTAGACAAAACAAATAAGCTTGATTTCAATCTTTGAATTAAATTGAAAAAAGTAGCAAAAATGTATAAAAATATTACAGATACAAATAAAGAGAAATAAAGAGAAAAGTTTTTGGGTAGGTCTAACACTAGTATTCAGAAATACTTCAGAAACTGAATAAAGTAATCAAATGTAAAATAACACTGAGTCTTTTAGTCCTGATGAAATGAAATACATAGGCTATTAATTCTGATTCCTTACCATTAAAGCAATCTTTAGTTGTTTTGACTACAACATTAATGACAGACACAGACAGTCTGCTGTCACTTTTAGAGCTAGTGGATGGATCCATTACTGTTTTCATTATACTGTCTGTCACACTGTCACATGCGTTTTATGCTTATTTAAGACATAACCGACTGTGTTTACGAGTTGACAAAAAATCTTGACAAAATTTTGTGTTTTTTCCCGTTAAAGCAATATAATATGCGAAAAATAACTTTTGTTACCCGCAAGCTGTTTGTGAGGCGACCCATTGTGCCAATAGTTTTGGCATTTTCCTGTCATCCCGCTCTGTCCCCACTCTCTTTACATTGGCACCAGTGTCTGGCTGTCTTCGTTTCAGTCCCTCAGTACACTCGATGGCGGTGTTGGCCCAAGTCCTGTCGGCCTGGCTTTGGTTCTGCTGTGACAGTCATATTGCTGTAGAGTAGTTTGGTTGTGCTAAAGCTCAGCTCAGCAGGAACAGACACGTGATCCACTTGATGCGTCTGGGCTCACAGCATTGGCTCAAAATGTGATCAAGTCCAACTCTTGGCTATTGGATAAATGTTTCTTTCCCAGATTAAAGCCGAAGAACAGTCAAACAGAAGCTGATGTTTGTCTTGTCCGCTAATCTAGTAAGATAATCAAAGGATGTCACTGCAGTTTATAAACGAACACAATCTATCTATCTATCTATAACATTAAAATATTTAGTTTAGTAAAACTCAAGAGGGCACAGGCTGATATATCTTTTAAATGCAATCTGCAAGCAATCACATCACTACTGCATTGCACAAGCTGATTAGCCTCTGTGGATCCTGCAGCCAATGAGAATGCTTGCTCAACATTTAAATAGTCTGGTTTACAGATTGCTGTAAGGTAATGTCTTCCAGTCAGGTTTCCGACCACATTACAGCACTGAGACGGCTCTTGTTAAGGTTTTCAATGACATCCACCTAAACACAGACAATGGCAAAACTACAGTACTAGTATTGGTAGATCTCAGTGCCGCGTTTGATACGGTCGACCACGACATACTTTTAAACCGATTGGAAAACTGGATAGGCCTTTCTGGTTCAGTTTTAAAGTGGTTTGAATCCTACTTAAAAAATAGAAACTACTATGTGTCCATAGGTAGTTTTACATCTGAGCATTTAAGCATGACGTGTGGAGTTCCCCAAGGCTCCATCCTGGGACCACTGCTGTTCAATATTTACATGCTTCCTCTAGCTAAAATGATGGAAAGCAACAATATTAGCTATCACAGTTATGCGGACGATACGCAAGTCTACATAACTTTGTCACACGGAGATTACAGGCCAATACAGGAACTGGCTAGGTGCATTGAAGAAATTAATTATTGGATGTGCCAGAATTTTTTTTAATTAAATGAGGATAAAACTGAGGTGATTGTTTTTGGAGCAAAAGACGAACGCCTAAAAGTCAGCACTCATCTCCAAACAACAACAATGCTAAAAACAACTGACAAAGCCAGAAATCTTGGCGTAATTATGGATCCAGACCTGAATTTTAACAATCATGTTAAGGCTGTAACAAAGTCTGCCTATTACCACCTTAAAAATATAGCAAGGGTTAAAGGTTTTATGCGCGAACAGGATTTGGAAAAACTTGTCCGTGCTTTTATCTTTAGTAGACTGGACTATTGTAATAGTGTTTTCACAGGCCTCCCGGAAAAATCTATATGACAGTTACAGCTGGTTCAAAATGCTGCTGCTCGGGTCCTCACAGGGACCAGGAGAATGGATCACATTACTCCGGTTTTGAGATCCTTACACTGGCTTAGTAACAAAGCTAGCTGATCCCACCCTATCAAACAGCATCCATATCGTGCAAATCCCAACAAACGTCAGGTTATGAAAACCGAGGTAGAATATTTGTTGACTCACGGCTTTGCAGTGCCAAGTCAAAGTCCGTGGAGTTCACCGTGCTTGCTTGTACCTAAACCTGATGGTTCGTGGCGATTTTGCACTGATTTTAGAAAGGTGAACTCTGTAACTAAGGCTGATTCCTTTCCTCTTCCTCGGATTGAGGATTGTGTTGATCGGGTGGGATCAGCTAGCTTTGTTACTAAGCTGGATTTATTAAAAGGATACTGGCAAGTTCCTCTGACACCCCGTGCCTCAGAAGTCTCGGCGTTTGTGACCCCCGATTGTTTTCTGCAGTATACATCTATGGCTTTTGGCATGCGAAATGCACCAGCAACATTCCAGAGGTTTATGATGAAGGTACTGTCAGGTGTGCCCAAATGTGAAGTCTACTTAGACGACATAGTTATCTACTCTGCAATGTGGGAAGAACATGTACAAACTCTTGAGTTGGTGTTTAAACGATTGTTGGAAGCCCATCTGACCTTAAACTTAACTAAGTGTGAGTTTGCTAAGGCAAGAGTAACTTACCTTGGCAAATTAGTTGGCCAGGGCCAGGTGCGGCCTGTGCAGGCTAAGAAAGAGGCTATTTTGGACTTCCCACGGCCAAGTAATAAGCGGGAGTTACGCCGTTTTCTGGGGATGACAGGGTACTACCGTGGTTTTTGTAGGAACTTTGCTACTGTTGTTACACCCCTAACTGATCTCCTTAAAGCGGAACGGAAATTTGTGTGGAATGCTGAGTGTGAAGCTGCATTTGATTCTGCTAAAGATCTGTTATGTCATGCTCCTGTGTTGTCTGCTCCAAATTTTGATTTGCCTTTTAAGCTACAGGTGGATGCTAGTGGGGTTGGAGCCGGGGCAGTGTTGCTGCAAGAAGACAAGGCGGGAATTGAACATCCAGTGTGCTACTTTTCGAAGAAATTCACCACATGCCAAAGAAACTACAGCACCATCGGAAAGGAAGCTCTCGCCTTGATGTTGGCATTGCAAAATTCTGAGGTCTATTTATGTAACGGTAGTATGGGCCCTATTATCGTATACACTGACCACAATCCTCTCGTCTTCCTGTCTCGTATGGCAAACTCAAACCAGAGATTAATGAGATGGTCTCTTATTCTGCAAGAGTTTATTCTTGATATAAGGTATATAAAAGGAGTGGACAATGTAGTGGCAGATGCTTTATCAAGAGCTCATATTGATGACTAAACTGCTCATAAATGTGTGGTAGTTGATCGCTCCCAGCTGTAACTGCTTATCAATTAAGAGTGAGCCAGCATAAAAGCAGAGCTCCAGCTACCAGACGGCGAGAAAACGTTCCCCCAAGAGCTTTCTCCAGAGCGTTGTCTTTCTCCTGCCCAGCCTGTTGTTACAATTGGTGGTTATTGAGCTGCTGATTACTTTATTTTGGTATTGTAGTATTCTTGTTGTTGGTTCATTGTGATATTTTTCCAAACACTTACTTTTTGTTATGTTAGTTAAAGAGAGTTATATTCTTTATCTTTTGAGGTTATGTTGCTTGATTAATAGCTGCTACTATTAACACTCTCTTTAGCAGCTACCTTAATGTTTGTTTATTTGGGTTTTGGGTTTATTGGTTTTATTTGGAACTTGGAAGCTGTAGGGAGGTGGATGCCCTTTGTTTAAACCTGTTTTCTCCTGTTTTGGGGTTAGTAAGGGAGTTAGGGTACAACTCTGTTATTTTTCTTTTCTTTCCTTTGTTAGTTTAGTTAGAGGTAAATTATTTCAGTTACATTGTTTTTTGTTTATTATTTTGGCCTTATCCTCTCCTGAAACTATTGCTTCCTTTTGTGTTTTTCTTTGTATTTGTATCCTATTTGAGAGGATAAGGCTTCATGTGTCGCAAATAATTGATTTTAAAGTACTCCTGCTGGTTTACAAATCACTAAATGGCTCAGGACCTAGTTATATTTCGGACTTGCTTGTAAGCTACGAACCATCTAGACCTCTCAGATCATCTGGGACAGGTCTGCTTGCTGTCCCCAGAATCAGAACTAAAAAGGGGGAAGCAGCGTTCAGTTTTTATGCGCCACATATCTGGAATAAACTTCCTGATAACTGTAAGTTTGCAACAACTCTCAGTTCTTTTAAATCAAGGTTGAAGACTTATAAAATGTTGCTTATTTTTAATTCATTCATTAATTTTACTGTATTGTAAATGTTATTATTTTATTTTTGTATTTAATCTGTTTTTAAAATGTTGCTTTTATATTTTATGTTCTACACCTTGTAAAGCACCTTGAATTGCACCACTGCTGAAACGTGCTATATAAATAAAATTGCCTTGCCTTGCCTTGCCTAAGGTAGTCCTGTGGCGTGTTGAAACCCTCCACCTGCCCCAGCTCCACGTGCCTAGATCTGCTATTAGATTTTATAAGTGTGTATTTATGCAGCAGCAGCATATCTTACATGCTCACAGCAGCATTTCTATGTATCTATTGGCAGTAGCAAGTCCATACTTGCTCTGTACAGATTAAAGTCCATGCTAAGAGTGACTTATCCACAGGTGATCCATGCAATGCTACTTTAGATTGTGGCCAAAAGGAGGCATCTAAAATGTGCTCCCTAATGTTTGAAGCAGCCTTCATATCAGGAGTGGAGCTATGGCAAACATTTTTTTTGTCTTAGTAGGCAACTCACTAACTGGGCTAGGCTCCAGCCCTATGACACTAGAAGGTCATTTAAGGACAGTGAGAACGAGGGAACTCACTGGTTTTGGAACAGAGCTTGAGTCTTTCTGGGCTGTGTAGTGCAACATATAGTTTCTTTCTGTTAGCATTGCAGAGCAGTTGAATCTACAGAGAATGTTTTACTAAGTGACTGAGTGTCTGTGAGCATGGCTTCTGAATCCTTTGGCATTCTTGAATTTTGCTGAATGCAATCAGATGTGTCTCTTAAAGGGATGGTTCGTAGTAAAATCAACCTAGGGTCCTTTGCACCATGACCTCAAGCCTTTTTTCCGAAGTGTTGACAACTTCGTGTTAACTAATAATTGTTGCAAACTGGTACTACCAACAAAACATTAGTGCATTCCTGGAACTGGGCGTTGTTACACTACATCCTTATGCTTCGCTTGCCAGGACTTTTACGTGCTTTTCCCAAATCACTGAAGTGACATCGACGTCCGGGTTAGCGGTAGGATGAGCCATCAGGTAAGTAAAATAAAGTAAATAAACTCTTGATGTACTTACAAACTTTCCAATGCTCCGTTTTATGAGTACAGAACCTATTTGTGCTACTGTAGAAGTTTGGTACCATTCTGGGCATTATTAGTGGGGTAATTTACGAGATACAACCTTGGATCCATTAGCGCCTGCACTAAGCCATTCGGCTGATATCTCTAAATAAGCTCTAACTTTAATAATGTTCGACCAAGGGAAAAAAGGCTTCTGGGGGGGTGTTTGGCTCGAGGTCATGGTGCAAAGGACCCTAAGTTGATTTTACTCCGAACCATCCCTTTAATGAGGTTAATAAGTGGGCCAAGTAGAGGGATAATGTATTCCACATATGCAACAAACTTTTAATTGATATTGCCCCATCTCATAAATATTCATTCCATCTGCCAGGAAAGATAAATGGGATAAGATTTGAGGAAAAAAGTATTATTCATGAAAACATAGCAGAGGAGTACAAAGTGTAAATATGAATATCACTAGAGTGAACATTCACTTAAATATTAATATAAACTAAATATAAACATTTTATCAGTATATAATATACTGTATATGCTTTGATACAAAGCATCCATGTTATTTAAAAGTTAACTGAATCCAACACATTGTGGAAACCCCTTGAATTTAAAACCCCCTGAGGTCGGCTGTATCGCCGGCGATACCAGCTCGCTTTTTTTTTATCAGTGTAAAAGAAACTCATAAATACTCTGTTGACTTTGATTTTCCATAGGAGTTTCATACATCAATCGATTCTGTTAAATGTGTATTATTTTTGTGTATACTCACAATAAAAACAAAGTGTTGTGCTTTTTGCCAAATAAAGAAAAATAAACACAAAGCGAGTTCTGCCTTCTCTCTGCCAGTGAAGTCCATTCTGAAACGTGTCCGAAAATGAACAATAACTCAGCGAATACTCAGTCAAACAGGCATACAGACACACAGGCATGAAGCTTGAATTCTCTTCTTTTAAATGAAGTAATTTATATAAAAAAAAAATATTCTCATCTTGTGAAATCTGTATTAAAAGAGAGCGATTCCAGTCGATTCCAGTCAGCTCATTAAAATGTAATGTGACTCCGCCTACGGAGAGCGCGCGCTATTCAAACGCAAATGAATGAGGCAATCCACGCAAACCTGTGAACGCCCCCATATCAGCTCGAGAAAACACAGGTTTATTCTAGGGCTGGTCCGAATACCATTTTTTGAGCTTCGAAGCTTCGGTAGTAATGAACATCGAATATTCGAAGCTTCGGAGAGAGGGTGCTGAAAATATTCTTCTCTCTAATAAAGGCAGGAATCTCGATGTGTCTGTATGTCCGTTTGCATTTTGATTATTTCGAGAACCGTTCATCCAATCGACTTCACAAGGGAGTGCAGTGTCTCATTTGGTGCAACACGCGGATGGACACGCGAGACGTGACACGCAACACATTCAGAATAATAAACTTTTAGTAAACTACAGCGAGCGGGAAGCGGCGCGGGCAGGGCTTATATGCTCCGAGAACGGACACTATACTAGTGATATAAAAGGCACACACACAGGTCTGTTACATTAAGCAATACTTTTAAGGTAATCTAATATTTTTCTGACTAACAAATTACTGACACAGTAAAGGGTAGATTTAAATAAAGAAAAACGAAATTTAAATAAAGAAAAACGAAATTTAAAAACGAAATTTAAATAAAGAAAAACGACAAAATTTAAATAAAGAAAAACGAATTTTAAATAAAGTAAAACGTAATTTAAATAAAGAAAAACGAAATTTAAAGAAAAAACGAAATTTAAATAAAGAAAAACGAAATTTAAAGAAAAAACGAAATTTAAATAAAGAAAAACGAAATTTAAATAAAGAAAAACGAAATTAAGTTAAATTAAAAACGAGATTAATTTAGATTGATAATAACGGGTAAAAAGGCTAATACATTTTGTTTCTATTAGCCTATTCTATTTTCCACAATGTCAAAGCAACGCAGCTTAATCCAAAACACAAGCTCAGGCATGAACTTCGGTCCATACAAACGTACGCCGCTGTTCTGCGCTCTAGCCAGAGAACACTCCCGTTGCTGGAACATAGACGTCGGTTCTATTTCTAGAATGCACGCGTTTTCCGCATGGCTCGAGCCGCGCCTCGAGCCGCGCACTGCTGTAAATTACTCCGAGTCGCCCCCTGTTGTTTCAAAGAATAACACAACGGCGCGCGCGTCAAGTATAAATGCCTCGTCCGTCTGGAGAGGTGCGCGCGCGGTCTGCGGTGACTCGCGCTCTTGCGGCTGCGTCGAGTTTAAACAAGGCTTGAGCCGCGTGTCTCACGCAGGCAGTGTGCAAACTCCAACCTGTTAACATGGGAGCCGAAAGAAAAACGGACACGCCACGCAGACGCTCACGCCACGCAGCCAGTGTGTCGCCGGCCTTATTCAAGCGCGAATGAGAACTGTTTCGCGGGGGATCCCAGGTGTGCAAAGAAAAAAAAAAAGAATATTCGAATGTCAAATTTTCAAATCGAATACCAACCCACAGAACGAATATTCGAATATTCGATTATTCGGGTACAGCCCTAGTTTATTCAGATCATTACTTGTTTACACCGTCTCGCAGCGCTGTGAGGAATAATAATAATGGAAAATGTCCCTCAGAAGTGCGGGTATATCGAGGAGCAAGGATCCGACTGAGCTGAGGAAAACTGTAGTAAGTTTTTTTTCCTTCTCACGTGAATCGCGTTTCTGTTTTGTGAATGAATGAACGGCAGAGATGCCCGCTGTTTACCACAGCTCGCAAAAAGACAGTTTAAATTTAAATCGCGTGTGTGAATAAATGATGATGTTTTAGCAAACTGTATTGCTATACTGAGATGAGTAAAAATCGACTGAAATATGTTGAAATAAAATGTAGGCTATTTGTATAAGCAACGTATTAAACTGCAAATTAACATTTATATGCCCTAATATTTCATAAAAACAACGTTACAGTCAGGCGAAATATGAAAGACAACATTTTGTTGACTAGATGTGGGTACAGTTTTTACTGTAGAATATACTGCCACATCAAATAAGCTTTTGTTTAGCAATTTCTATATATATAAAATACTATTTTTGTCAAAAATAAAGTCATCAACTAAGATGAATGAATGAATGAGGCATTTATATAGCGCTTTCATATGTACTACTGTACACCCAAAGCGCTTTACAATCATATCAGGGGATCTCTCCTCAACCACCACCAGTGTGCAGCATCCACTTGGATGATGCGACGGCAGCCACAGTACAACGGCGCCAGTGCGCTCACCACACACCAGCTATAGGTGGAGAGAGTGATAGAGCCAATTCAATGTAAGGGGATTATTAGGAGGACATGATTGGTAAGGGCCAATGGGTGGAATGTGGCCAGGACACCGGGGTTACACCCCTACTCTTTACGAGAAATGCCATGGGATTTTTAATGACCACAGAGAGTCAGGACCTCGGTTTTACGTCTCATCCGAAAGACGGTGCTCTCTGACAGTATAGTGTCCCCGTCACTACACTGGGGCGTTAGGACCCACACAGACCACAGGGTGAGCACCCCCTGCTGGCCTCACTAACACCTCTTCCAGCAGCAACCTGGTTTTTCTCAGGAGGTCTCCCATCCAGGTACTAACCAGGCTCAGCCCTGCTTAGCTTCAGTGGGCAACCAGTCTTGGGCTACAGGGTGATATGGCTGCTGGCTAAGATGTTAGCTGTTCCAATGTTGGCTATATTAACCCTCTGAGGTCTGAGCTGTTTTCTGGGCCCTGGAGGTGGTCTGACATGCTCTGACATTTGTGTTTTTTTCTGTTACTAGTGACATTTTCATGGCTAAAGTCTAATTACACTGTATTTAGCACAAACTCTGCTACAATAATATATCAGCAGCATGTATGTAAAAGTTTGTAGTTTTGAGATAATGACATTTATGCGTGGTTTGTGAAAATACAAAAAAAAATTCTCACTGAAATAAGGCCATGAAACCCATACTGATTATTTCTTCACAAGACTTTTGAAAATTGTATGACATAGCCTAGAATATTTGCTCCAAAACTATGTGAAAATCACCCTGACTGCTCATTCAGATAAGACAATATATTGATTTAAAATTTCTAAGACGTGTTTTGTGTGACAAAGCCATATGCGAAGGGGCGTGATCATCTCATGAATATGTAAGCTTTTACACCTGAGAAAGACAAAGAAACTCCCCTAACTGCCCTATTAGGAGCGATCAGGCCCTGTCATTCAGAGCAACCTTGCACAAAGAATGAGGAGATTTAAAAAAGAATGGCTTTTAGATTGTTTGGATTTATTTACAACACAACACAATCCAAAAATACAAATGACAAAAGAGCACATTGAAAACAATGATCCAAAGACAGAGACCTTTGTGCCATTCCTAAAAACATACCTTTCATTTCCAAGGTGTTTGATTTTCACTTTACCATGTTCATGTACAGAGACTCATGTGAATGTTGAAGTCAGCAGGACTCAGTTGCATCTGGTCCCTGAAAGAAAGAAAAAAAGAAAAAAACTGTGAACATACTGATATCAAGAGAAACTATAGGGCTGCACGATTTTGGGAATAGATTTTAGATTTTTCTGGTTAAAATTTCTTTTTAAAATTCACAGAATACACACACACACACACGTTTCCAACAATATATAATGAACATGAATATAGGCCTTGTAGGCATAGGCTACGCAGTGCTGCATAAAATAATAATAACAATAAATTAAATCTTCCAAAAGATTTCAAGAACAACTACGCTAGAGAAAAATATATTGATTATCATATGTTACTTCAAATGTTTCCATTCGTTATGATGATATGAAATGAGATAATAGTAAAAACATAAAGCCTATTGTTTGGTGCATTTTTCCTTTCAAACGCAATCGCGCTCCAAAATATGATACTCAAACCCACAGCGCGCTCCAAAATATGATAGCCTACATTCAAACGCGATCGCGCTCCAAAATATTCAACATTATGGTTATACATATCTGTTTGAGCAGATATCCACAAACAGTATTTAACAGTAAACACGGGTCTAAATAGTATAATATTCACCATATATCTAGCAACAGTTCAACTGCAATGTGAAGTTTATGCAACAATACCATAAACTAATAAGTAAGAATTTCTTACCTTACATCTTTCTTGTCTTCAAATCGCGTTCTTCTTCTTCTGATGTAAATCCAATGTAAGCTCAGACGTGTCTTCCAAACTCGACGAAAAGCAGAGACTTGTGAAGTGTTTTGGTGTTTTGTGTTTGAGGTAACGAGGGCGTTCGCGTTCCATGTGGAGATTTGCATGTGAATCTCTTTTGCGCGAGAGGGCGTGTCGAATTAAAAAATAATTAGCAAGCGTTTGAGATACTGGACATCCTGTTGGTTTTATACAAATTACTTAAACAGAGAATATTTGTTTTCAGTTTGAATCCGATCATTTAAAAGTACACACTTAAATGTGTATAAAGGTGTATGGCTCATAAATGTGTGAGAAGGATTCGCTGAGTTATGTTTCAGTTTATAGACGTGCTCAAGAAAAAAAAGTTCACCGCGACGGAGAGGCAGAACGCACACCCTGTTTATTTTCTTTATTTTACAAAAGCACAATGTTTTGATTTGATTGTAAGTGGACACATACAAAAGTAGAAATATCACAGATTCTTTTTTTATATTTCTTTTAAAAATACCACATGGATAATTTGTGCTTCACTATCCCGTTTATTAAGTTCTCCCCATTTGGTGCCCCGAGTACTTCCACACTTTTTAACTGTAAGCACATTTTCAGTGAGGCACGGCTGGGATGGGCTACTTTTATGTATATGTGTATAATATGTGTTTAATGTGCATTGGCTACTCAAGCAGAATGTGAAGATAAAATGACACATTAGGTCCTAATAGGACACAAACAACATTTATGGTCCGGCTTTATATTAAGTGTCTTTAACTTCTATTTAATAACATTTATATTATTTAAACCATTTGAAATGCACTTATTGTGTACAAACATTTTTATAGATATATATTCATTATTTCAGATTCAACAAGAGGTCCATAGGAGAACATGTAAAAGAGACAGACAGACAAATAAAAACAAAGGATTACTATAATCCATATTATTCCATATATTCCATATTATTCCATATAAACAATTTCTCCAGTGCCTCCAAAGCAGCGAGCTGTAACTAGTACTGCTCTGGTCAGGCCATGTAAAAACAATTATAATTTCATTTTGCGAGTCCATGAGTCTCATCATAAATTTATAAACAACATTTCTTATTACAGCATTTAGTGTGGTCACATCATTCTGCACAAACAACTGGCTGGCACTGGTCCAGCGAGGGACTTTCAAAAAAATCCTAAGAGCATCATTGTATGCTACTTGTAACTTCTGAAATACAGCTTTTGTGTAGCAACACCACAGGTGGGCAGTGTAGAGTGGTGTGCAGTAGGCTTTAAACAAGACTATTTTTACATTTTCTGTACACATTCCAAATTTCCGTGCCAGCATATTAGCTTGTGCATACAATTTACAGTACTGCCTCTGGATGTCATCATTATCAGAGAGGTCACTCCTTATAATGTGACCGAGGTACTTCACTTTTTCCACAACTGCCAGATCCCCTCCTGACAAGTGAAACATGGGAAATACAGCCTTACGCTGCTCTCTAGTCCTCACAATCAACACAACAGTCTTTTTCGGGTTAAACTTGATGTCATATCGTTCACCATATTCAGTACACACATCAAGCAATTGCTGGAGGCCTGCAGAGCAGGGTGACATAATGACCAGGTCATCAGCATAAAGTAGATGGTTTAATAGTCTTTCCCCTATCATGCAGCCGGTCTTATAGTATTTCAATGTTCGGGAGAGATCATCCATATAAAGGTTAAAAAGCATGGGTGACAGGATCCCACCCTGCCTCACCCCATTAGTCACAGAAAAAGGTCCTGATATCACACTACCCCATCTAACCTGCATTGTTTGATGTGTGTACCAAAAACCTAGAATCCGGATTAGGTAGGGAGGAACCCCTCGCTGTTGCAGTTTTTCAAACAATTTGCCATGGTTGATGCGGTCAAACGCTTTAGAGGCATCCAAGAAACACAGTGGAGTTCTGCCCTCTGTACTTCCTCACAGCCTCTTTCATGGCATAGATGCACATATCAGTTCCATGTTGACTTTTAAAACGAAACTGCTCATCAGTGGTGACAACATATTTCTGAAATCTATCCAGGAGTACTATTTCAAAAACCTTTGATATAACACAAGCCAATGCAATTGGCCTGTAATTGTCAATACTGGAGATTTTCCCTGTTTTATCCTTCACTACAGGTGCAAGTACAACAGACAGCATAGAGCTGGGCAATATACCATGCGTTAACATTGCAGTAAAACATAAAGCAAGCAATACCACAACTCTATGACTGGCAAATTTTAAGTGCTCCGCTGTGATTTGATCCAAGCCACAAGATTTACCCATTGATAGTTTCCTAATGGCTTTAGTTACCTCCTTCAATAGTGACACTCACATTGTCGGGGGAGACATCACCAATACTGAAGTTTTTACTTTCTACACAATTGAATAAATCACTGTAATGCTTTCTCCACAGCTCCACAACATTATCAGGCCCTGTAACTCCCTCAACACTAAAGGGCAGAGGAACTTAGGCAGCATTCATAACCTGAATTTATTTCCAAAAGTCTTGCACATTATTTTGCAACAGTTTTCGCACTAAGGAGTCAGCCCTCAGATTATGCTCCGTCCTTTTTATGTACCGTACAGCACATTTAAATTGCTTATCCATCTGTTTTTTATGCTCAAGTACAGGTCCGGTCCTTGGTTTACCCGCAGCAACCCAATTTATAAAGGCCACTTTAGCCTGCTGGTGATGTTTCCTTACATGCTCATTCCATCCAGATCGGGCATTTTGTTGTTTAAAACTTTTTACAAAATGGTGTACTTGAGTCTTTTAATTCAAACACAACTAGATCATACATCTTACACACATCCTCTCTATGATTCAGATTATCACAATTAATATTTCCACACATTAAAGCATTGTATGGAATAGGGATATTCCCAAGGTTCCTCTCTGTCAGATAATAATAGTGCTGTAAATCACACTCTGTGAGCTTTACCCACCCCACTTTCCCATCACTAATGTGGGTATCATGAGGGGTTAAAGCGGGTAGACTCTCCACATTTAGTGTAACAGAGACAGGCATATGATCCGCAGTTGCCATCCCATACAAGATCTCTAAGTCCACTATACCCTCCTGAGCATCTGCAGTACTTATGCAGTGATCAAGCCATGAAGTTGTATTCCAGGCTTCACTGACATATGTATAGCTATCACTTGGCAAGAAAACCTTACTTGACAAGTTTAGCTTATTGTCTTCACAAAACTGAATTAAATGCTGACCAAATATGGATATACATAGAATATCAGTGTTCTCAAACAGTTGATCAACAACCAATCGCCGGGCTTTATCCGCTGCATTTTGTCCTAGCCGCAGGCCCCGAGTGTTATATGATACGACCCTCATAGATATTTACATCAGTGGCACATTCGACTCTGCGTCCCCAAAAGCCGCTGTTGCCTTGGGTTTACGCACTTCATAGTAACGTCGCACAAATGCGCCCTCTGGCCACAAAGCCGGGTCATACAAGTCTTTAACATCATCACACTCTGCAACAACTTTGAACGAACTATATCTACTCTGTGTTGAGGCTATCTTTGAGCAAGTAACTTCGCGTCCAAGTTTGTTTCGCAGGTAAAGTGAGAGCGTGTCTGCCTCTAGTTCAGGCGCAAACCTCGTGGCAAAGACACTCACCATTTTCGTCCTCACAGTTCGAATGCTACTCCCGGGGCCGGTTCCAACAATGCCACTTCTCTTTTCCCGTTGCAGTGGCCTATTCAGTCGGGGTTTAGGTCTCCCCAAGGTAGCAGCCGAGTGTGGTCTGTGGCGTTTAGCTACGGTGCTCCACATAGCTACTGCAGTCGATGTGTTAGCATCCCCCTCCGCCGTACTTTCCGCTGTGCGCGCGCTACACATAGCCCTAACCCCGCTGGACAGCCACTGTGCCGGTGCATCAGGCGCGCTCCCCGTGCCCTCCTCTTCTGTCACCGCATCATTATAGACCTGCGGTGCCAGTGAAATTGCAGCCTTACCCGGACCGCACTGCTCCACCGCGGTCAACCGCCAGTGTAGATCCTCTGACGCGGCACACAGTTCAGCAGAAGCACTTGCCTGTATATTCATTCCCTGCTTCAAAGCAGTCATATCTGTACTCAGTTTCTCAATTTTAGCAAGTAAACATGAGACATCAATGCTGTTAAAAGTCACAGGCGGCAGTTCATCCAGGCGATGTGACACAAAGCGAGGAATTTTGTCACCAAGCTCATTTAGTAGCGCCAGACAACTTTTAACATTGTTTGCGTCTTTTTGTTCTCCTCTGTGCTGAATATTACGCTGTGTAGACCCAGGGCAGAGATCATACAGAACTTTCTTTGAACTCGCAATCCATTCCGACGGAAAATGACTTGTAGTTAATAGCACAAGCTCATCTTGCGCCATTGTCCTCATTTTAACAACAAGAAAGTTCAATAATTCATCTTCCACAACGATGTTACCATCAGTGGTCGTATACATCTCAGGTTTAGTTTTCACCAGAGAGACAGCAGACTCTCCACCTGCCTGTTTCTCTCGGCCAGACGCCATCTTTAGGTCACCTGTACCTATACATTTGTACTTATATTTTAAAAACCCCTGCATGTAATTACTGCATAAATTAAGGCAGCAATTACAGTTCGTAATTTTTCAGTCAAGTTAGTGAAATGTACATTATTCGCCATCACATGAAGAATTAACATTTTGTTCAACTTAAAATGGGGTTTCTGGGGTTTGACAATATTTACCTGACAAAATTTAATGGCGGTATTGTTTATGAATCGTAAAGCCTTTAAATTCTATATGGTGTGAGCTTTTCCTGCATTATAAGTGTATTATAATAAGAACCCTGGTAACATGTGACTTTCTTTCTCCATAAAGAAGCATTAGCAGAGGTTAATCACACCAAATAAGTAACCTTGTTGCATAATCTACCCCATACTCAAATGTCTAGTTATCCAGTGAACATTTACTTATTACACGTCTCTCTGTAATACTTGATTCTGGGCAATTGTGGCAATTATTATATATTTTTTGGCTAGTCATTGCACTATAGTTTCATCACTGCATAGTCTCATTCTCACATAAAATTAATTCAGTCCAATAATCAATCAAGCAACTGGGATAATGTACAGTTAGTCATTATTGCAAAATAAACTCCTTCAGGATGATACAAGACACCTCCGTTTTGTAATTGGGTTATTTTGTCTGTTTATTTCCTGATAACCAACTATACTGAACATTGTACTTTACTTAGCTATTTTGTAACATAATTGTGGGTAATGACTATTTTTCTGGTTTTCTATTCAGCTAGACATATAAATACAAACCATCTGAACTCTGTCCTGAATATCTTCCTTTTTTTTCATTCTTTCCATCTTTGGATGCAGACAAAAATACAACAAGAGACAGTGTAGATTGTGTAAGGTCTGGGCTCAGTTATCTGTGTTTGACAGAGCTGAGCTGTGATAGAGTTGCTGAAAGACCCCTATTTATGTAAACTGCTTCCAATTCCCTTAATTTTTTTGGAAATCAAGGATTTTTGTGTGGCTTTTATGTGGAACAAATAGGAGTAGTTAAATGAGCTGGATGAGAGTCGTTTTTAGAATGTTGAAATGCTCTTTTCTTTTGAGTGCTCCTGATGGGTATTGAAAGAGGACAGAGACATTTATAAGGCCTGTATTTTCTGTGGTAAAATATTCAGAAGTAAATTCATTCAACGGTTGTACTCTGTATTTCAGCGCAACACTTTGTTTCTTATTCAGAAGAGCCACAATTCAGTTTAACCAGGAACTACACTCTGTATGCAAGTAAATTATATTTTTTCCTACACAGACATGCCCCTTTTATGCAAATTAGGTACATTATAGGATGCGCATGATTCACAAACATCAGCTATTTTTTCCTGATGCAGTTAATGTTGTGCTATTACTGCCCATCGAAATCTAGTGGTAAACATAATATAACAGCAGTAATTCATCAATTGATTCATCCAGTTGTGATCAGTGCTTATTTATTGGGTGCTTACATGTTACCTAATTTGCATAATTTAGTAGTGAATCAGGTGTTAAAACATGTCCATCCCTTATTAGACAAAAACAACCTTTGGAAGGTTTGCGTTTGTTTGCTCCAGCAAAAACCAAAGCTATTGAGTTATGACAGTAATGGGCATCTCTGCACCCATCTCTGATTCTCTCTCTTGTTCTGTGCTGAAATAGTCTCTGATTTACAAGTTTGATTAACATGGAAATGAAAGATGAACTGATGCTGTGTTTGAACTGATGCATCCTGTCGTTCTCAGCATGAAGAGCCTCATAATTAGACAAAATTTTGAATCTCTACAAAAAAACATTCCTGATCCTGACAAACTGTGTGCTGCACAGTGTCTGAGGTAGGGCATAGTACAGATTCCAAGGACCCCAAAATATTATAATTCCCTTACGAAGGACCAGCATATTATTAAATTCGACTAATGCTAACTTTTATTTTATTTTTGATTAGTTTACTTAGTTTTTTGGCTTTGTTTTATGTTTTGCAGATTTTGAATTGCACATTTATATTTTGCCCTCATTAAGGGAGGAGCACATAAAAAACAAATAAAACTTTGATAACAATAAAAATACATGGAAGAAATAAAAATCTATATATATATATGGCCCCTACACAAAGTTTATACTAGATACACACTCATTACACACACTCGCATCATATGCAAACTTCTGCTATCTAATCAGGCCTTTTAATCAGAGACAGAAGTAAAGTTAAATTCAGTTAATGAGGTAGAGAGTGTGAGATAATTACTTTGATCGACCTCATTCCCTCATTAAGGATCATTAGCAGTCTCTGATATTTAACAGGCTGAGGTTCAAACTAATTGACATTGCCAAAAGCTGAAATGCTTTTGTATAATTTATAATGAAAGGAGTATAACAGAGGTGTCCAAATTCTGTCTTGGAGGGCCAGTGTCCTGCAGAATTTACCTCCAACTTGCCACAACACACCTGCCTGGAAGTTTTCAATATGCCTAGTTAGAGCTTGATTAGCTGGTTCAGGTGTTTAATTGGAGTTAAAGCTAAACTCTGCAGGACAGTGGCCCTCCAGGAGCAGAATTAGGGCGCTTTCACACTGGCAGTTTAGTGCGGACCGGGGCACGGTTCGCATGAAAAATCGCTAATGTGAACGCTGTCATCGGACCCGGGTGCGCACTAGAGTACCGAACCCGAGACTACCTGGAGGAGGTGGTCTGAGCTCGGTTGCTCCCGAACCGTGGCGCGGTTCGCTTTAATGTGCAAGCAACACGGACTCGGGTGCGCGCTTGTTCAGGAAGTATAGTATCCCGCGCATGCGTATCACTGTCGATATCATTGTTTCCTCACACACGACAACCATGAGTGGCAGGGGAACGTTGTGGGACACTGAAGAGGTGATGTCTCTCACTATGTTGTGCATAATAGCACCAAAAAAACAGACAAATTACAGCTATGCTCAGTCGAGTTGTATTATCCATGCATTTTCCGTGTGCGTTTGCGATGACGTAAGATCACTGCAAACGCACCTGGGTTCGATACAACTAATTGAGTGTGAAACCAGACCAACGCTGCGGGGGGCGCCGGGAACTAGCGCACTCGGGTTCGGACCGCAGCAAACGAACCCAGTGGAAAAACGCCCTTAGACACTCCTGGGCTGCATCCGAAAACCTAGGCAGCTGACTTGTTGCCTCTGCCCTATCAGGCAATGACTTTGCAGGCAGCGTCTGCACACAAAGGTACCTCACGAAACTGATTTCAAACAGACTTCGGAGGCAGAGTAACAGTTTAATGATCTACAGCAAAAGTTCAGTCTCTAGTTCAGTCATGACAATTCTCAGAATAGTTTGAACACAATATTTTATTAATGAGAAATATATATGTACATGTAAATAGCTTTGGTTTTGGCCACAATCTGCTACGCTGCTGCTGTTGCAGGCTAGACCACTAAAAACTTCTGTTGCTACAGAGCAAGTACAAAGACTTGCTCCATAGCACACAGACATTAAATTGCTGCTGCAAAGAGACCCTGTTGCAGATCTAGACAGGCGGTGCTGGGGTGGAGGAGGGTTAAGAACTAGTTATAAATGACATCATAAGTGGAAAAAGTTTATCAAAAATGTACATTTACACACAAACTAACAACCAGCCGCAACTTTCAGATGTCCATATTTATTTTTCTAGCTCAACTGTCATAGAATGGAAAGCACAGGATTGTGGGATATCAAAGGCAGCGAAGGATACATCTATGCTGCCTCCAAAAATCGATCAGATGAAGGTATCTCAGGGGACAGGAAGTGAAACTAACATTGCAGTCAGACGTGCCTTGATGCCTTACGACCTTGGAATGCGTCCTCTGAAGGCAACATTTATCAGTTTTCGGACGCAGCCCTGGTGTACAGTGAAAATGTAGTGCTGGGTAATCATGTTGTGCTCTCACCTGATTTCACTCAGTGATCATTGGAAATTGGCTGGAAGGGATATGTCTGTTTCCCTCTGTGAGCTTAAACAAACTCTTTCTTTTGGTTTGTCTCTTTCCCACCTGTTTTTATGATTTCCTTTCCTCAAAGCCATAAATGTCTTATCTCTTCAGTGAAAAAAACAAACAAATCAATTTTGGAAAAACATCATGCAAGGAAAAAGGTGCTGCGAACAGTCTGAAAAGTGGCTCATTTTCATTCAGATTAGTGAGAGGCTGGAAAATGGTTATGAAGAAATTAAATTATTATTGATTTTGCCACAAAAATTATAGTGGACTTCAGGGGGAAAAAAACAAGCTAAAATGCATTATATGGCACTTTAAATACGTATAAACTAAACAATAAAAAACAACCAGCTGAGACAGGATATAGTGCCAATAAACTGTGACCACAACATATAACAGCAATATAATGTAGTTGACTAAATATTTATTGAGACTGCTGATGTTGCACACAAAAGTGCAGACATACAAACAGCAGGTTTGATGCAAGGAAAAAGGTGGCTGGAATGCAACATTTTAGTCAACAGCAAGCTGGGAAGCCGTGGGGGATATTTGGTCCAATTCTTAAAGGAGTCATGACCTGTAATTTTCACTTTTCCACGAGAATCAATGTATGTTATGATTGCCTAACGATTATACACTGGCCGGGAAGCCGATATTTAAAAGTGAAGCGTTTGTTTACCCCTGGGTTCGTAAACCAGCCCACGTGCACGCGCACTCAAATACGAGATTTTAATTTCTGCCCCGACTTGACGTCAAGACGGGGCAGGATATACCATATATGGACACCGCAGACCTATGCTGCAGGAAGCCCGCCCTGCCCCTCTCCCCCTCATATTCAGTCGCGAAAGATGCAGAAACGTAGTGCACACGTGAGTTGCTCTGTTGTTGACTGCCAGGATCAACATGTAACTTAAATGTGTTTTCTCTCCCAAGAACGGACCAAGCTGTCAGGGACCAGTGGATTAAATTCATTTTTAATGACGCGGTTCCTACAACCCTTCCCACTGGCTTAACGTTAGGTGTCTGTGCTAATCATTTTACGCCGGAATCGTTCACAAATTTGAATGTCTAAAAAACCACAACGTGAAACAAGGCAAAAACACCACATGATAGCAAACGTTGATCTCAATAACCACTGTAAGCTGATAAAAAAAAGTAGACTACATATCCGTTAATGTAATCTACATTAAATAAAAGGTATAATGTATGTCTCAGTCAAAATGATTGTCTTTACCATTCAGAGACATCTTGATGTAGACGTCCTTTCATCGACTCTACATCTTCCCTTTCCAGCTCAGGTTCAGAGTCTGGCTCGTGCATATACGGTTGAATTCCGTAGGTCGCGGCCAGGTCGGGTTCATTCACAACTTGCGCCATGATGTCATTTTGGAATGATATGCTGAAGTTACCTGCGGTGTCAACCCCCCTCCTTCCTGCCACTAATCAACGCGCCCCTCATTTGCATTATTAAAATGACCGTCCACGACAGCCAAAATATCGCATCAGATCTCGCGAGACAATAATGCCTTCAGAAATAAGGGTCAGAGGAGCTCTGTGTTTATTTTTTGTCCACTTTTCTTTTTTAGAAGGGCCTGAAAGACTATAATAGAGCGTGGGTATCCAAGGTAATACTAGATTATGACTCCTTTAAATTAAAGAGGAAATTAAAGAAATGGAGTAGAAAGAGTCATCTATCCCTCAACAGACTGTGTAGATCAACAGGTGTTGTGCTCTTGTAAACCTTGCTTGGTTGAAGTTCTTCAGGCTATAAAATGGCCCATTGTTTTTTATTTTTATTTTAAAAAGGACGATGCGGAAACTGAGGTTATTCTAATTTGCCTTTTTTAAATTCAATTAAATTTAATAAAAAAATTTGTTGCTAGAAATGTATTATCAGTATAAAAAAATGGAGCAAAAATTTTGTGATGTTGATTTTAAACCTTGAATGAAAAAAGAACCATAAATCAACAATTGTTAACCAAATTAACTAAAGCTACAAATAACTCAAGCTACCATTGTCTTCTAACATGTGCAAAACATATATAAATTAAAGCTCCAATTTGTATATTGTTTGGAAAGACATGATTAATTGTGTTGTTTTTCTTTTAATTAATTACAGTAAATGAATGTTAAATTAACAGCCCTTGCAATAATGTGTATTTGATAAAATGTTGCCTAAATCCCTGCTGTTTATTTCCAGGTTTAATTTAGATTTTCGGCGTGGTGTATTAAATGAAATGAAATTTAAATAAAATAAAATGAAATAAAAATAAATTAAATTAAAAATATGTAATAAAAATACGTGAATATTTCATTTTATACTGGTTTTGTATTTTTACAACAGCTTGAGGCTACACTGGCCGTGACAAAGAAACCATTGCAAATCCATTTGTTTTATTCCGAAGTATCAGAAGTAATGTGAGGGCTTGGAGTATGTCAGAAATAGAACAGGGCATCAGTTTACTATTGGGAATGTGTTGTGTTACTTAACGCCACATCCAGTGTAAGCAGAATAACTAATTATGGGTTCTATTTGCTTTTTTTTCTGCATTGGGCCACTCGCGTCTGGTGTAGACACAGTGTTTGGAATGACTAAATTCCATTTAAAAACTAGAACAAAACAGAACTGAATAAAGCAATATGCTGAAATGTTTGCTTGCTGGTGTCTGTTTGTTTTTAACTCGCATGCACTTTTTGCACGATGCAAATTCTAAAATAAAAAAAATGTTTTTGTCGACTTTTCCAGTTTTGAGTGGATCAGTGTGCGGTCAGCCACCCTTTTTGTTCATTCCTAAATTCCATTTAAAGAAATGTTGTTTACCCCAGAAGACAGTAAAAAAGTCTATAAGCGATCCATTTGAAATTGCCTGCTTAATCTATGAAAATAGTAAAATCCAATAATGAATGCCAAAAAAAATTAAATAATTATATACATGCGCTGTGCATGCCTTGCATTGTGATCATTGTACATTCAATTTAAAGGGATAGTTCACTTTGAAATTAAATTTTGGTATGTTTTAGCTTACCTCAAGGGCATCCAAGATGTAGGTGTCTTTTTTTCCGCAGTAGTTTCAATTTTGATATTTTTAGGTCAAACCGTTTTTGTCTGTCAGTCATAATGCAGGTCGATGGTCACTGTCTCAAAGAGCATGCACAGAGTCCAAATTAAAACAATTTCCCATCGTCCAAATTAAACAATTCCCCATCGTAAGTACATATTGATGGCCTAAGACACGAAACGAGCGGTTTGTGTGAGAAAACGAACAGTATTTATATCGTTTTTAGCTCTTATACACAGCCACGTCCAAGTGATCTGAGGGCGCTCGCGCATCCTGGTGTGTGACGTGTACGCAGACTGGTGCATAGATATATACACTAGATGTCGCCTTAAAGACATTCGTTCCAATGAACTGCCGTAGACAAGGCGACATCTAGTGTATATATATCTATGCACCAGTCTGCGTACACGTCACACACCAGGATGCGCGAGCGCCCTCAGATCACTTGGACGTGGCTGTGTATAAGAGCTAAAAAACGATATAAATACTGTTCGTTTTCTCACACAAATCGCTCGTTTCGTGTCTTAGGCCATCAATATGTACTTACGATGGGGAATTGTTTAATTTGGACGATGGGGAATTGTTTTAATTTGGACTCTGTGCATGCTCTTTGAGACCGTGACCATAGACCTGCATTATATGACTGACAGACAAGAACGGTTTGACCTAAAAATATCAAAATTTTAACTACTGCGTAAAAAAAGACACCTACATCTTGGATGCCCTTGAGGTAAGCTAAAACATACCAAAATTTTATTTCAAAGTGAACTATCCCTTTAAGCATCCCCTTAATGAACATTTAAGTCATATAAGCCAAAATAGATTTATTAAAATCAACTGAATCAATAGCAGGACCAACAAGTACAAACTCAATATTATTCAGAATTTCTCAAATAAAAGTTAGTTAGCAGAAGTCAGCATATCAAGGTGTTGTTTGTTACCACCATGGCCACCGCTTGCACATCCCAGTTTGAATGCACTTCTCGTGTATGAAACAGTGCACATGACAGGTAACAAAACCGCAAGAAAAGCTTGTGATGTGTACCGGCAACCATACGTTTGTTTTAAATTTTTTTTTATTTTTTTTTTAAATACATTTTTACAATGTACAAAAAACTTTTGTTTTCTTCTAATGCTTAACGACACTTAACAACTAGCTGACACATTATAAGACTGAACTGAACACACTTACAGACTGTTTCGAATGACTGGAGCAGATTTTAAACACCGACTGTGAACACTGACTGAATTCTGTCTCTGACTCTGCGCGTTTGGGCATGATCAGTCGTAGGTATCAAATTACATTCATAATTGGAATCGGCCTTACAGTCATTAAGTGTGTTCCCGGTATACTCCCTCATTTTGCTCATCTTCTGAGTGGACATTTCTCTGACCCTTCCGTGAGTGACAAAGAGAACACAAACTCATGCAAAGTCTGAGGTAAATTGAAACAATTCTTTTTTCTTCTGCAGATATACACTTTTCCAAATAATGTGTTAGTTTTTAAAATGTAACATTAACTTGACAGTAATCTGAACATAGCCTTTGTAAAAATCTAAAGCAAGACATAAATGTGCAATATTGTCACGAATATAGCACAATGCACACAATATCACCCTATTTGGACAATTTTTTTTAATTTTGCACTATTTTCCTGCCTGTTTGTTGTCATAGTTACTGATTTGATTCATCATCTCTGTCAGCTGTGTATTGTTAATCACCTCGTTTGTCTGTGTATTTAAAGGGCACCTATTATGCAAAATTCACTTTTACATGGTGTTTGAACATAAATGTGTGTTGGCAGTGTGTGTACCCAACCACCCTATAATGATAAAAATCCTCCCAGTGCTTTTTTTTAAATCCCCATAATTCATAAGCACCGTCTCAGAACAAGCCGTTCTCAGATTCGGGGCAATGTGACGTACTTTTGCACAAGCCCCGCCCACGACTGTTGACTGACACTGCAGTTTTAGCGCCCTGAGTGAGCTGTACACAGTCCGCCATTGTTTCGACACTAGACCAGCTGTAGACAAGAATGTCTCCTAAGATTGATGTGTTTTGTTATAAGATGTAAGAATGAACATAGCAGTTTTCATTTACTCCCGTTGTTACTCGAGGATGGATCTGTACCAACTGTTCGTGATCCAGGTTACAGTCTCCGGAGCGATAGGCCTAACAATACTGATCAGTGATCACGGCAGAAATGAAAGTGGCAGCGCACTTTATGACAGCTCATCGAGTCGTGTTACGGATATAAAGTTTACCAGTTTATTAAGCACCCACTGAAAAGGTGTGTATATATTTGTTTACTGTTAGTTATAATGAGTGTTTTGTTTACTTCGCTGTGTATGTTGATGATAATGAAAGAGAGAGAGAGAGAGAGAGTTTATGGATAAGACTTTCTGTAGTAAAACTAACGCTTAATTTTTTGTGTGACATACGATAAACTTCATTGAACACATCAGTATATTTTGGGCCATCATTCGGACGTGGTCCACTACAACGGGCTTGTACTAATAGTGGATAAAAGCAAGATGGAAAAATAAGTTATAACCGTAATTAAACTAAACTATACCTGTTCTATTTCCATACAGCATTCCCTGACTCTCTAGGCATTATTGTCCGACTCCGGATAGAAATGAACACCGCTACAGAGAGTTTCTGTTTTAATATTATCATTCCGCGAGATGAGATTGTCCTGAAACTCCGTGAGGCTCCGCCTTCTGTGCCGGCAGCAGCAGCTCATTTGCATTTAAAGGGATACACACTAAAACGGTGCGTTTTTCTGAGCCCCAAAAAGTGACAATTTAAACATGCTGTAAAAAATGTTTAGCTAAAACTTCACATACACACTCTCGGGACATCAGAGACTTATTTTACATCTTGTGAAAAGGGGAATAATAGGTGCCCTTTAAGTCCTGTGTTTTCAGTTCACCTGGGTCTAATCTCATTTACATATGGTTGTGTTTTCTTGCTGTTCTTTGTGTGGATTTAGCTTGTATATATTATTAAATACTGTTTGAAGTGAACTTTTTATCTTCATATTCATGTTTGTTTATGCTGCATAACACATGCATGCACGCACGCACGCACACACATACACACCGCGTGCTTCAAAACAATACTTAAAATTCTTTACCTATTAGTCATCTTTTCAATGAGCTAAAAATGGTGGTGTTAGATAACCTGGCTATGCTACCTGTGGGAAAAGAAAGATTATAATTCAGTATTCAAGCAGCATCCAAAGTTTCTATTTTTATGACATTTTAAGTGCACAGGTCCCCTCTGTCCTGCATGTATCAGAATAAGTCTTCTGTCTGAGAGATGTGAGTCATTAGCAACTCGTCAAAAGGCCAAAGCTAATATAATGAAATGGGAAACAATTGTTTAATACGGTTCTGATCAGAGGGGCTGATATCTAATATGTGTGGTTCTGTTTAAATGTCACAGCCTGGTGTTGACAGTCTTTATCAAATGCTATCAGATACTTTACGAAGGATTTTTTCTCTCTGTTTCTTAATGAGATGTGCACAGGCTCTCAAGCAATGAAAGCTTGTTTTATACTGTCAATACTATATGGGATTTCCTTCAAATGTATTACACTCATCCTATTGCCTATTGTTTTATTCACTTAGTTCTACAGTACCTATTTTTGTTACTTTATAACAATTGTAGCTCTTAAATGAAATGCTGAGAACAGATTTTTGGAGAGTGAGACACTCCACCTGGTTTATGATGCCAAAACAAAAATGGTTCATTACAGAGCATTATGACTAAAGCTTTAGTGCAAGTCAGACAGATTTTGTAACCTGGATTTGATGCTCTTTCCCAGTCCTGCAGAGGTGTGATAACTAGAACCTATTGGATTATACAGACACAAACTCTCATTCACAAAGTATCTAAATCTTTGCAAAATTGCTTTCTTAAAATGGTTATTTCCATTTGCGTGGAAAATCTGAGTTCTCCTGTGAACCTCAGTTGCTCCGTGTATCCTTCCATCACCCCATTGTCTGTCCTTCAGAGGCTTTTTTTTTCTTCAAAGCAGGTGCACATCTATTTTTTCCCTCTCTTCACTCTGCCTGTCTGTCTGTCAGTTTGAAGCCTCTAACTTCTGTCTGTTAAGTGTGCTTGAACAAAATGTGTGACGTTCTGTTCTCTCATTCTGTAAAGGAGATGACACCCGTAAACTTTTCTTCACGTAATAATAAAAAAAAATAAAAAAAACTGCCTCATGCCTATTCCCCTTCTCTTGCTTATGGCCAATGAAAAATGAGTGCAAAAAGGACACTGTTATTTGAGTCAATTTAAGTCAAGTCACCTGTATTTATACAGCGCTTTTTACAACACAGATTATTTCAAAGCAGTTTTACCGTGATAACAGGAAATGAATGCAAAAAATATTATTTTAGTTGTACAGCAGCTCTAGAAGAAAGTCATTGTCCAGTTTAAGTTCAGTGTTGATTCATGTTCGTTGTAAAAATCATTTGTTATTAATTTAGGGTCCGTTTACACGACACCACTTTCAACTGAAAACAGAAACGGTTTAATGCGTTCTAGCTGTTCATTTACACGACAACTGCTTTTTGGTGGCCTAAAAATGCAAACTTTGAAACAGGTTTCAAAGTGCAAGTTTTTAAAAAACGCGAATCTGTGAGAGCGGTGACGGCATTTACATGCGTATTACTTTTTAGTCTATAGTCATGCGTGTTTGAATGCGTATGTGCACAGGTGCGTAGTCTTTCTTTACAAAGTGACATTGCCAACTACTTGTCTGGCATGCTTAATTCAGCAATTTCAGCGATTCAGCGACAGTGGAGTTCTCCTCTGGCCAACAAACGAACAGTGCATGATTATTATTCAGGCAGCATTACGGGTCAGAAGTCGGAATATTCAAAATATTTAATCCAGTTCTATCTGTTTGAAGATTGGATTTATCACGCCGGTTTGGAAACGGTTTGTTGAGGATCTGTGCCACTGGCTGTCATGTCGATGAGGCCTTCACAGGGGTGAGTCTAGTTGACACAATCTCTGCTGACACTTCAGGGCTGCATTGTGGTTGTGTCTAGGCACAGGTCCTCCTTCAGATCTGGATTCTACTTATGGTGTAATGAGTACATCGGGTGTAATAGGAAGTTTTCAAATCATTTGACATGGAATTATTATATAGAAATTGATAATATGTTATGTGTAGGCCAGGTTAAAGAGATGTGTTTTAGTCCAGATTTAAACTGATTTAAACTGTGTGTGTCTGCTTCACGAATAATGCTAGGAAGACTCTTCCAGAGTTTAGGTGCTAAATAGGAAAAGGATCTACCATCTGCGGTTCATTTTAATGTTGTAGGTATCATCAACTGGCCAGAATTTTTAGATCGCAATAGACGTGAAGGACTATAATGCGTTCATTTTGTGTAGGCTGTGCCTCCCCTGATGAGCCGCCACTGAACAAGACGTTGATATTGAGTAACTTGTAGCTTACTAATATTCAAAAGTTTGGTCATTTTTTATTTTGTTATTTTAAGAACTTACTTTTATTAAGCAAGGGCGTGAAATTGACAGTACAGACTTTCACATTGAAGATTTTTGTTTCAAATAAATGTTGCTTTTGAACAATTCACCAAGAATAATATATATATATATATATATATATATATATATATAATATTATTATTATTATTATTATTATTATGGTTGGTACAAAAATATTAAGCAGCACAACTGTTTTCAACACTGATAATTATAAGAAATTTTTCTTTAGCACAAAATAAGCATATTTAAAAGATTTTTAATAGACCACACTAATAGATCATTAGATGATATTGAAGACTTGAGTAATTGAAATTTGCTGAAATTTTAACTTTGCCATCACATAATTAATTTACATTTAAAAATATATTAAAATAGAAACCATTCATTAAAAAAAGAAAAAAGAAATTGAGCATAAAAGACTTTTCAAAATATGTCCCCAAACTATTGAATGCTAGTATTTATAGCATATTTTTATGACCCCCAAAATTTTGTTATGACTGCCTTCAGATGTGTTCAAGTTTTAATAAGGGGGTCAGACCACCCTAAACCCATAAATCACACTTTGTGGAAGTAATGGATATCTCTTGAGTCCATTTTATTGTGCTGTTTCTCATTCTCTTTCTCACCTTCTCTCTTTCTTTCCCCTAGGTGAGATCTAGCATTACACATTCTGTACCTCAGCATCTGAAATGACAATGCAAGTGTAGAGAAGAATATCAAAAAGTAAGAAATGAAAGATCAGAGAAAGAGAGGGAAGGGAGCGAGAGATGAGGAAGGTAAGAAAACATGAATGAACAGTGAAGGGCTGGGTGTTTGTGAACAGAGTGCATGAATGGTTTTACAATGAAAGCACGAGCAGCTAAAATGGCAAATGAGTCCCTATTTTGATTTCGGGAGCAGACTGGCTTTTTCCATTTGTGGCCTGAAATAGAGCAGGCTGTCTAAATAAAACTCTCTGTCGTTCTCTTTTTTTTTCTACTTAGCAAAGATGTAATTTATGGTGGGGTGCCCACCACTTTATAAAACAGCACACAGCTCTCAGACTATCACAAAATAAAACAAATAAAAAAACAAAGTGTATCTGCAGGGTTTTCCAAATTTAAAGCCTTTAAATACCTTTTTTAAGACATGCACAAAAATAAAACAACTATTAAAGCAGTTTGAAGTTTTATGATCATATTAATCCATATTGCGATTCCTGTGTTTCTGATCTCTTGAACTTATAATTAAGACTTTTCTTATAAAATTGAAGACTTAAGACTTATACAGATACACTTTTGGTTTATGGTGTGGAATAAAAAGTTACATTAGTGTGGATTAGAATCCATAATCCCTTGTATTTTAAGCAAAAACATTTCCCCATGAATTTTATTTTTTTTTTTATTTTTTACAATTACATTTATTTATTGACCCAGAAAATCTTGAGCAAGGCAGATTTAAGAATTAATTTATCGAATAAAATTCATTTGAGCACTTGAATTGTTCAGTACACATAATGTTTTTATTTAAAAAAATAGCAACTAGTACTATTGAATTGTTTACATGTCCATCCATCCTTTTTCTAAACCACTTGTCTTGTTTAGGTACATTTTAGTATGCATTTCTTTTTTATAGCCTACTTAATATTAATAAAAAAAAAACAAAAAAAACATTGGCACTCTCAGCTTTTGGCACACCTAAAACCTTTTGTCATTTTTTTTTTCTTTAATTTATTTATATTTCAGTTTTAGATTTAGAAATGTGAGTACTTCAACTTAAACACATTTTTTTCAGTTACTGTAGTTGCCAAGGCAGGATTTAAATTGGAAGTCTTTCATCTAATATGAGCTTAATTTAATTTTCTGAAAAATATTATTAATAGTTTTGTAACACTGGTATTGAATCTTTGAAAAATGTCACACAAAGATAATCTGGAACATACACTTTCAAAAAGTTTGGGATTATATATATAAAGACATTTTATTCACAGAAAATTCACTAAATTGATCAAAAAAAAAAAAAAAAACTTGTTTCAGAATCGTGAAAAAAATTATCAGGATCAACACAGGCTCATTAGAGAAACATGCCTCTACCTACATTCTTGCAAAACTAGAAACACGTACCAATACATACAAATCTCTGCAGTTTCCAGCTGAAATGAACACTAGGCAGTAAAGCAGCAACAACTTTCATTCCTTTTCACAGAAATTTGTGATTACAAGGGCAGATTAATTTATTGATTAATAAAGACTTATTTTTGCATGGCTCCATGCACAGTAGTACTATATTATGATCTCAAAACACTTTTCCCATAATGCATAATTTGTAAACTAATACATTTTTGCTGTACATAACAAGCTCCATATGTTAAGCTTTTCTAACATTGCAAGCCTTGCTCAGTAGATACCAAAGCGTGCCGCACAAGCCCTGAAAAGTGAAGCCAAAACGTCTCGATCGCCCCCCGGTGACTGGTCCTAGTATAGGTCATAAGCCCCGCCTCCCCTTGTTATTCAACGGGACGTGAGACCAACTAAACAATTAAATTACACTTCAAATATCTTTTTTCCAAAGGTGGTTTCTTTCATTTGCTGTTGTTTTTATCACGCTGATGTAAGTTCAAGTGTCTGTTCAAAAATAAGTTGGTTTTTAGTTAGTTACGTGATGCGGTGGTGTAACGTCATGATTGACAGCTGTGATTGACAGGTTCTCTGAGCGAAGTAGTCACTGAAGCACCAACGGACATTTTTTTTCGGGATCTTCGGAGGACTGAGGAGATTGTATTTACTGTATTTTAACAAGCCTCTTGTCGTACTGCAATCAATTTTTTAAAAAGTGTGCAGAATCCACTCTCCTGAGTGCATTCTGCGAGAGTAAGGGCGGAGCGTTGATTTCGCGGCTTTACTTCCTGCTCACTACTGCGCAGGTCTGGTCCCGAGATCGCTACTGCGCAGACTCAAGTTCCAATATGTCAGCGCCATATCGAGACTCTGGCGGCTTCAGTTCTCATCAATGGAGAGCGAAGGGGCGTCGTCCATCTTTTTTTACAGTCTATGGTAGATACCTGGAACAGCATTGCACTTGTGATGTGGGTGTGAAACACAAGTCACGATAAAACAGCTCAAAGACTTGTAGAAGCGATCTAAAATGGCATGGTTGCATCAGCAAATGTGTTTTTATCTCATCTTTGCTTCTTTTTTTTTATCACATATGTTTTGGGT